>NW_027094091.1:20892021-22237021 GCF_029207755.1 Chamaea fasciata | reverse complement strand
AAATACTGTGACAAGGAACTGAGTATTGCATTGTTACGCACCAGAGATCTGGGGGACAGCAGGGAAAGTAAAGCTAAACAGTAGAGTGATTCAACTGCACGTAACTGGGAGCTCACATTCCACTGAACCAAACTGCCATGTGTTAAATTCCAAGCAATGGGCAGCCTTCAGAACTTTTATGAGATTAGTAGGTGCACTTAAACAGGATCTGACTGCTTCAGCACACACTGAAAGATTGCTTCCCTGTTCATCTGCCAACTTAGTCAGCTTTTGTTGACTCCTAGTCCACGTTTGACCTGACCCTAACTCCTTTCAAATATTTTGCTTCTTTTGCTTCCGTATAAAATTCTGCCTCCAGACATGCTACTCCTACAAGCCTATTGCACTTCTGTTCTCTAAGGTTCAGGATTTGGCAAGTTGACTCAACAACTGTAAATATATTTGATCAATGGTAATTTTATGGTAATTTTCCATTTGAGCTTCATACTTGGACTATGCTTCAGAACTATTCTGCACAATGGAATTTTACAAGTCTGTGGGCCAAACCCAAGGATTCCCTGAGAAACTGCACTTCACTGGGAAAACCACCATCTTTCCTAGCCTTGTGAGAACTTCTTGAAGGTACTGAATTGCAGATGACACTGCTCATGAACCAGATGGAAATGTTGCCCAAATATTCTAGCACATCCATATGTACCTCAAAAGCACTCCTCTTCTGCTTCCACTACTTGTAAGACCCAATAAAGGACAAGGCCAGTAGGAACAATGGACTGAGATGGAATTTGTACAGCTCATCAATTTGTTTATACTCAGGTGTTGGCTTCACATGGCAGTGCTTCAACCCTAAGATGCAGAGTATCTCTACACTCCAAAAGGATCAACAAATGCATTACACAAATCTCTTATGTGGAAAGATGACACAAGAAAACAAACTACAAAATATTAAGAATGAAGTACCATAATATATTACTACCAGGGACCACACTAAAGAGTCTGTACATGGAAAGATGGTGAATGACCTCAGTAGTGATTAAAACAGACAATATCTGATCAGAAATGATATGAACAGGGATATTTCATTTGTAAATCACTAAGAAAAAATTAGTTTCTCAAATGTTTTCCTAATCAATCCACCTTAGTATTTAACAAGTTTTAAGTGATAAACAACCTAAAAGCCTAAATTTAAAAAACATTCTTTCAGAAGCACTTCATCTAACCAACCTCAACTATCAAAACCAAGACAACAAGATTCATCTTTGACTAGAAACTCCAATGCTTCAAGTAGAAAGGAAGGGCTCATAGGGAGGAGGCTCAATAATAATGCATTACCACCATCCTCACTATGGAATTGTTTACACGTGGCTCTCTACATGTAGTGTTTACCACTGATATCCACTCTCTGGGGTTAAAAAGTCGACAAGATACGATAAGAATGTGGATGGAAGAATCCATTAAGCCTTTTATTTACTGGATTGTATTGTTTTTCTTTGTTGCATTTTAAAACCTTACAAAATTCATCTTGGCAAACAAGAGAACTTCACAGTCATTTAAGATTCAATTGCCAAAAGGAAAGACATCAACAACATCCTTAGTTTTCTTCAGATCTTCCGTTCAGGCAGTGCAACACCTTCTTTCACACATGGTACAGAAATAAAGAGGAACGAAAATTTCTATAACCAAGGATATAATAGTCCTAATATTTTAGACAACTGCCTGGAATATTTAACATCATAACCAGATGTAGTAAAATGACCAGGATCCTTCTGTAATCAGAAAGTTTCAGATGCAGAATCACAAGAAGCAACAAGTTCTTCTAATCTGACATACAACTTAAAGCAATGGCTGAAGGAGGAACTCTTGAAAAATTGTGTATTTCAACACTGTTGATTAAAATCAGTTCTGAAGGATGCTTTGGACTTTGCTTTTCTTTTAAAGCCAAGACTTCTTAAAAAGTACTGACTACCTCCAAATTAACCTCATTTGCTAATATTGTCAGTTCCTGAGAAAAGAATGCCCTGATATTTCAATGGGCACAGAAGCCATCAAACGTTAACCATGTACGTACTGGTTGTAGACAAACTTCTGTGCTGCAAAACAAGATTTAGCACATATTTGCTCTGAAAGAAACAGAACTGAGTAATCAGTTATAACCAACTGGCTTTAATTAATAATTACTGTGTTGCTAAAACATTATTGGCAAACACATTACTCATAATTTACACCCCATAAACACTCTAAGCACAGAATGCTAAAGCAACAGTTTATAATATTTGTGATGCTACTGCAAAATTATTTTTAAATAATCAAGAAATATAGCCCACACCACAAAGCACATAAACAGCTAGATAGGTGTTAACTGAGTTGGTTTCAAGAATAACAGTTATTCAAATTCAAACTTTTCTTCAGCACTTAGGATTTAAGTTTGCCACCTCTATCTGACAGGCTGAAACCAAATTATTTTAGTTAATGAATCAAGTTCATTTTCCTGTACAGAGACACCTGTGCTTTCTAAACCATTTTTTTCTGCAACTCAAGCTCTAAAATGAAATGTAGTTGATTTTTTAATCTGAATTAATTTGTTGGCTACTGCTAAGTGATACAAGCATCTCATTGCTCTGAATTTCAACTTCTTTCACTGTTCAACAGGTAACTTCATCATACATTGCCCACGTTAAAACAAATCACCCATTCTCCAACCTAAAACTGACATAGCTGTAACAAAAAATCTTGTTGTCTACTTCCAACACACCTCCCTCAGCAAGAAAGCTTCAACAAGCACCACTACTTTCCTACCATTTCCTTCAAAAACTATTCACACCCCCCTTAAATCCAGCAATTGGCTTGACTGCGCTGGGAGATTCTGGCAATCTGCAAAATAGTTCTCCTACTATGACCAATTCTGAACAGTCAATATGTGAAAACTGTAGTGAAAATTGTTCACTACACAGAGATTTGTAGATGCTTAATAAATGTAAATGAATATCTTGCTGCACTGCAGTGCAAGGTGAAGTTTCATTATCAGTCTACACTGATTCAGGGATGGTCCTGCTGCTGAGCAGAGTAAGGGCACCCACCCTCACCTTCCAGACACCTGTCGCTGCCTGCTCTATTGCTTGTGTAATACTGTGAATGGGACTAGAAAACTGATCCAGCTGAAAATTGGAGCCTTTGAGTGTGCCCATACTTCATCTGGTTTTAAATGATCACTGAGTTGTTGTTCTCTTCACCTTTTTACCAGCGAACAGAGAACTGAAGGCACTAGCACAGCCAAAAAAATGTGGCTCTTGAGTGATGCTACAGAAGCAGGAACATCTGCCTACAAGTAGGGTGGGGAGGTATAAAGGCAAAAATCTAGTAACTGAGGAAACACATTTATTACTTAGAATGTTTAGGACAGTGAGTAGGAGAAACAGAGTTTTATTTAAAAAATAATAAAAACCTTCTTTCAAAATAAATGCAGTATTGTAACAGATCAAAGCGTGATCCATTTTGAAAGGAGACACTGCTTCCCTTTTTCCATCTCTCTACTTTGCAAGATTCAACACTCATTACATTCCCACAAATAAACAACAAAAATGAAATTCTGAGGATGAGACCCTGTGTCTGAAGGTGCCAGTGAGAGAAACGTTGCCCCCTGGTGCTCCACACCACTCGCAGCATCACAGCCGTTCAGGGGAAGCAGCTAACTGCAGGAGTTGAGGCTGGAGAATTTGAACAGCAGCTTGCTACAATGGAACTAACATAATTCAACACTCCATCCTCCAGCTACCAGCTGTGAAGTATTAGAAGTCTCTACAGATCATTTCACCCATGTAGAATTTTCTTTCTAGGTCCTCAAACTGGAGATCAGCCTCATCTTCAGGCTCACCAGGGATCACCTGGCTCTCCTGTCAGGGAGCAAATTGCATAATAGTTCTCTGATGTGCTTAATTGTAAATTTATGTACAGAAGGAGGGACAAATACTGGGGGAAGGGGAAAGTGGCAGCACCAAAAAGCAGGAAGTGGCTGGAAAAGGACATGTATGTGGGGCTTTGCTCCCACAACAAACCAAAGTAATGGTTTCTATACAAGGCTTTGTGTTGCCTCAGAGTGCTTGCCTTGCTACATTAGTCCAATCATCAGGCAAGGCAGGAATCTCAACGGGCAAGAAAAAAATGGCTTTTGAACATATCTATTTGCAGTATTTTTATTCTACTGATTTAGGACTGGATACCCTCCTTAATGTATAGCAAATCCTTCCTTTTAAATAATGATGTCTGCAATACAAGCTGTGCTCTCTGCCTGGTAATTCACGATGCAACCCCCAAAGCATAGCCAGCAACCATTTTGCACCACCTGAGCTACAGAAAATGAAGTTTTAGCTCAAACTATTTATGAGCACTTCCTAAAGAATTAAAGGATTCAGAAGTGCAAGACAGTGGGATTCATTGCTGTTTAAACTGTTCAAGCTTGAAGTGGAAACTCAGGATATCAGACTTTTATCAAGTTCAGTACCTCAAAAGAGTAAGATCAGAATTTCAGCAAAAGCTATGTACCAGTTGTCTGGGGTTTCTTTTTTTTCTTTTTTTAAACTTTTAGTAAATACACCTTCATATCCTGCTCTGTTAACCACACAGAGAGCAGCAATGAACATGGTGCATCCTGAGATTGAGCTCACCACCTGCCTATACAAAAGTAACCACAAATGTCAGAGCCTAGGTTTTTCTGTGAGTATAAAGCTTAAAGCTGTCTCTAGTTCTTGTGACAACTTACACATCCTTATGTGCAATTTACTCATTACAACCCAGAGAAATTACAGCCACAGAGCAGTTTCATTTTGTTGACAATGCCTGGCCACATGTGGTCAAAGTGATGCACAATTCAGGCACCCTGGTGGATTTTACCTTTAACACAAAGTTAAGCAAAGCAGCCTAGGCTAAACTTGAAAAACTGTATCATCTCTGAGTCGCAGAGATCTGGGTCTCTTGGCTGACTGACTTACTAGCTTTTAAACACACCCCTTTTCCAGCTTTTTTTCTTACTCCTCTCCTGCAGGTTACCCTGTATTAGGGTGTTGACCATGGCACCTGAAGGGAGAAACTGGTCAGTGGAGTCTGTGTCTATAAAGGGAAACCCATAAATCACAGATGTTCCCTTATTTCCCTCCCTTCATGCTTACTTTTGCAGAACATGACAAAGCATGTTATCTTTAAAACCTCCTTTGTCCTGTGTCGAATTTGGCTGAAATTGATCTTTTGGTGATACATCAGCTGTTTGTACAAGTTAAAGGAAATCAGTCTAAAAAGAGTGAGAAAAACTTAGAAAAAGACAGAATATGAAAGAAAAACAAGATGATGAATGACAGGTAGTTACATTTACTTTGGAACTAGAGGGGCTTTTTAGTTAACTGTGGCGTTGGGTCCAATGTAAGACCAGCTGTACAGCAGCTCTCTTCAAGGCTACAGAGACTGGATAACAAATGTGTATCCTTCACTGCCAGAAATGTTCCAGGAGATGCATAGAAGTTCAAATAGAAAAACCCAATATTTGCTCTAAATTATTAAAAAACCCCGCTGACTCTTGAGTTTTCTTCTGGTCATAAGTTGAGTATATACTGTGAAATGAAAAAGAAAATGAATGAAGAAAAAAGGCCAAATATTTTAAATTACTGCTCCTATTAATAGCACATCCTGTTTTCCATTTTGGCCGCACTTGTTTCCCAAACTATTCTGCTTACCCAGCTGTAGGTTGTTAAGATTGTATCTTGCAGCTATTATGTCTCAGAGGAAATGCTTGGGTAGGCAATTTAGGCGGATTTTATTTTCCTATTTAATACGGGAAGGTTTTGTGGCTTTCAAAAACAAGTAAGACTATTTCCAGACACAAAGAGATGCATCGAACCTGTAAAAATAGAAGTTTCATATAACAGCCCTTCACATGCCTTAAAGTACAACAGAGCATTTCACATGTACATCCACCTGACATGCCCCTGAGATCACTTCAGTTTGACATACACTAAATTTTAGAGGCATCTGTACCCATATGCAGCTTACCTCACTGTCACTCAAATTACATTGCAAGCAGCGCATTAATGATAGAAACACTTCTGTTATGTGCCTACTCCAGTTATCAAGGTCTACTTTAAGATGCAAGAAAAACATCTCAGTGACATTAGGATGGTTATTTTTTACTTCATTTACTATAAGGTACTGTTCCTTTCTGTTTCCTTACACTTTTTCTTATTTCTCATACAATGGCCTTAGAGGCAAGTAAGAAGTTATAGCTTACAAAGCTCATGCTGTGACATTCAAACTTTAGTGAGCCAGATGATTTTCTCAGGCATTCTTGGCCCCAGCACGTCCTGTACTATCTGGCTTACATAAAGTGAATGCACAAAATTATGCACATACATGATTATGCACCGTGGTTTTCTTCTAGTCTGTGGTTCTTCAGCTCTAAAGAATTTCACAAAATAATTATGGAACAGTGGATAATTATGACTCAAGTGACAAATGTCACAGACTGGAGCAGCATACATGAGGACAAAGTATGCACTACAGAAATAAACTGAGATCATAAAAGAAAAGTAATTCCTGCTGGTACACCTGGATTTTTCTAGTTTGTAGGTCTGTACTCCACTCAGAAAGATGAAATAGAAGCATCTCTTTTCTTCGGAGCAATACTTGGTGATGCATTTTTTCCCCAGAGCTCTTTAAAATAGTATACACAAAATTTTTTTTTCCTCTGGTTAGTTAACATGAGACAATAGGAACAGCTTACAAACATATGAAGCTGAAAAGTAAAAACTCAACAGCTAATGAGCTGAGTATTACCAAAAAGTAGGTGCTAAACTGCAATGGCAGTACAAATGACAGTACAAATATATCCCCTTGGCAGACACAATGATTCACACTTCACACACTACATACACGAATAAGCTCACAGAAGCAAACAAATCCAGACCTTACCATCGTATCTGCTGGGAGAATCACATGCTTTCTGAGGGGTTGCCACTCTCAGGAATATCTGCTGCCTCCAGGAATGCCTTCGAGTCCTCACGGGGCTGTCCGCATCGAGGGCCTGCTGCCCGTGTTTGGATTCATAGTCGCTAAAACGGCACAACACAGAACAGTTTGTGAGCAGGGCACCTGAATCTGCCAGAAAAAGGGACACAGCCTTCAGTGAACACATGGGCCACTGCCTTGGGAGTGCAGAGTGCTGTGCACATGCCGGGCAAGCTCTCAGTGTCAGGAAGGTGAAACTTGCTTTGTGGCAGAAGCTTTTACATGGCTGCAAACAGCACTGAGGTTAACAAACAGGGGCTGGGAGCTCTGCACAGTCTACTCTTTCCAGTTTTAATTAATTTTCAGTTTTATTTGCAGCAGCATATTAATCAGAATATATTAAAGATACATACACAATAATGTAGCTTTACCATTACACTATTTACGTGCCACCCACAAAACTTAGCAATTATTCACAGGAGACACAAAGACTTGCTGATGCAAGTACTCATCAAGCTTTATAAACACCAACTAAACCTCCAATCTTCTGTGCGCTGTGTATGCAATATCTTCCCTCCCAACACAGACTGGGAGAAAAACTTTTAATTTTTCTGTTAGCAAGTGTACCTCTGAAACATGCAGCAAAGTTGGGAACAGAATCCAAGAACCTTGGATTTTACTCCTTTGATGTCATCCACACATGCTATACAGAGGTTTTTATTCAGAAAACAAAATGAAATGGTGAGGAACAATGATGTTTTCCTATTAAAAATCCCACTAATAACTTTCATTTGTTCGAACTTTAAACTATTTATTGCTTTATTCCAGCCATTGGCTAAATGGATATATGAGTCTTCGCAGAAACTGAAAGGGATAAATGAAATTCAGATAGCTCTGGCAGCAACAGGGAGGAGCATTTTACAGGTCATCTCCTTCCAATTGGAGGGCACTGACATTGCTTAGGATGAATCACATATTCTCTTAACTGAAAACTCTCCTATGTCAGGAATAATCACAGAAGTACATGGATGGAAGTTGCATGACCATTGCAACATCATAAATGACTAAGATCTGCAATCCTAATGGGAGAGTAGTCTGGGACAGCTTCATCCTTTTGACAGCAATTACATGCAGAATACACGTAGGTGAACCATTGTACAAATCAGGTTTTGCAAGTGCAAGAAGCATTTGAAATATTTCAGACAAAAAAAATCTTTGAAAATACAGTTTTACCTTCAGGCTTTTAAGAGAGAACCCTACCTTGTTGTGCTCCTAAAGTCAGAGGTGTTATTTTCATCTACAGGAGCCAGAAATTTTAAGAAATTTGGCACAGAAGAGGAAGAATGAAGCTTTTTCTTTAAGGCAGTACGGTAGGAGATGCTGAGAGTGCAGTTGGGAAAAGTATAGTTTAGAACAAAGAAGTATAAACCCACAGAATAAAGATAATACACATTCCTACGTTTCAAACAAAAAGCAGCTAAATCCTGAAGGTCTGAATATCAAGGAAACCAAAGCCAAAACTAAAACTGCTAACAAAGTCCTACTTTGAGATACATACTTGTTTGGGCAAACGAAAATGTTCCAATGTATATAAATGTACTTCTAGTAGAGTTATTATTCTTTGCTATATCCCAAGATTTTTAGTGCATGTTTCAAATAAATTCCTTTAATTTAATAAGAATCAATGCCAACTTTATCACATTTTCTTAAGTATCAGTTTCAATGACCAACTAGATTTGGGGGAAAAGGTTAGGAAATGTTGACACTGATAATCATTGTGCTGGCAAATGAAAAATAAGACTTTGGCAAAAACTCTTTTGTAAAGCATTAACAGAGATTTATTCAGACAAACTTGGATCTTTTAAGTTAAAAGCCTTTTAAGTCTTCTGACTGATCATTCAGGACTGTGCCTCTATTTATGCAACAGACAGGAGCGCTAATCACATTTCATCAACAGTTTTCTGGCCAATATAATTCCTTTAAAAGAGATAATTTTAATTTAAAAGAATTATTTGTCTTTTAAAATAACAAGTCTGAAACATACTCAGAAGAAGGTTAATAGAATGAAGTAAGAACAACTCAGATAATGTAAAGTTTTTGCATGGAGTGAAAATATAGAAAACTACTTGGCTGATGATATTAGAAGACCTTTTCTCAGATGAGTACACAAAATCATGAGTAGGAGAATTTACTCTGGAAAAAAGTAAGTTTAAGAAAGAATTATTTCTGATAAACCATAATGTTCTATCTGGATGGCATTCAGCACTGTTTCCTGAAGATGTGAATGGAAGCGGGGGTGGAGGTGGGGCGGGGAGAGAATACTCTGGGATAATCGCTAGCATGAAGTGAAGTAGGTTCTTTAGTAGCTGGTATTGAGATAAAGAAGATAAGGCTGTAGCATGGTGTGCCCTGCAAACAGGGTTCACTTACAATCACATTGTAAATCCATTACAATTACATGGTAATTCCACTTACAGAATTGGGAAACTTGACTGTATCGATTTAAACTCATTAACCTATTTGGCACCCCTATCAATTTCCATTTTCAGTCTTGTTGCTTAGATGTTCAATATGGCACATCCTTAAGAGACAGGGAAAGGAAAGGAGAAGTTGCAATTGTATGCACAGAATCATTGCCAAATCACTTGGAAACACTTGCTTTGAGAATTTAACCTTCAGGATTAAAAGAAGTCTTACTAAATTGAAGAGTGAGCAGGATTCTGCAGACTGACATTTCCTGCCCTGAGCTATGTCATACTTCTGAGGTAAAGCTGAATTAACAGATGCTAGTTAGTACAGCACGTACAACTGAAAACACTGGTGAAACAGCGTCCTCAGTTGAGTATTTTCTCAGGTTTAGAAAAATCTGCACCTTGGGGAAACAGGAAACTTTCACATGAGAGAACAAAAATGAAAAATAAACAGCAACAGCAATAAAAATTGCTTGCCAGTGGGCAGTGATTGTTGACAGTGCTTCTGAGGACATTTGGTCTCATTAGCCTTTTGAGCTAAAATAAGCAGTTTTAGCTCAGGAGGTTAAGAAAGAGTTTCACAGTTTATGATTTTTAGGAAGCCACTTAGTTTCAGGTTCTTAGGGAAACAAAGTGTTAATGTCCTTTTCTTCAACGCTCTCTTTATTTTAATTCTAAGAAAGAAGGCATGGAAAAGTATAATTTGATACTGCTGCAAGTACGCAAGACAAATTATGAGTTGATGGGTTGGGTTTTTTTGTTTGTTTGTACTTGGGTTTTTGTTTTGTGAGGAGTGGGGATGGTAGTGGGGTTGTATGTGGTGGGGTTTTTTTTCCTATCAGCTCTCCATATTCCCTCTGCTTCTTGCTCCATGTAGTTAACTTGGTCAGCTTGCCTTTAATGTCAGGCACAAAAGAACAGTAGTAGGTTTTTGCATTTCCATGAACAAAGGGCAGAACCAAATGCTTCAGGAAGGACAAGAGTGAGCTCTCAGGTTCTTGGCAACTTATCCCTCACACAATTTAAGGAGTGCTGCTGTCTGCTGCATAACAACAAATTGCTTTGTAACAACTGGCTCTAAAGAAAGAGCCAGTGTCTGAAAGAATTTGATTGATTAAAACAATAAATTATGTACCAGCTCTACATTCAGTAGTGGAGAGTTAAAGACCTCCCTCTCCTATAAAAATCTACCATTTTTGGTCTATACTAAATTATTTTAATTACTTATACTATAGAGTTTCATATTTATGACACAGGAAAACAAACCCTACCCCAAACTATCTGGAGGCACTAGCTCACCTTTTTTGTGCAAAATGCCCACTTGGTTCTCCACTTGAATTATGCCTTAGATATTTTAAAAAGTTGGGTGAAGAGGCCGAGGGATTAAGACGAGCTAGAGTAGGAGAACGTGCAAGTTGACCAGAGGAACTTTTAGATTTGCCGACAGATTCGTTCACACCACATAGTGCGGGTTCCAACCAGAGCGACGGAGTTGAGGTAGCACAGAGAACAAAACAGAAAGAAAGGAAAGGAGGGAAAGAAAAAAAAAAATGAAATCCCTTCTCTAATCTTTGAAAGGGAGCTGGCATACACAAATGAGGCATTTCCTGTTTTTCGGTTAATGAAGTAACTGTAAGAACACAAACTTTTTTTAAACTCAATCAGCAAAGTCCCAAATTCATGTTTACAGACTTCAGCAAGGCATTTCAGAATATGACTAATTATAACTCACCAAAAAATGGCACTAACACCCCATTTCTTTTTCCTTATTTGTGCTTCCCCTTGATTTCTATGATAAAGTCAGGCATATGATCAAGAGTTCCAGTGAATGAGAAGTGAAATGCTATAGGATGAACTGAATATAGTTCTACTGTGAAAACCATTTTTAAATTGAGGTAAGCTGCTCAAGAATACTCATAAAACAGGACTTGTTAAAAATCTATAATGTACATTATTTCTGAGAACTTTAAGTATACTTGTCTCATAGGTTTTCCATTTCCTCTCTTTCTGTACATTTGCTATGAAATGGAAGCAATAGTTATTTCTTTTGGGTTTGAATTATGTGAGGGAGCAAGCACACTCAGGCCTTACTAAGAAGTGCATGACTAAACCCAAACAGAAATAACCAAGGAAATAAAAAATATACTTAATTTCTAGCTGCATTCCTATAGGAAGATAATAACTGATTGAACAAGCAGCTACAAGTTCCTGGGCAGCTCTTGTGAAGATAACAGACCATCAACGAGTCCTAAATTGCACTACAAAAACATTCTAGTACTTTAGAATTAAAAGGGTTCAAAAAAGGGACAAAAAGGCTACCCAGGTTATGTTTCCTTTCAAATATTATAATTCTCTTTTTTTTTTTCCACTGTCATCATCCATTCCAGGCACGTTCATTTATTGCCCTGCCTCCTGCAGAGAAAAAATGGGCTGAAATACATAGAGATTTCCTACTAATTTGTGTAAATGAGCAGTTTGGGTGGTAAAACAGAAGCCTGTGGACAGAAGTGTTTCAGCAGTAATTGAAAAAAGCCAGGTAGAAGGATGGGAGAAAACTGCCATAAAGTTAAGAGGAGGCTAGAGATACAGAGGCAGGCCTTTGAAGGACAGCTTGAAGAATATTCATATCAAAGGAAGTAGTAGTTTGTTTTTATGAATAAAATCTAGATAGGCTCATTGAAAAGCTAGACAGGAGCCCCACCTTTACCAATAACTAAGCACTTTGAGTCACTTTTGTGTGCTATTTCAAAGCTACATATGAAATCAGCAACTAGTAAGGTTTTCAGGATCACAGGCTACTGGATTTTTCTCTGTAAATAGAAAACAAGAAGTAGCATTTATTTATACTGCTCACAGATCAAAACAAAAAAACGATTGCTTGGACAAATATAACCACATCAGGCAGTTTTGTGACATATACTGTGGAACTACACATCTCATGTCTTCTCTCCCCTGTGATGCACACAGAGCTAAAGGTGTTTTTAAAGAGAATACCTACAAACCTCCAAGGAGTGACACACTGCTGCAACACATCTCTTATCCATTAAGAGGACATACCTGGTATGCAATTATCATTCCCAAATATGCCCTCAACAAACAAAATCATAGCCTGCTTTCAATAAGCCTTACTTTCTTTGGTGAGGAGTCTCTGTGCTCACAGAGTGATACCTCATAAGTTTCCTCTGAGGAACAGATGGTGATGTTTCAGCTGGTCCCAGAGATTCCTGGCTCTCCCTGGGTAAATGGCTGAGTGTGTTTGCTCGCCTCCGAAAGCTCTGCTGGGGCAACGCAACAGACCGCTCCAGAGAGGAATCCTCTGTGTCACTGCAGAGATCATCCACTGACCCACAGCTCTTGACAGCATTTTCTGCAAGAAGCCTAGGAAGTCTGTCATTTTCCTTTTCACACAATGGTGGCTCCTAGCAGTGCAAGAAATAAGGTTATCAATACATGGGCTTAGAATTCATCTTTGAGATTGCAGCATCATATCATTATTCACATCCCACAGACCTCTGCTTCAAACATACACGTTTTTATCAAGCTAGGTCAAAGAAAGATGTTTCATGTTTTATGTCCTTGTTATTCATCACTTAAGCCAACAAAGCAGAGTCTTTATTTTGCTGAGAAAATTTTGAGTGATTTTGAGAGAAATTGTATTTTACAGTATGCTGAATACAACTCAGAAGAAATAGGGTCAGAACAAAAGGGTGATGTTTGGCGAACAGTGAAAAGGGTGGCATCACAGAATGCTGTATCTTTAGCAATCCATCTAACTATATAGTATTTCTCTTGTCTATCTGCAGATTCACACAAAGGACTTAAGCCTATTACTTGATGTCTGTTTCAGTCCCAAGCTATGCCTTTTCTTTATTCCTCACCTTGTGTGCAGAATCAGCCATTCTTTCAAAAACATAACCAGAAGGACCAGACCCTTGTTTACATGACATCAGGAGTCTGATGGTGAGCAGGCACTACAGCAGAATCAATAGCTCTATATCTAAGTCTGCGGAGTGCTATGCTGCCTCCAGGGAAGAAGACTGGCTTCTTCCATGCTGTTTGTTTGTATTGTTTTACGCAGACTAAAAGCTTTCTAATCACACAAACAGGGAGATTACTCTACTTCTTGTTTCAGTTTTATGTTTCTTATTAATACAATCCTACATTCATGGTATGAACTTTCAGGGCTAAAACCACTCAGATTAGGATAGGCAGCATGGTCATTACAGCACTTGTTACACTGCACACTGTTGTAATACTCAGATGATGTTATATAATGTTTTATTTCACATATACTCACATGTTCATACAAAACATGTTATATACGGTACAAGGCATTTCTAATTCAATAGCACTTCTTTGGTTTATAAAAAAGGGAACAGAACGAAAAACTTGAAAGCAACTTGAAACATTTCACATCTGACCATATTTCACACTTGCTTGGTTGTTTCAGGGAATATTTTTTGAAGTGTCTAAATATGCACAATTATCCCAGATTTTACTTACTTTATTTGTGCTGCTTAAGTTACTGGACACAGAGCTGTCCAAATCCACAGAACCAGAACTGTCCAGTGGACTTCTGGCTTTACTGCCCTGTAGAAATAAAGCACATCAGCAGTTAAGATTATGATATATGGGGCACACCAAAGAGATTTGGGTAGTACAGTTGGAATCTATAATTTTCACAGGCAGTATCAAATTTAATTTCCCGAAATGCCTAAAAATATCTTTTTTCCCTATGGGAAGCAGAAGCCTCATTCAGAATGATCTCTGTCAACTTAAAGGATCCTGCAGAATTAAGGAATTCTCATGGGCAATGATGTGCTTTCCATGACATGTACATAATCACATGTTTCACATGTACTAGAACTACTGTTAAAGTACCTTCTGTATTAGGTACCTACAAGGATACGGAGAAATGAAAAGGACGTCTTCTACAAAGGAATAAACCCATATAAATTTAAAACACAGGAAAACATAATTTCTGGTACTACCATTTCAGTGCCTACAAATCAGAAAGAATAAATATTTCTTTAGTATCTGTGAACAATATTTTTGTATCATTTGAGTAATGTTTTTGTGTAACCAAGAAAAATACCTGATGAATCCTGATGTGCTAACACAATTATGGAACTTGTATCTTCCTAACCTTAAATCATATCATTTTTAAATGTTCTAAGTTTAAGCTCATGTTTTCTTTGAAGTTTTATCCCAGGTAAAATATAAAATTATTCACAACAGTGACTACCTCTCTTTGAAGTTCAGTCAAAACTTCTGGCTTCAGATCTGATCAAAATCAAGAGTTTCCATCAAAACAGCAATGCCAGTGAAAATGCAACCAATGTACAGGTATGAGAAGGCAGCTTATACCAGTCAGCAAACTGAAAAAAATTTGAACAGTACTACAGCTAATGTAACACCACTAACATTATGTTTCATATGCCAAGCACAGCTGCAGTAGGATTTTATAGGGGTGAATTCTAGAAATGCTGTCTTGGAAGTAATGAGAGGAGATACAAAACTAAAAATTGTCTCTGTAAGTACAATTGTAACAGGAAAACCATGCTTTTGCTATCATTTGTCTTAAGAGAATGCGTTAGATATGATGTGTGAAACAAGCTTTGAAAACCTAGTTTTGTCACTGCAAGTTGCTTGTCTGTGAACTAATAAATTGTACTACATATTGCTTCAATGTAGCTTTTTGCTGATTACAAATGAGAATGTCCAATTTCTATTCCTGAATATTTGTTGTTTGGCATTATGTCACAACTCTTCTGTTTTAAGGCAGAAGGTCTGATTTTTTTAATCCTTTGTCAAGCAGAAGTCCTTCCAAGCCTCCTACTATTTTCATCAGACTTTTCTCATGAGGTGCAAAATGAAGGCTATTTGAATGAGAAGACACTCCATAGATTTAAATTGTGACTAAACTTGACATTTGATTTAATTTCAAGCTGTTGCTGATTAATTTTGGAACCTAAATTCAGTGATCTGTCCATGATAAACATTTTCACAGAATCACAGAATTAACTAGGCTGGAAAAGAATCACTATCACATGGAAGCTAAAGTTTTTTCCACTAATCAGTATTTCCAGACACTGTCTACAGACAATTTTACCAGATGTAATATTGCATAGATGCTTTCATGTTCTTAGTGCCATTCTTTACATTCCTCACTTTCAAATAATCTACAGGATTTAAAAGTTCAGATATCCCACTATTAATCAGTTCTGTGTCACTAATAAACACATCTCATTAGAAATGCTTAGTCAGCTCCTTAGTAGTTTCCTTCTACATAAAGAGAATTGAAAATTATAATTACTTTTTTAATTTGCTAAATCCAAAAAAGAAATAAAACAATTGTTGCTTTTCATAAGTCCTTATGTTAAACTTCATATTAATTTTTTGAAATGCCTATATAAGCACTTTCTTATCTAGGAATTAGTTCACTTCAACCAGGACTTCGTATTCTCTCTACCAAAGCCCTGCTTTTTTTGTCTTCTAAAATGTACACTCAAATATTTTTGTCACTGTGACTGTAATAACCTTTGGGCTACAGCTTGGAATGATAACAAATAAGACTTTTCTATCAAATAAACAAAGCAATGACATTATGTTCAAAGACATTAAACATGAAGATACTTACACGTGATAAAATACTTTCAAAAGATTCTGTAAGAGACCTTTTTGCTTTGTTCTTTAACATGTCTAATCTGAATCTTGGAGCACTGCTGGACACTTCATTTACCGCATTCTCAGCAGGAGGTTGTGAAGCCTGCAAGTGTTTAAAAACAGAAACGTGAAATATTCAAACAGCATGGAGAAAACCTCAGTGAACTGTTTGAAGACATCTGTAACCTGAAACAAAAGTTTTTCCTGGTGTCCTCAGCTTGTCATGCCTTTTTCTCTAGTGATACTTACACTGAAGTTTAACAAACTCTCCTAAAATAAGGACAGGAAATCTCTTACAGGAAACGTGTTGAGTGAACTAGCCTGCTTCAGAAGAATTGCCATTTTAATACGG
The DNA here is from genome assembly GCF_029207755.1 of Chamaea fasciata. Classification (NCBI taxonomy): domain Eukaryota; kingdom Metazoa; phylum Chordata; class Aves; order Passeriformes; family Sylviidae; genus Chamaea; species Chamaea fasciata. The sequence continues at coordinate 22,220,548 of NW_027094091.1, read as the reverse complement.
ATTTACAGCTCTGTTGACAAATTTTCATTTATGCCAATGTAGAATTGTACAAATTCTAAATGTTTAAGTGTAACAGATTAAAGATTTCTCATGGATTTTCTTTTCTTTAACCAAGAAACGAATCAAAATCTCATCATTATTAAGAGAAACTCTCAACTTTCTCCCTTATAGTAAAATGGGTCTTTTTAAGGGCTGCGAAGATGTGTAACAATCTAACTCTTACGTATATTTCAGCAGTAGAAACATTTCCACCTTAAAACTAACAGTCAATTGAGAGTTTTGCATCTTGAATAAATACTGCAGTCCATTTTTAGTGCTGGTGATTACTAATGTAGCTAACATAAAAACAATACTATGATGCAAATATTACCATCCAAACCCAATATCTGCAGTAGAAATCAGAGCTCAGTTTTCAATGCTCTTTTGGGAAGTTCATCTTGAAGCTGACAGGCACTGTAACCCTCCCTACTTGTCTCTAAATTCAGAGATCTGAATGCTTGATCTGTGTAATTACTAGTACTGGGCAGCTGAGTGACATATTATAATCATCACCAATTTGTCCTGCCTAGATGTAATTTTCAAGCATCCTGTTTCCAGTATGACAACTTTACAGGCTCCTGTACTTTCTTTTTACCTTCTGTCCTGGTTATGCCAGGACAAGGTTAATTTTTGCAGTGGCCCGGAAGGGGCATGGCCAGGACCTGAAGGATATTTTATACCTGTCATTGCTGGAGGTAGGGGGGAAAGGTCGCTCTTCAGAGAGAAGGGGCTCCTTTCAGTCAAAAAAATGTGTCAGGAGGGAGCCTTCTAGTACTATCACTGGGGGAGGATTCTGTGTGAATAATTTCTTTTCTTGTACCCTCTGTGACTAGTATTGTTGCTATTACTGGTCATTTTCTTACCTCATCGCTGTTTCCAGTAAATGGTTCTTATCTCAGCCTGTGAACTTAGCCTTCTGTGCCTCCAAGTGTCCTCTCCATCCCACTGCAGTAGGTGCCTGGCCTGGAGAGTCTTGGTGGAGGCATTGAATGGGGAGTACCATTCATTCCTAAACCATGACACCTTCCCTCATTCTCCAAGGGTAAATCAGATGCTGTTTGCTATTATATTCTTATGAGAAGACACTTTTTGAAGTGTTTTTTTTTAAACAAGATTCATGTATTAGTATCACATTTCATATTTTTCTCCCCTGATTCAAATTTATTTTTTTAAAAAGGCAATGAAAAGCATGAAAGCAAATATGCAGAACAGATGGGAACAGGGACATCAGGGTGTCATGGGTTCATGATTGCTGAGACAAATATCAGAGTATGTGTTCAAAGGTATCTGTTATTACACAGGCCTGGAGATAAATTATCAGAGTAAATATAAAATGTTATGCTGAGACAAATGATAGACTGAGGGGAAGTCAGTTCTCTTCTTAGAACACTGGCATCTTTGCAAGTGTCAGATTGACAAATTTGGTTTCAGGAATTGAGCAAACAGATTGCAGCAGGCCTTATAAATTTTCAAATCATTGAAGACATACTAAGATCTTATCTTGCTTTGTATATCCCTATTTCCAAGCTGTCTGTGACTGACAACTATTTGACCATCAGCTAGCATTACACCAAATAGAAGTATTTCACATATGATGACAAAGGACCTCAGGAAATGTTTCTTCCTCTTATCCCACAGCTGAAATGCTTTTTTCTTAAAAGTATACTTCTGGTAAGGTGACCAAGACAATAAATCAGAGAGTGAAATATGTAATTTTCTTTCTGTTTACTCAGGGAGGTCAATAACTAGCTAGTAAGTCATAAAAAGAGAAGAGATTAACAAAGTGAAAGTACAGTAAAGGAAAATTTGCTGCTACTTTGCTAATTTCTTCACAGGTCTAATTACTCTCCATTTATTCATTTGCTAGTTTGTATCACAAATGGTTGACAGCAATCATCACAGTGGAATTGCCAAGCAAAATAGAGGGACAGTCAAGATTTTAAAAGGGTTTAAATAATTGGCAATGAAAGTTTTCAGAGAATAAATGAAATCCTTTTTAAAATATTAACCTCCTTGAGTTGTCTCAAGGTAGCTACTCACAAACCAAGGCATCTAAAATCACTAATTCCTTTGGAAAAACCTTAACTGTGCTGTATAAATAGACAGTTAAACAGCATTGATGGAACCTGATAGAGAATAAAGGGTAGCTCATCTCTTTGGACATGGATGAGAGTCTCTGCTGCCATTTCTGCAGCAATCGTCATCATCTTAAGGCCACTTCAAATGGTTATTTGCACACAAGAAATAACTTTCAGTCTTGACTAAATGTAAAAGGCTTTATCAATGATCAAATCCAATGTGTTGCCATTACACTGACTTAACATGGAGAGCAAGATGGCAAATGCCACAGGTCAGCTGAGAGCAATCACAAACTCATTATACATTCTCTCACATACATTGAATTGTCATTGCAGTGAGAACAAATAAACAATTTAGTAGTCTGTCTTGTTTGCACCTCTGTCTCCTAGGCCTGAAATCACACTGTACCAGAGACTTCAAAATCTGAGATACCTGTTTTGGTGCATGACAATAGTTTATGAACCATAAGCAAACCCAGTTATTCACCACTGCTTACACATTGATGTTTCAAACTGTAAGTGATGGAAGTTTGCCTTTGGAAAAATACAAAAATTGAGGATAAATTTTTTCCTGGCCTCTCCTTACATGAACTAAAATTGAATGATTACTTACCTGTTTTGCTTCTCCAACATGAACATGCTCCTTCTGTTTTTCTTCATACATGTTTCTCAAAAGAGAGATAACCAGCTCATTCTCTTTTTGTTCATTTCGTGGTCTTAATTTCTGTAATTGAAGTCACCACAAGCACAGTAATTATACCGTTAGAAAATATTTACTCTTTTCATTTGTCACTGTAATAAATCAGCAATGTAGGAACACATTTAGTCTGCTAATGCTACTACTCCAGTCCACCAGAGGACACCAGTGTCCCAGGCAAAGCACCAATACAGGCACAAAAACACCTGACCTCACTTCATACATGATAGAATTGACACCTAAGACAGAGGACAACTGTACAGATATCTAACTGCCACAAGCAAATAAAGGCTTTAAAAATATTTTTGCCAATTTTCTTTTGATATAAAGAAAATTGAACCACTGTAGTTCTGAATTTGTAGCACACATGGAGTACCATCCTAGAGACAGGATTCACAATGCTTCTCCTAGAAGTCCTTCACACTGAACAGTTAATTTTTGGGAAATGACATAGGTTTTTTATAAATTGGTGCACAATGTGAACATATTTATCTGTGGTGCATTTTATTTAGATCTGAGTTATTGTTAGATAAGATTTTAAAACAATTTATTAAAGAATTTAATCCCAGAAATTTAACTTTAGAAAAGCATATGCTGCCTTAAGCCTATTGCTATAATGCAGAGGATACAGTATGAATTAATGCCAAGGTAGTACATTACATTAATAAAAGTACCACAGGAAGACAATTACGTAAAAATGCAAATCGTGGTAACAACACATGGATCTGCAAGAATGCAACATTCCAGGCTGTCCAACTGAAAAAATTAGCTGAGAAAGATGGGCAGGAGATTTGTACTTTACCCTTAGTTCTACCAAGTTAATCGTTTGCAGACCCTCACCAGAAGCAATTAACAGTTTCCTGTGACTACTAGAAGCTTCAGATTGTGCACACAACACTAAAAGGCACCAGTGCTGCTAGCTGCCCCATGCTAAGAAATTACTTAGCTCATGGAATTGGTCCCACAGAGTAACTTCCAAATTTGGTACTGAGTGATAAACTGCCATGTGGAAACACACAAAGAGACTGAAATGACTCAAGAGAGGAGGGAAGCATTACTTTTTAAAAAGTCTGAAATTTCTTAATCTTCAACAGTGCGTCAATGCCAGTGACATTTCCTACAATGCACATCATCTGTTTTAAATCCAGCTATGCTTTCCTCTGTCCAAAAATAGATTTAATTAAGAAGATAGAAAGTTAAACTTATTTAGTTAGTTCGACAAGAATTAATATCTAGGACAAATTTTAGGCAAGAAATTTTCCAATCTGGGAATATTAGAGTAATTTGTTTTGGTCAAAGTAACAGTTTGAATGCCCTCACAGTACAAGTTATTGCCTTCACCCATAAAAAAAATGTGTTCAGTTTTACTCAGTGAGAAGGCAACATCTTCATGGAAAGCAAGGAGTATTAGGGGAAGAAAAATGAGTAAAACAGTCGTTTTCATCAAAAGATAAGTTTTTAACAGCTCTAGAAAAACAACTGAAATTAAAGCACAAGCTGGCTAACAGTCTATTAAGTGAAATTAATGAATGATTCTCAAAAAATGAAAATAACTTCTGTGTTTTATACAGATGTTAGCAAAAAAACACCAACTGCTTTAAAATCTTGTAGGAAACAAAGCTTACCTGAACTTCTTCAAAAACAGAGGCCTGCTCCTGGTTATTTAGTGTGGTTAGATGCTTTTGTAGTTCTAGTTTAGTCTTAGAAGGATGCAACCCTACCAAGAGGAACAAAAAAGAACAAATTACAGGGTCAAATTTTTCAGAATTAATCAACCACATAAATATGCTCACAATTTAAGCCAAAGCTTGTCAATTATTTGAGCTGGCCCATTCCATGATTTCTTAAGAGGGCATTAGAAAGAACTCTAGGTTAATTTAAAGCTACTACTAAACTCATGTCTTTAAAATGAGGGACATGAACTCTGCAATGAGGAGATTTACTGAGCACAGACCAGGATTATACTCTTAGCTGAAGATTTCATTATCACACAAGATAAAATAAACCCACAATCGACTGCATTTTAGCAGACTGTTTTGTTGGTGTTCTGTGCAGTGCTGCTTGGATTTAGTTTATGGTATAAATAGAATTCCCTTTCATTTTCTCCAATTTCTGTCTTGTGGGCTCTTCTGAAAACAAGTAAATTAATTGCTTGTTAGTGAAGGTCTTACTTTGCGTCTGGATGAGAACATTTGTTGACAGCCTAAAGCAGACTATCCTTTCATTCAGATTATTTTTTCTGTTCTCATCCTGGATTAAATTCCTTTCCTCTATTTTCTGTGGAAAACCAGCAAACCATCAACAGTATTGTGCACTTCAGTTTCTGATCATGGAATATCTCCTTCAGAATCAGACAATACAATTAACAAAATGGCATGATTGAAGGCATTAAGGAACATTTCCATTTAAGAAACTTCCCAAAAATTACAGCTAGCTGAAAACCAAAACAGAGTGAAAGTAGTTTCGGAAGTTCTCCAATTTCATCAAATTAACACTAGGCAGGTTTTAGTCCAACAAGCCACTGTCACGTGGTCTGACAAGCTGCTGTTTCCCTTTATTCACCCCAAACATCACTTAAATGAACAAAATCTAACTGTGAAATTTGCTGAAACGTAAAGAGGTTTGAATGTCCTTTCTGAGTGACAGCTACAACTCTAATTTCTGCATTTTCATGAAGGGGCATAGATCAGCACCACAAATACACATATTAAAAGCACACTGTGCAGTTCCTGCATAGTGATAGCACAATGCCAGTTTCTAAGTGGATTCAATAGGACAGCAGGTCATAGCTATTGCAGCATCTATCCTTCAGAAGTTTCTTATCTACAGTGTTCTGCATTTACAGAGCCAAAAGAGCTGCAACTCACTAATGTTTCCACTTGTAAATGATTTTCAAAAATTCAACTAAAACACAATAAAGGAGCTTAACTATTAGAAAATTCTTATTTCTCTACAGAAAACCTGACACTACGCTCCTCTAAATAAAAGTTCCCACCCCAAGTCCTAAGCTCTTTTTGAGCATTCATTTCCTTAGGATTTTACATACTGTCCCCCAATGAAACTGCCACAAAAAATATTCAACCAGAAAATTTTTTCAACCTCACCTTCTATCTTTTCACAGAGTTTATGCAAACTTTGCATAGGACACCCTTCACAGAGCTGGGGCTGTGCCTTGGAAGTTTGTTGCACAGCAGCCACAGTGAAAGCCTGTTTCAACGTCATCATGATTTCATCAACCTGAAAAGAATGGCATGCATAAGAACAGAATTTCACTCTTCCACTGTTTTCCTTAACACAAACACAACAGTCTTTTAGAATGATACTGCCCCTTGCTTGGGAATGTGCTTATGATTAAAAAGACAAGCTGTTCCTATGTCAGTTCTGTGCACAAACACACAAGCACGGTAAAACTCATCATGAACTCATGTCTCTTCCAGGCCACCCAATTTTATTACTGTGGTTTAATGAAAGATCCTGCTCTCTATCTCCAGCCCCTTTCTTGTCTATGATTAAAAAGCTTCTTGCAATTGTGATGCACTGGTTTTACTTAGAGCACAGAGGTGTTTTCCTGATTTCCAGAGCAGGTGCCTAAGAGAAAACTCTCCCCCAAAAAGAGGCGTAAGGTCTAACTTAGTTTGTGAAATGAAAGGAAGATTAGTGGATTTTAAAGAGGATTTTAACTTCTGCCTTCAAAACAAATGAAAAGGTCTCTTGCAGACTGCTATATTAGTTACATTTTTGAAATACTTGTATTTCTGAGTGGAACAGGATTTGAAGACATTCAGCAAAATACAGAGCATGAAGCAATAGAAGACTTTTAGGGCCTAATATTCTGTTTGGCTGCTCTTTTCTTTCACTTACCAGTGCTTCATCTGTACACTGAAACACATAGCAAACAAAGTGGAAGCCTCCATTTTCTGAAGACTCTCTACAGATGAACCCAAAGTGATCCACATGTCTAATTCCCTAGCAAAGAAACAACAATGAAACAGTCATATCTACTTTTAATGAACTCATTGTACCTGTATTTCTTCCAGAAAGGAAAGAACAAATTAGCATTACATACAGGTCACTTATCTCTGTTAGAGCTACATTAAAGACATCTTGCTAATAAAATTCTGTCCTGTTATAGAACCTAATACTTCATGAATCTTCTGAATTTCAATTAAGTCAGGCATTGCTTGGTTTTTTGTTTTGTTTTTAATGGATGAAGTATAAAAGAGCCATATAGCAGACCCAGAGATAAACAAATTCTATTCAAAATGTATTTCACTCTGAAATTTACAGAACAAGTGCCTGTATGATTAGTAATGAAAGCTATTGCCATCAAAGAAAAAACCAAAGTAATTTATGGAAAACAAAACCTACAAAACAAACCAAACTCAGGCAGAAGGACAGAGAAGCAAACTCTGTGGCACAAGGAACAGGGATTAATAGCGAAAGAGGAGGCTCTAACATATGCCTGCCCTCAGTGCATGACATATAGTACTTCTGCATGGCAGACAATTGTCCTCGTTTAAACACATGTAACTTATATTCTTGAAAAAAACATTTTTAAAGTATTTTTGAGATAACTCTTGTGTAGGATCATCCGCGGACGGCAGGGAGAAGGAATTCTGCTGACCTGAGATATTCTGGATTACGTGGATTTATTGCATGGGTCGTAGGTAAAAAGGGCCTTGCCTTCAGCCACCAGCCTCGGCTGAAGGAAAGTCCCAAAGAGAGCGAGATGAAGAGCAAGGGGGTATGAGTTAAGAGAGAAGGGAGCCAGGTGGCAGGGGTCAGAGAGCAGGAGGAAGAGGCAAGAGAGCAGGGAATAAAGAAGTAGAAGTAAGAGCTAAAAGACGTAGAAGTAAGAGCTAGGAATAGAGAGGTTGAAGTAAGAGAGCAGGGAATAGAGCGGTAGAAGTAAGAGCCAGGAATAGAGCTAGGAAAATAGAGCGAGGTCCTTATTACAATGCATTATATCTCCTTTTATGATGAATATTCTAATTTACAGTGACCAACCAATACAAGACACAAAATCCTATAGAATCTACATATAGCCTATAAGAACTACTACATTACCATACTATGTTATATTTTAAACTCTAAAAACTACTCTTTATACTTTTCTGTTTTGCTACATTGACCTTTGGTTCCTTAGCCAGCAGAAAGGTACTGTTCAATCAAAAGGGATTCTCCTTTAGCTGGCTAAGCTATTGTTTTCAGATTATATAGTAACTAAGACTCGGTATCCTACAACTCAAAGAAAGATTCCATTTCTATCATAAGTTTCATATTTTCAAAATCCTTTGCTAAACAATCATATTTATAAGGTTTCCCTGATTCATCTTCCCCAACACTCTTGCATATCGTTTTTCTCCTTTCATTCTCACTTCTTGAAAAATATGTCTCAGAGATCCCAAGATTTGCACAGCCATGAATCATGCTCACTGCAATCTCAAACAAGAGTGTGTTCCTGACCAGCGTGTTAATATTATTCATCCACTGCCCACGGAAGTGAGTCTTTATCTCAGAAATCACAATGCAAAGCATGAAAGAAGAATGATGATCTTATAAAATTACTGATTAATTAGCAGCTTTTCAATAGCAACCACTAAAACTGCTGTAGAGAGAATCCATGTGGAGTGCAAGAAGAGAGGATTACATGAGCATTCACAAGTAGAGAACATTTAAACAATAAAAAAAGAGAAGAATACACTACAATCTTACCTGAGAACAAAAGGATATTTCTTTAAAGCTTTTCTCAATTGCGACTTTTTTTGTGTCAGGACTGATAAGGTAAACTTCAGACTGGCCAATCTAAAAAGAGCAAAATAAATTGCAAGGTGCTAACAAGTAACATTACACTTCCCTTTGTCCCACTATAAAAATGTTTCTTGAATACAGAAATACAGATCTCAGATTTTTTTCTACCTGTATATTTATACCAATGAGCGTATTACTACCAGAAAGAATACTGAAACAACACTGATTTGGCATTGAGAGTTCTGCACATTAAGGCACTGAGGTTCAACGAGACAAGAGACTGAAAATAATGTTTAAACAGATGAGAGCAATGTTGTATCACAAATAACCTATTTTGCCTTGAGAGATATATACTCATGCTCGCCTTTCTTATTTTCTGCAGTCTTGGAATGTACCACAGTCGCAGAAGGTACTTAATGAGATTGCTCTAAAATTTAAATCCAAGTGTGTGCCTCTTCCTGTATGTCATCTAATAATTTTTTAGAGTTTTATTTATTTATTATTTATTTCTGGCACACATAACAATTTAAAGCACTTAACTGAAAAACTATATAAACGAATTTACTGAAGTATATTTTCTAATGCAATTTAATCTGTAGGCCATTTGTACAGTCAAAAGATGATGCTAAGTATTGATGGGCCAAGGGTGTTTTTAAGGTAAAACTATTGTTTTATTTTTTCAGCTTCTGGCAACATCTTTGTAAGATTGTAACAGAAAAATTTAAATTCCTCATGTTTTCTAGAATGTCAGAGACTGCTAAAAACAAGTCTCAGATTTTAGGAAGGCAGGTGGAATTTGGATTCACTCATGAATATGACTTAGAGAAACCTGCATCAATTACTACGAAATCCCAAAAGATGCACATAAAAACCTCAGCAGCACTAATATAACTGAACTCTCTTAAGAAAGGGGAAAGGGATGAATCTTGTGTGTGAACAGATCAAGCCAGATGTGCCACCTCTGCACATTTAAAAATGGTCCTGTGCATTCACCTTACCCCTCTTCTTTCATTTCAACCAGTCACAATGGTTTTCCCCAGATGCCTGCTGGTTTCCTTGTACTGTCCCTGGGGCTGACCTAGCATGTGTTCATGGAGCAATTCCTTCCAACACCTACTCAGTAGCCTCCTGATTGCTGCTGTCTTCCCCTCCCTGCAGCTAAAGTCTCCTTACTGCTCAGTCCCATATAATTCTTTCACATTTGGCCTCTGGGCAGAAGTGATCATTAGAAGTCAACTGAACAAGAGGAAAAAACCCAAACCAATGAACCTCTTTCCCCCCCCCACCCCCCCAATATACACCCAGGAGTATAACCTAATAGTAACCCCTCCTCCCCCCTTGATCCTAAGAAACTGGCTAGGAAAGCAGTTCTTCAGGAAGATATATGAAAATCAGGTCTGTTTGAGTCAGGTGAGGAGAGCTGGCAGACAGCTAGTCTGAATATTTTTCACACCTCATGCATCATCCAACTTTTGCTTCAGTCCTGGGGAAAATCTAAGTAACTAACTGAAAATATACCAACCTTGGGTTTTTTTTCCCCCCCCTCTGGATATTAAGTTACTTATAAGTGTTTTATATGTAGCCACACACAAACTGATGAGACCTGAGCATGCTGCCTGCATTCCCTGACTTAGAACCGGCTGAACACAAGGAACGGGTAACCAACAAACTCAGCTCTGCCATGAGCTGCTGCCTGTGGATACTGAAGGCACAAACTAGAGTTACCTCACTTCCTTATATTCAGCTGAATTTAGACTGGCTGAATAGGAAAAGAATACAGCTGTGCAAATTAAACAATATTTTCCCAGGCAAAAAGCAACCCAAGACACAAAGCCAGATCAGCAAAGCCTCACAATTCAGGAATGTGCCTGCCAGCAGGTGACTGACATTATAGTCACAGGCTGAAGCTGAAGGGGTACCTTTGAGAGCTGTTGCATCTATTTAATATAAATAAAGAATGCACTCACTGGAGTAAGAGCATCTGGACCTACTCAGCCCAACTATAATCTATTTCTAAAATATGTACCATCATATGTGAATCAACAATGGAGTCATGATTTATTTAAAACTAGGCATTATTATTATTACAAAGGGTACCTATATTTTCTATGTGAAATACATGATACGGGGAAGAAGGTGAACATGGTTTCATTTTACTAGAGAAGAAACATCTCTCCATCTTCTTGCACTCTCTTATGTCAGCCTGCCACAACCAAACAGTAGCTTTAATTCAGGTATAGCTGACTACAACATTTTCTGCATGCTACCTTATACAGATATAACACAGTGGCAATCCTTGTAAAGGATTCTTTTTCTCCACTTTAAAAACCCTATTATAATTGCACACACTCCACTCCACTACTGGCCTTAAGAAGGCCCAGCTCCAACAGCAGCTGATGGATCCAAGATGACCTTAGGAGAGTCAGTCTTTGCAGTATCAGCTCCAAGTTTGTCTTATGCTCAGAAGACACAAGCTAAGTAAAATATACTACACAGCTTATCTATCATGAGGATTGTAAGAGGAGCACATACCACATTCCTTGCTTGCTTCTAAGTTCTTGGAAAACAGTTTTGCTACTCAGCTATCATTGCATTGCTAGCCACACCAAAGCAGGGCAGGAGTGGAGGCATGCGTGGAGTAGCATAGGAAGCTATTACACTACTACTCCGTCATTACACAGACATGTTGCCAGCAGGAGCAGCTTCATTAGTTTACACTGCTTATCATGGGATAAAGTCTACTAGCCCTCAGTCATGGTTTGGTCCTTCTGTTCTAGTTACAGGTAATTCACTCCCCTGGAAATTAATTTCTGCTCTTACTAGCTAGGGTAAGTGTATATACCATTCTGCAATTGCACAGCTACCTACTAACTTGCAGGAGCTATCTAAAAGCTTTCTTTAGAAGCCCAAGGCTTCAGGTAGTACTGTTTTAAACTATTTAATATAAACTTATTTAGAACATGTAAACCAATTTGCACTAACAAGTAATGCTCTCCAGAGAAATAGGCAAGTTTAAGTTAAGCTTTGGTAATTGCAATTAAGTTATCAAAGAAGTAACTGCCATCTGTCAGAACATCTGCTTCGGTGTCTGCCACTCCAAACTCCAAGATGTGAAAACGCCACCAGAAGCTGCAAATCCTGCTTTACCGTAAACAACATAGTCCGGTTCTCTGCAATGTCAGTTGGCTGCACAACACTGTGTCCATAGATGAGTTGACTTTTTAGGTTCAGTGAAATTGCATCTTCTTCAAAAGAGCTGACAAAGCTGTTACTCCTAAGGCCTCCCTCTTGGAAATCCTTCTTAAAAGCAAAAGAACGAAGTCCAGGTTGAGAAAAAGATTTCCTAATTGGCCTTTTTTCCTCCTCTTCATTGACCAAGGGCTGGAATACAGACCGCAATTTGCTGCTGAAAGAGAAGCCTCCAAAGTTATTGGCAGTTTCATGTTGTTGGGATGATGAGTTGAAATCTGAATTCTTTGCACAACTTGCACGATTAAATTTCTCAATGCATTCATCTATGAGTGCTGGAGGTGCATTTTTATGGGCTACTGTTACCCGTCCACAGAACAGCACCTCAAACTTTTTGGCAAAAGGGTCTTCAACATCTGAGAGATTATTCTGAAACTCTTCTTGACGGGCAATTTTTCCAGCTTGTCGAATAGAGCTTATAATCTCAGGCACCTACAGGAGGGGAAAAAAAATGCACATTAGCATCCAGTGCTTTATGAGAAACAAATTGCAAAATTAAGAGGCACCCTGTTGTGATTTTTCTGGAAGGATACTTCAATTTAGTTTCAAAAATAAAAGACCAGTTGAAGTGATCCTGTATTTATTCAAGAGACACATTATAGCAGTTAAACACTGAGAAGAGGAATTTCTCATTTGTCTCCTTGCCAGGAGTTCACCATCATCAACACTTTGTCAAAAGAGCTTTGCCCCTTGCAATGCTCTTCATCTTCAGTAAAACTTTTGCCGCTGAAGCAACCAGTATAACATGACAAATTCCAATTCAAAACAAAAGACAGAAGCACTTCAGAAAGCATACAAGAAGCCATGGACTAATTAATTGGTAAAGTCATAATTAATTGGCAAAGTCATAATCTCTGTTATTTTTCACTCCCTTCTCTTACTGAAACACTCATGCCACGTAGGTTAATGAGTTTCTTGCAAATTTGCTTTCCCCTTCATAATAGCATATTACATTGTTATGGCAGTTTGGTGGGGGTTTTTTTAAATGTAAATAGCTGTATTTTTTAATAACTATATTTATTATTTAAGATGTTCATTTTTATTCTACTATCCTAGAGCACACTCTTAAATAATATTACCTCACATACAATATGACTTGCAGGGCATCTGTATGAGACAGTAGTCTACTACAGACCACAGATGTTCTAATTAGAACCCAAACTGCCATGTGATGCATTTTGAGTGACAGTAAACAGTCTCAGTTGCTGATATGGTTAGACGGTAGTGATACACATATGCTCACTGCTAAGCTGCTGTGAGGCCAATGCCTGGTTACATCACACTGTGTTGACTGACCTAGGAGATTAAGGTTCTTATAAGTCTGTGCTGCTCCTGCCATAACAAAAAATGCGAGGCTACCATCTATGATTACAAATGCTAATTCTGCCAGCTTTTTTTATTTACCAAAGTTAGTTTGAGAAAAATCCATGCAAAGTGTGCTAAAGTCCTGACAAAACAAATTTCCCCTGTCAAGCATCAACTGGAACTCGCTTTACTTACAAGTATTTGGTTGGAGATAGTACAGAAAAAAGTCTGGGAGCAGCAGACTGAAATAGCAGCCCAGAAGAACCACCTCCCCTATGAGAAAAGGCATCACTAAACCTAGAGAATATTTGGAAGACCTGGCCTCTGTTTTTGTTCAGACATTTTTTTTTTGTGGTTATCTATTGCTTAATCATAATGCAGTAATGTGCATAAACCAACTGAGGAAACAGCAAGGGACTTTGAGGGGAAAAAAATTTTAACAGTGAAAATTGAATAAATATTCTGGGCGCTCATAAAGACCTCAATAGGATTCCTTTTACAGACAAGGAAACAAAGATAAAGATATGGATAGATAGGTAGGTAGTTAGGTAAGTAGCTAGGTAGGTAGGTAGCTAGCTAGCTAGCTAAATAGATAGATAGGTATTCATATGCATATAGTTAGTAGATTTAAAACAGTAACACATTACAAAATAGGAACTCAGGAAGCATTACTTCATCCTTCAGTGCAAGGCCTGAGTCATCAGCTAATCATTCAGCAAAGACAATATGGAAGAATGGGCAAGAAAAGCAGGATCAGGAATTCATAAGTCCATTCTCTGATATGTCACAAACCCCTCAGAAAGTCTTGTGCTCAGGCAGCTTTGTGCCTAACTTCTTAATCATACACAAGAAGAACATTAAGAGTAGAACAAATCTTTAGTACCTCAAACAATATGCATTTGCTCTACGGGGAGCTTAAGGTCTACCTCAGTTTTATTTCCTCAACATTCCTCCAAAGAAACAATTTTGAGTGGCATAACATATCAGAATTACAGTAAAATTTAAAACTTCATTCTATCCACATTTGAAGTGTTTTAGTAATTTTTCATAAACATGTTTTACTCTTGTGAGAGTGTCTGGGCTCACCAGCCACAGACAATTTTACTACTGAGCTGCCCAGGATACATGGGCACCAGCAGAGACGAGCAATCCCACCTCCACTTCTGCTGAGGCTGCAGAGGCAGTAGCAAAGGAATGAGGCATTTTCTGAATTTTGCTGACTTTGGTAAAGCCAGGAACATCAGCTCTCACCCAGGGAAAGAGGACCACTATCTCAACCACAGTTCAGCTCCCCCAGCAACACACACATCAGTGACTACAAGGACAGTTTCCAGCAGTGCAGGTGCTGCAAGGGTTACAGCTGAGCTAAAGCCCTGACAAGGCATTAGGGATCCATCACATATATGCAGCTATTTAATTTAACTTCTTCAGTGGTTTTTGTTATCAAACACCTTGGACATTGACAAAATAGCTATTCAACAGCAGCTATACTTTATGCACAGTGGTTAGGGAAAGACACTACATCACACAGAAGGACTCTGCAGTAGTTAATAAACTTTGTGTCTGAGGAGAGTCAGCAGGCCTCTTGATGAAAAATCAAGGGGAAGTATTTATTTATTTATTTTCACACATGCTAGGGCTTGAATCATGTCATTGATAAGTAACAGCTGGCTTCTGTGCTACACTTGCTAAAAAACACAGACTCTTCTGTTCTCACTTACAGACCTTAAAAAATCTTCAGCCTGCTAATAAAATTTTATTACTTATGATTAGGCAATTGATGCAGCAGAAGCAGCAAATCACCACTTCACTTTCCCTGTGATGCTTATGTATGTTAAACATTTATCTATTTTCATTAGTAAAGACAAGATCCATGATGAATAAAAAGAAATCCAAAATACTTATTTCCCTGGAACTGCTCTTTGACTGATCAAGATTTGTGCTCTTTTTATCCACCTGTACCACTCCAGACTTTTTATGCATGTATGGAAAATGAACAATCCAGTTGCCCTCTGTATCCTCTGACACAGGCTCTCTGAGTAAATAGACCTGGATGCTGAGTAAACAAGTATGAAGTAAACAGTAGTTAAAAATAAATATATTACAATTATTTCAGGTTATTAGAATAAACATGTAAGTTCTACCTTGGCAAATGTTTATTACCCACAGCTGGAACATTTCCAGATTAGGCAGCATGCCACTGGGTCATCAGTAACCACATCTCTTGCAAACTTCCAAAATTAATTAGGATGTAAACAGAATCAGGTTTTATGGCTCTTCAATTTGTATCAGAAAGCAGCAAGGATGAAGTTGCTCCTGAATTAAGTTAATGCTGCTTGGAGTCTTTTAAATGTTGTGGGCTCTTTCTGAACATAAGAAAAAAAAATTTTTTTTTTTCAGCAAAGGTGGCCACAAGCTGGCACAGGTTGCTCAGAGAGATTGCAGAGCCTCCATCACTGTGGATATGCAAACTATGACTGGACATGGGCTGAGCAGCCTGCTCTGGGTGACCCTGCTTTGAGCAGGGGGCTGAATTAGATGACCTCCTGAGAGGTCACCCTATGATCACCTTGGTGATACAGATACCAACTGCTTTTATACTTACCTATTGGTAATTGTGCCTACTAATCTGAACTTGCTAAGACAGTGGGGGAAGACTGCTGCACACAGGTAGGATTTCTTCCTGACATGCAAATACTCTTTTCTAGCATACTTCTATGCTTAAGTGTTTTCTGACTTGTTTCTTAATATAAATATATAATAAGTGGATAAATATTATTTCTGTAATTAGAAAAATCACCACTGCTGACCCAAAATTATTTCCCTAAACCCACAAAACTAAGTATAGAACATCAGTGTAAGCAACAATGAACGTGTACCCAACACAGAGCATTACCTTCTTATGACTTCAGGCCAAGCAAGCCTGCTGAGCAGAAGACACATCTGAAATGTACTAGGGAAAAGGTTTTGTGTTTAGAGTGTCTGAATTAGATACAGAAAAAGATCGTGTATATATAACCATTAAAATAACACAGGACTTGTGGGTTTTTTTAAAGCGTACCACATTATTTCTGCTATAATGAGAATGTTTACTTTGCAGAGACAAAGCAAGGAACTGAAATGCTGAGTATTCTTGTGACTTGGCTTGTGGGTATTCAAGCAAAATACAAACCAACACCTAGGACTTCCTAGTGCATGTTACTCATTTACAAGACAAATAGCTACAGCTTCTTTGCCATGCCCCAAATCATGACAAAAGGCAGTAATTTTTAAGCATGCACGGGTTTACTGCATCAGAAGAGCAAAAATCGGCTCTCCCCCCTCATATAAACTGCAGTTGCATTTTTACCCCTTGAAACTAGCAGTCACCCTGTAAGTTTACATACAAGCATGTAAGAGGTCAAGGTCTTTATCCTGTCAGTAGACGTAAGAAAGAGTTAGAAGCTATTTTAATGAAAAGAGCCCAGTAACAGCTGAATGCAGCAGCTGACTTGGTAAGAAAGACCAGACTAAAAAAGAGATTCCTCCTTTTTTTTATACATAGTAGCTAAGAAAGGAAAATGTGCCACTGCAGAAAAAGAACTGTTAACACATCAGCTGGGAGGACTAGGTGAAAAATGAAAAAAGTGGGATGATTTATTATTCTGGATGTTATGCAATGTTTATACCTGCAGCACAAATCTACCTGTTTATACCTACCAGTGTCTGCATAAGGCTTCAGGTCAGTGAAGGGCTCAAGCACTAGCTTAATGATTTCAAGGACATAGGGGGTTTTGTTTAACCTAAGACAGACCTGTGCTGACAGGAACTGGTCTTGTGCAACCGACTCCAGGAATTGCTGGAGACTGAAAAACATTAGGCTCAGATTCCTAGGCTGAACCTCAGAAGGTCTCACCCCATCCCAGCTGGAGCAAAGCCTTGAAAACCTTTCACAGAGCTCTTGAAACAAGTAGATGTTTTGAATAAATTTTGCTAGCTTACTCAAGCGAGAGAGAACATCTGAATTATTTTAAGTGCTTCTACTTGCTTTTTTTTTTTTCCTGATCAATAGAGCAAGCTAAATAAAATATGCCAAGAAATCTAATACTGTTTGCTGTTATCTTTCCTTCTTTATTTTAGTAGAGAGTACTGCTACAGAAAAGAGAGTGTACACAGCTATTTAACTGTGGGAGAAGCCATGTAGTTCTATCAGGACAGGTAGCAATATTTTTGTCACCCATAAATTATTTACAATAATGGAATATTTTGTAAAAGTAGCAGAATAAGAAATTAAATTTTTTAAAAACACACAACACATATAAAAGGTAATAGAGTACAGTATTTACTTGCTTTTTTTAAAAAGATTGCATTAAATTTTTAATTTCAGTAGTTTGATAAGTAATAAAAAACAGCTGGTCTGTTGTCAGCACACTGGTGGCAAAATAGCTGTCCAGAAATCAATGCAGATAAGCATTTCCTGTCCTAACCACTCCTTCACCCACAGCAGTGGTCAACTGACTTCTCAAACACTTTTCTCCACTCACAGGATTTAAAGTTTGGTATTTTTAAACCAAAAGCATTTAAATGAATATATTTTACAGATAGTCTTCTTCTTTTAAATTAAGATACTGCACAATTTCTCCTCCCAAAATCACAGAATAATTTAATTTGGAAGTGACTTCTGATGGTGCAGTCTCCCACATAAAGCGAGGCAAACTTCTAAGTTAGATACAACTTCAAACTTTGATGAGATGCTGGGAGTCACATCCAGCTAAGTTTCAAGTAGGAATGTCAAGACAGAATTTCCTTACACTCCAGCATTAGCAGAAATTCAAGGTAGAAAAGAATTATAAACTTTTGCAGTTAATTTCTATTTCCGTGAATTGCCTTTTATATTCCGGTCTTATCTCAAGTGTCTTCAGAGGGTTTTTTTTTTCTTCTGTTATCTTGCTTAGAGATTGGTCTCTAAGAGTCTCCTACACCTCCATGACTTTTTCCAGTCATTAACCTAAATTTTTGTTTTAAAACCTTTTTACCCATTGGCCCTTAATAAACAGATTTCATTTGATTTTTATTCCTCCCACAAAACCACTTTCAAACCCAGATTTAATTCAGGGAACAACAAAGCTTACAGCTCTTCAGTCCCTGACTGACAAGTGTCCTTGCAGGCTCCTGTCAGCTTTTCTGCGCACAGTGAATGCACCAGGGGTAGAACTAAAGTGACAAGCTTACCAACAGCTCCCCAAGTCCTTAAGACTGGCAAGTGCACAGAGACACAAGTCACCTTTACTCCATGACTTCACTTCTCAACACAAATGATTCCAAATTTTACTGCTGTATCCTCATTGCTCATAAAAGAGCTATAAACTGTGCCACTCTTAGCAGCTTCACCAGCCACACATCAGGCCAGCACATTCCTCTCCACAGTACATAAGATGCACTGGGTGCCCCACTTAACCAGGAAACTCATGAATGTCTTGAAAAGGAGAACAAGTTGGAGCACAAACAGAGTTGGGAGGGGTAGCCAGGGTAGCAGCCATCAGGACTAACCACGGGGCCGGTGTGTTGCTTAGGAAGGGCTGTGAAACCTACAAAAGCAAGACAGAGGTGTTGTTTCAGCCTTAATAAAGGAGAGCTCAACAGCTCAATATCACCATGGATCCATGAAAAGAAGAACAGTCATACACATGCCTACTTGTGGGCATGGTTTCCTTAGTAAGGTTTGAATGGGCGTCAAGTGAGGGTGATAAGGCTAAGACTCAAATTTTGCAGTGACGTATGTAAGAAGCTGATGAATCTGCACTAAAATTCAAAGGATATTCTGTATGGGGCAGAATAGTTATCTTTTTAAATCTAGTTCTTTTTGACCTGGATGAGTGGACGTATGCCAGTAGCACCGTCTGAGATGACTGACACAGTAAGCACCAAGAGTAGAGCTCTATGTAGCCAACACATACTCTTAACAGTTTACAGATTATAATAAAAAACTGTCAAGGGGACTAGACTTCCCACACACATCAAGTGCTACCTCCAGAAGATTGTTAAAGTACTGCAGACTGATGTCATGAGTATGCTACTTTCACAGTATTGCATTCCTTTTAATATTACAGGCAAATCTCAGCTCAAGAACATTCCTCATGATTCCTTAGCCAGACAGAAAAGAGTACACTTTTTGCAAAATCACGTGAGTTTGAGAGCACTCCATGTAATTTAAAGAGATACAAAAGGTTTTACTTCCTTCAGAAAAAAAAACTAAAACCCAAACCAATATTTGCAGAATTTGTTCAGAGAGTATTGTAAACAAGCTCAGAAATAGAACTTAAGTGCACTCAGTATTCTAATGAAATTGGACTGTTCTGTTTTGTGATGGTGCTTTCTCCCCGAGAGAGATGCATCATGTTGCTGATACACTTAGAGGGCTTCTTACACATGCTTTTAAGACATACCTTATTTGAAGCCTGAAACACAACAAAAGCTCTCTCAACTCTCCATAAATAAATTGCCATGTCCTAGATATGCTCTTACCATTGGATCCTTCCCCATGAAAATGCATAACCCAGAAGTAAACTGCAGTTGGCAAAGTCTCCATATGCTTTTAGAATACCTCCAAATGCAACAGCACCTGACTGGTTCTGAAGAGAGTATTCCTACAAATTGTGCTTTTGGGAAGAATATAGGTATACTCAGCCGTATACCTAGTGGGCTTATCACACAGTGTTCACTAATTCATATTTGCCCAGTCCTTTCTGTCCTTACAATAAAAACCATTACTTTTCATCCTGCACAGCTTTATCAGCTCCTCCATTCAGTACCATAAACACATACAGATCAACTGTGAAATAAATCGAAAGATATTTCAAATAAGGCATTAACATCTTCAGATGTATTTTCTCCATATTTTGTTTCAAAGGTTTCTTTTCACACAATTTTGCAAATGAAAACAGCATTTCAAGACATAGAAATAGCTGCTGGTCATACCTACAGGGTCCCTGGCTCACGTTTTACAAGCTGAGTACTGAACAATGCAGTACCTGTTGTTAAGCAATAACTAGAAATATCTGTGTTCATTATCAACAGAGATTAAATCTTTTTTTTTGGGAGAAGTGCAAGATGGAACTGCAAGCAGCTCCCTTCACAGGGTTGAGACAGGCTTAGGACCTTGCCGGAGGCTATGGGGTGGTAAACAGAAGGAAGCCTATTCTTAAATAGCTATAAATGGAAAAAGACAGCAATAGCGTTTTAAAGCTTTCAGGACAAGAGTTCATTTCTGTTTTGATTTTTTTTTTGAGGTGGAGCAGATAATTTGTATTTTATAACTGAAAGGCAATAACAGGACTTAAAACAGGAAATTAGGTAGCAACGTTTTTTCGTTTTTTTTAAAATTATTAATCAGAACAAATTTCATTTGTACAATAGAAAACAGGCTCTCGCCTGGTCTCCTCTGCTCTTGGGCTTCTGGCAGTCATCAAAATTAGTACAACTGGCAAAATAGGGGTTAGCAAAACAGACAGAAGTGAATATAATTTCTTTACAAATTAAAAAAATAAAAAAGCCTGAATTCTTCTGTCCTTTTAATCAATATCCAATTCCAAACAAGAAAGGAGGAAAACTCCATGTGTATCCTCATTATAACTAAGGTTACTTCTGATACAACCTTCTTGACAGCTGACCCAAATACGTGTCAAAATCTCCCTCCCCTCAAAATTTATTTTGACATTTTCACAAAGGAAGGTAGTGGGGGGAAGTCAACCTATGAATGCTTTTGATTGACGTGACGTGTAAGTTTTATCTGCAGCAGAGTAAAACACCATCTCTTACTCTGACAACAGAGTTGACAGACTTCCAAAGGAAACAGCCAGCCACACAGCCCTTCTTCCTAGGGCTGCTGGTGGGAGGCAGAGGAACAGATGATGTTTTTAATTGGAATTTTACTTGAACATTAAACTTATGAAGGCCCCATGGGAACTGGAGCGAAGAAGCTGATCAGCTTTTTCCAGTATTCTGCCTGACTGGTACAAAATCCTGGTGAACTGATTTTCTTGTGGATGAGCACATTTACTGCTTTGTCATACAGTAACAGATTTCAGCTGCCTCAGGTCAACTCACAGGAGAACAGGATGGGAAAGTAATGACTAAACATCCCATGAACACTACTCTGACTTTCACTTAAAAAAGCAGTTAGTTTACCAGTTTTCATCCTTCTCTGCTGTAAAACAGAAGAAAAAAAATGCTGATGGAATTACAACAAACCACAATAAATTTTTTAATATGATTCCACATTTCATAAACAAAACCACATCAGCTGCATGAACTGTGTTTGCACATTAAAAAATATGTTTTAGCCTTTTAGTCTAAAAAGGTCAGCCTTCAGTGACTGTATGTCATGCAGAACTGTTGCTTTCACAGAATGATAAAGTCTGTAGGTTATATTCCAATGGGACATACCCAAATCTGAAATTCCAAAACATACTACTGGTTCAGGTTCTGCGTAAGTAACACCAGTTTTAAAGACAAGCTCCTTGTACATAATTGTCTAAAACTCCAAAGCACTTCTACAAATTTCCCTTTCCATGACTTGCATTTGAGGAGATTAGAAGCTATAAAAAGCTCCACAGAAACAAAACCAGCATGAAACATTTAGTGCCAACCATCCAAATTTCCATGACAACGGCTTCAGTGAGCTCACCTCATTGGTACTACAGCAGCAGACCAATAGTTCACTAAATATACAGAGGTAACTGTTAAAATCTGGTAAAAGTAAGATATTTGGTTACATGGGTCCTTGAGAAAAACACATAAATCCCCCAAAATGGTTCATCAAAAAAAACCAAAGAAAAGAAAACAAAAGAAAAGAAAGAAGCTATTTAGTTTAGCTCAGCTTTGCCATTTTCAGTAGCAGGGAGTGTGCCTGTGCAACTATGCATAAGCAGCCTCTTTTCCCCAAACCTGCAATTTCACAGAATATCTGTACCTGAAAATCCTGTTTGGTAGCTGCATTTCAAAGGTTTCCCCTGGAAAAAAAAAATGCTTTTGATTATAGTGATGGTGCTGCAAAGGTATAAAGTAAAACATTCACTTTGGACATAAAGATGTCCAAAGCTAGCAACTTTTGAGTTGGAAAGAAGCTTCCAGATACTCCAGAATAACGTTTGGTTTGCTTTTAAAATGCAACCATCAGCATGTGTGCTTACATACACAGAGCCATGAGAATGGAAGACAACAAACATTTTTACACTCTCTTCACAGTTCTTCAGTTAGAAACAGGCAGAAGTCTAGCGCACAGAAATTTCAGATAACCTCTTCAGGCCTGATATTTTCACTAAGCATTAGCCAAAAATGTCAACATCCCAATAAAACAAAAATTCCCTGATGGGCCCCTACTTCCTCCATCAGGGCCATCCACTGTGCCACAGTGTGTCCACATAGCCAAAGCCATGTGTATGCTGTTTGCCCAGCTTTTCTAACTGGACTCTGAAGTATAATCTGGTGTGACTGCTTCACTATTTTATTTTGAACAAGGAATGTGTTTCAGAGTGGATTCTCTCATTCCACTTCTTGTGTGACAGACTACATTATGGGGGTGTCTCAAAATACCAGAACTGTCATCCATTTAATCAGAACTAAACCTTTATTTTGTGATGCATTTCATTGCAGGCATTTGGTTCACAGCACCAAATTAGGGCCAATTCAAAGTAGAAGTCACTTCCCAGAGTGACTATCCTCAGCACCAGCAGCCCCCCTTGAACAATATGTTGCTGTATGGCATTCACTACCATAGATGCAACCCACAGGGGATTTCATCCAGGCTAAGAACTGCAGTTTTCATACCCCTGGCCAGCTGATCCAGGAATACTGGCCTAGTCTTTTGGGAACTTGAAAGCACAAAGGAAAAGAGGCAGCAGTAATCCTGTTGTTACGCTCTAGTCCACTGAAACAGAGTAAAGGTGCCTGAACCTCCCTCTTGCTTCTCAGTAAGAAAACCAAGCTTTTCAGAAAGATTTTACTTTAAAGAAGGGATACTAAGCAAGTTTGCAGATGATAGAAAATTGGGAGGAGCTGTGACTCTCTCAAAGGCAGGGAGTCCCTGCAGAGCAACCTTGATAAACTAGCAGACTGGGCAATAACCACAGAAGTTCAACACGGGGAAGTGCCAGATTCTGCACCTGAGATGGGGCAACCCTGGATGTACAGACAGCCTGGGGAATGAGGTCCTGAAAAGCAGTGCCATGGAAATGGACCTGGGGGTCCTGACCCACAGGCAAGTTGAACATGAGTCAGCAGTGCCCTGGCAGCCAGGAGGGACAACGCTGTCCTGGGGTACATCAGGCACAGCATCACCAGCCAGGTAATGGTGGGGATTGTCCTGCTCTACTCTGAGCTGGTACAGCCTCACCTGACGCGCTGTGTGCAGTTTTGGGTGTCACAGTATAATAAGGATATAAAGCTGTTAGGATGTGCCCAAAGGAGAGCAATGAGGATGGTGAAGGGCCTTGAGAGGAAGCTGTGTGAGGAGTGGCTGAGGGCACTTGGTCAATTCAGCCTTGAGGAGACTGAGGAGAGACCTCACTGCAGTAACAACTTCCTCATGAGGGGAAGAGGGGCGGCAAATACTGATGTCTTCTCTGTGGTGACCACTGACAGGACATGAAGAAATGGCCTGAAGTTGTGTCAGGGAGGTTTAAGTTGGATATTAAAAAAAGGTGCGTTGCCCAGAGGGTGGTTGGGCACTGGAACAGACTCCCCAGAGAAGTGATCACAGTACAAGCCTGACAGAGCTCAAGAAGTGTTTGGATGATGCACGTGGTGTGACCCTTGGGGGTGTCCTGTGCAGGGCCAGGAAGCTGGGCTTCATCCTAGTGCATCCCTTCCAACTCTGCTTATTCTGTGAAAACACTCCGATTAAAATTCTATATTTATGCATTAATGCATGTTATGATTTGTTATTGTAACTTGGTTAAAAAGCAAGAATAACTGAAAACAATTCAAATACAATTCAGTGGAGTTAACTCAGTGATGAAACCAGTACGCAGTAGCTAAAGTCATTCCCCTGCCTCAGCTTCTGCTCTGAATTCTGGCTGCTTTTCCCAGCTCTGCTGCCTCACCTCCCCATAAAAATTAGTAAGCATCTCTTGACATATTTTGTATATCTTAACTGATATGTAAAATACTAGCAAAGCAGAGGCTGAGAATATTTTTCCTCTGAGTCACTGCCACCCAAAAGTATTTCAGTTTTAACAGTTGAGCTGTAAAGGCTTCTAATAAAAAAAAAAAAAAAAAAAAAAGCCAAGCTGTAATTCCATTAATTAAATAATAACTGAATAATTCCATTAAGGATTTACTTTTTAAGTCATTAGTCAACCTCTGTACACCATACACAACCACAGCTCCTTCAAATTTAAAATAAAATGGTTCAGAAGACTTCTTAAAGCATTTAAAGCTTTTATTAGATGGCACAGTAGAAAAGTTCCAATAACCCCTTAAAGCAAAAGTTTCTGCAGCTTCTACATTCAGGATGATGGGAAGTTACAAACTGTAAAAGAGGTTCTTTACCTGACTTTTCCCTAAGGATATTTCTATTTATGGGACCCAGAGTGGAACTGCTGCTTTGGTGTTCTCGTTAACACCTCTAGTACACATAAAAGACTACTTCATTACAGTAGCCTTTCAAAAAAAGGCTATGATGTGAAACAGTATTTTCAATCATCAAATGTAAGGCAAATAAAGTTAAACTGCACTGCTGCACACATACGTATATATGTGGCAAAAAAATCCAAACAAATCCTTAGTTGTATTATCCGCCTTTGATACGACCTGGGGTTTTCCCTGACCCTGCAGGATTTACTAGTAGTTTTGCTACTGGTTGGCTCAGAACAAGTTAACCACATGAAGACAGCTAGCACCAACTTCCAGAGTGCTCTTCAGCAAAGAAAAGCAAACAGTGTTTGACTACAGGCTAAAAGTTGTTTTGAATTGCAGAGGACAGAACCTGTACAAAAGAGCAAGCTCAGCTACCTTGTCAGGCTTGGCTTGTTTAATCTGAAGGTCAACATGAACCTGAAAGAAGATACTCATGAGAAATTAATTCATAAAGGCATAAATGATTCAAGAGAAAAACCTTGCTGAACTGCAATCTACATGGCCAGGAATTTCTCTGTGGAAAGCTCTACTCCTTACTAAGCATCCCTAATGTACCTGACAAATGCAGAGGACACTGCTCTAATACACCTGCACAGCCACACAAATGCCATCTGAACGACTATATTCCAGCCCTCTCCCATCAAACAGGGAGCATCTAAGCAGAACAGGTGCAAGTCGAGCCTGGCATGCAGAAAAAGAAACAGAAGGATGAAGAATAAAAGTAAATAGTTCCAAAGGGAACTTAACTGCTGAGTAACTGAGGGGTTTCACCACAGGACTGACTTCATTTCAAATGCTGAGCGCATATTCCTCAGTCATCACCCAGGCCCCTGCAGGGGAAGGTGGGGAGTGACTGGCATACAGAAAACAGTGCATTTGAACTGCCTGGTATTTCGTGATAATCTGCATTTATCTGAAAGCTGTCAATTGGCAACAACATTTTACATCAACATAAACTGACCTGGAGAATCACACTGGGAAGAAACGTAGAGTTCTCTGACAAGGGCATTGTTCAAGCTTGGGCACCAAAACACAGCTCTGGCAAAAATCTGCACTTTCTCTTTGCTACGTTGCTGGCATCCAGCCTGGGAGACAAGTGAGGGTCTGTCCTTTCAGCCCTACCCACAGTGTCAATGGCTTCAAGGAGATTCTTCCACAAGCAAAACTATGGCTTTTGAGCCTTCCCTCCTCAGCGATTCCCAATTCTTCCCTGGCACTAGCTCACTATTAACTACTTGATTCTTGATACAGTATGCAAGTATTCAAATTCCTTTACAATAACGGTTATCAGGGATAAATGCACTAGCACAAACAAAACTTGCACCCCATAGAATTTCACCACCACTTACCTACCCAAATAATTTATCTTAAGTAAGATGGGCTTAGAAGTAAGACAGGTTTAACAAACATGTAAGTTTTTTGGCTTTAGACAGTTTTAAAATGCTTGGTTATGAGGCCTCCTGAAGAGACCAAAACTTGATTTGTTTGTCTAAAATGTAAGTCATTCACTGAGGGATTAAAGATGTCTAAAGGTGCTCAACTTTGCTGGAAGCTGTGGGGAATAAAAGAAAGAGGCATATCAGTTAAACTGGAGCAAAACATTCTCAAAAATGAGTTTGATATACCCTAGAACAGACCAGCAAAAAAGCCAAAATCATCCTTTCAAAACACTTTTAAAAAGGAGAGAAAAAAAAAAGAAGCAGGAGGGGATTTCTTGACCATCCTGATTTTCAGTCTCTCAATCCTCTTCATTCCTTTGCAGAAGGCAAATTAATTTCATTTGTAGCTTCTGACCTAAACTAAGAAGTATATTGTTACTCCCATACTCTCATGCTCCTCCAGAGGTCTACTAGGCACTCTATTATATAGCAAATAGTAGGAATGGTGGCAAAACAGCAGCAAGATCAATTCTAACAGAGCATATAAAGCTGTATTCGGAATACAAGAAATATTAGCAGCATTTACAATATTATTATGATTACTTCTTCAGTAATGTTTGATGGCACAAGCCAAGTAACCATGTCTTGCTGCACTGAATAGGATAGAAACTTGCTTTGTTGATGGCTTGAGAGCTTCCCAAACTGAGCAAAGCTCATAGGCCCTTTTGAATCAGAAATCCTCGAAAAAACCCCAAACCATACTAAAACTTACTTCTTGTTTTGCTGTCGGGAATTTCAGAGCATCTATTGTGAACACACCCTAAAATCTGATATTCATAGGAGAAGGAATCCAAACAATTGGCTTTCTCAACTCAAGGTCCAACATGAGGCAGCCCAGCTGGGGACAGCTACATTATAAATCCACCCTTTTCTTCCAGTGCTGGTGGCACATAAGTGGAGGTTCCTCAGGCTTCAGCAACACACTCTATCACTCTCAGCTCCCCTCAGAATCTCTTTCCCACCTGCTGTCCTACAGGTGGGAGGCAGCTGCTCAAGGGGGATTGATCCCTACCAGCAAAATCATTATAGGAGAAACCTTGAATTAATTGCATAACTTTGCTTTGCATTTTATCTTAGTTATTTTCTTTACTGGTTCCTTGTTGGTTTATAATCCTTCAGACAAATAAGTTGAAGTTAACACAGCTTTTAAATCATATACAGCACCTCCTTTTTTTTTTTTTTTTTTTTTTGTAACTAGAAAGAAAAACTGTATCAGTTTCAGAGCTTGCTGAGAATCTGGGGACACATTTATTCAACATTTTCAATTTATACAATTTCTTGAACTAAGAACTGTTTCTATTCCTTCAGCAACCAGTTCTCTAATTCTGGTTGCTGTAAAGCTGCTTCTGAAGAGAAATTTGCATTTTAACATTAAGAAATTTGTAAAGAACTAAGACAAATCTCTTTTAACTAAATGTGTTCTCTTTTAACTAAATGTGTATTAAATATTATGGGAGCAGAAATAAAATTACTTTTAACACTTGTAACTGCATTATTATCTCCTACTAATGAATTAATAATGTGCAGTTTACCACTAAAACTCTGCATGTCTTTTTTTTGAGATTGAAAGCTTTGACATTTTTCAACCCCCAAAATTATTATTTTTAGTAACAGTTACTTCAGAGATCTAAACTGAATATGAATAGTCTTTGTGTATCTACAAAAGCAACTGTATTTTCTACTCAGAACAGTGCAAACATAGTTTACACTTTCAAGAGACAGTTCTTTTAGGTGCTTAGTCAAAGATTTCCCTTAAGTCAGTTGTCTAACTGTATCAAACCATGCAGAATAAACACGTATAACTATTATTTTTTATTTAAATAATTTTAGGAGACTAAAACAAGTCAGTACTTTAGACTTCATTATCCACAGAGCCATCATTCAGGGATTTAGCCAGTATCCATATGGCCAATGGGGGCAACATCAATTCATACAAGACTCAGGTAGGGCTTTACCCTCCAGCCCAGAATGGGCCCCATGGCTGAGCCTGGCAGCACTACAAAACTCAGCCCTGAGGAGCCTGTGTGTAGGTAAGAGACAAGCTGGGTAAAACTGCATGTAAAATGTGTAAACAAGACATGTTAAAAGGTAATGTTTATACAAACACCAGGGTAATCAATTTTAAAGCACATGGGAGTAACTTGCTTCACATGCGACTATCTGCAGGCCTGGTGAGACAAAATACTTACTTACTTAAGTGGGGGGTCACTCATTTTTAAGTAATAGGTGCAAGGGGACAGCTTTCGTTGGAGGAGGACAGTTTCCTCCTCCCCCCATCCTAGAGTCCTTCCCTGTTCTGGAATGGGCCACCATCTCATAAAAACTGGAAGGGCTTGCATTTGTGTTGAAAGCCCACAGCACCAGCTCCCACATTTTTACTGATCAGATTTTGGCAGGCAGGAAAGCTTTCTCTATTATCGAGCCTCATTTTATATTTCTAAGTACACTGCCTTGCTTTCCTTCCCAAATTAGTGCTGACAATTAATGGCCATCAAAAGAATAAAACTAAGTAGTTGTGAGGTACCAGCATTGAAATAATTAGTTTTGAAAGCCCAGAAAGCACTCCTGAAAGCAGTTAGAAGTGTGTTTGTGCAAGAGCTTGTTTGTCTAAAAACAGAGCGAACTCTCGGTGGGCAAGTTCCGACCTCCTCCTCCACCAACTCCTCTCCGACCAGCTGCCTTGCCCAGCTGACAAGTGAACAATAAGGGAAGGAAATGAGCCATCCCTTGGGGGCATCCTTAAAGTCCGCACTCAATGGCATCACTCATCTTTGACAGCAGCCACATGTATAGGAGACCGGCATATATATAAGAGTCGGGACGGGCATCAGCCGGAATCATTCCTTCAGATAAGACAGGAAACCGGGTCTTATGTTATGCATGACAGAGCCTGAGGAGTGACAGGAGAGGTAACTACACGTGTTCCACCCAACAGGTCTTCACCCAGAGAAAAATAAGCAGGTAGAAAGAGAGAAGGACACATTTCGGTTTATCAGGGTGTGTCTAAAAGTCCATTCAAAGCAGAATGGAGCAAATCCTTCTATCTGAGAACCTGAACAAAGGCAACAGTCACATATCAAGCACTTCCCTCTTAGCATCACCCGAGGGTAGGTATTTCACCCGTTAAATAGTCAGGAACAGGGATGCAGAAGTAATTAGGCAACTGACCATTTACACCTGACAACAGAGAAGGTTGAATCAGGTTTTATGTGGTCTGTCTAGAAGCCTACGCCGTTTGTTTAATTTCAAGATACAGGGTTTTTTTTCCCCAACTGATTTATTCGAGGAACCCACAATTCTTGACTGCCATACAGCTTTTTCACACCCTTGTCTTCTTCTACGTGTTAAATTGTGCCTTGACACAGAATATCATTTGCAGCTCATTTTAAATTCAGAATGACTGTTACTTTAGAATTTTTCTTAGACATCAACTCACAACTGCAGAGATCTTTAACCATCTTTACTGCTTTGTATTCACATGTAATTTCAGTTACAGTGGAAAATCCTATTGAAGCCCTAGCCACACAGATGAAGACGCCAGCACGACACGCGCATTGTCATAGTTAAACGCGTAAGTGTCCAACTAAAATCCAAGTTATTGTTCTGCATAAATTCAGAGCATGACAAAAACCATGGGGGAAAAAAAAAAAGACTCCAAAACAAACAGTGGGAGCGCTGTTACACATTCCCCAGAGTGCAAAAGTAGCGTTAGACTTCAACAGGCACTAAGATCAGGCCTTCTAAGCAGTTTTAATTACAGCTCTCCCCTTCGGCAGACCCGCAAAAACGTAGAACAAGACCTGAAGCTTCGCTTTTAGCCCCTAAATAAACCCAAGCCGTCTGACAGCAGGTTGACTTTACTGGTCACTTTGAGTACTCCTTTTCCCTGGCTGAACAATACAGCAGGGCTCCGCTCCCTTCCCAGAGACGACCGACTAGCCTTGAAATTACACGCGAACATCTGCAAGGCTGGACTTTACTTCCCGAGCGCGGAGGGCGGCGGGCGCCGCGCCGCCTACCTTGGCCACCCAGCTGAACAATGGTGACATCCTAGGGGCTCCGGCACGGCGATTCCCGGCTCCAGCCGCTCCTCTCCGCCTCTCCCGCCCGCCGCTCCCACCGCCTCATGCGCCGGGAGGGGACCGGCCCTCCTGGAGTGTCCCCGAACGCCGGCACCGCGACTCTCCGCGCCGGGGACACTGCCCGTGGCGGCGCCGGCTGCAGCCGCGGGGCTGCGGGGCGGGAAGGGAAGGAAAGGAAGGGCCGCGGCCGCGTCCCGCCCCCGCCGCGCTCCGCCTCCGGCGGACTCCCCGCGCCCGGCTGCGGGAAGGGAGCGGGCTCGGGAAAGGAGAGTGCTCGGAAAGGGAGCAGGCTCGGGAGAGTGCTCGGAAAGGGAGCGGGCTCGCCCCCCGGCAGCGCACCCGGCCAAAGCAGACAACCGTCGGCCGCCGCCTCGCGCTGCCCGGCCACGTAATTCAGCGCTGACGACGGCATCCGTAACTAAAACTTTCTGAGAACATGCCGGCATCGAAGCCATTCCCAACCTTAAAGGATCGAGCGAAAAATCATTTGTTTGAAACCACTGTGAAATGTTACACTTCCAGTCTGTCTTGCCATTCGTGTTAACTAATGGCATTTGACATCACACACTAACAGCTCAACTTCCAGAAATCAGACTCCTCTGTGGAAGGCCAGACGGTAGTGTACATGTTTCCGGCAGGTCCAGGGATGTTACTTGCCACTCAGCCAGGAATGCTCATTCCTGTCGGTGCTCCGGCTGAGCCGGCTGTGAACACCCTCCTCGCTTTCTAAGTGGCCGTAGGGCTGCCTGAAACACCTAATTTTCCTGAGTTTGGAGGAAGGGCACAGAACCAGGAAAGGAAAAAAAGGCTTGGAGTTCACAGGAAATAATCCACTGGGCTCAAAACAAAAAGCCTTTTATTTTCCACCACCTCACAGAAACAACATGAAGAACCAGATTTGCACAACTGTAATAGGAAAGCATAGGGGTCTGCTATGCACTTCTCAATAAAATTCAACTGGTCAAAGTTGGATGATGAAGTGCCAAATGCAGCTCTTCGTTTTGCCCAAAGACACTCACTGAGACAGCTGCTCCACTGTGAGAGTGCCCTGCATATGCTTGCACTTCCACAATTACAGCCAATGGAATGATCTCCGCGTTAGAGCTGACACTGCTCCAGTTGTTTGAGTTATTAAATGAAAACAGAAGGGAAAGAGTGACATCCCTGCACATGGGCTGGGGAGAACCAGAGCCAACCTCACAGCTCACTGAGGCAGAAAACGGGTAGTTTTGGTGCCTGCCTCAGACTGCATGACCTTGCAGCCCTGAGATTGGCTCATGCAAAGCAAACAAGGCAGCGAGCTGCCAGAGAGCTCTATCACCTCCTAACGTGGTGGTGCGGGTGAGTGCCCTAGCACTGCTGTATGTCTGTAATGGGTCACAGAGGGATGAGGGGGCAACACGGAAGTGGTTCTTCCCGTGCTCTACCTAAGCAACAGTTTCTGAAATGAAAACCTTAAACACATTTCAGATCTCCATAAAAGGAGAATATAGAGTTCCATTTTCTTAATAGTTCTACAGATTAAAGATAATTCACAAAGATGGCCAGTGGTTCTCTCTGTCAATTGTACAGGTGTTCTTAGCTGTAAGCCAAATAAGTGACTAAATATGACTGATACCCATTCTGGTAGCAGTGACTAAATATGATTGATACCCATTCTGGTAGCAGTCTCTAAAGGCTTACTGGCATGATAGATGGAGAAATTTTCACTGCTGCTACTGTTCATGATGTACAGAGCACATACATGAAAAAATAACGTCTGTTCTCAGGGCCTTAAACTCAGAACCTGAAAGAACTCTAGAAATAATACCATCTCAAGTATAGAACCAGGTCTGCTTTTATTTCAGAAAGTAACTGAGGGCAGGAGCAAGGCAGAATGCTTCTCATTATGCGCTGCTCATAACCACTATACAGCACATTATCACCACTATATTTGGTGGTAGCATGAGAGTCTCAAGAGCCTCATTTCTCTAACACTGAGTGTGAACAATATTACTTCTAAATAATTATTTCTTCCCCTTTCTCTGAGGAGATCCAGCCAGCTTGGGACTTTTTCCAGCTTCCCCTTCCCAACTGACATCCTTACACAATTTTAAACTAGCAATACATACATCTGCCCCCAAGTCCACATTCAACACTGATGTCAGTCAGGATATCTGGCTTCTCGCCCTGTCTGCAACTGGCTCAAACAGCCATCTCCAGTGTGTTACCTCACACTACTTAACTTCAAACCTGTTGCATCTAGTTGTTATAGTGACATTTGTATGATTTTAAATGCACTCTGAAAACTTCTACATGCTTTTATGGGACTGGGAAGAAGAGTGGTCTGGCGGTGAAGATACTGAATTACGAGATAGAGTAACAATGAATGAATTCCAGTTTCTGCTGTTAACATGGCTTTCAGGCATGCTAGATAACTGCTCTCTCTGCTTTAGTTCATCTGTTAAACAGAGATGATAGATGCTGGCCCTGAAGGAAGGAGAAGTGGACACACTGGCATTTGGGAAACAGCTGGATGTGAAGCTTAAGTGTTCAGCTATAAAAACATTTAGTAATACATGAAATTCTTCTGTGAAAATGAAAAGGTCACTGTGTTGTTTACCTTCCAAAAAAGATGCATTTAGTAATGTAGTGGGAACAATAACTGCATTCAGTTTTCAGGATGTTCAAATTTCTAAAAAGAGAACCTCTGTATTTTAGTATTTTAAGTTTGTCTTGTGTAGATAACTGTCTCTCCAAAAATACTACGTACCCATTTTGGGGAAATGGAAAAATTCAGGGCCAGGGAATAACATCTGTACTACATAAATAGTAAGTAGCACTTGACACCATCTTATCCAAGTGTATGATCTCTTAAAAAATCAAAACAAACCCCTCAGTCCTATAAGCTGTTCCATGTTATGGAAAGTATTAGCAAGATATTTGTGGCTGTCTTCAAAATAGCAACAATTAAAATACTTCAAAGCCACATCATCAGAAAGGTGAACTTTCTGTTTTACAGATGTCCTACATAAATTTACACATACACGAATATCCCTATTATTATTTCTCCAACAAACTTTTCTCCATTAAAAGAAGCAATCTGGAGAATGAAAGAGATAAAAAAAGAGAAGGGAGACATAAGAAAATATTAAGAAGAAAGAAGGGTGCAGTTGACCTTTCAACTCAAAAAAGAAGTATTTCTGGCTCATTTTCCTCTGATTACAGTTTCTCTAGGTTTAATGGCCATAAATATTTTTGTGTGTTCACAGTGCATCATCACTGAATGATGTCTCACAAGAACTTGCATTAAGGGTATAGCCACAGCTGTGGTACCTGAGAACTGGCCTCTTCTGTTGCTCTGTTGTTACAACTAGTGGTGATTTTAAAGCAGATCCTATTCCCATTTAGTTTTTTCTTCTGAATTGTACTTAAACATATTTTGGCAGTTATTCCTCTCATGAATTATCCTCTCTGTCCACATTCATTTGCAACTTTCACTTATCTCCTTCCTTCCTGTACACAAGAAGGTCTTGATAAATTCAGGTGAAAAGAATACAAGGAAAAAAAAAAAAAGCCTGCCATTTATTATCCCTTTCCAATATTTGGTCTTTGTTTAAAAACATCCACAATTTTTACCCTTTATAACTTATTTCTCACTGTTCTTTAGGATTTCCCTGAGTATTGTCTCATCCTTTCCCCTTCCAGGTGTGATGGTTTCTACTTTATCAGAGAAAGAAGAGAAAGAAAGAAACTACTGCAAGAGTACTATTTGTGATGTGAATTCAAAATGTAATAATGTTTTGGTTCTTAGGTGCAGCTGTAATAAATCATACCAAAATAAAGACGTCTAACGAAACACTAGACTTTTATGGCACCTTCACACAATGTGAGATGCAAAAAGTTATTTATCTGAATCCATCAATGGAAAAGAGTAAAGAATCCTCTGGATTTCATCCTATCCAAAGACTCAATCAAGCCTAATTCAGTGGCCTCTGAATAGATACTGTGGTGAAGAAAAGAGTAAGCTTTGTTACTTTTGGCTAAATTATAAGCAAACTTTTTTCTCAATACAAAAATAAAATATTAATCATAAAACCAAACTACTCCACCAAACCAGATCTGCACCAGCCCCCTGATGAAAGACAACAGCAAGACCCAACACCTAACCACAGACTGGTAGTGGCTTTCCCTTTGTGTTAAAGTGCATAGGAGCCTACTGCCCATGCTAAAGATGAAATCCACCTTTCACCAAAGCACCTGGGATGACTTTCTTGGTGCTTTCTAGATGCTCAGTGGAAACAGAAATTACACGGATTTGGATAATCTTAGTACTGTGAGTGAATTTTTCTGGCTATTTGCTAACCAGTAGCAAATATGAAAAATTATGACATTGGGCTGGTGCCCAGAGATAACTTGCAATTCACTCCCCATGTGGCAGACAGGATAGAACAGTTCCTCACCAGACTGCTGGGCACTAATTCAGCAGCAGAGTCCTTTCCAACATCTCCTGTACATTTAGCTTACATATAATTGCCTTTTCCACCACAAAATTTGAAATTGCTAAAATGCTTTGATTCAAGTGATATTAGGATTTCTCACTTAGGAATGAAAAGTCATGTTGGTGATGGGCTATCTGTCCTCCTCCCTTCCTCTTCCCCACTATCCCTTCTCTTTCCAACAGTGTCAGAGCATAAGAGGGTTACCATGTGCTGAGGCTCAATTGCACCTCAGCAAGAGGACTGAGGGAAAGCAAGATCTATGAAGGGAAAGGTGACCTACACCTGTAGGAGAGAAGTGTAAGAGCACATGGGCCACGTTGTTCACTCAGCAGACCGTAGAATTGAAATCTTCCCATGGCAAGTAATATCCTAGAGGCAGGGTTACATCAGCTGGAGCGAGGTCATGAGAGTATTAGAGGATAAAACACCTCATAAGGTTGAAGCAGCTTTCCTGATTGGCTACCATTATCTTCAGATTCTTCCCCATGGGTCTGTTTTGAACAAGAAAGTATTTAGGCATTCTTTTTTTAATTTGAGAAGTTCTATCTGGAGAAAATAGTTTGTGCTTTCCTTATGCCCTGTTAGAAGGCAGTTGTGGGTGATAGCAGATGCTGGGATGATCAGTCAGTTACCTTGAACAGAATGGATAATTTCTTAGTACTTGCTCCAGAAAATTCAGAGTGGAAGGGCTTTAGTGAAATCCTTAGTCAAACAAGGGACTGGAGAAAATACTACTCACAGTATGTGGAATCCATCATCCTGTAAAGGTAACCAAGGCTATACATAATCAGCATAACAGAAACAATCTAGCTTTAGGGTCCACTGCTACCTATTCATAAACATTAGTGTCATCTGATGCAAAGAGCACATCTGGACTGAAATCACTGTGCCACTTCAAACACTTTCAAAAACATTGATAAGCAAACTTTGGATTGGCAAGCATTATGCTGGATTGTGTATTTTTTGTCTTCCCACAGACAGCAAAATAAAGCTTAAAGCTGTCAGGAACTTTGCCATGGGTTGTGACTAATTCCACTCAAGCATAATCATATGTCTGCATTTGACCAAGATGAAATGCACGCTGCTGAGTGATATAATTGTAATCAAATTATCAGATCTCTATAAATGAGTGAAAAAACACAGTCTGAATCTACAGATAAGTCCAAGCAAGACTTATGAAGATCTCTTGTGAGGAGGTCACTTTGATCTGAATAGTTGGATGCAAAAAACCCACAAGGATCATATGGAAAATGAGCAACAGCAGGGAACTGCCACAAAGAGACATCAGAGGTTCCATGCATTTATTCTGTTTAGTAATGAGGGTTTTCTGGAAGCTGTGAAATGAGCAGGAAGAGCAGGAAACAGGCAGAGCAAACCAGGAAACTGCAGAAGCAAATTACAGAGCACAAAATAAATGGGGATGCTCCTAGTGTGCAATGACAAACACACAGGTCAAGCCATTGAGATCATCAGCTAAGTCTTGACTGTAGCTGAAACAGCTGGAAACCTTCTATTTTTTCCGCCTTGTAAGGCAGTAGCTTTTGGTCTTTTCAGTGTCACCAAGCTAAGGGATAACTTAGCTGAGCTCTCCAGAATGCTGAGGTGGCTCTGCGGAGAGCAGCAGATGCACACATACCCTGACACGACTGGATAAACTATAAAATACTAATTATGCAAGACTCCTTGTTTTAAAAATCTTCCAGCACTGGGATGCAAAACATGTGAAAATCAAATTGCCATTAATGTCCCCTGGCACTAGATACATGGTCCTGAAAGGACTTTACACCCTTTTCTATCATCTTACTGCTGATTCTTTGTGATAAGCACTCACAGATCTCAGAAAGAAAAAAAAAAAAAACCCTCTTAAAGTTTAAAAAAACATTTTTAAAATACAATTAGTTAAAAGCTATACTTAAAGTGCTTATTGATCTTAAAGCTTATATGATTAACTCAGTCAGATAGGGAAAAAAGACAATTCATTTGAAGATCGGTCTCATTTCCTTTGTAAAGAAGCATTACCTCACAGTGGAAAAAATCCTACAAACTACTAAGCACTTCTACTTCCAATAATAGATAAGTTACAGAGTAAAAAATGTCTAGAAAGTATTGAGGAAAACCTATGAACAGAACATGCCACCTCTCATTTGACTGGTTAAAATCAAAACATAATTATAATTTTATCAATTCCCCATATGCTATATAATTTTATCAGTTCTCCCATATGGGAGACATATATACCATGAATGCCTATTTCCATTACATGGGACAATGTTAGATTAGTTATTTACTGTAGCCTACTAGAACACTGTAGTAATGAGTAATATAAAATAAGCAATCATGTATGCATCATTTTACAGAGTTATAGCCCAGCTCTTTGTTCACATAATTATTAATAGATAGAAAAATAGTCCCACTGTCCTAGGCATATTATTTTGTATACTTTGGTTGCAACAGTAGGAGACTAGGGAAGTATATTGAGTTGCATAGTATGAAGAGCCATGAAAAGTAGCCAGCCTTCTCAGTTCTCCACAATTTACATAATAACTAAATTTCTAACAGCATTGATTTCTTGATTGATTGAAAATTATTTAATCCAGCCACAATCGCCATAGACAGTACACAGATTCTAATGAGCTTATATTGTAGTTCACATACTCTAAAGCAACCTCCATTTCAGTAAACTGAAAAAACACCAACAGTTAAAATAAAACTCTAAGTGTTAACTTTTCTACCCCCAAACCAAAATATTCTTGGTTTTCCTGGGAATTGCTTAACAATAAGAACTATCAGTTCATGTTTCTCTCCCAGTAGGTGTAGGGTCCAGAACTTACCTACAGTCAATGGAGCTATATTGCAGTTCACATGTGATGGGCAGCTGAGTGAAAAAGCTATTTATTTGAGAACTGGCCCCACTGAAATCACAGACCAAGTTGTTACTATATCCTTACAAATCTCAAGCATAGATAACAAAAAGAGGAAACAAATGCTGAATTGTCCTGCTCTTTTCCATAATCAAGCTGAAGAAATTTTAATGTCTGTAAGGTTGCCCTCACATCATAAGCCTCCCCGCTCGGGTGCTCTTGGAAAAAACCCTGGTGAGAGAACTGCAGCAGCCAACTGAGAACTATTGCAGC
This sequence comes from Chamaea fasciata, assembly GCF_029207755.1. Classification (NCBI taxonomy): domain Eukaryota; kingdom Metazoa; phylum Chordata; class Aves; order Passeriformes; family Sylviidae; genus Chamaea; species Chamaea fasciata. The sequence goes on along the minus strand of NW_027094091.1, from coordinate 22,182,677 downwards.
CCCTTGCAGTTGATTAAGAAGTGCACTCAGCTGCCTGCCCAACCCTTGCTCTACATCACTTATCATCACCAGCCTTCCATTTGATTACAAGCTGCAGCACAGTCCTTCCCTAGATATTTCCAGTGTAATGTGAAATTGAGAATACACTGAAATTTACTAACATAATAATTTGCATGTACAGTATTTTTTTATGGAGCATATAAATCTGCCTTTTTATTAAATTATCTGTGACTTTTATTATGCTATGTTGTGCTGTTGATTATATTCCTTCTCAGCTGTCTTGAAAGCGGAAAACTTTACCAGCAAGGCTCCCTTGCAATTTTACCTTACTATTTCTAATCTCTCCCCTTCCTACACTCTTCTGCAGGCTTATTAACCCATTGCATGTATCTTCACCAGTGATATGGACTCTTTTGCTTTTGTATTTTTGGCTAAGTCATACTGTCTTTCAATTACAGTGAAAGCCACAAAATGGCAATAAAACCATCTTTCAAACCAAGGTTCAAACACTGTCTTTACCAATCTGAAAAATCACCTACCCCATGGTTCAGTTGGCTTTCCATTCAGAAATTTACAGTTCCAGGTTCCATTACAAACAACACTCCACATTTAGTTACTTTAAGACAATTCTGTTTTAACTTCTAAAAAACACACTGGAAAACATTTGTGAAATATAACACACAATAGAGAGGCTTTTAAAACAGACAGCAGCAGCAGGATTTGTCCTTATGGCTCTTTTGTGGTTTTGATAAAACTGCATGGCTTCAAAGGGCTCAGGATATACTACTGTAAGTCACCACTGCACATTTCACCCACATGTGCTGACTGCGCTTCCGCTCCTCTGCCACAACAATGGGAGCCTCTGCAGTGCTGAGTCAGCCATCCAAAAACACATGGATCCACGCAGCCCCTCCCCACAGGTTCTGTTAACCATCTTATCACCAAGAAGGGGAGACAGTCGCATCATTTCATGTAAGACTCATGGAGTTGGAAAAATTTGGAAATGTGTACATATTTTCAGGAATAAAGTCTAAATTATTAGTTGACATGCAGTACACTACTGAAATACATAAATTCATAACTAATCATGGGTCAGTTCTGCCATTTCCTCCTTTCTGGGGATTCTTAGCACCAATAGGGAACTGGCATTCCAGGAGAAACCTGTACAAAGCTGGATGGATGGGCTAGACAGCTGAATTCTTCACTGAAGTATATTCACAGATACCACTGAAAGTCTGAGCTCACATACTTGAATAACTTACAAGTCTTAACTCATATATTTGAATGTGTTCACAGGCACAAAGACTCAAACGGATAAGTGAACCTCAGAAGTCATCTGAGCAGGTCTTTTAGAACCAATTTAGGTTGGAAAAGACCTGTAAGATCATCAAGTACAACCACTAACTTGCACTGCCATATTCACCACTAAACCATGTCCTCAAGTATCACATGCACACATTTCTTGAATGTTTCCAGGGATGGTGATTTTACCACTTCCCTGAGCAGCCTGATCCAATACCTGACAACCCTATTACTGAGGATTTTTTTTCCTAATATCCAATTTAACATCCACCTTCCCTGGTGCAATTGAAGCCACTTCCTCTCAACCTGTCACTTGTTACTTGGGAAAAGTGGCCAATCCCCACCTCACTACAATCTCCTTTCAGATAATGGCAAAGAGTGATCTGGTCTCCCCTGAGCCTTCTCCAGGCTGAACACCTCCAGCTCCCTCAGCTGCTCTTCATAAGCCTTGTGCTCCAGAGCTTTCTTTCCCCAGCTCCTTTGCCTTTCTCTGGCCCAGCCCCTCAATGTCTTTCTTGTTGTGAGGGGCCCAGAACTCGACACAGCACTCAAGGTGTGGCCTCACCAGTTCTGAGCCCTGGTCCTGCTGGCCACACTATTTCTGACAAAGGCCAGGATGCCACCGGCCTTCTTGGCCACCTGGGCACATCCTGGCTCATGTTCAGCTGGCTGTGGCCACATTCCAGCCACTCTGCCCCAGCCTGTAGCACTGCCTGGGGTTGTTGTGACTCAAATGTAGGATCCAGCACTTTGCCATGTTGAACCTCTTGCAAATGGCCTTGGCCTATTTATCCAGCCTGTCCAGATCCCTCTGCAGAGCGTTCCTGCCCTCCTACAAACATTCCTGCTCAACTTGATGTCATCTGTGAATTTACTGAGTGTGCCTTTGATCCCCCTGTCCAGATCACTGATAAAGATATTAAACAGGACATTTCATTCAGGGTATATTAAATTCTCAAGTGTCCCATTGCTTTCAATTATAATTTATGAGTAGAATATAGGCCAGTTTTAATCAATCTTCCCAGTTTTTTCTCTTAGCATGCAAAAAGCTGTAATATACAGTCAAACAACAAGAACTTAATAAGAATCAAGTATTACTTTCTCTCACTGTAGATCCACAATGTCAACCCCATGCAAGTGCTTTGATTTTACTCACAACTCCAGTTAAGACAAAAACCTGGAAGTCTAATTCAGCTGATGTTTCAAGCTGGCATCAAGACTTCCAGAACAGGCTGATATGCCTGTCCAAACGTGTACTTAAAGTCAGGTCATTGAGGGTTATCAGGCTAAGGAAAATTTGTCACGTATCTAGGTTTTATATGGCTTGTTGGAAGTACATTGTTTCAACACGTGTGAAGGGGTTTATCCTGAGACCTTGACAGTTTCTGTGCTGTAACGTTAACAAGAAATGTAATCAGAAATCTGTGTTTTGTTTGTTTGGGGTTCCTGGGAACTTTTCTGACTCTTCCAAATCTAGCATGCATATGGATAGTCTATTAAACACAAAAACTGAAAGAGAAGAAAAAAAACCCCAAAAGACAACTCCATTCTAAATAAAAACTTGAAGCATGCCTTCTGCAGTACACTGCAGAAAGCCCACTGGAAACCTCCTCCCAGTAAAGAGGAACCCTGCATTCAGGCAATGCAGGCACTATGAGATGTAAAAGCTATTCTTTTGAGAATTGCCCCCACTTAAATCACAGATCAAGTTGCTACTATATCCTTATATGTCTTAAGGATGTATCTGGTTCAGTACACAATTAATAACATACATGTGAAGAATATTCAGAAGTCCTGCAAGTTTCTAGAAGATAAACTTTTGTCCTTTCACACATAAAAACTTACCATAGCAAGCTCCTACCATGACTAGAGAGCTAATGTCTTCACATCTGTCAGATATTCTGCTGAGGGGAGCTGAAACACCCCAGAACAGTGGCTGATTTCAAGCACTCACCAATGTTAAGCACGTCTTGTTTTGTGAAATTCAACACACAAGAATAAACTCCAGAAACAGCAGTATTTCTGTTCTACAGACTTTACATAGTAAAATGCAAACTCATTCCAATACTTTTAGAGGCATTGCAAAAATATTGGGAAAACACCCCAATGAAAAACAAAACCCCCAAAAAACCCAATAGGAGAACCCTAACGGAACTTCAGTAGGACAATTCGGGAAAAAAAAAAGTGGAAAACGGAAATTACAGTACTGAAACTTTCTTACTGAAAACCCCACCAGCATCTTTCAACTGATTTCAACCAGTTTTAGATTTAGCCCTCGGTATCTCCACGGTAAGGTGAGCAATTCTCCTGCTGGTGGAAAGCAGAAGAGGTGAAAACTGTCACAGCAATCGCAGTATCTTACATTTGCCCCGGACAGCCACTAAGTGGCACTTAAACACCTTATCTTAAACCCTGATGAATCTGCGAACTTGTGAAGGGATTGGAGGCACAAAAGGAGCTACGCACTCCGGGGAGTAATCCCTTTTAAGAGCAATGAAGTTCTCTCCCTGCAATTAGAAAAGCTTCTGTAACGGCCTGGCTAGGAATGTTACTGTCAGGAATGCTGTGCAGCTCTCCACAGCAGCAGAGATACTGCAGAGAGCTCCGCAGAAGCAACTGCTTTCTCTCCTAAATCCCAGTCCTGATCTGGGAATCAGAGTGCCTCCTTCCAGTGTGTCATTACCCACTATTGTGTCGCTTTGAAATATGCACTTAAACCGGGAAAACTGAAGTGCCTCATTGCTGCTGGACAGCTGGTCCAACAAAGGAAATCCTAACATGATAACACAACTTCTAGAAATGCCTCCAAATACAGCTTCAGTGAGAGACCTCTGAAGGTACCAACACCGTTTGTACCTGAAGATGCACATTAGAACACAGTTTTCTTAGTCCATAGAGAATTAAAAGTGATGAACAGGGATTTGCTCTTCTTAAGACTTTAGTAAATTATTGCTTTGTAGACATATGGCATGCTTCTATTTGAAATTATAAAAAAGCAAAGAAACCTAATTTTTGTAATAGTGGTGTTGAATCAACCATGTTAATTATCTTGAATATATTCTTGTGTTTGAATTATAAATTTTCTTGTCTGGCTTTAAAAGTACTGTTTCATTAAAAATCTTTCTAAATTACTTAATTACAGGTATTGGAAACCTTTTTTTCCTACATGAACAACATAACTGTCATTAAAAAAAATCTAGGACAAAACCAAGCAGAATAATATATTATGCATATTACATATATTGGTGCTAACCAAGCAAGTATCTACAGGCATGTTTAAAGTCACTGTTGCAAGTATGCCTGTTGTCTTCAAAGGAACCAGCCTGAAGTTAAAGTGCATACAGATTTTCAGCCTCGAAGACTCAGAAATAAGATTTATGTATAATTTGCTTTCTGACTCTCAAAAAACCACCTCCATTTCAGTTACCCACAGGTTTAGATGCAAATACACCACCAGATATTCACTGCAAGCTCCACTTTACACCTTTGTGTTAAACGTGGCTTCCAAAAATCTCAAATGAGGAGTTATAAGATTTAGCTTTTATTCCCTCTTCCTGTGCAAGTTCTTTATAAGTAGAAGCACAGCATATAAGCAACAAAGCAACACAACAAGCCACATCACAATTACTAAAAATACAATTTTGAAGCACATCCTGCCTTTGTGAAGCTAGTTTTGTGGGTTTCTTTTAAAGGCTGAAACAAGAAGCTTGCAAGGACCAAACTTAACCCAATGCAAGAGGAATCACCATCAGTGAAGCTGTTTTTATGACCAGCAATAGATCTCAATTACTGTCACTCTGGGAAAAGTGGGGGGAGGGTGGGAAAAAAAGGGGAAGTCCAAATCAACCAGCAGTTTCATACAAAGGACAAACCAAGTATAAACTGGCATTATCCACTCAATCCTTATATCAGATCCTCGATGAGCAACCTTTAGGGCAAACACACATATCCATTTAAGCCTGTATTTGTCCAGTCACACAAATCATTCTTTAGGAAAATATTTCCCACAGCCCTTCCCATAACTTGACGTCCACAGAGAGGGTAAAGAAAACAGAAATACAGAACAATTATGTCTACACCAGGCAAGGGAAAGCACTGATTTTACGACAATGATTTTCTACCATTATTCACTTTGACATATAACAGGATGGGAGATTGTACTGCTAAAGTAAATACAGCAGTTATATATGCCTCCTCTGCTTTGGTTTTCTGCTTCACTACAGCCAAAGAGTCCCCATCTGATGACCTAGGGGGCACAGCATAAATGTCAGCCCAGGAAAGGCAAAACTCTAAAAATGAAAAGCCAACTGCATGGAAACATAAGGAGCTATTTCGGGAAGGTGATTTACTCAGTATCATAATTTATGAATTGGCATCTTCATATTTTAATGTGGATGGCTTGCATTTGTCTTTTAGGGTCATTTTAAAATCTGAAAAGAAGAAAAAACAACTGCCTGAACATGAATGTCCATGTTTAAGTAGCTCCAAGTGAGCTAAAGCCCAAGCTTCCTAATGAAACTTTCAAAGCAGAAAATAGGAGGTTTTGGTTTTACTAGTCTTGAGGAAAGACAACAGATATCAATCAGATATGAGTGAGAACTACTCTTTAGTCTGTCTGTAGAGACTGTACTAACCTACATGACAGATATGGCCTTTGCTTATTCATGTATTTGACAAAAACTATCTTCTCATATTTGTTAAATAAATCACACTGTCCTCAGTATGCTATTGTACTGTGTGCCAAAAAAACTAACACTGTTTTAGGTAATACTGATTTTTAAAATAAAAACTGTTATTATCAAAGCAGTTTTTTCTCCCCTTTCTTATACACTTTCTGGCTTTAAACTGCATACAACTATCATTGCACCAAGTATCCATAAAATTAATTTAAGAACTTCACAACTGTTTATACTTTGCATTACTTAAGAGTGTTCACTAAATAAACAAAAAAATAAAACCCATCTATTGAGTCTAGATTAGACTTTCTGACTTGAGTTTGGAGATCAATAAGGCAGCATTCAAACTTCCAAACTTCCAGTCTTAAATCAACTTCAGCAAGCCTCAGCAGTGGGTAATTCAGAAAATACATTGGAGTTCCTTCATCTTAAGTATTTCTTCATGTAGTAGTGTGCATGCAGTTTATATTCAATATTGCTATAAATCAAACAGTATTTTTTTAACTCTTAATTCTGTATACACAACTTACATTTTCACACTCCTCCTATTTCTCACTCCGAACTTTTCCATGGGCACAAGTTTTTCAGTTTAGTTTGGGTTTTTATTTGCCCAGTACTGTCTGCTTGCTGCGTGTTTGTTTGAAGCCATAGGACTGATGAGGCTGCAAGCCAGTGAAGAGACCCATTCACTTCCTTTGTGCCTTGCATCCAACACCTTTGCAGAAATCAGACTTTACTACACCACAGTAAGGTGAGCTGGATAACTTTGTTGCTACATTTTTTGCTATTGTTACAAGTTGTGAAGCTGAGGACTTTAATATGATTAATGCTCGGGTAATATGGGGATAGAGTGTCTCCCAGTTGAAGATCACTCACTCTGGGATGTTTGTCTTTTTACAGCAAGGCTACTTTGACTCACAGGGCAGGTGTGCACTGATTTATCCTCACACCTTACTAGCAGGAGAGATTTCAATGCCAGTGACACTTTCACAGAATATTCTGAGTTGGGAGGGACCCACAAGGATAACCAAGCCCAAATTTTCAGTGAATGGCCCATACAGGGATTGAATCCACAAACTTGGTGTTATGAGCACCATGCTCCAAAGGTGGCTCTGTGTACAGAGGCCAAGGAAGCCTGCAAGTGTCCCTGTGCACCCCCATCCTCACAGTCCTACTATTAAGATCTATGTCATCCTATAAAGAAAGAACAACAGGTTTCCTGCTCCACAGCCCGACCCCTTTGGAGTACACCTGGTGTGGCACATCTATTTCCCCCACCTGTTTATGAAAGGACCAGGAAAAACTTGACCCGAATTTTTTTATATTCACTTTAGTTTCCGGATTTATGTCAACTTGAAATTTGACAAAAAATATCTATGGTGATCTGGCAAAGTGCACTAAATTGGTTTTGGAGCAGAATGAAATTAGTTTCCTTTACCTTAGCCCCTAAAACAGCTCAACAAAAAGCTAGACAAATATAAGTGCCAGCACAAGGGAAAACAACGAAAAAGTACATCCAGGGACAGATCAGAAGAGAAAAGAATAACAGAATTGCCTCTTTTGACAGAGGACAGCTATAAAATCTCCTCAGTGAACCATCATAGATTACACTTGAACTAAAACCCCACAGCAGTTTAAGACTGAATGAACTGGAGATCTGAGGCCAAGCCTTCTCTCTGCTCTAGATGGCAATGCTCTTGACTCCCACAAAGGTGCACATTAAACTGTTCTGTGATCATGTTAGGATGCTGATTTCATTGAAACTTTTGTCACTTTTCCTTTGGAATATTCAAATTGCTCTGAAACACCTCACTGAGTGATACCACAGTATAAAGAATAGGGGGAAAGTTGGGAATGTGCAAATCAGCAAACAAGGGAATACAAGGCCACGGAAAGCTGAGTCAAACTTGGTTAAGATGTTAGGAGTCAGCTTCTCTTTGGAGATTTGTAAGGAAGCTCTTCTCTGTGTGAACAGGAGCTTTTAAAGAAAAGTCTACTACAGCTCTGGAGAATGCTTAAATATTCATGGCTCCAGTTACCTGTGCTGGCCACAAGTTAAGACAAAAAAATGGTTAGTAATCAGATGAGAAGCCATCACAAAACCATTAATGATGTTTTTGCCTCAGTTCTGCTGTTTTGTATTTCTGCTACAATCCCCAATACTGAAGGAACAGTTAATAGCCTTGAACAATAAATAGCCTTGGCATGAACTCTGACTCTAAAATAAAGTGCATGTAAAATCACAACACACAGCTACTTTCAGTATTATTTAAGTTGAAAAATACATGAAAAGTATCAGTTTACTATACAGTTAACTATTACACTAAGATAAGAAATCACAAGAATATATAAATTTTATGTTGCTGCTGCCGTAAGAGTGGGAATAGGCAACTCTTTTTAAAAACCTTGTGATTAATTTCATCTTCCTTGATCAGACATTATCTCTGACTAAGTCAAACAGCAGTACTGGTGTTACACAAATTCCTCCAAGTGGTAATCACAAAAAGTTTAGGGAAATCCTGCAATATTTTTTATAAAACGAGAGCAAACAGACGAGCACTTAGCTGATGCAGAATGTCACAAAGTCTCTAAGATTTGACATGAGCCCCATAAAGGCTTGGAATAATGCTGCTAGGGACAGGGTCACTGGCCACTAAAGCTCCCTGACAGAAAAGCTCACATACATAAAGTGTTTGAACAGATCCCAGGATAGAACTGGTGTCACACTCATACTCAAGAAGCCTGTAAAGCTTGATTAATTGTGAGAGCACTGAATGCACAGCTGGTTGTTTGCATCATACAGGATATTCTGTTAGGATTTACACAGCTAAACTTTGACCTACTTTACAAACCGGACTGTATATGTGCACAGCACAAATATGTATTTGATTTTTAAATTGTTCTGCTGCATTTTTTTTCTTTCTGTATTTTACATTTTCTTCAGTTAGTATTTGGGATACAGATGTCCTAAATCAAAAAGCAGTGCTAGCAGTCTGCAATTACACAGATCTAATCAAAAACCCTAAAGGTGCATAAGGAGGCAGAAAACTGCCAAATCAAGTTCTCATTTGCACTGACATTAGTCCAGTTACTTAATTTTGTTTCAGTGTTTTATGTTTTTTTGCAAAGGAAGAACCACGTTTTAATCACCCTAGACTCATCAGGCAGTAAAACAGAGAGGAAAAACATCACTTCTACCTTTAAAATTATATTCCCTGAATTCTTTCAAGAAAGGGAAATGGTGCTAATAAAAATGAGGTATTTAGTGAGGCTATACTTTAGAGTCTAAAGTAAAAACAAGTTGTGCAAGAATCGACAGTCATGAAGCCAAGCCTCACAACAACTGCTTAGGAGTTCACTGGGCCCCTGCCATTCCTTTTATAGATGAATAATGTGAAGTTCAGCTCTGTGCAGCCTCACAGAGAGCTAAGTGTTGATTATCTGAAACCAGCTTCTTCAGCACATAATCAGATCATAAACAACATGTAACAGAGTGCTGCATTCCAGGTAAGACAGCGTGATCTACTTAAGAGCATAAGCTATTTTAACTCATGAAAGCAGGTGAAGGTTGTTTAAAAGCATAGTAACTGTTAAAGCAATGGGTGGACAAAAAACCTGAAGACCCCTAACAACAGAAGACGTCACAGTTGTAACCAAAAAGCTCAACAACAGTCCAAGAGCTACATTTCAAGAAGTGCCTCAGTGTAAGGAGATGGGTCGTATCTGTGTTTGCCTTGGGGTAGATTTGGCACAGGTGAAATCAATCAGCAGGCTCAGGTTTCCAGCGGGTGTCCCAGTCTGCTGCGACCATACAGACACTGCAGCTCTCACGGTAACACTCCTGCAGCTGCCCAGGCCAAAAGCTGTCCTTGACTGATGACACTACAGAGAGAAGATTCAGAAGCACCACATAGACTTGTTCATGTCATGTGCAGCTGTGATCCTGTTTAAATCACAGGCAATATATTTCTCTTAAGCAGAAAAGTTCTTCCCAGTGTTTTGCCATCATAGCATTAACTGCTCTGGTAAACACAAGCATATATTACAGGCTGTTATGACAACTTGTGTCCAGAGTCTTGGGGACCAAAAAACCTAACTCACACAAACAAAAACACCAGTACAAAATGTAACCCTTTAAAATTCTGAACTGAACTTTTTACCTTTCTTCACACTTCAGTTCTGCATTGGTAATGTCACAGAAATATTTTCCTGGAAAGACATCAGGCTCAAGTTTCTAGGCTTTCCCTCAAATTCTCTAAACCTCCAGTTCATATCACAGAATAAAAAGGGGGAAACTTTCAAGCATTCTGAGCATCTGCTTCACTTTAAAAAAAAAAATTAAAAATGACAGTGCTGTCTGCCAACTTCTACTCTGCATACAGGAATTTATATTACTCTGTGATCAGAAAGAACAGGTGGATGATGCATTCTACAGACAGCTCAGAGTAGCCTTATTGGCATACCCTGGTCCTGATGAGGGACTTCAACCACTCAATTATCTGCTGTAGGAAAAACACAGCAGGACATAGTCAATCCATCCAGTTTCCAGAGAGCCTCAATAACAACCTGCCATGCCAAGACAGAGACATTATTAGCAAAGCCGAAGTCCACCTGGAATTGAATCTAGCAAGGGTTGTCAAAGGCAACAAAAAAGTCTTTATAACTCTGCAGGTGACAGAAGACAGGTTTGGGAAAATGTGAGACTGCTCTGAATGGAACTCAGGACAAGGCTGAGATACTGAATGTCCTCTTTGACTCAGATCTCTGTGAAACCATTAAATGTAGAACTGTTAGTCTTCACTTACAATAAATATAAAAGTATAATAAAAGACAGCACAACCTTAACTTGATTTAAATCTAAACTAGCTCAGGGCATGAGTCAGATAAACTAGTGACCCGTGTTCCATTTGCCAGCCCAAACATCCCCCAAGTAAGATTAAACATACCTAAGTAAAACAAATCATTTGATACACCAAAGAAGGATCAACATAATGACATCTGGAATTACTTTTCCAAGCTGAAAATAAAAATAGAAATACTCATCCTCCGTAATGTTTTGGCTACTTTGCATCTGATGGAGGGGGATACCCTGTTACAGTATGCCATTAACCTCCCGTTATTTATCTCTTTCATTTCTTGGAGTGAATGATGTGCTAAAGCAGGGCATCATACAGAAGGAAAGCTGGGGAAAATCAGCTCAGGAAGGAAATGGCACACCTCACCTGCAGTTCCAAACAGTTCAGAACTAGCAGATCTCAAATGTAGGACTAAAATGTAAATAATTTTTAAAGCATAAAGTTTTCAACACCAACAGTGATATCAATAGCATCCCACTTCTGTAGTACATTAAGCAAATGTCAGACATCTCCCAATGTCACTGGGGAGATGAAGAGGGTGGAGCAGGTATGGTTTCATTCCCATTGCACTCCTACAGTAGCCAAGCACTCTCACCAAGGTGTTCAGCAAGGCTGTGTTCTTATTCTGAAAGGATTATTCTGCAAACAGATCTAGTGGAGATTTAATTTTTTCCCAGCTTCCCCCACCATTACTCACCTGACCTATAAGTAGCCTTCATAAGCTCTCTGCAGGCAATATAATTGAATCCAGCTCCATTCCTGAGCACCTACAAAGAATATGCATTAATGCTTCGGCCCCACCCTCAGGCACAAATTAATCATGAGGCCACATCAGAACCTCTGCAGAATGAGGGTGTAAGGATAAGAAACTCCACTATCTGTAACTAGTGGAAACTTACTGAGATTATACATGAAGGAAGGAACACTCCAGATCCCATGTCTGACAAGTCTACTTGGAAAGGAGAGAAGCTCTCTCTAGGCAGAGTAAACCCACCCTTTAAGCACAAAGTAGAGTGGAATGATTTCCATATTCAGATGCCTTTATCCAAGTGATGTCATCTCATCCTTCCCTACTTACTGCTATCCAGTAGGGAAAATGAGCCATACATTGCCATGTTGTACAATGGAAACAATTATAAAAGATCCTACAGAGGGAAGACAAAGAACACTACTTTTTCTTTCACTGCTAATGAGCAGCGTAACAAAAAATGCCTTGCAAAGAATCCTGACATTACTTAGTGTTAATTACCTGTCTACTAATTTCTTCTCCAAAGTGGTTATGTTGGAAATGCAGCAACAAGGAACCCAAGAGCGTTGTATTCACATGCAGGAAAAAACCTCACAATGCAGGCACCTCCATCAACTCCAGAGCTGAGCTAAATGCTATGCAGCAACATTAACAAAACTCTAAAAAATTAAATTAATAAATAAGTTAATAAATTAAACAGTAAAATAATCCCTCACTAATCAGTTGTATGTTCTTGCTCAATTTATATTTATAAAGGAACAAAACTACAGTTAATGGACTGCAGTCTATCTGCAATGCCGATGCTAAAAGCCTGGCCATTCCTGGATTTCTGTACTTTCTACCATCTCCAGTGATATGCCTCTGTCTGCATGACTTTCAAGTTTCTTGTCCTCCTCTTAAAGGCTTTAATTGTTTAGTCTTCTACTCAACTGCCTTCCTCTTAACATCCTAATCCTCCTACTGTACTTTTCTCACAGACATACTTCTGCCCCCTTTTATTCTACTTATATTAAGGTGAGGATATACTCAGAACTTATTTGCAAAGCCACAAAGTACCTTCTACTTCAAATCCTCAGTCAGACCCAACTTAATCCAAGAACTCTTTGTGAAATATAACCCTAGTACTGATTTGTATGTGCAGACACAAAGAATTGTGGCTCTTGCAGTTTACAATATTATTGTAATTAGTAATTATCACAAAAGTCTGGATGTCCAAGACTGTTGGCAAAAGGTTGTTAGGAACATTTACATTCTGTGACTAAACATATGTGGACTGCTGTGATTCTTTTACAGACCTGAAGCAAATAGGAAAAAAAAAGCCCTCACAAACAAGAGTGCCAGTACAGGAGTCTGCTGTAAAAGTCCCGTTTCTAAAATTTATTTCTTCTGGAATAAAACATAAACTGCAGTAACAATTCTAATTCTTCATCCCAACTCAGTGGCTTTTAACAAACAGCTCCTTCAGTCTGTAACAAAGGCATACATGCACTCCCCATCCTTTCAAGCTGGGGATCTGCAAAACAGGTAACATTAGTTCACTCCTCCTAATAAATACACAAACACCAATTAGCTAAAAGGAATTATACGGCCACATTCAGGGCAAAGTAATATCACCCTACAAAGCACAAAAAACTTACTTAAAATGTGGAAATTGCACAAAATTTAAGTAAGAGGCAGGGCTTCACTTTGGATGGTAGGAACACCTGACATTTCCACTACCCTTTTGTTAAACCATACATCCACAAATGCTGATTAGATGTCTACCTAGAGTGCAAAGAAGTCAAGAGAAACAACTCTTGCATGCAAGACAAGTTAAGAGACAAAGCACAAGGCAGCCTTTGAAAGGATAGATATCTATGTGAATCTAGAGCTAAGTAGTTAAAACAGGTACCCAAAAATTTTGGGTGCTGTCTCCAAAAACATGTAGACACAGCTGCAAATTTTACTAGAAACTTAATTTGTTCTTGATCATTTCAAACATATCCAGTAATTTGATCAAACATGAAGAAAAAGTACTTGAATCTTTTGTTGCAAAAGAAAATGCCTAAGAAAATCTACTGAAGATGATCAGTGCTCTATGTTCTCACCATAATCCTGGAAAACCACAAGCACAAGGAAATGCATAAGCAAATTGAAAAATGCATTCACCCACTGCTATCCAGTTCCAAGTTTTGAAATATCTATCCCTTATTTCTGCTCTTACATACATAAACTTGGCATTCTACATTTAACTTGACAAGATTTCTCACTTGAATGCTTATGATTTACAACATATTTGCCATTTAATTTACTGGAACTGCCATTTTATCTTGGAGGATTTAACTAAAGCTGTTTCCATATGTTTTAAGCTGTAAGCTTGAGACCATGGATTTGGAACTGTACAATGTTTTTCTATTGGGCAGGTTGGCATAAATCCCATATGTGGTGTATATTCACATAATACCTCCAGGGCACTTCAGCAGGACACCTCCTATGAGTCAAGTGATCATGCTGTTTTCCAACATTATGGAGACTAGAGTTCACATTCAAGAGGTGAAGGATATGTCACCATTTTGTTCCCAGCAGTTCACAATAACTTTGTTTTAAATTCTACTCATTTTACTCATTCGTGAGAGTCAGTGTCTCACATTACTCTCAAGCAGAAGAGACAGACATTTTTAATGCTTCCACTTTTTCAGCAAAGACACAGCTGGTTAGGAACTGGTTAGGAAATGCAGACTAAGCCAAATCTCACCCACTGCCAGACATGCATACCCAATTCTTGTCTCACACCATGCAGCAGCAAGCCTGCATGTCACAGAAGTGCAGAGACTGTGCCTTTCTCCTACTCTCTAAACCTGCCTGCCAGGCTTTGTGAATTATAGAGCTAGGAAAAGGTTTCCACAGGGTCCTGTTGTTAGAGATATGATACATATGGAGGTTCCACACTACCCTCTCCTCTTTCTGAGAAAGGGGGTATCTCTGTTTCCCAGTCACATAGGTCTCAACTGAGGAAAACAGAAATTTGAGAGGTCTGAGTGCAGGATTAGATAAAGTTCACAGTGACTCGAGAGTGAAATACTAGCCCTGGTGACATCAACAGAAAAGCTCTCACTTACTTGAGGGCCAAGATTTCAGCCCATATCCCAAACTAAAGTGTTTTTTAAGCTGATGAAATTCAGGCCCTGATCCTGTAGGAGATGTACACACCTATCATTTCACATACTGAGCAGTTCAAATTCCACTGAGCAATTAACATCAAATAAAGTAAGTCAGTAAGTTTTAATGAGATCTAGTCTCTAATTGTAACTACAGCCTTAAGGTCTTACAGTGTAGTGAAAGCTGATTCAAATAGCACAAAAGCAACTCCAGGGGTGCTTGCTTTGGTTCTTTTTTTTTTTTTTAACTTACTTTTGTCTGATCATCAGCTTTAAATACATAGCAGATACTTTGCTGATTTGCTGCTTCATCCTTTATCAGACAAGCAAAGTAGCTCGGATCATGGCTGTTGTGAATCAGTTTGTGGACCTGCTGTGGCTTGTATTCAAACAAACTCGAACAAATTAAAGGATCCCACTGCTGGGTTTTCCCTGTGTCTGGCTCACAACGCAGACTGGCTGGTGAGACACAAAGTCGGATTTGGCTGACGCTGGGTTCTTCTTTGGAAGACTTTGCACTGAGCAACTGGATCTCGGCCACAATCCAAGGCAGCATTGACATAGTCGTTAGGGAATGCACTGGGAGAGAACCCACAAGCTGGAGACTGAAACTTGCTGAGAAGTCACTAGGTGCTTGACACTTCTTAACTTTGAAAGTTATTGGCTCCATTTTACAGTCCTTTACCGAACCTGGACTAATTCACCAATATTTCAGTTCCATGGAATGACATTATCTGGAGGCTGGATGGCTCCTTTGATTAAGGAACAGAAGAGTTCTGAAAGAAAAAGGAAGAGTTATGTAGGTGCTGGAACTGTATGAAAAACCAACTCTCAGTAACCCAAATAATTAATAGCTTAACATCAGAAGAGAGCTACCATGGCCCATCTAGCAAATTCCCCCTCTTTACCTTGGGCCTCACTATTTCAGGTCCAACAAACATAATTGTAATAAATATATTGCTTGGGAAAGAGTCAGTCCTGATTTAAAATTTGCTTTACGACCTTAGCTCAACTATCTAATGAGTAACTAAATTACAATGAACATTCTTTCTAGCCTGTGTCTGTTTCATGAGCAGGCACATGTAAATCACACTGGCCTATTTCAAACCTGTTATCACAGGAAGAACTCAGCTGAGCTATTCTGACCTTCATGACAGTTGAAGTCACTGACTGCTAAGACATATTTACATTTTGGGAAAAAAAAAAAAAAAGAAAAAAAAAAAAAAGAAAAAAAAAAAAAGTCAGCTTGACAACTTTCTTGTCCATAGGTGGATGACTTTTAATTTGGCTACTAACATGGAGTTGTTGTAACCAAACAGATATTTTCAATAAATAACACCCTAGAAACCACTGTCACCTAAAAAGGCTAGCAGCAGTCAACTGAGTGATCGCTGAAAAACCTGTCAGATAGCAGTCACAAGCAGCAGTCCTTACAGCAATTCTGGGAAGAACCAGATGACGATCACAATTCATGGTTATATTTTAACACTGGTCAGCCAGACAGAAATACTTAAATGTTAGCCAGACTGACATTGTATCATTTTCATTTCTTAAAATATCAAATGGAATATACCAGTAACACACAACCCTGTTGTAAACCTGTTATACCCAGCATTTACTACCACTACTGTTATTACATATTAGTACTTCTAGTAATGAAATCCAATAATTGCATTTATTTATAAATTCCATTTCACAAAATGCAGTCCATGAAAACATATAGATTGTCATTTGTTATACTAGCCTGTTTTAACTCCTCTTTAATTGATCCTAGTTTCAGCTGTTACATTATATTGTGTGAGACTGACACAAGGCTGACAGGACTTCAACTGCCTGTGTTTAAATACCAGGACAGTAGTTCACCATCAGTCTTATGAGAGTTTCCCATTATAACATCTGTTGCAAAAACATAAATAGTACCAAGATATCCTTAACAAACATTTTAATTACATGTGAACAAGTATTGAATAAGTGGCATCTGTTTACTGTGGTAACAGTATATCTTGTCTTTATTCATCTACAAGCATGATCAAAACCAGCACTATTTTCCTCAAGAGTTTCCATTAAACTTTGTCCTTCATTTGCTCTTGTACTAATATTTTCAGACTGAATTTTTAACAGTCTTTCACCTTGTTGAAAATGAAAGGAAAATTCAGGATTAAAAAAGCCACAAAACTAACTTTTTAAATTTCAAGATGGAAATTAATTTTCAACTGTTTAAAATGCAACCAATCTGTAAATGTCCCAGTGGGGAAAAATGTTTCTGCAGTAACTGGCAAATGGTAAAAACAACAGAACCGCAGAAATCATCTTTGGGTGCATTTATGTTTCTGAAACTTTTTCATCTTTTGACACATGAACACTGGCAACATTACCAGTTCCAAGAATAGCAAATTTAGCAAGAGTGCAAGTTTCCAAGACACTATTCAATGACTTCATAATAAATAGCATTCTAGAAGTGTAGATCAATTTTTTTAAAGTCTTTTCATAAACCTCTGTGTATCTGCACATGGGAGGTGTGGGGGAAAGGGCCATGAAAATCCAGAATTTGTACACCTCATTTTAAGTATACTACAACTGGGAGATTTCATTGTTTATTTCACAAATGAGCAAGAAAATAAGCATATTTTAGACTAATATAAATGCATTACTATTGGGGATTGATGGAGAGACGGAAACCCTAATTTGGTCATCAGAATTTAATTTTACTCAAGTTTTCCAAGAACTTACATACCATTTCAGTACAGTTAATAATTTCTACTACAATAATTAAGTTAAAATATCATACATGCAACTTACGCATTTTACAACATCTTTATCATAAAAAATTAATTAAATCTCTTCCCTTAAGCAAGTTTAATCCCATCTTCTCATAATCTCAAAGTTCTGTTTGTCCTTGCCATAGCATCCTAGTCATCAGACTAGCTAAGCTAATTAAGTCTGTCTTACTCTCTGTCTTGTGTATTCCCACACATTACATCCTAAATGAAATGCCATTAAGCTGTGGCAGGGGTGGTTCAGGTTAGGCATCAGGAAGAATTTCTTCATTGAAAGAGTGGTAAGGATTGGAAGAAGCTGCACAGGGATGTGGTGGAGTCACTGTCCTTGAAGTGTTCAAGAAACAACTGGATGTGGTACTTGGTGCTATGATCTAATTCACATGGCAGTGTTCAGTCAAATGCTGGACATGATGATCTTGGAGATCTTTTCCAACATCAATGATTCTGCGATTCTAAATGGGATAGCAGCTTCAGGAAGCATTTTTACACCTTATTAGCACAGACTGCTAAACACAGTTACCATTATAGTTTTCCATCAGCCAAGAATCAAAATGGTCTCTTCTTTGACAAACTATTACAATTTTTTTCTCCTTAACTGCAACAAGGAAAAACAGTTCAGCAACTGCAGGGAAGACTGGATTCATTCATAACTACCATGGTGTGTAGTCTAAACTACAAAAAAACCAAGGTTTTAGCTTTTAGTGCTCTTGTCACTCAGTGGCATAGATAATAATCTCAGGATAAGAAAGCCTAAGAAAACTTTATTCTTAGCTGAAAGCAGGAGAACTGAGATACCACACAGACAATGATGTATTAGCCACATACTTTTTGTAGTCAATTTCTTATTTGTATTTTCTGAGAACCCTTCTTAAAAAATGTAATGAAAGGCAAGTAAAAATACAAAAAAGGTCACCCTTGCTTCAATCAACTTTTCAAGTTTCTTTTTGATTACCACCATCTACCATGCTCTTTTACCCCAGATCTACAAGGCAATGCAGCCTCAAAGAGAAATGAATATCACAATACAATATATTACTTTGCATGCTAACTCTAAGGACTGAACAGTATATAAAAAACCCAAGGTTGATACTCTGTCATACTTAAACAAACATTGTACTGCTGGAATGTATTTAATATAAACGTGAAGCTTCTTGGCATTCATCTCTTTTTTAAAATAATAAACACCTTGCAAAGTCAACAGCATAAATACTCAAATGTCTGCATTTGTTATTTCCAAAGAAAAACACATACAAATAAATCAAACCAGTTAAGTAGAAGTCAAAATGCTAGGTTTTTTTCCTAATGTTAGGAGAGGCTGAAAGTGCAGTTTCTCAGAGCACAAATTTAGCAGCATCAGAAAATTTCCTTATCTAACCCGTATCATTATGTATGTTACTGTTCTGCACGTTCCATTTCCCTTTCTCAGCCATTCTTTCTTGGTTTTCCCCTCCTGTCACTTATTGTAAACAAATCCCACCAGAAATTATGCCAATTTCATGCTGCTGGTGTTAATGTCCTTCAAATTTACACCAAGGACTGGGTTTTACTTCAAGACCATGAAGTATTTATGTACCTGCTTTAATTTAGACCTAAAAATAGTTTTGTTCTTCTCAACATGCCTATTCACAGCCATAAAATTAAGCACACATTATGGCCAAAGAGTAGCCATGCTCTCAGCCCATCCATGTCTGCCCTGACCCCACAGCTTGGAATTTTAGCCCCTTTACCCATCCCTGGTTGCCACCTCTTAGTCCATCCCCTCCAAAATTTGGCTCTGCAGGTGCCATAGGACTTTACCATACATATTAGTACAGTAGATTCAAACAAGTTTCCTCCTCCTCCCAAGTGTCCGATTAACTCATGCCTATTAAATGTTTATTTCACCTCTAATCCAAGAGGGAATATAAAAAATATAAAAATAAAGCTGTCCACTGGTTTCCTTCTACCTCAACTTTGATGTTCCTTTGGCAGCCCTAAGCGCCATTCAGATTCATTACTCTGGGCTTTGCTTAGCACACTGGGTGTCTCCAGTTGTTCTCCCAGCGCTCACAGACATAACTGGGACAGCTCCTCTTTCTCCTCTCCACTGGCATCTTTTGAAGGATCTTGGTTGCCCTTGCACTCAAAACTGAGAACAGCTTGAGTGGCACTCCTCAGCTGACAGCTTTGCTGCTGAGAAAGATATAGTTTGCAGAGATATAGAGAATATGGTCCTTACTGTTCCTACTGTTTAGCCTGCTTTGATTCAACTGTATTTGCTCCATCAGCATAAAAACAGTAGAACTGTAATGCATATTTACACAAACCACATGAATGTATCTATCCCTGCCTTCTATACCACGGGACATCAGACTATTATTAATGTAGAAGATACACATGGGAACATGTGTGCCCTTTGTCCTCAACTTCTCTTTTGCTCTAATCAACCCAGTCACTTCTCACAAGTGGGGAGCAGACTTAGCATGAAACACTAAACTGTTCTAGCAAAATCTGATATTGTTTTTTAAAACCCCAACCTAATTTAAAAAATACACATCAGACTCTTGCTCTCCAAAATCAAATTACATTCTCACTGTGTTTATGCCACCAAGTTAAAAGGGACCCCTTCAGAGAGAAGTCAGGGTGATAGCAAGACAGCATGAAAGGAAGCCCTACAGAAATTATTATTTCTGCCATTCTGGGCCTCATGTGAAGGTACATGTCTAAGCAGCATTGCATCATGCAAGACAGCTTTCCTTAAAACTCACCTTCCCTCAAGAGAGCAAAGACTATATCACAAGGGCAAGGTATTGGCTCCAGGTGCCAGTTGGTTAGATGGGGTCAGGTAAGCTTGGAGGTTAGGAAGGAGAATCTTGTGAGGTTACTGTGTTAATAACCTGGGAAAGTGAGGCACTGAAACTGGGTTTGTGCACCTGGGGGAACACCAGGCAGATTTGGGATAGACTCAGACTAATAGAGAAAAAGACAAAGAGAGGAGAGAGAATATTCTAAACCAAAAGAACACCACCCACACCCCCCCCAAAAAAAAAAAAAGCAGCAGAGACTTTGACAGTGCTGCAGCATTACCCTTCTTTTGACTTTTCTTTCTTCTCAACCAGACTAAACTCAATACAGACATGCAGCTAAAAGTTTTAAACTATTGTTCAGAACATTGGTAACTGCAGATTTAAGCAACCCTTCAGTATTCTCCAGCTCCTTCCCTGCTTTGGTAGCAGTTGGAGTGCTGGGACTCACAGCAGAACTGATGGGCTTACAAGACGTATCAAGCAAGGAAGCAGGCAGAGCTTTCACACAGCAATGAATAAATGAGGGGTTGAGCTAGGAGCTGAACGGAAAGATACCATCTTCCTCAATCTCTGCAGCTTTTCTGAGAGACAACTGCGCCGTTACTCCACATCAGGCTTGGGACATGACAGCAGCTTTAGTTTATGTAAGTTTCTGTAAGTCAGTTTTTCTCCCCTTCAAGTTAAGCAAAAAAAAAGCAACCATACAGCAAGGTCTTATGAAAAACAGCTGGTCTTAAATAGCACAAATTTGTTCAGCTCTTCTCTGCATGGCATTAGCACTGAACCCTGTTGACAAATGGAACCAGAGGCAATGGTACTGACTGCACTTCACCACTGATTATTTTAGCAGAAATATCATACTACTTAAGGATTATGAGGAGCCCTGGCCTGCAGCCAGAACTCTGGAACACTAGCCAGAACTAAATACCACTTGTCTCCCTCTCTTTCTGACCCCTAACTGAAATTAGCATTGTCTCTGCTCAAGCTGAGAGATTTCTCTATCCACCTGGCAGGATATGTAGAAAAACACAAATGAGAATATATATTAGCTGAGAACAGTGTTTAAAAAGGTTTTTTTATGCTTTTAAGGGCACTAGGAAGCATGATACACCCCTCTTGTTGCGAGGATATTCTTTTTATCTCATAGCCATTTATTATCTGCTGTTTCCTTCTGAAGCAATGGTTTGCTGTGGGCAACAGCATGTGCAGGTCCAGAAACCAATTTGCCCCAGAAATCAGTTTTAATTTCCATTATTTTTCCATTAAATGCTCACTTTTAATGCTTAAATCTTGTCAACAACTCCAAACTGGGTGCTGAATAACATTTGACCATATACTCTGGTACTGGTGCCAGTAATAAACACACCTAAAATATTTACCAGTACAGCCAGCATTTATATCACTTCTCAAATAAGTTTTAAAAACAGGCTATTAATAAAAAAATGCAACAAAATGATAGTATATTCTTGATTACAAACATGCACATTTATAATCAACTATCAAATGAAGAAAATAGCAGACTGTTCCTGCCCTTAACACCTGTGGCTATTTCCTTAATCAAGTCCATGGAAATTAATATGCTGGTGAGTGAAGTCTTCTGACTCAGCCTCATAAAGGCCTGAACAAAATACTGAGCTGTTCTACAACTGTAATGCACTTTAAAAAGATTTTTTTTAAAAAAAGCTTGCTAGGTAAATGACATTATGAATACCATTCCTTTCTATTCAATTGCATATCCACAGCCAAAATGCCTGCATTCTACTTCGCAGTTAACCAAATTAAAGTGAAAAAAGTGTCAAGCCATCCACATATCACTGAATGCGTTTCACTTTCCTTCCATCCTGTCGTTTTTCTCACCTGCAAACATTTCCACTTTTGTGCATTACCTATGATTTTCAGCATTCCTATAAAACAACCCGTGACAAATTTCTATTTCAGCACTTACAAGTGTTAAAAGTATAGTCATATGCATCAGCTCAGAGGTATTCGCTATTCAGAAACTGTATAATTTATTAATTTTGACCCACGATATTCCATTCAATCTCTAGGCTTAACGCAGACACAAATCCCACCATCTGCACTCCTAAAGGTCCCTACAGCAGATCTGCCATGTTAGCCTCTCTCCCAAATAAAACACAGCACACAAAGGTCTCAATCTTTTCAAACTGCGCTATAAATAACCACATTCGTTTCATACCTCTCGTGAAGGCAGTTTCAAGAGATCATTCCCTTGTTGACTTAGTTCGCGAATTTAAAGGGCCGTAAGAACACTGTGCCGCTGTGGGCGGATTGAAAGCTACATTCGGCTGTGCCGCGGTTAGGAAAGGTTCGGTTTTGCCCAGAGAAGAGCCGCTTTGCTGCTCTGAGACGGAGCGGGGTCTGGGAGGAGTTATACCCGGCGATGTTACACAGACGGGCGAGGAAACGGCAGACAAGAGAGAAGAACTAAAGGCACCTCAGGTCACTCACAGATGAATTTCAAGCGGGTCTTTTGGTTATTCTGACGAGGAGCCAGCTCTCCCAGAGCCCCACCAGCCGAGAACAGCGGCACCGGCGCCCCCGTCCCCGCTGCGCTCCCGCCCGGCCGCCCCGTCTCGCAGCAACGCTGCTCTCACAGCCAGAGCTGCGCCCTCGCCGGGAGCCCCGTCAGGAGCGACGGCGCGACCCCGCCGCGGGCGCCGGGAGCGCGCACCCGCCCCCTCCGCCGCGGGCACGGAGCGGGGCCCCGGCCGGACCCGCCCGGGCCGGAGGTTTCTCCCCCCCTGGCAGCGCGGGTGCAGGCACGGGCCGCCCGCGGCGGGTGCTGCACTCCTCGCCACAACTCTTCACTTCCTCTGCGCCAAGAGCTGCTCTTCCTCCTTCCTCCCACCCTCCCAAAACGCTGCTCGGCCCCGCCAGCGCCGCTCCCCCGGGCCGGCCCGCAGCGGGGCCCCACCGCCGCCCCCTGACAGGCCTGGGGCTGCCCGGTGCCGCTTACCGCCGCAGGATGCGCTCGCCGCAGGCAAGTGCCCTCAGAAGCGGCCGGGCGCCACCGGGCACCTCCCGCGCGGGGAGGCGGGAGGGGCCGGTATCGGGCGCCGGGCCGGGCCAGGGGCTGCCCGCCGCCTCCGGCACCGCCCGCCGCCTGCGGCACTGCCCGCTGCCCACCGCCTCCTGCCACTCTCCGCCGCCCGCCCGCCGCCTGCGGCACTGCCCGCCGCCCACCGCCTCCTGCCACTCTCCGCCGCCCGCCCGCCGCCTGCGGCACTGCCCGCTGCCCACCGCCTCCTGCCACTCTCCGCCGCCCGCCCGCCGCCTGCGGCACTGCCCGCCGCCCCGCCCCTACCTGCCGGCGGGCCGGGACGAGGAGGAACCCGCGCCGCACAGCGAGCCAGCGCGGGCGAAAATAGCAACAGGCGGCGGGTCCCGGCACAGGGGAGCGGACGGGACGGGCGCCCGGCAGAGACAAGGGCAGCCGGCGACAGGGGGGCACCCGTGTCGCGACAGCGGGCAGCTGAAGCCTCCTCCCGTCGCCCGTTAAGTTCCTCTCGAAGAGCATTTCGGCGACTTCTGCCCCTTCTGTCTGGCACAGCCTTTGATCTCGCGGAAAACGTGTCGTTGTCGCCTTGTGGTAGTGAGCCTGGGCGCATGGCGGGGTCAGCTGAAGTGGCGAACGAAGTTTGCTCACAAAACTGGAACGAGCCCGGCTGGCGAGCTCTAAAGCTGTCAAGTCCCCACTCAAATGTGGGCCCAGCCCTGGCTGAAGGGCAGCCTTTTGAGAGCTCACCTGAGTCACCTCTACGGCTTCCTCAAAGAAACCACACTTGCATATTAATAAAATCATTGTAAGAGTAGGTATTAGGAGGTCTTCCAGTTGCCAGAAAGGATAAGGCATGAATGGATATGGAGAGTTAATTATACTTCTCTGCAAGTGGAGATGATTAAGGCACCCTACATCCCCATTGGGCAAACCACTTTTGCATTTAATTAATTTCAAGTCTTCTCGGCAGCAAGACCACTGATTTACTTACTTTTCAGCCTGTCCATATTCGTAGAATCAGAACTTTCCAAAGGAAATCTGCTCTGTTCCTGTGAGGGAAAGAGTCAAGCTGTTAAATGCAAGCAGAATGTTGCCTCAGATTATGAAAAAGAAGTCAGATTTTGGTATCCAAGCACATCCCCTAATTACAAAGTGTAGATTTTGTATCTACACATGTAGACACATGTGGTATAGATTTTTTTATCTACACAGGTAGGTACAAAGTGCATTGTGTCTGCCTGACCTTTGGCATATAGGTATACTTCCATAGCATCGCTGGTAAATGAATTGAGGTATGTAAGTAGCAGCTCACCCAGAGAACTTGTTCCCAGTCTGTGCTCAGGTCATGGTTTGCTGCTTCCACTCCAGACATGGGAATAAGGACAAGTGCCTCTTGCTTCTCAGAGACACCTTTAAAGTTCTTAGAAAGACGAATGCCATCTCCTTTCAATCAGTGCCTTAGTTTTTAAACCATCACAGCTAAGGACAATGCTCTTGCTCCAGTTATCACCCAATATCAGTACCTTAGTCAAGTATGCCCTTTTTGCTCATTTTAAGCTTGACTGAGCATTAATACGCCTCTAGTAACCATGCTCTAGCAGAAGGTGAATTGCAATTCCCACCCAGACAGCCCTGACACTTCAGCTGAGGCTCATGCATTCCCAAATTACCAATCGATGATCTTAGGAAGACTTTTTCTACTGCTTCACTGTTGCCTTTCATAAAATGTAATGAAACAGATAAGGATCCTACAAGGCTATTTCTTGCTTCTTGGAAAATCCATGGACAACAACAGAAGTCAATACTAGAGTATCACAATTAGAAATACTTTCTTCTTTCTCCTCTTTGATACTGGGAAAGAAATCAGCCTCAGAATGTTCAGCCTGCCTGCAACGAAAGTTAGCTAATCATCACCTTTCAGGCTACACTGGACAGCATTCCTTCTCTGCTCCCTGATGAAACTGTTACTTAAGTAGGGGGAAAAAAAAAAAAAAAAAAAAAAAAGAACCACAATGAGGGATTCAGTCCCTAAAAGTTAAACACTTTAATGTGTTCCAGGGACTGGAGTCCCAGTATTCCTGTGAAAGCTATGAGCACTAGACTTTCTAATAATTTTCTGTTTTCTGAAAGAGGAGATTTCTGTTCTTTTTTTCCTTCACAGGTTAAATTTTCTTTACAGTAGCCTACTAACTAAAACATTTACCACCACATTAACTTCCTCAGACTGAGGAGGAAAATCAAGCTGTGCTTTCAACATCCTGCAAACATGATGTAAAAATAACACCAGTTTAACCATTTTCTCTTTGTCCAGTCACATTCTAAAAAAATGCAAGGAAAACTCCACCACTTCCTTTTGTGCAGAACCTGAATATACAGGCTTGTATGAGGCACTCTATGACAACACGTGGGTAATGAAGCTTCTTTTGTAGGTTAAGGACCAGAAGTATCTACTTGCTTGGTCCCAGTTGGGGTAGGATTGTAGATCAATATAAATTTAGGCTGAATGTGCCAGCCTGTGAGTAGGGACAGAACTTGGTGCTGAACCCTTTGAAGTACCATGAGGCAAACAGGAAATTTCCACCCAAGATGTTTTCAGAGTTCAAGTTTCTCCATAGTTGGGCAGCAGCTGAGCAATATTGTTCTTGGATTCTGAATTTGAATGCAGGCACCTATACTGTGTTTCAGTTGCCTTGTAAGTGTCTATGCTTTTCCCTCTATGTAACCCGTAATGATGGTTTTCTATTGTCATTATTTAAACCAGTCTTTTTCTGTGATTTCTGTCATGTAAATTTGTTTAGTACATTATTAAGGGATGTTACTAACTGTTTTGCCATGCTTTGACTCAGGGACCTCTGGATGAAGTACTATATCCTTATCCAATGGCATTTTATCTCCAGATACTATTTATGTATAGTCTCAATTCATAAACAAAATTTGCACATCTGTTATTATAGCCCATTTACCTACTGCATATGCTGTAGGAATACATGCCAGTGACATTAACTAGTGATTATCTTTGTAGATAAGAGGCTTTCTATTATCACTGATAAGTAGTCAAGAAGGAGTTGAGCTACTGTTACAGATCCTGCCTGCTGCTGTCTCTGTATTTTTGAGCATTTCAGATGTCATGATAAATCCCCTTCTCTTTTTCATTCCCACACATACATTTGAAAATTACTTACTAGTGTTTATGTAAGTATTTTAAGCTTTTCCTTCTGTTTGGAAGCTGCTGTTTCTATGCAATCACCTATATTACAGTTCATTTAGGCAGGTGTTTGGATATAATTGGAGAGTTTAATAGTGTCATCCCATTATTCACAATGTTCTGATGGTGCGTGACCTCATTTCAGTTACCTGGCAATTGCTATACAGCAGAGTGATGTTGGCCTCTACTTGGAAGTTAATCAGAAATAATAATCTTGATGAACGTGTATCTTATATAGTGCAAAAA
This sequence comes from Chamaea fasciata, assembly GCF_029207755.1. Taxonomy (NCBI): domain Eukaryota; kingdom Metazoa; phylum Chordata; class Aves; order Passeriformes; family Sylviidae; genus Chamaea; species Chamaea fasciata. The sequence goes on along the minus strand of NW_027094091.1, from coordinate 22,155,922 downwards.
TATACTGGAAAGGAAAGCAATTCAGCTTATTACCTTTGATTAGTTTTGTACTTAGAACCAGAAAACTGTTTTATTGGTGATTATTTTTATTTATAATTAATTAGATATATGTATGGCATCCATACGTATGGCATCTTCAGCATCAGAATCCTAAAAATCCCCAAACTTGTTAATACTTATGCTGGTGGTTAACAACTGTTAATTTAATATAATTTTAATGTTGCTATTCACAGTGATTGTTAATCAAGGACATAAGATTTGCTTGTTAATGGTACGTGAAAATCAAACCCATGCCCACTGGAATTTTTAAAAGGATTACCAAGGAGAAAAGCTTTACTTACAGAAACTCTGTAGGTTAATCACTTACATATTTAAGCACACACTTGTACAATATGAAAAATTGCTTATATAATAAATCTTCATTTAGAATGAACTCCAGTTATCCTTGTATGATTTGTTGTATATAGCGAAATTATCAAATAAATCCTTCTGCAACTCAAGTACAATACTTGAGTATCATAACAATACTTTTACATAATATGCCATGGACTAGGTTCATAGCCTGTAAGGAAGATTAAATGTACTTACTTCCTTTCAGCAAAACTGTTTCAGTCCATTCCTGAATTTTAATTTATTCAGTAAATTTTATGAATCTAGGACTTGTAAAAAAACTAATAACCTTCAAGTGAAGTCCATTGATCTAGTCTTAAAGCATTATTGTTTTGGGGTTTTATTTTGGCAGAGTTTTGAGTACTACGCTAATTCTTCTCAGTCTTTCCCTCTAGCCCCAAAGGCCTGATTCCCTATAGGATCAATGCTCACGACGGTCACTGGAATTGTTTTCATCTGTTATAAAAAGCAAGCTCATTATACATGGTTTTGGTGACACAGGGATGTGTCTTTCTCTAGAAATAGCCAAGAATTCCCTTACACCTGAGTTCAGTCCAGGCTGCAAGCACTCTTTATTCCAGTCATGGCTATTTCCATTTCTGGATAAAATGTTAGTGCACCTGCTCCCAGTTCAAGGCTGCTTTTTTACAAATTACATTTGTCTGTGTTTGACTATCTGTCTTGGGACTAATAAGGTCTAAGTAGGCTTCATTATCTTACACAACACTTAAGTGGAAAAATTAGACCAGCTCTGAAGAAATTGTAGCTTAACACCCATTCTGACTTGCAATACTAACTTCTCTCTTTGCTATACTCTTGCTGCCTTTGTTTCGATTCTTTATTTCAGTTCTAGATCCTCTTTCTCTGATGCAAGACAAGGCTAGCAAAGACTTTAGCAATAACAAGTTTTCCCGTGTAATTTTGTAGTCTGTTGTAAATGCTCAAGCAGCTTGATAAACCACTGTGGGTTTGGCTATTTTTTTTGGTTGGGCTCCCCCTCACCCCCAAATTGTGAACTTCTGTCTGCAATAGAGAAAGGAATGGAGCAAGTAAATTCCTTGATGTTAGGAAGAGAGAATGATAAAGATTAAGTCATCATCCTATGTCTGTACTGTTTTTGAGGATGCTCTAAAGCCATCCTAAGTATGTTTCAGTATACACGAGTGCATTGCAGGTCTCACTTCCAGACTTTTAATATTAGCAAAATCCAAATCCAGGTTCGGCATATAAAGGCACATGTAAAATATGCCTCTCTAGTCTATGGAGATGTTAAGATAAATACATAAAAAACTTCTGGACCTGTAATCCTGTCTTCAGGCCTTGCCCATGAATTCAGTAAAGCATCCTTTATCATATTCTGTACCAAAAGAAATGCAACCCCTCCCAATAAAAATGAAAGTAAAAGGAATGATGGAATGGTTTTGGTCTGAAGGTCCCCTTTAAAAATCACCTAGTTCAACTTCCCTGCGTGAAGCAGGGACACCTTCCACAAGATCAGATTGCTCAAAGCTGCATCCAACCTGGCCTTGAACACTTTCAGGCATCCAACAGCTTTGCTGAGCAACTTGTTCCCATGTCTCACTCCCCTCAGTATAAAAAAATCTTTCCTTGTATCCAATTAAATCTATCCTCTTTCACTTCAAAATGGTTTCCCCTTGTCCTGTCACTACAGTCCCTGGTAAAAAGTGTGTTTTTTATAAGATCTTTATATACTGAAAGATCTCATAGCCTCTTCTACAGGTTGAGCAACCCCAGCTCTCTCAGATTTTTTTCCCAACACAGGTATTCTAACCCTCTGTTTTCATGACCTTCCTCTGGACCTACTCTAACAGGTTCATGTTGTTCTTATGCTGGGATGCAGTACTCCACGTGGGGTTTCACAAGGGCAGAGTGCAGGGAGAAAATCACCTCCCCTGTCAAAGCCCAAGGCTGCAGGCTTGTATGGACCCACTAAGCTTCTCCAGCCCTGAGTATAGCTCATCAATGCCCAGACTGAAGGCACTACCCCAGCCTGCCTCCTGGAGAACCATTCCACTGTCTGTGCCTTCAAGCAAGGAGGAAGCCAGTAAGAAGCAGATGGTGGGATAGTGCTTTTTATCCTGCCACTGTCCCCTCTTACACTAAGGCTCAGGCATGAAAACTCCTCTCCAGAAAAGGGACATTCACATGGAGGCTTGAAGGTATTCAACCCTTCTGATGGGGCATAATTCACTTAATTAGGCTAACTTGAGAGGCGGCTGTCCTGTCTTAGAAGGTGTCATAAACCACCAAAGATCCCTGAAGCATCCCCAGACTCATTTCTGAGGCCTCTCACCACAGGACTGCACATGATCTGCAGTGGTACATCAGACTGTGTAAAACTTCCTCTCCTTCCACTCCTCCCAGGGCTGCCTTCCTGTACCCAGCTGCACAACTGCTGCAATTTTCAAGTTGCACTGAAAATAACAAGCACAGAGGACTTGAATTCTGGGAGGACAGTCAAGCTTAGAAGTTTTGCATTTATAAGAAATATGTAGCTATGGTTGTGACTATTACTGCTGATATCCAAAGCAAGTACTGAAAATGCAGAAAAGCCCCATATTAAAATCAGCTGGCAACCTCCAAAAAACCCTCTCAGCCTTTGCAAGCACAGACAAGAACATGCAGTGAAATGGAAACTTCTGCTGTAAATTAGACATGCAGAGTTATGCAACAAGTCATGGCAGCAAACAGTGTGAGAGGCTCCAAAACTGAGATATACATTGAACTAATTATGCTTAGTTCAGTGAGGCAACAAAAAGGTGCTGTACGTAGATATACTATCTTCATGGGTTCATGTTATTCAAAGACAGTTTAGTACACTTTGTATCTCTAGCCTGGAATATGATATATAGTCCCACAGCAAATTTGCTGTGAGTTTCTCGTGTATTATTTCTTAGGGCTAAAATCCTTAAGAAAGATCACTACTTCTGAATCATCTGTCCCAAGTTTGTCAAAGTCTCACCACAGGCTTTAAATACTCCCTGTTAACAGAAGAACTTGCTTTGCAAATCTAAACCTAGACAAAGTTGCATAGTGTTATCAGATTATATCCACACAAAAGAAATAGGTCACCACAAAACAGGCTGTTTCAGATACCAGAATATTACTTATATTTAATTAAAACAAGTTTTGATTGAAATACATTTGCAGTCAACTTTTAGTTCATAAAGCTTTTAGTTCAACTGATTGGGGTTTTTTGGTCCATTGAGGGTAAAGGTAGTTTCCTTCCAAAATAAGATAGTGGAGCCCAGAGTACCCACAACAACTCTTAAAAGCAGAAGTCTTTATAGTCAGAGTTCTCAGATGTTTGGTCCAAAAAACCTTAACTTCTTAAATAATGCACTTCTAATGCTGCAAAAGCCAATCAAGGAAGTAATTTTGCTATTTTACTCAGTCTTTCTTTGAAGCTTATTTTTTTCTGGTTGAAAGAAGTGTTTTTCAAGAGCGTTGACCAATTCATCTAGCTCCTTCTTCAGCTGTTCAACATCACTGGAAAACAAAAATCACACAAACACAGAACAGTGAAACAATGGAAAAGCTAAAATGTGTATTTTTAGTATGAGGAATTTTAAAATCTGTTGCATTGCTTTAGACAAGCATTTTCTATTAATGCTAAAATAAAATCTATTTGATTTCTTATGGCAATGCACTGATGCTCACTTTCAACTGATAAGCATGAAGACTATGAAGAAACATAACCCCACAATATAATCTGAAGTAGAATGGCCAATCTGAGTTCAGATCTTCTATTACTAAACATAAGTGATCAGAAGTGTAATTTTTATACTTGTAACAGTATTCTTAGATGACTTTTCATCTGTGAAAAAGTTTATTTCATTATATAAGTTAATAATAATTTATCTTCAAGACTGTATGATTTCCAAGGCTACCAGTTAAGGATATAACTACTAAACATAAAAGGGTTTGAAATACATTAGAACACTTTATATTTGATTAAATAATTTTAAAGCAACTAAGTATGTTAAAAAGGGGTGAAAATATTTGCATTTATTTAAGGCGGAATATTTTTCCTGATATTGTTTTCACTGAATGCAAAACTGAGTTCAAAGAAATTTCAGTGACAAGAACGTGTCAATGAATTTTGCAGAGTTGAAGCTTTATACAAATACATTCACTAAAATTACTTTAGTAATATAATTTGACTGTGGAGAGCTCTTATTTCACTAAAACAATACCAAAACGCCACACAGACTCTATTACACCAAAGGTACTGCTGCAAGTGACCATACAGCTGTAAGTGACAATACCTGTTTCCAGGGGGTGCACAAAGTTCAGAATAGTACTTGATCTTTGGTTCTGTCCCACTGGTTCTCATTGTGGCCACTCCTCCATTAGCAAAAGTGAATGTTATCATTTGGCTGCTTTTACTAGTAGGAAGTATCTAGAAATATTAAGAATATTTGGTTTTAAACTTGAAAAGAGACTATATATAAACCCATGACTTGATGTTAGATAATATGATAAAAGCATCAGCTAAAATTATAATTTAGTTGTTTTCTTCAACACTGTGGTCTTGAGACCACAAGGACAGCCTTGCCCTCAGCCTGGAATCTGGCAGAACTGCATCACTGCCAGGTTGCTCATGTAAAATCTAGACAATTCTTTCTAAAGAATTTTTTTTTGTTAATAAAAGTTGAGCTGTCATGGCATTTCCCAGGAGGAAAGGAAATGTAAACTGTGGAAAAATATAGAATCCAAAGCCACATCTTAATAGACAGTTGAACTGGCACTCACAAGAAAACAATGCAGATTGCTATAGCAAGGCAGCAAGATCCTCCTACTGCCCTTTACAAGCTTGGAGAGAAAAATATGCCACAAAACCTAACAAAAAACCCAACACCTCCTTGGCTTCACTTCTTCTCAGCAAGGCAAAACAACTATCACCAATCTAACTTATTTTATGACTCAGTATGTAAAGATGTTTACTGCTTCTCCACAGAATGTTTCATATATGTGTATATACATCACACATGATTTACATGTAATTTAGAAAGATACTTACAGCCTTTTGATCTGGCTGGCTGCTGTCATACCCAGTAGTTAGATCCCTTATTCCAGAAACTTTAAATCTACCACAGGATTTTGGATATGTGTTTTTTCCATCAAAATTTCTAAGGTTGTCAAAAAGCTGTTGAATAACTTTAGGATCATGGCAGATGAAATACGAAGCTTTGGTAATATGGAAGCCGTATCTGTGAAGACACAATATTAGTGAATCCAGGAAGCAATGTTCTAAGAGTTATACACCAGACACGTTACACAACCTTCCAAAAAGCAACACTGTGTACTCCTGCCCACCCAACTGAAGCATCAGTTCATACCTTTACAATTTTAAAACGGTCTGAACAGCCTAATTATCCCATTTTACATACTTTAAAGAAATTTCTGTGCAGATGCCTTTTATTTTTAATGATGAAAACTGAGAAAATTTACAGCAAAACCAGAAGAAAAAAGATACCATTATTGCCTTGAAGAGCTCTAACCACCATAGGAAGAGAAGAGATTATATCTAGTAGCTTCTTTGAGTGGATTCCAGCTGACCTTTTCTAAGTAAAACAAATTCTAGACTGCTTTTTCCAATCACAATTCATTAAAGCGTTTCTACTCTCCCATTAAAGTGTTTTTACTAAACCAATCTGTTCTGAATGTTGTCTCTCTACCTCACCTGTTTGCCAGGTAATGTGATATATCAAAGACAAATGACCCAGTAACACTGACTTTTCAAAATAGCACTTTGTTGAAAAACATACAAGCCTGGACCGGTTGTTCAAAGGAGCTCTTGCTACAGATAAATACTTGATAAATATCCTTGACTGCAGTGAAAATCTGAGGGGCTGAATCTTCATTAGTACTAGGATGTGCACGCTAGAAATTTGAATGCCTTCTTAGATAGGGTCATGTTTATACCTAAAAGGACATCTTGAAGGTTAATAGTGGTTCAATCAGTCTTAAGAATTCAGTAAGAGAATTAACAAAACCCATCCTGTGTCTGAAAAAAAGTGATAAGCCTACTAAGACCATGTCCTTTTCCTGATCTGCATTTAATTCCAGACAGATTCCCCTTCTACATTTCCAAAGTACAAAATAGAGTTTCTTCTGCTTCAAGTGTAACTCACAAGGCAAATCTGACAAAAAAGTAAAGTACTACCAAGTAGAAAACTGCAACTCTATATTGGTCACAAACAAAAATGAAACACACACAACCCCCCCAAAACAAAACAAGAACCCTCCTTCCAGCTCATTATCAAACAATAGGACAGTTTAATAGGGCAGATTTGTATCCTTCTATCTGTAGCTTTGCCACAGAGTGACTATGTGCAGCAACATCTTACAGACTGCTTTTATGCTAAAGCAGCTCTGAGTCCTCTTCAGTAGCTGTATAGGCAGCAGCACTGTGGCACAGCTCAATTCCACTCAGTCAGATATTCTGATGTCAATCTAAAGCAGGTGTTATTGGTATTAAAAAAATATATATAAAAACCTCAAGCAAGAGCTTGAATATTCAATTCTGGAATATGCACTTCCAGGTAGTACCATTTAAGGGAATTCTCCCATCAGATGCTGTATTTGCCACTCTAGGTATGAATTCCTCTTTCATGCATTTATATCACACAATTTATCTATGCAGTGTAAGCAAGTCTTTGCCACTTGATTCCTTCCTAAACAGACAATGAAACAAGCATGGCTAGTGCTGCACACAAATGAGAACTCAGGATTGGCAGAACAAGCAGCACAAAGGCTGGAGTTTCCCATGAGTTTCTTTGCAGGTTCCACACTCCCTTGTTAGTGTCTGTGAGACATGAAGAGCAGGAGAGTATCAAACATCATGTGCTGCTCCCTCCTTTAAAACAAACAACCCTAAACCTCCACAAAAACAACTCTCTGCCCCATGAAATCCAATATTCATCTTTGCTATTGATTTATTTGAACCCATTAAAAAAGAATGAAAGAGAAAGTAGTGCCTTATATTAAAAGCTCTCAGAGGGATACCCAGCTGTATATAGCCAAGAGTAATGGCCAGTCACAGCACTTCTGCATAATCAGCTTAAATCTCATTAATCAGGAGCAGAAAGAGAAAAGGACAACCAAAACTCAACAACAATAATCTATCAAAAAAAAAGACAGAACAATACAATAAAAGTCTAACTTTAGAGCCAACTCGAATTAATTCAATCGTAAGTAGCCCTTCAAGGACAGAAGCAAGCTGGCTTCTATGTATAGCATAAATAAGGCTGAGCTACTTACACCCATTCTGCCACCAACATTTTTTGTGTCTGGCTCATTTAAGCAGCAAGAAGCACTATAATCTCTACAGCTCAGCAGTACTACTGGCCAAAAACCTGCCCAATCTTCTGTAAAAGGACCCAAGTGCAGTACTTCCCAAAAAGAAAAGAAACCTTTCAGACAAGTGAAGAAAAACATCACAAAGATCTCATTAACTAACAGAGAATTAGTAAGGTAGTTATTATTATACTCAAAACACCTTAAAACAACACAAAACAAAGTCATAAACATATTCATGTCCACAAGGCAGGAATGCTTTCTGAAAGATTACTATTAGCATAGAACTGTCTTAATAGTACAATAATCCACATTTTATTTCTTTATAGACTATAGGTTGCTATTGAGTCCCTATTAATCCCAGTATGTGAAATTGAGAAAATCTGAAAAATGAAAAATTAAAATTGAACTCACTCATCATAGACAGCTTTCAGCTGCTGAGACAAAGATAAATTCCTGGTTGCCAAAAAGCTGGCCATCTCTGCAGTTATAACAGCAGCACTGACACCATCTTTGTCCAGAACAGCAGGACAGCACATATACCCTAAACAAGGAACATTAGATATAAGTTGACACATTTTAAACAGGAAATAGGATGGGGAGAGAAGGTTAGCCAACATCTTTGAAAGCAGAAATGCACATTACCATAGCAAAGGCATTTTAGAGTCAAACCAAAAGTAGAAAAATTGTATCTTCTAATCAGTGTTAATTTTAATAAGCAAGGTATTTAATGAAATTTTAAGACAGAGATTTGCATCCTATCAGTGACACATGCTTCCAGGTTCTTTATGAACTTTCTAGAAAGAGAAATGCCACACAGCAGGAACAATGCAAGTACAGCATTGTCCCAAATGTGATTACCTTATATGGTTGTGTAAGGTAACACTGATAATTATCTGTGAAATTAGTCACATTTTCTCTCTTTTCCAGGTACTGAGAATTAAATAGCATTATAGCTTTACAATTTCCTCCTCATTCTTAACTTTCATTTGTGGCTTTCAACTATGACTTTCTAGTTTACAAATATAATTTGGGGTAGTTTTACTTTATTTTATTTTATTCACATTTACACTGACCTTAAACCTGTCAGGTAAAAAACTCAACTTCAAGTCTGAAAAATGTGTTTCTTTTTTTTTTCTTAATAGTTTACACAGAATGTGCAGTCCAAATCTGCATAGTCATGCTACTGTAGATACATACTCCTAGCTCACAAACTTTGTGGTAAGGAAAGATACAAAGGTTTTAACCACTAGCATCAATTAGCCAAACAGATAATTATCTGTTACTCACTGGAAATACACCCATTACATTGAGGACACCCTTATGTCGCTATTATAACTTTTTTTTTTTTTTTTACAGTTTACTTCATTACTGAGATGCTAACAGAGCACTGGCAAAGGCTGCCCAGAGAAACTGCAGAATATCCTTCCCTGGAGATATTCAAGAACCATCTGGGCCCAATCCTGTATAATGTGCCCTATGATGCCTTGCTTGAGCAGGAAGGTTGGACCAATTGACCTCCAGCAGTCCCTTCCAATCCTACCCATTCTGTGATTCTCTCCAATTCTGTCACTTTTTGCAGTAGTTCTATTTTCACTATTTTGCAAGATATAAAAACATAACATTCTGTCTCTTACCTATAGCCTCTTCAAATGCAAAAAGAACAGCCTTTCCCTGGTCCATGAGCTGTTTGGCACGGTTGCCCATCCACTTGAAACCTGTCAGTGTTTCCTACAACAGGGAGGAGAAATCAAAGGCATTAAAAAGAAAGGCGATATTTTACAAACACATGACACTTTGTAGGAAAGCGAATAAAAGAACATGGAATAATGTGTAATGTGTTGCTTACCTCAAAGTGAAAACCTTCCTTTAGTGCAATTGCTCTCAGGATTTTGGAAGAAACAGTACTGGATAACATGTAGACATCTTTAATAGCACGAGTATCCCTACTGTTATTCTTCCAGCAAGTGAAGATCCACCAGCCTAAAAGAGCTCCTAGTTCATTTCCAGAAAACACTTTCCATTCACCACTAGAGGCAAAAAAATATTAGAAAGGACATTAATTCAAAGTATAGAACAGGGGCAAAAAACCCCCTGTTGGTTCTTCTATAAATGAATATTAACAAATAAACCACTGCCAAGTAACAGTAATGAGGTATCATGTGTTCAAAATGAACAAACAGAAAAATTCCTCCCCCAAAGCATTCTGAAACCATTACCTTTCTTCTCCATCATACACATAAGTTTTGCAGTTATCCAAAGGTGAAACAATGATATTTCCAACATATTTTAAACAAAAATGATCAGCATACAAATTATAAACTCAGTGTTTAAGACAAGCACAAAGACACAAAAATACAGTTCTCAAGTGATCAGTATTTTTAGTTGACCTGGTGACAAATACTTTTAATTTAATCACAAATACATCAATTAGTCATTGGGAAGATTGGGAGAAAAATCTTAAATGGGTAAAAAAGATTAATATTGATGTGTTGCTAGAACAAGGAAAAAAAAATGAAGACAAAAAGAAAGACAAATGTCAAAATTGTCAAAAAATTCCCAGTCACAAAAGGGGAGAGAGACGTTTTCAAACTGACAAAACCAAGACCTACAGAAACAGTACCTGTTGTGAAAGAGAAGCAGACTCAGTCTCCTGCATGTATTGATGCCAACAGGCACAAAGCAATGCACAGCAGCAACTTAGTGTAAGAGTGCTGAGAGAGTGTGCTCTAGCAGGAGGTTCTGTCAAAGAAGAAGTACAGATACTGTAGAAGCCTATATTAATAACTGATTAGTGTATGAAAAGCTACAGCAGAAGCCTGAGAAGACACAGGACTGGAAGTTAGGAGACAACTAAGACTGGCTAAACAATGAGTGTAGAGGTAGCAGAAGGAGAGCACCACACTCTCACTGGTAGTGGATAAACTAACACCCCTCTTCAAGTTTCTGGTAGCCCAAAGTTTTCAGACAAAAAGCCTGAGTGATTTTGCATTCTTGTTCTAACGCATCATAACTAGAACAATCTGAAACATTTTATACCTTTTCCTCAATGCTGAATTGCCAGCTGAGGCTGGCACAGAAGAAAACCATTGAAACCTTCCAACTAACACTGTCCAAGATACAGCAGAGTGTCCACATAAAACCATTCTTCTTCCAAAAGCAGAGAAGCCTCCTTAGTTCATGCTGTGAGGCTAACGAGTTTAAAAGCACCCCAAATCCCCCCCCCCCCCCTTAAAATATTGCCACTTTTAAAGCTACTACTTTAGCTTTTTTGGTTATCTGTTGAGCAAAATGGGTATTTGCAGTGTCTCCTTTTACTGGACTTTTCCAATTTGTCTAACTGATACAGATTCAGCTATTTAATTCATCCACAACCACTGAGGACATCTAGCAGATGCCCATTTTAGCCCTTGGGTACCAAAGATTGTTACCATAATTTTACATTCCTCTTCTGGCTCTCATGCACAGGGAATTCATATAGGCTGACTCAGCAGCAGATTTTTTTTCTGCTCTTCTCTAAGCTGAAAACCTTGAAGCTTATTTTTACTAAGGACTTAGACTTTCTAACTGCTCAGATTAGTTTCTGCTTTATCAAGTTAGATAAAGGAGAAACACTACAATTTGTAGATATGATCGTAGCTGAACTTCAGCTTTCTTTTATTCATCAGATAAAACCACAATACAGAAATGTAAACAATTGTAGAAGTACAGAATATCAGAGGGCATGAAATAAGGGGACAGGCATATTGAGTCAGAACTACAGGTTACATTTCACAAATACGAACAATTTATGATAAGACCCTGACTGAGCAAGTTTACCTTTAATGATTCCCTTATTTTACTGGGTAGGCAAACATAAATAATGCACATATAGGTGGTCCTTGAAGGGGAGAGTACAAATGACTACACTGGGAAGTAACAAACTGAAAAACTTTAAGGTGAAATGCAAATATGTAACATTATGTAAAGAATTGGGAAACTGAGCAAGAGAAGCACAAATCATTTAATGATTAGTAAAATGTTTGGTTTAACAGAATTTGAGAAAGACACTCATATTAAAGAACAAGATATTATCAGGGAACTACACAGATTCTCCTGAATTCAATTTATTGTTTAATAAATTGATTGAAAAAATGTTTATCAGTCTCACATGAAAAAAAAATAACTGAAAACCTACCTTTGAAAATGTATAGCACAATAACAACAATTCACATGCTTCTGTACATGCCTAAACTACAGTAAATGTCAGCTATTTATTCAGGCTTCTGTACAACGTTTAATATTGATCATTATTTCCAATCCTGCCCCTACTGTGGTCTGGTCCATACAATCTTCTCAAATTTCTGTGTGTTTTCAATCCAAAAAATTACTGCTGTGACTATTTTTCATCTGCAACACAAGCAGCAAGAATTCCCCAAATGAGCCTAACCTTGGGAGTAAAAAATGTCAGTGGTTTTCATTACTTTATTACCATACCTCTCTTGTTTCTCTGCCACTGCCAGTCGATCAGCATCAGGATCATTTGCTAAAATGATTCTTGCCCCATCTTTTTCAGCCAAAGCAAAAGACAATGTCTGGAAAAGTGGCAAGCAGGACCAGATGAACATTAATATTCCCAAATAATCTTTTCACTTTCTTTATAGGTTTTAAGTAATTTTCCCAATTTATTTAATCTCAAACACTCAAAATCATTATGTGTCTCTCAAAAGACCCAAAAACTTCTAGCCTGGAGCAGAAGAATATAGTTAGGACATTTAACTTTACCTACATCATTCCACTTCTGTAGCCCAACTTAAAATCTACCTAGATTTAATGGGATCCTTCAATAACAGTGTAACAGAAATAGCAGCAGAAACTCTAACCACCTGTCAGGACTGCTGCCCCCTCCTGGTGTTGTGTCAGAACAAAAAAGTAGAGGCCTTCTGAAAACAACTGAGAAGATTTCTATTATTTTTTAAATTTTTTTTGAGTTCTAACACTTTGTCCCACGTGCAGATCCTGTCCTGTCCATTCTGTTAGGGCACAAAGTATTTGAAAGTTACAGCTAGTTACTACCTAACTGGTTCAAAGAGGGTTATGTCAATGAAAGGATACCAGCTAACTCTTCACTAAATGTAAGGCTATGAAACAGATTAAAAATAGACCTTCCACCAATATCTACAGCTGTGACTTCTAGCAAAAAGAAAAACACTGAAAGACATCATAACTATTAAAAAAAAAAAAAAAAAAGATCTATTTACCAGTACACCTTTGCCTTCTTCAGGATTTGGGTACTTCACTGTGGGAAAGTCTGGATCAGGATCTTTTTGCTCCGGAACAGCAAAAGGAGGGCTAAGGTCAAATGCCTTGAATGCCAACTGCACAAATTTATGTCCTACACCATGCACAGAAGTGTGAACAAATTTCAGGTTTGTTTCCTTGTTTATATTCCTGAAATAAAACAGGTTAACAGTTAACTTGGACATGGAAGATGCTCTGCACAAAACTGACTATGTTTGGAAAGAGATACAACTCAGTATTCTATATCACTGTTAAAATTATGAATTAAAGGAGGTCAGAATTCAAAAGCAACGGCTTGAAAATTGGCTTAGCCTAATTTTCAACAATATGAGTCACTCTTGGCATCTAATATCCTGGTATGTGCAAATCACTGGAGTAAGAAAGACAGTACACTCTACACATCCCAAAGAAGGCAAGTGAAAAACAAATACAACTGACTAAAGAGACTCTTCATCCCCCACTCTAGCATTTAAACCACCCCTAAAGACCGTGAACACAGTGAGTCAACAGCAGCCTGCCCCATTTCAGCACACTCATTTTTAGGAAGTAAAAAGCGTTGGGCATACCTAAAATCATGCAAACTCCTAAGGAGATATTTAATTCGAATTCTGAAAAAGCAGTTTAATAGTAACTATTAAACTTTCTAGCTTTCTGGTAACTCCTGATTGTTTTCAGCAAGAGTAAGAACATGGTTACTGGTGGTTAAAATTTTGACATAAAATAAGTAGATCTAAAAGGTTGATACTCATCTACTACATAAATCAATTCCAACTGGTAATCACCAAGAGAAACATCCACTTCATTTTGCTGAGTAAAGATTTTACTGAGCAAGTGATAGGAATAGGCTGTTGTAAGACAATCAAGGATACCAGGAGCAAAAGCAAGGCTGGAATGACGGAGCAAGAACTTCTTTGTCCAGAATTGACTCAACCACCTGGTTCACTGTCCCTTTCAGAATCTTATTTTAAGGCTGGTGGGCTGTCCATGCCAGTTCATCTCCAGCAGCCCCAGTCTTACTGTGACACTTGGCTGATGCATGGCCATGAAAATACATGGAGATGATGTCATCAGAAATTTGCTCACTTTACTGGGTTAGACATCTGCCAGGACAGCTTTATGAACTGCCGTACTAGATCACCACACAGCTGCCACTGCTACCACAAAAGATGACAAAAAGGCACAGGCAGAACTGGGTCAGTGGCCACTCACTTCCATCAATTTCAACTGCTCTGCTAACATACTACATGGAGTATTTTGTATCCTTAAAGAGATTAACACCAGTCACCTGTAAAAGCACTGTTTCTGTATGTCTTTGAAATACTCCTTATTGACGATGGCATATGGATCATGAAGTATCGGGCTGCTGTCAATCAGTTTGTCATCCCAAGCCTGAGGCCACGGTTCTTGGTTCTCCTCAATAGCCTGAGAAATTCCTTTGTCATGAGGGGAAATGATCTGAGCACCATTTTCCCAGTAAACCTAAATAAAAACAGGTAAGTGAGTATTTGATCATTAATCTTGGAAGATAGTTGTGTTAATTTTTTTGTTGGTTAAATTGCAGTACATTCACTACAGCATTACAGTAAATTAGGCTTAGGTATACCCAAAGTATTCTGTTCATATTCTCAGTGTTTCTTCTCACATCCCATTTTTATTCTATTAAAAAAGCAGTTTAATTTTATCATAATGAAACACAAAAAAAGACCCAGTCATTTACTGACAAAACTTCCATTTTTGTATTTTGGAAACAGTCTGTATATGACTGCCCAGCTACTGAATGACTGGTGCATAGGCAATTCAGTTGTGTTTTTTTCAGTGGACAGCAGATTATAAGGGCATCCTGCTTTCTAGAGCAAAGATTTTAATTATATTATTAGTTTAACATGACACTAGCTTTAAATACATAGAAGAGTTAAGAGAGGTAGAGACTAGTAATTAATTTAGTCTATACCATGATAGGAACTATATACAATTGCATTAGTTTCTCTACATGGAAAAAAAAAAAAAGCCAGAAAATAAATCACATTGGAATACCTTGTAACCATTGTCTTGTTTTGGATTATGGGAAGCAGTAACCATAATTCCAGCACAAAGCTTCAGATGAGTTACTGTGTATGGCTGTAACAAGAGAAAGTTACTTGAAGTAGAATGTGCAACATATTATATATTATTTCTTCTCATTCATATATAATACTTCCATAGTGGTCAATGAAAAGTCAGGATGTGATTCCTACACACTGACTCCCTAAAGCAAAAGCTGAATAGTACTTGCTTCACTAGACTCCATGTAGCACAAATTTAGCCCTTGTTTTATCCTGTGCATTTTTCCATTTATATGTTATTAATGTTGTTACAGATGCTTTGTGAATCTCTGGCGTAGGGTATTTCTGGAAGGAAGCCAGATGCACGTGTTGCCTACTGTAGAATGACTTGAGGTATGCAAGGCCTCAGAGGGTGCCAAGTCTGTTGGGGTAATGACAGAAGTCAGCATGAGGCAGAGAAGTGCAGCTCAAGCAGTCTTGTCCATCCTGGCTTTTGGGAGCAGCCTGGGGAGCAACTACTCCATCAGGGTTCAGAAGAGAATTGTTCTGGAGAGAGCTCCTATAAATTAGCTCAAAACAGATCGAGTCAATTAAAAATAAAGCATTATTCATGAACAGATGTCAAATTTGTGTTAACTCCTGGCTCTTTATTTAATAGTGAAATGCAATTAACTGCAGTTCTTGCAACACCATTTTAAGCTGCACTATGAAGAATTTGACCCTAAGTCTACAAAAAATTGTATCAGTGTAAGAATGCTATGTAGAAAGTCTTTATACCACTGTGTTCTGTTTGCAAGGCTCACTGGAGCGCAACTGGTATAGGAGAAATTATTGGTTTTAGTACAAGGGCCAAGAACAGGGCTTTTCTGTGTTGCTCTGGAGACATCTGGTGTTCTGATAGGGGCATTGTGGACACAATCCAACAAGCCTTCCGGCAAAACATCATTGCACTCCAACAGCCTGCTATTTCAGATTCAATGCATGCCCTTGCCCCTCCTCCCCTCAAAAAAAAAAAAAAAAAAAAAAAAAAGGAAAAAAGAAAAGAAAAAAGAAAGAAGAAAGAACAAAAAAAGAAAGAAAAGAAAAATCCATTCTTTTGCCATGAACGTTGTAAACTATACATAGCTAAATAGGTACATGACTAACTGCAGGAAGAGCTTAATAAGTAAGAATTTGTTTGTGTAGTAATCCTTAATATAAGTAATGCAAGGTATCTGACAGAATCTGTGTGTATATAAAGACATAGTACATAAAAAGATATAATAGAGAAACTTACCACAAAGGGAGTCGGTATTATATCAGAGAATAGATAAACCGGAACTCCTTGACTGATGAAGGTATTAGCAGCAAGTCTTGCAAACCTAAACAGGAAGAAAAGATACCTAGGGAATATATTCATTTTCTTACCAAGTAGTTTCCTAGAATTCACAGCTCTCCGGAAACTCCCAACCCAACTGAATTACAGAATCCTGACAGCAAACACCACAACTTATCAATATATCTCAATTATTATACAGACCCAATTTAAATGTGTTCCCTCCCAACAGACAAAGCACAACTCTAACAACTGCCTTGGCATTACCAGATGTAAGAATACTGTAAATCTCACATATTAATTCACTTTACAGAAAGAAAATACAGTTGAAGTAGATATAAATCCATCATGGATCACATGAGGCATCGACAAAATACTAAACACAAAACCTAAGAAGTACCTTTTGCTACTACCTCCACTGGAAAGATGAGCACGAGCATCAAATCCAATCACAACTCCTCTCTTTTTCAGGTCACTGAAATTCTTCTCAAGGTATCTGCAAAATCCCTAAAGACAACAACAAATCCACCTCATTAACGCAATCTTGATTTTTGATTTATCACAGAATTAAGATAATTGCTAAGATGCTGATGTCTTAGAAAGCTGAGCACACATAGCATCTCACTGAACTGCTCTGGGATTCAGCCTGTCCAGGACCAATAAACACCAAGAAATACCAGAAACCTTCAAATCAATTTTGCAAACCTGGACAGCATTTAACTACTTTTTAAAATATCAGAACCAACTCCAAAAAGGAACAGGTAACACAGTCCAAATTGCAGGTTTTGAGAAATGATTCAGATGTCTTAGGTTTCACATAAGGAAGAGAACAGCTGGCCAGCATTTCAGGTTTTTAACCAAATCTCACCCTTAATAATGACATCTCTTTTGCACATGATACATCACCACTCTGAGCTCCAGTTATTCAAGGTTGTGGGTTTTTTCCTCAAGTAGATCTACTTTAGGATCCATGTATGTATACATACCTTCACTACTTTTTTGTAAATCCGTGTCCAGCACACAAAAAACTTATCCAAATGTTGGCTACCTTGGGGGTTTTCTGCAGTTGTTACAACAGCACTAACTGTAACACTTGAGCTTAACTGCAGCTGTGTGTAAATTAAATTGTAAATCAAACACAGAAAGTAACTTCTTTTAATGGTTTAATAGCTTCTCTCTGCTTGTTTTCAGAGATCAGCACTCAGCTAATAATTATAATTTAAATTACTTCTGAAAACTGGAAGAATAGGAGACAACTTGTACTTCCATAGAATACTCATTTGCTTGCCGTAAATGAGGTCCTTCCATTCATATACACAACCAGTTAAGTGAGATAAAGTGCTGAACACAATACCTGGGTTGTCTGGATAATAGTCAAGTCATTCATGTGGGAAATCCCTGCTCCCATAGCAGCTCTGAGCCCTGCTGTGCCAAACTCCATCCTCGAGCCAAAGTATTTCTGCAGTTCTCCAGCATTTCCTTCTGCAAGCAATTGTTTCACGATTGTGTAAGTTTTTGGATTCTGTTGATACAAAATTCAGATATTCTAAATGAGGTTTTGTTTGTTTTAACAGAACTAACTTTCTGTCCCAATCTCCGGGTTTCAGCAACAAAACACAGCACACAACTTCAAGAACACCAGAACTCCTGCTGTCTTCTTAATTTTAAATCAGTACAACCTCAAATTTTACTTATTTTAGATTTATCTGCTTTAGTGAACATGCTACCTGGTCAGGAATGTGTGTCTATCTCTCTCTCAAAATTTGGGACGTTAAAAGATTTCCAAGATGTCTATTTTAATGTTTTTTATTTTAAAAAACAAAATAAAACAAACAAAAAGCAGCACTTCCATAGTTCAAAGAATTTTTCCTCATCACAACACAAGAACTACACCAAACATTTAAGAAAGTAAGTGAAGTTAATTATTAAGAAATATTTGTTATTTCTATAGCACTATATGTAGAATTTAAAACAAATTAAATAATAACCTTGTCCCAAGACTGGCTAGCACCAGAGGTAGCAGCAAAACTAAGCAGACTGGGCAAAAGATCATTTCCAACATATTTGCAGGTAATGCTTGTAAAAATAAACACACCTCCAGGATAAAAGCCTAGAAACTACAGCCAATTCTTCAAATTACACCAGAGTGGCAACAAAAAGGCCATGTCAGACCACTTGAGAACAGTGAGGAGTTTCTAACTTTCACTGCTTCTTTTGGTATTTTGCTTCCACAGAGTCTCTATTGTTAATTACTCTTTTTGTTTCCAGACTTAAGGAATTAGCAAAGTTCTGTACATTGAGCAACTCAACTTCTCAATGCAGTAACATGAGACTTGTGAAGTTCAGTATTTGATTTCTTGAGAACTGATGAGCCAAGAGGACAGATGGCAGGTGGCAGACTCCTGACAACAGTATTATCTGGAGAGGCAGCAGGTTATTCACTGCACAAGTACACACACTTTACTCTAGAGTACAAAGTTTATCATTTCCAAAAGGACACAAACTCTGATTTCTAGGCAATCAAATGACCTCGTAAAGTCACAGACTTTAGTATTTCCTGGAAGACCTAGGTATGCTTACAACAAAGGAAAGCACATCATTCCAGACAAAAAGGAAAACAAAATTTAAATGTAAAACCATATATCTTCTGCAGCTTCAGAAAATGCTGCAGAACACACAGAGTAGCAGGCATGTGAATAAGTTTGCATACAAAGGCATAAACATTCTGCACATCAAACCTAGACCAGAGTCAGGATGTCATAACCACTGACCTGTGCACCCACTGCTACAGGACAAACAACATAGTTTAAATAAATACTTAAAGAGCTAAAGAGCCTTTGGTACTAATGAGCAAACTGCATAATGCAGAATAAACTAAAGAATTAAAATAAGAAATCCAGCTTCTTGAGTGTAATAAACAATTAGGCACCCCAGAACTACTGATTTCCAGTGTGAAAATTACCAATTTACCAGTCCAAGAAGGTTGTAACTAACATTTCCTCGTAGGTGGCTTGACAAAATTATCTATCATTATTGAGTAATTACATTCTCTAGGAATAAACATGTTGTTATAGAATATATAGGGCAGCATAACTGAGTTTAGGCTGTTTACAAGTTGACGTCAAGTTCTTGCTTTAAAATCAGGCCTATGTCTCAAAGGTAAAGCCCAAATGACACCATTTGCATCCAGCTTTGTACACTGCTTCGTCACCTTTTAATTCCTCTGCCTGAGCTTTGTGCACACGAGTCATCTCTTAATATGGAAATGAGCATGTTTTTAGGTAGATACTACACACGTTTCTGCAGGTGTTTGACAGACTAGAAGCTGTAATGCCAATGCAGAAGGACATCAGGAGCATCCTGCAACTCTTAGAGTCAAGGAGTTTTTGTTTGTTGATGTTAGAGGAATTTCCCAAGTTTGGTATCTACTGTGAAACTAGAGGGATCCTGCAGTTTCTTAAGTCTGGTTAAATGTTCAGGTGGCTGCCCACTTCTTAAGCGTTTCAGTCCATATAATTTTCTAAAGAAAACTTGGTTGCATTAATTTAGTTCTTCCCCACTGCCTGCCTCCACCCCACACCAAATGACAGTAAACGCCAGGCCAACTCTGTTCAATATGGCACAAGGATTTTTCCAGAACTATTGTTATAACTGTTTTGGCTATATTCTCCTAAGAATCTGCCAATTTTTTTTTTTTTTTTTGGTGGAGAATGTTATGATGCCATTGTACACAGCTAAGTAAAAAACTAATCTTGGTTTTGGCTTTTTCTTCTGCTTAAAAAAACTCTTCACAGCATCTCTACCAAACAAGGACCAAATTGTATCAGAAGGAGGAAGCGCTGGCTTTTTCCTTTTTGATTCTCTCAAGTTACATTTTTTCTGCTCTCAAACTAAACCAGATATGAGTATGGGAGTACCATTTTCTGTGCACAGTGGCAGGTGATTTAATACCAAGTTAATATCCACTAGAGCAATTAGCTTGAACATCACCTGGTAACACTTGAGTTATTTACTTTAATCTACACTACAGGAAGGCCCAAAGAGTTATCATCAGCAGAGGAGTCCCCACAAGGTTTTAGAGAAGAGGAAAAATTTCTGAGTAAACAGGTTTTATTTTTTCTAAAACCTGAAGTTACCTTCCATTCATAATTCCATGACTGATAAGAATGAAAAATGTGCTACTACTGTAATGAACAGTGATGAAAACAGCCTGGTAACAAGCTCAGTAATTGTCATGTAGGTAGGAACTTCCAGTTATGTCAGTAGAACTGTCATCAGCCATAAGGGCTTGCTCTTGCAGATGATTATTTTGTAAGAAACATGGGGCTTACCATCATTAAATATTAACCCATCTCCATATGCCAAAAAGGAACTTTTTTTTTTCTGTATCAGAGTAAATGGACAAGGGTTATATCTGATTATTCTATTACTCAATAGAAACATGTAACAACTCCCTAAGAAATTAGAATACCTCATCATTTTTGAGCAATCAGCAATGGGTATTGCACACTAGTCAATTATTACTGAGTCAAAGATGCAAGTGGGTAACAGAGGGCTAAACTTTCAAAAGCACAGATGCTAAAAGGGATACTGCATTAGATTTCCAGAAGTTTAACAAAATAATCAGAACAACCAGTTGAAAAGCAATTACACAGACGACAGGAACATAAATAATGCTGGTCACGGAAGTTACATAAATAAGAGGCTCTAAAATCAAACTATTTTAAAATCAATTAAACTGGGGAAAAAAAGGCACAAGAGCTTATTGTAAGTTTATGTGATGCATTAGTATTTCTGAAAAGAGGACTAGTTTGGCACTGCTCCATCATTAATACAACCAGAACTGGGTAACTGGTCAGTTAAACAGCTGACTGATCTTAAATGAAGAATCACAACAAGCTAGAGGTACTTCTAATGATGTCCTTTAGAACCTGGAAAGAATACTAAAAAAAGAATTATTATATGTTTCCACTGATATTTTTTAAATAAGCAGAAGATGCCTTACCAAACAGGTAGGTGTGCTGCACAAAACTCAGACGCATTGTTGAGTGCTCAGCCCAGGAAAGTGACTTTAATGACTTGAAGGGGCGTAATGGCCAGTGTCTTCCAATACAGCCAAATGAACAAATCATATGAAGAGGGACAGAAAAAAATGCAAACCAAATGTGCCAATAGAGGCCTGCATCTCAGTGGGACCTGTAGCAGCAAGCAACTATATGACCATTTCCAGAACACCACTAGGGAAAGTTGTTTCTTTAGCGATGTGGACAACAGAAACACACAGAAGGATTTACTTCTGCATATAGTGCTGTCAAAACCAAAGACAAAGGTAGGTCTTAACAGGAAGGGAAACAACACCTGAAAAAAACAGGACCGACAGATTCTGCATTTCCAAGTGTTTTTGAAGTAAGCCCGCATGTCTTTTGGGATCAGCATTTTAGTAAACAAAAGAAATTGAAGGTACCAGGAGGTTTTTAACACTGAGAGACAAGTAACACGGCAACGTATGCTGGTCTTTAATAATTTTAGTCTATCAGCTGCCCTGCGACTGAAGCGGTTCGGAACAATACAGGCCCTTTTGAAAAAGACGTTCAGTACAGCTAAAAGCCACACTGAGAGACCAGCCGGAGGTGCTTCCAAACGAAAGCGGCGGCTGCTGGGCAGGTGATGGAGCCGCAGCAGCGGGCGGGAGGCCCCGCAGCCCCACCTGCGCCGGCCCCTTTGTCAGGGGCTCTGAAAGCAGAGTCAAAGGAGCAAACGGGTACTTTTACCGCACCCCAAACCGGCACAATGCAAGAGTCGGGCGCCACCCCGCGCCTCCTGACCCGTCTCCAGCCTGCGCCCCCATCGCCGCCCACCCAGCCTCGGCCTGGCCGGAGCCGCCGCCCCTCACCTTATCCCAAAGCAGCCACTGTTCAGCCGCGCGGCGGAGCGCAGCATCCCCCGAGTAGTCCCGCGCTGCCATCCCGCTGCCGCCCGAGCCGCCGCCGCTCCGCTCCTTCCCTCTTCCGGAGCGCGCCCGCTCCGCTCCGCCCGCCGGGCCGCCCCACCTCCGCCCCGCCCGCCTGCCCCGGCCGGGTCAGGGTCTGGGTCGGGGTCAGGGTGGGGGTCGGGGCCGGGGCCGGGGCCACGGCGGGACAGGGCGGCCCCGCTTCCGTCCTTCCCTCCAGGGGCCGAGTCGGGGTCCTCGCGTAGAGCGGGGGTTTAATAATATTTTCCTGGGGCGCTGAACGTTGTCACAGTCCCCAGCGCACAGCCCCCGTGGGGCTGCGGCTGCCGGCCCGGAGTAGCCACGGGGGAGCCCACCACAGCCCCTGGCCTCCGCGCTGCGCCCAGCGGAGGAGGAGCGTTCCCAAAAAAGCAGCGGGAAAACTGCGCTGAACGCAGCCGCCTCCTCCGCAGCATGGCTGACGGAAGAAAGGAGCGCTGTTGTTAGAAGCGCCACTTTCCACGGGCATTGGACTAAGAACACTGAGATTCCTTTTTGTAGTCAAGTTAAATGAGGGATGAGCTCGGGGGCACTCTAATTTGGGATAAAGATTATAACTAGATGATCTTTAAGGTCCTTTCTGACTCAAAACGTCCTGTGATTCTATGATAAATTTTCATAGAAATAATGACTTGTACAGATATTTGAAAACCTTTCAAAGTTCATTAGTACATTACCAGAATGCACGTGAACAACAGAAATTCTACACATCACGTGCAAGAATGTTAATGCACATCCTTCTGATATTCACTACTGATCAGTAAAATAATTGTTACGACAGCCTTATGGAAAAACTGTAAAGAAGAAACATCAGAGGAACCAAAGAATAAGAAAATCAGAAAAAATATGGTTTTATGGCCGCTTTTCTAATCGTTTATCGTTTTGGTAATGCTCATTTAACCCAGCTCTTCTGGCCTCTGCACCTCTCTGGTTGAACACAAATTTGACCTCAGCTGCAATATATTAAAGAAAAAAAGAAAAAAAAAAAAAGAAAAAAGAAAGATAACTGCATTTAGCTCAGGAAAATGGACTGTGTTCATTCTGCCAGAATTTAGGAACAGGTTAATGTGGCTATGATTGAATAATTATTATAGCTTATAGCATAGTATCTTTGAGAGAAGCCCGGCCAGCCAAGCTGCTGCTCTCTCTAAACACTTCCTATAACTTAGCATGCATTTTGACTGATAAGCTTTGATAAGCCCCTCCAGCCAGGTTGATTTCTTACAATTTTTTTTGGACAAACACTGAGAACACTGAACCCTCTTTCTTGCCTAACAAGATTTCTGGCATCAACTTCCCAAAGTACTACGGGAAACAGCAGTCTGAATGCTGTGGAGCCTCCAGACAGCTTCCAGGTGTTCTGGAGGTTCTCCCTACATTTTATCAGCCTCTGTCTGAAGCTGCGCTAGACCAGGTGATGCACATCTGCAGGGAGAGCCATAAGGAGTGACTGGGATTTCCCTGTTTAACTCTGCAGTACAGGCCAAAGTAGGGGAAGATCCTTGAGAGTGGTAGAGATGGACAGTGTGTGCTGCAGGTGTTCTGAGGCTGCTGAGAAATGTGAGGTCACTGTGAAGGTGCCATACAGGAGGAGCAGAGTAATTTGCCAGTGATGCCAAGTCCTGAATCTGAACTCTTTTAAGGAATATCCTATCCAGGTGCTTTCCAGCAGTGCTTCAATAGGACCAATCACAGCATCTCTTTTCCTCCAAGTTTAGAGGATGGGGCAAATGAGGAAGGGGCTGGCCTTTCACGCAACTTCAACATGCTGCTCAAAGGCAGGAGAGAAGTAATCACATGAAAAAAACAAGATTTGTTTATGTGAAGAATGATACAGCCACTGCAACAATGACTTTGTAAAGCACCGTAACAAAGTATTGCCACTGACTCAACTGAATGGGGTGGCAGATTCATAGAACATGCTCTTTCTCTTGAATGCCTGAGGTTGGCTATAAAATCAAGGTTTTCTTCAGGATGCACCAAAATGGTTATCAGGATCCATGACAGTGTAGGCTCAGCTGTGTCACAGAAAAACTTTTTCAAAGTTCTTGTCTAATACCTTCAGGGACTGTTCTGAACAGAGTGGCCAGAACCATGCAACTTGCATGGTCCTGAAAACTTCATGACCTAATGACACTAGAAGAGGCTGAAAAGAATAACCAACTGCTGTGATGAACAATGAAAACAATACAGTGTAATTTATTTCAAAATACCACATAACTTAACAATTAGATCCTTCCTAGTGATTCTTCGAAAATTGAATTTCCAAGAAAGAATTCAAAACCCAACAGTATTTCATGAGAAGCCCTAGATACTGAGTTGGAGAAAAGTTGGTTGACTACATGTTAAAATTCAAATAAAACTGAGACATAAAGGATGAAGGGTTTTTCCTTTTTTTTTTTTTTTTTTCTTTTCTCCAGCTGTTACCAAAGCCAGCTGATATTGACAAAATAGAAGTTGAAAGATCCATTCAATAAACCAAATAAGTTTGCTGACTGGTTTTTTGGAACTTAAAATACTGTGCCTAATTTTAATTTAATCTCCTTCAAAACAGGTGGAATCATTACTAAATTCAAATTAATGCTAGAATTTCAGAGTGGGGTACTTTGTGGGATACCTAAAGCATCTCTCTCGACCTACACTTACTGAAATGAAAAGTTTCAGATGAATATTGAATGTTATAACTTGGGCTCAGTGTGACTGCAGCTGCACAGGCTTTTCACACCAAGTATGAACTAAATGGCATTTGTCTGTTAGCTGAGTTAGGCTTTAGCCATAACACCACAGCACCAAATTGCTTTATTTAACTTGCAGATAGGAAGAGCAATGAATGCCTCAATAGTGCTGATCTTCAGTCAAGTTTTGAATTTTATGTTATCTACAACTATATGTTGTACAGAGGGATTTTACCCAAGTATATAAATACCTGAAGGGAGGATGCAAAGGGGATGGAGCCAGGCTCTTTTCAGTGGTGCTGACTGACAGGATAAGAAGCACAAACTGAAACAGAGGAGGTTCCAGGTGAACATTAGGAAATACTTTTTCACTGTGACAATGACTGAGCACTGACACAGGTTGCTTGTGGAGGTTTTGGAGTCTTCAGCCTTGGAAATATGTAAAAGCCATCTGGACATGGTTTTGGGCAAGACGGTCATAAGCAGGGAAGTTTGACCAAATGACCTCCAGAGGTCTTCTTCAACCTCAACCATTTGGTGAATCTGAGATGTTGATCCATTCTGTAATACATGAGATGTTTTATGTTCTGGCAAGAAACTTAAATTTTTCTTTGCTGACTTCTGCAATATTGTGATACAGCTGTAGAGAAAATTTGTGAAATGCTAACATAAAGTGAATGTCACAACCAGTGATATTTTCTTGTTATATGTACAGATATTACATTTAAACTCTTTTACCCAGTTCCCTCGTTTTCAGTATGCTTTTAGTGCATGATGATTCTCACTTTGCAGCCAGCTGGGACAACAATTGCCTCTTGTGTTACCTACAGAAATAAACAGACTAAGGATTATAGGATATTACTGACGACAAGTTAAAGTTAGCTTTAGGTTCTCAGAGCTTAGAGTGCATACTTATCTTAGCTCCACTACTTTAAGCAGTCAAAATTTTAAGGTATTTTATTAGTTTTCACTTTCATTGCTAGCTTGAAATACTAGTAGGGGGCAGGAGCGGAACAGGCTTTGATTCCACAGCACAGAGTGACTGGAAAGTTGTAGTGCACATTGCACATTTCAAAAATCACATATAGCCCTCAGAAGAGGATGTTGTCTTAAATGAAGCACTGTTCTTGTAATCTGATGAGAGGGGAGGGGGAAGCAGGGTAAGAAAAGGAAGGATATGGTGGGTATTGTATTCCTGGCTTGAATTTTAGTATTTGTTCTCCACTTCTAACCAAGGATGTGTCAGATTATTTTACATTTCCTCTTGGAATTTTTTTCTCCATTGTCTATTGTAAGCTCCTTGTTCACAACTGAAAGTCTTTTATAATTTCCGCTGTTTGGCCTAGACTCCTGATCTCTGGTAGTCAGGCAGATCTTGGATCCTGTGGCAGCAGAACTACTAAAACATGCTTTTTCTGTCTTGTTCTAGACTGCATTCAGTTTCTAGGTTCAAGGATAAATTAACTTACGTTCGTTCAACAGATAGGACAAAATCAGAGCTAATGCCAGTTCTTTTCAAACTGAATACATTTTGGACTGCTGCCCTTCTCTTACATGTAAAGACCAAAAATACAAGCCAAAATGAAAAATAAAATTAGTCTGACTAATGAGTACATGATCTTGAACTCACCCCTTGTGCAAATCATTCAAATTATGCTGTGACAAAAAAGAAAGATTTGATGTTATGGTTTCATGGAATTCAAAAGCAATATGCACAGTTTATTTTGACCCAATTCCTTTATGAAAGAAGTAAGAAGGGTGCATTATTTTTATGTATGTCCTTCAGTCTGATTGTGATTAAACTTTATTCCCTCCCTAGGTAATTCTCTGGATAGCCAGGTAGAACTACCAGGCCTACAACTTGATTTGAATAACACTGTGCTGTCTGTTACAGAAATGGAGTTGAGAGGGATTCTGACAGTTCTCTCAACCTAATTTAAGGAAAACTTTCCTTACCCAGGATTAGTTATCCAGAATAGAAGTAAAAAAAATCTAAACTGGTTGCAGCATACATATACTGGATAGATATTTGCCTAAACAACAGTAACTTATAAGGATTTTCATAACTTGTTATGAAAACATAACAAGTTTCCCAAAAATGTTAAGCTTCTAAATCCAACTTTAGACTTCTAAGTAAGCTGTTTCTCAAAAGTGCTGAACCTGCAGCAGTTCCCATTGAATGCTCAGGCTTGTAAATGCATGGCTGAGAGGCACGATGGCAATATCAAAGGGGAAAGGCGGTTGCTTAAAAAAAACTGGCACAGTATGCTTTTATAATATACAGCTACACTCCACAGTTTTACACCAATAAGTTGAAATATTTGCTTTACAGTCAGAAAAACTGAGCTGACATGCAAAAGATTTATCTGATGTCCTATTGATGAAGGAAATAGTATCTAAAATTTGTACAGTTAGTAGCAGCACATTTCTGTTTGAAAGCTGCTCTAAGAAGGTAATACTAAATGCCCTACTTTGTTTTTCCTGAATAAATAAAAAAATCTGCAAGTAAGGAACAGACTTAAAAGATGTAGCATGTTATTAATGCAGATCTTTTATTCTTGGTAGAGGAGATGAACATATTGTACTGAAACCATAAAAGAATTAAATAAAAGGCTGTACTGAGAAATTTGAACACCGTAGGTCTTAAAATGGCCTCAAACAACTTGGGCGTTACAGTACGGATTTGAAACAGCTTCATTTTTAATCTCCACAAAGTTTTAATTAAAATGAAGCAGAATAGTTAAAACCCAAGTTCTTCCAAAGCCGAGTTCAGGCTTCATGCAATCATTTCGTGGGCACAGGCTGCCCTCTCGCGGTCACAGCAGGAATAGCTACCGAGGTCATCTGCTGCTCTGAGTTGAGCTGGAGCTGCGTCCCCGTGTCCCGCCCTACAAAAAATGCCCCACGTTTCTGCCAGATAATAATTGTTTGATAATGTAATGCTAGTCTTCCTGTAATTTGGGGCAGGACCTTCCTCTCCTTGTCTTTAAATTTATACAATCGAAAACGAATTTCAGAGCATAAAAAATATCTGCACCCTTTCTTATGCTGCTTCAATATTTCTGTTTCCAGAGTGTTCCAGTATCAAGAAATGAAAAGAAATATTGAGAACATAACACGAGTGCCATGCATGGAGTAAAAGAACATCTTTCCCATATATAATTTTGCATAAAACTTTAAGTTGCATTCAACTACATTTTACTTTCTGAAGTCTTATTGTTAATCTATAGAAAAATTAAGTAAATTATCATAGTAATACATGTTAGTAAAGACCGTGAAACTTCACTACGGGCCTAAGGGGTTTGTTTTCTTTCTATGTTCCCCGCCCAAACTGTTGGAAGGAATTAATGTTACTACCTCTGAGAACAATTTGCTTCTGTAACCATTCCTGTATTAATAAATTTTTCTGGTGTCATGTGCTTGCTTGGTAAATGCAAATATTACTCTAGGCATTTGGCTTGATTCCCTCACTGCTTTAGAAATTGTTTTGAGATTGGCTTTCTGATTAGCATAATTATGCTAATTTTTATTCTTAGTTTACTTGCCAAATACTCAAAGTTACTCCCTGCTTGTTCATACTTTGTAGTTGATAGGTTAGTCATAACATGCTGGTTTTTCATGGCAAGATGGCAATGATACATGATTAAAAGAAGTAGTAGTGTAATGCCCTGCAATTCTACCCCATCTTCTAGAATCAAAAGGCACTGAAAAGGTTTGAACATTTGATTTCAAGTAGTTTCTTTCTTATAGTAGTAACAGCTTCATAACGCTACCAGGAGCAATCATCTCTTTGCAAACGAACAATTAATAATATTTGCCCCCTCCAGCACAATTGCCTGATACCAGTAACAGACTTTGTCCAGGGATGTATGAGAACCATATAATTAGAGCTACATTAGGAATTGATAGTTCATAGTGTAGTGCTTTGGATCATATGGCAATGAAACCTTAAAACAGAGATGAGTTTAAAAAAAAAAAAGTGAACAAAAGCTTTACTCTTGAGGAAGGAAAACCCTCAATATACAGAAAGGTTCTTGCAGATGGAGATGGATATCACACATAGGTGATATTTATTTATAAGTAAAATTTAAAGCTTTGATTAATCTCAGTTGACCCAAGCCATCTCTACCTGAGAAAGCATTTATTGCCACTTTGTTAGTCAACTAAGAGGTCAGGATGGCTTGGTGGCACTACAGCCTGTTCATTCATTACCATGGAAGAGTCCAGATCTGGTGACTTTTAGACAGACTTCAAGTGCCGTTCAAACCCTCTTGAGTGAATGACGTCTAGGTATTGTGCACCAATGACAAGAGAGCGAACAAAGTTTTGTAAATGCCAGCTAATGGAAGGACTATACTGAGTGATAAAGGTGTAACATACATTCTGAACCATGGTATTTCAGTACTCCGGGGTTGCTCATGTTGGAGACAGGCACACGACAGACCACACCAAAGGTCATGTGACAACAGCCGAAGTTGTTTGTTGGGCACTGTGCTGGTTTTGCACGGAAGTGATTTTTCCAAGAAAGTGATAGCAAAACCAATCAGTTACTAGGTTTGAATATTGACATCTGGTTAAGTCACTAGAAAGGTGACACACCTCTGTGGACACACAAGTTAAAATCAGAGAAATCCCGGGAAAAGTTCTCTTTTCTTCCAGCCTGGGAAGAGGTAACAAGCGGGCCTGGCTCCCTCCTTGCCCCGGGGGCCGGGCTGGCCGGGCTCTGCCAGAGGTCAGGGCCGGGCTCGGTGACTGCCGGGCAGGGGCAGGGAAGGAGAGAGGGCCCCAGCTTGGCCGGATCGGGCCTCCAGCCTGAACATCCTGCCGCTAAACGCCCCCCGCCATCACAGCCCCAGGACGCCTGGCAGGGCCGGACCAGCCCTGCCGCCGCCACCCTCCCAGCGGCTGCCGGGCAGAGGAACGGGGCAGCCCCAGTCGTGGGCACGCTGCTGTGAGACCCTGGCTGTCCCCCCAGCTCCAGCGCACTCCAGCCACTGCTACCAGGACCCCTTGCCGAGGGAGGGGCCCAGCTGAGCGTGAGATCATGCGGCTGAGACCAGGGGCAGCTCTGCAGCCATGCAGAGTGCCCGCAGCTGAACCACCTACAGCCACTGCCCAGGAAAGAACATCATGACCGTCTGCAGACTTGGGAGACGTTTTAACTCTTTCCTTGCACAGATGAAACTTGCAAAACACTAATCCTCTCTCTGACTGAGAGAAAGGGCAGAGGGGGGACATGCAGAGAGAGAATATGAAGGCATCAAAGTCAGTGAAGGAAGAGTTGGGTCTTAGATGGAAGGAGAATGAGAAGATGCCTAGTCCTAGGCTGAAATTCTTTGGTAAAGCCATGAAAACGGACTGTAATACACTAGAATATCCCTTCAGTTGTGGAAATATGTATTGGGGAGATGAAAAGAGTGTTCAGATTGCAGATCTAAGCAAAGGTATTTATGGTGGACTAAGTAAATACTGAAGTAACTGTGATTTTATGAGAAGAGAAAGAGAACAGAGAGAGAGAGAGATAAGATGAAGATTTGCCCCTGGAAAGAGAAAAGATCTCTGTTCCTAGAGATGAAGAAAACCTTTGCTTTTGAACCACTCATCTTTAAAATGGTACCCCATGAGTTTACACGGCCCATAATGCAGCTGTGGGAAGGTTGTGTGATATGGGAAGGACTTCACAAATGCAGATTCCCGGGTGTCTGCTTTTGTGAGAATTAAAAGCCATAAGAGAACTCTCTGTCTTGTGAAAAGTTTCCATGGCAGACCAAAAGAGACTTCTTTCTCCAAATGAACTGATGTAAGACTATTTTATAGGTGGTAAACCGATGTAGAGTTCCAAGTTCTGTCTCTATACGTTGTCCATAAGAAGGGAAAAGAATGTTTGGGGGAGAGGAAGTGTTTTAAAAGTTTTATTCTGATTCTTATTAATTTTTTCTCTCTTGTAGTTTTGTTAATAAACCTGTCTTTATACACTTTTAAATTTCGAGCCTGCTTTGTTTTTCTCTTAACACTATCTCACAGCAGAAAAAGAGTAAATAATTCTAGTGGGCGCTCAAACCACTAGACTAATTTTGGGAAATAGAAATTTGCAAACCTGAAGCCACTACAGGCACCCTCTTTTATAGGGGCTTCAAATTTCCTGTGCTTACACACCTGATTGGTTGGGATCTTAACTCTGCCCGGCTGACTGGCCAATGATATGTCTGCATTCATGATTGAATGGGATTGGCTGGGGTGCCCTGTTTGAGTTTGAATCCAACCTATCATTGTCTTACCCAGGGACTTGTTTACTTCTATTCTCTAACAAACCAGGCTGGTTGAGTTGGGGTATGTTATGGCAAATTTAGCTGTGCAGCTTACAGACAAGCTGTAGCTGTCACACTCTAGCATTACTTTATTAGTATATACTGCCTCTATATTGTAATACAATATCATTGTAAAGGAAACTGTACAATTTCCTCTGTAGATGTAAATATTTGCTGGAACAAAGTCTTCCTGAGAAAAACATCATTAAAGAATTCTCAAATAATTCAGTGTCAATAAAACAAGACAATACTTTTCTATAAAGAGTTGCTTTAGAGCAATAATCTATCTTATAAATTAAATGATTAATAAGTATGAAGTTAACTGGAAGAATAAATCCTATATATATATATATACAGCTAATACATATTGACTCATTGCCACTTTGGGCAAGCATGCTGTGCAGACACAGACAGTAGTTTACATCTTTATGTAAGATCTTTCTGTACATCTTTTTCATACTACTGACATAGTAATTTATGAGCTGGGTCATGTGCCAGATAAAATGTCAGCAAGAAGACTTACTGAATGCACTAACATATTAATTGAAAAGATTAAACAGAGCACTCAGCTCAAGCTTTATAACCAAAGCACATAAATACACATACAGACATAAGTCACTCAGTTTCCCATGCTACAAATTTTGAATCATGCAGTAGCTGAAGTTTTCACAGTGTATCTCCAGATGTGTGGGACATAAATTTTGGGACACATATGCTCTTATTTACCTCCCAGACCCTTGTATCTTATCAGGAACTTTTACTACTGTTAGTAGCATTTTATACAGCAAAAAATAGCAAAATTATACAGCACTAGAAGTGTTATACATAGCAATCTAACAGCAAAAAGACTTTGCTGTCTTTTAAAATTAGGTTTGCAATCTTCTAAACAAGAAACCTAAGGAACAGAAATTCAGCAAGTGTTGTTGAATATGTAAACACTTCTAGCCATGTGTGCAAGGGTACAGGTTATTGGAGGCTGTTCAGATAGTCAGCTGCCTTGTCCCATAGTCTGTTTGGTCTGGATGAACACCTATGGACCTCAGCTGTCAATCACCTCAGCTGTCAATCACCTCACAGACAGAAATATATTTAAGGGCAAACCCTGTTTATTCATACAGAAGGAAAGTTTCTCCCCCCTCCCCCAATTAAGTAACATAATTAGATATTGGATAGCAGCAGCTGTTCTAACTACAGCATCACTTTTCTTCCCAACTATTTCTTCCCTCCCTAGAGAGCTGCATTTTCTGATTTATTGTGCTGCCTTTTATCTCTTAAAGTCAATATATTTAAAAATAGCACTTCAAAAGGGATTCTGATTCTGAGCTAAAGCCCTCCCTCATATTACTCACTTTCATCCAGAAGCCTAAATATTGGCAGATCTGATGTACACATGTCTCTTTATTATGTCTGACGACACTTCTTGCTGAGACTTTCCTCTGTGCTACTCTGCCAGAAGCAGAAGGTTACACCTAAGCATTCTTTGGACACAGTTTTAGCAAAACCATATTGTAATTACTAGTATTATCACTTCCTCACTTCTTTCAATTTTTTAATGTTATTTTATTTTAAACAGCAAATTGCACTCTGCCTCTCCCCTTTCTCAAGAAAGACATTTTGGTACAGTGGCAATATGAAGATTCTACCTTGTTACTGACAAGAAAGATAAAGCACCATCAGGCTATACACAGGACTGAAGAGGTAAAATAAAATCACGTTATGCACTGGTAAGAACAAAGGTGTAGCGATTTTTCTTAAGGTGCTGTATGTAGTACAGGACAAACAGTAAGCTTAAAGGAGCATAGTAAGTTCGCAGCACAGCTAACACTTTGTAATGATCTGGATAGATAGGTCATAAAGATTCATGACAATGTATGTTTCATCCAGTACTCCAGGTCCAGAGTTTTGACTTCCAGGACTTCCAAGCAATTTTAAATTTTAGTATAATATTGCAAGTTATCATATTTCTCATTCTCTATGCTTTTATTTAGTGAAGAAAAGAATTATGTAACTTTTTTTGATCATGTATTTCTGGAATAAAGGTGGAGATTTTTCTTGATTGGTTAAGATTTACACTGAAAATGAAGTCCAGTCTTACATTAGCTGAGAGCCATCACACTTCTGAAGATACGTGAAATATCTTTATTTTGTTGCCTACTAATGACAGTAAAAGCGCAATTGGTGTTCTAGACAAGCTAATATAAAGTGGCAGCTCTTGGCTTAGAAGCTTATTCTGATGTGAAAGTGATACAAACACAGAAGATAGCAAAGTACATGTATATCAAGTCCTGTGAGAATTGCAATGAAAATTGTCTAAGTTTGCAGGGTAATGGATAAAAGAGAGGCTTCCAATCAAAAAGGCCTTCTTTCCTCCATGACTCAGAAGTTCTCTGGAATTAAATCTTGCCTGATGTTGCCTCTGCTTCCAGGAAATTAAAAGTTAACTAGCTAAATTCTAGTGAAGTAACTTATTTATTTGGCATGGGATCCCCAGGAAAACAATAAGCCATGTTTTGCATTTTCCATTTACTGTAAAACTTTGGAGCTATTTAGGATCCTCTCGTGTTGCTGTGATGGCTTAGAGGCTCTCAGTAGGTCAGCCAGCACTGAAGCATCAAATACAATATCAACATCATTGTTAAACACATGGAGAACTGTTAACTGTCCAATAAAAGAACATATTGACCATAAAACAAACTAGCAAACAAAGAAACTCTTCTCTATCATTATTTGGAATATTTCCAGTTACAGACATTTGACCAGACCGACATAAACCTACAAAAGTCAGAAAGTGGAAAAAGAGGTTGGGAGAAAGTGAGGACTGAATGACACAAAATCCCAGATGTCAGCTGGACAGTTCTCCACAGAATTGTTTACTATACATGGGTTTTTGGTTATTCATCCACTGGAAATATTACAGCCCTCAGAAGACAGAAACAAACAGCAATATAAGCCTTACTTATCTGTAAAACAGGGGAGGGATAACTCAGCAATGCACAAAACAGCAGAAGTAATCCCTCTTTCCACCATATTCACCATCCTAAATTAACCTGAAAATCCTACTATCTTGAACTTGAAAAGACTTGTAAGCAGCTATCTGTGTGACAGGCAAGGATCACATGCCAGTGTTTCCTTCAGATGATTAAACCACAAGCTCTTGGTGTGACTATATTGGAGCTGGTAACCTTTGCACCTGTTAAAATAGATCTGTGCTCCTATTTTAAGGTGCAGACCTCCTTGCCCTGCAATGCTCAGCTGAACTGATCTAGATACCAAGCCTTATTTATGCACTGTTTAACTCCAGAAGCAGCTGTGGATTTTGTGACTAGAAAGTAGATCAGTTAGATGTCCTCAGCTTTGGCTGACCCTTTCAAAAGTGACAAAGCTAAACCAGTTAGGGATTTAATGAAGAGACAAGCATGCAGTCAGCATGTCCCCTCCTTTGCTGAAGCAGAATATTGTGCTTCAGAAATCCCCTGATTTCAGTCAATCACTCCCAAGTTTTGTTCTCATCTATTCTCATGGGTGCCCTCAAACGCACTGTAATGTTGTTTTCACACCAGCTTTAGCAATGATGACACTGACAATGTGCTGGTTAATTAGCTTTTGCTCCTCTTCCCATTGTTCTCATCACATCTCTGTTTTTTTTCTAGCCCTATCATGGGTCCCACATGATCAGTAAAATTTATTGGCATAATTTGTCTCCTAAGAACAAACTGTTATTCAGACTACTGCTTATTCTTCTGCTAGACTTCTGTTGCTTTTCAATTATAAATTACATGAAAGGCAGAGTAAAAAGCTGCACTGTGTTTAACCACAAATGTGAATCTGTGGCAAATGCCAAACCACTAACATCTCATCGGATACAGCAGTTACTCTGAGCTGTCCAAGGGGCTGCTCTTCCTCCTGCATCCTTCTGACAACCATTCTGGCAGAAAGGCAAAAGGAACAGCTGAGAGGGAAGCAGCATGAAGTACCTACACTAAGTGTAGAGACTGTTAGTATGTGACTTTTTTCTCTCAGTGGAACTTCCAATACTATTTGAGTTGGATTTGTGTTTTGAAAAAGGGTATTTTAAAGGGGAGGAAGATGCTCTTGCCAGAGTTCCTTGCAGTAGAGGATTAAGTGAAGGATCTAATATTATACAGCAGCACTGTTTTGATATGGGTTGCACTCTGTTGTTAGAGTGGTGTAGGGACTAACACCATTGGAAAACAAACCTTTGCATTTTTTCAGTCAAAATATTTTGAACTCAAGGAATGTGAAAATATTCAGCAAGAATATCTTTATCAGAGAACCTCAATAGCTGAGACAAAGTTACATTTTATAAACATCAGGTGGAATTCCTGATTATGGCTACCATTTGTACTGTGCTATCACACCAGAAGCAAATATTTGGAGATACAAAACCTTTTGTTGACTTAACAGTCTGGAGTGATGCTATGGAATAATTTAGGTGTTTACTTTAGGAGGTTCAATAAAGGTCAAATGAATCCTTAGGAAAAAAATCTCTTGTACAGTATCCTGCCTATATATTCCCTGTGAAGAGATTGAATAATCTTTTTACCTAACATCATTCTAGTTGAAAATATCTCTCTATAATATATTATATATTATCCATATGATAGACATATATATCATACAGATAATATGTCTATCATATTATATATAATACAGAGAGATGTATTATCTCAATCTAGGCTCTAATATAACTTCAGGCAATGTCTCTCCTGAGGAAGTCTGGGTTACACACTACTCCTGGAATTATGATTATTAAGGTCATGATTATTGCAGGTTAGTATTTGGTGTACATAGTGATTCATACAAAAATATCTTTCATAAGGCTGTCCTCATCTTAATATATTAATATTATTTGCCTTATTCTGAGATAATGCTTTGCAAACCTAGGCTGGTCATAATGCAGTTCTGTTTGCACATTTTCATTCCTGCCCCCACTTCCATTAGAAAATACTCTGACAGGAAGAAACTGATTCGTTTATATCCTATATATAAATTGGGAGGCTTTTTCCTGAAAATATCAAGCAAAAACACTTCATAGGAAACATTTAACTTGGCATAAAGTTAAATATTTTATTGAAACTATTAGTAAGGAAAAATGAATGACAAAGTATGAAGGAGTTTCTTACCTTCTTTCCCAGTAGTCCAGCTTTTGCTACCTTCTCCCAGAATACTGAAACTATGTATCCTAGCAATGTGTTAAATCATCAAACCATGTGATGTTTTGAGACTTAGACACTGTTTGAAGTTTTAAAAATTTTCAGATAATCATTGTGGTAGCAGCAAAACCAAGATGATTACTCTATATCCTAGTGATTAGGACACAAGATACTGCTGACTATAATTTCTGCTGCTCGAAAGATTTGTCTGGTTGTACAAATCAGCATCCACAGTTGAGAAAAGCTCAGCTTTCACAACCGTTTGATTAAGACTCTGTTTAGTAAAGCAGGACCTATGGACTTAAGTCCTTTTAGTTCCAAAAGGACATCAAACAATTTATGAACATCTAAAAAGAAGGCTAACCTGCCTCCTCCCTCTGCAAACATGGGAGCCTGTTCCCACTTCCTGCAGAATGTTTTTTCTGTTATTATACTGCAACAAGTTTGACTGCATTTAGTGTACAGTTTGGGAATATCTGAAATCATATATTTTAATCAATTTACTATTTACTCTTGCCCTCCCCTCCTATCACCCTAGGCAAGAAAACCTAACTTGCTAAAACTTGATATATGTGGGCACATCCTAGCCAAAATAATTTATTCATCTACAGGATGACTTTAATATTAATTAAATTATCACACAAACCTATTAAAATCCTGTGAAAGATATTTGTCTCAAATCCTACAGCAAGAGTAGGTGATACAGCAGGGTAACCAGGACAATTAACTAGACCATATGCTCCACACAAAACATGGAAGATTAGCAGCTCCTTTATCTCCTGTTGTTTGAGAATACAACCTGCTTGTTTCTTTTGAAAACAGCACACTGCCTTCTGGTAACAAAATTATTGTTTAAGTGCAGTTTGTATCGAAGCTAACTATTACAGCTTTTCAAAGTATGGCACTAAAGATAGGTGAGCTCTAAAATAGTATTAATTTAACCAGGGCAGGACCAGATTTGTGAGAGATGTTCAGTGAGAAACGCCAGGATTGTTTCTTATTGCCAGATGAGCCTCTTTAAAAAAACACAGTGCTGGAGTCCATTTTGCTTGTGGAGACTTATCCTCCCCAGAGTGACGTTCAGCATTCCTGCTGGCCTTTGGCACTACTTTGTTTCTTGATTATAGTTTTTTCTATCCTCAGTGAAAACTGTAATCAATTAAAAGTAAACAAAATAGAAGATTAATCTATAGATAATACATTCATTGGAAAACTGTGACTTCTCAGAATTATATGTTACTTTTTTAAAGTTGTCCCAAACTCACAGTTAATGAGCTGCTAAAGCAAAAAGTATTCTGATTTAATCAAACTTCAGATTTCAGCTTTGTCCTGAAATGAAAAAGAAAAATCTGTCCAAATCTTGTAAGTTCCCACTATCAGGGGTTATTATTTCCTGACCAACTTTAAGAAGTTTCTCCTTTCATTGATTTTTCCCTAGACTCTCATCTACCTGCTTCTCCTACTTCCATCTATCTCTTGATTCCCTCTCAGGTTTCAAAAGTGAATCAACTCCTGAATCAACTGTATTCTCAGGTAGTCTATCCAATGAAGTATGCTCAGTACAATGAAAAGACTGCGTGTGAGAAATCAACAATGATTTCACTCTCTCTCTTCATTTCAATTCTTGTCAATAAACTATTTTCTGTCTTTCAGAGAAAAAGAGCTGCTACAAGATGCTACCTTGGTATGAAGATTACTGTACCATTAGGCTCAGAGAAGGCAAGATAAGAAGCTGAAATACCCAATACTCACATTATTTTAGGAAATTCCCAGATAGTACTTAGCATGTTACATTTAGTAAGCATCCATACAGCCATGTCCACTTTATACCTTACTGAATTCAAGCTTTTATATTTTTCTACATTTATTTGTGTACAACTGCTTTTAAGTATTCTCTGTCTCTAAACAATTGGTGACCTGACCTACCAGGGATTATCCATATAAATAGAAACACTGTGGTGAAAACAGTAAACTGGAATTCAATTCAAATAGTTGCCCTCTCCCTACAGCTTTTCAGTCAGTTTATGGCTTCTTACCTAGAGAGTTTCACATTAAAAGCAGTGGAAATAAACAGGTCTAACAAGATTTGAGGTTTATCTTGATAGATCTGTTCTTCACTGAGTTTTAAACCAAACACCTTGCATGCAAAATTGGTGAGTCATATTTGCATAAAGCAGATCGTGCTTCTGAAATCTCAGAGGAAATAAAGGCTGTCCTTACTAAGACTTTAAATTGTAATTTAGGATTATGTACTTGGCTCTGGGCTTTTACCTACATTATGTATTTTTAAGGAGATTAAACCTTGTAGGTAATAGTTGGGTCAACCAACATGAGAAGCTTAATCATATCAGGCTAACAGATCACTTTCCTGACCTTCCTTCTCTGCAAATGTATATGGAACTGTTACTGTAGTAGTGTGTCTTTAATTTTACTGTAATAGTTTCAGTCTCAGTATTATTTTCAAGCAATGAACTATTTCACCTGCACAGCCAACATGCTCAAATTAAAGCAAAGCTTGTTATGAGTAACTAAGCCTCCAACTTAATCACTGAAGCACTTAAGTCCTCTGCTAGAGGTCTCTTGGAGATCTACATACTTTTTTTTCCCCCCAGTTCATATTTCCTAGAAGTAGATTCTAAATTTTCTGGAGAATATTACTTATGAGTGATGAAGAATTAGAAAGTAGCTTCTGAACTGAGGATTGAGAAAGTGGCAGTGTAGAGCTAAATGTAAATGCTTCTGACAGACTAGGACCATAAATTCTGAGATGGGAAGGCCAAACAGATGTATTTATACCATATCTCCTTGCTAGTTTACTGTCATTGCATTCTCCCAGCCAGGTCTTTGTTATGAATATAGTCTTCAGCAGGTAATTTAATAAAGCTGGATGTGGCATAATCTTCACAAGTTACTGCTATTTTGCTATTTCACTCTTGTGTCAGACCCAGTATGGAAAAATAACCATAACGCAATTTTTTTAACATTAGCATTTTATACATTAAAAAAAAAACAAACAAACCACCTCCCAAACAGTTTCATGAAATCATAAGGGAGCAAAAGCAGTACAAAGCTAATTTTGAAAGAGTCCATAGTAAGCATATTTGCCATGACTAATCATTTCTTACAATGATTTAACTACTATCTCTCGTACGGTGCTAGAGACAGCTGGAGACAGAGGACTTCTTTATAATGTTTGATCTATAAAAAAAGCAAGAAAAGCCTGCCAAGCAGTCCATTTTTAGGAAAGAGCGAATCTCTTTTTTTGCATTTGGATAGAGTCACTCCGGAATTATTACATGGAAACTTAATTAATATTTATATTTTACAAAATACTTTGTTACTCTCCTTTTC
Source organism: Chamaea fasciata (assembly GCF_029207755.1). Taxonomy (NCBI): domain Eukaryota; kingdom Metazoa; phylum Chordata; class Aves; order Passeriformes; family Sylviidae; genus Chamaea; species Chamaea fasciata. Next base: position 22,116,075 of record NW_027094091.1, on the reverse strand, counting down.
AAATAAATTTACTATCTTCTTGCAGGATAGACAGTTTGTTATTGATCAAATTTCAGAGGCTAAGGAGATTTACTTCAAATGTTATCTGAAGTTTTGAGCATTAAAAATAATTTAACTTGAAATTCAACTTTCAATTTTTCTGTTTTCCTTAATAGGAACCAGGATAGAGAAGAGAAGGAAAATAAATATCTTCAAACTGGCTAGATAAAACAAATCAATTGGAATATCCAAGATTTTTAATTTGTACTGATCCTTTTACTAGCTCTGGTAAGTGGAAAACGTGTAATGCAACACACCCTGCCAGTCTGCTCTGGGCAGAAGATGGCGAGTACAGCCTAGAGATGTTTCTAAAAGCCTTAAAGCTCTAGTCTAAAGCTCTAGGGGCTTCATCTGCAGCCAGAAACTGCTTTTGGATGCAGGGAATGACTCCACTCAGAAGTACTTTCTGCCCTGCTTTACACAACCACACAAAGTCACTGAAGAACCAAGAAACGGTTCCAGGTTTCCCCACATCTCCATACATCACTCCTGTTTCCCTCTTAGCTGAAATACAAAGGCAATCTTCCCCAGTTACTTTCTTATTTCCATTTATGAACCTTGCCAACATTGTTAGAGTTGAATCAAAATATTAATAGAATACTTCCAGATTTCCTTTTGTATGTGCACTTACCCCTTTAGGCATGCAGAGTTGTGAATGTACTCTTTGTAATAAGGCTACAAGGCCACTAATGAAGCCAATGCCTCCATCAGATTAACTCATAATAATGTATGAATGGGGAATAGGAACTAGTGGATTTTGGTTTCATAGCTGTAGACTTTTGCTTCACTTTTAATTTACTTAAGCATCACAATATAAAATATTAATACAGTATTTACATGCTAATTTTTACTTGATAACTATTGTGTGATGGATTCCTTAACAAATGTGCCAGGAAAAAAGCTGCCCTCTGTAGGGACTGGATCTACTTTGTGCTACTTCAGTTTCTGCCTCTACTTCACCTCAAGCAAGCCGCTGTGTACATTGTTTATTAATATGGTTCTCCACAAAACCACTAGTCTTCTTTCACAACTCCTTTCAGCCTAGGATGGACTCTGTTGTTTTCCTGTGATCCCCTTGTCAAATTCAGAAGCTGCTCAAGATCCTCTCTGTCTTCTATGTTCCAAAGAACTGATCTAATGACATGCAGCTTCTTATACTCCCCTAAAGCCCAAGGCTGTTGATTAATTTAGGAGCATCTAAGCTTCCTAAGAGCCATAGCATAAAGTGTCCCAAGGCATTGAAGACATGTTTGCTTTGAACCTTAGGACCAAGTTAATCACATATCATGCCTAAACCTGGTTAGCATCCAGAATATCAACATTCTTCTTCAGTCCCCTGAGGAAAGCTCTGTCTATCAGGCATTCCTGGGGAGCACTTACTGAGTACCAGCACGAACTGGTGTCTCAGGAGATGTAATGGCAACCACAGCAGTTTTAAGAATTAAAGCTAATTGTCCCACTTCCCTTTATATACCCTACCACAACTGCTATAATGTTAAGGGGCTGGTGTCCTGGAGAGTTGTGCTAGGCTCCAGTTCTGGTTTCCAATAGTTTTTTTCAATCCACGTGCAAATTATTGTAAAGTATTGGCTCTGTCCTTGGGACAGCACCAATAACCTTACTCTCTTCTTCTCTGGCAAGTAGAACCAAGTCCATATTTTTATTCTCTCTGGACCAGAGAAACAGATTTTATCCTCATCAGTGGAACTCATTACAAACAAATGGAAAACAGTCCTTCTCAAACCAAAAATCTAGTGTTTAAACTATTTCCCTGAAAGATGGCAGCCACCTGACCTTACGCATGTACAGATAAAACTGTAACTGAATTCCTGCTTACCGAGTCCTGTAACAAAACTGATTAATGCATTAGAAGTGTCACAAAAGATACAGGGAGATAAGAGTAAGCAGGAGAGAGATTTCTTCTAGACATATACTACTCTTGTAGCTTAGTTTCTCTATTAATATTTTCTCAACCTGAAGGCTGAAATATTGTAAAATTGGGCAATTTTTTTGAGTATAAAGTTCAGAATTTTAATGAAGAACTGTATCTTCTTTACAGCTTTGTTAGATTTAGGGATTTATTTTTCTGTGTAAAGAATCGTAGAATCACAGAATGGCTTGGGCTGGAAGGGACCTTAAAGATCTCATAGTTCCAACACCCCTGCCATGGGCAGGGACCAGACACCTTTCCATAGACCAGGTTGCCCATTAGCAATGCCCATTAGCATTACCTTTCAGCAATACTTTTACTTTCATCATCAGAAACAGCTGCTTACTGGGAAAAGTGGAAAGAACAAATTAGGAATCTAGCTTTTACATAGTTTGCTGGGAGTATTCCTTACAACTTTTCCTTCACTAATGGTTTGATAATATAGCTTTGAGTCAGAGATACCAAGTGTTTCCAAGAGTTGTGGTTTAATTCCACTAGGCAGCTAAGCACCACATAGCCAAACCTGGAACACCAAGGTGGGTTATACTGTCTGGGTCTAGGAATTTTTACTTTTAATATGTAATTTTCCATAAACAAATACACAAGGTGTAAAGTTACCACTGTCAGGTGGGTTACCACTACCAAGGAATGCTTCTTTGATGTATATGTTTTAAATACTGCTGGTATTTGGATGCAGCTTTAAAACATTTTGAAGTATTTTTGCCTTGAATATATAGATAATGCATACAAAGAATGCTTGAAAAAGGATGCTCAGAAAACACAGACAGTCTTAACTGGGATTCTAGTAATAAAACTCAGCAATTACGTTATGTGGGAATATGTATAATTTGATTTTCAAAGAGAATTTCAAGTATTCACATTTTAATAGCATGAGCATTGATTAGTTTTACACTGAGGTATTTGTGCATACTTGAAGCAGATGGATTTTAATATGTAATTACATATATATGTAATTAATTATAAAATTAGCATCTTGCTAGTTCACTATAAAGTATCTCATTAAGTCACATAAAAGGGCTTGATGACATGAGATTTCCAATGTCACTTTCTTTATTTTGATGTTAAAGGCCACACTACTTAAGATGTGCAAACAATGGTTCCTGTCTTCTACTTACCTCTGCCAATGTTTATTCTTTCTGTGACTTTCACAAATGAGGACAGTTAGTTGTCTGGTTTATTCTGGCATTATTACCAATAAAAATGAAATCCAGAAAAATGTCTTCCAATAAAGAAAGTCAACACTGGATTTTAGTTTGGAGATGAAGTTTCAAGAATTAATAGTGGGTAGAGCCAAGTACTATTTAAAGAAAATTTCTTGACTACTGTGAAATAAAAAACTGCTTGCATTTTTCCCAACTGATTGCATTTTCTAGTAATAGGAACAAACCAAAGATACATTCTAGAAATCATGAGGAAATAACTGACATAGATTAGGCCAATTAAACCTCTTTGAAACTTAGTTTTGAGACTGTTAAGGAAACTTAGTAATGTTTTGAGTGAGATTTATTATTTTTCATAAAAGCTGACAGGTAGTTTTACAGATCTTCTAGTGACAAAGCTAATTTGATAGTTTCCCCATGCCCAGGGGTGTTTGTTCCAGTGGATGAAAAAGGGCAGGAAGCTACTGCCTCAGAAATTGTGCCAATTCCCTGCTTGTAAACCCAGATTAGTTCTCTAATCTTAAAAGGAAAAGAAAACAAAAAAAACCCCAAACAAACAAACAAAAAAAGAAAACCTCAGTCTTTCTTTCTGAAGTCAGAGGAAGACTGAGTTAAAGCCTACCTCTGGAGAGCTTGTTTCATGCAGGCAGATATGGTTCAGTAATCCTGCTGCACTTTGCCATTTCCTTTGAGTTAGGATCTGCAGTGCTGTACTTTACCCAAAAGCAAAGGAAGATTGTATCTCTCTCCAAGTCTGTCACCTTTGTGACACTGAGAACAGTTGACGGAGGATGACACCCTCAAAAAACAAGTAAATAAAGATTTAAGAGACAGAGCAGAGGCAACTCAGGTGAGCAGCAGTATTTTCTGCAGAAAACCAAAGAGGAAGAAAGAATTGTTTTTAAAAGTGCAAAGAACCCTGTGTCCTGCTGCTTGACTTCCTATTCTGTTGAAAAGGACAGTTCTGCTAGTTCCTTATTAGTTTGGTTAATAAACAGGTAAGTCTCACACCAAGTACTAAGAAAACATCTGAGTTTTCATGTTCTTTGTTATCTACTTGTCTGAGAAGAGGTATTTCCAACTATAAACATCTGATATACTGGATCATCCTAATCTTTTAATACTCGAATCTCTGAAAAAAAAAATAATTGCACAAAAAATAGTGGGTACAGTTAGTACCATGAATGGAGAGCTGAGAGTCAAGCCCAGAGTAAAAGGGTTAAAACTTTTTTTTATTTCCAGAGCACTTCTTTTTAGTCTATTGCAAAAATGGCACTGATATACCATAATTTTACGCTTTTTTTTTTTTACTAGAAAAGTAGACTGGGAGGTAATGAGGGGAGGATATTGGGGTGATTGTCCCAAACAGGAAGCTGGCAGTCTAGTATTCTAAATCTACCTGTGGATGGGTCTAGTTAGAGGCTGATAAGGGTGTTTCTGCACACAATATTGTTATCAAATGAAAAAAACTCATTCAAAAAATCTATCTGTTTTTATAATGATGGCAATATTGTATGTTAAATGAGTGGTTTTTACCTCAGGCATTCAAAATCAGCTATAGCAAGTAAATAAATAATTTAGAGTATTGTATTTGAAGTATTAGGAAGCTATAATTGCCTCTGCCTTGGTACAAGAGTAAGTCTTTAGTTTCATGCCATGTCAGTAGGAAAGTCCAGCTGTGGTTGCTGAAATACAAAGTGGGCCAAGCTCTAAGCATGGGAGTTAGTTTACCAGAGTATAAAACTAAGCTGGAGTTTAGCAGTGAAGATTTAAGGAATAAAGCATGAATTTAAGGCCTAGTGCATGGGGGGAGGGGGGGGGGGGGGGGGGGGAAGAGAGGTAACAAGAGTAGAGTGGAAGCAATGCCCCCACATGCTAAGGGACAGTGAACACAGGGCCATATTTAGTTTCTGAATGGTTGTGGGTCCTGGTGATAATGCTGCAGTGGTGGCAGCAACTTCCACAAGGTTCTATAAGGCTCCTCGGGGCAGGTACACTGCCCTGCCCTTACAGTAACCATCTTCCATGCAGCTCTGGTAACAGGCTCCAAGATGGTGCAGAGCAATTGCTCCTGACATACCTCCTCAGGCCTTGAGCCATGCTATGCCCTGCCAGCGAGGAAGCTGCCGGCACAGCGAGCACGGCCCCTGGGGCAGCAGTGGCAGAAAAGCCTTTCCTGGCCACAGCTGAAACCCACAGGGAGACACACCCAAACCTGCCTGGGTGAGAGGCTCCCCCGTGGGCAACTCCATGAGGGGGGCACTGCACCCCAGGCGCTCGGGAGCCATGGCGGCAGCCGAGCAGCGCTAAGCAAACGGGTCAAGGAGTCACCTCGCGCCCTTCAGGACACGATGCCCCGCGCCCACCTTGCCCCCTCGCTGTACCCCAGCGTTGCGGTTGCCGGGCTCAGGAAACCACGTCTGGGAGCTGTAATACTAAATTAATGTGTGGGTGCCTGCGGGGTAAGCCCCACAGGAGCGTACAAGAAACGGCTTGGACGCCGTTAAAGCCAGACACCACCACCCCGGCTCAACGATTCCCCACGGCAGCTTCGTCAGGGCGGGCGCCGCCGGGCAGCACCGCCCCGGGCCGGCGGCCCCGCGCAGGCGCCGTGCGGGCTGGGCGCGCCCCGCCGCCGCTGGGCCGGGCCGGGGAGGGCGGGGCGGCGGCGGTCCCGCTGCCAACGCGGAGCGGCGCGGGCAAGGCGTCGGGAATGGCTCCGGCAGCGACTGGCGGGATCCCGCCGACTGCGCCATCGCTGGGCCTGACGGCTGACTGGCTGGGCAACAGCTCCGCTCTCGGTGGGTCGCTGCGGCCTCGGTCCTTCGCCGCGGTGGGACGCTTCAATCCGCGACCCCCTCGTTCCCCCGCGGCGGCCGAGGGCTGTGACCGCCCCGCGGGCTGTAACCTCGCTGGGCGGGACGGCCTCACTCGCCGCTCTGATGCCTGGGCTGATCCCGCTGCTTCTGCTGGGGGCCGACGCGGTTTCCTCGGGGTCCCCGACTTTCTAGTCCCTGCGGGGGTCGAGGGAGGAGAGCGTCAAGGCAGGGGCGCGTCCCCGTCCGGGGGAGCGGGCTGGGAACTGGTCGAGACTCCGCAGCGGCTGAAGTTTGTCCCGCCCGTCAGCGATGCGCGGCGGGGGCGCTCGGGGCGGGCGCTGCCGGGTCCCGCTCGGGCGGGCTGCGGGTGCCCTCGGCCATCACACGGTGCTTACTGTCGCGACATCCCGGCCTCGTGATGTAGCAGCTTATGGTCAGGAGTGGCGAGGGGAAAAAAACAAACATAACAAAAACTATAATGAGCGGTACGAGCTCGTGTCTGGCAACTCCTCCGTAGTTGATTCACTTGAAGTGGAATCTGATGGCTCTTAAGAAAGAAGTGCATTAAGGAATTGTTTATATTTTACCCTGATTGTGAGGTTAAGCTTGGCTCAGCATTTGGGTTTTGGAATTTAAAAGTTGACTGTAACCCTTGAGAACTCCGAAGAGCCCTTGTACACATACAGTCACCAGGGGAAGTTAGTTTAAAATGACATTTTCTTTGTTTATGTCTAACCACAACTGTTAAGGTACTAATAATCTCAAAATGAAGCAGAATTTGTTGCTTGTGTAGTCTGAAGTGCTTTTTTTTTTTTTTTTTTTTTTTTTTTTTTTTTTTTTTTTGGTGCATTGTCTGTGATGCTCAAACACTTGTATTAAAAATTGGTACTCATTTCTACTTTCAGCTTGATCAGCTGTATTAGCTTTGGGAGGTATGACATAAGTAAGAGTATTCCAGCTTGAGTGAGAGTAAACTTTCAACTTAATGGAAAGAGTAAAGATGGCCATACTTCCTAGCAAAGAATAAATCCAGGAACATTTCTTTCTGGCGTTCCTTGTGTATATTTGTATATTACTTGGTGCAAACAAGCTTCGTCAGAAGAATTTGAGATATCTACTATATGCTGTTCATTTTCTGGAAGCAAGAGGAATGGAAGGCTTGTCATCCAGTGCTTCAGGAGAGTGGAAAGAAAGAAATACCACTAGACACCTTGAATTTCAGATTTATATTGACTGGTAGCTGCTATCTGAGAACCTGAGGTTTTATATGCAAAAGTAGTAGGAGGACAGAAATTATGCATTTTTCTTCTCTTCTTGATCATGATCATATATATATATATATATAGTAACACATAAAAACCAATTTGCTCTTTGGCTGTTACTTCAGCATATTACTACATGTTTATACACGCTGTGATTACTATGCAATTTACCTACTAGTGGTATCTTGAAGAGGCTATAAACAGATGTTTCAGAAAGTGAAAGAATGCGTATATGGAGGTTTATACAGACTTTTTACGAATGTTTATACTCAGGATTGCTTTATTGAGCTTGTAGTCGGGTGGAGAACTCTTGGTATGCTATGTGCATTTGTAGGGTTTAATAACTATGGCAGCAATTTAGTCATATATCTAGGTGAATAGGATTGTACTTACACAGGCTAAAAGTTGGCAAGTCTAGCAAGAGATGGAAAAACTATGAAAGAATTTTCTTCTCAGGGTTTTGCAAATGCTTCCTGTCAATGTATCTGCTTTGTCTCAAGATCGCAGTATGCCTCCTCACACAAGAGATACATTGGTTTGTGTTAAATTTGATTTTTAACTCTAGTAAACTAGTGAGGGTTGTTGTTAGCATGCATAAATTCATTGATATAATGTGCTTGTGGCACTGATTTCGTGCTGCTCACTAGATGCTGATTGCACTTGTAAATTTAACCAATGATCTGTAATAGTTCTAAATGGTTGATGTGTCCAGGAAGGATTTTATTTCATTGCTTTTTAATGTCCATACCGGGGAAATATGCTTTATTAAATGAACTGTAGCTGTTTACAGGGTGTGTTTAATTTGAAAACTGAAATTTGAGGAACAATTTTCCAACAGAAATGCAAATGTAAAGCACCTGTTCAGTGTATTTTTGCCGTAGCAGCTACATGCTACTCAAGGGGTGACCAAAACAATTACACCATAAGCCGTGCAATTTAGTTCTGGTAAACAGTGCACCATAAGCTTTTTGTCTCTGTATATGTTAACGCAGCGTTACCAACCACATATTGTGTTGCACAAAGAACAGACTAAATCCTACTTTCATTTATATTTAAATTTTTCCTTTTCTCAACAGGACAAAACTGCTCTATATACTGTTAAATTTTTTTTTTCTCAATGAATTTTAGATGATGTCAGAGGCCTTCGTGGTGTGGTGACTGATGATTGATTAGGTTTGGTCTTCCCTGTTGGTTCTCAAGCTCTTTCTGGCTGTGAGGGAATTGCAGTGCTTATTGCAATTACCTCAGCACTCAAAATTATTTGGTCTTATATGAACTATACAGTAATATTTTCAGGTGTGTGTTTTGTTGTTGTTGTTGTTGTTGTTTTTTTTTTTTTTTTGGTTTTTTTTTTTTTTTTTTCCTGTGAGCAGGATTTACCTTACATAGCAGGTACCTCCTTTCTGAATCCCCACCCTACCCTCAGGCTGTCAGAGAAGCCAGTCTAAAACTTCTGAAGACAATTTACTGCAGAATTGTGTTGATAGGGGGTGTAATTCAGAAAAACCTGGCATTAGTAAAGTATTTGTCAGGGTGGAGATTTACCTCTCAAGAGTAGAAAGCTTTCTTTCCAGACCTCCTGCAAAATTTGCCTCCAGTCAAAACTTTTGTACTGACTTCAGTGAGCCAGAGATTTTGCCTCTGATGTAAGGACTCCAGCCCGAGTTACTCTGAAAAACTTGGTGTTTTATGGTTATGAACACAATGTTGGGTACCATGGCTGCTGTTTGGGGTTAAGTTCGGGTGGGTCATGCCTGAGACTTACTGCCTGGATCCTTCTGTTGGTGTTCACAAAGTGGGTGCACTTAGAATGAGCTTTAAGGAAACGTGGCTGATCCTTCTGCTCACTTTTTGAAATACTGTTTTTGTCAAATCTGCTGAAGGTTTTGCGGTCTGTTCCTAACAGAAATTCTTAATTAGCCCTGCTTAACCTCTAAGGCAGTTGGCAGTGTGCTATTAGTTGTCAGTATGTTCCTTCATCATGTGGCTTCCTTTTTGTCATCTCACTTCCTGCTTATTTCACTTCTGGTTGCAGGTTCTAATTACTACAAGGAAGCTAGAAGTTAAGCGGAATTCACAAATGTGTTGAGTGTTCTTCTTCGATGATAGCTGTTTTTCCTTTGTTACTCACTGTAAGCATATTCCCCGAAGTACAATTTCCTTGAACAATAGACAAAGCAAGTGGTAGGAAATAGGTTTTCTTCACTTAAGGGTTTTTTCCCCTCTAGAAAATTAACTTTTTTTAATCTCTTCTTTACTACTTTTCTGGTTTGCCTGCTCTCTTCTGTACCTACCACCTGACTGTTGAGGCAGAGAAGCCCTAACATTTCCTAATTTTTTTTTTTGTGTGTGTGTGTTTTGGGCAGTGGTATATTTTGTCTTGTGATTGAAATTGCTAGTCATTTCATCTGTTTATTTTTGCAGAAGCAATTTGACTGTTGTGTCCACAATAGATAAATACTATTTGAAACAGATAACTTGTAAAAATTTTATTTATTTGAAGTTGCATCCAAATGTTCTTGTTAAATTTACTGTTGGTAAAATAATTAAAGATGTATATTAAATGAATACGTGATTACCATCAGAGTAAATGATTTACCTAAATGATTTCCCTGCAAAGCACCTGAATTAAGAATCTAAAAAAAATTAAATTCAGCTTGATAATAGAAACCTCTACTGCAGCTCTAATAGAGTGCTTTATCTCTGAGTAAGTTGAAGGTACTGAATGAAAGTATACAACTGATTTAGAACTTATTTTCTTTTAAGGAAATATCCAGCACTTCTAAAATGACAGGAGATACAAGCTGGTATTGAATTAACTTCACTAAAATCAATGTTTTTAAAAGTAAAGTTAGTTTCTTAAATTCTTGAGATTGATGTATTTAGTGTGTATTTAGGAAATTTAGCTAATATACAAGGAGTTCTTATTTTTATGCCTGAATTTAAAAGCATGTCATTTAATATGAAAGAAGTTTTACACTAAATAATGCTTAAAATGAACGCTATAAATGAAAGAACACATCCAGATTGAGCAATCTGATCTACTGAAGGTGTCCTCGCCAATGGTGGGGTTAGGATTACACAGTCCTTAAAGTCCTTTCCAGTCCAAGTCATTCTATGATCCGTCCACCTTTCATACCTGTCTTTGATATCTGGAGGTAGGAAGTGTCTTTAGTGTTTATTGCAGTTCAAAACACACTTCCTCTCGAGCCAGGAGAGGATGAAGCACCAAGTATCATCATCAGGTGTCTTTTCCTTGCAGGGGCAGCTGGGGTCACAGGCTGCCTGACCATTTCTCCTTGTGGCATTGCCACAAAAAGCTTAAGCAGTGCTTCTTGCAGCAGTGTGTAGGTCTGTGTGGTGATTTGAGCCACAAGTGATCCAGGTATGAAAGAAAGGAAAAGTCAAAACACCATAAAAGCCCCAAAAAGAACCAAAACCCACCCATGCAGTCGATATTCTCTAAATATTTTGAACCTTAAGTGATGGCCCTTTTTTCTGCAGATGGGTAGACTGGCACATTAATGGTGAGAAGGGAGAGAAATGCCTAAGCTGATGTTGCTACTGAGGGGTGTTTTCCAGCTGTGCTGAGATGTTTAAGCAGATCATGTGCCATACCATAGTATTTCATTTGTCTTGTACTTAAATAGATTGTATATCATCATATTTGATTTGTTTAAATATTAATTAACATTAAGGCCAACAGCAGTTTGTTTCTGTATGCTGTGAGATTGATATCTATGTTTCATTTTCATGCCTAAAAGCAGGGAATATAAGCTTGTAGCTCCTTAAACTTCATGGACGAGATAGTGAATATATATGTACTTATTTTTAGCAGGTAGATAGCTCAAATAATCACATTCGTAGCATGTAAATAAAGCTTTTTAAAAAGCATGCCATAAAAGGTAAATGGAATGGGCATAATGGGCAAAATCCAGAGTAACTAAATAGGATTCTTTACCAGTAGAGCAGAGAGAAGATTACATTGTTGTTTATGGGCCACTTTCTGTAAATTAAACAATACAAAAACAAGTGGAATGTGCTTGAAGTAATTAGATAGGTGTAGATTATACTTCAATTTATTATAGGAGATTTAGAAAAGCAATGCATTATTTTAATGCCGAGTTGTATATTGCTAATATAAGAACTAAACTGTGTTGATCTTGATTGTTAAAAGGATTTGTTTTTCATGAATCTGAGTTGTACTTTAGCAAGATAGGATTAAGATTAAATATTTCTAGGGATTTCTCATGTGCTTTATGAAAAGTTTGTCTATGCCATGTAAAAATTGCAGTTTAATGAAGCATGAAATATTTTTCCATTTATCTGCTAACTTTTTTGCTGTTACATTCTGTTTCCTGAAGGTGCTGTCAATTGTCTTGAGGAATTGCTGAGGTGGAAGAACACTACCTTTGTATCTGAATAACAGATACAAATAACAAAAAGACTTGTCTGAGGTTGACTGTCTTTATATTTTACTTCTTAGGTGAGGATTAAGTCAGGGCAGGCAATATTCAACTTTAGTACTTGGCATATATTTTTAAGCAAATGAGGACATGGGATCTGAATTAGTAGCATGAGTGTAATTTATTGTTTACAGCTTAAGCATCACTAAATGTGCTGAATATCACTCGTGAATAATTTCATTTAGATTACATCTTCAAGTAATTTTCTTGTGTAGACTGGTATACAGTGACTGGTGTATAAAAATGCCAGGACAGCAAAGCACTGAAATAAATCAGTTCTTTTATGAATTGACTCAAGGAAGGTTGCTGTGGCCTGATGAAAACTGTTGAGAAGCAGCGTCATACATCATGAGAATGAGGTAAACTATCAACAGTCTGATTTAAGCGTAATGTGCCTCTGGGGAAAGGGAATAGGGAATGTACAGTAGGGGATGATGTAGCTGTGACTTGGGACATAAAATGTGTTGCCCATTTAGGTACTCAAGGCTTGACTTTGCTTTATGGCATAATGGCTCAGGGTTTTGAGGGCAGACTGTGTAGGGTATTTGATAATGAAAGCTGAGTGCTTCGCTCTGCTTGTAAGGTTACACGGCACCAAGTATTTGATTCAGCTAAGGTGATTTCTTCTAGGATATTTTTGCTTTGCTTTTGGTAAATTTCCGTGTCTGAACAAAAAATGAGTGGCATCAAGCAGTTTCTGGACTTTGTGTAAATGAGGTGTTTTTATAGAAGTGTTATTGATATAATGTTTTACTAGTAGTGTTTGTTTTTTGTTCAATTTTAATGAGAGATTTGAATTTTTAGGTATCTAATTACAACTAAAGTAAAGTCCCATAGGCCTATGTAGATAAGCTAGTATGTTGAAGTGTACATGTTAATTTAGTGAATTTTTAAATGAAAAAAATACTTCTAACTATGTTTTCCTTCCTAGTTCAAAACCTCTGTATACCTTAATCTGATTAATAAACTAATCTATGCTACAAAGTATTCAGTTGATAAATTATGATTTTTTTCAACGTTCTTCTGTCAGTAAAAAAGTGACAGTATAGGCACAATTCTCCTTTCAAATTGCATAGGCTGTATCTATTTGAGTGTTTGTCTAGATTATCATCGCCTGTTGACTGCAGATGAGATTTTAGCTAATGCTGCAAGGAGAAGTACCAAATCATGAAGCCGATTATGTAGAAAGAAAAAGAAACAGAAAACAAAGAATTCAAACCATGGTTCTTGACATGCAGGCCTTTACAGGTGTTACATATTAGGTAGGCTGGAAATCTCAACCTGAGAGGTTCCTGGGGGTTTGCTCTTTAGGAGGGTGGTGATGATGTTAAATTGGTATCTTTGTTTTCAGTGGCTATGTCAAGCTGACAGGGTTTCAAGTTGATGATTTAAAAATAATTATGTTGGACATTATAATTTTTTTAATAGAATCATAGAATGCTGAGGGTTGGAGGGGACCTTAAGGATCCAACCCTCCTTGCACCACCACCCACTAGACCAGGTTGCTCAAGGCCTTATCCAACCTGGCCTTAAACACTGCCCTCACAGTTAAAAATTTTTTGCACATAATTAATGCTACTGCCCTTATTTTTTGAACATAGTGTGAGGCTGTGACTCCATGTTACTAAAATGACTCTGGGAAACTTTGTTCTAGATACACTTGGCTGTTCTTGCTCATTGTTTTTTCCCCTGTTCAGCATATTCAGTCAGTGGATTGTCTTAACAGAGGAGTTTGCCAGACCTCAGGCTATACTGGTTCAGTAAAATGCCTGCTTAAAAACTTTTTGTGGCATTTTTTTCTTAAAACATGATTATCTGAGTGATCCAGTTTAAAACTGTTTCCAGGGCTACAGTCTGTCAGGAGCACAGTGTGTGGAGTAGCAGAGAACTGCATGGGAAGGGATCTCCTAAAGCCACTTGGCATCTGGAGGAATTGCAGTCAACCACGACTTGGAAAGCCTGAGGCATGCACCTCTAGCCATGTGATAAGGCCCCCTTGCCCTCTAGATTTGGTGGGAATTGCCTGCCATGGTAATGAAGAAAATAGATACGTGTTTGGGCAATGTATGCCACACTTGCCACAAAGAGAGGCAGAAAACCCAAAAAGTTGAGTTGGATAAACTTTGTGACCCTTCCACAAAATAGCTTGACTAGCAAGCGGCTGTTGATAGTAGGGAGGTGTTTCCTGTTCTTTCTTGAATGGGTACAGTGCAACAGAATCCAGAGTATCTGCCTGTTGTTGTCTTATATTTGAACATGAAAGGTGCTTATTTATTAATACCCATAAGACCTTGTGATGTATACTGTTTCAGTTGGATTTCTTAGATTCTGAGATGTTGTAGTCATCCAAGTAATACTTTCCTGGTGAGATGGCTTTTCTGCTGCCTCGAAAGTAAATGAAACTACTTTGTTGATCAGCTGCCATACTTTGTGGCTGGTGCTACCTGATGAGTTAAAAAAAAAAAAAGAGAAATTATATTTTGGTATATTAAAGCATGAATTATAAAATCTTAGAATGCAAACAAACTTCATGTAAGATCAGCCTTCTCAGTTATATGATTGTATCCCTTACCCTTTCCTGTCTTTTGTTTCCTTGCAGTGTAAAACAATTGCAACCTTAAAGTGTTCAATTATAGATATTTTTCAATTATCCTACTCAGGCATACATTAGAGCTTCTGAAGGTAACGTGTTTGTAAATTCTGCATACAGTGATCTGTAGGATTGCTAGCCTCTTCAAAGTGAATAGCTTTCTCTTTTGGTTTTGGGAACAAACTTTTGGTTTTGTCCAAAGCAAAGATCCTGAGATTCTGCTTTAACATTTAGTTTTGAGATCTATTCAGGAATTTGTTTGCGCTTCTTTCCATTTTTTTGCATTTCTACTATTTTCTAGAAAATTATTTAGTGAAATGCTTAATACCTCTTTTTTTTTTTCTTGTTACCTCTTTTTTCTTGTTATTAATCGGGATTTATCGGTTATTATTTCAAATAATTTCCATTGTTTTCACTTTGAGTAAGTCTTGTGTATTGTATACTACTCAACTGACAATTCAAGACTGTTCTGAAAAATTCAGAAATATTGTAAAATGTTTACTGTTTCTAGATGAATAAACTAGGATAAATACCAGACTTCTCTTTGCTGTCTGTCACCTTGCTGATGTTTCTCAAGTGCAACTTAGTTATGCAGCCAGTGCAGGACATGTTTGTGGAATAGTGCTCTTCCTGCAAATTTGTGGAGGCTTTTTTTTTTTTTTTTTTTTTTTTTAAAGGAGAGGATTATTCTAGACATTTGTGTTGTGAAATTGTCCCTGTCATGTAAATGGTTTTCTGCTGACTCTTCTATTCTTCAATGAGTTTGATGAATGGAGCAATTGTGAATTTCCTCGTCCATGTCAATACAAGTAGATGGGAAATACCCTAAAATAGATGGATAATAAACTAACACTTTCTGGTTGTCATTATTTCCTACTCAGAAAAATTGTTTTCAGCTGGAGTGGAGGAGAAGACTAGAATGTAGAAAAGCATGTTGGGGATAGTAATGTTTAAGTCTTTATTACGTGGAGTGGGGAATGTGTATAAGCTCTAAGGGTTTGCCAAGGTTTTGAGTATGCAACATGTAATTTTGGATTTATCTGAGTTGTTGAACTTTTTATACTTTTATATTTGATATGCAAGAAAGTACTGAGTTTTTAGTCCTTTGTGTATATTGGACATAAAAGTGTATTAATATTGGAAGAGATTGTCCAGAAATGTGGAATGTTCATCATCTGGATCGAGCTTACCTGCAAAACCTGAACTAATTAGTGCTGCTTTTAGAAGCATTTGGACTGATGAGCTTCAAGTGTCCCTTCTAATGTAAATATTCTATACTTTTGATAGGTCAGAATCCCAGTTTATAACATGGAGCTTACATCTGTGAAATTCAGAACTTAAGTAAAACAAAAGTGCTTACTTGCGAATATAGTGTGTCGCAATGCTTCAACTTTTATTCTTTGCAAGAAAAAGAATTCTTTCATGTCCTGTTTCAAGTTTAAATACAAAATGATTTCCAAATCTCAGGCAAACAAAGAATAAGCCCACCTTTTTCTGATGAATAAGGGGTAGATGCTCTTTCTTTTGAGAATTCCCACTGTCAAAGGAAAAATAAAAATCATGGCTTTTTTTTCCCCACCTGATAGTTTTTCTATGCAAGGGTCAATATTAAATCCTGTATTTACTCTCATATTAGGGAAGGATCCACATTTTATTGGTGGTTTTGCATGAACTTAGGCCTGGAGGAATGGTATAGCATTTTCCTCACAGATATGAACACGGAGCAGTGGTGGTGTTACTCGGCTGTGAAATATGTGAGCCCTCTCTTTGAGATTACAAGCTTGTCAGGCTACAATGTGGTTGGTTCTTCACTGTTATATTGAAGAAATATCACACAGGCTTTTTGGATGTTAGATGTTTTGGTGAAGAGGGAATACTCGCTGTTTCTGGTGTAAGTACTCAGCCAGTAGAGTGTGTGTTGTCCTCATCATTCCAGAAGGTACTGTGGGGATTTGGTCATGCTTGTAATTTTCTAAAGTCTTTCAAGTGACTTACAGTGTATGGTGATACATGTGTTTATTGATTTACATAGATCGAGAGGTTCTGCGGGTTTTGTCAAGCCATGGCTTACAGACAACTACTTTGACAACTAAAATGGATGGCAGTGATGGCAAGGCTGAACACCTAGAGTATATTGCCTTTGCTTTGGTTCCTGTTTTCTTCATCATGGGTCTGTTGGGGATTCTTATCTGCCATATCCTTAAGAAAAAAGGATATCGTTGTACAACAGAAGCGGAAGAACTAGAAGAAGAAAAAATTGATGAAAAAATAGGTAATCAAGTCTAATAAACAAATTCCTATTTCTGTACATTGGAAGTACTGTGAAATAATTTATTGTGAGACTTCTGTCATTTTTGTGTCTATATTTGACATCAAAGCAGCATTAAGAATAATATTTTTGTTATTATATGTCATTTGGGGTTTGATCTTTGCCACTCAAATCTAGGAGTGTTCCGCTTTCCCATGCAAGTCTGCTAACATCTAGTAAGACCTTACAGAGGGATCAAAGTATCAGTGTATTTGTTTGCAACTCCACAGATGGAGTCACCAGATCATTCTCCTGCCTTCTACATGCTGTTAACAAGAAAGTATTAGTGTACGTAGTGTTAGCTGAAAAGTGGCAAAAAGCTGCCATTTAAAGCCTAAAATCTTAGTTTCTCTGTTTTGGAATCTTAATCTGTTTCTGTTGTGCTGTCATTGTTATCTACCCTCTCTTTATAAAACGCAGCCTTTGGACTGATTATCTTCATTCTGTTTTATTTAATGTTGCTTATAATTTTTCCTTAAAGATGCCTTTGTTTTTAACCTAATGTTTGTTCATTTGTGCCCTTGTTTTTCTTGTTCCTTATTCCCATCTATTCTTACCTGGGGGGAAAAACGGGTTTGTTACCATGTGGGAAAGGCTATAGTAACGTGGTATAGCATTTGTAAAATGCAAATAAAAACGAAAGTCAAGTCAGTTGTAAATACTCCTCTTCCTTTCTCCTAATTAATTTCTTTCAGTAGGTTCATAATGAGTGCAAATTACAGTGGCTCTGTGGTAAGGGTAGACCCATGTGGTGAAGTAATGATGTGTCAGTGTGTTCTTGAGCATTATCTGCCTGGGGCAGCTGTGCAGTGAGTGGATCCATCTGATCTGTTAGTTGCCCTGAGTGGAACAGGGGAGTGGTGATGAAATGGGCGCATTGCCTGTATCTCAGCGGTAGGAACAAGCTGCCTCTAAGTTACATTGCAAAGTTGCAGGTATTAAGATGAAGCCTGGGTATAGAGGCGGGGAAGCCCCTAATTTACTACTTAAGAGAAGATTTTAGAGACTAGCCTATCAAACTTGCCTCAACCCCATTTTTTTAAAATAAAGCAATATAACAATTATTAGAGAAGGGCACAGTTTTGCATCTTCATTGTTCTAGTTCCCCAACTGATCTTCTTGATCTTCTTCAGTCCTTGCAGGTTATTCTAGGGAAGCTGTTAATATTGTTAATGGGTGCATTCTATTCCAAAAGTTTTCAGTTGTTTTTCTTTTTTTTTTTTAATTAATCAATTGTTATGTCCTTGTAAATGTGCTGAAAACCTTAAATTGAATCCCCCTCATACTAAAAGCCAGTAATACCTATTTTAGAATAGTGATTTGAGACAGTTTAATATTTTGGTTTGGTTTGGTTTTTTTCCCCTTCCTGTTAGGATTCTTCCCTGCTCACTCGTTTGTCTCCTAGACACTAGACTCACTAGAGAAGGAATTTTGAAGTATGTTTGTGAAAATACTGAGCTTAATAAATTCTTAACTGAATTTGTTCGGGCTGATGAACACATGATAAACCTGTGCTCATAGTTTTTACTGAATAAGGATGATAAAGTCTTATCTAAGCTTTCCCTCCATAGTCACAACAATCTTGCCTCTTTTTTAAAATGTAGTTTCTTTTGGTGTGTGTTTGGTTTTGGTTGTGACTTTTTTAACATTATTTGTTTTTAAAATACTTCAGTTCTTGATTCATAAGGCCAAGATATTGACAACATATTTATTTCTTTGCACAGAAATGAATGAAACTATACATGAGAATAGTGACACTGTGGGACAGATTGTTAACTACATCATGAAAAATGAAGGTATAGTATTGTGACATTGAAGTTGGCAGCCCTTGTGATGGTGTTCTATAACAAATATGTTTTTTTGGATAGTCTGATATATGGTATATTCATGTGCTTTCATTTAATAACCAATTTATTCATTCTTAGCTCTTTCAAATTGTTTTTACAAGGCAGTAACTTCAAGGATAGTAGGGAAGTTTCTTCCTTACTTGAAAATTGTTTTGTATGGTAAATTTAGTTCATGCATTTCCAGATATTTTAACTGTTTGGGTGTTTGGGGTTTTTGCTTCAGCCTTTTGCTTTGTTTGTGGAGTAAAAGCTCAATGTTGCTTTCTTAGTGGCAGTTCTTAAAGCCTGTGGAAACTTTCATGTTTTGACTAGATTAAACTTCTTGTCCTGAAGTGATTTTTTCAGCTCTTGCCTGATAAGAAGCTTGTGCATAACTGAGACCATTTGGTATATAGCACTCATGTTGATTCCTGTATGTGTTATCTGCATGTGTGTGCAAAGTAAAGTATAAAGAGGAAGATGTGACTGAGAAAACAAAATCATAGTTAAGCATCCCATGGAATGCTTGGTTAGTTCAGAATGTATTTGCCCAGCAGAAGAAATGTTTTGGAGACTGGACGTTTTTTATAGGACAAGAGCCTTCAGCCTTTTAATTTTATGTTTGTAGAAATCAGAGTTTTAACCATTGAACTGGCTTTAAGTTACCTCTGAATGAAGACCAGTCCTCTGGAAAAGTGATGTTTTTTGGGTTTGCATGTGGGGATTTTTCAGTTTTGCTCTTTGGGGATTTTTTCTGTTGTTTGGGGGTTTTTTTTAGACTATCAGTGCTTTGAGTTTGTGTATTTTTCCTTGAGATTGGGATCAGGTAATTCATGTGTTTTGATAAAAAATGAGCAATTGATAGTTCTTGGCTGATAATGAATTGGCATTTTTAGAGCTCACTAAAAACTGATGTTTTTAATCTGGAGTTGGGTTAAACATGAGGTGGTTCAGAGATCTTTGTTGGAGAGTTTTATGTAGATGGCTAGGTTTCTTGGCTTGCACTGGGGTGGAGCTTTAAGTGCAATATGAACTGCAATTTTAGTAGCTCATGTTAAGACTACCCATAGAACTATATTAACATTTTTTTTCTGCAGTTTTCCCTTGTGCTTTTTTGGCAATACATAATGCAGTCATCTTTCTTTTAAATGAAATTTCTTTGGGGAACTTTAATTTTGGTTTTGTTTTTTTCTAAAGTTAGGACTGTTCACTTTTGAAGAGTTCTGTTTATTCTCATTGCAGCAAATGCTGATGTGTTAAAGGCAATGGTAGCAGATAGCAGTGTCTTTGAACCTGAAAGGTAATTACTCCTCATTTTAATGCATGTTTCCTGAGGCAACTAAAAGCATGTGCTTTCAAAGGACTTTGTTTCCTGAACACTTCTAAGACTACCTTGCTTGCTTGAGTTACCAGCTAAGAGGATAATACTTTGATTTTCTGTTGTGTGTAGGTCCTTAAATTTTAACATATATCCTGGGTTAGTGACTGGCTTTTCTGGTTATGTGTTCTAGGTGCATGATACAGTTTTACTGCATTTTGGGCTAAAGATTTACAGGTGCTGCAAATGCTGGTTTACTTAGGGGTGAAGTTACATACTAGGTGGCTTAGTCCAAAGCTACTGTGGCTTCAAAGAACAGAACAGCACTCATTTCATTTGTATAGGTACTAACTTATAAGAGACATCTTTTTCTGTGTCTTCTTTTGGTTTACTTTTTTTTTTATAATTGTGGCAATAGACATTGGTTGACCTGCACACCTGTTTGACTTGCAATAGACATTGGTTTTCACTGCACACCTGTTTAGATAATTATGTAGGGAAAACAGCTTTGCCTTAGATGCATTGAATGTGGAAAAAAACTCATTGGTGTGTAAAAGTGCTCATATGTGTACATGAGTATTTTTAGCTATATCTAGACTATTCTCAGTACTCTTCATTATAACCTTGTGTTCATATTCAAGGCAGAGGAGATGAAAGTCCAAGTATTATTGTGTTACCTATAAAAGAAGTAGGAGTATATAGTTTCAGCAAAACAAAGAATTGAGAATGCAACCGTTAAAACACCTGTTCTAACAGTGAGAGGCTTGGTTATTGAAAAAAACCCCTGAATTTACAAAGGGATTTCTTCTCAAGTGTAGATATTTTTAAACTTCTATGGTTCTGTAGAAATATTTATTTGAATTTTGTGCATAGGCATGTGTAATATTATCTTGGGCATTTTAGACTATAGTTTCAGTGGTGGATTAAAATATGAAGAGTAAGGATGAGGGAAAATGATTGCTCTTACAAAATCTGACAGATACTCCTGAAGCTTTTATAATCAGGTAGAAATATTCTGTATTTCTTTGCAAGTTCAGGGCAGTATGAAACTTTGTAATTATAGAAATAGTTATGGCTGAGTAAAATCTATACTTCTCTCACTTGCAGCCATTAGTTCTGTCTTTGCTTCAGGTATTGAACAACTTTATTTTCCTTAATAGCATTTTCTTATTTATTTGAAGACCATTAAATATTTCTTGTCAATATTTTTATTTTGAAAATGAACATCCAAGTAACTCCCAGTCTTCTCTGGCATGTTTTACTTCCTTAATTTGTTCTTTCTGTTCTCCTTTGGAGTCTCTGGAGTTTGTTTGTATTTCTCTTGAAATAACGTTTCTAAACCTGCATGGTAGGATCAGATGTGGCGTGATTAATGCTGAATAATGTAAATTTGGGTTCACAGGTTATACTTCTGTTCTTTCCACTGTTTTGTCCTTTTAAAGCAGATATGTTCTTAATGATTCATGTTCAGCTCATGATCCTCTTTTTCTGAAGAATGGTCATCTGTCTTGTTGCTTTTTAATCTAGGTTGTGTAAAGGCTTTCTGCTGAAACAGTGAGAATTTGTGTTGTACTTACTGCAATACATCCAGTACTTTTAGTAAGATTTATGTATGTGTGAGTGTCTTTCATATGCCTGTTCTCCTCTCATCATTCTAATTTCTTATCTTGACCTCTACAGTTGCTATCTGTGGGTGACCCAAAGTCTATGGGTACTTTAGCTATTCTTCTATTCTGTTACCTAGTGAACTCTTTAAAGCACTTAATATCACCAGAACCATAAAACCCACATTTAGTATGTCTTTGCAGTTTCACAGCAGATACAGATATATTACTTTCTGTGTATGTTTTTAATATTTTTGTTATAATGTGTGCTGCGTTACTCTACTGTTAACTTCACCTTTCATGAGCTGTGGCCTGCTGTGTTACAAGACAGGGTTAAAATTAATGCTAAAGTCCAAAAAAAGTATGTCTGGTTTCTATCTATGCCATCTGTTTTTCTTTAGAGGATAATCAGATTGATTAGATTAGATTAGATTAGATAATCTCCAATGCCTTTTGGAGGTTGTATGGCTTTTTCTTTCTTTCGAGGTACTTAAAATTTTATTCTTTTTTCCCTGAAACTGAATTATGTTCTCTCTTGTCATTGTGGTAAACATTTTGGTTTTGCCTCCTTTCGATATTGTGGGATTGTACTCTTCTTCTGGAAGTTCCTTGAGATTCTGTAACAATTCTGAAATACTTTCCATAGTTTTCTAAGGTAGTTATTTTGGGAGTGTAATCAGCTTATTAAATTTCTTCATCAGTATAAGTTCATGTAACCTGTTCTCTTCTACTTTAGCCTGATATTTCTCCCCCTCTTAATTTTCTTGTCTTTTGTGTTTGTTACCTTAACCACATGACTGCAGCTGAATTAATTTGTGAAAGTGATTCTAACTGCAAAAATATACTATTGGAGGGGACCGTAAGCTGGACATCTTCAGAAATAAATGTTTCCTGTAGAAACTGGTTACTCACTAGACATAACTGAAGGTTGGATTTCATACTTTTTCCTTTTAAAGAAATAGTGTTCTATAGTAAGCATTAAATTTTCTTTATTTCTTTTTCCTACAGCCCATTATCTCCTACCTCTCCTGAGAGTCCAGTGAGTCCAGGGACTCCTTTGTCACCAGGTGTTGTTCCGTTCAGACACAGCTGCAAAGCCCATCACTTCCATACTGTTGGAGGAGTGGTAGAAAAGGATGTTTGTACTCGCTGTAGTCACAAACGATGGCACCTAATAAAGCCAGCTCAAAAATCGAAAGAGAACAGAAGAAGTCGTATTGGAGAAGTTACAGTCCTTTCTGTGGGAAGGTAAGGCTTAGGTCATTTGGTTGTATATTTCTCTTAGAATGCTACAGTGGCCAGTGTTGGATCAGATATCCACTGCTTCTGCTCTAAGGTCAGTGATTTTTTTTTTTTTTAATAACCCTGTTACTAATACACTGAAGTTATTTCTGGAAGTAGTAAATGTGATTTTCTTTTTTTAAGAACTATGTAAAAAGATGGAGATTTACTGTGTGTGTAAATCTAAGGCTCTTGCTCGTTTGATACAGGCTAAAAAAACCCCAGAATTGCATACTAATAAATTTCTCTGTTTCTGGATTTGGTATTTCTCAAGTAAGTCTGAGGCTATAGAAACCACTTTATTATCTTTGTTATTTTTAATTCCTACCTTATATTGTAGTTGTCTTTGAAAATTACTGTTCTAAGAAGTGGTATGCAATCTGTGGATTCTGCTTCAAAACACAATTCTCCAAGAAAGTGTGATTCAGCAGTAGTGAGTACTAGAAATACCTGTAGGTGATAGGAAGGAAGATGCTTTAAAGTGAAGCAGGGTCCATGTGGGTGTCTGCTCTGACATCTTGTTCTTGGGACCTGGAGATTTGTTTCTGCCCATGCTGTTGCTTCTGAGAATGATCTGACTTGTCTGTGAGGAAATACAAGTGAACTTCCGTTTGCTCCCCTCAGGTTTCGAGTGACAAAAGTGGATCACAAATCAAACTCCAAAGAACGGAAAAGCTTGATGTCCGTTACTGGCGTGGAGAGTGTCAATGGTGAGATGCCGGCCACGCCCGCGAAACAGGACGTGAGCGAAGCACCTGCCACACCTGTGAAACAGGACATGCAGGAGAGGAGAAGCTCAGAGTAAATGCAGGTATCAAACACTGGAATGTTTGGAATTCATACTGAAAGTGTTGTGTTATGAAATATGTGAAAGCAATCAGTACAGTTGAAAACGCATCAGTCGTGTGTGAAAACTCATCTTTCAATTTCAAATCTCTCTACACAAGTCTGCAAAGATTATATGTGGTCACTCAGGTAATGATAAATTAGGAAAGACTTTTTTATCCACCTAATTCTTATCTAATTGTTTATTCAGCCTTCATAATCGGAGTAGGTGTTGAAATAACTTTTGTGGGTGTGGCATCACTAGTCCAACAGATAAAATGTCTGCATATTAATTTTTTGGCAATAAACAATGGCTCAGAGTTAGTGGCAATGTGCTTATTGTCCAAAACAATCAAGTGCTGCTGACAGTTGTATCACTGGAATAACTGCAGTTATTCAATAACTACAGCTGCTTCCTTATGCTTGCTGCTTTGTACTGCATGGTTGTATAAAATGATTGCTTACTAGATACTTCTCTGATAGATCTGTGGAGCTTTGACTAATAGCAGTGGAGTCACATGAACCTGCTGATCTCACAGGCATCTAACTAAGCCAGGCGGTTGGGGTTTTCTTGTGAGTCATTAAACTAAAGTGAATTGCTTGAATTACTCTGTTAAGCGTGTGAAAAACATGCCTGGCATGGTTTTGAAAAGCAATCCTCATCGTGTTTTTGGTTTTTGTTTTTGTTTTTTTTTAACAGTTTAGAATGTTGGGGGGAAGAAAAACCCTGGAGGTTAATATGGTTTGTCTCTATTTGATGACATGCTGATGGATAATGTGAAGGGGAAAGGTGATTTTACACAAATGTGGTTTAAAATTCAGACTTGACCCTTGAGGAAGAAAGGTTCTGGGGTGACATACTAATGGTACTGGACTTGAAGAAGGTGAACAAATTGCACAGTGCCAAATTCTCTGTATGATGAGAGAGAGGATAAAATTATGTTATGTCAAACTATTGGTAACCTCAAATGGAAGAGCGAAATGCAGGAGGAAATTTGGTCTGTTTAGAAAAGCAACAAGACTCAAATGCCCTTGAGTATCTTGTGGTTAGAGAGCTGGTATTCAGTCAGATACTTCCTCCTAGCCCCTACTAGCAGCACAGGTTTGACTGTTGAACTAAGCAGAGTGTATTTGTCTGTCCTCTATGCCTCGTCACTAAATTATACCCAGGTTTTTTGAACCATTGCTGTAGAGGAAGAGAGACTTGGAGATGTGATATACTTCTAAATAATAAAAAAAGTTATGGAGGGTAAGGAAGTAATTTGACTTTTTTTTTTCCTCAGTAAATAAGAAGACAGTGATAGGCTAAATTGCAAGGAGGTGGAGCTCTGGTTTCTAAAAGCAAGAAATTGGAATAAGGATCTTTGCTGCTGGACACTTACAAGACCAGACTGGACAAATGCTTGTCTACACCAGCATTTCGCTTTTTGATCTGTAGCACGTTTTGGCAAATCACAGGTGCCTAGTGGCTGCTGTTTAACTGTTGCACTGAAATCTGTGCAGGATCTACAGATGTCAGTGAAAGGCAAACAGTACTCTTATTTTCTGAATCATGATAATGTCCTTGTGCTCAAGGTTTTTGTATGTTTGTGTGCTTTCTATTTCTTCCCTTTTAAAAAATCAATATTAGCTAAATGCAGTAGGAGATAACATCTTCCTTCACTTGATTGGCATTTCCATGCCCAGCTAATTGTTTTGTTAGTTCTGTGACTATTTTTATTTCTTTTCTGTATCTCTAGTGGGAGGTATAGAAATCTCATCAGATTGTTCATAGTATGATTTTTTTCTACTTAAAGGCAAGCTAGTTATCTTCTCTTTAAGCATGAGAAATAGAAAGAATAGAGCATATTTCTTGTAAAGAAATTACAGTGCAATTTACTTAAAAAAACCCCACCATTTTGAGATCACTCAAAATATTTTGTAGTCCAGTTTCCTCTCTAATTTGTTCTTTCTGCTCCTAAATAGGAAGGCTGTTCCCTCTAATTACTTAAAAGTTCTATAAATTTAAACCATTACTACTTTAATTTAAAAATAAGCTGTTCTCTAGGGAGATATGATAGTAAAGCTATAAAAAAAATGGTCCATCTATGGCAGCTTTTTACTCTAGAACCTCCCTTAGGATTAAAGTTTTGCCCCTTCTGAAAACAGATGTTCTAATAGCAGAGAAATGGCTCAGCAGAATATTTTAATGGTCTCTCTGGTCCAACAGAGCTATTTTATAAATCATCTGGGAAACTAGCCAGGTCTGTTTGATTTGCACTACTTAAAATAAACACCTCTTGCTTGACAAAGGGTATGATACTGTTTCCTAGCATGGTTCTAGATCAGGTTTTGTGTACTGTCATGAGAAGCTGTTCAGGTGTAAACAGGTTAGAACTTTACTTCAGCTACTTATTTCAGACTTCTAATCATTTACTGTAGCCCAATTTACTGAAACTGAATAGATAAATGGCATTTAAGACTTTTGTGCCTCTAGTCAATACATTTCTGATTAAAGCTTATTGTTTGGGGAAATTTGACTCAGATCTTCAGATGCAGAGGAAGAAGGCAGACATAAATGTGTCTTTAACTGCTTCCAGAAAAGATTTTTCTGTCATTCAGAAGCAGTAGATTTGTGCCTTGTGGCTGACTTTAACCACTGTTAATGGAAAGTTCCTGTATGAGGTAGAATTCCTGAGTTGGACAGTACCTGAATGAAGTAGCATTGCTGATTTCTTGTATTCACTGCTACGCTCAAGTCCAGGGTTTTTTTTTTTCCCCTAAACTGATGTGTTCTGAAGCAACATCTGCAGTGTTTCAGCTTATCTAGTGTCTTGCTGGCTGCATCACTGGTAGCTGTAGCACGTCTTCTCTATGTCTTCAAGGTCCATGTTCTCAGCAGACTCCATTTCATCAGTTAATTTTATTTCAAATATGCTTAATGGCACATAAAAAAGAGTCGTAGATACACAGCTGATAACTGAAGTCAAAACTTTGAGTTGAGCTCTTGCACATCCATTTTAAGCTACTGGGTAAACAGAAACTGGTACTGGTACACTGGAGCTATGTAACATTTTCCATTTGTAGTGCTTTGCACTGTGGTGTGATTTGTCAGTTTGTCTGTGTGTTCGTCCATGCATTTCAAGGGTACTAGCTGAATTTTTAGTTCCTCTTTATGATTTCACATGCTAAACTTGGAATGCACGGCAAGTCCTTCATGTAATTGTGGCTTTTCTTTTTTCCATTTCAGAGCACCTGATAACTTTTTATTTGGTGTGTCCATCCTAAAACTAATTTTGCTGTTTAGGTTTGTTTTTAGAATTGTTTTCTTCTCTTACAGGTGGAACTTTTAGAAGATGTTTGTCTGCAAGCACTTTGGAGAAAACTGAAAATTCCCAGGAGATGTATACTATTTAAGGAAATGTATTTATGGCAGTGTAGCATTTTACAAGTTCTGTGATGTCATTCCTGCAAGGTTAAACACTTAATGGTTTTTGACCAGTAAAATAGTAAGGTTTAGACACTTAAATACTGTTGATCTGTGTGGACATCATAACGAATGGCTTCATCTTGGAAGGAAAACATACGTACGAGTTTTTGGACAGGAAAGGTAAAAGCTTTATCAAGTCTTAAACTCTTTTTGTACTTAGAGAAGCATTTATGAGCTCAATATTAAGAGTAATACAATTACCTCGTGGATAAACTGCATTCACCCCAGTGGTCCATCTGGATTTTTCTTCTCCTGTTCTGCCCACTCCAGAGTTGACAAGTGTTTGCTGAAGATAAAAGCCAGCCTTTGAAAGATGAAAAAATTCTTTTAATCCAACTGCTTGTAGCCAAGTAAAGCATACAAGGAACCAGCC
Organism: Chamaea fasciata; assembly: GCF_029207755.1. Taxonomy (NCBI): domain Eukaryota; kingdom Metazoa; phylum Chordata; class Aves; order Passeriformes; family Sylviidae; genus Chamaea; species Chamaea fasciata. The sequence goes on along the minus strand of NW_027094091.1, from coordinate 22,088,784 downwards.
AAATCTGCATGTATGCCTTTACTACATAAGCCCTCGAACTCTCTGCAGGGTACCTTATGGTAGAGACTGGTTCACTTTTGTGCAGATGTTAAATTGTTGTTCCCCAGATCCATACCTCTCCCTTAGTACTTAACATAGGCTGAAGAGCGTCTTTTCCTATGCAGTTGGATGAGCTCTTCGTGAGGTTACTTTCCTCAAGGCCTTGTGTTCTCCTCTTTTCTTGTAACTGCTCACTCATATTTGAAGAGTGCCTAATAGTTTTGCTTTTCTTTTTTTTTTTTTTTTCTTACCCACAGGTTCCTTATTAAGCTAAGGCAACATATTTCAACCCTTAGATAAGGATATGGAATATTGGGCATTAAAAAATTTATGGAATATATACTAAAGTGCTTCAGAGTGGCTTTATTGGACTAAGGGTATTGGTATTTACTGGCACCAAAATCTTAAGGCATTGTTACTCCTTTCATATTTTAAGTGTGATTTAATGCTAAATTACCATGGTATTGTGATTTTAATTCTCTGTATCTACTTACGATCTCAGCTTTGTCCTGTTACTTGTTTTGGGGAGGGAAATCACTGTAACACTTCAGCAAACTTTTCTGTGTAATAGAAAATCACATCACTTGTTCTGAGTGCCTAAGAATATAAGCTCTAATGTAAGGCATTTTAGTAGAGATTGCACTGTATTCTGAGAACTATAACTTAACCTGCTTTATGAATTCAATGAAAATCAGTGTATGTTTTTGAAATGGATTTATTTTAAATTGATACCTTCAATCTTTTGAATACAAGTGCTCTAAATTGTGTTTCTCCTTCATATCTGAGAATTGTGTTTCTTCATTGATTTATGTATGCAAGTGTTAACAATCAGTGTGTACAAAACTACTCTTCCTGTTTGTGTATTAGTTACTCCCATGTCTTGTCAGGAAACACCAAGTTTTTTTGCTCTTGCTGCAAGTATGTGCTGCTGATGGGCGTCCTTCTCTGTGTATCCACAAGATACTGACTGCTCCTGTCAATATGTACTTTTCATCGATGCTGTATTTACCAAAAAAATGCCACCACTACCCACCCAAACTTTGAAAATAATACCTGTTTCATTGTGCTTTTTAAAATGGATATTTTTAGAAATAATTGTCTGTCTTTGAGTACCCCAAATAACTGTTTGGCCAGCACTCTAACTTCAGTGTTTAGCACTGCTCCCATAAAGTTAAAATCAGCTTGGGAAATCCCTTCAATATTTAAGTACAGCATAAACACCAGCCTCATATTAAAGGCATACATTAAGCTTCACATGATGATTTGTGTGAAGAATATTACTAGAAGATTTAATTAGTGTTAGCTGTAGTAATGAGCTTTCAGTTTCCAAGAGATTGATAGCTATGAGTATAAAGTGTTATTGGAAAAGGAGAGCATTGGAGAAAAAAGCAGTTTTCAAATAATTTTCAGAAAGAAGATCCACAAACCTTTTTCTAAAAAAAATGGCAGTTTGTCTTGATACTGTATTTTGATATGTGATGGATTAGTAGTGCAAATAAATAGCAAAAGAATGGAAGAAAATTTAAACAGTAATATGTATTTTTTTACTTGTTTTAAAAGTAGTTTCTGTTTTGATTCCATTGATAATACATAGAATAAAAGGGATGGAAAGATGTTTGATATGTAAAACATTGTTTACCTGTATAAAGTAATTATGTAAGGTATTATAAGACCTGATATGTGCAAGAATTGAATTTATGCATTGCTACCTAAGTAAGAGAGGATTTAGAAACCGTGCCTGTTTTATTGCCTTTAACACTACACTGCTATTTTGTAGGGGTATGGATATTGCCATATTAGTCTGCTTTTCTTAAATTTGCTTATCAAATGTATTTTTAACAAAATAGTTTATATACAACTTTTATACTACCAAGCAGAAAATAAAAAAATACTGATTCTTAAGCTTGCCTCTGACTTCCTTAAGCCTTCACCCATTGAATGAAATTTATTTTTTGCACCATCTAAATGTAAAATGCAATCTTTTTACCTCTTAAATTTTTGTTTATGGAGGTAGTGAGAAGGTTTGGTTATAGTATGAGGTACTTCAGAGCAGTTTTATTTTCTTCAGAAAGGGCAGTTACAGATACTACTTTAGTTTCACATTTAAACGAGAAAGACAGAAATCTGTGCTTTCATCCAAGCTGGTATCTTAGATTAAAAGTATCAACACTTTTAACTTCTTACTATATTTGATAATGGAGCTTTTAAAAAATACTCAACAATATTCTTAATTTTTTCATATGGTAGGGAACGAAAAATCACAAATTACAGGAAGTTCTCAGCAGTTGTTTCCTCTCAGCCTGTGTCCGTCTGTGATACTACAATGCTTAATTTGTCACATCATGTTCTCACAGATGACTGATCTGTAAAAGGCATTAAAAATGGGTTTTGCTCTATGAATAGTGTGAAGGACCCTTGAACCAAGTTGTGGCTAGCTGAGATGGCATTATCAATGTACCATCCTGTTTACAGGTTTGGGATTTTTTTATTTTTTCAGTGTTCCTAGCAGCATCAGGTAGGGTCTGTTTTGATCTCTTTTTTTGAATTTCAGAGGTTGATATACAGCTGTGGTTTATATTCAGAATGTTAAAAAAAAAATAAAAGTCCTTCCAGGCCTTAATCTTCAGACAGAATTAAGACACTGCTGCTGCTGAAGCTTCTGGAAATTCAACACACTTTGTGAGTCTCATTTTCGGGATTTTTTTTTTCTTCTGCATACAAATTATGTGTATATGTGTAGTACACAGTTTTAATTAGTATGTACTTAGGTTGAAATACAAGTGGATTGATGTATTAAAGTTTGAGAAATTCTATTATAACTGGACTGACATAAACAAGTCATCAAAAGAAGCACAAAGAAATTTTTTCAAATGGATTTTGGTTTTTTCCCATGGATTAATTCATGTGTTAATTTTCCCCAATGCATGTTTTTTTTAGTAACGCATTATTTCAAAATTCAAGATCTTACCTTATGCTGCTGTAGCAAAAAAGTCCAGAGAGCTACTTCTATGTTTAATAAATTCTGATTTTACAAGTAAAGAACACAGAGCCCATGTGCAATGTATTTTTGAAGCATGGTAAGGATTAAAGCATTTCTTGCTTCTGAATATCTTTATAAAACAGTCTTAGCCACAGTGTACCTGGTTTTTCATTGCTATTTTCTTTATGAACTATATCCTTATTTTTCATGTGTACAGAAATTCTTGACAAAATTGGTACCTTATATGGTCCCTGTACTCCCACGTGTGTTAGGTGTCACTTGGTGAAAGTGTTATTTCAGCCAGCTGGTCTCATTCTGGGGGAATGCTAAAGCACAAGTGTTTTTCTATGTGCTTTAAGTCTGCAGATGTTGCAGCTCTGCACTCTGTAGAAATTACCCCAGACTCCAGTATCCCTGCAGTGTCTGTGTACAGCTTGCAGCGGGGAGCTCTTTTGAGGCTGCTGGAGTTATGGGGCTGCCAGTGTGGCTGCAGAGCTGAACGGAAAGACACACAAGAGGGAAATAGGCACTAAAAGCATGATAAGAAATTACAGCAAAGGGTGCCAGATAAATTTGTTGTCTGGTTGTTTTCTTACTGTTTTTTCCCCTACAAATGAATTGAACATGTACTTAACTGCATATAATACAAAATCATGTGGGTTAAAAAGATCCCTTTTTATGAGATTTGCCCTGTCTGGAAGAGAGGAGGACATATGGTCTGTTCTGGCTTGGTAATGCTGAAAGTGCCTACTGGGTTGGAATGTGACACTGTCTCTGCTAAGGAATTAAGTTTCCTGGCTGTTCAGTGGATGTTGAGGACTCCCACCTGTGACGTGTAGTTTGAAGTGTGAATCAATTTGTATCTATTCATTTAGGGTTTCTGGGCACTTTTTCTCTTTTCCCAGCTAAGTGACTAATGCTACTGCTAATGAGTAAACAAGAAAAGAGTGGTTAAGTCTTGGCTATCTAATATTAATGAACAGCAAGTAAGACTTGGGCAAATAAAGATGGATTTAGATTTTTTTTTTCTCTGTGTTTTGTGAAATGCTGAATTTTGGTTTTTTGTTCAAGGAAGGTTAGGCTCAAAGTACTGGCATCTGAAATTTCCATTTCTTGTTGATTTCTTTTTTAAGTTGTTTTTTTTTTTTTTTTTTTTTCCTAGTGGTAAGGGGCCTGCACTAAGGTGCTGCTGGTCTTCTTACTCAAGCCACGATTTGATGTTACCTCGTTTTGGATGCTCTCTTTTGCCTCTCTGGGGGTGCTAGCTGATTCTGGAGCTACCATTGCACAGAGCTGGAAGGCACCCTGTCAACCTTCGAGCTTCCTTCCTGGCAGGTTAAGGTCATCTGCTGAGGCAAAACTGATAAAAGGATATGTAGGGCTGGAGCAGGATAAGGAAAAGGAACCTAGACAGTTGGGCAAGGTGGGAGTCTGTTCCTCTAGCTTTCAAAAAAAAAAAAGGCAGGAGAGATGCCAGGCTTGTAATGCTGGTAGCAAGAAGGTGGCAGAAGCCTTCAAACAGAATTTAGTGGCAAGATCTGAAAGCTCCGTGCTGTTGCCGTAAGCAGCCTCCAAATTAATCTGTGGCTCCCAAATTATCTGGAGGAATAGAGTGGGTTGGTGGTGTATTTTGCTACTAAGTTTAGGTGAGTGAAGTCAAGTCCCCTGTGGCATGGACTTAGTGCTGTGCCAGTTACATGGGTAGTGCTTGGCCATCTGTTTGTGTATGACAGGCCTTGTGTGGGTCTGTGTCAGTCAAGCTTAGCACACCTGCTGTAACTGAAACGCCTCTTAAATTATATCTGGGCAGCCTCTAGCGCTGTAGAGGTGCAATGGCATCAAGTGTAGCTCTAACACAAAGGAGGATGTATTAGCAAATGCGTTTTTTACCAGCGTAACCCCTCAGTTTTATATGTGTAAACCCTCTGATGCCACCTTCCCTTGTCTATTTTCAGTCAGTCATCCCAGTCCTGTCCCTTCTGGGCTGTGGAGGTGTTGGAAGTGCAGCAGAGGCAGACGGGAGGCACTTGTGCTGGTGTGTCACAATTGTGGTGGTGGTCTTGAAATAGTCCTGGGGAATAGAGAACATTGGATTCAGTACACTTCTCATAGCTGTCAGCACGGAGCAGGACAGCAACAGCAAGACGACTAACAAACCCAGCTGGTACCTGATGCAGCGGGGCAAGTTTGGAGAGGCACTGCTGGGGAGGAGGGCAGGTTCAGAGAAGAGGCAGCAATGCGAGTGAGAAAGACTTGGGAAGATGGACTGAAAAATAGTAGGGCAGAAGCACTTTGAGATTAACTCTCATCTCTGAAGTGTCCTGAAAAATTGATTTTTGTTTCATGGGTGTCATTAGCTGTAATATGGTTTGATTTTCATATTGAATAAGACAGAATTTTGAAGTTACCTTATTAAAGTAGTATTTAACTATTGGTCTTCAATATTGATTTACAGTAAGAATAATTATCCAAATAAGAGCAGCAATCTTAGGAGAGCCTTCAAATAAAATACCCATAATATTTCTCAGATCTTCTTTTCAAAAGGCTCTACACACATATGCATAGAGTAGACAGGAATGCAATGTTTTCTGTCAGGTGCAAGCCGATTTTGTGAAGAGTAACTGAATTTCATATTTGCTGGCAGCAGAGGGAGCTATGAAGCTTTTATTGATAATTCAAAAAGGTCGGAGTGTGTCAGTGTAAAAAAAGAATTAAACCAAAAAATTTGAAAAAGTCTCAATTTAATGGGAGATCTGTGGTGCCTCATGGGGCTGGGGCAGAGCTGTGGCTAGTCAGGACGCAGCAACTCAGCCCCTCTCCTGCCCTGCAGTGGCCTGGAAGTAGCTGCTGCAGTTATTAAAAGGAACAATGTAAACTTCTCTCTGAGCCAAATTTTTAATCAAAGCAATGATGAAGAACAGGATCTGTGTGTCGTATGTCAAAACAATAGCAGCGTGCATTCCCTGGTAATTAACACTCGTGCATAAATCTGGAAAAGTAATTCCCAGTCAGGGTGGAGTGTGCGCATTCTTTTGCAAAGCTTTTGATAATTTGTCTTGATTTTGATTAATGCTGGATCTCTAGTATGGGGTTTTTTTTGGTTTTTTTTTTTTTTTTGCAGATGCTAATTGGATGAGTTTTTTATGTAAGTCTACGTAAACAGCAGATTAATGAGTAAAATGTAACCAAAAAAAGACCGGCATTGTTCTGGCAAAGTGTGATGTATACTTGTTAGATAAACCCCTGTGTCACTTTTACCTACCAAACTGAAACTGTGGCATTAAAAATCTGTAATATCTCATCTGTTCTGGACACTGATTCTGAAGAAACTTGTACCCCTTCTGGCCACAGCAAAATCTCTTTCTGTAGCTCATCTTGTATTGGTATCATGGTTTAACCCCAGGCAGCAGCCAAGCCCCAGGCAGCCACTTGCTCACTCCTGCACCAGTGGGATTGGGGAAAGAATTGCAAGGGTAAACACTGGAAAACTCGTGGGTCAGGATGAAGACACATGAAAACAGTTTAGTAGGGAACACAGGATGCACACAAGCAAAGCAAAATGGAATTATTCACTGCTTCCCATGGGCAGGCAGGTGTTCAGCCATCCCCAGGAAGGCAGGGCCCCATCATGTGTAACAGATATTTCGGAGGACAAACACCATCACCCCAAAAGTCTCTCCAGTGGGGATGATGTCCTGTGGTGTAGAATCTCCCTTTGGTCAGTTCAGGCCACCTGTCCCAGCTCTGCTCCCTCCCAGTTTCTTCTGTGCACCTTCTAACTGGCAGAGCATGAGATGGAAAAAAAAAAAAAGAAAAAAAAAAAAATATTCCTTGACTTAGGATGAACAGGACTTTCCAAAAAACTAAAATATCAATGTGTTGTCAATGCCATTCTTATTCTGAATCCAAAACACAGCACTATAACAGCTACTGAGAAGAAATTTAACTCTCTCCCCGCTGAAACCAGGACAGCTGAAATTAAAGACATTTGCATGGATTTTTTTTTCTTGAGGATTATATGAAAAAGCTAATATGAGGAGTGCCCCTAAATTATTTAATACACTATTTCTGGAAGAGGATCTCAAATAAGAAATAAAGAGATGTGAGATAGAAACAACCTGTTATGTATTATCTGCCAGATCCCTACGGTTTGTCCTCAAATACCTAAACAGAGTTTTAATCTTTCATACATTCATTTTGCTCTGTAGTTATCTTGCCTTTGTCACTTACCTTCCTTTCATTTTGCATAAGTCTAGGTAAATTACTTGATACTGGCTCCAGATATTAAGAGCAGGGAGGGGATAGAATACATGATCACAGATTATTGAAAATCTGGTCATGCTTAAGGTTAAGGGGAATAGCTGAGGGTGTTGCCTTTCTCCCCACTGCTTCTGCACCCTCATAGTAAGCAAGCTAATCTCTGGCTCAGAGTAAACAGAAGGGAGCTTAATGAGCAAATAAATGACTTAAACTGCTGTCTTCATGTGACATGGTTTTATTGTGGCATAGGTTGAGTGCTTATTTTGTCTTCAACCTGACATAATATTGGGATGCTGTATTTCCTGAAAGACTTCTGAGGTTGTTTTGTTAACGAATGAAAGGTTTCTCAGTTGTTAGTGTATAATAATTGAGCCATGAATTAAAGCAAAAACCTGTTAAATCCTGTTTATAGTAATTTCAGTCAAGATTCAGAGCAGAGAATGATGTAACCTTGATAGCTTTCATCACAATCATTGTGAAGTGCTCAGGATGTGTACTTCAACAATTGGATTAGAAGCAAAATCAAGAGAGGTGATGTTTTTCCTGCTTCCAAATACAGCATAAGGTCAAGATTAATTTTTTAAATTTTATTTCCAAGTCAGTGTTTCTAGTTTCACCCTTCAAATGATGATTAAAATGATATTTTACTGAAGCAATCAAATCTGGAATATCTTTTAGAAAATAGAATTTTCTGTTTCTGAATTTCAATTTTTAATGGGAAGTCTCCATAGCAACACTTGCCCAAACACTTACCTTTCTTCTTTAAAAGAGATGGAAAACCCTCCATCTTTGTGGAATTTATCTATTTCCAGGTTCCTGCTTACTCATTAGAACTTTTGTTTGTTGAGCTGGATTCTGCAGTGTCAAGTTTTGGGTTCTACTCTTGCTGTGTTTTCTCTAGGAAATAATTAACTTCCTTGAGGGTGGACTGGGCTGTTTTCCACTCCTGTTGTCATGTGTGAAATCTCTGCAGTGATCTGAATTTTTTTAATAATCCAGGGTTGACCTACTGCCAAATGTGAAGGTGCTAAACTTAGTCTTCCTCAACGTGTCTTTGCTTATATATGAAAGACTGCAAATTCCCTTTAAACTGTCACTGACTTTGAAGAATAACAATAAAACATGAGTTTCTAAGATGGAAAAGCTTTTATAGAAATACCAACTATTATCATAATTTTCCATCCTATTGCCTGTTCTTTATTGCTACATATGTCTTCACACTTACCTGTAAAGGATTACATCAAGTACAGAAACATTACTAATAACAGATATTGGCCAACTAGCTCCCATATTAATTTCTTTTGTATCAAAGGAAAACAGAAAGATTTAAATGATACTTCATAAGTGACCCCTCAGAATATAGGAAACATAGTTGATTGGAGGTGAAGTCACAGTGTCTGGGTGTCTTAAAAAAATGTGTAGTTTTTAAGAGAACTTTTTAAATACAGTTTGCTCTTCCTTCTAGTAGCATTTTTTTTCTCTGTGATTTTCTGTTTTCTCAAGTTACTGAATTTTACTCTCACAATTGCCTGAGCAAAATGGATTCTTCAAGCTGGCAGTGTTTGTTTGTGTTTTTTTGAATCAACATCTGATGGACTGAATAAGATTTGGTTCTCATGTAATTATTTAAAATCTAATTTTTATGGAGGAAATTGTGTGTGGTATTTAAAAACTATTTCTTAAATAAGCGACTCTTTCACATTTATTGTGAAAATTGTACTGTGGTCTGAAAAATTGCTAAGAATTCCTGACACTCGGCGGTGTCATGGTAGAGTTGAAGGTATATAAACACATGTGTAAATATAAAATGCATACAAATTTTTTTTTTTTTTTTTTTTTTTTTTTAAATTTAAAAACGACACTGGGATTTTTACTTAGCAGGTAAAAGTCTGAATGTTGGTGTTACCTCATAGGTTTATTTTATGGAAGTTTTCCATGTGATGTAGGTTTGAGATATGCAGATGCCCGACTTTTTCTTTCGTGGGTTTTTTTTTTTGTTTTTTTTTTTTTTTTTTTTTTTTTTTTTTTCTGTGAGAGAACACTGACCAATTATTCACAATGCGGTGAATAGACTTGCTTTAGGCTGGGTTTTGCCTCTTGTATTTATGACAATGAGAACTTGGGCTGCAAGACAGGCACTGTCTGTGGCTCGGCTGCTCTCACGCAGAGGTTTCAGCTGGTGGCCCATGGTTGCGGGCAGTTGCCCATGGAAGAGCTGCTTGGTTTGAGTTGTCTGGGCTGCGTCTGACTAGGGACTCTCCTCTAATTTTTTTTAGTGCTTGGGGAGGAAGGTGGAAAAACTTGCTGTGATTTGCACTTGAAATTTAAGCTGGGGCTCAGGTTAGAAAAATAAAATTGAGTGGATATTGAAAAAATCTGGTAAGTTTTCTGGGGTGTTTGTTGCATTTCTTCCTTTAACATCTTTTTAACTTGAATTGTTTTTCAAGGTTGGTGTCATGGTGCAGCAAGGGGCTGCTGGCTCCCTGGGGCTGGGATGTGGGGAGCACTAGGGGCTCCCTGGGGAGAGCAAGGCTGGATCCCACAGCCAGAGTCTGTCCCACTGCCCCAGCTGACAGCACCAGGACAGCCCCAGCACAGGCATCCCTGGCAGGTCTGCCCTCCCAGGGGGTGAATGTGGTCCTGGGCCCAAGGTAGGGCGGGGGGATCCTTGGGGTGGTGGGCAGGGACACTCAGGACTGGTGGCACTCTCAGTGTAACTTGTTACTGGCAATGTGCCAACACCTTCACCGACTTTCAGTATTGTAATCTTTGAAAGACAAATGCATATGTAAAAATTGTATGCACTTATGAGAAGGCTTAGAAGGACCTATTAAAATAGGAAAGGGGTAGAGAAATCAACAGTACTACAATACTTCAAAACCAGATAAAGCTTTTTTATTTTACAGGTACAATGTTGTGACTCTTGCCTGTAGCTGAATATAGGTCTCTGGAAGCTGAGACTTTAGGTTGTTTTAATTGCTCCTAGGAGTATCATTAACATTTTGAGAAATTGAAATCAGCATATACTGTAGGCATATACCTTGTTGGTGTTTTCATGTATCTAATGAGGGCTGTATCTTATTGAACTTATTTAATGTAACTTTTGTATTCAGAAAATGCATAAAGTACAAAACTCACCAGCTTATTTTTTATATGGTTAAAAAAATTATTAGGAGCTTATAACAAAAACTTGGAAACCACAAAATTTCAGTATAAAATGTCAAGCACTTTCTATTTCAACCATACTTTCGCTGAATTGGCAGCACCAAATTGGTCTCTACCTCCTTTTTTTTTTCTCCCATTATAAATGCAGCCCCTCCAAGAATGCAAGTATTTTCAGATCTTACGCTTAATCCAGATTGGAAGCTCGGTCCCTTTCCTGATGTAAATTTAGGGAGTACAGCTGAGCTAAGGAGGGGTCTAGTTGGGTCTTGCTGTTTTCCTATAAACAAAACACATCTTGCTGGGGATGTTTGAGACACAACATGTTTGAAAACTGTATTGCTAAAACAGGTGACGTGTACCTGGAAAATTTAGTGGAGTTCAGAGTTTTCAGGCTGTAATTTTACAACAGTTTTATTCTCTCTGAACTGGTAGGGACTGAGTTTTGATCTCTCTCTGGCCTCTCTGATAGTGTGTGTGCAATTCTTACACAAGCTACTTTACCACATTAAACCAACAGAAAGTTACCCACTCTCTTGGATTTGGCTGGGCTTCTGCTGTTTTAAGGAACTGAAGCAGCAACACTTGGGGTGTCAAACACAGTCAAGGGAGAGGTGTGTGGGGAGAAATGATGTTATTCTAATGCCAGGTGCACATGCACAGATTTAGGCTTAATCCATAATGGAACCATAGGCACAGTAAAGTTCAGTCCAAGCTGCCGTCCCTATTTCATGTTTCAGTAGATCATAGAAATTTGGCTGATTCATGTAGTTTTATTCTGCTAATGATGAAAATCTGTGGTTTCTAACTCCATGGCTTCAATAGTCCTATTTTAAATAATGGGAGCTTTGTGAACCTGGAACATGCAGTGTGCACAGACCCTCATGAGCAAAAAAAGGAAACACCTGCATGAGTCCAGACAAGGTGGGTGTACAACTGAATATTCTGTGTGAAGAAATGATGCTTTGCCCTCCTGCTTGGGCGCATAGAGAAGAGTATTACCATTAGGCAAGGGAGCACTTCCGTATCTCAGGCAGTAGAAATTAAAAGGCTGTATAAAACAGCTGAAGGGACCGAGGTTTAGTCCCAACTCCTTTTATATATGCTGTTCATAACAGCTCCCCATGTGTGCTGTATATTTGTTCATACTGATCCAGAAATAACATCTGGATCTTATCCAGTGTATTAGAAGCAAACAGTCTAGTACTCATCATCATCTTCTAGGTCTTCTCCTGCTGTTGCAGCTTCCAGTGCAGCCAGAGCTGCTGCAACTTCTGCGTCTTCCTCCTCAATTCCTCCATTGACATCTTTATGGTTGGCGTGTGTGGGTGCCTGTGTGACTTTGGTAACAGCCACTGCAGTGATACCACCAGTAAGGCTCTCACTCAAACTTGCAGAGTCAGTTTTCAAAGGTTCAATACTGCTCTCTTTCACAGGCAAAGGTGGGATTACACAAAGCTCCTGGCCCTGTATTGCTGAAGCACTAGTGTTTTGGTCTGAATGTGCAAGGTTGACTGAAAAGCCATCTTTTTCAACATAGTTCCCAGTTTGATTGCCATTTTGGGGATAATCAATATCTGGCAGTCTTATGGCATTGTTTTCTGTCTCCAGTATTGAGTTTCCTTTGAGAAAGATGCTGTCTTCTGCAGACTGGGAGTCTGGAATACTGTTAGGCACATTGCTGGCTGCCTTACTCTCACTGCCTGTCTCTAGGTCAAGTTCTTGTCCAGACCTATTTGATTTGGTGTAAAAGTCTCTATTGCTGGCTGAAGAAGCCTCTGACTGGCTGGAGGTTCCCTTTTCACTGGTTTCTTTCACTGGGCTTGTGTTGGGGTTGAGCATAGAATGCTGAGCGCAGGAGTTGCCACCATTGACTGCTACATCAAGCTTTGCAGCACATTTCATAAGGCCATCCTCTTGAGAATAATTGCTTCTATGATTACAGAGAGTTTCTGTTGTACTGTTTATTGGATTTTTATTTTCTGTTTTGTTTACCTCATCCTTCTGGAGTTCATTTTTGGGTTCTTCATTTTCACTATTCTCTTTGAATTTGGATTTATTGCTGCCTTGTTCATTGTGTTTATAGCTGTTTACTTCATTAATGCATCCAGATGATTGTACTTCTTCTGGATCAAAGATATAGCTGGAGTAAGGAAAAATTATAAAGGAAATGTTACTTATGATTTTAATCAATATAATTAGTGAAAAAGATTAAACTTCCCTTTTAAGCTGAAGGTCTTGAGGAAGGAGTGTCACTGAACTTTACTTTGGATCCCGAAAATGAGTTAAACCAAATGGAAATGCTGAATATGCTGTCGGCTGCTGTCTCCTGGGACTGATCATAACTAACCCCTGTAGTGAGATTCACCAGGAGCATAAGGAAGATGTTGGAGAACTGTGTGCTGGTCATTGTGTGTTTCCAGCCTTATTTTTTATTTTCTCTGGGGAGCTGATTAGCCAATGAGTAGTCATAACATGGATTGTTAATTAATATGTCCTCATATAGTTGCTAAAATAGCTTTCATTTTTTCCTGGTGTTCTTTCAAGTACTTTGTCCATTCCCCCCCCCATTCCTGATTCCTTTTCTTCTTCTTGCTCTATAATTTCCTTGACTTGTCTCTCCCAGGGCCTCTCTCTTTTCTTTTTCTTTTTTCTCTCATAGCACCATTTTCTCCCCGGTTCCTTACCGGTTCTGCAGAAGTGGCCAAGGGAAGTACTAACCCTGAAGTGGGGATGAAATGTGGTCTTTATAAAACTAGCTAGTCCTCCTCTCTAGGGAAACTTCTATATGGGAATTCTTCCCCCAACTAACTAGATTTAACAGCTGTGATGGAAGCAAGGAACTGTTCATTTTCATTGCTTGGGAGAGAGGGAGGATCTGACATAGTGTGGGCTCCTTGTTCTGCTGCATTAAGGGAAGCTCATGCTACCTAAATTATAAAAAAAACTGTACTAATGAAGAGTTTTCAATGCAACACAATTCCTTTTGTGGGATAGGAATTATAGAAGTGGACCTTAATTACAGTAAATTAAAAGGACTTTCATAGGAAGTCTGTATGCCTATGCTTCAAGATGCTGTAAACTTTGAGAAAACTCCAACCTTTTACAGTGGCTAATTAAAGCAACAGGTGTGGGGGAGCACAGACACATGATTTAATGTTTTTCTTTTATTCAGTCTAAGCAATTCTTGTTCTATTGTACCTTTGTATCATTTTGCAGCACCGGCACCCCATCTGGATTTTCCTTAATCTGAAAAGAGAGAAAGGGAAGGCAAGGGAGAGATAGAGTGAGTGAAGCATTATGAAATTAATATATGAGCAATTGCATTGAAAATGATGCTGGGGTTTAGAAGGGTTTTGTTAGCTAAAAAGATGTCTACACAAGAATGGATGGAGTACTGTTCAAGGTCTTTGTAGGTTGTTGTCTTGCGTTGGCAATGGTCTTTATTTGGGGAAGAATTTAAGTTAGATAGTGATGTTCTCTCAGAATAGTTTCCTAAGCAATTTTATGATTTGGAGAATTGTAAGTCAGTGTATTGGGTGTGGGTTATTGGTTTGTTGTTTGGTTGAGCTTTTTTTTTCCTTTTTTTTTTTTTTTTCCCACTTGACACCTGTTGGTAAAATTCTCTACCATGAATTTTCCCAGCTGTTTTTTGAAACAGTAAACTGCTAGCATCTACCACATCCTTTACTCAGTATTTTCACAGACCAGCATTTTGACTTGAACCTTTTTTTAACTAGTAGTTTTGTCTCATAGTTCTTGTATTAGAAGTAGTGACCATCGTGTCCAGTTGTCATCATAGTAGAGGTCCTGTACTGTTCCTCTAGTGCTCATCTATTTAAATGTTACCCATACTACATTGTTTTGTGCCTGTGAACTATCCTTGTGCTGTTCTCTGAGTCTTTTTGCATTTTAACATCCTATCCAAATCAAGTGTGGGAATTACAAGTGCAGAGAGAGTTCTCAAGGTGTTTGAAACCTGAAAGAAGCAGGTTTATTCTTTCCTAATATCTTGTTTCCAATCCCTTGACCCTGTGACAGCTACTGAGCACTGAGGTGATATTTTTGTGGAACTGTCTCTTAGTGAGGCACAGACAAATTCCTGGAATGGGCGTTTTGTTATAAGCAGTATGTTGCACCTCCATTTTCCCACAGTAAAATTCCAGAGTTTCACTAGTACTAGCAGATTGTCTGTGTTTTGCTGCACCATTGCCTGAGCCAGTGAACTGCTAAGAATTATCTAATATATGGTTCTTATGCCAAAGTCTTTTATTATGAGAAGAAATGGTTTGCTAATTTGGACCCTGGAGAACATTCCTGTTCTGAACCTAAACTGAAGTCCCAGATCTGAACATCCAAAACCTCCAAACCCTCCAGTATTCTTTATGGGTGGTTGTCGCGGTACGACATGAAAGACTCCAAATAATTCAGAGGCAAAAGGTATAGAAAAAGAAGGCTTTATTTTCTAAATTCTTACTATGTTTTATGAGGTGTTCTGATACAGACTTAACATGATTGGTGAATAGGAAGGACACCTCTCTAATCTCATTGGTTAAACTAGAGAAACAGCAAAACACCACCTGGAGAAAGATTGTTTTGAGAAAGGATAGTTGTTTACCAAGATTGTTTTGAGAAAAAGCTTTCTTGAGAAACTTTTCCTTGGGAAAATCTTAGCAGCTGCTAGGCAGGCTAAAATCTCTCAGGCCCACAGGTGGTGGCTATCTTATTTCAAGAGAATAAGTCAGGGCAGGTTGTTTAATATGTTTTGTCCATTGTTATTCAGGATCTTTCCTTTTCTCTTGAGATACTCTACAAACTCACATACTTCTGCCAATGCCTGAGGACAGTGGCTCACTTCTGTGATAAATACTGTTGGATTAATTTGTGTTTTCTTTATTATAACATGGTATAAAACCTATATAAGTGTCGTCTGAGAGTTAGTTTGTATGTTACTGTATAATGTTCTTAGGCCTAAGGAATGCAGGGTTCCGGGAAGACATTCCTCTGCCGAGAAACAGAGAATGACCCATCACCGAAAGAAAAGAGGGTGCCACCCATGGGAGATGGAGCTGAGCCCCGCCATCATCGGCCATCAGCCAAGCACTCAGCACCCCATAGCCATCATCCCAATCTCATCAAGGACACACATCTCAATACCTGGTTCCTGCAAACCCAGACATAGGTTTATATCTCCTCAGAAAAACTATTCACCAAAATCACATCCAGAAAAGAAACCAGATGAATATGAATCCAAGGCCATACACACAAAAGAACCGATGAAGTAATCGGTTGCACAAGCCCGGGAACTGCATAAAAATGGACCCTGCACTCCCCGGATTTGTGAACCAAAGGGGGCAGGATCTGCGGTTCACCCAGTGCCGATTCTCGGGATCGGAACTGCGCTTTGGTTGTGGTTTTTATAGGGGTTTTTCTATTTCCCAAATTCTTGATTTTTTAATTTGTTATTAATAAATTTGTTGTTAATATTTTCATTCACAGATTCGGCTTATCATTTAAAACACTTCCTATAAAACAGAAATTGATGAAGCAAGGTCAGGGTATTTTCTGGAGTAATTTATTTACAAAACATTCAAGGAAAGTATTATTCATTTATTTTTCTAAGGCATGGCCTGACCTGCACAGTGACAATTATGCTAGTAGAAATGTAAAACAGTTCCCCTCTAAAATCTGAGTACTTCTGGTGTTAGCATTGAACTAAATACCTGATGTCAGAGGTCTCATTCTAGGAGCCTCCAAGGGCCTACAGTCATTCAGCAGCTGGTTTTAGCCTAGGGTGTATCTGCTCATACCTATGCTTTATGTCTTTGTGTACACATGAACTGTTCTGGAGCAGAAATTTCTATCAGGAGCAGCCACCCTGATGTAGCTGAGTGCTTGTTGGGCTGGCTTGTAAGCCAGCTGCTTTGCTTCGTTTCCCTTGGTGCTGCTTCCTTCCCTGAATTGCAGTCTCCCTTCCTCATCTCTGCTGACCGTGTGCTGTGTGTTCTCACCCCACGTACCTCTGCAACATCATAGCAGGAACTCTGATACAGAGATTTTTGTCTGAATGGGATTGCCCACTGAAATGCCCACACAGCCTTTGGCTCAGCTTTAAAGTTTACAGGTTGAATGAACCCAGTTCTGATTTGTATGTAGACAAGCTCTAACACCAGATGTTGCTTCTAGGTGAGAGAGAGCACTTCAAGTCAGGGTGCTTCTGCTTAGAGTTTTATCTGACAGATTTCCTACTCAGGGATTTTATCTAAAATTTTGTGATTTTTTTAAAAGGCAAAAAATACTGCTTATAGGTTTTAAGCATTGGGAAGTCCTAATTGGTGGCCTTTATTCTGTTTTAAAGACATTTGTGATTCTCATAGAAGGCAATTATAAATTGAAATTACTGTTGTAGTTTTCACAGAGAACACTTTCCTATTTCTTGATGTGTGTGTTGTTTTTCTCGGGTTTTTTAATTACAACTGCAGTTGGAATTATCTCTGCAGCTACTGCATTATGCTTTTCCGCTGATGAGCTACATCTGGATCTGTCCTGTGGCATGAATATTACATATGGAAAACTGTATATGTTGTATTATCTTATAAATTATTTCACATCCCTGAAATAGGGATATAGTTTTACAATGTCACTGTCTGAACACCGGCTATTTTTTCCCCTTGCCCTTCCCTTCCATTTATGATAATTTTTCAAGTCAAGTTGGAAAATAATTCTGGGGAACAAATTGCTTTTATAGCATGAAAAAGCATGCTTTAATACTATTTATCTTGTTTTAGATACCAAGCTCTAAAGACTTGTGTATTGTGTGATGTTCATAGTTGCATTAATGGATAAATAATACTAATAAGCTGCTGTCTGGAGCAGTTTGAGTCAAGCAAGTGCTACAGGCTTGAAACAAAAGAGCGTTAGAAACTTCAAGCAATGGATGATGATATGCTAACTGATACTGAATTTAGAAACACTGCATCTTTATTAAATGTTTGTTCTGTCAGATATGCCGTGCTGCTAAATTGATAATTTCAGATAAACATGATACGATGTGGAGTGCTCTCTTGTAGAACAGTTTGGGGGCTATTTCCCCCTCAAAAAGGCTGCCTGTCTAAAGTGGCTTTCACATTCAGTCTCAGAATTCAGATCAAACTGCCATTAATCCTTGATATTATTCTCTCTTGACCATGAAATTTCTGAAGGCCTGTAAAAGTCTGTTATTACTAGTTACTTAATCCTGAACACTAATACATCACCTGGCATTAAAGCTCTGCAAAAATGTTAAGTAGACGTTATTCAGAAGTTTTTTTAGATGTGGACTGGACCACTTGGAGCATTTGGAGGAATGAGATGGAGCTGCTGAGGTAAAAGGAATGAAGGAGGCCAGGAATTAATTTTCTGTAGTCTCCCAAATTTTGAACTTGAATTTTTCAGCTTTTAGTAGCTGCTGAATCCCCTAAAGTGTGTCTCTGTGAATGAGCTTGTGTCAATTTCTACAAAATAATCAGATTCTTGCAGTGTGACAGTGTAGTGGTGCCTTGTGGTTTGCATATTCAGTATCTGCACGTGTCTTTTGAAGTTATGATCCTTTTCTTCAGTGGAAGAGATGGAAGAAGCCCAGCTTTGTGTGTTTACCCCAGCCACCCCAGCAGACCTTTAGCTGACTGTGTCAAAAGATAGTCTAGATATAATGTGCTTGCAATGTGTTAAATAAGTGTTCACAGAGAGACAAGGGAGACCTGATGAAAGACTGATTTTCTTCCTTTAAAGCAGTATGATTCAGGAGAGCAACTTCTTAAAAAAAAGTTGGAAAAAAATCACACAATGGAAGGAGGCAGTAATTCTTCTTAGCTTGAGCAAAGTAGGACAAAAATCCCATCTGTAAAAAAAATTCTGAAAAAGGGGAGGTGGTTAAAAACATTTATGGTAGTGCCTGCTGAGCGAATGAGGTGGGTCTTCCCTTTCAAGTTTGACACCTTGGTGTAGATAACAAGAATAATGCCTGTCCCAACCCACAACCTTGTGTTTCAAGCCACAGACTTAAGATAAGTCTGCTTTTCTGTATCAGATTTGAGAAACAAAAGGTATCTGACTTTAAATTATGTAATAACATAACTCATATTGTCTATTTAAACTGTGGCTGTGTTATGAGTAAATAAAAGGCAAACAAGAGATAATGTCATGAAAAGGGAAGAAAAATATTTTTGAGTCATAAAAATGGTTTGGCACCTTTCTCAATATTCTTGGAAGTTTACATGGAAACAGAAAAAGGTCAGTCTTATTTTTGTTCATGGTGTATTTTTTCTTCTGTCTTGAGTTTTATTTTTAAATTCCTTTTAGACACCTCCAGGAGCAGAGGCAGAAATCTGAGGGAGACAATATTAAAATAGCTTCTCTAGTAGATCTCAAACAGATAAATTCTGACTTTGAATCACTATTTTTATTCCAGTTTTTTTTTTTTTTTTTTTTTTTTTTTTTTAAATTTATTTTAGTTTGGGAGCTTTCATCCCACACACCCTGATGCTTCTGTTGTTTGGCTTTTTACTCTCCTCTATCCTTTCCCACTCTAGATTAGTTTAGCAAGTAAGGAGATTTTTCCTACATGGATATTATCTGGGCTGATAAGCCTGAATGATGTATCTCCCAGGGGCCTGAGGCACCTCCTTCCTATTACTTTTTCCAGTAGAGGCATCTTTCAGACTTGATCCTGCCAGTGTCTTCCCCATCAGTTTGCTGTGTTTTGCACTCCTCAGTGAAACCTGCCCATTCTGAGGATATTGCCCTGGGCTACCAGTCTCTTTGCAATGGACAGAAATCCTTGTTCATCAAAATTATGTCTGTCTGCCTCACTAGTAACACAAACACAATTTACTTTGTTGGTATATTTTGCTAACGTGGATGCCAAATTCTAACCAGCTAGGAGACATATGCATAGAGGCAAGTGTGGGAAGAGAAAGTATTTGCATAGAAATATGTGCAGAAGAAATATAGAGAATGTGGGGTGGGAATAACCTTAGAGAGCTCCAGCACTTGACAAGCTTCTCCTAACAGGAGGTGCAGTTTGCCGTCTGTGCTCAGTAGGCATTCACACCTCTCAGAAGATTTCAGAGACTGTCCTCAGCATGTGCTAGGTCTGACAAAGGCTCAGATGTGCCCCAGGCTGGAGGAAGGAAGTGCAATGTCCATGCTCATTGCAGGGCGGGTGGACAAGATGACCTTTAAAGTCCCTTTGAACCCAAACCATTCAATGAGTGTTTGTGTTACTGAGGCGTGGAGGCAGAGGAATAATTGATCTGGATGACAGATAATATAAAAGAGGCACAGAAGAACTGTAGGAGGAGTGGTAGAGTTGAGAGGAACTATATTTAGAAATTTAGAAAGCTAGTAAACATACAGTAGAAAACATTACCAGCCCGTGCTGGAGGGGGAGAGAGAATAACAGGGAAAGCCATGTAAGTAAAGGAAAAAAGACGAGGAACATTACTTAGCCACACGCTGTGCTGGCTAATCACTACTATTGGATGAATATAATCTGTAAGAACTGTCTTACTTAAAGAGAACACTTCAAATCCTGTGGGTTTTTCCCTGACCTTAGTCACTGTTTTGAGACCAGATGGCCTCAGAACAGGTGCAGGCTTGGGGAGCAGGAGAACTGAAAATATTCTGGGCCCACAATTATCTGAAGAACCTGATCTACTTGAAGATGTCCCTGCTCATTGCAGAGGGCATGGGCTAGGTGACCTCTTCCAACCCAAATTATTCTATTATTCTATCATGGTCTGTGAAGAGCACAGTCTGCGCTCAAATCTTCACTGAGACCAATACTTAGAGCTGGACTGAAACCTAATTTCATTTTTCCTGACTGAATCTTAATCTGGAAATTTATTTTAAATGTGCTTCAGGGAATAACTCAATTGACGTATATAATTTAAATTAAATCAACTAAACTGAGGAACTGTAATATGATCCCTTATAGGAAGCAGATCCCACCTTATGGGCTGTTTTAGTCTGGCTGTTTTTTGCTAGCTGAATTGACTTCAGTCTTTTTGTTCACACTTTCTTCAAATGAAGCACTGAGGGGTTGTTCCTGTGCTTCAGCCATCTTGCAGTCCAGCCTTAGTGAGATACCCAGCTGTGCCATCCTGCTGACAGATTATGACCTGTGGATTGACTTTGAGTCACCCTGCAGTCCTTCCTATCTGTGCTGCTCTGCAAGAAAAGAAAACTGCAAGTGCTTTTTCTGGTGCAGCTTACTCTTCTGTTTTGAGGGAGGCAGGCTCTATATTTGGGAATGAGGAGTGTCAGTGTCTGTCAGAAAGTGCCTTATGCTATCCAGCCAGCAGAAGGTTATTGCCAAAGTTATTGTTGATTGTCTTATTTTTCTTTATTTTACGGAACTGAGGAGCAGCACAGGTCTGTCAGCTACTTTTTTATCCATTGAGAATATTATTTGCCTACTGAAAAGCTTGCATGCATTTCTAGTACAGCTAACAGTGAAGACAGGAGAAGGTGACACATTGAGACTCCTCAAAAACTTGTATAAAACTTCTTGAGCCATGGCCTAAATACAGTGGTGACTTATGACTGTCAGTTTTGAATGTTTGGCTCCTGTTGCCACCCTCTACTTGTTCATTTTCAAATTGAACCCCCTGTTTTTTACAGATAAATATGATCATTGCTCGAATGCTAATAATCCATACACTGTCATCAAGTTGTTGAGACTGATAACGTATTTTTTAAGGTGATTTTTTTTCCCTTTCTCCCGGGTGAGGGTGAATCAAACGCATGGATTGTACATTGTACAAGGTGGCCTGATACCTTGCATTTTCATGATGAATGTGTCAAACTTCTGGGTGATACTACACATAGACACTGTGTACAGACAATGGCTATTCATTTCAGTGAGGGAAGAATTTGATGTGTTCTGTGTGGTGTTCAAGACATGAAAGTTGATGCTGGTTTTGCACATGGGATCTAGTGATATAATTTAGGCTTCTTCTCAGTAAAGCCATGAAACTGATTTAGACTTGTGATTTTTTTCAAGGGAAAAAAGCGGTTTTAATCAGTCCAGTTATCAGAATATGGGTCTCATTGATCAGAAGCATCAAATCAAATCAAATACTATACTTGCCAGATTGTCCTGGGGTGACTTTATGATGCTTCTATCTCCAATTGTCTGTTCTGTTCTGTTTACACTGGATATTAAGTTCTGCACCTTTCAGACTGGTTCTGAGACCGAAGGGGGAGAAAAAGCAACATGCAGTTTGTTTGCAGAGACTGCATGTGCTCCCTTGCAACCCTCACATAGACAGTGTTGTCTGCAGTGGACAGCAGGAGAGAGTTCTCCTTTGCTTTTAGTTAGGTTTTTGGCTAGCTGAGGTAGAGAAGTTTCCCCAGGACTTTGGTTTTTCTTTTCCTTGGAGCTGTTTGAACCTGCTCTGGACTGAGGGCCCAGAAGAGCACTGGGAGCTGAAGCCTGCAGCCCACCTGGGCCTGGGACGTGGCATTCCAGTGCCAGAGGGACTGGTAAGAGACAGCTGAGCTACACCTCAGGAGGGGGACTTTCTGAGTTTGTCATCTCTTCAGAACGGCAAAAGGTTTTTGTTGTTTAATATTGTTAACTTCTGTGCTGGTGAATGCTTTGCCTGTTAAACAAACATGTTTTTTCCACTTTTCTCCAAGGAAACCTTTCCCCAAACTGTTTGGGGGAGGGGCCACTTGAATCTGCTTTCTAGAGTGACCCCATTCAGAGGTTTCTTCCCAAATTTGCCCTAAACCAGGACACATCAGTATGGCATAGCTAATCACCAAACTATGGCCTACTCACCAAAGAAGTAGTGGGAATATGCTATCGCGGTTTTAACCTTTATTTGTGTACATGAAATAGTACCATAATGGTATAAATTGTGTATTATATCTTTGGATCGTTCATAACAGCATCCAAGCTAGAGTAAATTCTCCTAGCTGAGAAGTGTGTCTACTGTGTCTACTGTGCAGGGCTCAGTTATGCCCCCTAATTGTGGGTGCATGCTGTGACATAGGGGAGGAGCTTCCTGCCAACCTGGTGCCTAGCTGCGATCTGATGGGAAGCTACTTTGGCAGTCGGGATGGTCAGAGTAATGGAAATACCTGCCTACATTTGTTTTCTCAAAATCCAGAGAAAAGGTTAGATTTAGTGTGCTCTGCTTATACTGGAAAAATGTGTGCTAATTATCTTACAAATGTGTAGTTGTAGATACCAGTATAATTGGCAATGGCAGTACCTGCTAATTGTTATGTGCCAGTGTAAACACTTCAGCTGGAACGGGGAGAACCTGGATTGATGCAAATGCAACATTAGAAGCTGCTCCACTTCTTTACAGCTGCTCTCTTCCCATACCTCCAGGCATCTAGCTGTGTTTTTATCACATCCTGATGGGTTTTCTGCTCCCACATTGCCCCTTCACATTCTTGCTTTTTCATGCAGCTGTTTTGCACCACACTAAGAGGCAGCAGTGGGCAGGTCCCAAGGCAGGGAAGTTTGGGTGTTACCAGTACTGCCTGAGCACACCTGCTCTTGTTGTTTTCGGGTGTGTTGGCAGAAGGGAAAGGTAATGAGAAGTAGATGCTATCAGTTTTCCAAAAGGTGTTCTGTTTTGATTTGTGACTGCTGGTCATTGCCTAAGCTGATATTAGTATGCATAGCTGTGTTAAGTCCTGCTAGGCTCCTCCTCAAAATGTCCTTCTTTTCAAGCCAGTAAGGTCAGCCAGATCTTCCACTTACTCCTGGTGGCTTCCTGACCGTATTAGTCAGCATATGAAGTGCCATGTTTTGTTGTCATCATAGGTTCCTATTTCTACATTGACAGTTTCGGGTTTGTTTGTGTTACTGTTGTTGTTGCTTTTGTTTTGTTTTTAGTTAGTTTTTGTTTTGTTTTGTTTTTAAGAAGTCATTCTTGTACTGTTTTCATTCACTGCTATCTCTGGTAGCTGTCAGCTGTTTCCTAAACAGTTGAGAGAGTAAAGCCAGCTCACACGGAAGGTGGACCTTTTTGTGAGGTGTTATTGCTGCAGCTGAGTGCCCTAGAGGGCACAAGGGCTCCAACTTGGAGGTGATCTGTACATATCATTTTTTTCCTGTTACACTCTTTGCAATTCATTTTCATATTTATAAGATACTTCAAAGGAAATACATTTTCTCTGACTAGTTCCTCGTCATTCACAGCACTAGGTCACAGAACATTTCCCCACCCACATTATTTACCATACAAAATGATTGTTTTACTTTTAAAGAGTAAAAGGAAGAGTGGGAAAAAGGGTAAAACTCTCACAATCATTAGCCAGTTTGCATAAAGGAAAACCCAATATAACTGGTAGCATAAACTCATTCATTTCCTCTTCAGCTAAGCTTGTTTTCTACATTTGGTTTTACCAAACTTACATAGTCTAGTGTTTAAATTACTGAAGTTTACGTTTCCTGTCTTTTAAAATTATCAATCCCACAAAATATAATAGCTTGTTTAATAGCAGGGCCTAAAACACTGAGTCCTGTTTAGTCCAATATTGTATTAAGGCAAATAGAAATGTGCTCCTTCCCAAGGGATTAATGGTCTAAATGTGTGACAAGGCAAAAGCTGGGGAAGCAGATGGTCATGTACATGTCAAAGAAACAATCAGCAGAGAAACTATATTTGAGTCAGTAATTGTGTTAGTCTTACCTGAGTGGGGATCTGTGTTTGGCAACACAAGCAGGGCCTCAAATTAGTTATAGCCAATTTTTATGTGACAGAGGGGCTGGGTCTGAAAGGTCATTTCTCCTGAGAGGCCAAAGTGTCTCTATGTGATCTTGTGCAACTGTGTGCTTTGGAGGATGGATTCTTGTGTTCCAGCACTTCACCTGAAAATCCTTGGTTGTATTCAATGTCTTTTAAAAACACTTAACATAGAAACATCTCTAGAATCTGATCTTGAGATGGTGCTGCCATGGGTCTACAATTCACAAAGTTCCCTTGCTTATACTTTGCTTCTTTCTGAATGGCAGGCTTGAGCAGCCTCAGACCATGCCATCAAGGATGTGATTTTGGTAGCTTTGAGATGTGTCTTAGAGACTGAGGGTCAAACTGAGCTAGGGATCCTAAATTATGTTGGAATTCTCTAACTCTTTGAATACTGTGTAAAACAATCACTGCCTCCCCTGTGGTTTGATTCAGAGTTGATGTGGGTGCTGTCTTCTGGCCTAGAAGTCACTTTTTCTTAGATTTCCATTTACAGAATCAACTGATTTAAGGCTGCTTAAATATAAAAGTGTTTGCCAGATGTGGATTGTTTCTCAATTGCATATATATATATATATATATATATATATACACATATACATACATATATACATACATATATATATATATATATATATATATATGCTAATTTTTTTTAACATCCTGGAATAATTCCATTTTTATTGTATCAGTTTTATGGATGCTGTTATCAATGAGAAATCCTACTTAGGACATTAGAAAAATCAAAAATGTCAGATGGTGAGCATGAAAGATACAGCATACTGCTGTAGGATTTAGTCTGTGAGAAAAACTTGACAAGCCAGAATGCTTCCTTAAGTATATTCTGAGATCATCTGTTCTGTTCAGCCTGGAGGAGACTGAGGGGAGACCTTATTGCAGTCTACAACTTTCTTGTGAGGGGAAGAAGAGGAGCAGACACTGATTTTTTCTCTGTGGTGACTAGTTACAGGACCTGTGGGAATGGTCTGAAGTTGTTTCGGGGGAGGTTTAGGTTGGATGTCAGGAAAAAATTTTTCACCCAGAGGGCAGTGGGTCTCTGGAATGGGCTCCCCAGGGAAGTGGTCACAGCACCAAGCCTGCCAGAGTCCAAGAAGCTTTTGGACAATGCTCTCAGGTACAGGGTGTGACTCTTGGGGATGGTGCTGTGCAGGGTCAGGAGCTGGACTCGATGATCCTTGTGAGGCTCTTCCTACTCAGCTTATTCTGTGGTTTTGTGGTTGTGCCATGTCTGTTGTCAGAAAGTGCCACTCACTTGCAGCATAGTAACACCCTGTACACCATGAAATCAAGCTCTTTGTTGGCCCATCTGCTGGAAGCTGTTGCCTCTTGTTTTTACCTGTGAGTTCTGTGCAAAAATAATTTATTGGCCTTTTGCAGAAATTTGGAGCCAAAGATCACAGAACCTTTAAAATATGCTGTTGAAAGACTTCAAATCTTTAGCTGACCTTGGTGAACAGGAAAAGGAGAGAGAGAGAGAGGTGGAGATGTCATATGTTTTAGATATTGTGAAATTCTTGTAAATTAAAATAAGAAAATAAAACCTAGGAAAGCAGCAATGAAGTCTAAGCAGATTAACTCCTGTAATTCTGTCATTTTAGCTTATTGAAAACTCTTAGTTGCACATCAGTTCTATGGAAAGGCTCAGTGCTTCTTTGATTGTTTTTCCCCTGTTGAGTCTTTGGAAGTGAGTATGAAGAGATACTGCTGGAGTTTAGCAGGCCTTTATCCTTTAAGTATGCAATACATTTTTACTTCAGGGAGCAATATTCTGAAAATAGACTTGGATGTCCATGGAGATTGCTTCAAATACAGGATTGGAGTGTTTTGTGTATATGCTCTTGGGCAGGATTTAGACCAGGCAGGATATGTGATCTCAGCTCTGGTATTCAACTGAAGCTCAGTGTGCCCAAACACCATCTTGTCCTGAATATTTCAGATGCTTCTGATTTGTTTATATCATATGAAATATTGCTAGTGGCAGGTATTGTGGTGGTATTGTTGTAGTGCTCAGAACATCAGCATCTCTTAATACCAAGAAAATTGGATAAAGCCATAAGCACTTAGAATGAGTCAATGATTCTCTTTTGTAAAAACAAAAGCAAAAACCTAATCCAGCAAAACCTTGCCCTCCACAAAAAAAAAAAAAAAGGTGCACCAAAAGACCCCCAAACAAAATAAAGTACCCCCTCCCCCCCCGACCAACACATTGACCAAGGAAATTTCTTTAAATTATCAGGATGTTGTGCTTTTGTGTTTGACCATTTAATGGCATAACCTGCAGCTTTTTATAGGGAAACTGTTAGAAGTCAGTGTGTTCTCCCTCTCAAACCAAATTAATCCTTACATTTTCCAATTGGTTCTCTTTTTCCAAATCCCCCTCTTTCCCCTGCTTGCCTTCCATTCCTCTTGTTCTTCCCATACCATTTGCCTGCATTTTCACATTTTCTCATGCCATTTTTCACCTGTGTTAGCTGTCTTAAATTGATTCAGTTTTGTATTCCTGTATTTCTTCTGTACAGTGACTTTTTCTAAACTTCAGAGTGGAAATTGGAAAGCTTTTATTTGCTACACCAGGGAACTTACGGGTTGGAAAGAAAGTTCTGTTCTGTCACTGGTGCTTATCACAGCTGAGCATTGTCATTAGAAAATATTGTGGAGTAATGTAGAGAGAGATGGTTTATGTAGTGGAATGCTGAAGTTACAATAGTGAATGGCCAGTAACTTTTAAATCTACACAAGGAGAAAAAAAATAATCCTACCTTTCTGATTGTACTCCATCGACTGCTTGAAAGATTTGTTTTAAATGTCTTGGTCCTGCAATAATAAAACACCTTGCAAGTGGTTTCTTCATGAGCACAGATAAGTAAGAAGGATACTCTGAGGCATTAACTGTCTACAGAAAACAGTGTGGAAATAGAACAACCTCCTCTTGGTACCATTGTGAATTTTAAATTTAGACAGTGATCAAATAAATCACTTGAGTAGTATGCTCATCCCCTTGAGCTGAACTGGAATGCTAACCTGCTTAAAGTGAGCATAAGCTTTGCTACAGTGGATTAGGACTGTAATGAAGTGAAGTGTTTAAACAAGAACAGTAAAATTAGAAAACTTTCAAATATGCAGTATTATGGGACTTTTTTTCCTATGTGTTTTCTTTTTTTCTTTTTCTTTCTGGGAGCCAGGATATTTATAGTATCAGTTAAAACTTCATGTGTGCTTGCCCGAACTTCACCCTTCAGATCTTCACATACTTGGAAACTTAAGAAATGCCTCTGGCATTGCAATAATATTCTAGATACTGCTATAGCTGTTGTTCTTTCAAACATGTGCTCTAGCTAAATGGAAAGCTCAGCAAAATATTTTGTATTAAGAATTTCTAAAGAGACAAATAAAATAATGAGATCATTGTAGAATTACAGTACAACAATACTGCAATGCAGATGCTTTTCCTCCTATAAAAAAATGCAAATATATTTTCAGTGTTTCTTGAAATGTGAGCCCATGCAGATTTGTGTGTACAGCAAACCTGTAATGACCATTAATCACCAAGTTGAGCTCATTTCTATGAAATGGGCAATGTATTTTGCTGTGGGTTTTAGAAACTGGGCCATGTGCTTTCTTTCATTCTCAGCATCTCTCTGTGTGTGAGTGTTAACTTCAAAAATCTCAGTGTAGCTTATATTACAAACCACAAATCCACGCTGAGTTATGCTTGCACCATTCTTGAAACCTGCAAGGCTTTTCTTGTAAGAAAGTGAAGTTTTTATTGTCCTTGAAATCCCTTTCAGCAGAACACTCCTAGGATCTAAGCCAGGGTAGTTCATTCCTGGATTCAGCATCCATAGGCAATGGGGCTGGGGGGGGAAGTGCAAGGCAACAAGGACAGTACATGCAACATGGTCATTGCTGCTTCTGCTCTTTTTGCTCTCATTTGCTCTCATTGCATACATATTCTTTGCAGTTATAATTTTCAGAATTTATGTATAAACTCTGACAAGTTCTTACAAAATTTCACTATCTAGCTTCCAGGTTTGAAAGTACCAATGCCATATATGTAGTTTCATAATTGCTGTTTGCCTACAGATTCAAGAGGACAACACTGCATAGTGTCTGACCCATGAGTGACATTTAGAAGACATTCTATTGAGAGCCTGAAATATGATTGAAAACTAAATGCAAATTTAAGTGGCCTGGATATCTGATGTGACTCATTGCTAAGGAGAATCTGGGATTCATTAAGTCTTGATTCACTGTGTTGCTCTGTTGCCCTTAGAGCAAGTCACTTAAGTTGTGCTGCTGTATGTCACCATTTCATATCCTTCTCAGAGCTTAATGTTTGTGCTGCACTTTGAAGATTTATAGCCCTATTCAATCTTACTATACTATTGCAAAGGGCTGAATGTTTTTGTGCATCTGTTAAAGATGTGATCAGTACTTTACGTGAAATGAATAATAAAACTTATGAAGAATGAGTCATGGTGTGTTCCTGTTTTTATGCAACCTTTTACTGGGGTCATTTTATGTCCTCTTTGCATACTTTTTTTTTTTTTTTTTTTTTTTTTTTTTTTTTTTTTAGTATAGCTGCCATTATTTGTATAGTTAGAAGATTCCTCCTTTTAATTTTTGTTCAGATCTCTAATAATCTTACTTGCAGTATAATTCTGTCTTGGTGTCCTTATTTGTTTTCTGTAAGCCATGGCCTAAACATTTCTGCGTACATAATAAGTGAAAATAAAGTGAAAAGTAAAATCCATGGTCCAGTTATGAAAGGATGCAGATTTCATTTTACAAATTCAAGAGGTAGCTTATTTAACTAAACTTTCAAGTGCATTCTTAACTGCTGTAAATTCCTTTTGTCTGTTTAACAAATTCTGAAGTAGTAAGTTAGCTATAGGGTTTTCCTTTAATTTATTATCGGGTTTTGTTTGTTTATTTTGTTTATTGTAGGAAATTCCTGTAATTCTGTAGAAATGTAAAATGAAAATGCCAGAAAGGAGAGCTGCTGGGAGTCACAGCTGTTGGTAGGTTGTCTGCATACTCATTATATTATATCCAGTGATAACTGGTTTGATTGTCAACTTCTGTCTGATGTGTGTAATTGGCTTTTGACCCCAAGGTAGACAAACCATTCTATATTTGTTCTTAAACTTGTGTTAAAAGTGTCCTTTTTTTCATTGTATTTGGACCTTTTCCCTTTTCTGCTTGCTGATAGTTTGGAGCATGGCTGTTAGTCCTATAAATTGCATTCAGACATCTTAATTAAATACTCTTTATAACATCATCTTTGCTTAGCAACATCGTTTCTGAGATATTCTGGGAAACTTAATACTTGTCTGGTGTGTAAAACAGTGTTCCTAAATCAAGGTATGTTGCCATACCCTGCTTGCTTCTTGCTTATGTTGTTTAATAGTTTTTATATTACTTTCTTTGAGACAGAAACATGAAGCCTTATACACCTGGTCACTCCAGCTTATTGCACAACACAATTACCAGTGAGACTCAGTCTTTGGAATATGGCTTACCATGCTGGTGCAGATTGTTAGAGTGAATAGTGTCTACATGGTTGTCATGGATCCAAGCAGCAAGTAGCTTTCACATTCCAAAATAACCTGGAATTTAAACAAAATCTTTAGGCTCTCAGAAGCTCATATAAGAAATTTCCATTTCATTTGCTGAAAACATGCTATCTCAAAGTCATAAAACCAAAATGAAAATTAAATCATCTAAACCTGCTTTGGCATAGACCATAGGTATGCTTCAGATCCTGGGTGTGTTTCCTGCTGAACAAAATTAACCTATTTGACACAGTTGTTTGAGCAGTTATTTCCCTAGTTACCTTTGTGTGCTGCTCTTGAATGTCTTTCTAGGCTTTTGGTTTTAAAAGTTGTGTTTGTCCACCACTGGGAAGGTGCATGGGGTGCTGCATTCTCTGAGCAGGCTGGACAATTGTCACTCTGATCCAGCTGTGGTCCTGCTCCATGAGGACCTCCCACCCTGACACTTTCAAGCACCAGAAACAGCCTCTCTTTGTATAATATGTGAAGTATGAGGGCTTTTCATAAGAAACATCTCCCTTACCCTAAGGATCAAAGAGAGCTAACATTTTTTACTCAAATAATGCAGGGCTTAACTCCTTCTTTCTGGAAATCATAACTTGGTCTTCCAAGCTGAGCTGAAGATCAGTTGTTTGTAGACACTAGGTGTTTTCCTTTGTTAATAAAAAGTGTTAGAATTCTGTGCTGTCCCTTAGAGTTTCTCCAAATGCTTTGTTATCAATAGTGGTTTAATTGCTCATTTAATTCAAATTCCCTGAGGTTTGTATTCCCCTCATAGTTTCTTTCCTTTCTCTAATAACCTTGGCCCTTGTGCTTTTGTGGTACTATTCAAATATTTTCTCTGCTGCAAAGTCTGTTGTCCAATAGCTTTTTGGGGGGTCCTTTAGATGACTTCAATTATTCCTTGCAATTTAGTTTTCAGTGGAACAAACCTCTGATTTCCATACATTCTTTGTGATTGTGCCCATGTGTTTCACTATGATTGTTTACATATGGTTGTATTAATGAGCTCTCACTGCATTTTGATGGTAAAACTATGATTAACCTTGCTAGGTGTGGTTTCAAAGCCTTTAAGATTCTGTTCTAAGTTCAAGGAACAGTTTTGTGAAATCCAAGCGGAATTTGAAAATCATGAATTGTTTCTATGAATGCTTGGAGTGAGGAAATAATCTTCCAACTGTCAAATGTTCCAACTGCACACTTCTCTCTTTGACTCTATAGGGATGAGAAGAAGGAAATGTAAGTAACTAGAGTTGTCTTGGGTCTTGGTTCACTGAAGGAATTGAGGAGGAAGATAAATGAATAGTCAGTTTTCTTTACAAAAGGTACATAAGAATTATAATCATGTTGAGGTTATTTATTCTAGTAAACTTTCTTGAATTTAAATTTTTTAAATATATCAGTATGTCAGCTCTTGAATTCTGTCATCACATTGCTCCTTGTAAATATCAAACTTGTCACCAACAGCATGAAAAATGTAAGCAGGTAAGATGCCATGCACCAGTTTAATGAAGATTGTTTAACAGTTCTTTGAAATCTGACCAATCTCCCTGATTCATGGAGCACCTCATCAGTAACTGAAATGGCTCAGGTTATTTTTTGAGTGGTAAAAATCAGCTGACTAAAGGAGAGATCTTGATTCACGGCTGAAAATAAGCTTTTTGAAAGAGCTCTGTGGTCTTGCCAGTTGTACAAGAGTTTTCTGGAGAATTACTATCTTTCTATTAGCTAAGGCACCTTGGGATAATGTTGTCTGTTTAGTTGATTCTGCAACCCATTATCACGTGCCCATTCATGCTTAGACAGAGGTTCTTAGTCATAGTCATCTGTTAGTGAGGCCCCTTTGGGTCGCTGGTAGAAAGAGTTCTATGTTCTGTTTGCTCCACCACTTTTGTAGACCATGCTGGATACTTTTTATTTCTTCCTGGTAACTAGTGATCATGAGCTCTTTTAGATGGCAGTATCCTTGTTCCTGGCAGGCTTTCTGCTGTCTGGGCTATGAATCACAGCAAAATAAATTTGCTTTATGTTTTACAAAGTGTTGTACAGAATCATAAAATGATTGATTGAAAAGGAGATCCAGAGTTCTTCTGGCCCAGCCTTTCATTTTGTTAATATAGATCAATATAGGTCTACAGCATGATATGAAACATATAACACCCGGGCTTAGCTCATTAATGCATGGAAAGCATTGATCTTTTTTGGCCATGTCTGCAGAAGCAGCATATGGTTCTGCTGGGCAGGTAATGTAATGTCAATATAATCTGTCTATGTTTATATAGTTCTTTATTAGTAAAAATCTCGCAGGAGTCCAGGGTGAAAGTTCAGTACCCAAAATTTTCCACTTCTGTAACAATTTCCTGTTCCTAGCCTGTGTATTAAATGCCTTTTGATCACTTACCTCCAGCTTTCAGCCCCAAATGCTACCAATCTGCCTCCTGTTTAAAGAACCTAGAAAAAGAAATAAACACACTGGTGTATTGCTGTATATTTATATTTGTATATATCATTATGTGCAATATAGAGACATTGATATTCCCTCTAGAAGGAAGTGTTTGTGCAATTTCCCTAGGTCTGTTATTAGAGAATTTTTTTTTTTTTTACTGTAGATTACACTGTTCTACAGGTGCCACTTTCTCACTTAGAGTTTTTGTTGTTAGGACAAGTAAAATAATGATTGGGTAAGAAATGTTTTATGACTGGAACCTCTTGCAGCTTTATCCTATAAGTTGCCTGGGCAGGCACAGGGATGTTGAGTACACAATTTCAGTATAAACTATTCAGCCAGCACTGAGAAACCGTGACAGACATTCTCTTAATGGAACAGGTTTTTCTTCCTTTGTAGAAACTGAGGATGTGCAGCCTTTTGTATGTTTAGAATCGGAGAAATCAACCTATCCAGATGCTTTAAAATTAATTAACGAGAGAGAGTGAGCAAAACCGGTTCCTGCAGCTGTCAGTGCCCATAAATCATCTCTGTTTTTACTTTTGAAGCAGGACAAGAGCATGAATTTAATTAATGGGTTTGACTTGCTCTGGAAACACACAGTAGAGAAATCGCCCTACCCACACTTTTCACAGATGCTGTAAACATACAAATGTTATTGTGTATTTACTCCTGAATGCTTTCCCACATCGTTGTGCTAGATACAGTTGAATGCCTCAGGCAGGTGGCAAAGCAATGACTGCAACAAATCCTTGTTCTTTGGACACCCAGATCAGAGCAGCAGCAGGTTAGCTCCTGTTTTCTTGGTTCCAGCCGACTTCTGCTTAACAAAGGCATTAGTAATGACTGCTACAGAAAACTCCAAGGGTAAACAAAAGGAGTGGATTTGTCTGTTTTCCATGATTGGGAATTTAATTATAATATGAAAAAAATACCAAGTAGATTTTTTCTGCCGCTCTGGTTAAAAAAAAAATAGGAAAATCTCTTTTTTTAAAAAAAACTGTCTTTGTAATAGATAACCAGGAAAGCCTCTGCATTGTCTCATTTTTATTGTGTTTTTAGTTCTACCTTATTAAGTGCAAAGAGACACAGAAGGCTGGATCAGACCCCCGTTCAGTGATGTAGTCAGCACCAGCTACCTCAGAAGGAATTGTACAAACACTCTTGGTATTATCGGGAGCTGAAATTACATAACATTTACATCACGTCAATAATGGCTTTAAGTCTCTTGTATCTGAAGACTTACATTCTCCTAGAACGTTTAACTTGTTAAAAGTTAAATTTGATTTTGTCATGTTCACTGTTGTGAGGCTGGATAGTGTTTAGGTTTTTTCTATGGAAACTCATTATACTCTTTCCTTTGTTAACAAATTTATAGATGGCAATTGCCCAGACTTGTTATGCTGGAGGAGGAATTTTGTTTGCTTCTGGGCTAGTTCCTTTTTTGACCTCACTGAATGTTCCCCCATATTTATGTTGTTATGTTACAAGATGGCTACACTTTCCCTTTAGTCTGCAAAGTGTACGATTTCACTGTCTAGACAGCTAGAGGACTTGAAAAAATGTGTACTAAGAAATGTGTTTTTTTTTTTTTTTTTTTTTTTTTTTTTTTTTTTTTTTTTTTTTTTACAAGAGGGAGTTATTCAGAACAACGTTATTTGAGCTCGTCTATATGGATGGGACTTTTGATTAGTGTGGATGTCTGAGATGTGGAGATAATCTCCAAGTAAATTGGAGGATAGTGGTTCTTTATTCAAATACTGAAAAATAAGCTTGAAAATACTGAAAAATGGTTGAATGTTGCTTTATATGCCCCATGTTGCCTACAAGTGAGAAAGCATTCTGAAAAATATAGATGCAGAATGGCATTCACCCTCCTATAATTGCTTGAACCATGTGATGTACTAAAAGTATCAGTTCTTGCTATTTTCTTGTTTTTGTTGTTGTTTAGAGTCTTCTAGGAAAGGATGTTTCTGGGGCTTCAAAGAGAACTAAGCCATTAAAATTCAGAACAACCTTGCCAGGCCTGTGGTGAATACATTTATCATTATTTACCTGGAAGTTAAGATTTGGAGTAAGTGTTAGGAGTGCAAGCTACTGAACATTTGAATCCTCAAATCTCTCTTCCTTTCCCTGTGATGCTCACATCCTGACAAGAGCCATGATCCTTGTTTTTTAAAAATTCATGCCAAAAATATCATGACTAATTTAAGTTAAAAAATGCTTCTTCTTTTCTACATTTAAGTATTGAAACACACCTATAGCTGCACTGGGCAGACACTGGCACCAGTAATTCCAGGAAATATTCCAGGCAAAGAATGGCAGGCACTAGTCTTTGTGTTTGCTATAAGAAAACATTTTTTCATTCAACTATAGAGTAAATATTTTACATTTCTCTTCTCATATATAACATGGTCAGTTGACGATTTTGATATTTTAAAAAATTGTTACAGCTATATCTGACAGTATTTTATAAGGTTAAAAAAAATTCTTCATCCTGATTTCATCAAACACAACTCTGTGGAAAGGCCATTTTGCATACCTTGAGGTCTTATGTAGGGGTGATTGGAAAAGTTAGTCATCATCCCATCTGCATTACTGGATAAGGCTGTTTTCAGTATAGGGGATATAGAAGAGGCTGCATTTCTTCTACTCTTTTTTACCTAGGTTTGCAGCAGGTATTAATATGAACTGTAATTTACTGCTCTTTAGCCATCATTACTCCATGTCCTACTATGCCTCCTCCATGGCAGTGATTTTTCCTTCAAAGGGAAGAAACTTGTTTGGTCCTTAAGCTTGGTGAAGTTTGACTGTGAATCAATTGTACTTGAGTGTTAAACTTGGCTCTGTATTTTTGTATTACTTGATTGCTGAAGCCTCTGACAGATTGAAGATAAGGCCTTATCCACAATCATAGCCTGAGTTTAACTGTTCACAGAATCATGGAATATTCTGAGTTGAAAGGGATCCACAAGGTTCATTGAGTCCGACTTGTAAGTGAATGGTCCATAAGGGATTGAACACAGAACCTCAGCAGAATTAGCACCATGCTCTATCCACCTGAGCCTGTCTCACCTGTCTCTGCATCATGCCAGGAGCTTTGTGGGGATGCACTGGGGGAAAGGCTTTTCAGCCTTTGTGCTGTAGGGGAAAACACTGAGGATCAGTGCCAGACTTTAATGCTGGGAGGTCACCAAGCAGTAAGAGATGACTTAGAGCTGGGCAGAGCCAAGGATGTGCTGTAAGCCTGACCTCATGTTTCCCTGGTACTCTGCTCCCTGCAGGCCCTCTCTGTAGACCTGCTGTGATTCTTCTCTTTGCTTGCCCTTACTGAGAAGCTTGTGTTGTCTATATTCTTACAACAAATCATGTATTTACTGGTGGAGGGGAAGGGGAGATGTGTGTGCTGTAGATGTCTCTTTCCACTGCCTTTTTCATTAAAACTGTCTGATGTGGCATGTACTACCCGATGCTAATATATCCATATAATTAGCTAGTCTTGCCAGCTAATCTGAGTTGCAGGTATCTTGCTTAGGGCCTATTTCTGTAAACAGTATTCCCAGACACCCAGGCATCTCCCAGCCTCTGACTGTTTTCAGGCAGTGGTGCCAAACAACATCTAATTTAGCTACAAAAATTAGTAAGGTTTCTGAAGAGTGTAATGCACTGTCAAAAGCACTTTTGTTGGCTGGCAAGAGCCATGGGGAGCCATCTCTAGAAATAGGGTCTCCCTCTTGTGTTTTTGAAGATGTGGAAATGGGTGACATTAAATCATGGGCTATAGACAGTGAGACGTTTGCAGACTAATTCTGTAAGTAGAAAAATCCCTTGAGGAAATACATTATGTCTATAATCCTGCCAGTCAGAAGATCAGAGAGTCAGTCAAAAACTAACTTACACAAATGGCTTAATAGTAAAGATTG
This sequence comes from Chamaea fasciata, assembly GCF_029207755.1. Classification (NCBI taxonomy): domain Eukaryota; kingdom Metazoa; phylum Chordata; class Aves; order Passeriformes; family Sylviidae; genus Chamaea; species Chamaea fasciata. Next base: position 22,052,644 of record NW_027094091.1, on the reverse strand, counting down.
TGCTAATAGAGGTAAGAAATTTAGCTGAAGTCTTTTGCTTAAGGCTTTGAAAATTGGGTGACTTTGAAAAATGGTATTTCTTTTCCAGAAGGTGTAGTAGAAAAATGTTCTGAGCTATAATTAGTTGAACATGATACTTATATTGCTACATTAGAAATAATTGTAATTAAATTTGTGGTTGAAAGAATCCCGGTGTGCTTAGCATTTGGTTATATATTTGGATAACATATGTAGCCTTTAGGGCTCAGATTTCAGAGTGGGACTTGTTCATTATAATTTGTAATTGTGTGAATATTATATTGACACAATTAAAGAATGAGCCAATGTGAAACAGAGGTGCTTCAGATGACATTTTGAATCCTCAGAGCTAGGAAACACAGACTTGGGAGCAGGTTCTCCTCATCAGTTTTGTTATATGCATGTATATATATATAATCCTACTCCCTGCAGTTTGTGTGGGAAGTCCTACACTACCAAATTCAGTTTTTAGTAATGTACATTCTTCTAGAAAGATAAGTGAATTGCAGTGGTCGCTGCTTCTTCCTCCTGTTTCTGGTAGGGTGCATCCTTCTTTTGAGAATGAGTTTTTCTTGAGGGGGGGAACCAGGTTTTGTCTTGCTTCAGAATTATGTAGAGTGAAACAAATGGATGGGCCTTTATTCTATAGCTGACGTGCATTTAGGTAGCTCATCATACATCAGTAATTGGTGTAATCAACCCTTGCTAAAAATGACACATCTATTTGCTTTACTATTTGTTATGAAATAGTTGCACCCACAGTGTGAACCCTCCTTTCTTATCTGTGGGGTGGGTTTTGCAATCCAGGAGAGTTTGGCTGACAACTTTCTGGTGTCTTCATCATAGCAGCAGTAGCACTTACTCCTGGAGAGCCAGGACTCTGGAGCAGGTGTGACTGGAGCACCTCAGTGAGGTGAAGTGTTCATATGAGTCTTACTCAATGCTTACTGCTTTTCCTGAAGTTCTCCAACTTCGGTGTGGGAGGTGTAAAACTGTACCCAGAAAAGGCCAGAAAACCCCACTGCCAAGGTAGTCAATAGCTCTACCCTTTCTCCTGCTTTCTGTGCATGTGGAGACCAGACTGTGATGGGGCACCTCCTCTGAGTGAGAAACACAGGAGATTTTTGTTAAAATTTAATGTTCACATAAGGGCCTAAAAGGTACATAAAATCCTGCTGAAGCAAGCTTATCCTTGTCCATTTGAAATTTCTGGCTTTAATGTTGGCATTATTGTCATCCTCCAAACAAAATAAAGCTCAGGAGGAGGCATCAGCAGTGAGTCCTCTAAGCAAAGCAGGAGTAGCAAAGATGAAGACTTTGAAAGTCATTTCAGCAAGCAGGCAGTAATGAAGAAGATTTTGAAAATGAAAACAGTTCCCTAATGTGGTCTCTAATGCCTTTTCAAAGTGGGTAGCAAAGGTGTTTTTCAGACAAGCTACTACAATTCAATTAGACTGACCTAATTTTTATTTCTTCTCTATCTCCTACAGATTTCCACACTGGTACAATTTAGCTTTCTTAAGATCATGTTATGGCTTGGAAGGGATTTGGGTACAGCACTGTTAATTGACAGAGTTTAAATACAGGAAATGTTCCCTAAAGCTTGCCTACTCTGTATGCTCATTTGAACTAAAAAAACTTGAAAAGAACTTTTTTGATTTGGGCAGATGAAACTTTTTATAAGGAAAGTAAGCTTTGTTGCAGCCCAGAGCAATTGCTACTGGGTATGACTTATGCAATATATATATAGTTTTTCAATTAGGAATACAGATTATAGGCCCACTCTTCTATATTTATACCATTCTCTTTGTGCTGACTGCTCACAGTGACGCACTAAGTGGCACAAACTCTCACTAAACACCTATAAACTCAGTTGTGTGCATCTCATCTCACAGTTAGCAGAATTGGTTATGCATTTAAAGCAGCTTTATCTAGAAATAGAAATTCTTACTGGGCTTTCTTCAGCAGCTTCTGTTTTCTTTATTTAACCTAATTAAATGCTGATTTAAAATGCATTGATGACGTTGAATAAGATTATGGAGTGATGGTTCTAGGTTCCAAGCCTTTCAAAGAAATAAAAGTTCTCTTCAAAGCATGAAATTATTTTTTCTTGCAACCCATCCCTTAATTTAAAATCACTAATCCTATGAGGCTGACAATCCGAGCAACTGTTTAAACCTGAAACCTATTTTGGCCATAGAAATGGTGCTGGGGTGAAGCAAAAATAAACTAATAAATAATTCACATTTAGATGGGTGCATCATTCTTTTGTACAGAATTGCTTCAGTTTAATTATGCTAGTGCAACATCACCCTTTTCTTTTAGAGCTGTGAGTAGTACACACTGGTCTTTCCACAAGGTGCTTTGGCAATGGTTCTGCAGCTGAAGCAGTGCAACTGTGGCATTTAATACAGGCTGGGTTGTCACATTTCCAGTGCCAAGAGACCCCTGCCTGTGCTGGTGTGAGACTGCATTCCTTGTCAGGTGTTGGTATGTACTTGCAATGTGCATATGCAGGATTGAAACCAAAAGGATGGTTTAAATGGTGAGAGACATTCTCCCTGTTTGCAGTCTTTGTTCACTTCATATGTAAAGAAGGTCTGAAATTCAGGCATTTATTTCTCTGTTGTAGTTTGAACTTACTAACTGGTGTGATTTGTATGTAGTCCAGGGATTTTAAGCAGACAACGCAATGCAAAAGTTATTATTACTCAGTATTTCTTTTGATTTTGCATTCAAAAATGCTATGTATCACATCTTGAATGAGCTTTATCGAAATTTTGAAGTTGCTGAGGATAGATAAGTCTTGCAAAGACTTCCTTTTTCTGCACTGCAGTTACAAATAAGTGATGCCAGTCCTTCAGTCATGTGATTTCATTCTTTCAATGGATGTTTCCTCAGCTTTGACCAAACCTATTTTTTAATGTTAAAATCAGTTAAAATCCTGGAGTTCAGTTATGCATTGCAAAGCAAATAATGATGCAGTGCTTTTCTTTTAGAAATCACATTTAACTGATGGCCTAAGTGATTTATGGGAACTAAGAATAAATAATATCTCCAGTAATAATAAATAAATATTACCAATATTCCAATAAATAATACCTCCACTTTTTTTCCCTCTCAGCTGTTTAAACTCTTTCTCAGGTTCTATTGACAGGGATGCTTTTGTGCACCAGGGTCTGGAGCCTGTAATGGTCTGTGCTGTCCCTTGCAGTTTTCTATGTCTTTTATTGAGGTGATTTACCATATACACTTCCCAGATTTTGACATCTAGAGGCATTCCTATTTATTATATATATATTTTTTCAAATGGCATGTGTTAATAAGGAGTAGGGAAAGGTAAGTCTGATTTACAGAAGCCACAAAAATGTAGCTTTGTTCTGGCTGAGCAAATGCAATTTTTTTGTGGTTTCTTTTTAAAATTCTTTGTGAAAAGCCAATTTCCCCTTTAACGATATAGCATGATTCTTGTAATGGTCTTTACCTATTTGAGAGAGCCTTGAGGTTCTTGGGCCTCTGGAAAAAATATTAGGGCCTAGTTTTTTTGCTCCTTCCCAGTCTGATATTCAAAGAACCGGGCTGCTGTCTCAGTTTGGATCACAGTCTGGAAAAGATGAGATAGTGAAGAGACAGGAAAGTAGTTGAGTTAGTAATGAAGACCCAGGTAGCTGCTAGATTCTATCAAATCCTGTCTTTTTCATATCAAATAGGCATCAGAATTCATTTCAGCTAGGATGGACAGGAAAATCTGCATAAAAATCCAGTCAGTGCTCTCCTAAACCTTCTACTGTCTGATCAAGTTCCAGTCTACACATCTCATTGTGATGAGGTGAGGAAGGGGTCTGAAGGAATAAGATATTTTTGTCCTTTACAGGAAAGAAGGGCTTTTCCCACTGTGCTGTCTGGCATATTACTTCCTGAAATCCTTAAATTGTATCAAGCTTTATGTTTTTTATTTTCTCTGTAGCAAAATGTTCTTGCAGAAGTGACTTACGGGTGACTTGCTGTGAAGTTTCCTGTCACAATTAAATTTCAGTGATGCTGAACTGCTGCTAAGAGTCGGTACTCTTTGCATCTGTTCCTTGTGCTCTATGTATTCAACAGGAAAAAGTGAATTTAAAGCTTCACAATGAACAAAAGTGCTGAAAAAACCACCAGTCTGCTGTGGCTAGAGTTTAACCCAAGTTCATAAGGTGAGAGCCTGTGGTCAGAGGCCTTGACAGTTGCAGAAGCCATTGCATTGCCCTAAGACAGCTGGAGCTGAGGGTTTCTCTGAGGTGTCCCCTTGGCTCTGAGCACAGCACTGAAGTGGCCCCTGGCAACAGGGAGGAGTGGTTTTCCCCAGAGGTGAGACAGAGACACAGCTCTCTGCTGGTTTCCTCCTTTCTTTCTGTAACCAAAGTTGTGTTTGTTAGTCAATTCCTTAGCCAGGTGGTGTGTAATAGCCAAAAACCAACATGGGAGTTTGCAAAACAAGCCTGTGGCTTTATCTGCAATACCTGTACTTGTGATATGATGTTAAACCACCAGCACTGCTAAAGCCTGAGAGGAGAGAGAAAACCCTTCACTATTGTTACCTCTGGAAAGCAGCACTCTGCATGTGATGCTGTACAAAAGGAACAAAGCTTGGCTAGGTCAAACTATATTGATAGTTTTTTATTTTTCCTTTTTTTTTTTTTTTTTCGTTTATTACCTTTTCAGATAGTAGAAAGATTTTCTAATGTGAATGAAGTGTGGAAACTTGAGAAATGATGTCTCCATAGGCAAAGCCTAAGAAGAAAGAAGCAGGTGGAAAACATTAATATGAGGGCAATTAGCTGTGTGTTTTGGGTGGAGCAATGACTGGGGAGAACAGCTTTGTGATGAACAGGCCTGACCAACTCCCAACACGCTGGCTGTGCTTCCTGCTGGCACTGACTGCCTGTGCGCTCTGTTGTTCTAGATGTGGGTGCACTGCAGGAGTGGTCCATGGGACACAGCTCTGGTCCAGCTCCAGCTGCAGTCAAATGACATTCCATAGCAGAACAATTCACAATTCCCTACCTAGCTGTATGGGATGTTACTTTTTTAATGCATGAGACACTGTCTAGCAAAATCTGTTTTGTTGTCTTAAGTCCTGTTACTGGGCTTGATAGCAGCATGCTACTAGTACATCCCTTCTGTCTAAGCAAGGCAGCTTGACAGCTACATTATCCAAAGCAACTTAAAGTTCACAAACCTAGTGTTTCCTTGACTTTGGAGAGTCCCTGCTGCCCTGGGTGAGCTCTGAGCTGCCTCCTGACCAGTGTAGACACTGGAACCCAGTGCTGCTGAAGCCACATGAGGCAGTGGTCACCACAGGTTGTGCAGTAACCACCTGATGAGACCCATAATTTGGAATTTCAGGTACCTGCAATTGTGTGCCTCCTAAATCCAAAGGGATTAAACCCCAGAGCATTTATTTCTCAGGGATAATGTATTTAGTAATAAGCAAGATGGGACTGGGTTCCAGTTCTTATTCTCCCTAAAGTAAGAATGTGCTGGAAGCCTGGATCCAGTCTGGAACAGCCTCGGTAATCTAGAAGTGTTTAAATATGTTATGTGTTATTGGGTGTCTCTGGGAAAGCCAAGGCAGCGAGACCTTTATCCCTTTTGGTGCTTGTAGATGCTGCTGTAACACAAACAAGGAAATGCTGCAAACCCCTGATGGTAGCTCAGAGACATGGCACCTATAACCTCCTTGCATGGGGAAATCCTACAGGAAGGGAGGGGGCCAAACCCTGAAGTATAATGGGAGCTGAGTAATTGTATGCTGTGAGTAACAAACACCTCAGAGTCTTCCAGCTGTCTCACCTGGATGCTTCAAAAAGGCCATTCATGGAAAGCTTTGTGGCAATCAATTGCAACCTTGCCTCCATACGGGAATCTTCAGGCCTCCTGGAAAGCAAAGGAAGTGCCTGGAAAAACTGGGGTAGAGCTCAGGCTCTGTTTCTTTCAGGCAAGACTTTCTTACCAGGTCTTTTAAAAAGGTTTATTGACATGAAGGCTAAATTGTATTTGTGTTGTGTTCTGCTGGACTAGAAATACATTGTTTCTCAGTGGGAGAAAAGTGAATTGGCTCAGTAAGTAGAAGATTTTCTCAAAAGGCATTTCTAGCCTTTGTTATCCACACAGGTGTGTTATTTTTCCCATGGGAGGAAAGTACCAAAAGATCTCTCTGTGTGGGAAGGTGGCATGGGAGGAGGGTGAAGCTAGTTCTGCAAACATGCTTATTTCGAATACCACCCTAGACAGAGGCTGCAGATTTTTGGAGACTGGGCTCCATGTGGTAGGTAGGAGGGGGTTTTTGTGCTATTGATTAATTTCAAATTGTGTGGGATTTTCCTGGCATAAATGCATAGGGTCTTTGCCAATTTAAATTTAATTTTCCTTCTGTCAAAGGAGCTGCAAGAGCTGTGTGAGGAGGATATTTTGGGGACTCCAATATCTGCAGGCCTTGTTGGAGTTAACCTTTCCATTTTGTTTCGGAGAAGGAGCATGACTTTTCCTGGGCAGTAGTGTATTTACTCACATAGTTTCTTTTGAAAGAAACTTTCTTTTCTAGAGCCTTACTCAGGAAACTCTGTACAGAGCACAAAAGGCTTTTTTTTTTTTTTTTTTTTAATGTATCTTTGAATGTTATCCTCCTTACTGGGAATGCGATGGAGATGAGAAAAACCAAAACAACCTGAATAAAGAACAAATCCTCCAGGGTAGCAATAGACTTGTACAGGTTGGGAAACAGAAGGCCAAATCTAGAAAATAGGAGGCTCTGGATGGTCTCACGTGGGTTAGAGAATCTGTGCCACAATCTAGGTAAGCTGTTCAACCATGTTAGCACTGCACTGCACTCTCAGTTCCGTGGACAGAGCAATATTGCAGGCTGTAGGAATGTGAAATAAACTAGACTTATACTGGCCAAAAAAAAAGTATTTGATACTGAACAAAGAGATCTCAGTCTATGATTAATTTTATTTCATGTCAAGAGCAGAACATACAAATCTAGGCTCTTTCATGGCATGATACTGAACAATACAAGCCCTGTAGCACGAGCATACCACTGTTGGGTTATTTGTCCTAAACGTACTTTAGAGAAATTCTGTCAGGTTTAGTTTATGCTAACAAATACTCATTTAATGCAGCTGTTACAGCAGTGCAAACCACAGGTTTGCAATAAGCCATGCTCCTGCGGCTCATCTCAAATACTGGCCTTATGAAACAATTTGTTTGCACATTTGTGTTTTTTGCATCAAGCTAGAATGATATAGAGAATGGAAAGGAATTTCAGAAAATAAGAAGAATCAGTGGTTTACAAACATCATAATTGTTTGATAAAAGCAATTTTAATGTATGTGGCAACCTAACAGGCTAAAGAATCAACAGATTTGGGGGGAAATATGAAACTTTAACTTCTTGAAGGGCAGATAGAACTCACAGGGAAAAAAGACAATGTTGGTTTCACTATTTCAAAGAAAATTTATACAATAATAGAGGATAGAGGAAAAAATTGTATTTTCTGTAAATGTGGCTGTAAGATTTCCAGTTATAACTGGATTTTCAAATTGGAATGCAAACAGAAGGAAAAGATCCTGAAATCTGTTTATAAATAGCTTTAATTTGCAGAGTTACACCCTTGGCTTGTTACTGCTAGCTCAAAGTGAGTCCTACATAAAGGAGTAGGTATGACCTACAAAGCACATGCTATAAATTCATTGTTCAGACAAAACCTATATTTTCCTGGCAAGACTGAAACAGAAGATGATGAATTAACATCTTGGCCACTTGCCCGAATTCATAGCTCCTAGAAGGTCTGAGAATCAGTCAGCTGTGCACAGGGCACAATGTTTGGGCTAAGGCATACACAGAAGAATGGATTTTGAGAAGTGAAAGTAAAACCTGGAGAACAGTATACTTGGTGCAGAAGAGTCAGGTTTGAAAGAAAAATTTGATTTTGCTGATTTTAAAAAACAAACCTTTCCAAGTTTTTCTGTATGGAAACAGTGATAAAAATAATTCTACCACTTTCTTTATTATTTCTTATCCTTGTTGCTTTTTAATTGTATTATAACATGAAATCCAGATAAGTAATATAGCTAGCATTGTGACACCTGGAGAAGATACTTTTCCCATCAGAAGAATTTTACATGTTGTGGGAACAGATTTATTTTATTCTGTGAGCAAAATAATGATATTTTTAATTATGTCAGGTATTGGTGGTCCAGAGTTCACATAAATGCCTGGCATGTTAGGGGCACCAGTTGTTTATAATTAGGTATTTCAGTGAATGGTAAGGCTGGGATGTGCCTGGCTCAGGCAGTTATTTCTGAGACTATCTTGCAGCCTGTAATCTAGAACTGCTTAGGCCTAGACACCTGTGGGGATGTTTGAGAAGGATCAAATATGTGCACTAAAATTAGGAATCCTTCTAAAACAGTATAAGCCATATAAATCAGCTTCCTTATCAGATTTTATCTGTGTTTTCTCTCATATCAGGCATAACCTGAAAGATACTAAAACACCTGATGCATTTATTTTTCCTTCACCTTTTTTGGGGGGGGGTGGTGGTGGAGTGGGGTGTGTCTTTTCCCCCAGTTTCACTGCTCAAGATGCTTCTCCTACACAATGCTGTTTTTACATAACAAGTGTGGGAAACATACCAGGATGCTTTTTTAAACCTTGTTGTTCCTAAACACATCACATAAAGATTGGTCAGGAGAGAGTAGAAAAGCATAGTTACAGAAATGGAAAACAAACCTTTTAAAACTGAAAAATACTCAAAAACAATTATAAGTCACACTCAAAAATTTTCAAGCAACGACTCTGATACAATACTTTAATAAAGGCCCTTTTATGTAATATGGCTTTTTCTCTTACATGAGTTCTTTTTGATTCAAAGGGGTTTTCTTTCTTTTAAATACAGCACTTTGATTAAAGTGTAAGGCATAGAGATAATTTAATCTAATGCTCTTTAGAGTGCAGGCGAACTTTTCCATTTGGTTATTTTAAACCAATTTCCTTCACAGACATTGAGTGATGATGGGTGGCTAAGGGGATGATTAGACACAACAATTTCATGAACGAGAGCAAAGAGCTTTTATATTATCAATACAAGAACAAGGCAGATCAAAAGTATTGACCACTGCGTCAAAAAGGTCCAAATGTTGCTAAAATGTGATAATGGTGAGATAGCAGTGAAATACAGCTGCATTTCTGTAGTATTATTGAATTGCTGGTCTTGATTGCATTTGCAACCTTTTTTAGTCTCTTAATAAAACAATACTTGAAAACTATAGGAAAGGATTCATTGCCTTAAAAGACTTAGTCTGTCTGGCATCAAGACAGCTTAGTAACTTTTTTTCTTCCTTTAGTCCTGTGCAAAAGAATGGGCCATATTCACCAAAAGTATCAATGAAGATTGCACTATCAGGTCTAATTTTCTGGAGTGTGTTTTGCCTGTGGATTTGTTCATGATGCTATAATGCTGTATGCTAACACCAGGCTGACAATTCCAGCAGAACTCCTTGTTCCAGGGACTATAAATGGTGTGCTTCAGGTCACACTGTCATAAAGCAAATATCTGCAGCTTGTGTTGGAACTTTATTTATTGGCCAATCTGACATATTGCCCTGTGATGAGAAAGTCACTGGGTTGGATTTCTAAAGAGTCTCTAGAGGCAGATTTGGCTCTTAGGGAATTTGGGAGACTTGGATTCAAATTCTGCCTCTACCCAGAGATGGGAGCTGATTTACCTCCTTGCTTCTCAAACCTGGCTTTCCCCCACATGGAAAATCTGGGTAGCTATGTGCTCTGGAACAAATAGTTTCTCTCTCATTCTCCAGGAGGGAAGTCCAGCCACACTGATATCTGTGGTGCCACTGTAACGCTTTATTGTGGAAGGATGGAAGGGAACTGAAAAAAGCTGAGGCTGTAGTTTGATGGATACTGGGTGCTGGTAATTGGCTGTGAAAGCAGCAAGCTGACCTTTCCTTAGCATCTTCCTTTTGGCCTTGGCTTTCCTCTGTTTTCTTAAACTGTCTTTGAGGTTTTTTGATCATCTGTACCCTAGAAAATCCCTATGTTTTTCCTCCATATAAACAAAAAGTGAATGGAAGTGTTTTTATAGAAACTAATTAATGGGATAATTGCACTGAGCATTAGTTTTTAATGTATATTGGTGAATATGAACTAGCCTTTTAGCAATCTGTGCATTCATCCAAAGCAATGGAAAATACTCCCAAGTGATTTTAATTTTAAAAGAGATGTTAAAGACAAAAATTGGACATGGTGCATGGTGGTAGCTCCTCAGGCCCCTGGTAGCCTTCCATTCTTCCATTCTGATGGCTGTAGTTTTTATTTCATTTACACTGAAAATGAAATCTTATGGTATTCTTGGTGTTTATCCCTTTATCTACATTTGCCCCTGAAATGGTGCCTGGCAGCTGAATCTGTATTATCTTTTCTGTGCAGACATTGCCTATTGACTACTGATGTTCAGTGGGGACCTGCACATACTCTGACAACAAAGTTCAAGGCTGATACCAAGCCATGCAACATCTGCTAAATTCACATGGGGAAAGGGAATATAAAAACAAATACACAAAGGGCACACATACTGAGATGGTAAATATTGTTTTTTCCATGCCACACCCAAACCAGAAATAGAGACAGAGGAGGCCTTAACAAAGCTTGATTGAGGTTCCTGACAGCTGACAGTAACTGCTTGTTTTCCACTGAGCTGTATGTGAACAAGAGTGCCAGCTTACTTCAAAAACATGAATTAGCCTGAGACTTAGGCTTCTTTTACTATGGTAGATCAGAAGCCCATGAGAAGAATAGCTCCATGGAAATGTGTAGTGTTAAAGTCATGTTAATGTGATTGCTATCAAGAAATGCCATAAGAGAGGGAGAGTGGATAACACTTTTTTTTGAAGGTAATAGAGTGCCTGTACTGTAGTGGGACAGCATGGATTCACTGGCTGGGCAGGTGGAGCAGCTGGCAAGGGAGCACTCCCAGGACTGGGAGCTGCCCCAGCACAGTGGGCCTGGGTCCTGGTAGGGGGGGTTCTGCCCCAACCTGGCTGTGGGAAGGAGCACAGCCCAGGGCGAGAGGAGGAAATTGCTGGGTGGCTGTGCCAGGGCATAGGTGGTGCTTCTGCATCCTAGGCTATTGCACAAAGCTCAGGTGTTTAATAAGGCAGATAAAACTGGGCACTCCCAAATCTACTGCTGATAAAACAGGGTTTCAAAGTGGCTGTGGGTTGAAGGGGGAAGTAAGTGTAAGAAATACAGTCCAGTCAACACATACAGTCATTGCAATAAATTTCATGGGGAGGGTAGGTAATCAGGGGAGGAACAGACCTGCAGGACTGTGGACGTGTGGCTCCACATGGCTCACTCCCTGCCTCTCCTGCCTGAAAGCTGCTGTCAGATACTCTGCATCAGAGTGTATTATAAGAGGACATCAATGCTAACCTGCCTGGAAAAGTGCCTTAACATCAAGATGCACCTGCTCTGAGCATGGCAGATTGGGCAGATGTGAAATAATCTGTTTTGTTATGGTCTGGAGAGCTTCTGTTCAGCACAGGCAAACCTGTGCTGCTGCCATGCTGTTTCTGCTGGCAGCACTGTGCTGGGTAGCACCAGCACCACTTGCATCAGGTTATTTCTTTTCTGCTGTCCTCTGTTGGCAGCATGAGGATTTGATACTGTTCCCACTGGAACCAGTGAGAAGAGTTCCCAGGGTGGACTTCATATTAAAAGGGTTCTCAGTTATTGGGTGTGTGTTATTCTTGACATGGGAGTACACGTGTGCTTATTATTCAGCTCCTTCAGAAAAGCAGATTGCCTGCAATGGCAAGGCATTGGACCTTGTATACATAAAATCATACAACTAACTGCTCTTCAATACAAAAACATAACTATATTAAGAATCTGGAAGCTGTGCAAAGTTGAGCCAGGTCAAGCTGGTAACATTAAAAGAGTAAGCCCCAAGGAGAAGTCTTACTCTTCCTTGCTATCCTAAATGGAAAAGTAACTTGTGTGAATTAATAATAGAATATTCAATCAGAAATACTTTTCTAACCAGAAACCATCTGTGCCTTTGCAGCAAACATCTGTGATAAAAGTGAAAGAAAGGGAGTTAAATAAACTTGTATAAAAATGGCAGAAAAAGTCACACTGGAAAAAAAAACAACTTGGGCCTTTTTTCTTTCCCCCTGCCTCCTGCTGTAAGTGATTAAATGTTTGGTCTCCATGCAACATATTCAGTTCTTAATAAAATTTAAAGTTTCTCTGTATGTCTAAGTGAAAGTGACCTAGAGGAGAACGCACAGGAAAATTGCTGCCTTTTTTTTTTTTCCCCTTTCCAAAAATCCCTTTTGACCTTCCTATCGTAACTCATTTATTGTTATTAATATATTATTACTATATCATAACTCATATATTATTACATTGTGTTTTATACCTTATTCTCTTTAGCAATACATCCTGCTTGCCAGCACTCATTTGTAGGACAGCAAAAAACAACAATTTTCCTGAATCATTGCTTGGGCATGAAGTTTTGACATTGGTTCTCCAGCATGATCAGGTGTGAAAGGAGGTGCTCCTGGTTAAAGAGCAGTGGGATTTGGCCACCTCCTCTGGTTAGCCATACCCTCCCCACCATGAGTGTTGTGTGGAAGGCATGGGCATACTCTGCTGACAGGTGATTATATATAATCCTTAGAAAGAGAGTGTCTGAAGGAGAAATTATAAGTTCCAAAAAAATATTTATTGCCTGACTACATTTCATCATGTTTCAGTGGGTTGAGTGTTTCCCCCACCCCTGTCCTTTGTGAAACAGTATCAGTGAAAGATGTAGACAATGCTGAGGCCATGTTTAACTGGATATAGTGCAAACACAGCAAACAACCATCCCTTCCTGAAATATGTGAAGAAAGGCTTTCCTTAGCTTTCATTCAGTGAAGTTTGAGAGCAAATACTTTTAGCAAGTTTGTTTCCTTGAGGTCAGGTACAAACAATAGTGTGGTTAGAGCAGGGCCTCAATGCTCAAAAAATGTTTGCCATGCACAGCGAACCACTTTTAACCAGGCTTTTCAAGGAAGAAAGTCATGATTCCCTTCACTTGAAGATTTGCTCTGTCTTCCCACATACCTAGAGCTGTGCAAAAATCATCGGGTCAACTTTCAGTATTAGCCTTGAATGTGGTACAGGTTCCGTGAGATCTGCAAACTGGAAGATCTGGATTGCCTTTTGATCAATGCTTGTCTTAGCTTTGGGGTAAAGAGAAAACTATTCTAAATTTCTGATAGTGTTTTGATGTTGATATTTGCTTGGCTTTCCCCAAAATTCTAGAGAAAAAAAATCTCCCTTGGGTTTCCAATTATCTCATTTTCTAAGAACCTCTCTCTTCTTTTGGTTATGAGCAGGAAGTATTTGATTTGTGTTTCTTCCCTGTGAAACAGCATTACATTTGGTTCTATATTGATGTGACAAAGTAAGAAAATAGGGTTTTTTATCAGAAAAAAATTAAAAGGTAATAATTAGAGCAGTACAATTTTCTGCACTAAGAGTAAAACTGTGGGCATAAAAAAATATCTGAACTACTAGAGTGCTTGACAGCAAGTGCCTCATTTGTATTCCTTTCTTTAGGAAAGGAGTTAAGGAAGGCTCCCTCTCATTCAATGGCCATTCTGTCTTTTTGGTTACAGAGTTAACAGTGCATTGTACCTTCCACCCTACAAAGACACTTTGTGTAATTAATATTCAACATATTTAACTACTGAGCTACTAAACTGGTTTGCCACGACACACACAACTTGTACAAACATTTCTTAGCAGAGACTGGCCATGGCAGGCTGTTTTTCATGTTTCAGGTGCAATGTTCCTCTCAGTGAAACCTGTGGTTGGCTGTTTATTTGGGAGCTGTGGTGATCCTCTCACTCTCCTGAGATATGAATGTAGCTTAGCAAATAAGTCCCTTACCTACAACAGTTTCTAAATAGATTTTTGTAAATAATATAGGCTCAGAAGTCAGTTATATTAAACGTGGAGCAATTCTTTTAAAGTGCAGTTGTTTATTGCTACACTCTCATCGATGCAGTTGGGAGCTACTCTGTCAGGACATTGATAACAGTGAGTTTGATAAAGAGATACTTCATGGCTCAGGCTGATCTAGTATGTGCTCTGGTCAGCCCTCCTCAACATGAGACCTACTATGTTTCAAGATGAGCACCCTGAAAGTGAATGACAATTTTTTGAAGTGCCACTGGTAAACTTGTTTGGACTAAAATTTATTTTAAATACTGGTAATGACAACCCCATTTTTCCCCCCAAAGAAAGTTGAGAGCTTATCTGAAGCAAATTGCTTCAGGTATTATTATTCTCCACTTCTTTTAGTATCTCCTAGCATTATGTGGAAACAAGTAAAAGAGATGTATTTTATAGAATGAACTATGGAAAAATTACATTGCTGGAAATCAACACTCAACCATTGTAGGAGCAAAACAATAAACACTGCTTGCTTCTTTTGAGCAGTGGGAATCCTCAGGATGTGGCAATCCTACGATGCACTAGAGATTTGTTAGTGAATTTGGATTCTGTAACCTTCTAGAATGTAGTCTTTAACTAAATTCCTATAAAGGTATTAAAAACCTGAGTGTTTAGGACACTTTCTGAAAACTATTACAGTTTAACAAAAATTTTGATGAGAAAGAGATCTCAGTGATAAAAATTGCTAATGCTGTAGCCTGGAAAACTCCTTCAGCACAAGTAAAAAAAAAAAAATTAACTCCTGCAATATTTCCAGTAATTGTCAGTGAAACTTTATCGCTCCATGTGAAAACTGATATCCTCTAATGCAATTTAAATTCTCAATTTAAATAAACTGGTTTTAACTGACTTTCCTCTTACTCTATATTTTGCAATTTTATTCTTCTTTAATGGAGAACTGTAGTACTCTCCATCTGTATTTCATTTGCTTTTGTGAGATTTTATTTTTAAAAGTACCAAATTCTAGGAGGGGAATTTAGAAATCATGTAAGTTCATTGAGGAAGCCAAATCCGTTAAAACACACTTAGATTAGTGACTGAAACAATGTGCAATTCACTATGTAAGGAAGTTAGAAGAGTTCTAAATCCCTTCATTTCAGACATCAAAGACATATTAACTCCTCCTTCACCCCACATACTCCAACTCAACCATTTCAATACCTAAGAGATCTTTAAAAACATTGCTTTTTAAATAGCTTTGGCTTAAAAAATTGTTTTCTTTGGATTTCCACTGAGCCAACTGTATTTCTGAGTGTAAAAACAATCCTTTCTCTACAACAGGTGGAATAAGTGAGATCAGATATTTTCAGGATAATGTTCTTAGAGCGTTTGGAAAGGTAGAAAAGAAAGAGAGTACAAAATATGCCCTGTAAACAGTTTCTCTAGAAAGCACAATGTTACAAGTTTAAAAGAACTTTTCCTACCTGTCGCTTTTGTGTGGATCAGGAAGTGTAGCTTTTCCTGATTACAATCTTCCATGGCTTAGCTTGGCTTCTGCATTTGAATGTTAAATATGTAAGAATGCCTTGTTTAGCTTGGGAGTTTGCATGACCTCTTAATGAGACACTGTAGTTAGTGTCATTGGGTATTAAGGCATCATGTGACTCTAGATGAAAATAAAATCCTTTAAAGTTTGCATTTAATACTTCCTAGAATCTGTAACCCTTTACCTGCAAGCTGGATAAAAACCTGAAAGAACTCACCGTTTTCTGGCCAGGGTTAGAAAAAGGAGAAACGGAAGAACACGTGCCAAATAATTCCTTTCCTCCGGGACAGTCACAACGACCACAACAAAGCCTGAGCATGTCAGTGTATTCACACTGCCATTTGCATATTCTTAAAATTAAATCTCCCCATATCACAAACAGTGCTGGAGGGATTTGGCAAAAAGTCCTTCTGTTGCATGTTGCCTGGCAATGACATTTATTCCCCACTGTTTTGTGCGATTCCCTAAAGAGAAATTCAGCTCTGAGTTACATTTGCAGGCAGGCGTTGCGTCACATTTACCTGTGAAAGCTGCCGGCTTTTCTGGAGTCATTTTGATTTGAGTGTGATGTTTCCAGAAGTAATATGAAAGATGTTCTGTTGCCACAACGACTTGAGAGAGTTTTCCCTGTGCAGGAGGAGAGCTTTAACTAAGGCAAACGCCTGGGTCATGTGTGATCTTTAACAAATGTCGATATACCTAGAAACTGTAAAACAAACCTGGAAAGAACTGGCACTAAGATTGCATGACCTAATCGCATGTGTTGGAGCTGGGGGGTGCAAAGCAAGACTAACAAAGCCTTCTCGATAGTACAACTAATTTTTTTTTTTTTTTTTTTTTTTTTTTTTTTTTTTTTTTTTTTTTTTTTTTTTTGTGCTGTAAAGCCTCACTGAAGCACTAACATGAAGTTTGGCTGCTGTATCTCACTCTAAATAATGCCGGATTTACAGTTGCCTCCCTGCCTTGCAGGGATTGCACCCTCACCTTCCCTGTGGAAGGAGGGTGCTGGATTAAAATCCAGGGATTTGGTTTGTCCTGTTGCACTTCCCCTGCAGTGAGCTGAAGTTGAGACTGTCAAACTCACGTCAGCAGTGGGCTGGGGCAGGCAGGTCCCGTGCCCGGGAGCAGGGACTCGGATGCGCCTCCCGCCGCAGGATCCAGCACAACTAGGGGGCGAAACGTCATGTGCCAGCAAAGAAATTAATAAAAGCTGCTTTAGATATTCTTATTTTAAGCAGACAACTATGTCATAACGTGAAGACAAAGCATCACTTTCAGGCTATGAGCTAGCGTGCTGCAAAGCTCTGCAACAGGTCTTTGGCACATTTTAAATATTTTTCTCCTGCAAATGATTAGTTTTAGCTGAAAATGGACTTCAAGAACCAGGAAGTTTCTTAGTACAAGACCTTCGCTAAACTCTCCAAAGGCTCTCTGGTCAGTAAATAAAGAATTGCCAGCCTAACCTATCCCCAAGATGTGAGAGAAGGTGAGGGAGGTGGGAGATGACAGTTTAGGGCTACCTCTGCAGCATGGATCTGCAGCTGTGAGCAGCCCTGTGCACAGGACCGGGCTTATGGCCCTGCCCAGCCGGAGGTCACCCCATGGCCAGCTCTGCGGTATTTTGCCTGTGGTATTTTGCCATTGTAATTGCGGCTACTGGGCGAATGAGGTGGTCTAACAGAAAATGGGCCGAGAAATGTCCCGGTCCAAAAGCTGCGTTTTAAGCCGGGAGGCCACTCAAAGCTAACAGTGAGGCTGCCTTCCCCCTTCTCCTGATGCTTGGCATCCTTTTCAGACACCCTCCATAGCTGCTGTACTTTTTGTTATTCCACAGTCTGTTCATTCTTGAGATTTCTCCAACTAACACCCGGTATTTCTGTTGTAGTAGAGAAGTTCTGCCCCAGCCCCTGCAATCCCAGCCGTGCTGTGCTTCATAAAAACCTTTTCCGTGAGTATGCGTGAACTGCTGGGATCTTTTTGGGTGATTGCCTGACAGGTTTCCACAGATGTGTCCTGCAGGAAATGATCAGTTGTCTCATCAATCCACAGTGCTTGTTCAAAAACACGGGTGTGACACTTTTTCAAAGGAAAAGTAGTTGAGACATTCAACCTTCAGAAATCCTCTTTTCCTTCTAATCTCATTCTGGTACCTTAGTCGACTGTTTTGGCTGAGGTTTTCTGGAGAATATTCCTGCTGAGATGGAAGGCTGCCTCGATAAATTGCAGCCTAAAAGGCTAACTTTATGACTTCATATGCGATTGTCAGTGTGATATTTCAGTGGGAAGTGCTGGGCAATTTACTAGCAAGAAATGGGATC
Source organism: Chamaea fasciata (assembly GCF_029207755.1). Taxonomy (NCBI): domain Eukaryota; kingdom Metazoa; phylum Chordata; class Aves; order Passeriformes; family Sylviidae; genus Chamaea; species Chamaea fasciata. Next base: position 22,034,755 of record NW_027094091.1, on the reverse strand, counting down.
ATGTAGACAAATGGCAGCAAACTATCCAGTTGCTTTGGGAATGTTCTGTTTTCATTTGTGCTACAGCATGTCTGGATTTTTGCTTCATCTCTCACCTTGCAATTCTGTGTATTACACTTTAAATATGCTAACTAGAATCTATTTTAGTCTAGAAGCTTTCTCACATGCACTGAAATGCATGTGTAATGAGAGATGTAGTAGGAGAGCAGGCAGATGATTTTATTTATACAGTATTATGTGGTGAAAGCTCTGGCAGTGGGAACATGTGAACACGCCTTAAATCCATTTTTGTATATTCCCTGCTGAGGCTGGAGAGGAGACCAGTGAGCTACCACCAAAAGAGCAGGTGCTGCAAATGGAGAACACATGGCTGGGAACACATCAGGGGCTTTGCTGAGTCGGGATGGGAGCTTCACCCATCCTGGCATGCAGGGGCGGCATAGGTCTGGGATGACAGGAGCTTGGTAGGGGCAGATTTTAACAGTCACTTGGGGAAACGTGTGATTTTGCAAGCATGTTATAATGGACTGGAAACATTCCCTCACACTCTTCTGCTTATTGCCCTCTGCTTTCAAGAGAATTGAGCACTGTATATAGCTTGTCCTTGATAGTGAATGACCCTTTTTCACAGAAGGGTGATGGTTCAAACTGCCCCTCCTGGAGAAACACATGACAAAATGCCTCATCCTGCCTTTTGAATGATCGTGATGACTATTCCTGCAGCCTTTGACCTTCCTGTTGAAATTGAGAATTAAGATTATGAATTAGACCTACACTGAGAGCATCAGTTTATGTCATAAAAGTCAGGAGACTACCTCCAAAATGCAAAGCATGGTGTTCTGTAACCAGGCAGTAAACCACAGGAAAAAATGTAGCTCACTGGTCTCCCTGCAGCCATGTGGTGATCTAGGAAGAAATATTGAGTAATGTCCATAATAGGCTACAAGAACCTGAAATAGGTTATATTTGTAGCATAAATACTTTATAATGGTTCTTAGTAAAAACCATTGTTAATGAAACCAATCCAGAGGCCCTAGTCCACACCTGGATGACTGCATGATAAGTTTTATGATTATATTCAAAAAAGCGCATTTTAAAAAAAAGTATGAAGAAGAAATAAAAATAGATTAGAAATAAAAAAAAAAATAGAAGAAATAAAAATAGATTTCAGAAGCCTGTCCTTTGGCAGTTTTAATATTTATATTAAAACAGGTATTTTTAAATCTTTAATCAACAAAATGAAACAATGCAGATTGTTTTTAAAAGCTTTATGGAAGTGCCCCAGAAGACCCATTTTATGACATATCATACAGACAGATTTATAGTTTTTGTCAAAGAGCAAACTCTCAGGATTTTGAGCTGGAACAGTCCTCTCTGCATACAAACACCATTTCAGCATTGAATATTTGCTTTAAATTCTCACTGGAAAATGGCTAAAACTTCTGTTTCCGCAAGTAAAGGGCTTGAGTGTGCATCACGAAGAAATCAGGGCTGAGGAGTCACTGAAACCTGAATGCCTTCTGAAAGCAAACTTTTCCAGGCTACATGTTAACCCACATTTTGATGTTATCTGATAATAATGTGAAAAAAAGTCGAATGGCCACCGGCTGTTTGAAATGAAGTCACGGGCCATGCATTCCCCAGCTGTGGTGCAAAGGAAATGACTGATAAAAATATTTTTTCTAGCTGACCTCCGGCTTACCTTTGTCTGCCAAAGAATTTCCGGCTAATTCCCTGTTAAAGCTTTCTTGCAGCTACAGCCTATTCCAAGAATCTTCTGTGTCAGAAAATACAGACCCCATCTGAGCTTGTTTATAGATGCACTTTATCTAAAAGATAAATGAAAAAAAAGCTTTGTTCTAGAGATGTAAATAGTGCTCATTAACAAAAAATAAATTGCACTATTCCTGTGTAGGAGTAGAACAGCGCTTGGTATTTCGATGGCTCATTATTGGAGAAAATACTTTGTCTCAGTACCACTGGATACACGTACTTGGGGACAGATTTGTGAAGGGCTGTGGAGCAGGTGGAGCAGTCACTCTTGGCAGTAGCAGGTACCAGCAGTCTGAAGCCATTCAGAACCCTGTGTCTGCTGTATAGGCTCAATGTGAGGAGTCTGACCCCTGAGAAATTGATTCAGAAAGCTGGCAAGCTGAATGAGATAGGTTAGGCACAAGGTGTGATTCCTAGGGGTGTCCTGTGCAAGGCTAAGAGTTGCACTTGATGATCCATGGGGGTCCCTCCCAACTCAGAATATTTATTCTATGGTTCTGTGATTACATTATACTCCATTACTACCAAAAGCAGCCACTCTCCTGGCAGATAGAGGATGTATTTTACTCTTCCAAGATAATGAAAGAACTAACTTTGCAATATTACACAGTTGTTGGACGGGGAGTTCAGGGCACAAATGCACAAGTCATGCACCATGTCTGAAAGAAGGTGGAAATTGCCTACCTTTGGGACAGAATCCTGGGGACTGTGGTGCCCACAGCCTCTTCCCATAGCTTCACGCTGAATGGGTGTGGGGTTTCAGGTCCTCTTTTTTTGTCTTTTTACTGGGATGGTCACAAAAGCCTTCATGTCTGTTGATTTGCATACTGTCAGTATGCAATCTAGTCATAAACATCATCTAACATGGTGGTTTTGGGATTTTATTTTGCAAATCTCATTGTATTTTGAAAGCTTGATTTAGTTAGCTGCAATGGGAAAAACACTGGAATTTTTGCTTATCAATACTGTCCTTAAAAATATTTATGTACAGGCCAAAGGAAGCTGCAGGTCCCTCTACCAGAGTGGAATTTCCATGAAATTAAGGGACACACACAAGTCTGCTTCCATAGTTTATTAGTACAAACAATGCATACACAAGACTGTATATTTTTTTGAAGACTGCAATAGATTTCTAATTTAACAACTCTGTAACAAAATTTAACTAAATTTGACATTTATGAAAATATAAATCTCTGATTGGGTAGGTTTTCCCAACAATACAAAGTTTACATAAAAACATTCAATATGATCTATTGTTGCAAACCAGTTAGGAAAAAATCATTCAAGTCACTTAATATACTATATTGGCTTGTACATTGAACATTCACACACTACATTAAGTTCTAGCTTAGCATTCATTTCTTGGAAATTTGTGACATGGAATTCTGATTTTAAAAATAAGATTATTCTGTTTAAATAATTTGAAAATATTTCCACCAGTATGCCACCTTTAAGATACGCAAGTAGGGGAAAATTTTCTTATCCTTTCAGATATTGTCCAGTATATATTTTTACTTAGGAAAATGTGATTTTTTTTTTCCCAGCATATTTCATTATTTCACAATTTCTCCCTTGAAACTGGTAAAACTGTACAAAAGGCTCAGAACAGTTTCTAAAGCAGAAAGTGACGCTTGTATTTATGTGAAAATAAGAAAAACCCATTACAAACTGGACTAGGAAAGGACCTCTGGACAGCCTTTACATTTAGTGAAATATTTCAGCAGATACACAAACAGTCCCAGAGTGTTTGGTCATTTGATCTGTATTTATAATGGGAAAGAACAGAAACAATACTAAGGCAAATGTTATAAGGACTAATACATGACATGTCTGAAAACTACCAGGATTAATCTGGAGACATAGGAGATACTTTAGACTTTCTTACAACAAAATGGACAGCAACCTTTTAACATAAATAATGTCTTTAAGTGTTCATCAGTTATGCCCCTTCTCTTTGAAAAATTTTCATTCTGACCTGCACTAATACATACTATGAAGACGCAACATTTCCCCAAACCAAAAATAAAACCCCAATCCCTATACTTCCTTTAAAACTTATGACTTTTATAATTTTTATCACAATACAGAAACCTGAAATCCCTGCATGCAATTAAAAGAAAAAAAGCTTTCATTCTGCTCATTAAGGCGAACAAATACTTGTTGCCTCACATGTTGACATGTTAGCAGCTGACTGGCACCTACTCCTTTCAGCCCAAAGATTAATTCCAATTAAAAAGAAAATAAAAGTAAGTATTTTTAAAATGTTGATGGAATGTATCAAGTGTTCCAGGTTGGCAGGTGACATCTTGTCATTGCACCATCAAGCAGAAAAACACATTTTTGCAAGTGGGTATAAAGTTGACTGTTAGTTATAGACCCATCTAGGTGACTTGGAATACAAAATAGTGGTCTGACTTCTCACCAATCACTTAGAGCTTTAGTTCTAGTTAAAACAGTCTGTCAACCACAGATATGATCACCTAACTTCTGTAATAGCATAAAAATTTTGATAGTATTGCTAGAAATTTTTAATCAAGGCCCTGGTGAAATTCTGGACTAAATCTTGTATTCTGAAATTAAAAAAAAAAAAACCCCTGCAGCCCATTTACTTTATGTTTGCTTGTATGTTTACAGAAATCTAAGACAGGAGAAAACAGCTGGTCTGCCCTCTGCTGTTTCTATCTGTCTTCCAAGAAATGCACTGATTTTTACATTAATTCAGAAGACATACCTAAGCAAGTGTACTATTCAGATAAGCTCATCCAAATGGTTACTCAGTTGTCAGATGCAAAACTGTGTCCTCTGCAATCTATGGCTGAGCACACTTTCTCATAGCAGTAGCTGTGTCTTTTGGTTGGTGTTGATTCACTCACCTCAGCCTCTGTGACTGTAATGGGGCTATCCCTTGCAAATACTTCCGTTGATTCCCTCCAAATGCAGTCTGCAGTCACTTTGAAACTATAATTGTGACACTTTGGCCTAATCACTTGTGTTGCGTTGTTGAAAATCTGACGGCTGTTTGAAGTAGCAATTTTGATTTTCAGTGCAGCATCAACTCGATCCACTACAGTGTAAGTACCTATACTTCCATCATCAAATCCAATAATAATGTTTAAATGTCTCTGTGAGAGTGCAAGAAAAGTGGGAGTTTTATAAAGAGAACAGGCACCGATGTTTTTGCCATCTGCTAGCCTCATTACAATTAAACTAGAGACTGCACCATTGTCATCATCTTCTTCCCCGCGACAACAAATGTACACCAGGTAGCGGCCATCACGAGACAGCCTCTGCCGCCAGATGACACCTGGAGCGTGAACCACACGAAGTTTTCCGCTGTATAAATCAAGCACGTTGATGTTCTCATCACCACGGGTTATAATTCCTAGCTTCCCATTTGGAGATATTTCAAAGTCTTCCAATTTTTTTAAGAAATTGGTAGGCAATTGTACGCGTCTACAGATGACTTCCTCTGTTAGGCTCCAGATGTTCACAGTTTCAGTAGATGTTATAAATACTATAATATCTGGGCAGTCTGGTATCAACTTAATATCCACAATGCTTGCACCATCATCACAGCAGAACTTCTTTGTTATACTGCCTGTCCAGAGACTCACTGCCAACACTTTGTTCTTTGCCATTCCAACTACAAAAGTATTTGCAGTTGTTATAAATGCATTCTCTAAGGCAACTAAAATATTGCAAACTCTATGTCCTGTAGCCAGTCGCCAAACTCTGGATGCATTCTGCTCACAGAGAGAGACTACAAACTGATCATTGTGAGTAATCATTAGCTCTGAGATCTTTTGTCCATTAATGCGAAAGATATTTTCACCGCTAACTGTGTGCCATACATACTGGCTGCATTTATCATCTGATGTAACCATTATCTCTCCAGAAGAGGTCAGTACACAGTTTTCAACAATACCTTCATGCTTGAACACAGCTTCAATAAATCCAGTGCTGAAGTTCCACTTATGGACAGAATCTGATCCGTCCAATGTGTATATTAATTCACCTCTGGCTGGCAACACCAGTCTTTGGATGGGTTTGCCAGATTTGTCAATATTGGACATAGCAGTTATGATGTCTATATCCCAGATAGAAAGGACACCACTGGTGGATAAGGATAGCAGCATGTTGTGATGATTTGATTTAATTAGCCTGACTATAGTTCCTGAGATTTCTTGTAAGCTTGCCATACACTGTCCAGTATCTCTTCTCCAAACAAAAATGGCTGAGGTATTTTCCATTGAAGCAATTATACAGTTGCCATTTTTGGACAATACGGCAGATATAAAGCGCTCATTGTGTTTAGCTCTAAACTTTTCAGCCACCTTCCACACATGAGTGTCAAGAAGTTCAATGCTGAGAGCCTTACAAATTAAAATTGCACTTTGGTCTTCAGAAAGCTCTATGCTGACAACTTCGCTGTCTTCTCTTCTGCAGTCAAAGTCATCTGTAAGCTGGGGTTTTGCAATTTCCTCTGTATTCCAAACAGAGAGGCTACCCTCACTGTCCACCATCACCATTTCTTGGGCTGTGTCCAAAATGAGAAGGAATTTCACAAATCCACTTGAAAATTCAGAGGTCACGGTGGTCAGCTTCTCTCCACTGCCCAAGTGGAAAATGGTTGCGGTGTTCAAATACTGCCCGCAGAATGCATAAACTCCATCTGGAGAACACTGCACACAGGTCACTTCGTACCAGCAGTGGAAGTGATAGAGAGGCCAACCATAAAGCAGATCTATTACAGTAACATCTTTACTGGCCTCCAGCCAAGCAAGCGCATGGTTGACTGATAATGTAAATCCATTTATAAAACTGGAGTCCCCTGCAATTCCACAGTGTTTTGACCCCTTAATTTCCACCTCAGACAGAAGACAGGAATTTATGTTATCATATATCAAAAGAGTGTTGTTTGTTGTAGCTACTACAAGATACTTTTCATCACTAGTAAGCTTCATCCCTAAGATAACAGACGGAGATGTTGTAATTTGCCTTAGTAACTGGCGGGTTTCTACATCCCAAGTGCTAATGGAGCCATTTTCTAAAGCAGCAATAATTTTGCTGGGATTAAATGTAGGCAAAATCTCAATGACGTGCATGCAGCTGGATGACAGTGGCAGGCGCTCGGGGCTGTAAGTCACATCCATTGAGGAATGCAAAGGGACGATAGAGCAGTACTTGGGTCCATCCTTGTCACATTCTAGGAGGAGATGTCTGAGTTTGGGCAATGAACTCACTACTGGGAGAAGTCTCTGCTGCAATTCAGCAGAGAGTGAACCTGGGTATTTTACTACTTTGAACTTTATACTGCGGAGGGTACTGGCCAGGAATTTCAGCTCCTTTTCTTGAGAGTAAGTGTAAGCCAGTTCTATGTCAGAAAGTGCTTTATCAAACTGCCCTATTCTAATCATGGTGTACAGCCAGCTGAAGTTCATGATGACTCCGTACAGAAGATCATCAGTTCTTCCACATCTTGTTAAGTGATGAATAAGCTCTGTCATTTTTCTGTGATTAATAAAAAATATGTCAGGTTCCAATGGGTTACACTGAAAGACCCATGGCTGATCTGGTGCCTGCCTGTCAAAAGCAGCCTGATCCATGCCGTGCTTTTCATCCTCATTCAGGCCTCTACTGTCACGGTCAGGACAACTGCTCAGATATTGGTCATTGCTGTAAAAAGGTTTTCTTCGTCCACCTGACCAAACACCAAGGAAATACTCCGCCATGACTGTGTGCATTTCACGCAAGTCTTCTTCATTGTGCAGGTACAATTTCTGGGCAATTAGCTGCAAGTGCCTATTTGCCCAAAGAAGCAGTGTTACATTTTTCACCTGTCGCTCTATTAAATACCCCTGTAAGCCCTCCTTAAGTCTTGCAATGTATATATATGGAATTCTCAATGGCTTACTCTCTCTGACTCTCTCATTCAGTTCATACATAACACTGTTGTCAAGGGCTAAAATATCCTCCAGTTCCATTTCACTCAGGCCAGATTTGGACATAGTGATGTAGCCAAGTGCTCTTGACAATAGTCTTGACCCACACTTGTTTTCCAGTGACCAAAACAACTGCTCTATGCTTTCGTGGACAGTAACACAGAGGGAGGACTCATCCACATCCTTATGAGATCTCCAGTGCCTGACCTCTCTGAAGGTTAAATTCACAAACATAGGCAGCGTGCACTTGGAGAATGCCTCATTGACATAGATTTGTTGCCCTGATGTTACTTTCCTTTTAACTCGCAGCAGCTGATGTTTCAGTACTTGACTACACATCTTTCTGTCCCTTGCAGTCAATTCAATATAGTTACTTTCTTCATGAATAAGGCACCTCAATTTTTGCAGGATCCCATGCTTGTTTGGCAGTGTTGACAAAATTATCCGTACTGAACGTGGAAGGTGAATGGGAAGCCACCAGAGCTTCCTACCATCATCACTATCTGTTAGCTGTTCTAAAGCATCAAATATAATCACCAGTGGCCTGTGAAATGAAGACTCATTCAAGAGATTTATGAACAAGTCCCGAAGATCATGAATCTTTTTTGGGTAACTTTGTATGAGGCAACGATAGTTGACTGCTAGTTGTTCACAAATGCTTTGAAGTATATTCTTCAGATCTGTACTTGTTTCAGTGGATCCCAAAAATCTTATAACTACTACGGGGTCAGAATCTGGTCCCATCTCTTCTTGCAACCAGGAATAGGCCTAGAATGTAGAGCATAATTTAGTTTACATCTCAATGAAGCACAGTAACAGAGTTTATAAATAGTGATAGTCTATGTATGAATAAACATTTAAAAATATTGCTGGGTGAATAGAAATGCTGTCACTGGCAGAGTTCAAGGTGGGTGCACTGAATGAAATTCAAGTCATATATCATCTTTGTTTAGAACAAAAAGGCTTACATCAAAGGGGACATGAGTAGAATGTACTCCATATATCCCAGGGTACTCTTCACAAAATCTGGGTCTCACCTCTGAAAGTAAGTAGATAGAGTCTCTTACAAATAAACTTCCTTAGACACTACACAATGTCATCCTTGGTCAGGCACACTAGCCTGCCACCTAAACCTGTTTAGCATTGATTCTGACTGAGTATAAAGACATGTCTCTAGAGGACACAGATCAGAGTACAGACTGCCCTTAACTGGCTGGTTACTTTAATCCCTGGCTCATAGAATTACACTTTGCCTGGGTGTAGCTGTGACTTCGACTCTAAAATACTGGCACAAAAAGGAAAAAATACCTATCTCTTGAAGTTTTTTTGGTTAGAGTACTTCAAGCCAATGAGGAATGTAACTTCTTTAAATCTTCCCAGACTGTGCAGGCTAACACATCTCTTCACCTCACTTTATGTTATTACAATATTTTAAAAGAAAAACAGCACCAGAGTCTGTAGGCTGACTTATGTACTCAGATATGAAACGAGATCTTGAGTTGCAAATCCCCATTTCACATATGCAGCTAATGTGATTCCACAGGAAGTAGACACAGGGATTTAAAACAGTATTGTTCTCTTCTTCATTTCCTTCTGGCTGATATGGCTGTTTCCCAGCTCACTATGCTGAATTCTCTGACCACCCTGCCAGGAACTCAAAGTTGTGATTGTCATCTGCAGAATTAGGTCTGGTGATGCCAGCTTAGTCTTTTTCTGCACCTTGTCCTGCCTTGCACAAAGTGTTTCATTCATTTCCCTGTAGTACTCAGCTCAATGACTTAAACAGCATACGCCAGATAAGTAAGTATGGGTATTTTTGCAGCTTATTACATATTGATTTGTAGCCAGTGTACTAGAATAATTCTGGAATAATTTCTAATGACAACATGAGATAGCATGACTTGGAAAGACATACTGCATTTAAGACTAAAACCAGAATAAGATGTTTAGGTGGTTGTGGATTCATAGGGCCTCAAAGGAACAAGAAGGAAAGAGATCATTCTAAAAATACATTGTTAATTCAAAATATATTGATTCCTATTAGATTTCTAGGGGCTTTGATAAACTGTATTTGTTTTGGCTAAGCACATGATACAGATACATTATTACTGAAAAGTAGTGTTTTTCTGCAAATGTGTACAATAATATGCTGAATATACATGTTATTATTTTTATTTTATATATGGAGGGCTGATAGATCTGTTGAGAAAAGAAAGAATTAAACTAAGTTGGCCTTTACACACAGGAACGCTGTCAACCTGACCTTAGTATGTAAGGTACTTATTTACCTTTTTTGCTGCTTCAGCTAACAAAAGCGTCTTCCCTGTGCACGGTCCTCCATAAATGATAAGAGGGTTAATGTGTCCTATTTTTCTAGGTAAAACATATTTGTGAACTATGCTTAATGCCTCACATCTATATTCATAAAAAGTGGAGTATGTTTTACATAGCGATGAGTGTTGAAGAACTTCATCATACAGCATGTCTGTCTCTGTATCAAAATTCTGCTGCACTGTAGCTTGGATTATATCAATCATGTCTTCATAGAACTGTTTACCAAGTCCTTCAATGTAATGGCTCTCCACTTCTTGGGAGTAACCCAGTTTCATGTCACAGTGGGTGACGGATGTGTACACTCTCAGATTGGATGATGCGACAATGGTTGGAATGAATTCATCCCTGAGCTTGATCAGTTTCTCATGTGCTTCAGGATCTCGTAGAAACTTCCCAGCTTTATGTACCACATCCATGTATTTTCCCATCTCTGGAATTTTAACGAAACGCTCAATGTTGGCAATTTTCCGGATGTAGCAAACACACTTTTTTAGGAAAGCTGGTGTTTGTTTACCCAAGGCAAAATCAAGTTCATCTTCAATAGCTGGGGATGAAAAGAGAACACAAGAGTCTCTGTCAACTTTTCTTTATAAACAGTTGAAGAACATGACCTACCCCCAACAGGCAGACTCGATTGCATTTGTTCTTTGTAAAAAAACAGAAAAAAAACAAACACAGAGAATTTGCTGGATGCTTTTTTAGGGGTTTTAGTCTCAAGCAAGCACAACAAACCTTCTTTTTTCCCCTTTAGTTATATGAGAAATGCCAACAGAAATATATTTTCATGTTTGTGGAAAGGTTGACAGAAAAGACAATAAATGAAGACATGGAAATTGTTAGTGTGAACTTTACCAGAGGAAAGATATCTCTTTGCTTGGCTGTGTTTCATTTTTCCTTTCTCATACAGCAATTTCACAGCAGTCTTAAAAATCTTCTTAATCTCTTCTGATATATCTTGCCATTTGTTCTCATTCATAGAATTTGAAGAAGATTCCATCTTTCAAAAATATCCATAGTTAAAAGGTAGGTGTAATACATACATATACAACTTCAGAAAGTAGAAGTCTAATATTCAAGGCCAAAAATAACATGGTAACAGAGAAACATATACACTAACAAAAATAAATAAAAGTTAAACATTTTATACTGCAGATGATCATATTGTATTCCATTTTAGAATTTTAAGTTAGCTCCTTGGAGTATTTTCTAAATCCCTAGTGTAGGCAGCTAATGTAATATTTTTCAAGAATAAGGCCAATAACACCTTTATAGAAAGAGGGTTTTGAGAACCAAGCCAGAAATAATGATAATAAAGCAGCAGCAATACTGCTAAAATTATCGCTCCTTTAATGAGATGTAATAATGATAATAATTTAAACTTGGATCTCAAAACTGAAAATGAGGTTCCTGGTACCTGTAATTAGGTGCCTTATATTAGCTACCATATTTTAAAAATACAGGATTATATGTCACATTACATTCATTCATTCACTGCTATAGTAACACTAGTCTTAACTGTCATCAGAGAAGAACTCTAATACAAATTCACTAATCCTTTCAGATGGTATCTTACAAATGCCATGCTGGTTCTTTCTCTAAAGCAGCTAGGTTTTATTTACTGCTGATGAAATATTTCAGGGGTTCCCAGTTTTCTCAGAGTGTGGAATCTCCAGGATAAATTCCTAGCAACTCTTTCTTGATAGAGCTGAGTATCTTTTATGACTTTCTGTATGTTTATGAGATGTAACTCTGTGTTACATCTTTAAGTTATGTTACATCTACATTGCAGCTTTAAATTCTGAACATATTTTTAAAGTTACTTTAAGTTATGAACATTAAGTCATTTAAGTTATGAACATCTTTTACTTAGTCCCGTGTCAGCCAGTAGCTTCAGGAAAAGTACAAAGATTTAATAAGAAAAAACCCCAATAATGCAATATGCACTCAAAATGAAGTGCATATTTTATGGACTTCATTTTTGTACACTAAAATATGTCCTTGGGTACATACAGGATGTGTAGGAGGGCAGAACTGAGCCCTGAGAAATATATATAGTTTTTATTGTCATCAATGAAAGACAAATGCCTGCTTTAAAAATGATGATTAAGAGGGTTCAAAAATCTTATGTTAGAATACAGTTAACAAGTTAAAAGTGTTATATCTGACTCAGGAGAGTGCTAAGCACTTGTGAGAGTTTTCTTCTATGGGGATAGAAGGGAAAATGTGTATTTCCTCTGCAAGTCCTGTTCATTGAAATCTAGCAAATGCACAGTACGAAGCAGAAGAGCCTGTGAGAACAGCCTACAACATCAGGGAAGGGCAATCTGTACAACTAACCCACTAGCCCTAACAGGTCACAGACGACTCAAGGTCACTTGCTCTGGCTAGCAGAGAGCGCATCAATGCAGGAGTCGTGTTCCTTGGTGTGTGGCAGCTGCTCTTCACCATGTACGGGAAAGGAGCACCACAGCAGCAGCTGTTCAGGTGTGGACAGATCTGTAGAACCTAATTCAAAGACAACACTAACTGCCTGGCCTTGGGGACTGCCTGCCACCGTAATGGGAAATTTTGTGAGTAGGTGACCATGACTTACCGTATTCTGGTAGTTCTTCAGCATTTCTGATTTTGGTCTGAGGTAATATGCTGGCGGCACTGCGTTCTCATCCCTGCAGTACCACTCTTCTAAAATCCTTGTCTCTAGCTTGGCCTCTACAGCAGCATCCAGGATCATTTCAAATTCTGCTGACTCAACTTCCCCCGGTATTCTGATGTTCCCATACTTCTCTCCCAATAGGCCCTATGTATTTACAGAAAAAGTAGGGATGAAATTTTTCTTTTTCATTATGCATGAAGCATCCTCAGGGTCTGAATTCCCTAAAAGTAAGTCTGGTAGTAGTGTATTGATTTTGAAATTACTAGGAAGGGAAACAGATACTGTGTGACAGGAATTACAGTTAAGGGTACTGTACTCAGCTGTATTTTACTACTATGACTTAGAAAATTTCAAGTAGCTGTATTTTCTCTCATAGTACTAACTAGAGTAAAAATACAAAGGCATTCAAAAGAAATAATTAAAAAATATCCTACATACTTAGCACAGTACTGACTCATGTATTACTGAGTTCCGTTAGTCACAGGTTGAGAATATCCTCACATACAAAAGCAAATTGAAATTGTGGCTTATACCAGCAAGGATCAGTGTTGCAGAACCACAAGCTGCTTTGCTGTCTTCTATTCTTGTCGTCTTTGCCTCAGCAGCTGTCCACTGAATGAACAGTGGGGTAAGGAAGGAACAAATACAGAGCACAAATTGATCAAACCAAATTTCAGTATCTCTGCATAAAGGTAAAAGTTTGTGGAAGTCAGTTCTGAAACTGGGCCACAGGAGACATTTCCCTTTAAAAAATGAGGATTAAAATACTGGTTGTGGTGCTCTAAATAAACTCTTTTAAAAGAAATTTACTTCTGTAGTTGAGTGCCTGTAAAGATTTTTCTAAAAATTTTGTAAAAATATGATTGTAATGTCCTACAACTTCATAGATGATAGTGTTATAGGAAATTGCTGCAATCTTTTGGCAATTTTTTTTCAAATTTTTGATCATCAAGTCAATTCTGCATTAAATACTTGGTCCACAGAAGTCAGTGAGAATTCTTACTAAATTCAAAATTTGATTTTTAAAAATTCTTTCCTCATTTAAAATGTATTCAGTAAAGACCTTGCTTTAATGAGAAGGAATACTTAACATGGAGAGGAACCAACAGTATCACAATCTTGATTTGAATCAGAAAGATCTCTTAGTAAAGTAGTGCTAATGCAAATATATTAGTGCCCTAAAAATGTAAATGAGCATGTTTGTAAATAATATCTAAATATTCATTATTTTTAAACCACTCGTCATAATGAGAAGCTGTTTTAAACTCTTCTAGCAGAAGAACACCCTGAAAATCAGTAACTGATGACGATGAAGCCTGTTTCACTGATTATAAAAGCACAAAGCAGCAGGACACTTTGCTGAACCCGGCTATGTTGTCACACGGTACTCCAGTGGCTCACCATGCCAGATGCTGCAGCCCCAGCGCAGACATCAGAGCAGTGCACGAACACTGCTTAATCCTTCCAGGGAAAACCAGTTAGCTCAGACCACACTGGACATTGTGTAAACTAACCTGGCTGATTTTTGCCTGGAGCAAGCCAGGGAGATCTTATGAACTACCATGCTGGCTCTGATGACAAGCAGTTGGCATCCTCCAAAGAGGAGCACTGACAGAAGAGCTGGTGAAACAGGAACAAGTCAATGTCTGTCTACTGCTCAGAAGAAGCAAATGAATGTAGGAATTGTGATAGTTCATATAGCTCAGGATCCAGTTTCTGACAAGTCACAGCATCCAAATCCTTCAAGAAGCTTCTCCAACACAGAGGCATTAGGGGAAAGTTGAGTTTTCCTGGCTGCCCATTCAGATTCTACCACTGCTCCATTCAGGGTACATGTCAATGAGTCAGGAGAATGGAATGAATGTGTTTAGCAACTAGAACTATATTAATAATAAATTAAATATAATTTATTAATAATGTATTAATAATTTAATGAAATAAAATGATCCAGTATTTCTATAATCTAAATTTATTTTTGATTTGTAATCATTCCAGCTAGTAGCTCCCCTCAGAGAGGGTTATGTTGCTTCATATAATGAGATAGCTGGGGAAAATTTTGAAGCTTTTACTGTTCTGATCTATTCATAGAACCCTGTAATTTTGGAGTTCTGAAGCTGCAAAGGTTAAACAAAATATAGTATTATTTTCCTTTTTCATTCAAGTGAGGTTAATAATTTATATCATTACGAATTGGTAAGCCTCTTCACATTCAGGCTGACATAGAAATCTCATAAATTTCTCTCAGAGGAGCTTTTACCTTGTATAGAAATTATTACTTAAAATTCATTAGGCTACACTTTTCCTGAATATAAGTCCAGTGGATTCAATAGACAGTTGCCTGAGCAAAGATGAATAGTTGGGCCCTTCATTAACAATACTAAAATGTCAACATTATTATGTCTGATTTTAATGTACTGCATTTAATCAACTAAATTTGTTTTGGAACAATTTTGTGTACTTTTCTGCTTCTCTGGTACAGTTTATGCTGTTCTCTCTCCACTGTACTATAGTTAAATAATGACTGGTTTTACTTTAAAATGAAAAGACAAGACTTCTTTTATACCTCTCATCTCATGTCATTGCAAAAGACATTATGTAAATAATCTTGTATTAGGGATTATCCTCCTGACTACTTGAGCAAAACACAATAAAAAGGAATTTTGACATGATCCAGCAAACCCTAAATACAGTGCTAAGCAGGTGTATCATTCAGAGTTCTGCGCTGCATCTGTGTTCCTGTTATAGTCCTAAAAGAAGTTACCTGAGGTTCTGGTATTAGTACCCGACTCAGTGTAGTCATTTGAAGAATATTCTGGTAGAAAACACTATGAGGTAGAAAACTCTTCATGGAGTCATTCCTGTGCTTTCTGGTAACTTCAGACAGACCTCAAGCTACAACCTAGTTTTAGTGGCCTTTTAATGGAGGCATTGAAACAAAACTCTTCATTTTTCTGGAGAGTACAAAAGTGACTAACACTGGTTTTCTGAAGGACTGTGGTGTCACATCTCAGGCTGGGAGCAGGAGGCATGCTGAGTAACTGCAGCCGTTTTCTACTGAGAAACTAATGCTCAAATGGTGGGTAACACCACATAAACACACCAGGTTCCTGGGGAACATTTCTTCACCCAAATGAACCTTCCTCTAGATGCACTGCATGTTTTCCATTAGCAGTGGCACTAATAAATTAAAAAAAGACTAAGGGGTATAAACAGACTATGTGTATTTGCTGGAATTTTAATACACAATTTATTTCTAAGGCTGTGTGACAGCCTTAGCATGGGTGCATTTGCAGGAACAGGCTGTGAAAACTACATCTTCCCACGTTAGAGGTGAGGCTTGAAGCACCTCCTTCCCTTCATTCTTTTGGTGTCATTCTGGCTAAATCCTGACTACATCTGTGTAAGTGCAATCTATCAGGGTACCACAAAACAACTCAAACCTTAGAGGCCTCAGTGAGAAGCTCTGAACTGTATTCTTCCTTCAGGAGCTTCGGTGTCTGAACTGCATCTGTGTCAGAGGCTTGCAGCAGCCTCTGGGAATATCTGCCCCATCTCCATTTCCCTATACATTCAAGTAAATGTAGATTTCTTCTTAGAAAAATAAGGAAAAATGAAGCAACAGGATTGAAAGTAAATATAATTTCTCACAATATTCATGTTGTTTCATACTTAGTGTGTAAGTAAGAATTACCATTATTTCATATCCTTCTGAAATATATTATAGTACTCTACAGTGAGAACCTAAAACTTCAATTTGTGATAACAACATCGCAGCATTTTGATGATTATTATAGGGAATTATTTTTAAAGGGAACAGTAATGTTTATGCTGTGTTCACTATCAAGAGACAGTTTTATATGCAGACTCGTGAACCAAGATCTCCCACCTGATGAGTCATTTTCCTTTAATAGTAAAACAACAAATTAAAGTCTCATTAGACTGAAGGTGATTGAACGGTATAAAACGACCAGGCTGACAGAACATAAAACCCTCAGCAACCATTGGTGTCTAACAAAACTTTACAGAATTAACACAGAGCAACCTCAGCAGTAGCCTTGTTGGCTTTCACACAATCACAGAACGGGTTGGGTTGGGAGAGACCTCAAAGATCATTTACTTCCGCGTCCCCAGCCTTGGGCAGGGACACCTTCCAACAGACAAAGCTGCTCAGAGCCGCGTCCACTGGGGTTCCCATCAAGGATGCTTTGTTGAGCCTGAGGCTGAAATCACTGTTAAATGAAGGTTAAAAAACTACTGTCTATAAGATGGGAAATATTTTTCATTCTAATATTCTAGGTATGGAAAGATATTAAAATTGTAGACGCAGTCACAACAATGACCAAAAAGAAGACACAAAGAAGATTCAGATTTGATCTTGAGATATGAGGGATTCACATGGCATGTCATATTAGTTCATCATCATCACTAAAATATTAATGAATTCTGATGCCACACGTTATATTAAACCAGAACATGCTGAAATTTTAGATACATTTAATGCCAGCTAAGATAGTTGGTGGTAATTTTAATAAAAAACAGCTGTCAAATAACAGCAAATGATATTAATTACTGATTGGTTTTATTAATCTTTTTTTTTTTTTTTAAATTCTATACTGACATCTGCAAATGAAGCCATTTGAGAAGTCAGATTTGTAATGTTTTATGGAGTGGTTTCAGGTACTTGTCAGCTGAAGAGCAACAAATCTTTTTGCCATTTTGCCAACAGAGATCTGATCCAATGATCTTTTGCTGGGCTAATTAAAATCAGTCCTATTTCTTGGTCTTTGTGAAGACATGCGACACTGAAGTGCATACATATGCCTCTTCTGCCTCTTCTCAGAGCAGTCCTGGATTGCCAGCTTTTTGAAGAAGAAGCATCCAAGAAATCATCTTTGAAAGAATTAAATCTAAACACAGTTAATTTTTAAACTTAATATACTTCCTTGTGTACGGGACTAAGCACTCCTTAAACAATTTGGTTTTGTAAGATCCACGAGGAATTAGGAAGTATTACTGTCCCCATGTGCCACAGGAATTAAGTGCAGGGAATTAAGCCTGCACCGGGATTCAGAGCTGGGACAGGTGTGCAATGGTTAGTCATAACCACATAGTAGGAGCTGTTTTTCCTAATTCTCAGCTCTGTCCTTCTTACAGAAACTGCTGACTAGTGAAGGAGGAAAGCCTTGACCCCTTGTGATGAGGTCCTGAGTGAGTCACATTCCAGCCTGCTAAATTAATATAAGCCTAAACTAAGATCACTTATTCAAAGTAGAACAGCTCCATTAGGAGAATGAGTATCTCACGTTATTGAAGAGGTGCTCAATGCTTCACACTGTGGGCTGAATATTGGAGGGA
This sequence comes from Chamaea fasciata, assembly GCF_029207755.1. Lineage (NCBI taxonomy): Eukaryota > Metazoa > Chordata > Aves > Passeriformes > Sylviidae > Chamaea > Chamaea fasciata. Next base: position 22,016,698 of record NW_027094091.1, on the reverse strand, counting down.
TTTAAATGCTTTTCAAACACCATGGGGTATTAAGTTCATCTGCTGTCAGGGGTTGGGAAAAGCTGGTCTTACTGATGCCCCAGAGGTGTCCTCCTACCATTCCAGGAGAGCAGTGGATTGCCGTCTGGATCATGCCATGCCTCAGCAGGAGGCCTCACACAGAAATCTGGTGTAGCTCTTGGGCAACCACCTGGAGTAAAGCATGTAATAACAAAGCACACCCATGATGCAAAAGCCCTGTTCCAAAACCTCCCCTGAACTAGAAGAAGTCTGTGGTCACCAGGTATAAACCCTACTCATCAGCTTCAGAGCGTGACTGATGGGGTAACAGTCACACATCAAAGGCCCTGCTACTGCAGCTCCTTTCTCTGCAAGCAATCTCACAGCATTGTATAAGCAACTGAATACAAACTGCAACAGAAACATAAATGTTATCTTTCCACAGTTTGCATGACTAACAAGGGCTACAAAGTCCTCTGGATCCCTCTGTCCCCTATGGTCACTTACTATTCATTGCCTTCTCTTTATCCTGGGGTTAGACCTAACTCCCTGCTTTCACAGCCTTTGCTTCTAGGCTTCCTCCCTTTTTTAGTAAAATCTTTCTTATGAAATAAAACCTTTTTTCCTCTTTAAAGCCAGATATTTCAGTCAAATAGCCTTTTTTTCTTAGACAAATACATTTACTTCTCTACTGCTTAATGGGATGTTCACATACATGTTAGCTGATAAAAGGTATGTTACTATGTAGTCGAACAGACATCTATAGACAAGAGACACAATGATAAAAGTCAAATACTGATTTATAATTAAAAAATATAAATAAAATTTATAAATAAAATTTACATTTAGCACCAGGCTTAAAAGACCTCAGATTTCATCCAAATATTTTTTCTAAAAAGCATACTTACTGTAATCAGATTCCAATACCCACCAATTTCTGTCAGTTGCTATATTTGTATACGTGGAGACAGAATCACTTCAGCATAACTCCAAGAAATGCTCCATTGTTTTAAAATCTTACTTTTTACATGGATGCTGGCTACATTCTACATCTTGTCTTTCATATTGAATTTGGAGGTGGTAAGACAGTGCATTTGCACATGCAAACCTGTGTGGGAAGCCATTCAAGTTAAGGAAGGCACACAAAATTGTAACAGGTCAGCATATTTACCCTCCTTGTCTGCAGAAATGTGGGCTTAACTGATAGAACCAAATATAATCCACAACTTGAAAATCTGAAACAAATGGTCAGGATACCAATTTTTAAGGGCCTTTTATTTAACATCCCATCCTAAGAAATTTAGCACAACTATAGCTCTTTCTGGTTTCTTGCAAGTATATGATAACTCTGTTCTAACAGTATCCTGTTGAAATCACTTATGTGATATAAAATGTGCAGGTGCAGCCAGACATACTTTTGGGGAAAAAAAAGAAAATTAAAGTAACAAGATTAGCTGGGTCCCTGCCTGCCAGGCCTTGAAACCCAGAAGTTACTACCAAAAAACAAACAGAAAAGAATGTCCTATTTTATTTGTTTTTCATAACTTGAGGGAACAATAGCCAACTCATTTCAAATTCAAAGCAAAAATGCTAATGGCTAAACAATAGTGAATCATCAGAACTAAAGCCAGAAAAGTATATTTACTTCAATTTACCTCAATGGAATATACATGTTAATTGCTTGTTAGGGCAAACTCCAAGCCATTGTACTGGAAACTGAAATCAAGCTGAAGAAAGCTGTAATACTATGCTTAAACTAAGCCATGTTTTAGGAAGCTGGTGTTCCAGAGTAGCTGGTGCCCAGGAGATGTTCCCAGGAATTAACTGCCTCTAGTCCTTTTTATTGTACTTCTAGCTCCAATGAGGTGCAGTGTCAGGACCTCATGATAGAAACACAGGAAGAATGTCCTACCAATAAATAAATACATGTGATGGCCCTTATTGCCTATCAAAGGAAAAAAGTTTTGTTGCATTGGTACTAAGTCTCCCAAAAATACTACCGCTAGAAATTAAAAATATGAAAAAAGCACAAAAATGTCATAATTTTTGATTCCTGAGATGAACAGGTCAAAGTGTCGAAATTTTAGAGCAGCATTCTTGCTGTGTGGCAAGAGTTGTAAGGCAGTGTAGCTTATCAGACAGAACATTAGAGCTGCTGCAGATCTCTTAAATCTTCTTTCCATTTTTACTACATCTCAGTATAGAAACTTGTAAATTCCTGATACTTTTGCCACTGACTCAGACTGCCTATCCATAAAATGAGGCTAATGATAGCTTGCAAAATAAGCATTTTATTTTGAGTATTTCTATTTTGATATGGAAAAGATGTGTATTTATGTATCAGCAGCTATAGAACTGTTATTTTACACTGCTTGTCCTTTTTAATTTTTAAGGGAAAAATTATACCATAGAGCACTATCAAACATTTTCATTTGCTTTTTCTCCATAGGTTGAAGCTGTGAATAAATAGAATTAATTTTAGAACTTCATCTGACTGGAGAAAACACAAGAAATACAATTTTTAATTGAACTGGCTGAAGCAAATAGGAAACTGAAGGCATAATAAAGACATTTCTGTACTGAGAGTTGTTTTTCCACCTGCCTGGATATATATTTATGTTCCTTGGCCTGAGAAATATTGCAGAGTGTTGTTTCACAGAACCATCCCCTGATTTCTCTCTTCCCTGGAGCCAACTGCAGAAGTACCCCAGGAGGCCTATGTGAGTTTCAGAAACTTGAGACAGGTCTTGGTTTCAGTTCCATGAAAAACAAGAAGGACTGTTGAACTACTTTGTAAGAAAAAGGACTGCAATTGGGACTGGAAGGATGAGGTGAAAGTGCTGAAGTGTTTTTTTCTGTGAGTACAGTTCTTGACATAAAAGGTGTAGAAGAGAAGAACATGATGTTGGAGTTTCTTGATGCTTGACCTGTCTTTCAGAAAATTAAAGAGAGCAGCCAAATCTGGTTGTAAATGAGCCAATTCTCTCAACTCTGAACTTCACCCACAGTGCAGTATTTTTAAATCTCAAAGCTTTTCCCTAGTGGTAGGGAGGTATGAAATAAGGATGAGTAATTTCTCAGGACGTAGTGTGTAGGAGCTACCAGTCTATCATACAGAGTGAATGTGCTTCCTCAGAAGAAACTCATGACCTACTTTCCCTGATACAGTTTGCTTTGTCAGAATTCTCCTTTCTCCTGGCTGAGAAAGCATCAATGGCTGATGTAGTATTGCACTAAGTAGTCAGTTCATTTTGCACTAGGTGTTTTTGGTTATTCTTTCCCAGGTACCTTTGCACCCTCTCTTCACCTGATACGGCCTGTATCTCCTCTGCCCCGGGGTCAGCTCCCATCGGTCAACAGACCCCCTCCCCTCCCCCTCTTCCCTAGGGTGTAAAACCCCTGCACAGGGGGTCTTGCCCTCTTTTTCCTCCTGGACATTAAGGTGTAGGTTCTATATTAAAGCTGTGGGACTGTTTCCCATGAGGATTAAGAACGCCTTTTTGTCTTTTTTATCTTTGTCCTAGCCCAGATTTCCCCCCAAGGTCCATAGCTAGCCAGGGCTGGACCTCAGGGGCGAGGGAACTCAGGCAGGTCTTCCTCCACAATCTCCCTGTCTTCTACAGCATCATGCAGCACCAATTTCATTTTGTTCCCTTTTCCTTCATTGATTACCATTACTGTGTCTTTGATCAGCCTGAGCATAGATGCAGGTGAGAAAATCAGTCAAAAAGGATATAATTAGGGAAGAGGTCAGCAAATAAAGATAGCATAGAAGAAGGACTGGAGATTTTGCCTACCTCTGCCTAAAGATCTGAGGTGCTCACTCACTCTGATTCTCCAAACAAATGTGTTTTTCTCTCTTTTCTCTATTTTTGAAATTGCACGTGAGATTTCTTGACAGGCACGTATATTTTTCCTTTCACATAAAGCTTGGGACTTTGCAGGTAACTCCTGCTGCAGTCCAGATTTCTGTCAACTCTCTGACAGGTCCTGTAACACTTGACAAGAGTGGAGCTGGGTAGAAAAACAAATCAAATCGGTTAGGTTTAATAAAAGACTGTAGCACATAGCCCAGACTGAAGTCAATAACCTTGTCTGTGGAAATCACTACCCTTCTTGCAGAGAATGGGGAATGCATCTTTCTTGGAAACAGCAAGGAGATCAATATTGTCTTATAGAGGAAGGCATGGTGGTGTAACCTTTCCTGCTTTGTAAAATAATCACAGCACTCATCCAAGCCAGAAAGAATTGTGATCTGAAACCCTGTCTTGCATCTCACACGTAAAGTTTAGCTAATGGGGAAAAGCTTCTCCTACCACTGCTGTTTAATGTGCCTTCCTGAGTATTCAGGGACACAGGTACCATGGAGTCAGAAAGGAAGGAGATACTCTGAGCCTATCAGTGAAGTCAGCTGAGAGGACAGGGCACTGGCTTCTGGACACCAAACCCTGGAGTTAAAAGCTGGCACTCCTCCACATTCTTACTGCCCTCTTTGGTATACTTTGCATGCAAAGGGCCATATCTTTATTTCCTGTGAAATATTCTCTTTCTTGTATTTATCAGAAAGGCAGCTTAGTTTCTACATTCCCATTTTGGGATGGTATTTATGTGTTAAACGGTGAGGCAAAAAGCTTAGATTGAGCTAAATTTGAGCAAGGCAAAAAGGGCTGAATAAGACACTTAAGGGATTGACAGAGGCATCTAGTCTGTAGTAACCTCCAAAGCTGCAGCAGCTGAGAAGGAGTTATTAGAACTATCCAAATCCCACTGTATGCATATACACACACCTTACTGGAAACACTTATATATTTAGGCTTTTTTGTAACACAGTTAAGCTGTGTGTTCTTAGTAACATACACAGCCACCATAAAGGTATTAGAAAGTGTTAATTAATGAGTATTATCAGAGGCAGAGGTAGCTGATGGTGTAATGGAATTGTCAACACCCCTCCTGACTTTAGAAATACCGAAGCTAGTTGTAACACGACATTACACTGCAAATTTCTTTTTTTTATTTTTCCCCCTTCTTATTAGAGCTAAACAGATTGGTAATTGTTGAGTCTGCAAATGAAAACCTGATCATGTAATTAAATGTCAAAAAACTATTTCACAACTTTCACAGAGTACTGCAATCATTGAGAACCTGATATGACCCATGACTGCGTGGTGTGGAATGAAGCACCTAAAACATTGTTAATAAACATGTTTTATGTAAAACATAAATGAAGGCCCTCAGAAAAAAAAATTAATATAGGTGACATTAATTCTAGCAGATTTTAATACATTCATAATTTAGACTTTTCCACTGTATGTAAAACAAGTACCAGAACATAACATCAATTCTGCTATGCAAGTACATGTGGAATGGCCTATATATTTTTTTGACTAGTTCCTTGATTTGCAGAACTTATGTTTATGATTTTTGTAACCTTATGTGCTAATTGTAACAAATAATTATTTTTTTCCAAGCCAGCTGGTGTTGGTTTTTGTCATTGGGGACATTTGGAGGCTGGCACTCTCTGAACAGATATTTTATCAGTCTAGTCCTTCAAAGATGAAAAGAAATTATTAGAAAATTCCTTTCAGTATGATGGCCCAGTGAAGTCCACACTGATCAGAGAGTAGAAGTGTCAGCCCCTTTTTAATGTTCTCACATGATTTGCATGCATTCCCTGCTTTTCACATGATTGGAGGGAGAGAACCCTTTTTACCATTTATTAAATTACAAATTCAGAGGACAGAAAGCACAGTAGAATAGCTGCAGGATGGAAAGAACTATTTCCTATGAAAAGAAAGTAACAATCTAAACAGTTAAGGAGAGAATGTGAAAGGTATCTTTAAAGAAGCTGAACTGAAGGAAAAAACTAAGACAAGCACCAAACCCTTTAGGCACTTGACAAAGGTTATGGATTCTCAAACCCAGCATCACTTAAGGTGTTCAGAGTGTAAAAAATCTTTACAGCCAGTTCACATCACCAAATACCAAAATGAGATTGCTCTTTCTGATAATTTAAATTGTATTAAATATAAATCCATCTTTTCATAAAGTCATCTTTATGTTATATTTCAAACCCTGTTCTTCAAAACTACCCAATATCAGTTTTCCATTTATTATACAGATGAAAAAATCAACTTTATGAATTTTCTTAGCTTCACTTGCCATACTTCTTCAAGGATGGGATAAAACAAAATAGTGCCTTTCTAACGGGACATCTTCATGACTTCTCTAACAGTAATTTTTACGTAACAGGTTGTTTGACTTACAATTAATGGTAAGCATACAAACGCTGAATGTTAAGTACTGCCTGCAGGTAGAGGCCAATTGTTTAAAAATTCTGCAGCAGGTGTCCATGGAAATGAAAAAAAATACAGAAAAAAAATATATATATGCCACTTGCCTGAATGAAAACACTGTCTTGCCTGTGCCATGCAACTGTATGACTGAGAGGCAGAGTCTATGGCCTGCCAAAAGCACGTGGCCAGCTGATGAACTGTTTTTCCAGCCATGAGTAGCAGTAGTATACTAAAGCATTTTAAAACAGTTTCAAGCATTTTTTCTATACTACACAAAAGAGCCAACAAGAAAAGAACATGTAATTTATTCACAACGATTGCAGTCTCCCTAGTTTTCTCAGCAAATATTCTACGCTTCATTTTTTCAAGGTGGAATGAGATAAAAAATTACTCTGTGAGGTTTCTCTAGTCACGAAAGAAAGAATTGCATATTAACAGGACACAAACTCCAAAAATGCACCTTGCACTGAATGCAAATATTTTAAGAGGGAAGAACACTGATACTTTTTCTTATTTTACTTCTTAAATTAGCATCTTTCATTGAAGAAAGAGAGACCCTAAAAAATGATACATGCTGATTATTCAAAACAAACAAACAAACCCAACCCCCCCCCCCAAAAAAAAAAAAAAAAAAAAACCTAGCTACTATCAGCTGGATTTAACAATAACCAGACTGAAAAGTGAACTATTTATTTTTTGGGTAGGTGTTTTTTTTCTGGGTCTGTTATTGAAGAACCAAAGAATTTCTGAACTGTATGTCTATATTTGAAAAAAGGGAAGGTGTATATGCTAGGTACAAGCAGCACAATTAGCATCTCTCTTTGAATTTACCAGCTACCTGCTAAATATTGTAAAGTATGCTGTTTCTTTACACAGAAGTAGCATTGCAAGGTCTAGAATCCCCTCTCATTTCTGCTGAATAGCTGATGCTGGATTTTTGATCTACAGATTCATTTGTAGGGCAGATCATTACATTTAACTGATAACAGTACTACCTCAGAACGTGGTTTGGTAAAGCTTTTGAGGGTCATGAGAAAATAAATTGCATAAATCTCATGCAGCCTATTTCTTCCTCTACACATTACACAGAATGATGGAAATATGACTTCATGTTAATCTTATTCTTGCTAATACAGTCATTTATATTAAATATAATACTTAACCTTTCTGGAACGCAGCACCAGAAATTGTATTTCTGTCAAGAAAAAGAAGTACAGTGACTTAGCAGAAAATATGTGCAGCCTTCTGACTGAAAATGCAAGTTATTTTTAGACTACATAAAAACCCATGCAGTTTCTGTGTTACATGGAAAAGCTGTCTGATGAATCTTAAACCCGTTTCCAATGGGCTAAGTATAAAAAAATGGGTAAGTATTTAAGATTTAGAGAATCAGAGATGATTCACAGGAAAATACATTCCCATCCCAAAAGCAGATGAAGGAATTCACTTACAATAGCTTAATCATGTAATATCCCCCCATGCTTGATTTCACTTTGTGTATATCTGTTGTTCAGAGCCAAACTATATGGAAAGGGACAGAGATCCTTTGCCTCTTAGTCTGGAGGCTGTGAAAAAAGACCAAAACTTGCTGAAGGGAACGTTGCATATTTTGTCTTCGAAATTGATCACTTTGTCTGTTTTGAAGGGTTTCAAAATATACAAAGCTCTACTTTGATTTTTACAGAAGATTCTTTCCTGTTGGCCAAGTCCATCTACAGGAGGATTAATATCTGCAGACATATACTTTACTCCAGATCAATCCCAAGAAGTCCTATGGAGCCATTCCTGATATGTTAGAGAGAGTTCTTATTTGGATGGGTTTTAAATCAGATGCAGAGTGAGAAGAAAAGTAATAATTTTATATTTCTTTCTTGGAATTTACTTTACTGGAAGAGGTGGACTGTTCTGTCGTGTCTGGCTCCAGGTATTTCTCTTCATTCGCTTAAAAACTATAAATAGTAGCTGTGTCCTTGGGGGAAAATTAAATACTGAAATGCCCAAGCACAGATAATCTCTGCTGAATTCCCCAAAAGCACTGGGTACTTAGCATTCCCCCTGAACTGGATGTTCTAGTATAGACACATTTGCCTCCCCAACTTAAAGTGCGTGGCGATTTTCCCAGGAAAGCAAAAACAAAATATAACTCAGGCATTCCAGAACCTGTATTTTGTTTTTACATTAGGAATAAATCTTAAAGTAACATCAGAATTGAAACTGCAGTTGAGGAGATCCAGCAGAGCAGGAATAATATAATTTGGAATTTTCTCTGAGCTGGAATGCACTCAAAATTAATTATCAACCATTTGTACTAAGCAGAGAGAGTGCAGTAACATACTTCATGGAACAATTAAAGCATGCATTATACTGAGGAACACAAAGATACAAACAGTAGAAACATTCCCCTCCATAATTTACCGTACTTCCTCTTCAATTTCAGTGTGATTTAAGGACATGCCAAATATTGTAAATTGCTAATTTTCTTTTAAAATCCTACTGGAATTTCAAATTTATAATACTAGGTTCTTTATGTCTATGGAAGTTTTAAACTTCCCTGTTCAGGAAGTGATGCATGTGTTGCTCCTGAATTCAGGCCTGTCAGTCAATTCCTCCTGGCCTTGCCCTGGACTGAAAGTGCAGAAAAAAGCTTTTATACATCCCCAGTAGGTCTGTGGAAAGAGGAGCTTCAGAAACACTCTGTGGCGCACCTCAGCAGACCAGTGAAAACACAAGGGATGATGCAAGAGCTCAGGTTACATTTGTTTAGATGTGGCAACTCTTGTTATAACTTGCAGGATGTATGTAAAGGTTCCAGTGATGCACTGAATGCATTTTTTCTTTGGTATTGTTGTGCAATGTGGAGTTTAAGCAGTTCATAATTTAATAAATATACTGTATTTCAATCTTCCCATGTGGATGCCAAAGACAAGATTTCTGCATAAATTTTTATGAAAAGTATTTTCCCCTCATAAATGAGTCTTCGTAAATTATTCTGTAGATCAAAAATAGCATGGTATGTATTTACTGACAGTGAAAACTGTGAGAATTTAAATTATTTAAATGATAATGTAATAGGCACTGATTTTATACAGCAGAAGAAACTCCACACAAAAACCCCAATCTAACAAAAAAACCCAGCCTAACCAAAATCCAAACAACTTTCCTCTCCCTCAACTGAATCAAGTATTAATAGAGGCAGCAGTTAAGAGAAGAAGGGTACATTCCCAAAGTCAGTATTCACAGGAAATTAGTTTTCCATTTTTTTCAGAACTGTCTCCTCCTTGTGCTTATGAATGTGTGTTAATTTTGATTCTGTTGTTTCATATTTGGAAAAAAACCTTGGGACTTCTAACTTATTCACTGCACTCATTTAAGGAGTGAATTTCATTTTCTCTCCATCCAATATTAAAATGCAGGCAAAAATTGCCAGAAAGAAACACTTTCTAGAATCAATATATATCAAGTAGCTAATTCTGAATAGTTCCATTTAATCCCAGATCTGTGTCTCAATTCAAAAAGTGGTAATTGATAACTACAAAAAAACCCACAAAACCACAAAAACTACAAACCAAAAAAACCCCAACAAAAACCCCAAAAAACAAAAACACCAGCTGAAGTGGCACATTTTATAGAACTTTCTCAAGAAATGGCAAATTGCCCACAGCCTGCAGTGCCAAAGTCAATTTTTCATTATGTTACTATAAATGAAAAATAATTATGCTTGTTGGAGTAGAATCATCTTCAATTTTTGTTGTAAATGAAATAAACCCCATCTCACTATAGTACAGCAGAGGAAAAAACAAATATGCACAAATAGATTTCTGTGGTTTTGCCAGTCTAGTCACTGGGAGAGCTACTCCTTTGGCCCATACTTGGAAAACCTGAAATAAATATTGAAGTCATTGGCTCACTGCAACTTCTTTGATAACTGTTTCATTCTGTTTAAAAATTCTGATTTGGCTTGATTTCTTTAGTAACAATATCAGGCAGGCAGTTCTTAAAAGCCTCAGGATTCTGAGCTGCTAAAATATGCAGCAATAGTACATGACAAGGTTTTCTTCACTATCAAAGATTTTACAAATGCATATCTAAGGACACTGGTTGTTGCTACATGAAAAACTCCATGCCCTTCTGTTCCAGCTCTGGTTTTTCCATCAAAGGGAAGATAGGAAGTAGAAAAATAAACCCAGAAAACTAAATATAGTCACACAAGATGAAAGTTACCCAAGCTCTCTAGAGATCTGGGCCAGTGTGTGCTTCTGAAAAACAGTGCCGTGACAGCATCAAACCCAGCCCAGACTCTGCACTCCAGCTGCTGGGTTCCTATGGAAAAGTCTCTTTTCTCCAGGGCTCTGAAGCTAAATAAGAAAGTAAGGCAAACCGGTGAATGAGTAAGAGCCAGAGAGATGGTTGTAAGGGTGTGATAAAAGTACAGAATCACACATGCTATAGGTTGCTCCTTGTTCTAATGTTTAGCATGGAGAAACATGATCTCCAGCCTTCACAGCAGGCAGTGTTTTGTATCCCTTCCATCCCACTGGATTCTGTGGTTTCAGTTCACGAAATCTTTCACATTCTTCCCTTTTTAAAACAAATAATCAAGGACTTGCAGTTTTTTCTCTGTCTTATTATGACAAGACTAAGAATTAAGAGTTGACTTAGCTACGTTTAAGTACAAAGGAAAAAAACTTTGTACCTTTTGTAAAGTATTTTCTTGGCAAATATATTATAGAAAATAAAATTTGGGATAGTGGAAGCATGGTCTTAAGACTGTTTTGCATTGAATTAAAGCAAGTGATCATGGAGAGAACAGTTACATATCAGTATATCAGAGACTCAGAGCCTCCTCAGGTTGTCACTGACCTCCAGTCTTTTCACCCTCTAATACCTGGCATCCTAAATTGTCCTGGGTTAATGACAAGAGACAGCAAATGCTGATCAGAGCAGATAGCTCTTTGCTGCTACTTTTTTGTAAGTCTTTCTAGGCCAGCTGATAATGCATGTGTGAGAAGTACCAAGAATTAATTAACTGTGGCCTCCTTAAACAAGTTGTCAATAATTCTGTTGTGATAGTAGTACAGTCATACCTATCTTGCTATGAGGACTGATCATTAAAGACCCTTCTTTCCTCTCCACTAATACTGACGAATCACTCTTAATCTACAGAGCTGCATCGGGAAATAGTTGCATAGCAAATCCACAGCAATGAACATAAAATATATTAGAAAGAAGATCACACATTTATTACTGAATTATGCATATTAGGATAGGTAACATTGTATTTTTCTTGTAAAGTAAAACATTATTTTTATACCCACAACAAAGCATGGACCTGCAGAACTTTTCAAGCAATCTTCAAGCAGCTTCATGCGAGTCTTTTGCAGCTCAGGACTATCCCATTCATCTGCTTCAACTCCCCAGTATAAGTCTATGACCTGCAAAACAGGATGTAGTGTAGTTACTTATCATATGCCCTTTCTACCAATCAAATTAAAGAACAGTTTTGCCAACATGCTGTGTACTAAGCTCTGCTGTTCAGTGCAGTAAAAAGCAATGAGGTCTACATTCAGTCCTTACACAAACTGGCAGTGTTTCTTCATAAAAATGAGAATTCCAGCCTCTTACTTGCCATCCCACATAGCTCTTCCTGGGACGGTCTCTCATTTGATAGCCAGATGGAGATTAGCATGACAAGATCTTGATTTGATGTAGTCTTTTAGTTGCTACAAGACTGCATATAATGGATTGTTGCAGCAGCCCTCTTGTCAGAGGGCAGAAGTGAGCCAAGACACAGACTTCTTGTTTATCACAGCATGAAAAAGGCTCCTGCTTTATTCCTCTTTACAGCTCAGCCATCCTGACTCCAACTATTCACTGACTCTGGCTGCAGCAAGCTCCTACTGTAGGTTTCCCTTGCAGCCTCTGACCGCTGGTTATTTCCTGCTTTACTGTGACTCCAGGTATTAGTTTGCAGACTCTGAGTGCAGGCTCTTACCTAGCTAGACTGTGGCTGCAGGTTCCAGCAACAGGCTCTGACTGCAGACCCTGACTGACCTCCCAGCAGTGATTCTCTCTCCCCAGGTTCCTTCTTCCTTCATGATTCCCCTCACCAGCTAACCCACTCCCTTTTATTACACTTGTCTTCATTGGATATAGCTGTGACTCATCAGGGGCAAGGCTGTATTGGGTAACTAACACAGCTGTTACTTATCAGGGACAAGGTCACCTGTATTCCCTTCTCCTACAATGGATAGTAAGAATAATGACAAAAGAATTGAAAAAAAACCCCAAACCTGGCTCCATGAAAATTAATGGGAATCTCACTGCTGATCACAGTCAAGACCATGATTTCACAGCCAGTGTCATGTGTATCCACAGGGTATAAACTCATCCTTTGCACATGGCTCAAAAGAAAGAATAGCAATGGTTTTACATTATCACACTTCCTTTGTTAAGTGATCTCTGTACTTTGGAAGCAGAGATTGTAGAGATATGCAGTGGCAGAGAGTTTGCTGTCCAGCTTTTCATATTTAGCTACAGACTGAGTTTTATGACCCTAATTAGTTGCAAACAAACTCCTGGAAGAAACTATTCAGGTTATACTTATTTGAAGAAATTATGTGATGACCTGTGATTTCACTATACATTTTAACTAAAAGGCTGAATTCTTACAGTGGGAAATCAAATTTTAGAAGGTGGTGATCATATGAATGAATTACTTTTGCAGCAAAACTTATGGTACAGGCTAGTACTCTCTCATTTACTACTGATTCCTAAGATCTTGTATGTAACTTTAACAGAAAAGAAGTCCAAATGGATAGTTTAAAAAACCAATCAAAATTGTATCAATACATGACTACATTACAAAATTACAGATTATTTTAATATTGTTTGTTCTGTGGAAGCAGTATGCAGGAAACAATCATAAAATTAGCTGCTGTCCAAACAGATTATAAAATTAGCCTGAAGACTGAATATAAGAACTAATAATGAGTTGATGTAAAACTAAATTTTCAGCAGTTTACAGCTGGTTAAACTTCTTGGGAAATTTCTCCAACCAATACCAAGGTTTAAGACCAAATCCTAGAGCTATTTATGCCTATGTGTAATTGCACTACCAATAGTCTCATTGATTATTTCTGCCTTAAAAGTTTGTGACTCATATCAGTGTTTGCTGGAGTGGGCACATTGTTACTAAACATGACAGGTAGTGTCCTGTGTGACTCATGATGAGTGGAAAAAACCCAGGTATGGAATGCAAGTGTAAATAAAGATACTGAGTGTATTTTCTTGTAAGCTACACTTACACTGCCAAGAAAATACACTCAGTATCTTTATGTTTAAAAGAAACTCCGTTGCAAAATTTTGCTGGAACATTAATTTTCTGCTGTACAAAACTACATTTCAAATAACCTTTCTATTTCCCTCACTTGCACAGATTTCTTTTGTGTCCTTTCTCTTTTAGCATCAGGGAAAAAAAAAGTGTTCCTGTCCTCTGCTCTGCTTTCTGTTACTTATTAATACAACTTTATTATCACACTTCACATTGTATTCATCTGTGTGATTACTTTCATGATGTATGATAAAGCTTAAATATTCTCATTGTAAAATACAGACCTTAGCACACAGTAAGAAATGTTTTAATTACTTTTTGAATGAAATTATTGTGCAGCTGAGTTTCTTCTAAAATGTGAACGCAATTCCTATTTTAATTAACTGTTCAGAAATCACATTAATTCTGTAAATGTGAAGAGGAGACTCCCTGGAGCAGCAGATAATGCTAGAGGCTCAGTGGCTGTTATTTTATGGGGTAACAGTTTCAATGCATAATATCTTAACAGGATACAATTTTGTCCTGCAAGAGTAAATATTTTAGGGACAAACCTCTGAAGGCACCAAGAATTTCAAAGTAAGGTCTCAGAAGTTGCTCACTGTGCTAACTAAAAGAAATAGGATTTACAAAATTAAAGAAATGGAACAAGGAGACAATTATATCTGACTTTGAAGCATGTTTTTATTTATGCTTGGAAAAACTGTGCGACAAACACTCAAACTTCCAGTAAGGTTGCCAAGGTCATATGACAACTAGTGCCCTCTGCAAGAGCTCCTTACCTGCAGTGAACTGACACTGGTCTAGTGCAATTCCACACTGGTCACCTAACAAGAGACTTTTCATTCAAAATTCAGTGTTTCCTTTTGCTTATTTTAGCTTTTGTCCTACCAATCTTACAGTTTCACAGATTTTGCTTAGGAGATAAAATGATTTTATTTTTATGACTTCCAAGAGCTTAAAAAAGAATTAAAAATTTAATTAACGTAAGACTCTACTTGCCTTCCAGCATATATATCCTGTTGAAAATTATTTGAAACAGTTCATTGTTTTGAAGAAGAAAAGTGTACACTGCTAATTAACTATGTTTGGTTATCCTCCCAAAATTTTCAATTACAGCTACTTTCTTTAACCTCTCCATCCTCTCCTGTAAAAGTACTGTATTTCAGGTCAAAACCACCATGTGCTCTGGAAGTCTTTTCCTCAGCTTATTTGCTTTCTTAGCCAGTAAGTGTGTTTTTATCTGAAATATTTTCTGATACAATGAAAAAAAAGGCCATCAAGCTAACAAATTCATACTGTGATTGAATATAGTCAGTTCTGCTTCACTCATGTGGTGATTATGTTGAGTAACAGCTCCCACCAGATTGATGACACCTCAAAGATCTCATGCTTTGCTACAACTGAAACAATTTTGAGTGCAGCCAGGTGACTCAGTGAAAATTGGAGTAATGCATGTACTGAGATGCTTTTCATTTGGGTCATGATTTGTTAGGTAGAGGGTGGCCTGAATAATTTTGTAATAGTCACATGTGAGGTAGCTCTCCTTTGGTCAGTAGAAGATTACATATCAGGATGAAAAGTTAAGTGCTCTGCTCTGTACAGAGAAATATAAATTTACCCCTGTATCTGAAAATTACATAATACTTTAACACTGCACTAAAAACTGCAGTCTTGATTTTGCCTGCTAACCTAAGAAATTCAGTGTATCAGGATTGAAATAAGAAAAAAAAGGTCTTGCTTAAGTCTACCTCAGAGTCTCTTTGAAAAGGCTTTACTACATTTCCTTGGTTATTTTTGTACATTTTTCTACTTTGCTTCCACAGAAATGTAAGAGCTTTCTAGCAATTTTCTGAACTGTGCCAGTAGAGCTGTCTTTCAAACCTCGTATCACATAAAAATGGTTTTGGGTGTTGAAACTATATAATAAAATAATTTGCTTCTATGAATATCGACTAGAGTAAATTTAATTATTTCTGCCCTAGAGACTACATTGCAATCTGTTTGAAGAAAGACAAGTGTCCTCTTACAAAGAATTCAGTGGATTATGATCTACTTGGAAGAGACATGTCCCTCTCCAAGACGTTTCCTCAAAGGTAATAGAAATAAGGCGCTGATATTTTTGATGAATATCACATGGTAGTAATACAAGAAAAATATCATTTAAGTATCTTTTGCTATTCTTTTTGTGTACCACTGCAGCTGGGACTTCCCCGTAGCTGATGAGTTAAGACCTTCAGATGAAATTCTTTTATAGCCATAATCAAAAATCACTGGAATTTACCACCATGCAGATTCAGCAACTCCACTGTGACTCAGGGAATTAAAACCAAATATCCTAATTTAAGAACTTGTTATTTTGATTAAAAACCAGCTGCATGTGCATCAACAATAATACATTGGGAAGAACAGGATGCTGTATAAAAGGCATTAGCTGTTTCCAACTAAGCTACACTCTGGAGAGATGAATTTTTGGGGTCAATAAGTATGCAAGGAAAACTTTTGGATGCAAAACCAGAATTTTTGGAACATTGAACAACATTTTTACAACATCAAAAGCTGTATTTGTTTCTCTTAGCAGCGAAACGGTTCCAGGCCTGCTGACATATAAGGGACTGTGAATTAGGACATACCTGATTAAAAGTACCAGTGACTTTGACAGTGATGCCAAAAACACCTGTTTTAAATTAAATACAGCTCTTTTATTACCAATTTGCTCTTGCCAAAGATGGGTATGGGTCTATGTCTCTCATAACACACAGGGAAACATGAACTTACTAAAGCAATGGGAATGCTACAGTTGACATTAAAGAAAGCAAAATCCATAGTATATAATCACAATAAAAATGCACCATGTTTAATTAATTTTGGTAATCAGTTTCGGTATTCACCTGGTTGAATTATTTTTCACATTATAGTGGAACTTAAGTATGGTTTCTAGAAACACAACACATTAATTCAAATGTATTATTATTTCTTCTTCTATATACTCGGAGTATCTAAAACAGATGTGGTGCTTTTCCATCTACTCAGAATTTACCTCAAATCTGCATGTAAAATAATTTAAGTAATCAAAGGCTGAGACAGCTAGGCCTGTTTAGCTTTAGCTCAGAGAAGACACAAATGAGAGAGGATTTTTATCCAAGCATACAAATAACCTAAAGGTGTGTGTCAATAGGAAGTAGCCAGGCTCTTCTTGGTAGTGCCAAGCAACAGGACAAGAGGCACAAAATGGTGCACAGCAAATTCCACCTAAATATGACAAAGAACTTCTTTACTGTGAGGGTGACAGTGCACTGGAACAGACTGGCCAGAGAGGGTGTGGAGTCCTCTTCTCTGGAGATACTCAAAATGTGTTTGCAATGCAATCCCATGCAACCTGCTCCAGGTGAACCTGCTTTAGTAGGGGGACTGGACTAGATGACCTCCAACCTCAACAATTTTGCGTGAGATTCTGTGAAATAAAGCTTCTGTAATTTTCTATTTTACCAATGATATTTAAAAATGTTTCTGTTCTAAACAGAATTAATTTCAAGAAAAAATAATGCAAGATTCAACACAATGAAACCTACCTGAAATTCCAGGCCATAGTTTTCTCTGCAGAATTCTCTGAGCTTAGGATACACATGTTCTCTTAGGGCCCTCCTTTCTGCTATTGTATCTGTGTTGTGGAAAAAGATGGTATTAGCAATATTTACATAAACTCTTCTTTTAGCCAGGGATAGAGATTTTTCACTTAAAAATGAGCCCTTAACCCACACATCGCACTAATGAAAATCAAGTGCTGGGATCTAATCCCCAAATTGAATGTTGTACAAGCACACAGAAGTGTTAGCATGTGTTACAATACATGTAAAATCACATAAATGTGTTTGTATGTGTCAAAATTATGCTTCATTCACATTTTAATGTTGCAGCATATTGCAATTCAGTGGAGGTGAATTCATTTTGTAATTCAGCAGTCAGAATTTCTTTATTGTTTTGACTTCTATTTAGTTTCCAGACAGCTGAATTTTACAAATAAGAAACACCGTGGAAAAAAGAGATATACCACAGATGAAAGAGATCTCAATACTTAGAAACAAATCAGTAACATGAACTAACAATACTGTCTCAAATGCATCACTTCCTTCACCATCTTTAATCTAATAGTATCTTAAAACCATTATTTATCATTAATAGCATCATTTATCTTGCCCAGGTCATTCCTCCTATAAATCAAGTACTCTGATACCATGTTATTCTTACCATGCAAAATGACACGTTTTGGTAATGAAGTACAATATGGCAATGACACAAAAAATTTTATTAAGTTCAGTACATCCAAGTTAATTTGAACACATTTATATAAAGCATACCACTTGCATAGACAGTCAAATATGAAGTAAATTTGGTTAGTAGTGCAATTTTGTGTAGATAATAAATTTTATTCTCTTTCACAAGACTATGATATGTGATGGATTTTACTATATTGTAACTGAGTTAAGACCACACAGAGATAGCACTGTTGCTAAGTTATTTCCAAAAATAGAAAATAACTGTTGTAAGCCAGTAGCTCTGAGTGCCATTTGATGATAAATGAAGTGTTAACCTATGAATGATGGAGAACATCAACTGCAGGTAATGCATTATTTGTGTAATCACACTGAAACAAAACAATAGATTACAACTGATTTGACATTTCCCATATTGTTGCAAATAAGAGACATATATGCAAATCTAGCAATGCTTAAGAGCCACAATCAGAGCCATAGCTGACATATCTGAGTCAGATGTCTGTTCATAGAATCACGGTCACAGACTTATAATGTTTTTTATCTAAAAAAATCTAAGGAAGTGTGAAATCTGTAACTTATTACACCAAACTAATAATATCCTTCTCAGTATTTAAGTGTATCTTTGAAATATTACACAGATGTGTGGTATAATTACCACTTATTTTCATGAACAGAAAGCAATCTAGAAACATCCAGAGAATTATTTCTCCTGAAATCTTCATCAGGGTAAAAAACGTCTATACCAAAAGGCTCAAAAGTACAGTCAGGTCTAATTCAATTTATCTGAATTTTCACAGCTCTTCCTTCACAAAATTTTGATTTTGTGAAAGAAAATCAGAGACACTTTCAGAAAACATCCCCTCTAAGCAGAATAATGTAATACAATGAATTTATGCTTTAATGTTTTAAAATATGCTATGCTTTTGTGTTCTGACAAAAGTCCAACAAGCATTGAAGTCCTTACTACATCACAAGCTTTCCATTTGACTGTCCACATGCCACACAAGGCGAGATACTAAATCTAAAGTGTAAAGCTCTTATATATCCAATCTGAACACTGTTAATAAGAGAACCTCCTCGGGGCTACATTTGGATGAGTATAGCCTCAGTTTCTCTTGGGCAGTCATTACCTGACACTAAATAGGTTGCACCAGGAGTGCTGTGCCCAGCTCTGGGCATCCCAAATCAGGAGGATGGGGAGGAAACTGCGGAGGCTACTGAGATAGAGGCCAAAAGCACATGCCCTACACAGAGAGAGAGATGGACCTGGGCATGTTTAGTCCAACAAAGAGTGTAAGAGGGAGCCAATGCAGACTACAATTACTTCTAAGGCATTTACAAAGATGAGGGAGCCAAGCTCTTCATGCCAGAGAGTACAACAGAGACAACAATAACATATTACATCTTGGAAGTTCAGGTTGGACACCAGGAGAAGCTCCTTCATCCTTGGAGCTCTTCAAGAGTCAAACAAGTTCATGGTTGACCAAATTTCTGTTGACAGCACTTGAGGAGGGAGGTCAGCCCAAGTGATCTGATCTGAGTACCCCTTGCAACCTGCAGTGATCCTCAGGAGAAATTGCAGATTTGGCTTAGTTATCCAGACTGCTTGTACACTGCCTGGGAAGACTTTTGCTCCTGTCTGGGCTAGTGGGAGCAAAGCTGCAGAGTAAGACAGCTGGTGCCAAGGATCCAATCTCCATGCCATACGTTCTTCAGGGCATTTTATTTTACACTGAGCAACTCTCAGTCCTCACAAACATTTGGAATGCATTTGGTGAGATCCTGGAGTTATCTTCCTGTTTTTACCAAAAAGGAATCCAATTCATGCACAGCAAGACCCGCCTATGATGTGAGTCAAAATTAGATAGTGATGATCAAGAGATTCACTTCACTTGCAGGTCTTGCTGAACACAGACACATCCTACAAATATTTAGGAATGGAGTGAAAAAACCCAGCACTCTCAGCTCAGAGCTGCCTGTATTAGTACATAAAAGGGATGGATGAGTTGCTCCCTCCTTAGGATCCACAGTCATTAATTTTCTCTCATAGTTTAGTGTCTAAGTCATCCTTTCCTTGCAGAATGTAGTACGCAGCTAACAAGGCTAATTAGTCAGAGGCTTGGCATGATGCCAACACAGCAATATTATTCTGGCTCCAAAGCAATGGTGTTGCTGTACCTTGTGATAAAAGCTAAATGTGTAGTCTGCTTTGTTTGAAATACTTCATTTTTTTAACTTCACAGTAACTGAGACCCTTAGATCAGTCAGTGATAGAACACTATATATTCTATTTTCTTTGCCTTAACAGAGGTTAATTTTGGCATGCAAGTTTCTGAAAACACAGAGCATCATATCTTCATGACCAAGGAGAATAAACTCTGTTAAAAACTTACTACTCAGTTACTGAGATAAACCAAAATGATTCTTGCCTTTTTAAATGAAGACCGATCATCTAAACAGCTTGATTATTAAGGAAGCAACAATCCACAGATATTGCTTGCAGTTACTTAAACATGAAAACAGACAGAATGGTCTTACTAGGGATATGAAACAGGCTAAGTTGCAGGCACAACAAAAAGAAAGTATTGGAAAAAAACAGTATTTAAGAATAAACATAATTAAATGTAAAATGGGAAATATTTTGCCTGACGTTTACAACAGATAAAACCACGTTCTCCTACTTTTTGTTTATGCCCATAGGATTCATACTGCAGAACCCTGCTGGCTCTAGTTTCAGAACATGGTGCTGTTCCCTACAGCTTAACGTGTAGAGTCTTGTTCAGAAAATGAAACAACACACTGCAGGAGTAGTGCCACTTTGTAACATCTTAAAAATGAAATAGATAAAAAATTCCTTCAACTAGAACTGTGGTCTGGATACACCACTTGGCATACCCATTCAGTATTTTTACTCCTACCTCCGTATCTAATTGGAATTTGAGTCTGGTGCTTACATTAATTAATTTTAAGGATTCCTGTATTTGAAATAAGCTTTGAAACTTTAAGGAAACAGAAGTGTATAGAGTTAAGATGAACTCTGGTAATTAATATGGATGGCAGATAAGCTGGTTTAATTAAATATAATCTAACTTGATTTAAAGTGACAGCAAATCTGTGAAGCTGGCAGTTCTTAGTAATGTCACACAGGCAAATTCCACCTTCCAGGCTGCTGCTGCAGATGAACAGATTAACTAAATTACATTCTTCTAGCAGCCAAAATGAGGCAGCAGTTGTGAGATGAGCTTTCTACACCTCAATGTTAATTTGGATACTCAGAAATACAAAAAATAGTTCACAATAAATTGTGGGAATGAAACAACACCTGAAAAAATATAAGAAAAAACTTTAAAAAACCCCTCAACCCTAAACCTGTCTCCAAAATTTAAACAAACCCAAACCCACAAGACAGTGACTTGCTGAGTGCACATCTTCAATACAAGAGCCATCTCTTGCAGATGGCTGCCTCCTAAACCATTCCATAACCACACTGTCCTACCCACCCCTACACTTTGAACTAACTGCAAACATCACAGCACCCTCCTTTGCCTCGTGCTCCCCACGGTAATCCTGAGGACTGAACTGAACTAGTCACATATCCTTTTACATCTTTTCTCCTGTCCAATAAACACAACTGTTTGTGTGCAGTGTGACTTCTGAAGGTTTGTGCCTCAATCAAATCACTGCCAGTTTTCATTAGAGTATGCCAAGGTGTTGCTTCTCAGCATGAACTATTCCCATACCAAAGTCTGACCTTCAAACACAAGCTGTTCTGCTATTAAAGTCACTTATTTTATTTTTAATACAGCAAGTATGTTTTTCACTCTTGTGGTAGTAAATAGATGATGCGTATTTATAAAGAGCTGCCAAACATTAATCTCTGGGATAAAAGAAGTCATGAAACACAGCCCTGTTGAAGAAAATGTCAAAATGCATATGTAAGTGAACAGAAAGTTAACAAGGGCCTGATGGAAATTGCCCATTTCCAAGCACCAGTTATTCTGTCCTAAGACCAAATAGTTTATCATCTTGCTGTTACTGTACTGGTCTGAGTTCAGCCACAGTGGTGTGAATGGCTGTTTTCATGTTATGTCGGTTGCAGTCACACATTAACTCTACTCAGCCAAGGCTTGATGCAGCTGATCAAGGAGATTGCTCAGCCCCATTCTCCCATCATATATTGCAAAGGAGGTGCCAATGTGGGGACAGTGAGCCCCACTCCACCATGCTTAAAGGAGCAGCACATTCAAGGTGGCAATCTGTTAATGGAAAAGTAACCTGTGAGTAACTGTACTCATGTATGATGCAAGCTAAGGCACTCAAGCAGAGGAAAATCCTAAGCAGGGAGGGTGTTTGCCTTGCCACTCTTTGACTGACAGAGGAACATTGCAATTCCCAGCTTGAGAGAGCCAGCAGGAAAATTGTTGACTGACATAAGTTGAGGCAGACAGCTGAACCTGGAAGAACCCAGGCAGGAAAAAAAAAAAAAAAAGGCAAAAAAAAGCGCTGCCCTTGCAGCTGTTCAAGGCACCACAGAAATAAATGTCATATGAGGTCACAGAGCTGTCTACAGGTGTCATCTCCAGGCAGTCACCCAAGAAAGAGCAGCTCCTTGTACACACGGAAGAAACAATTTCTGTATCACTTCCCCCATTCCACCATTCTTGGTGTTCTCGTGCTTCACAGTGGGTCAGGACAGACCTGCTGGAGGTTTTCACCTCATGGCTTTCAGCCCATTTCTCTGCTGCCATAGTCTCCTGCCTAATTCACACTGCTACATTTGTTAACAGCTAATGTTGGAGTCTCTTGTGTGACTGTGGAAGCCCTGGATGACCAGTGAACTTCTGATCTAGTCCTGAATACATGTCCACTAAGATACCCAGCTATTTGCTTTTTCTAAGTTTTCTGAATGCTTAGATTTGAAAGAAGGGTAGAACACATTCTTGCCATAGGATTCTTTTTCATGCACTGCAATAGTAAAAAAAAAAAAGTGGGTATTTTATAACCGCAGTGAGAATTTCTGCACTTTAGTGACCCTAAGGTTAAAAATTATTTCACAGAAGTGCCAAGAAAGAAGTGTCTGCCAAGACTCTTAATGCTAGTACATTCTTGACTCATGACTGTTCAACTGAATTATTCCTTTCAAACTGCCCTTTTCACTGATAATGCACAACAGCATTGTGTATTACCTGTGCTACTAAAAACTTCGAATACTAGGAAGTAACATGTCCCTAAATATTATGGGAAACTTGTCTCTGAAAATAATACCATGATAAGTAATTTTCATTTCTATAGTACCTTTTCTCCCAGAGCATTTTGCAAGCAATAAGTGAATTTGAATCGTGTAGCAGGTAAGAAAAAGGGAAAAAAAGACTTGAGCTCCATACTTCCCTTGCCTTCCTAGAAAACGAGCTCCAGAGACACTGTTGTCATTTTTTTCCCTTGGAGTTTCTGTGAGGAGAGAGCATTAGAACAGACATCCAAAGCTTCCCGAGATTATGTCCACCAGGAATGGGAACAGGTTGGACTGGGTCAATTCTCTGAGTGTCCCTTCCTCAAACAACAATGCCAACCTTGAGATCTTTACTGGCTCCCTGGAAGGCAAATAAGAAACTGGACAGACTGAAGACCATTCGTTAATTCAACTAAACCCCACGACTAACTAACCATCCAAACAAATTCTGATTAGCAAAACACTGCAACAATACTGTGATGTGACATAGCTGTGTGTCCTCACTCCACCTGATAGTCGGAGCCCTCTCAGGAGATGTGCATGAAATCTGTGTGACTCAACCTTCTCAATTCTTAAAAAAAACAAATACACGACTGGACTAAGCATTTCAGCCCAAAGGAACGTCTGCTTGTCATGAAAGTCAGAAGAAATAATGAAAAATAACATTAAGATGGTAAGTAATTCTGAAATGTGTCTCTCAAGCAGGAAGAAATGACAGGATGCGATTACAAATTTGTGACCTACACCAGAATACTTAAACAAACATACTTTCAAAACAAAAGACATAGCTAGGCAGGATTCAAAATGTAGGGTCTAATTATAAGCCGAAAACTTCTAGTTGCAGCAATTACCTCTTCTTTTTTAGCCCCAAATCAAGCAATACCTGATTTTAAATGAGGCATAATTTTCTCCAAAATGTTCCATGTTGTCAGTTCATTGAAATTACAAATGTAAAAAAACCACATGTACAGTAAGTGAACATATGCAATATGCATTTTTTAAATTACGTTTTTTAAATTATAATGGCCAGATTTTTCATGTCATTTTATAAAATATCCTGCATCTTGACTAATAATATGCTTAACCAGTGCCACCTATTGGTTTAACAGTAACACCCAAACAATTAAAAAAAAAAACGGCTAGTAAAATCAGAGCAGTACAGACCCTTGCTAAAATACAGAATTTAGGGGAAACATCAGTATTAAACTGATATAACAGAAGGGAAAAAGTGGTTCCTATATCTAAATATCAAGATTCAAATTTTCATTATTCACACAATTGTCTTCTCAATTTGAAACAAGTGTTGGTTTCTGACAATTCTATTTTGTGTGCAGCCTGCTTTCATGAAACAAATTTGGAATTGGATCCAGAAGTTGGTGAAGTTAATGGAAAGATCTGCTAATCTCAGCAGATTTTAAATGAAGTTCTACATTTGGCACGTCTTGAAAGCCTGTATCTTTTGATACCTTACTGACTTCTGCAGAGTCTGCATGAAATCTCTTAATCCATAAATAAATCAACTAGTAAATAAACAGTACATACTCTTGTGTCACTCTAGTGGTGATGATATGGATGAGGACTCTGAAGAAGAATTTTATCTCATAATGTGTCCTAATTAACTAACCTCACATTACCCCTTGGGAAAACAGCACCCTTATACATAGATGTTCTTAAATAAAACAAGAAGAGTTAGGTTGACCTAGAATCCTTTCCCAAGCCTGCATATTCTCCCTGGACTGCTGCTTGGGTGCATTGGTGTCCTTGTGTCCTCTGACTGTGATTTGTGGCAAACACGGATCTGCAAAAGCATCTGCACACAAATGCCACAAACAGCAGGAGCTTCAGCGACACCACAGGTTGAAGGCAGAATCTCTACAGGGGGAGAGCTTTTTACACGCTGAAAACTGCGCAAGTGGAAGCATTCAAAAAATTTAATTCTTTCATTTAATAAAGCAAGTTAGAAAAAGCTCCTGAAAACCTGACAATTTGCAAACATTATTGTCATACAATTAAGTGACGTGACAGGAGAAACTGAAGACACAGCACATTTAGAAACACCAAAATTAAGTCTGAAATTTATCTCTGCAGAACACCAAAGGTTATAAAAATAAGCACCGGAAAACAAGGCCTGTTAGGACAAAAATTTGCTACTATCAAAATTAATGTGAAAGAAAAGCTTCTTATGAAATCTAAAGGAGTCTGAATGAGTTGTGGAAAAACAAATAACAGGATAGAAATAAGGGCCAGTGCAGTAACAAAGTTATGGACAGAAATCCCATTGATTCATTGAGAGGTGTCATCTCACACTTCAAAAAATTATGGAATTTCCCAGAAAGCAGAAAAAAGGCTTGCAACACTGGAAAATGCTTTCAACAGTTAAGTTATGTGTACTGCAATACCTTTGCTACTTTTTTTATCAGGTCACTAGACCAAAGAGAAAACCATCAGAGTGTGTTACTAAGGCACTTAAGGTAATGAGGCTGTGGCAGTCAACAAAGCAAAGGGATGTCAAAGACATTCTTCCTCATAATTGTAGGTTCGAGTGCTGGAAGAGAATGAAGTAGTATGTTCCAGGCTTTGAGAAAGCGTAGAGCAGAGCCCTAAAAAACCACAAGAAAGCCAGTCTCATAAAAGCACACACTTATTTCACGGTACAGTCTGGTACAGGACCATTAAATACACCTCATTCTGAAGATAATTCCAATAAACACTCCTATGTGACTTTGCATCTGGCAGTACTGCAAAGCAATGGAAGAGCTCTGCAAGCACTGTTGGCCCATGAGTAAAGCTGCCCTTCCCTTACCAAAATTTTCTACTTTAGGTGCACAAGGCATGGAGTTCCAATCCAGCTTGCATTCTTCCTTAAGTTTGATGCAATACAGCCACAGTTTGGGTCAGTACAAAGCTGGTGAGGTTGGCTGGGCCAACTGAAAAAAGCACGATTGATAAATGTAGCCTACTGCGTGGGCTTCAAGTGAAAGATGTGAAGACTGTTATGCCAGAAGATGAAAAAGTCTCAAACCTGACACTTTTGGGTGTGCAGAAGCACCCACGTGAGAATAAGAGCTGCTGCTCGCTATCAGTGCAGTAGGTTTGCATCAATACAGTAAGAGTTTTCTTTGCAACAGATGTTTTTTCTTGATGCTAAATGGGGAGGATTAAATAACATCACTGAGCAGTCAGAATAGCTCATGGCTGTTGTAGAAACTGTTATCAAACATGAATGAATGAAATGACAACCCCAGCAAAGGAAAGCAGCTGCAAGAGGGCATTAAGCCCAGGACAATGGGACTACATGAGGGAGGGATGCCAGAAACTCAGCTACAGTTTGCCTGAAGAAGAGAATCTCAACTGATTTTAAATGACTACTTCACTTACTGACAGCCAATTTCAACCTAGGCATTAATATCCACTTACAGGCCCTGTTTTTAAACTGAGAATTCCAGGTAGGGTCTGCACTGAAACTTATTGAACATGGCCAAAATTGTACAAAGCTGGCTCGTTTTGATGGATTATGTAATGTCTGAGAGGCAAATGGTGATTGACATGTAAAGGAAGAGAGATTTATCAGACCTTGTTCTCCCCACCCTTCCAATTCTAATGATTCATCTAAGCATTATTTTTAGTGAAGATTATATAATCAAGTTGAAAGGGCCATTTTAATAAATTCTAAAATGCATCTGTTTTTATCAGTCAATTATCCTTCTGATGCCTTGATTTTCCTAGCCATTGCTTTCTTGCTCTAGGTTTTATTAATTTCTTCTGCTTGCTAACCACATTTTGTTGATTATTTGTAAAGGTAACAGTAAATTTGCACTTTAACCATCTTGAGGAGTTAGTAATTGAAAAAGGACAACACATGTTCTAGTCATTTCAAGAAGCAGCTGTAGTTGAAACAAGTAAGTTTAATTTCTCACAAATACCTTATACAAGTATGATGCAGAAAACAATATTTACAGAAAACTTCCAAATGGCATACCAATTTAATTAATCAGTGACTGAACTACAGAATGTTTCCCAGATTAGCACTTAAAAATTACTTTAGCCATCCTCCCCAACTCTTTGCTCTTATTTTCCTGATAATAATACCCAATGAGTTATAATTACCTTTAAAGGAGGATAAAGACCTTCTGTGATGCTATGGTCTCAGTAGCAGTGTAGAATCTGGTTGAAAGGGTGGAGTTTATTTCCATTTCTTGCACTGCCAGACACTATCAGTCTTACTCAGTGCCTGCAAAGCTATTTGCCCCTTTGCCACAAAATAGAGAAAAATTAATCTTTTATCTGCCACACCTACACACAGTTAAAAGCAACTGAATATACAACTGGAGATTTTGTTTGAAACTATATTGAATTTACATAGTGACTGGAAGGAGCTGATTATAGCATTAACATTAGAACAATATATCAGCAATAGAATTACTTAATAGAATTATATAATATTATAAATGGTAGATTATAGAAAGTGTAAAATAGAACATTTTTAATTAAAACAGAGTGCAAAGAGATTACCTGCTTTTTAATCTCTGCTTTCTAAAAAAAAAGATGAACTGTTTTCTACAGGTCTTCTATCCTCTTTTGAAAAGTACTCTTAACTCATTGACTGACACTAAATCAGACCAACAAATCACCATGTAAATAAGAGAAATCCTATAAACCAGACTCCTCCTCCCATTCATAAACAAACCACCAAAGCAAAAGCTGTAATATGAGCCATAACACTATAGACACATCATAAGTGCCTCATTTTCAGAAAAGCTTCACCTGAAACAAGCAAACCACTACAGGACATACATTCATGGGAAAATTATCCTTACAGGAGCTTATTGATTTCTATTATCTATCTTTTGTACTGATGCTCAGATTGAGTTCCTGACATGGTAAAAAGATGAGGAGAAAGAAACTGGATTAGAGAAAAGTGTGAATAATTGTTGCAGCAGCTCTCTTGTCAGAGGGGAGAAATGAGCCAAGACACAGACTTCTTGTTTATCACAGCATAAAAAGGGTCCTGGTTTATTCCTCTTTACAGTTTAGTCATCTTGACTCCAACTAGTCACTGACTCTGGCTGCAGCAAGCTCCTGCTGTAGGTTTTCTTTCCTTGCAGCCTCTGACCGCTGGTTATTTCCTGCTTTACTGTGACTGCAGTTATAAGTTTGCAGACTCTGAGTGCAGGCTCTTACCTAGCTAGACTGTGGCTGCAGGTTCCAGCAACAGGCTCTGACTGCAGACCCTGACTGACCTCCCAGCAGTGATTCTCCCTCCCCAGGTTCCTTCTTCCTTCATGATTCCCCTCACCAGCTAACCCACTCCCTTTTATCACATTTATCTTTACTGGATATAGCTGTGATTTATCAGGGTGAGGCTGTATTGGGTACTTAACACAGCTGTTACTTATCGGGGTGAGGTCACCTGTATTCTCTTCTACAAATAATTACATACACCAGTTACTGAAAGTTACTGAAACCCATTCTAAACCAGGAAGTTTTCAAGAAATTTTTTACTTTTGATAATTTTGTTGACTAATGAGCTTATTTTGTGTCTGTGTGCTGCTTGTAAGCATGACCATAGTGCAACTGAATGCATATCACCACAGTATGCTGTACAGTCTGCTTGCTTTCCTGTGTATTTTCTTAACTGGTTTGGAGACAGCTCATGAAGAGTGAGATAATCTGTCAGGAATAGCACAGGTATGTTTGCTCCTGCTTCAGACTGGAGGACAGATCTGAAAGCCTCAAGAGGCCCCTTGCAGCACCTGTAGTCCGTGATTTGCACGACAAAAAATGACTAATGACATAGGTGTCTAAGGTCCCTTGGACTTCTGCTACAGCCACATACACCTGCTTTACATGGCATGTCATGGAACTCAATGGCTCAACCCAGATGGCTCACCAATGGCTCACTAACTTTGCTCACCCCAGATGGCTTAGTTCCTTATAATCCCACGCCAGAAATGACTTGCATTTCAAAATAAATCATGATACAAATTTTGCTAGTATTCTCCTTTCACTTCTTTCATCTTAATGTTTTGTAAAACATTACTAGTTAAAGACTAAATAAGGATTTCACAAATAACATTGCTATGTATAATGCATATACTATAATAACTATCTCAACACCTGTTTCAGTTTGGAAATTCATAAAGCCTAGATGAGACTGTGAAGATATTCAATTGCTAGTAGGATGAAATGGGCTCTATTAATAAATATTTGCAAGGGTTTAATCATACCACAGAGGAGTGTTACTATGCTGAAGACTGCAACTCTGCCACCCCAGGAAATGCTAGGAGCAGGCTGAACAAGAGTTTTTTACAGGCTCTGACAGTTCAAAATTTGACCTGTTTTGCTATTTTATCACTCCCAATTATTGATACATACAACAGTGTGAGTCTGGATTAAGTTCAGTGTGGAAGTCCTGCCATTTGCTAGTCTTTCTAGTTTCTGGGAGGAAGTGTATTTTGAACACTGATAAATCTAGTCTCTAAGGGTGACTTTTTCTCTAGATGCATATTCTGCTCAAGACTGACCAGCTGCTCAGGCTTAAGGTCTGTCCAGCACAGTGTTCTGTCTTCAACAGAGGGCAGTAACAGGAGGTGACAGAGGGAGTTTAAGACCAGGTCAAAGATAGAGGGAGCCATTTAAATATGGTGGTGATGAGGTGGCTTACAAAAGCTGCATTTGGTACTTACTTACCCAGTACTTACATGTTCTCCTTACCCAGCACAGCAGCGTGCACATAGTATGCTGCACTGATTTGGGCCTTCTTAGTATTTACCCTGCTACCTACACTGCTTGTTTTCAGCCACCTGTGATTGAGCCCTACTCCCCCTTTTGACTACAGATTTTTTAAGTAAAAACTCTCTGACACAAAACCTATATTAATAAGAGTAGTGTCAGGCCTTATTTTAGAGAAGCACTGACACAACCATGATTATACCGTGTTCTCTAATTCTAGCTATTATTATCCTTCTTTAATTAAAATTCCAGTAAAGGGATAAAGCAGTTTTCTTGAACAGTGCTGCCTATATTAAAATCTTCCAGATTTCTTTGTAATCCATGCACATGACTATTTATGATATTATATTTATACCTACCACCTTCAATATATTAAAACCTTAAATTACTGTAGGTGGATACTACTAATGCATTATTACTGCACCCTGAAAGGATATTGCATCACAAAATACCCTTTCAGCTGCTAAACTATAAGAAATTTCATTTGTTTTTGATAAGAAAATTACCACTTGGGCACTGCCCTCTTATCTTGAATTAGAAGTTTAGTAACTCCTTGAATTTTTCTTTATGTGACATATATTTTAAAATTCTCTAAACAAAACTTAAAGTCTAATGTAGGATTTTCTCTTGTGTTTTCACAAATCTGTGGACACATGCCCACACAGTCACGTAAGTTTCTTAAGAGGAATTATTTTGCTGCATAAGCTTAGAGATAGGATGCCAAGTTATGCAGTTATGTACCTTTTGTACTACACTGCTCTTATGTGATTACACAAATCCCACCACAGAATACACGTGGCCTCCTCGAAACACAGTCTTGGAAATCCTCTTCAGCTTGCTGCCCAGCAGACTGTTGCTCAGCTGAGAGGTCATCCCACTGCCCTTGAGCAGGCAGAAAAGAAGCTCCCCTCTCTTGACCAGGGAAGGCACTGGGATGCTGCCTGCTTGGTGCTGTCTCTCATTTAAAAGTCTCATATCTTGCTGAGGGAGTAATTCACAATAAGGACACGATTCAACACTACTGCTGTTCATCATCTAATACATTATTTGAGAAATTAATATCATATGGAATTTGCACACTTGTTTAATTTTTCCTCACTGTACTTAGTAACTGTATCAAGGGTCCAGAAGCTCCCCTTTATTACTGAAAGAAACCACTGTCCCCAAAACGAGGCATGCTCTAGAATGCAAATCCATCTGAAGAAAAAAAGCAACATTTGCCAAGTCAGAAAGAAAAAAAAAAGAAATTGTAGGTTCTGCTTTGTTTTAGTATTATTTCTTCAACACTATGAAAAGCAGTCATACTTCTGTAATAATGTGATTAGCATTCAATAAAATCTAGGCAGCTCTTCAGTATTGCTAGAAATACAACCTTGAATGATACCCTTTGAACATACTCAGTTCTCACAAGAGAACTGAGTACTACCAACAAGTTTGAATATAGTCTTTGACAGTGTGACTTGAGTGTCACACATCCATTTATCATCCTACACAGTTTAGAGTATTTTATATAATTTATGTATATGTGTGCATAAGTGTGTACAGAAAACTACAGATATACAAAATTACAGAAAATTACAACTGTAGTATTTTTAATATTAAAAATAATGGACCTGTGGTCAAAAAATTTAAGTAGTTAGTGTAAATACCTAAAACACTTGAAGCTGATAGCTCCAGGTGTTGCTACCAGGAAGATGACTGAGTTTCAGGTAATTTTGCTTATTTCTAAAGATCAAGAAGCCACAAACCCAACAAATTACGCAGCTTGCTCTTTTACTAAAATACCCCCACCCAACACCTCTTGATTATAGTATTGTTGCCAAATGCATGTCCTACCTTTTGAGTACAGGAATGAAAATTTTATTGAAAATTAAACAAAAGTTTTCAGTGTTGCCAGCATATTTGGTACATTTAGAGCAAATCCTTAGCTCAATCCACAGGCTACATAAGCAGATAATGCACATGAAGAACAGGACGACATGAAGAGCAGTTCTTTTTGTACAGATTGTCAGATTATTACATTATTATTTTTCGAGTTTATCTGTGTGCAAGAATAACAGGAACAAAGGCTTGAGGATTTACTTAGCAAAAAAACATCTTGTAGTGGTTGGTCCTGGCTTGCAAAAAGTTAAAGCCTAGATAAGACTTGGTCATAAAGTCTAAAGGAAAGTCAGATCTTGCTTTTTGCTCAACCACACCAGCAATGGAGTGGTTTCATAGCACAAGAGAAAAGAGAAAAGGGAAAATTATACATAGACGCAGAAGTACTTAAAATGGCAGATATTTTTCCTACTTAATAAACTGTTAGTATCTCTAACTTCTGAAATAAGGAAGACCTCCTGAAATAAGACATATTTCAAGTCAAGGTTCACACCAAACCTGGGTATTGATGATTTTTTCCCCCAGATTCTGAGATACTTTATCTCTAAAACTACTGAACTCTTTTTTTTTTTTTTTTTTTTTTTCTTTTTTTCTTCCTTCTTCCTCCCAAGTGGTTGCTTGGTTTTTGACTCTTAAACACTACAGTGATGTACGTCACACAAAACCATAAATAGGTACAAAATTAGGTAACCAGAACTAACATTTAGCACAAAAAAAGTCCTGGAGTTATTTGTCTCCACATCTCCGCAACACCTCCTTTGCAATTTCATACACTTGAACATCTGTGGTTTTCTTTAGCTAAGGAATAAATTCCACTCAGATTATATAAAATTGTCTTTATAAAAAGATCTTCATGTAATGTATCCAAGTGGGGACACCATATGATATTTTGGGACAGGTCAGAATGGACCATCATTAACTAAGCATTATTCTGGCTTTTGAATATCTTTCCACTTTAACATTTCTTCAACTACACTTTCCTTATGGAAAACAATATTTAATGTAAAAATAATATAAAAGACCTCAAGCATACTAAGAATGCCAGATTATGCCTTTCTGTTATCACATATGGCCATAACTTTGTAATTAAAGTAATCATAATTCTTCATCTGTTTTATCTACCATCATGTTCTAAACTACAAATTCACATGACTTTTTTTCTTTCATATGTATGTCAACATAGATAAAAACACATGCAATTCCTGCAAAGTAGCCTACAACAAAGGGTCCAGATGAAAACATTGGTAAGACCTGTTTCTGCAGTCATTATTTAGTTCTTGTCTAGTCAGCAAAACGAACTGCTGGTGGTAATTTTGCTTTACATATCACGAGAATAAAGGTAAATTTGACATTGAATAGTTACTTCACTAGAATTGAGTGTTTTTCAAATTAATACAATGTTCTGGATGATGCATGCCAATGGAAATAAACTAAGGTGAAAAACTGAATAGTAAATCAAGAAAACTCAAACTCATTCAATAGTATAGGACAAGGAAACCTCACTCCAGCAATTCACGGGGAAGCTGGTGAAGTTCCAGCTGTACAGGTTGGTTTATACTGTGCATGAACAATGGCATCTTTAAAGTGGTGGTAGTATCAGTAGTATCTTCTAATAGAATAAGATTTTCATTTTACATTTCTGCATGTATACATAGGACTTCATAGTTAAGATTGTTAATCATGTCAAAGCTAGTAGTTTAACAGTTTTAAAAAATGGTACTAGAGGCACATAAACCATGAAGAATTAAACAGGGCTGTTAAAACTAGGCTTGTTCGTGATCTCATCAAAGTTGGTTTTGTACAACAGAGGGTACTAAAAGGCTAAAAATGGCTGAAAACTATTAACCATCAAAATCCAATACCAACAATCCAGTGCTGGAACTTAGGGAGTATGCAAGGCTGATGCTCAGAAGAAAGAGCAGTATGTAGCTGAAAGAGTGGCTGGGAAAAGGGTCATCCTTAACCAACTGAAGCGCTAGGTGCAACCCCATTTACACTTCGAGGTAAGGCTGGGTAACACCACCTGTGTCAGGACACACTCGGGCTCTATATAAAGGTATTTTCATCCTGTCTGCAGTGGAACCAGTTGTGTGTAGGATTTGGTTTTATACACATCCCCTGTCAGTGAATTCATTTGTTTCTACCGATTACTGTGGCATCTTCACAACTAAAACTCCAAGAGCTCAGAGTACAAATTTTACCCATGTCTTAACTAATTGAAACAATAACAAGACTCTAAGTCAAACTAGCAAAAGTCTGATTTCCCCACTTTGAGAAGAACCAATAAGATTTAAAATGTTCAGAGTTTTGACTGCTTGTTCCAATTCATTGGATTTCATTTTCAAGACAAATTCCTTACTCCATTTTAGGCACCAGTTTCAATGAGAGGTCATAATATTTCTTTACACTACCACATAACTTCTTGAAACAGCCAACTTTGGAACTCACATAATTTTCTGTTTGAAGCAGTGACAAGAATCATTGGAACCTATGTTCTGAATCTGTGTAGGGCTGATATCACAGTTCCATGTAATGGAACCATATGGGAGTTTATACCTGTTGTTTTTCACATTAACTGTATTAATGGCAGGTATCTATGCAGGCACTACTGAGTAGCAGAGAAACTGTTATTAACTGACTTGATGTTAACAGTTCACAGATTTCTACATGGAACAGTAAAACACTTACTACAATCAGGCAAATAGGACTTACTTTTCTTATCACTCTGAAGTAATGAAAAAATCGTGAGAAAACCAAACCAAATAAAAATCTTCAACGTCTCTTAGACAAAATGCTTATTTAAATGCATATTCAAAATATTGCTGATTGTTTATATCTACTGAAATGTGAAAACAGATTTCTTTGTATTCAAATAATAGAGCAACTTCCATGTTTCTAAAGATCTGGTCATTTTCAGTGATATGAAGATGGATTAATTGATATCAACAACTTGAGCAAGACAATACTGCTAACTACTAGGGGAAATACAATAGTTTTATTCATCTACAAAATTTCCTCTAGAAAACAAGACTACAAAATGAAACAATCTTGCTCCTACTACCCATGCTCACTGTCTCCACTTGTTCTTTTTAGGGACTTCAAGTTAAGAAATTTTTCAAATAGCCACTTGCCTAGTTGCATAATAAAAACATAATGTATTTCAGTCATACTAAAGTATGTTTATAAAGAACAGCCCAAACACTGACTACCAGAGTTCTCCCCTATACACTTACTAAATACAATTCAAGAAAACTTCTTTATGTTTGCACACTTTTCAGCAGTAGATAAATTTTTCTTGTGACTGCTAGCAGGATTAAT
The DNA here is from genome assembly GCF_029207755.1 of Chamaea fasciata. Taxonomy (NCBI): domain Eukaryota; kingdom Metazoa; phylum Chordata; class Aves; order Passeriformes; family Sylviidae; genus Chamaea; species Chamaea fasciata. Next base: position 21,981,640 of record NW_027094091.1, on the reverse strand, counting down.
CTCTACGCTTTTCTGACACCAGAGTGCAAGCCTAACTCTGTGAGTCTGGGGGCTCACTGCCCTTTTCAGGAATGCTCTGCATCAAAAAGAATGGGTATAAACTGTAGTGATATGCTGAAAATTAACAAGATGTCTTAGTCTTGCAAATGTAAATTGTAGTTGGGGGTTTGGATGTGTTAAAAGGTTTACTGAGTAGGAATACTTCAAACTTTTCATCCGGAATTTTTGTACCGTGAACATTTTCATGTGTTTTACCAACAACAGTTCCATTTCAAAGTACTTTACTAGATGATGTCTAAACCCCATTATAGGCTAATTTCTTGTTTATCCACGTTTCTTTTTTCAAAAGTCACGTTCAGTCAGTAATACTTCAACAACAGTGCTGTCACCAATAAACAGTAATGGCTACTTCTTGTCATTGAGAGTCCTTAAATGTTCATAAACAAAACCTGTAACCACTCTGAAATTTTGGTCCCCTACTATCATTTTTAAAAGCAGGAGCAATGTCACAGATAAAATATTTGACATGACAAGTGTTAATCATTGTTACCATGTAAGACTACAAGAAAGATGATTGTAAACAATCCTAAAATATTGGAATTGTTTTCTTTCAGTCAGTGCTGGGATTTTTTTAAAGCTGGTATTTTCAAATCAGAATTCCACGGTAAAATCCTGGAAATGGATATATATGGCCTTAAATCTCAACTTTTAGAACGAGTTTAGTGGGTTTTCTATTTTAGCAAATATCTAGCTAACATACCAAGCTACCCTAAATGCCATTCACATCAAATGCAGAGGCTTTAGCAGCTTCCCAGTTAAGGCAAACCTGGCAGAAATCCATTTCTAATGAGTAACGTATCTTCTAAAAATCTACAGTAATTTTCTTTCAGAGCCAAATAGATTTTTTTCAAGTATTTTTATATCTTATCTTGCTTAGATTGCAGCAATAAACCGCAAACATCTTCATGGCCTCCTTAAAGAATGTCATCTTTTTAAACAAACAACGATGTTGAATATGAGAGCTGAGAGCTTCCTTGTGTTGAAAGCAAGTAAAGAAGTGCTGGAGGTGTGGGAATTCTTCAAAGCAGCAATATGCCCGCTTTTTTTTTTTGCTTGTGAGCACTATTTCTCATACTCCCGTAAGTATTTGTGCCAAGACAATTTTCACTTCAAAGTTCAAACTATTTTGTCGTTTCAGGCATGATTTCCAGATCTCCCATGTTTGCATAGAAGGTGACAGTATTGTTGAATTACAAGTGTTGGGGGGAAGGTGGTGGGTGGTGGTGTGAAAGATAATTGTGAATACAGTGGGCTCATTTTTTACAGACAAGTAACGTCATAAGTGTGAATGCTTAATTTATTATTTCCGTGCTTCAAGTGGGAATATGCCTCAGCAACTCCTATCTTACAAGTGGGAATGACACCTCCTGAATGTATGCAAATTCCTCGAATCAAAGGGTAATTTTAAAAATAGACTTTAAACAGCAGGATGCCTAATTAATTCAGATACTGGGTATACGACCCCGACTTTATGAAGCTAAAACTGCAGGTTTCAAGGCATGCTTCCTTGGAAGCACAGTATAGCCGGCATCAAAGGATCACCTTATCGGTAACCTCAGCCGGCTAAGACCTGCTTTCCTTGTGCTATGAAATCTATCGGAAACTCTTATTAACAGACCCCCCAGGAGGGCTCTTCAAAAAAACCCCCTGAAAAGCGTCCCCTTCGCTAGAAGGCAGGCCATGTCTGCAGACCCCCGTGTGCCCTGCAGCTCCGACAGCGCAAAAATGAGAAGATGCCCCGCGCCCCGGTGCCTTTCAGGCGTGTCATTTACAGACATAAAACTTAAGGAGCGGAGTACACCGGTGCCTCCGAGCCCCCCTCCGAGTTCGTACACCCACACCCCGCAAAGCCCGCCCCACAACCCCACGGCCGCCTCGCCCCGCGCCCCACACCGCCCGGCCCCGGCCCGGCCCGGCGCCCCAGCCCGCGTCTGGGCGGAGGGGTCCTGGCCGTGCGCTGCGGAGAGGTGCAGGAGCCGCTCTCGGCCACGCCGCGGGCCCGGAGCGGGGGTGCCCGGGAGCAGCGGCGGCGGAGCGGGGCCGGGGAGCGGCGCGGGCGCTGCGGGCGGCAGGGGGAGCTGCGGGGCGGGCGCGGCAGCCGCGGTTACCTTCGGGGTTGGCGCTGATGAAGACGCGGACGCTCCTGCCGGTCGGCACCAGGTGGGACGGCAGCGCAGAGAGGTTGCCGGAGAACGCCGCCCGCCGCAGCGCCGCGTCCCGCTGGCAGGGCAGCCTGCCGCCCGCCCCGGCCGGCCACATCCCGCAGGGCGAGCCGCCGGCTCAGAGCAGCCCCCGGAGCGCCGCGGCGGCGCCGGCAGCTCTCGCCACCGGCTGAAGGGCAGCGGCCATACGGACCCTCGGGCTGCCCGGGGCCGCCGCCTGCCTCCGCGGCGGCGGTGCGGCCGGGGCCGTGGCCGCCGCCCGGCGCCGGAGCGCGGGGGGAGCGAGGAGACGATGCGCCGACCGCCCCCCGCGCCGCTCCCTTGCGGCGGCCGGCGGCGAGGAGGGCGCGGGCAGAAAAGTTTGCGGCGGAGCGGTGGCGGGCGCGGCGGGGGCTGCGGCGCGACGGCGGCCCCGCGGCGGCAGCCGGACCCCGAGCGCCGCCCGGCCGGCCACGGCCACCACGGAGAGCGGCCGGAGGCTGCGCCGGGAGCGCGGTCTGGCCGGCGAGTCGCTCTGGTTCCCTCTCCGCCGGCGAGGGTTTGCGGTGTCCAAAGCGGGGACGCCTCCGGTGAGGCTGACGGCGCCTTCGCTCCTCCGAGTGTGTCACAGCTGCGGGATCGGATTTTTATAGGAAAACTGCTGCCGGCTCATCCTTTGGGCTCGGAAGACTTCAGAGCCCTTCTTGTGTTCCGTAATCTCCTGCACAGGAGTCCCACCTGCTCAGATACAAAAGAGAAATGCTTTTGCTGCTTTTTTCTTTCCCTTGTTTTTAATCAGTTATTTATTTATCGGAATAAATGAAAAGCTGCGGTTTGAAGAATGAAAGAGACAGGAAGCAGCGAGACGCGCCGCCGGCGGGATGCGGTCCCTTTGCAGCAGTCAGTGGCGGGGCATCCCGTTGGGCAGCGCCGATGAAATATTCAGGAGGGCGGCGGGGTCGGGCCGCGGCTCCGCCGAGCGCGGGGGCGGGCGGGGGCGGCGGGCCGGTCCCCGCTGGAGGGCGGCGGGGCGGTGCGGGGCGGTGCGGAGCGGAGCGGTGCAGCGGCCCCAGCCCCAGCGGGCGGCGGGCCCTGGGCGAGCCGCGGAGTTTAGAAACCGCCCCGGGAGGGGCGGGCAGGCAGGGACATGGCAGCACGGCGGAGAGGAGGGGCTGGGGGGGCAGGGGCGGGGTGGGCACGGGGCTGCAGACGGCCTGATGGGTTTGTTGGCCGTGAGAATCCCTTCTGGGGAGGAGGATGGAGACTTCGACGCAGGTGTTTGTCCGTGTTTGAAAGGCTGGAGACAAGTCTTTAACGCGGGTGGTATTTATACATTTTATGTGCTGTAACTGATACAAAGCTGATTTGTGTATTTCTAGGTATATGATACAGTATTTACAATGTACACGAAACAATCTTACTGTGTTTTCAAAAGCAGTGCTTAAGACCTGTACTCGGTTGCGTGCTGCCGTGGTCCCAGCCGGACGAGCTGCCCACTGTGGCAGCAGTAGGGGAGCCTGAGCTGGCTTTTGCGAAGGCATTGCTACTGAAGTAGGCGAAAGCAAACTGCTCAACTCTGTTTCAGAAACGAAGGTGACAGCCAGATGGGTTCCTTAAGTACTGATGAGCAGATTTGTTAAAAAAAAATAAATCACGATTTCTTAATGAAATATGTCTTATGCAGAATTGCATCCCGTATGTATTTGCATGTGAGTATAAGGAAGTAAATTTGGTGCTGTTTGCTTGCTCTTGCTTTGTTAGTTCTGCACCTCATAAATTTTGGGCTGATTTCAAGGATATGAAACAGAGGGTATATTTTGAGATATTAGTTCTCAAACAAAGAACATTCCTCTAGGTTCTGTGAACATAGCTGGGCGGGGGAGAATGTGCTTATGTGCAAAAAGGAAAAATATGCAGCATTTATTTCAGCCATTAATACTGAAATGTCAGCGTTGGGCAGAAGAGTTGTGGGACTGTTGGGAACTGAATGTCCAGGAATTGGAAAAATCACACTTTTAATCCAAATGTATTCCTGTAGCATTTAGCAGTGTCCAATAAGGAGCTAATCTCACTTGAAGCCTGTCATGGTAGACATGCATATTTATCTTCTCTTTGGATTCTCTGATGTTCTGGTTAAGAGAATCCTGAAGCTTTGGTATAATTCGGTTTAAAAATCTGACAGTCATGAGATGCAATTCCCTAGGAAATGAGGCTTCATATATGTCACTGCCTATAAAACTGTTGGTCTTATCTGCACTTCCCTTAGCCTTTGGGTAGCCAATATGCTTAGGCGTGCCGTTTTCTGGCTGGTGTCACAAACAGGTAATTTCTCTAATACAGAGATGAAAAGCAGCTCCTTGAGGCTGAAAGCAGTTAATGAGTGCACAAAGGAAATGATTTATAGTGTGGGCTGAGTTGTGTCTTACGTACTTTTCTGAGACAAACTCTCAGCTGGGCTATCTCCTTTGCTTCTCCCCCATAAACTACTAGGCGGTTCTTAAGTAGGAATTTGCTTGTGGAAGCAGCTCCTGGTAAGGATACAGAGACTATCACTTCATATTTCTGCTGCCTTAGTGTTATCATCATTTTCTCAGACAGCTTCTTTGGAAGATGAGGCTCATTGATCTACCCCTTTACCATGCCAGCCATAATGCACTGGTTTTTTTAAGACTCCTTTTGGCAGTCATCTTTACTAAATTGAAAACTTGAGTTTGCATAATTTGAATTCTTTTGAAATTTTGTCTTTGACAGCATTGACAACAACATCAACTTTTAACTGAATATATTGTTTCATGAACCCAGGCTGAATGAAATGGGACCAGGCGTATCACTTCCAGCTGTTCACCCTGTCTGTTTGTTGCCTGGCTGATGGTGTGCTGGTGGCCGGCATAGCTGTGTTGCATATGAAGCAGGTAGTCCATGCAGCTTGCAGCCTGCCACTGTGCAGCTCAGAACTTGTGCTGATCTATATTACTATTTTGATCTGTACACTGGATTGCCTTTATGCATGACTCAGCTTCCTGTCACGGTAGCTGCCACCTCTGTGAAAGCTGAAATGGACAGATGCCTCAGAGTGGTAATCTCTTTTGCTGCCCAGCTTCAATCTGTTTGTGTTTGGGGCTCAATGTCCTAAGCTTTAGCACCTGTGAATATAAAATGCTGGGAATGAAGTACAGTGAGGCTGAAATGAAGAGGATAAAGAAATGACTACAAATAAATGAATTTATTGCTTTAACTGAGACTTTATCAGTATGAAAACACTCTGGGTGAACTCAGTTGGGAGATTAGTTGGTAGCTTTTCTCAGATTAAAAATAATTACTTTGTTAATTCAAAAAATTAAAACAATATCAAAAAAACATTTTGTAAACCAAAGTAAAAATCATGTCTAGGGTTCTTCGGTGTTTGTTACAAACATACATCAAAATGACCCTGTTTCATGTTGAATAACATGTTTTTTAAATTGTTCATTTAGAATTGTTATGTTAGAATCAGTGTCTGTATTTGTATTTGATCCACACTAGTTATGTGGAGGCCACCTGGGCAGAGGTTCTTGTCCTGTGGAAGATGGTGGAGTTTTGCCTGGAGGCATGAACCCCAAACTTTCACCCTGACTTTATTGTACTCATAGCAGATCTACAGTGTCTGTCATTAAAATTAGTGCAGGAAGTATCCTTCTGTCAAACAGGAGTTAAATCAGATCTGTAATTCTGCAAGTCACTTCATATAAATATGGCTTGATCATTAAAAAAAATAAATCTGCATAGTAGCAGAGAATCTCTGAACATATGCACTTGGTGTATGTTTTTTTCCCTTTCAGTGTAAGTTTTCTTAGTTATCCTTCTGTCCTTATTTGCTCCAAGTTGAGTTACATTTAAATGAAGCTACAGAATTCATTTCTTGGTAAAACACATTAGTGAAGTCTAGTTGTTCCTGACGGCCTGATGCTGCTGTAATTCAAATAGAGTAGTGCTTTATTTCTTGGGTAGTCCCACAGGAAATGGTAAGATACTGAAGGTAGGAAGAACAGTTCAGTAGTCCTGGTTCACATCCATCATGGTCAGTAAAAAATGCACCAAGTTGTTTGGCTTAAACCCAGCATGATAAGGGTTTGCAAATTAAAACCAGCTCTCTGAATCAAGTTGTTTGAAAATGAGCATTACCAGATCAGTTCTACTGTGCTGAAGAGCTTGGGAAGTAACCTGAGTGATATGCTACAGATAGTGTGATGTGAACTTAACTATGAGAAACACTTATTCTGTCTGCAAGCTAAATATAAGTTCTTGTTCATATGTGTTCTAATACTTAAATATATATTGTGGGGTATGCAAAAGCACTTGGTAGTAGTTCAGTTTCAGTCTAACTGCTCAGTACTTCTGTTTGAAGGCATACCTGTAGTTGACACTTTCAGAAAACCTATACCAAGTATGTGACAGGGTCACAATAGTTGAGGGGTTTTATTTATATCTTTCAAGTAAAGTATTTTGCTGTGCACTAAAATACAGGCACTGTGGTATATACCTGAAATACCCATCAGTTCTCCTCAGATATTTAGAGCCTGATTCTGCCAGGGGCTGCATGTGCAACCTTGCTATTGTCTTCATTCCAAACCAGTAACTATTTGCAGGAGTTAGGAAGGCAAAGTTTTAAGATCAGGTCAAAAATCAAGGATTAAGGGTCAGCAAATTGACCAGCATCTCACCTTTCATGTAGAAATTAAAAGACTCCTGTGTAGAGTTACATCATCTGATGAAATAGTAACTCAGAGCTGAGTGTTACTTTGCTGCTCCCTAGCAAGCTGGCCCAGTTTTACGAGCAGGCGACAAAGGCAGTTGCCTAGAGCGACAGACAAAGGGAGGCAATAAAATCACATTCTAAGCAAGAACGAGACCCTGTGACTCTGTGCCTGTTTTTGGCGGCTTAATGAGGACTCAGTGCATTCCCCAGGCACCATTTGCCTCAAGGTGCTGATGTGTTGAGACTGAGCAAGCTCCTTACTACAGGAGGTATGGCCATGGTTTTCTGTACATCCCATCTATTTGTGCACGTCTCTGCTTCAACTTGCTGCTGCTGAAACTAAGTGGAGAAACTTCATGTGCTCCTTCTCTGCTCCTTTTTCTTGACAGTGCTGTATTACTTTTGCCAAAATGGTTGGATTGGCAGGAGAGCAGGGACAGCTGTGCTAGAGACTAGAGAGCTCACAAAATTCATGCTTCACTAAAAATCCCCTTGTTATTATTAGCCTTGCAAATTAGGAATGACAGGCTGTTGAGACTTACTGAGTTTATATTTATGTCAAGAAACTGATTGCAAGAAATAAGACATGTCTTAGTAAATCTTACATGTGTACTGGATTGTGATACAGACTTTTTGCAGCCATCTCAGGGTTCAATTAACACTACTTGATGTAGGCTTCCATTTTCCACCCAGTTTTGAGTGCTAAAACTGTTTCCTTCCTTTGCTTCACTGCTTCTTCTCTGATACTTCTAGACTTCTGGGATGGATCTCTTCCATGCTGTGAATAGGTTGCTGTATCAGGCTTTGCTAATAGACTCGTCAGAGACTTCAGTATCACTGACCACATGGTTAACAAGCTGTAACAGAGAACCTGTCTGGAGTGACAGTCATTTTGCCCTACTGCTTTTCAGAGGAGCTGCTTGGAGCAGCATAGATTTGTGAGCTGACTGCAGGGACTGAGGTGACACTGTATTGGTTTGCTTTATGTTCACAGTTGGTTTGTGGTGCCATCCAAAGGCATGCACTGAAAACATTGCTGGGTCAACCTTTACTACACATTGAGGTCTGTAACAGAAAGATAGAAAACGTGTATGAATTACAAAAAAAGAGACAATATAGTCTCATCAGAAGTCATAAGAATTTGGAAAACATACTACATTTCATTAGACTTTGCAACTTTAGTTGATCACTGTGTCATCAAAAGGAGATCTATGGGAGGCAGATTATCCCACATTGGTCCACTGGAATGTTCTTACGCTTTGTAACGCCTACATTACTTCATCTAAAAGAGGATGCTAAACTTGGGTCTCATAAAATAAGGACAAGTTTAAGTTTCCATATTTTTAATCCAGGAATACATTCTTTTCTTGTGGGTGAGCCTGTAATAAAATCCTGCTAACTTCTCCATTTTCTCTGTATAATTTCATGAAGATTTTTTTTCATTTCCCTTTTGCTATTTTGCTTTTGAATATACAGTAATGGGATATGTGTTAGGTTTTCGAATCACTTCACTTTCACAAATGCTAAGGAGAGGACTCCAGCCTAGAATATGATTTCCAAATATGGAGGGATAAGAACAATCCTGGCTTTCAGGAGATGTCAAGCAATGTGATTATGCACCTGTACAATACACAGATATTTCAAGGAAAAGAGAGAGGTTAATACCTGATTGGGTTTGTACCTTTGTAAGCACAGCTGTACTTTTTTCCCACCTCCAAGTTCCAGTTATTTTATTTTAAATCCTGCCTCCTGGGAATCTGCCTTGACCCCTGACTTGACAATGTACTGGAAATTGAAGACATCTGCACCCTGCATTTTTTGTTTGTTTGTTTGTTTGTTTGTTTAGGTTTTTTTGTGTGGATTTTTTAAAAAATTTAATCTCCTTTAGAAATTTTCTGGTTTTTTTGAAACTGAGCAAGGAAAACATAGCCTTTTCTCTAATGCTGTAAGTAGCTACATCGCATCTATAATTTTATCTCACACTTGATTAAAAAGGTTCTTCAGACCTAAAATAACATGATTAATTTTTTGTGTGTGTTAGTTTCTACTGGAAGATTAAAAGAAGCCCTTTTAATTCATACAGCATTCTCTGGCACACATATGTAGATGTACAGTCCCCAAGCACAGGTGCATACACACATGTACACATTCCAAAGACACACAAGAACATATGGATAACTAAATTCACATGGAGTACCCAGTAATGAGATTTCTATGTTAGTAATTCTAATTTGCCTGCATGCCTTTAAATTTTACTATGTTGCACATAAGCGTTATAGCAACCTATAATTAACTGACCCAGTACTCTCTTTTACAATCCCTTTTCATAACTCAGTGCAGAAAAGAGGGGCGTTCATTTAGTGAACAATTTTGAGCTTTTTGTCAAGGTGTGTTTGGAGGAGCGCTTTCAGGTCATTGTGAAGACCCTTTTAGAAGCAGGTTTTTAACTTGTGAAGTGTCCTGTATAATTTCCGAAGTTAGTAAGTATATAAGCATTTCCATAAGCTGAGGAACACCCAAGCCAGAGGAAGTTTCATGTTTCTTTATTGAAGCAAACTTGTTCCACTGAAGCACAGGAAAACTAACACCTAAAGTATCAATTAATTTTGGATGCCCTCTCTGAGACAGCAAGGACTGCATTTTTTCAGAGTAACTGGTATTAGATATTGAGTACAAGACATGATTTTTTATCAGCTTTGGTTGTAGCTGAGAGTGTTCACTGTTTTTGTATACCAGCCTTAGGACTTCCAAGTCAGATCCCCAGAAAATGGAGAACCTAGAGATTTTTAATTAGCATCCTAGGAAATCTGGGGTAGAAGCCAGGATGAAATGTCATTCCCTCCCCCTCTGCAATGTTAACTTTCTTAGCTGTGAAAGTGGTTCTTTCCTGTAATTCTTTGCCTCATTCCTAACCTCAGCTAAAAATAAATTTGCAATCTGCTTTATTTTGTGGTCCTGCATCATTCTTAAAGGTAGTTACAATAAAATAGGCAAAATATGCTCCCAAGTGCATTTAACTTACTCATTAAGCCTCCTTAGCCCACCCTCTGAGTCTTCTCACATACTTGTTCTGCTTCCCTAGGGACTTTATCCTACTCTACTCTCCATTTCTTTATCCCATTCTGCTTGTCTTAACCAATTTTTTCATACATTTCCCAGATTCCTGTCCAATGTGTTTGTCTCTTTCCATTGCCCAGCACCTATTTTTCCCCTTTTCTAGCTACAGGTCCTCGTTTTGTGCAATGTGTCTGTCTTTTGTTCCTCCTCCTCCTCTTTTGCCCACCTTGTCCTCATTTTTTTTGGCCAACCACTTTTAGTTCACCTCTCCCTGTGCTTTCTGGGGTTCATGATTTCCCTTTGCTGTTTTGAGCTTCTCTTCTCTTCTCCCCAGTTCCCTGTTTTACTTCATTCTTCCCTTTCACCAAGGGCAGTGGGGTGGCCCCTGCTCCTCCCTGACAGACTTCACTTCTAGGATAGTGAAAAGGAGCTTTAGTCTTCTGGAGTACATACTGGTGGTGGTGACAAGTGTTCCCATATGATGAGAACATTTGAGATAGACCTAAAGGCTTCTGGGTCTTGAAGTTGCTTATGGCAACAAAGGGGATATGCATTGCACTCTCTCTGGGGAAATGCATTCCAAATACAAACCAGAAAGTAAAGGACGAGGAGGGACAGAAGGCTGAGATGATTCTCTGAGAGTCTGTCCAAGTTTCTGTGTCACTGCTTTTGCATAGATTGTTGTGGCAAGGAATCTTGGAATCATGTCTGAAACAGAAATTAGGGAGAGGGTGAGCCTAGGGAGAATGTAGATGTCTGCAGCTCAGTTAAGAGAGGCCCATCTGCTGTGCAGGGTTTCATGAGTGTTTTCTTCTTCTAAGTGAACTTTACCTACTGCACAAGTGGCAAGTCAATTTTAGAAGCATAAGTCAAAATATTCATGTGCAAGGTTGCTGGTGAATAAAATTTAACATTCTGATTTTACATTTGTGTCTGTGTATGTATATTTATTCATTTGTGCACATTACATGGAAAATAAAATCACTGCTCTCTGATGTGTTTGTGCGAATAGAAAATGATGCCATTTGCACTCCATTCTTAATGCGATTTTATGGGATTTATTGACATGGCAAGTTTATTTTAGATGTATGAAGACCTGGGGGAGTGGGATTATAATAGCAACATTAATTTGTCTTCTTAGTGCTAAGAAAGAAATATTGAAGAAAAAGAAAAAAACCACTTGCTAAGCTTTGTTTAACCTGCAGGGGTTCTGGAAAAGCAGCTGTCCCTTTTAAAAGTCTTATTTAGTATATGCCATCATTTTTCATCTGGATCCTGAATTGATACTGCAGCTGTGCTGGAGGAAAAGGAAACTTCCAGCTTTCTAAGTCCAGAAGAATGTACTTAATCTTGGAGGCAAGCAGTGAGAACAAAAAGGAGTGTCTTTACATGAATCTGATTATTCTGGCACAGAAGTGGTGGCAGTGAATTTCTGTGTCTAGTCTACTGTTGCTAATAGTGATTTCTGTAAGCTGATGGAGCACAGAGTACCTTATTATCAAATGTCTTCACAGACATGTTTTGCAGTCATTGCCATGTCACAGTTGTACAGTGCTGTGCTCTGAAGTGTTGTGAACGCCCTTAGGCAGCCTCAATGTAAAAGCATTTGCTGAAGAACCATGAAGACAACTGTCATCATCCAAGGGTAAATTTTAATTCAACATAATTTTTACCCATAAAAAGAATTGGTCATTTGGTGCATTGCTTCAGTAAAATGATTTTTATTTACTTTTTTTTTTACAGATGCAAGAATAGTTTAGTCTATTCTTGGCAGTTAATAATATCTGCTGAGCTATTTAAATAATTCAGTAACTCTCTTCCATGAGTTATGCATTGCTTATTGTAGGGAATTACATCAGTCTGTCCTTTTATCAATGTAGGTGTGTGTAAACCAGCAGATGCAAAAATAGAATTATAGAATCATCAGGGTTGGAAGAGACCTTTAAGGTTGTCGAGTACAACCATCCACCCAGCACTTCTCCAGTAGCCCCTAAACCACATCACCCAGTGCCAGATCCAGATGTGTCTTGAACATCTCCAGGGATGTGACTCTACCACATCCATGGGCAACCTATTCCAGTGCCTGACTACCCTAATAGTGAAACTTTTTTTTAATATCTAACGTCAATCTCCCCTGTCTCAGCTTAAGGTCATTTCCTCTAGTTCTCTCACTGTAGGTATGTTGGAAGAGACCAGCCCCCACCTCACTACAACCTCCTTTCCGGTGCTTGTATAGAGCAAAAAGCTCCTCCCTGTGCTTTCTCCAGGCCAAAAAAAACCCAGCTCCCTCAGCTGTTCCTCATAGGACATGTTTTGTCTTATGAGGAACAGCAAAAATATTTTAGGGCTCCTAGCTCTACAGTCATTGAAGGTTGCTGTTAGGGTGAGATGATGTACCAACCTCTTTTCTGCATTCCCTTTTCTTGGAAAAAAATCTGCCTGTTTGGGCTGGATGGGAGCAGCAGCAGGCCCCAGGCAGAGACAAGTGCCTGGACACTCACTAGGTGCTTAACTCCAGGCACCAACCTCTGACTCAATCTTTGCCAAGTTTTCTGTGAGCAGGTAAGTGTGCTGAACATGCCATTTGATATTTCCTATCAGTTGAGCTGCCTGATGGATACAATCACTCAATTTTTAGTTTTCCTGTGTAAGAGAGTTGGCAGATGCTCTTCCAAGAGACACAGTTTTCTCTTGTTTGTCTGGATGCCAACTGAAACCAGTTGGATGGCTTTAAATCTTTTATAAAAACAACTATGTAAAAGCTTTGCTTTAAGGTGTCCAACTACCCACAAAAAAATCTAAAAATAATGATTTCCCTCTTCTTCAGAATTAGAGCTTGTTCTCCCAGTAAAGTGTGTGAAATTGCTTTATTGACTTTTTTGTAGCCACCTTCTATTGACAGAAGTGAGGCCTGAAGATGTGAAGGGAGAGTTCAGGCGTGTTTGGGAAACCCAACCCTGAATTCTTGAGTCTCAGTTGAGGTGGTTGTTTTTACTCTTTTTCTGTTTTAAAAAAAAAAAAAAAGGAATCAAAGCAATTGAAAACATTTTATCACTCCCCCCACCCAAATGAATTTGTTTTTCATGAATGGACATAAAAACGTGAAAGATGAGACATGTCTTCCTTTGAGGATGTGAGTACTCACACCTGGTGTTTTCAGTAGGACACAGAGCACAGCTGGAACTGGGATGAAGCACATACAGTTAAACAAATTCTTAAATTTGAGTCAGGAGGATGATTCCCTCCAGGCCAGGAAGGCATTGAGAGTATTTACTCCCCAAATTCTCATGCTCACAGTAATTTTGTGTCTTTGTAGTGCTGTATGCACTACAAGGTATGGAGGCTTCAGTTTATTACTGGGTATTGAAAAATGTGTTAAGGTGTATTATAAATTGCTGCTAAGTAAAATGGTTTTCCTTTAGGTTTTCTTTGCCCCAAGTATGTGTTATATATTCTCTTCAACTTGCTGATGGAATTTTCTACTGAATGAGGTATCGTCAAGGTGTCAGGACTTAACTTCAAGGCTTGTCAACATTTGCTGTGGCTAAACAAGTTTATTAGGACTAGCTCATCTGAGAAATTTAATGATATAATTCCAGGTGATCATGATGCATCTTTGGCTGCTGCTGAATCTTTAGTTCCATAATTGCTAATTTAGGTCATTCAGCCTTATGGTTTATGAGAGCCTAGTTCCTTAAAAAATAATTCTTTCCAAGGATTTGCAGAAGCTAGAGAGTCAAAACTGCAGCTGATGACTGAATAGGTTTAGCAATAAGTTTATATGCATCATTTCCTCATTAGTAAGCTGTGAGGGAGCTGAGATGTAAGCTGTAGTATCTCCTCACCTCATGGGAATAATGGAAACATTAGAAATCATGAGAAAAATATGAGCATAAGACCCTGCAGGTTGCACTGGATGTATTACAAATTTCACTAGTTGTGATACTTAAAATTAAAAAAAACTTTTTAAAAATTGAAATAGTCTAAATTACCAAATCAGGATTTGGCCAGGACAATGGACTTGAGTCTACTAGTCATGAGATAACTACTTTTGGTACTGTTATAACACAACTGCATAAGATGTCATTTAACTCTTCACCTGGAAAATAGCATTTCGATCCACATTCTCTGCTAAATTCAACTTGTGGCATTGTACCACTGAGAGCAGATAGTTGTTACAAGTTACCATGGCACCTCCTTGGTGATTTCCACTTCATGGTTCCCTTGAGCAGCAGTATCTTTTGAATTTTTCACAGCACTGCATCCTGGAATGGTGTGTTTGTACTGTGCTTCTTTTTCAATTTTCATTTTAAGGTATAACACCAAAACTGAGTTTTTAAGATTGGATGTTTCTCTTTGAAGACACAAACTTGAGGTGTGAAACCTTAGCAGCTCAGAGCAGGTGCTGGGGCTATTTGCATTGCTGTCTGTCTACCTCTGCAGCACTGCTTGGCAAGTAATGTGGTTACAGTTTGGCAGTATTTTGGGACAGCAGTAGCACAGAGGTTTCTTAACATAGGTGTGATCTTTATTTAGGAATGAATTAAAGTTTCATTCTTCATATTGAAGGTGTCATAGTGGTTGCTTGCTGCTCTCCAAAGGAGATGGGCAGCTGAGCTGTTCAGAATATAAAAGCACAGTTCTGAATAATCTGTGGAGCAAATAAGTGTGCCTTCAGAGTGCAGAAATATCATGATTGTTCAGAGAAAACGGCACTGAAAATATCTGTCAATAGTAAAGTCTCACAAAATTTAAGCTCATAAATTTATTACAAACTTAATTATATATCATAGTGAAATGTATAAAGCTGTTTACTTTGTACTCTTAAGGGCTTTTGGGACATTTTGAAACAGTATAGAAACAGATGGCACCTTATAGCTGTTACATTTCAGAGTCTTGCTGTGTTATCAAGACGCACTAAGTTGATCAATGACAATATTTTTTTTGGCCATATAGATTCAGCTCTCTTCAGTTCTCACATCTGCCTCCCCAACTGAGGCTGACTCCTATCTGTCAGGACGTGCTGCGACTCAAGGGAGATTTTCATTATGTACACTCAAATAGCCATTTCTTCAACTGACACATTATTTTCTCTGAAATCCTGTTTCCTTAGACCCTGTAGAAAAGCAATGGAGTGAGAGATACAATGAATTATTTATTGTAGTGACTGGGTCAGGTATGTGGCAGTAGTGTATTTCAAAACAGTGAACAGCTGTGCAGTGAATAGCAGCAGCTTCATGTGATTTTCTGCTTATAGTGGTTTTTCAGTCTCTAAGAACCAAAATTGAGAGTATATATTGAAGTGGATGATGGAGTGTTTTCCTGTTGTCTGACATGGCATGAGCTCTATCTGTTCTTAAAGCTCAAGGCTTGGGGAATGCTCTTGTTCTGTCTGGCCTGGTACAGGCAAACATTCAGCTCTGCCTGCGGCTTCCAGAGTAGCCCACAACTGAGGAAGAGGAAGAACTGCTAGGAGAATGTTGTGTGGGAAATCCAAGTTCAGGGAAAGATTGCCTGGACTTGGAATGTTACTGTGGCCACTTGGGAGAATATGCAGAGGAGGATCCTGTCTGTGGTCTACCAGGAAAGGATAGTACAGGAGGTGTTATGATCCAATTTTTGTGATTATTAGAGATGCCTCTACCTGAATTAAGGTGCAAACAAGACTATATGCCAAAACCAATAGTAATGAATTTATTTAATAGTAAATATGATGTAGAGAGAGATAGAAAGAAATAGGGAAAAGAGAGTGAGGGACAGAAAGAGAGTGACAGAAAGACAAATTAAATAGAAAGATAGTCACCACTTCTGAAGATCCAGTGGTGTCCCACTAGTCTTCTGGTTTTCTCAGTGGTGACGGTCCCACAAAACACAGAGCTCAGTGAGTTAGGATATGTTCAGGTACAGGTGGGAAGGCCCAAACACCTTCCCTGGGGGGAGTTTTACACTGCCTTTTGCAACACTGGAACACTGGATCTGTTGCAGCATTTGTGGATTGCGTGCAGTCCTCTGGTGAAAGGTCTCAGAAATGTGTCTGAGGGGCACTTCAGGGGTCTTTGATGGTTTGTGCACCCTTCTGAGACATGACAGATGCCTCTCATGTGAATGTCCCATGTAAATGTGATCTTCCCTTTGGGTAGTGAAAACATTTACAACCAAGCTAGTTTATATAAGAGAAGACAATTGGCATGATAAAAAGCACCATCTGCAGGGTCTGCTTTGTATCTGGCCCAAAACTTGGCTTGTAATCTCTGGTGATGGATGTTCACTCTTTCTGCTTTATGCAGACCAGAGATTTTGCCATCACCCCAAAAACTCTCCTGCTCCCTCTTGGTTCTTGGGGAAGAGTGTGGAAACCCAGACTCATCAAATGAGTCTGTGGGCTATAACTTCCCCTTGCCTTGTTTACATCTTTTTAGACCTGAGATAACTGGGCTACAGAACCACCTTCGTTTTATCTCAGGTTCCCTTCAGGTGGCTCAACTCACAGTCCGATTTCCCAAAATCCAGGAGGCATACTGGGTACATACACCTCAGGAAGGGTGGGCTTTGGTGGTGCAGATGAGCAGTTGCTTCTTTGCACACTTTGCTACAGTGGACAAAGTCCTCTGGTGATCTTAACCGTGTTTAAGAATTATGATTTTTAAGTCTCTTACAGGAGGCCAAAGAGCACACACTGTTGGGAGGGTTCCTGGGAAACCATGAAGGGGGTCCATGGGAAGAGACTGCCTTCCATTGGTTTAATAGGCTAAGCCTTCACTGCTACATAGAGAAAGTAGTCCTATTCTCCTGATATTTTTCTGGAGTTGGTGGCAGCGGATGACTTGTAAGCTTTATCAGAAGCTACCAGACCTTGATATGACAGGAAAAAGCAAGCCCTGGAATATATATTTACATGGATCAGCCGATTTTCTCATTTGTCCAGAGTGTTAATTATTCCTTTGGAAAACAAAACAAAACAAAAACCAACCAAAAAACAAACAAACAAAAAAACCACCAAAAAAAAAGACAAAAAAACCCCCAAACAACAACAACCACAACCTATTTGAAGACACTGTAAATCCGGGAAGCACACAGCTGTCATTTATTTTTCATGAGAAAAAAGGAAAGGTCTATTTTTGTTCTTAAGCAATCTTTTCACTTTCCTTCTTTTAAAAAACAATGAGAGTTAATGATTAATAGACACAGTCCACACTGCTGCCAGCAGGAAGCCAGCATAAGTGTGGAGGAAGTCTAAATAATTGAAGGGAAAAGGTGACAGAGGCAGCCATTAGTTCTTTTGGATAAGAAATTCTTTATTGCCTGGCTATTTGCCCAAATAAAAGGAAAAATCTACTGTTTGAGCAGCACAATCTGTAGACTTCATGATGCACTTCTCTTGGGGACAAAAGAAGCAACAGGGCTCAGTCTTTTGAAATTATTAGAAATTGGTGCAAAATCCCCTCATTTTTGATTGTATCACAACACATTGGGTTTGTGACAAACCAGCTTGTCAGAAGTAACTGGGCAGCATTCCAGAAACAAACACACTACAGCAGAATGAATGCTATCACACTGGACACTTGCCTTCACAGAGTGGCTCACCACCTAGACATCCTGGTGGTCACAGGATGGTAATTTTTAGAAGAGAAGGAGGGTGGTATTTTTTAGGACTAAGCAAAACAAAGTGGCAAATGTTGAACAGAAAACTAGCTTCAGTAGTTTCACCAAACTGGGTGGCAAAACCCAAAATTATCCAAAATAAACAAAAAATAAAATAAATAAAAAAAAAATTAAAGAAAATAAAAAGACTAAGCTTTTGTTTGTTTTCTGAATTGTGCATTCTGGACCTCTGTGTCATGGGATTAAGTGGAAAATATTATTTTATATTCTTGTGAGGAATGAGGATCTTTTCTGACATTTTTTGAACAAACTGTGGATTACTGTCTCATCTGACACTTTGCATAATTTAGTTTCCTTTAATTTCTAGTCATAATTTAACAAGTTTCACATCACAGGCTGTCCTGTCTTCTGTAGAAAAGGTTTTCTAGAGGAGCTGTTAAATGTGCTCATTTAACTTGTGATGTAAAATGAGAGAGTGGAAGCAGCAGTTACTTCCAGGTCTAGACAGCATCACACCTTGGACAAAACTTTCCAGGCCTGTGAGGTGATTGCAACAGTAGCAATGGTGCCCTGTGCCCTGAAAGGGCGTGTGTTGCTGCCTTTCCCTTTGGTGTAACAGCTGAGTTCTCTGTCAGCTGTTGTGTTCTGGGGAAAAGATGTGGTAGCAGGTATAAAGAGAACCATTCAGCAAAGTAAATTTGAGGTCCTTAACTGTGGCAGGTTTTTTAAAGAGTTTGTGTCTGCTACTATCCTCCCTCTTGATGAGGTCTTGATGCCTCTCCTCAGCCCTGGTGATGCCTCTCCTCAGCCCTGGTGTAGTGCTGTATGCTGTTCTGGTCTCCTCAGTACAGGAGGGACATGGATCTCCTGGAGAGAGTCTAAGAGGTAGTGAAGGGCTACAAAGATGATTAAGGAACAGGAGCATCTCTCTTGTGAGGAAAGGCTGAGACAGCTGGTAGTGTTTAGCCTTGAGAAAAGATGACTGTGATGGGACCTCGCCAATGTGTGTAAATATCTGAAGAGAAGATGTGAAGAGTCTGGAGTCCAGCTTAGAGGTGCCAAGCAAAAGAACAAGAGGCAGTGGGCATAAACTGATGTGCAGGAATTTCCACCTGAATGTAAGGAAGAGTTTCTTTAAAGTTCAGGTGACTGAGCACTGGCACAGGTTGGCCAGATAGGTTGTGGAGTCTCCTCTGGAGATGTTCAAAATCCATTTGCCTACAATCCTGAGTAACGTAGTCTAGGATGACCCTGTCTGAGTAGGGAGGTTGCACCAGATGACTTCCAGTGACCCCTTCCAACCTTACCTGTTCTGTGATTCCATGAACTAGAATTAATTTTTAGCACTTTTTCATCCAGGATTTTCTGAAAGTTTTTTAAAAAAATCTATAAAAATACAAGAAGATCTGCCAAGCATCAGTTTGCACTTAATATTCTGGTGAAGACAATGTTTTCATTGCACAACTTTTTTTCTGCACAGGCATTTAGGTATTTATACATGTTCACTAAGTGCTCATCGAAAGGAAAGGCTGTGATTTTGTATAACATTAATGGCTCTTCACAACTGAAGTTGTATGTCTGCTTCATGTATTCCAGAAAAGTGCAGAAACAGCATAAAGGAGGGTAGTAGAGCTTACTGCCCATTTAAAGGAGTGTTAAATGAAGGGGAATCAAAAATGTATGATTCTTTTCGCAGAGCAGTCACACTCATTGATAACAGAAGGAACAAAGGCTGAAGAGAGAAACTGTAGTCAAAGGATTTTATTTGAGAACATATGATAGTACGAATTCCTTGGATGTCAATGAGAAGGCAAAACACAAAACTAGAGAAAAAGCAGAAGAAGCAAACAAAGTCAACCAAGAGATGGTTATAGAGCAGGAAAGAGGCTGTGGCAGGAGAAAGATGGTTGAATGCACAGGAATAGGAAGAGTTCCACAGTCCAGACTCAGAAACATTTAGCTTATTTACAGACAGCCCTTTATGTTATGTCATGAGTGAAAGTCAATGATATAATCTGTTGCTTATTTAAATAGTATTTCCTGGAGGTATTTTGCCTTCAGAAACTCAGGATGTAGCAGCCACCTTCCCACAGTGACAGTCAGTGTAGGAAACTGCAGAGAGGCCGTGTCCTGATCCCACCACTATTTCCCATCTGGTAAGGCTGAAATAATTTTCCTTTCCCTGCTTAAAAATGTTGCAGCAAAAGGCAGTTGCAAGAAGATACCAGAGCAGTTCCCAAGGGAAGGGTCTCAGAGATGGGGTTATAGAAAGATGTGGGGCAAAAAAAGCACTTTGAAGGATGAAACTTGGAGGGGATCCTGAGGACCTAACCTGGGATCATCTAGGTGTTAAAGAGGGGGCACATCTAGTCTTGATGGAGAGTAAATTGAAGACTTTTGTTGAATTGAGTTTGCTGAAGCAAAACTCACATGATTACTGTGATCTTCTACAGGAGGTGAAATATAACTATTTATTTTGAGAAATATTTTTATGCACATAATTTGTGTATTTAAACTGTTGCAGCAGTTCTAATGCTATTCCTAACAGAACTAAATTACAGAAGAGAGGCTTTGTTTTTATTCATCAAATAACACATAGTAAGTCTTCAGAGATTCTCAGTGAGACTGGAGAAAAAGTAAAAATCATAATTGCTACTTCCGTTATGTTTCTTTTCCAATCCTGAGTTTTTTCCTACCATTTTAATATCTTCGAATTTGATAAATTATTTCTAAATAGAGAAAAGATGAAAACTGCCAGAACTATCAGTAAGGCTGCTTACATATTATAGTTTGTGAGGATAGTTTTCATTAAAACCCCACTATATTTAGAAAAAACTTGGAAGCTGATTTATTAAGTTTCCTCGGCACCCTGCAGTTCTCAATGGATATTTTCCTGAGCTCCTGGGACTTCTGTAAGTCTCTCCTCATTTTGCACAGGAGATATTGATGTATCAACCAGCTTGCTTAAGCTGATGAGAAAGTGTGCTAGAGGTAGGTACTACCAGATTTTGAATCCAAAACTAGTATTTTAAATGCACATTTTGAACAGGTCACTGCTCAGATGGATCACCAAAGTAATTGCAATTTGATTTCCTCACATGAATCTGATTAACGTAATATTTTCAGTGCATCAATATACTTAACTTATTCTATTATCTTGTGCTTTTTTGAGGTAGAAAAGGTGCTGCAGGTGCCTTTTACGTTCATTTTTTTCAGTTGGCTTGCAGAGTTTAATCAAGTTTTATTCACTAAAGAGTATTTCCATCTAAAGAGTTCTCTTACTGACAGAAAGGTCAATGACATCATAAGGGAACCATCAACGTTTTCACTCCACATCCATCCTCTAAAGTTTAAAGACACTCCTATTCTATTTGTTAGCAAGAACATCCTTAACCTTTCTCAGAAGCATAGGAGAATCTTTTTGTCTGTTTAGTGGGAAACATCTGTCTTTAAAGCTCTCAGCTCTAAAATCTGGTAAGTAGGCATAGGTGTAGGCTTTTTCGAGATCTGCTGCTCATGTACAGATGTGCAGGCATTAATATGTTGTTAGTAAGCAAGGTCACTGATGAAGGCTGGGTCCTTACCCTCTGTAAGTATATGGTGATGGAATTTTTTTTTTTAGATAAGAACTGCACCAGAACCATTTTGTTTTCAAAAGTTACTAAGTAAACCGTTTTGAAATAATCGTGGGGTTTTTTCAAAATTAAAAATGGTTGCTACACTTTGGTAATATTCTGTGAACTTCTAACGCTTTTCTAATTCATATTGGCCAGATGCTGAATTCACTGAGGAGTGGTCTAAAATTCCAGAGTTTGTGTTGGATAGAGGTGGGGGTTCTAGATTCCCAGCTCCACTACAGAGCCAGAAACTTGGGTTATTTATTAAAAGATTCACCCTGAAAGTGTACACCTTGTAAGAAATGTGCTCCTGTCTTTGGGAAGGTTCTGGGGACAGGCACACCACAGAGGGATTTTGATTCCATTATGGGCTCCATGACCTAGAACACTCAGGCCTAGAACACTCAAGCATTTGGCAAAAGATTGTCAAGTCCAAGACATTTTTAATAAAAGTTTGTGTTCCATACATTGACATTTTCTGACAAGTATTCATCAGAACATTTCCACTGAATTTAATTCCTAAGTAACAGAAGCCATAAAATTTCACCAAGCAGTCCTCAACAATAGGATGTATTTGGGTCAAACTACAACATGCATCTCCAGTGCTAAATTAATATCCTCTCTACTATTGTTAGTCCAGGCAGCTCATAGCTAGTCAAAGCTCAAGATAAGATGATATTAAAAATTATTGAGCAGTGGCTAAGATGACCAGAGAGGTATTGGTATATCGTGTAATTATCTTGATACGTAACAGAGGAGGCTCTGTTATTACTTATTCAACTTACATATTACATATAGGGGAAGCCACTTACTATGACTCTGGGCTCATTTACATGCCTTTGTCTAGTCAGAATTAAATGCAAATTTTATGAGAAAAGTAACCTTGAAATGTCCAACAAAAAGTATTCAGATTATTCAGAATGAGAGCTTATGAACAAGGATGATTCTCTGTTGATTTAATTAT
Source organism: Chamaea fasciata (assembly GCF_029207755.1). Lineage (NCBI taxonomy): Eukaryota > Metazoa > Chordata > Aves > Passeriformes > Sylviidae > Chamaea > Chamaea fasciata. The sequence continues at coordinate 21,959,464 of NW_027094091.1, read as the reverse complement.
AAATGGCGTGGGCAATAATTTAAACATGTTTCCGTGAAGAACCTAAAATCAGATTTTTAATATATTCTTATAGTAGATAACTGTAGGTTTTCTTAGGATTTAAGCTTAAGTCCCATATTGTATTATCACCACCATATGGATTATCTTTGACTCACCCACCTAGACACCGCAAACTGTTGGTGACAACGTCTGGAGCTCCTGCTCTGATTCCATGCTAGATTATTTTAAAATAGAGATAACAACGTTTCAGACATACCGTCCATAGATGTGACTGCTGTGGGAGCACAGTCTGACATAACAGTACAGCTACTTTACTGCATTGCTGGAGGGATAAGATTTTTACCACCTGTTCAGATATGAATGATACATTTACTCCTCATATCTCTATGCTGAAAACTCATTTTGCTCTGAAGATAAAAGTAGCTCCTTCTGTCAAATCACCAAACACCCTCATTTCCACCCAGGAACCTGCTGACCCCTCAGAAGCAACCCATTCCTCCCAAACTCAAATCATCTGTTTCCAGATGGAAAAGGTCCACACAATGGAGCAAAATTTTGAAGAAAGCGATTAGACTAAAACTACATGCATGCCCTGGTTGCTACATTTTCAAATTGCCCCTAATATGTCAATCTGTTTAGAACAGATACTTACAGGGTAGTTGTGGCTCTCCTGTGGGAGGAAAAAGTGTTTGAGCTTTTTATGAGAAGAATGTCAGCCTTATTAAGAGGTTACAGAACAGAGTGGAAAAGGTTTATTTCGTATCCAGAGAGTAGGTGACAAATATGAAGGAGGCTAAATGCCAGGTGAAAAACAACCTGACTTGATCTCAACTTACTATTTATACTCTCTGTCATATTTTTCATTGTGTACCTGGATGATTCCAAATCTAGTATATGTCAACACTGCATGCACTGGTAGGTACGTATGAAAGTGGAGTTGGGACATAGCAGAGAGACCAGCCATGGGGAAGACCATATAATCCCTACACTAAGGAAAATGTGTTTCTTGAACATATACTGGAGTATGTTCTCTGTGTAGCAGGCCAGACCAAACCATCCATACATAATATGACAGTGCCTTCTGGGGAGATATTCAGTCTTTAGAAGTAATTAATACTTAGAAGTCCAGAAAGCGGAATTTAAGAGGCTACAGGAATGTCTCATTCTCCTAGGAATGTATTTGCTATTATAAAATCAAATTATTCATATTGACACTTAAGTCTCTTTCATGATTTTTCTCCTCTAAACAAAATTTTGGCTGAAGATTTTGTTTAGAAGCCAGAAAGCTCTGCAGAAGATAGGAAAAAAAAAAAAAAAGGCATTGGCAAACTAGATACAGTTAAGCTAAATCATACTATGCAGATCTTCTGTAAAAAGTTGGCTCCAGAACTTACTGTGCTCCTTAAATTAGGTGTGTAATAGAAAGCAAAATTATTTGCACTGTGGGTAGATTGATTTCTTGTTCTCTGAGATATGCCTATTGTGGGAGTAATTCTTCAGTGTCAGTTTAGCCACAATATTTATATGTGTCTGCGCACCTCTTTGGAGACAGAACTGACAATCCATCCTGTTAAAGGCTTAAATATTTCTTTGATACTAAAATATTTTTCTTTATTCCATAAATACCTGGTACCACTGAAGTGGGATATACTGCCTAATGTGACAGTGAGCAACAAACTTGGAGCCAATGGGGGATATCAAAGTGAACCTTTTGCAAAGTAATTAATGTGATAAAACTTTAGAAACACATTCTGTAGGCTTATAAAAAGATCTTTCAGCATTGCAGATACCTGGCAAAAGTTTTTGATTCCTGTAGTTGGCTTTAACAGCTATAATGGGGTATTTTTAAAATGTTTCAGGAACTTTTGGCAGTGCTGATCCCAGCAGAACAGTGAATATAGTACTGTGTAGAACAAACACTTTTCTGAGCGTTTATCCACCCACCATTTATGTCTTGACCCCCAAACCCCAGTTGCACTGGCCTCTGCAGGGACTGCGCCCTTTAGATTTACCTGAAACAGAATTGTAGACTAACTAGGAACTTACTGTCCACTTAACCATAGCTCCTCTGAAGAGGAAGAGGGGACCTTCTTTTGAGAGGCTCTCATAAATTCAGTGGATGTTGGTTCAAAGTCATCTCTTCCCTTCATGCCCCCATTCTAACACCCAAAACCCAGGCTAAATACTGCAGATGGAAAAAATGGCCTCTCTGATTGTTCTTGCAATGGGTTTTGTATAGTTAGGAGAAGGTACTTACGTCTCAGACTTTTTAAAATAAAACACAGAGTTTCAGTAAAAGTAGCATTATTCTGGTAATTGTATTCACATACTAATAAATGCATTGTGCACTCACTTCATACTAAAATAGGAGTATCATTTTAAATTAGTCTTCTCATTTAATTTTCCTTTCTTAGTATTTGCCGGAGGAGTCAATATGTTCATTCTTCATCAAGCAGAAATTCAACAGAAGTAAACTTAATTGGCATTTGAACACACTGTATTTACCTTGTAGAATTTTACATGAAGAAAAATATGTGCATTATGTCACTGTCAGATTGCTGTCCCATGTAAGACATGAGGACAAGTTTGATCAAGGTAATATTTGTAAAATACAAGACAAATGTTATTTCAAATGCATGCTGATATTTATTGACGTCTTGTAGAGTCATCATTGGATTTAATTCAATATAAAGGTCTGTGATAAAAACAACAGCAACAGCAGCAACTCTTACACTGCTGCTCTTGCTGCTTTGGGGATTTTAGCAGTACTACAGAACAATTGCCAAGGAGGAGAAAAAGCTTTGAGTACTCAAATTTTGACATTGCACCAGAAGAAAATAAAAAGAAATTGGCAACTTTTTACAAATCAATCTTACATTTCAGCTGGAGGGGAAAAAAAGAATGTTAACATGTTTCAGTATTTGACATGCTATGTATTTAAGGGAACATTTTAAGGCTATTCATGATCTATGATCTGTTTAGAATATAAGACACCACCCCAACTGGTGTTACTCTTTGACAGTCTAGGTGTATTTCTGAATTGAAACTCATGAAACTCACTTTTTTTTATTATTTTTAATTTTGTGATCTTTGCCTCTGTTATAGACTGTATAATTTATTTTTCTTCCTTTTTTTAAATGTCACACCAATGTATGTTAAAACATACACTGGTATGACATAAAGGATGTATTACTGACTTTTGAATGAATGAATTTTAACTTAATACCTATGGTGTGTCATTTACCAGCAGATAAGCCAAAATTTGTGCTATTTAGTTCACCAAGAGGTGGCAGCCTTCACTCAAGTCCCTCCAGACTTGTTCTCTGCTACAGGTTCACCAGATGTGTGCCTGGCATTGACAAGTGTGTGCAATGGTTGGTGAATCTCTGAGGTGGATCCTCAGACTCTCTCAATGCTATTAATATTCTGTATTATTGATTGATAATAACTGGGAAAAGACAAAATGTGTGTCAGCTATTGTTTGTTTGTTATAATTCTTTCTGTACAGAAAATCGAATGGGAAGAGTTTTAGGGAGGGTTTTTGTGGGTTAGTTTTCTAAAAGTCAGATATCCAGTTTAAACAATCATTTGGGCTGTGACCATTCACGAGAGAAAATCTCTACATTGCATCCTGAGAGTCTTTAGGATATATGAATTGAATATCTGGTTAAACATGCCCATTCCTGCCTGCAGGCTGTGGAGGAAACTGAGGTAACTAGTTTAGAGTAGGTCTGAATGTGAAGAATGAAAGTGAGATGTCCTGAATATTTGTGTCTTTAAATTCTATCTGAAGACAAGCATTAATTTTCATATTTCTTCTAAGGTCTTGTGGACATGTGTATGAATGAAGGGAACCTGAACAAAATATTCCTGCTGATCTTCATTGTCTCCTATTTATATTAGGAAGAGATGGTAAGAAAGAGCACATCCCATTTTTTCTGGAGATTTTTCAACTTTGAGAAGACAACATTTTGATGGTTTGGGGAAGATTCCATAAAATTTATAACTAAATAAATTTTCTAAAATGTTATTGAGGCCAAAGAGTATCTGAGGTAGGACTACATATTGTGAGATTTTGATTCCTTATATTTTGTTTTGTGAAACTTACAACAGCTTTGATTTTAGATTTTCTGACCTATGAGGATGAATACTGATAGAAACCAGATTGAGATATGATGCTCTGTTTGTGATTTAATCTCCCATATGCCTTTTGAAAGCAGATAAGTAATTTCCATCATCATTTGCATTAATAAAATTCTGGAAAAACATTTTGGAGAGTGATTTCTCTCTTGGTCATAACAGTTCTTGACATTTGCAGAATTCCTTTGGTAGCTGAAACAGAAACATCACAGATGAAGCCATGGAAAAGCAGAAGAGTTGGCACAGATAATCCAGATGCAGTGACTGTAAGAATAACACAGCTATGTGCCATGCTGCCAGTGTCTCATTAGATCACAGCACTCTTCCCCTGTTTCCGTGACCCCCACTGACACTGTGCTATCACACAATATTGGCTTTCATTCTGGAGGTCCTTGAAAAGGTGATTTAAAACATGGGGGGTAGTTGCCAGTGTTTAAACTGCTCGCCCATTCCCCAGTTTTTACACTAGCAGTTTTGAGGAAAGTAGATGTATTTTATCTGTGATGGTGATGCTCCTTGTAGTTTTCTTATTTCTAGAAATAAGATCTGAACTGTACATTTGTAATAAGAAACCCTGAAATATATTTATAATGGTCATAGTATTATTTGTGCACTTCAGAGGCTTCTCATTCTGACTGGAGACAACGTATGCATGTCTTAGGCTATTCAAATAAATGAGTGTCTGGGCTGGAATAGTCTGCATAGGGATGAAAAGGAGAGGAAGGTTAAAAGCTAAATGAGATCATTCAGAAGATTTACAATCAGCTGTGAAAGCTGTTTCCCTGCACTAAAGCTAATCAAGACAATGAATTTTCATGTTTGTCTTGTACTGCAGAGGAAATTGAATCAGATATCTCCTGGGGATTCCATTATTATTTGGTATTCACACGCTGGCACCCACACTTCTTCAGCTGCTGGCAGTGAGAGAACTTCGATGCACACACAGTAACTAGGCTTCTTGCAAGAAAGTGAAGGAACAACATTTCCCAACAACCCCCAACATATATTACCCAATGCAGAGAGATCCAGCACTTAGAAAATGAATGTGCTCATTCGCACCTGTTGGGTGGTCCAATTTTGTCAGCTGTATGGGACAGAGTTGGGTTTTCGGATCCCTCATGGGCTGTATTTTGTTCTCACGGCTAGGAGTAAGAGAAATGGTTGTTCCTGACACAAGGAGCTGGTTTGCTGGTGGATGGGGTGATGATTGAGGCTGGTGACAAGAGGTGAAGGATTTGTACCTGCAGCAGCAACCATAGTGGTCTGCTGTGGCAAAGCACAACTGGGGCAGAGACAGGAGGAGACACTGTTCATGCATCATGCCTTTTAAATTTTTTTAACATAAGCCTGCTATTCTATTGCTGTTTCAATTCTTTCTTTTTTTTCTTTTTAAGAGGGGCACAAAATAAAAAGTGACCCCCTCTTTAGCCCAGGACACCCTTTTAGTGCCTTGGGTAAAGAGAGAAATTACAAAGTAATAATTTAACTGAAACTATAATATACATGCCCAGCTAAAGTTAAAGCTGGCTCAGGTCATGTGTTTTAGAAGATTAGTCTTGGCTGGGATTAACTCTCCCTGGTGTTAGCACATGTTTTGGTAGTTAAGACTTATTCAGTCAATTCCTTTCTGGTATCTCAAGATTCATAAACTATAAGCCAGTCTTTGGTATTTCAGAATCTGCAAAAGGCTTAAATCAGTAAAAGAAGAGTATTGAGCAATTCCTGGGACATCAAAATGTCACAGAATAACTGTCCTGTTTTTATTAGGTCTAGAAGATATAACGAAGATTCTTTTTTTTTCTACAAAAAGAATGTGAGTTAGTATTTGATTTAAGAAAGCATTTTCCAGGTTGCACAGAACTACAGTTTCCCATAGATCATTTGAGGAAAGCTAGAAAAATCCTTCTGAGCTGCTACTTCATATAATACAGTTTTATGTTGTACTCAATTCAAGGATTGTATTGTACTCAACACAAGGACTTCTTAAAAAGCAATGCCATTAGCTTTCTCTAAGTAAAAATAGAAATTGGGCAGGGTTTCATTAGAAAGAACTAAGTCATTGACAGTCCATCTCTTTCTAAGCTATGAAAGCCAGTTAAAGCTGCTATAGACTCATATAATTGCAACTAGTCAGCCCCCCCCTGCTGCCCCATGGAGCAGGTGTTCCCCATCCAGCTCTAATGGGAAAGTGGACAGGCCAGGTGACACTTGCACCTAGAAATAAGGAGAGGAAAGCAAGACTACTCTTCATGGGCTTTTTTCTACTTTGTCTTGTGTTCCTTGCCTCTCTTGCAGTAGGAAAGGTAATGGGAGGATTGGTTTGCTGACACTGGTGAGAAATGCAGTAAGTGGACTCTAAGTTTCTGTCTGCTTGTTGCCTGGACATCAAAGGAGAAAAGGGTAAGTAGAAGTTTAGTTTTCCATGAGCTAAGGAAGAGAGACAGACAAAAGTTCCTAGAGAAGGGTGCTGGATTGCTTTTTGAGAAAAGCTCTAGGAAGTAGGGTTAGAAAAAAACTAGAGGAATCTTTTAGGTTTGCTCATGTTTGTGGTGTTGTAGTATGTGTGAGCATATTTGGATTTTTATTTCTGAACACAGGAGAGATAGTCTGTGAATGTTCCTGGCTTTATATAAATTGAGAAGGAATCTGTGACTCCTTTAGGAGAAGTTGGAGAGAAATGTAATAAAGTGTACAGCTATGTGAGAAAAGAAGCTGTAGCTTATTGATGATAAAGGAGGTGTAATCTACTGGCTTGTGATGAGGAGTTTTCCATGGAAATAAAAGAAGGAGAAAGAAAACTTAATAAAAAGCCTTCTGGGTAAACTTTTTATGATTTTCCACTTGGGATGAGCTCACTCTGTAATGCTCTTCTACAGACATACACAAGCTGCCTTTAAAAGACACTATGCAAAGGCTAAAGAAGTGCTTTCAGGTGTTGTAAGGTTTGTAAAGTGGCTATTGATGAAGAGTCATTCAACTGCATATCTGATACCTTTGTCAGGTGATTGTGCTTACAGGTTATCACTCTGCTGAAAAAAGAATCCATGCAAATGTGTGAAACTCTGAGCAATATTTCTGTTTTGTGTGGTAATTATTTTTTTATGTACAGCAGCTAGAGCACTAACAGTGTAGTCAAGTTTGAACAGGCTTTTCTGTGGAGATGCTTTTTGCTAATGTGCAAAATACTTTAATGATTGAAAATACTTTGAATTGTGACGTATTGAAACACCTCCTCCTTCTCGACGTGCACACCTCATGCATCCTGGTTTGCTGCTAGCATAGTCAGTTGAACTTGGATGTCTCTATCCTTCTTACAGCAGGGGTTTGTGTGTGAGTGAATTTGGCTCTCCAAGATGCTTACACTGCCTTTGCGTGTGGCAGGAGAGAGAGCAGATCCTTTGTCAGAGGAAGGTGAGGGGTAAACAGGGGCTTGCTTGGTTTTTAATTTAGTAACCGCTAACTAGTTAGTAATCACTCAGTTGTGCTGATGGGCTGATTATCCCTACCTGATTGCAGAAATAAAAATGCTATGTCCTTCTTCTCACTGTTCTCTCAATTCAGCATGTTTTACTTGGTGTTGAAGTCTAGCTGTCCCCTAAGACAGCCAGGATATATGCCTTTGCAGTCTGAGTACTGTTCTTGTCCTGCTTGGTCAGCCATACGGACAAGTGAAGCTTATGTCTGGGGTCTGGGTGAGTGAGCAGGGGTAGTGGTTTAAATTTTGCAGCAGCTTCTTGAAGACTGGCCTCTGCTTTTGTGGAAGGCTTACCCATGAGGTAACTGTGAGCTTCTGTGAAGGAGTTGCTCAAAATCTGTGCAGTGAAAACTCTTTAAACCTTCCCTTGATGGAAGGAGAATTGGTCACTTAACAACATCTGAAAGTTGTCTATATGAGTATAATGGAAACACTAAAGTGCATAGTGGTGGTTACGAATTTTGGGAGTTGAAAGCAAAACTTCCAGCTCTAGTAAACTGACTTGTAGTTGCTTATGTTGTCTATGAATTCCCAGCCCTCTCCCATGCCTTTTTTATAGATGCAAAAGAGCTCTGTGTGGCCTACAGGTGTTGGAGCAGAAGAATACTGGGCTCTCTTTCAGGTGTCAGACATGTGCCCTTGCTGTAAAGGGGGTTTTGATACTGTGATTTGTCTTGAGATTAGCCAGGTGCTGGTGCAAAGAGGTGCTGTCCTCAAATGTTCTGGATGTACTTGAGCTGGAAAAAATAATTTCTCACTGAGAGGGGGAGAGATGCCATCGTTTAGATGTCACCCTGTCCATCAGGGTTAGATTATGCTAAAGCTGCCTCGCATTAAATTGTATTTGGCTAAATTACCCATAAAACTAATATTAGTTTCACCCCTTGTTCATCTAGCCCTGAAGTTCCTAAGCATTGAAATGGTTCTTTGGTATAAGCAGTACAAACACTGTTATTAAAACAAGGGGTGAACCAAAGTCAGTGCATCAGAAAATATGACTATTATTACATTCATTTTCTTATATTAAGGTATCTAATTGTGATGTGTAGTGATATCGATAATAAGGAACTTTACCTGTGAATTTTCAGGGAAACTGTATACTTTTGGGAGGTAATAATGCAAATGTAGTAGTATCACGAGGTCTTCCAATACCAAGTTTTTTTTTAAATTAAACTCTTGCTTGTGTGATTTTTAGACTTCAGAACAAAGTATATGTTAGGTCTATCAGGAGATACCTGCCACAGAGGCTGTGGGTGGTTTTTTTTTTTGGTTTTTTTTTTTTTTTTTTTTTTTTTTTTTTTGGTGGGGGGGGTCTGGGGTGTAGGAAAACATATGTTGCTATCTTATTAAGATTTGGTTATTTTTGCAGCAGGTGAACTGAGAACCCTTAAACTTGTATCTTGCTATAGCTACTCCTGTGACTTAGTGTGCTTCCAAGACATGAAGACTTTAGAAACACTGCCTGGTCTAGATCCCTTCCCAAACAGTGTCTGTGCAAAGGGAAAATGTTAGATGAAACTTTTGTTTGGGGAGGTTGGAGACCTCATGAATGCTTGCTGTATCTTTAACCCTTTTCTGGTTTAGAGGATTCAACTATAATCAGGTAGGACCCCAAGATCTAAATTGGAAACTGCAATAGCCTGAAACATGAAATAGAAATAAGCTTCATATAGTCAGTTAATGTAAGTCTTAAACTGGCAGAAATTTGAGTAAAACTGTCTTCTATAGTTTCAGATCTCATTTTTAAGAACAGTCTTATTTAGTACCTTTAGATGGTAGTTATGAATCTTATCTGCCATGCTGGTTGATCCAGTAGTCACATGAGACTTGAACTAACAGGACATGTCATCTTCTGGGGATGTTGGAGGAAGTCTTCTGGAAGAAAAATCACAATGAGGTATCATTTTGATCTCTCTCATGGGAATGCTCTTATTACCATTGGCTGGTATTCACCAGGAGTACAAAAATCACTGACTTTACTGAAACGAAACAAGTCACTTGAAGTAAGGCTATGTGAAGAAGATATTTGAGATAGAATTCATTAGACTAACCCCTTTGATAGAGTGATTTTTGCAACATTCTAAAACTGCAACTGCTTCTAAATTTCAATGCAAAAATGTACGATATAGAGAAGCCCTGTAAACCACAAGAAATGATGCACTGAGCAGGAATTGTGCTGGTCATACAGTGATAATTTTTTACCAATTTTTAAGTTTTTCTCCAAATGCCTAGACCAATTGTATTTCAAAGAATTCTTGAATCCTTCTAGTGAAGAAAACTGAAATAGATCAGTGATATTGACCTTTGTATAAAACTCAAACTCGATTAGAAGAGGAGCCTTGAGGCTTCTTTCTAGCTGTCAAACTTGACCTTTCAGCATAGTCTGTTTTGTTTTGAACACAGATTTTCACATATCTACATATTCATGTCAAACTGATGCTCCTAGTGTCAGTTACTGAGTCAGGTATTCAAAGCAGAACAGCAAACAATTTTTGGTAGCCAGCAAGCATTCTGCACAAGATACAATCATCTAATACAGAGTAAAATCTCATTTCAGCATGAAGCCTGTTGGGTATCATACAAATTATAAGTAATGGGCATGTTGGGATACGTAGTTTTAAAAATAGCTTCAGGAATAGAATAAGCAATCTTTACTTTTATTCTTGCTGTGCAGACGAACTATGAAAGTTTGTTTTATTTCTGTCTCTGTTAGGCTGCTTAACAGGACCAGATGGCAGCCCATGAATTGTGGTGTAGCTAGAGAGAAAATAGGCCCTCGTCACAAGCAGCTAGTCATGAAAATTTAAGGGCTGTATTAGTCTTGATATAAATGTGCATATAAATCTTGACTAAGTGTTGATGGGTATAATTGTGCTGGCTTCAATACACTACCTTGTTTGCTAAACAGTGAATTAGCTGAGGATGAAGCTGCTCCTTCAAAAATAAGTGATTTTATGTGAGCTGGACTAAAGTAGGTGTGCTCACACTTCCAGCAATTAAAACTTTGACTTTGTACATTTCATGTACATTACAAGTTCAGTGGTGGAAATTTCCTGATTTTTTTAGTTTGGCATTTATTCTTAGAATTCTAGCTGGTGAAACAGAGTTTCTGTTTGCCTAAGTGTATTTTTGTTGCAACTGTGAGCACTGAGATTTAACTTAAGAGTGAAATGAATATGTTACATACAGTGGACTCAAGCAGCAACAATGTGTAGTTACTATTAGATTATTATTTAAATATTTTTATGGTAAAGCGGTGAAAGAAATTTGCAAGGATGTAACGTACATTTCATGTGGTCCTCAACCTTGTGTGTTCTTTCGTTCTTCTGTGTGAACTCTGTACTTTATTTCTTCAAATTTCATGAATGTATTTAAATGTAAACGCTTTTGCCCTTGCTGTGGCTCAGTATGCCATGTCCTGTGCGGCAAATCCAGAGTTCGTAATAAAAAGGTCTGCTGTCTGTCATTGGTAAGAGAAAATGGAATTGCGAGTTCTTTATACAGGTCTGTTGGTGAGTACTCTTTCCTGACAGTTCTACCTGGTTTGGCTTCCAGATTATTTAAACATTCTTCCTGTGTTCCAAAGGGGTAGTCCATGGAACTCCTCTGATAATTGGAACTACCAAAGTCTAAGCCTCAAGTTGTCAGCCTAGTGTCTGAGGAAGGGAAGTGAGCAGAGAATTAGGTTTTTACCTTTCTGCCAACTTCCCTGAAGCTGAAGGGATCTGAATTTTCTGAGACAGGTGGTCTTCGTCAACTTGAAATTGACTTGGGTTCTAAAGCTTACTTTTTCTAAGGCCTTGTAATGTGTATTGAGAGTAAAATTTTAAGTGTATTGGCTTAATTTTATTCCCTTTTGGGAGATGTGCTGATTTTAGTTAAGGATGCATTAAGAATGAAATAACCAGCTTCATGTTACACATGATCGTTCACTAACTCTCCCACTAGGGAGGGTGAAATCTGAGTCTTAAAGGCTTGCATTAAATGCTGCCTCAGTGGCTGACACTGCTGCCTGAAAGGTGTGCGGGTGGGTTATTTTCTTTAATGTTCTAAAGCCACTAGAAAATTAAAAAGGATATCCCTGTCTGTAGGGAAATCTATGGGATTAGATGAGACTGCTTTTGAGCTGAAGGGTTACTGTATTTGATTTGCTTTTAAGATTAAGACCAAAGACAGATGAGTACCAAAACATGTATGGTTTGTCAGTTGTGAACTGGCATCTCTGTGGAAATGAATTGGAAAGAACAACAGACTTGACAGAACAGTTCTCATATGCACAGTACTGCCAGGGCCACTAAATAAATGTGAGATCTCTGTAGGTAGGATTTAAGAGGTTTTAGAGCCTTATAACTTCATTTTGTTAATCCAAAGTGGAGATGAAGTAGTAGTCCTCCCTGACCTTGCATGGATTACGTTATAAGTGCCTGGATTTATGTTGCTGGCTGGCACTGTGATAGGGTTCCACTTTTCCTCTGCTTGGTGGTGGGAGGCCAGTAACACCCCAGTTTTGTCACAAGCCAAACTAACTGGGTTTGGAAGCCATCCTGAGCTTTGTTTCTGATAGCTAGTTCAAAGCTACCTGCCATACTGACTGCAGATTATTAATTTGGGTTATGCTTGTATCGTTTTGTCTGCATCTGTCTGGAAAATTTTGTGTCTTGCACATGGCTTGTGTGCAGATCACATGTGAGGTTAATATAGTGACCTACTGAGCTGATGAGGGGAAAGGAAATAAAAAGAAATGAGAAACTAGTGCTCTACATACTTTGGAAAGTAGCACATTTGGACAGCAACACTCTATATTTAACAGGATATCAATCAAGAGGTCACTCATGTGGAATTGTTTGTGGATAAAACTGCCCATGAAAAAGGTGTAAGGAAGAGAGATATAGATGCAGTCATATAAAAAGTGTCGTAGCTGTGGAAATAAATGCAGATTCTGTGAAAAAGAATATGCTTGAGGTCAAAATGGTCATGTGCTTATTTAACTGATGATATGAAAATCAATCCAGTTTATTGGACAAGAAAGCATGTAAAATGGGAATTTTAACTCTGAAGATCAGTAAGAATAAATGGTTTTAAGCTCTATTGCATAATTCACGATTTCACTGACTTATTTTTGTTCAAGAGTTAGGAATACAGAAGGATTATTGCATATACCCCTACACTTGTTTTCTAAGAAAAAACACATTCTGTATAACGACAATATAGTGGAAATTTTAAAAGCAGCTGTAGAAAAGATGTTAATCCTTTTTTGTTGCAAGTAAACACTTATATGAACTGAAACACTTTATAAAAAAAGTACTGATTAACATTCCAGTTCCTCTTAATGAAAAGCAATCACTTATCACTTCTAGTACATTATAAATAAACTGGTGAAAAGTACTTATACTCTTATTTACTGTGAAATGTGTATTTTTTGACTTGTATTTTTTCATCTGGGGGCTGTTGGATCACTATAGTCCAGCATTTGTCAGAGTTTTATTTTTTAAAATCAGCAAAGCACAATATTTGGGTGAAAATATGGGTATCTTAAGAGCAAATCATTATAAAAGAAAGTAATCTGTGAACTAGTTAATATTGTGACTAAATTTTTAGTAAACATATAATCATGAGAAGAACCAGTTGGCAGGCTATTTCTTGTCTCTTTCAATGTACATATAAAGTTAAACTTCCATATTAGTATTCTGTTTTGCAATAAAAAACCCCAACTTTGTACACATTAGGCAAGAGGTGTGGGGAAAAGAAAATGAAGTCTCTTCTATTTCTACTTTTTTTTTTTTTTTTTTTTTTTTTTTTTTTTTTTTTTTGTTATAGTACCATTTGAATATCATGCAAATTTAATCTTTAGGCTGTATGAGGCAGCACTTGCATTCTACATTTGAAATGGCTTCCAAGTGACTCAGCCTCTTCCTGATATTTTCTGCTGTTTTTGTAAGGAGAGAGGAATTAACATTTAAAAATAGGAAATGAAGCCATTTCTGGATGAACTACTAGGTATTGAATCAAACTCTAGGAAAGGCATATAAAGAAATAAGAGATTTTGGATTTTTTTTTTTTTTTTTTTTTTTTTTTTAGTAACATAAATTCTTTTCCTTATAGACCTGTGAAGAGCTATATTTATGCTATACATATTCATGCTCATTTTCTCTTAAGCCAGATCAAGGAATGCATCATTTTCTTACAGGACTTGTCAACTTTAACCTAAAAGATATTCTTCACTGATGATATTTATGGATTTGAGCATTTTCAAAACTGAATTGAAAGGAGAGCAGACTAAAGTTTTAATATGACAAAGGGAGAACTGTAGTATTGCTGAATAAGGAATGCATTACTAGAGATCATGAGAGTGGTCCTTCATTTATTTGCACCTGGTAGGCTTTAAATTAGCAGTTAAAGCGGGTATTTGCTGCAGTTTCTTGGTAAACTTGCAGCCTGTCTTCACAGGTGGTAGTGATTACGTGTGTTCATGTAAAGTGATTTATGCAGCATGTAAGTAAATCTAAAGGAACTATTATGACAATTATGGCATTTTTTCTAGTCAAAACTGAATGACTTCTTCCCCACAACTAATGCCAAGTCCCTCTTTACAGCTAGCAACTAACTCTCTTTGCTGTAGATTGCCTGCTTTGGTGAATTTATTTTGTTGTGTCTGCACTATTCCTGACGTGGTTGTGTCCTGGATCATGTTGAAGACTAATAAAATTAAGTAGCAATGACTAGCTGCTTTAGAATGAGCAATTAGTTCTCTTTGCCTGCTGTACCCATGACGATGTGCAATATTTTCCCAAGAACTTATTTAGGACTTGGTTGTGGTGAGTTCATGACCTAATTTTAGATATGGTCGGGTCTTGTAACATTATATCCTTAGTCTAACTGCAGCGGCTATTTGTGTAAATGACGGTTTTCTGAAGAAGCTTCTTTCTTGCTGGATTTACCATATGTAAACTATATTCTTGGGAGGTTGTGGTCTTTATGAGAGCTAGAAGACCACACCAAGTGTGTGTCTGTAAAGAAAAGCAACACAGTTCTCAAACCTTCCCCTAGGCTGCCCAACAGCATTTGGGTCAAGTAAATTAAATAGTGAAAATAAAAGAGCCAGTTAATTCAATGACAGCAGACACAGAGGTTTTGGGGATTTTTTTTGTTTATTTTTTTTATTTTTTTTTAATTTTTTTAAATGGTTGGACTATTCAGCAGCACAATGGAAGTGTGCTGTGACAGCCCTGGAGCAAATGACAGTGGAAGTAGGATCCAGTAAGAGAAGCATAATGTGTTGGTTTTGACTGGGGTGAGATTAATTTTCTTCCCGGTGACAAGTATGCTTCTTTGTTTTGGATTTGTGCTGGAAACAGTGTTGTGATAACACAGGGATGAGGGGTGCTTTTGTCCTAGCTGAACAGTGCAAAGCCTTTTCTGCCTCTCACCCACCCCGCCGGCAAGGAGGCCGGGGGTGCATGAGGTGCTGGGATGGAACACTGCTGAGCCCGGCTTACTGCACGGATGTTCAATGAAGCATGGTCCAGATGGCAATATGCTCAGCCAGAAAGTGGGGAGAGGAGAAGGGGATGTTTGGAGTGATGGTGTATGTCTTTCCAAGTCACTGCTATGTGTGAGGGAGCCCTGCCTTTGTGGAGATGGCTGAACATCTGTCTGCCCTTGGGAAGGAGTGAATCAACTTAAGTTGATTTGCTTTTACATTACCTGTTAAATTGTCTTTATCTAAACTCAGGATTTTTTTTTTTTCCTCAATTTAACCCTTCCAGTTTTCTTCTCCATCCCATTGTGTGGGGCTTGTTTGTCAGCTGGGGTTAAACCATGACACCTAGTCAGTGAAATGGTCAAATGTTGATCATTTTATGTTCTATTTGGGATCTCAGAATGGGTTTTTATTTT
This sequence comes from Chamaea fasciata, assembly GCF_029207755.1. NCBI lineage: Eukaryota > Metazoa > Chordata > Aves > Passeriformes > Sylviidae > Chamaea > Chamaea fasciata. The sequence continues at coordinate 21,943,953 of NW_027094091.1, read as the reverse complement.
ATTTAAGTGTAATTAATGTGTGTCTGCAAGCAAACTGAGTTTGCGGAAAATGTAAATAGCAAAGTTCCCATTTGAATGCAGGTTTCATGCCTTCTTGTGATTAATTACAAGTTGTGATGTGATAGCAATTTCCCATTAGAATCGGGTAACAAGAACCTTGCTTTTCAGAAATATGTGAGCAACAGTTAAACGTTTATAGCCTAATGGTATTGTGGCTGGGATACCTCCAAAAGTACTTGCAAATACTACTTGACATGGAGGCAGAACAAAGGAGGAACCTTAGCTGTGTGGAAGTCAAATAAGGGTCAAATGGATGAAAGGATTTTTAGAAGAAATAAAAATAGAATGATCTAAAAGCAGCAGGTTTGCCTCTTCCTATTAGTATTTTTAACGTGGAAAATGCATCACTGGTCTGCTTGAGTAAGAGTGTGAAATGCTTTTAGGCTCAACTTTATATAGTGATGGAGTGTAACTGTAAGATGTGATTTAAAGAGGAGGAAACTTGCTTGGTGCAGTTGTCTTTCAGACGTACATGTTAAAATCATTGTAAATGTATGAATAAAGAAGGATGGTGGTGTGTCATAGGCTGCCCTTTCTCCTGACTTGCTGTCTTGTATCTGTGCTTTCACTTTTCTAATTTTTGTTTAGGAAAAAAAAAAGAAAAGAAAAGAACAACAGAAAATAAAAATCCACAAAAGCTTTTTTACCCAAAGTGCTTTTTATCTTCCCTGGAATGTCTGGAACTGGAGACAGAAATGAAAAGCATGTGCTATAGCAGAGAAGTCTTAGAGGGTGTCCTTTGATCTTGAGAGTTGCCCTTTTCTAAAGGTGTAAAAAATCCCTGGAGGTTATTTCACCATGCATTACAGTAAAACAGTGAAATAGGTGAGAGGCTACCTGTGAAACAGCAACTGCTGGTCTGCTGCCTCTCCTGCTTGGTGTGCAGGTGCTCAGGTGAAGAGTGCCTAGGGGATGGTACCTGCAGTTCCTGCTGTCTCCTCCTTCTACCTGTCTCCCTCTCCTGTAGTGTCAATAAAATTAGAGCTCCTCCAGAGGGGTTGGGGTTATTGCTATGAAATGGAGAGCAAAGGCAGGAAATCCTTTTGACCATGCTGAACTGGGGGAGGGTGGGCCCAAGATTTATTCTTTGGATCTGTAGCTCTCGTGTTGCTCCTGAACTTTTTTTTATTTTGTATGTTTATAAGCTTTTTTCATCTGTACTGAATGAATTTTGAAGGGCTCTTTAAGCTTTAATAGTGTCATTTCTTGACTAGCTATGTTTAAATAGGATAAAAATGTTGAAACCAAGTGGGCAAAATATTCATGTACTTAGGAGTTCCAGAATAAAATCATAAAAATGGTTTAAAGCCCTTACGACTGTCTTATCATGAAGGTAAAAGCATTATATGGAAATGGTAAAGATGTACCATCAGCTTAATTGAAATATGAATGAAGGCATCAATGGAGTGCTCTAAAGTATTTTAAATCTGTAATTGCAATAGACTTGCTGTGAGTTGATGAGAGAGCTGTTGTGATGCCGATATCAGAAGACATATAGCGGGCTTCTGAAGCATATGTGAAAGACCAGTTTTCACTTACCAGAGGCATGTTTATCTGAAAATCTAGTTGATATCTGAGCTGTGAAAGTGTGACAGGATTAAAAAACTAGACTGTGTGTTAAATAAAACCCCACCAAAAATGTTTTTTTGCTCTTTCACTTGGTTTTATCTGGGTGGGTATCACACAGGATCACACTGTAAGACAATTTCGTTGTGTATTGTAACCATAATATACTTAATAATATATTTAATGTGTGTATGTGTGTGTTGGTATTTTTGCAACCAAAAAATTTCTATTTTGTGCCTATTTCTGATCTCCTCTTGGGTCTTTTTCCAATAGTGTAATTATTGCTTTTAAAGATTAATATTCCTACTTAATACTGTTTTTCAAGGCAGTCAGGCTTTGAGGACTACATTTTTCTGCACAGGTAAGTATTTCAAAGGGGTTGATACAAATATGCAAACTTAATAAAATCTGTTAATTTAGAAACTTAACTGGCAATTTATTACTGTCTTGATAATGGCAAAGCGAAGTGCATGTTCTTTCACAAATCCTTTCCTAGCCAGGGAAGGAACTAAGTTGCAAAGGTTTATCAGAGGAGGTACTTTATTTATGGCTGTTGGATGAACTTTAATGTTTTCCCTTCATGAGATATCCATGTAGTTCTGAAACACCTGCTATGGATACTCTAATTCTTATTATTTTTGAATTAGAAAGTTGTCTTGGAAGATATATGGAGCAGTTTATATTAAAAAAGTGAGATTTAACTGAGAAATAACTTAATCCACAATTTCAAGTTCAGTTAAACCAGCAGCCTGTTTGATTTGTAGAGAGACCATATCTCTTTTTTGAAGAGAACATATTCCTTGTTCTCTTTAGAGTTTTATCCTTAATGTCCATTGGGGAAAAAGAACCTAATAAATACAGGTTAGATAAGTGACCCTTTCATTTTTTAAATTGCTTTCTTAAGGAATTATATCTAATTTGTGACTCCCATCAAAGAGTATGCTAGTGAAAGCAGTTTTTTGAAAGCAAATAGAGGGAGGTGCTAGCAGTGATTGTATTGCAAAGCAAGGAGACATCTCTGCAAAGCCGACTGTCTAATGAGGGAGAGAGAGTGTTGGCTGCATGGGAAGAGGTGACATTTGGTTTCATGAAAGCACTCTAGGGTTCCTGATGACATTTGTTACTTCCTCAATAATTTAAAATCAGGTGGTGAGTAATGGTGCTGTATTTATCTACCCTTTTTAGATTGTTAAGCAACAAATTGCCTGAAGTTGAGGGAAATCCTTCATGTTCACCAAAAGCTGTGCAAGGCCAGTTCAAATGTAAGCATAAATAGGTTTTCAATGTGAGTATCTCGACTGATAGGCTAAGCTTCAAAATCCTTTCAATGTGAAATGATGAAAAAACCTTACATATACTTGCTATTTCCTTAAGTCCTTGTCTGTGGCCTTTGCCTTTCATGCTGTTAGTGGATTTTTATTTGGAGACAGGGTTATTGGATCTATAAACTTCTCAATGCTCCAGGGCTGGTTTCTCTGATAGTCTTGCAATTCTTAGCAAAAAAGAGACTTGGTCAAAGAGAGAAAGCGTAACAGTTGAGGTGCAATTAATTTTGAATGCTGGAACTCATTCCAGCCTTGTGTAAATCTGCATTATTTGAATACTGACATGCCAGTTCATCTTTCCACGATTGCAGGCTGCAACTGGAAGGTTCTAGTTTAATCTAGTTTTAAGACACTTAGGTGTCTTAAACTGATGATAACTAGAAGGCTTTAAACTGATGATAACTAGAAGGCCTAAAGGAAAAAGCCCAACTTAAGGATATCACTCTGGTCTCTCTGAGCTTGTTACAGACCTGTACAATTTTGGCTTCACATCAGCAGGCTCTCTTAGAAGAGGAAGTAGGTACACAAGTGATACTTATTCCCCAGGTCTTTTACATTCATGTCATTCTTCTATTCACTATATTCTTCTATACATTATTAGCAAGGGCTTCCTGAAAATTTTCTTTGCCTCTGGCAGCAGAGGTGACAGCCTTAAGGACACTTGTAGAACAACTGTATTGTTTTCCTGCCTATTTCTTCTAGAGCACTGACATTCTCCATGTTCCTCTTGGCATGTAAGGTTTTTCTCTGTGTTGGAGCTACTCTGTATCAGTAAAAGCTGATTTCTGAAAGAAAGGGATGAGTGGATTTATTTTCTGTAATTAACACAGAATTGTTGACTTCTGCTTTATTTATGACTGACTTTATGAATGATGGTATCAACAAAAAGATTGAATGAATCCTGTTTTTAATAGGAGCTAGTTTTACATGTCGGCCAAATAAAGGTTAAATTAGAGATTAGAAAACATTAAATTATTTGAGATGTGATGGTTTTCTTTATTTTCAATTATTGGGATTCAGGATTTCTTCATATGGAGGAGCTGAGTGCATGTTTATTTCATTATCTTTCTCTTGGTTTAAAATATTTGCTACAGGATATGCTGATTGTGGAGACTAGGGTGATCAAAGCTGAGGTTTGAAAAGAATTCATAACATTTATTTCAAAGAGAATAAATAAAATGGAAATCCTTTTTCAAATATTTTGCCAGTCAAAGTGGCATTTGAAAGTTAGCTGCCCATATAAAAGTGCCAGACAGGCTTTTCCAGGCAACATTACACACTTAACTAATTTTCCCTTAAGAAATCTATGTGCTTTCCCTCAAGAGTCCAGTGCACTTGAGGCTGCTGTGATTCACACTATAAATAACATAGGGAGCAGTGTCTTGGGGCTGGATGATTATTGCTAGGAGAAAACGACTGGAATAGTAAAAGATAATGGCTTGTATGCTCTTGAGAAGCTTGGAAACTAATGGGGGGGGGGTGGAATCTTGTACTGAAAGTGTGTACCCCATCAGAAATTAAAAACAAGAGTGTACCTTATTGGAATTTTTCATGGATAAGGTCCATAATAAAGGTTCTGCAGCAAATCCTTTACTGTGCATTTGTGGGATTGTGGAAGACTTGTTAGAAAGGACCTGGGTAGGTCATCTAGTTTGAGCTCATGCTCAGGATAGGATTGTGGTCAATGTTAAGTCAGCTCAGTTGTGTGGTCTAGCCAAATCTTGAGAGCCTTCAGGACTGCAAATTCCATGACAATCTTAATGAATCTGTTCCAGTGCTACATTTGTGTCCAGAGGCTCTGTCAAATATTCAGACTGAATGTTCAGAAGCTGATGACTGATCCAAGTGATTTACGGGAGTGGCATCCAGTGAACTGTTTGCTCATAAAATATGTCAATAGAATCACGGAATGATTTGGGTTGGAAGGGGCAAAATATCGTCTAATTCTAACACCCTTGCCATAGGCAAGGACACCTTCCACTAGTCAGGGTTGCCCAGGGCCTCATCCAGCTTGGCCTTGAACACTTCTAAGGATGGGAAATCCTCAACTTCTCTGGGCAATCAAAAAGATTTTTGGTTTATTTTTTCTTACTGGGGCTTGTAAAGATGTATACTTGTATACTAGAACTGAAACATGATTCTAAGTACTTGTTTCAGAAGCTAACACCAAGTGTGAATGTAGAGTTACAAAAAAAAATATTTTCTATTTAGCAAATACTATGATTTTTAGAAAGTATATATTAAATTTGCTATTTGAAGGTACAGTAGGGAAAAGGTGAGCTTTTCCTGTCACATGAGCTCCTATCATGCAAATATTGCTAAATTTCTTAATTTTGGGGTCTTTTTTTTTTGATCTCAATTTAACGGTTTTGAGTCAATTTGCGGAAGGTAGTTAGGGTAGATTTCACAGAAAGAAGCTTGATCAAAAGAGCTTGTGTAATATAGTATGACTTTGAGTCATGATGATAAACATGCTGTTTGTGGACAGTATCATAATTATTATAGATTTGATTTTACTTTTAGAATACCAAATATGTTTTAATGTATTTCTTTTTCTGTTACTGCATATGGAATGCTATATATGGTATCTTAAAGCTCCTGGAGTATGGCCACTTTTCTGCTTTTGAATGGTTCATCTCCAAAGGCCTTAGAGTATTTCTACTATTTTACAACCAGGAAAAATCATTAGTTGTTAACCTAGACCTTCATGTTTGCTACATCATGCATAATTATTAAAAAAAAAAAAAAGATAAATACTGTGACTTTTGGTGAGAACAAAGACTATAGCCATGCTTAGTCCTTGCAGCTTTCTTAAAAAGTAGTGTTTTCCAGTCCAAAGCTGGTGCAAGATCCTTGTATTGGTTTATCAGAAGAAACACAGTGGATGAAGCTGCTGTTCTTTCTACAAATACCTGTAATGTGTTATCTCTTTTCCAGATGCTGACATTTAGGCTACATCTGCATAACATGAGGCACTGTCCCTGTAGAGCTTTGAATGAGGGTGCTTAGATGATCAAACTGTTAGAGATGCATCACAGCACATAATCTTTGGGATAAATAGTCCTGTAGAGAAGCAGAAGGTATTATTCAGGGGAGTGCTGTGCTAATTTTGGTTTCTTGTTCTGCACATATGCCCTAAACTCTTCTTTCTTCTAAATAACATGTAAAATATACTTTTTTTCCTTATCAACTATGCAGCTACATCTTTTTTTCTAAAAATTTCCCTGGTTCTTTTAATGGGAATATGATCCAACAAAAGAATGCATAAGTAGAAATTCAGCTTAGCCCAGGAGATCACCAACTCTATAAGCTGCTTTGCTGTCACTTTTAAATGAGAGGAATTTTTTCTTGCTGTGAATAAGGCCTTCTTGGGTGTTGGGGTGGTGTGGGGTTGAGTTTGCTTTTTTTTATTTTTAAAATTTTATTTATTTATTTTTTTTTTTGTGGATGGGTGGTGTTCGAGCAGAGTACTGTTCTTTTCCTTCTGATAAAGGCAGTGTGAGTGTATGGGCCAAGGATGTACTTTCTATTGATGAATAAATCTTCACTGGCTTTATTTTACACAAACGATACATTATTTGATAGTATGAGATGTAGTAGTCAATCAGTAAATCTTTAATTATACTAACTATAGTAAATGGATCAGTTTTATGTGCAAATAGGGCTGCTGAAGGTAATTTCTTTCTACCATCCCCAGATATATCAATTTAAAATGCTTAAGCATTTTTTTGATTAAAAAATTCCTAGTGAAATTATAAAAAGTATTTATTACTTTCAGGGTGATATGTTATTGTTAGCAGTGTTCTGGAAATGGTTTTGGTAGCCATATGAGAAATGAAATAGACCTTTCTGGTGGGTACATTGAAAAAGTTTTAGTAAGATTTAATTTTTAAAAGCAAATGCATTTCTATAACCAAAGCTCTGCTGTCTTTACTTGAGCTGGATCATATTAACGTAGGTGTCCTATATTTGTGTAAAACTTCTTATTGCAGTTTTAAGACTGAAAATGAACTTCGGATAATCTAGTGTTAGATGAAAGAGACATCTACTCTTTGCATTCTGCTTCTTTATAACTTCATAAATTCACAAGCAATGACATGGTCTTAAAATTATAAACAATTCAATGTTATTTTCAAACTTATATTGACTTTTATTTAATGGCAGTCACAAAATGAATATCAGGTTCAAGGAAAAGAGCTTTCAGCTGGACTGTTGCGTAGGAAAATGTGATCTCTAGAAACAATTTCTGTTAGAATGAAGTAGACTCCACTGTAAAGCCTTTCATGCACCATGTGAGCACAGATGTGATTTATTTGATATTATCAGTAACTAAGAAGTAAAGTTAAGCTTTGTTTTCCTAGTAAAACCTTTTGGATGTGTTCATTGAAGGTTTGTCTTTGTTCTGTGAGTCTTGGACTTTGATACTCAAACACATTTTTAACATTCTGAATGTTCCTGTCTGAAGCCAGGCAGCTGTGGTTGAACCATGTGAGCCTGTGGCAGGTTTTGTCCAACAGGTGGCTGGAGGAATACAACATACTGTGGGTAGCTGTAGAGATTTCTCTTTTCTTTACAGTCCAAATTGACATGTCATGACAGCTTAATATTTGTTAGCCAGCAGATTAGAGCTTCTCAAAATGCAAGCAAACACTGTGGGTGGGTACACAGTAATGTGTTTAGTGTAAGGCCACTTGTACACTGAGCACTTCACTGCAGAGTTCTATATAAATAGCTGCCTCCAAATAATTTTCTTTTCATTTTAAGTCAAAAATTTACAGATCTCTTTGTTAGGTATGTATTGAAGCACAATCTTCAGCAATGGGGGTAGAATTAATTAATTGCTTCATGTGCTTGATTGATAGAAAATTGTGACCTAATGAAGCTGTTACATTGATTTAGAGCATTTGATTCTTGCCAGTCTTTCACTTAAATATCTGTAAAAAACAAATCTGTGTGTGTTTGCAACAATTTCCTCAGTGGAGAGACCTGCTTTTTTTTTCCCCTTAGGATGTAGTTGTAGGCTTGCTTGCATAGATGATAATTAAAAAAAAAATTGAAACTGGACAAAGACTTATTAGATACAGGTTGGTTTAGAGCTTTATCTTGTGGAAGTAAGGAATTGAGGGAACAAAACTTGAGCCTGAATGGAGCCTGAGAGTAGTATTTCTTTTTTATGGTCTAACAATTACTGTGTAATCAAATTTGGAAATGCTCAAAATAACCCCCTAAGGTTTGGTTCTGTATCATCAGCATTATACTTACGTAGTAATTATTTCATAAGAAAAACGTATTCACCTCAAAATGAGAAATGAGTTAATGTATTACTGAAACTTCCTGAAATGGATGCCTGACTCAGTAAATTCATTTTATGTTTGAACATTTAATCCATCTAAAGATTTTCTGATAGTGTTCCAGAAGTTAGCAAGTAATAGAAAATGGATTAATTTATTTGTTCATTTTTTTGGCTTTGAGCTGCTTTGCAATAACTGATTTTCTTAAAAAAGAGAAGAAATGCAACTTTGTGTAACTTTTGCTGATTACCACCATTACTGTGATAACTTTTACGTGTGGCCAAAATAATTCTCTTCTGGAAATGCAGAATCACAAGACTTTAGTTGTGTGGAATAAAAAACATGTCTCTAAGGACTTGCAGTTGCCAGACCTCCCAGAGGGAAAAGAAGTGTGTGTGGTCTGTTGATGGGGTGTGCCTCTGCTCATCCAGGTCTGCAGGAGAGCAGGAACACCATGCTCAGAAAAAGAATCTGAAAACAGATGTGAGGTGAACGGATTAAAATGTTGCATTTGCGCTGAACTCTCACCTTGATGTCACTGTTGTTACCTCGCGCTTTTATTGGTATCGCCTGCACGCTGACCTTCAATCTGCCTTCATCTCAGAGCCAACTGGCTGCCTGAGCAATATTGCACTGCAAACGAAAGTGGGCAAACTGGCTTTTCTCACATTCCATTCCTATGGCAATATGAAAAACTTAAGTTGCAGTTCAGAGAAAAAGATTAGAAGATATGTGGAAGTAAAATTGTGTGGGGTAATTCAGTAATAGCATTTGTTTCCCCCCTACTCTCTCAGATTCATTTGGCTTCCAAAATATTCCCCACTGAACGTCGAGAAAATGTTTCGGTAGCCTTTTAAAAATGTGTTAACTTTTAGGATTCATCATCCAACGCTGGGAAATAGTGAAATATTTTGTTTAAAAGAAAAAAATCCCCACACAATAACAAAACCTGTTAAGTATTCTTGAGTATTAGAGTAAGTGGAAGAAGTCCAGGTGATTTCTTGGAGTTACCTGTTGCCAACAGTAATCATAATTTTGTTTTATTTTTGAATGGTGCCAATTGAGTTTTCAGTCTCAGCATGGGTGGAGTTAACGATAAAATGTTCTCTTCTTTTCGCTTTCAGAGATTAGAAAATACAGATTAAACTGCTTTATGCTGTGCAACCCCTCATGACCCCATAATTGTGTTCCTGTTCTAGCAAAATATACAGACACAGTCTTATGGAAAAAGAGATAAATTTGTTGCTGAGAAAGGCACAGAAAAACCCCAGGGTGCCAAGTTTGAATGCTCCAATGCTAATTAAGACAGTCATGCAGATCTGGAAACAGTTAAAGATAAGATTGTGCCTTTCCATCACTGCCATTAAACAGAGGCTATTTTTGGGCATTATAATCAAGTCATCAAATCTGTGTATCTAGAAGAGGACTGAAATTTGTGCTCTGAAAGTAGAAATCCTTAAGAATTGTGGTTCTTTTGAAGATGTAATTCTCTACTTAATGTCAGGAAGATATTTCTAGTCTTTAGAGAACGTTATTATTCCAAATATTTGTATCATTCTTCTAGTTTAAATTTTGTTTTGAATTTGTGTGTTATCCAAGAGGAGGGGGCAAAGACAATGAAGGGGATGAAGCATCTGTCTTATGAGAAAGGCTGAGTGAGTTGGGCCTGTTCAGCCTCGAGAAGAAACAACTGAGAGGGGAGCTCATAATTGTCTGTATCAGAAGGGAGGATGGCAGGAGGATCTCGCAAGAGCTGGGATCTTGTGGTTCCAAGCAATAGGACAATAGGCAAAGGGCAGAAACAGATGCAAAGGAAGTTCCACCTGAATATGAGGAGGAACTTCTTTACTGTGGGAGTGACCAAGCACTGGAACAGATTGCCCAGAGAGGGTGTGGAGTCTCCTTCACTGGAGATATTCAAGAACCGTCTGGACACAATCCTGTGCTGTGTACTCTTGGATAACCCTGTTTGAGCAGGGGGATTGGATCAGATGGCCCACTGTGATCCCTTCCAACCTGACCCATTCTTTGAACAGAAAAGGGAAAACAAAAGAAGAATCAGAACTCCTATCTTAAATAAGTGTGGGGTTTTTTTGTTATTTTTTTTTCCACTTTAGTCTAACTCTCTGGAGAACATCTCTTAGAGGTGTATCTTATAGAAGGATCTCCTAAGAACTAAAAAGGAATGATTTTTAGAGCCTACTAAGTGGTTAGAATATTAAGGACCTCTATAGCACAGATGGCTTGATTCAATTGTATAAGGGAGCAAAGTGAGCATTCTTAAAATATTTGCTTCTTTTAACATGACTTAGCAATGACATCTGTTCAAAGGCTCTTTTGAAAAAGGCAGGTCAATGAATCACTGTGAAATTCCAAATTAAACTTTGCTATTTTGGTTTGTTATGATTGGCTCATGCTGCTTTTCTGGGCATACATGGGCTATTCTCTTCAGTGTGAGAAGTGATTAGTATTCTGAACTACAACAACAGAATCTCATTAAAATCATTAGATATCTTTGAGTCTACTGGCAGTGCTTTAACTTCTGTCTTGCCAGTTGTGACTCAATTTTTTTTATACTGTAGAAAGTTTTGTGCTGGGGTTTTTTTTCTTTGTTCAACTCAAGAGAACTGAAGTATTATATGATTGCAGGACAAAGACTGAGACTGAGGCAGTGACATTTTCAGCATCTGTATTTCCCTGGGCTGTTGTCTGATGTGTAGTGGCTGGTTGGGATGCACAGAGTACCAGCTGTTGAATTGCTGGAGCGAAGGTGCTTACCCACTGCTCCCAACTGTGTGCTTGAGAGCCTGTTTCTGATACCACTTCTTCCAGGGATCATACTTATGTAGCCTTGTCCAACTACTGAGAAAATTTTGATGTAATTAATTTTTTTGCAGCCAAAATTATTTGTTGTATAAACCATCTCACCATTTGCATAAAAGCTTCACCATTAGGTATCAGGAAATGACTGTGTAGGTGTTATGTAGTTTGGATCTTATATTTTTAGAGAGGATCACTGCTGCAAAGTACTGAGGAATTGTCAGCATCCATCTTGTGGAAAGCCAGCATGAGTAAAAATAATCACCACCTGCAAGGTCTTTTTAACTTGCTATTTAAAAGCCATAGGTTACTTATTTCAACATCAACAAGAATATAATGGAAGACTAAATGAAAGCTGACTTGTAAAGAAAGCAAGCCCGATGGTCTGATTTTAGAGTGTGATAATGTCTCACATGTGCTGTTTGAAGGATTATGAAAAAGGTGCTCTACATTTTCAGGAAAGTCTAACTCAAAAATTAGAATTTGAGGTGTTCTTTACTTAGATTGCAGTTGTTTAATTTCTTCATGGACCACAATGGTCCTTCAACTTATCTGTCACTGGCAACATCATAGAATAATTTAGTTTGAAAAGGAGCTGTGGAGGTTGCTTTAACCCCTGTTTAAATAGCAGGAGGTTGGAGATGCTCAAAAATTACCTGGACAATCTGGGGTTTGTCCGGTGAATTTTGATTGCTTCCAGAAATAGTTTCCACAATCTCTCAGGGCAACCTATCCCGATACTGGACTGCTGCCACGGTGAAATTCCTGTACCTAGACAGAACATCCCTTTTTGTAACTTTCTTGCTTCTGTGTACTTTGCAGAGGAGTCCGGGTCCATCTTCTCTGTATGTTCCCATTAGGTGTCTGCTATCTAATTTCATTAAAAAAAAATGAACAAATAAACCTGCATAAGGCGGCTTACAGAAAAAAACCCTAAAAATCTACACAGCACAAGATGTACCTAAGATGCACAGCATCTTAGCTTTTGGAATGGCCCTAACTGCGCATGAGAACTCATTTGCAGCTAAAGACATGTGTTGGTTCTATGGCGACATTCACTCGTGTAGGGCAAAAATGCCCAAGAAATTAAAATGTCTGACAAGCACTTACTTAACCTGAATAAAATTAACAAATGTTAATGCTTACAGAAGACAGAGCTGTCTATAAGTCTTATTGAATGGAAGAATGTGCAAGTATTTTTTTCCTTTTTGGTAAAAACCCCAGAATACTTAATTTCAGAATGTACTGCTGGTGAAAACCAGTTATCTTCTATATGCTGTAGAACTGGGATGTTGTATTGGGAGTGGGGCTCAAAACAGGGATTCTATAATCTCTAAACACTTTGAAAATTGACTGTAATGTTCAAAACAGGAAACTATCCTTTCAGCTTTCTTTGAAAGTAAAAGGTTTTGTTTCTTTTCAGACTCTGTAAGAGATGTAAAGAAGGAAATCTAGGCTGTTTGAACTATTATGAAGCCATAAGTGTAACAAACACATACTGTATTTCACTGTTTCAGTTTGCACTTTGAATCGTCTCATTTCACAGAACAGATACCATAAAATTTGGCTTGATATACAGTATCTTAGAGCCCTTGGGACTTCTATGACTTCAGCTACTGTAATCTTCTTTCTGTTTCTTATTCTTTACTTGAGTTCTTGATTCCTGTTATGAATAAATCATCTTGCTCCTATATTTATTACAGCTTGTATAGTCTGAGGGAGTCATGCTCAGCAATGTACATTATCCCTCTTAATTTTCTTAAGTCAAACTTGCTTTGAGAATTACTTTGCTTACAAGTAGATGCTTTTTCTTTAATATTTTTCTGATTTAGTTACTTACTAAAATGTAGTCATTGTTTCATAACCAATATAGAGAACAAGATAGCTTGTTTTGTTTTATAAAGAATTTTGACTTTTATGACAGATTCCTCTGGCTGTTCTCCTAGTTGAAACTTTTTTCACAGTTGCTCTGTAAACCGTAAGCAAAATGTTGCTGAGTGTTGAGACATGGTTTCTGCCATAACAAATTGCACCTTTAAATTATATCATATTTAAAATACAAATAAACACACAAACCTGTTCTAGGTAGAACCTGTTGAACATGTCTGCTGTTAGTATCAGCACTGCAACAGTAAAATATTAACATCTTGGCTTAATATTACCTGGACCTTGCTATGTCTTAGCACATGCCTGGATTCTTGTCCCCGTGTGCTTGAGACCTTGTAATGATATTGGCCAGAAACATGAAAGATTTAATATGAGGTTTCTATAAAAGTTCTTTTGTGTTCCTAGAAAAAGTGTCTTTCGTGTCTGAAAATGTACCAAGTATGCAGCTTTTAGATAGAGCATAAAGATAATGTGAGGGATGGGGAGGGGTTACTGCAGAGGAAAGAAAGATAGTTCCTTCTGAACCTGAAACTTTCCAATAGATATGTCACAGATTTGAAAAGCAGAAAGGAAGAATAACTTACAGGAGCGGAACAGCAAAACATAAAATATTAATTACTTGAAGCTTCATAGCTATGACCATGAATAAATGGTAATTAATAAGGTTGCTGGGAAGCATCTGATGTGAAGGTCAGGCTGGCTTATGCTGTAATCAATGTATAAGTAATTATATTGCTCTTTCTAATTTCTCTAGAAAGAACTGAGCTGTGAAAATAAAGGCTTGTAAAAATTTGTTGGAATATGCTATGTTGTTGAAAGTAAAAAGTGCCATGAAAGAGTTAGAGACCAGACACAGGATACAGAACAGGAACAAGAGATGGATAAAGACACAGATGCATCCACAGAACTCCTGCAACATGAAGTGCTAGCTGGGGGATAGCTGTGAAATTGTAGCTGACAACAGAAGCTCCGTGGTAGGAAAAGCTGTATCATTAGTGCTCTGCAAACCTTTTCAAAGTAAGGCACAAAGAGGAAAGCTGAATTAATAATGCTGAGGCCGGGTGCTCTTAAAGAAATGGTAAATGGCTGATATAGAGCTTTATGAAGTCCTGGTTACAACTTTACATGTAACAAAGCTAAAGAGAAGTTGCTTTTTCCTTTTGAATTTCAGCCCAATACATTGCTGTAGCAGATCAAAGCTGTTTGAGTTTACACTGTAGGGATAATCCTTCTTTTACAAGTGATCTGCTGTGACATCAGGCAGCATTTGTTTGTGTGATGTGAGCTGTGGCAGTAGTTGTCTGACAACTTCTTGTGTTTTTTTGTATTTTCTCATGTTCCAGTGGTTCCAGGATGTGACTGTAGGCATGTGATGTGGATTTTGCTGTCTCTGTTGCCAGGAGCGATGTTATACAATGCCTTTCTGCAAACATGTAGTCTGTAACATCAGCAGTGTTGCCATGGCATGTCAGTGCTCTCCTCCTGTGTCCATTGCTAATGGCCTAGAGCATTGTAGAGAAGAAAACCCCAAATATGATTGTTGTTATTAATATATTGAAATATTTCAAATGTTGGCTTCTTTTGAAGGCTGATCAATCTCTGTTAATGAACTTGTCTCAAGATCAAATTTCCTTTTCTGGAGTTGTTCATTCACAGTTCTGAATATGCCCTCTCCTGTGTGTGGCTCGGGCACCATGCAGCAGTCCCTTAGCCCCTATAAAAGATCACAAATCCTAGCCCTGCCCTAAAAGACACTGATGTTCAATGTTCTACCAATTTTTCCTGCTTTCTGTCCAAATCTGCCATGCTGCATAAAGCACAAGCTCCAAGGGATAATGGAAAAAGGGCCATAGCTCTACCTTTCTTGGTCTGTTCTCAAAAGGCACTGAAGTGAAAGTACCTGAAGAGCTGTAAAGTCTCTCTTCTTTAAGTTGTCTGGCTTTCAGCACAGTAACAGATTTGTTGTTCTAATGTTGTAAGCTCAAAATTACAATGTTTTTTCATTTAACATTACTGCATGCTGGGAGGAGAAAGAAGATCATGTCTCCACACCTGCTGCTTTCATGTCTTGTTAGGAGACAGTCACTTCATGGAAAACTTCATGCTGAGTACTTAAAATAAATAGCAACCCGCTGCTTGCATTTCTTTTTAAAAAAAGTCAAGCATAATAAATGCCAGTTCACTGTAAATTAATGTGAGAAGGAATGCCCATTTCTTTTAGTGAATTGTTGCTCTCTTATTTATTTAGTTGTGGAGTGATGCTGTCGCCCTCTGCAGATAATTTATCAACTAGAAAATCTCATTAGGTTTATGGCCATTTCCCATGATTTTCAGAGGTGTCTAAGGCCTTCAGGAAGAGGGTCAACAGGTAAATGAATTGCTCTAATGGTTTTACTGGCATGTCTTTCTTGCAAACATCTGGTAGCCTCATGACACTACTGAAGGGGTTATGAGATGGTGTGCTGGTTTCAGCTGGGGTTGAGTTAATTTTCTTCACAGTAGCTAGTACCATGGATATGTGCTGAATGTAGGGTTGATTTATAGAGAGAATTTTGGTATTTCTGATCAGGAGGAGATCAAGATTTTTGTTATTGCTGGTCACAGAGCCAAGACATTTTCTGCTTTTCATAATGACAAGCTACAAGTTGGGGATGTGTGGGAGGCTGGGGGCAGACACAGCCAGGACAGGTGACTAGAATTGACAAAAGAGATATTCCAGACCAGGTGACATCGTGCTCAGTGTATAAAGTGGGGAGAAGGATTAATGGAAGGATGTTTGGAGTGATGGTATTGGTCTTCCCAAGTCATAGCTACTGGTGAGGGGACCCTACTGTTCTGGGGATGGCTGAACCCCTGCCTGCCCATGGGAAGTAGTGAATTAATTCCTTGTTTTGCTTTGCTTGTGTGTGCAGGTTTTCCTTTCCCTATTAAACTTTGTCTTAGCCCATAAATATTTTACCATTTACCCTTTAGATTTCCTCTCTGATCCTGCAGGTGGGAGAGTGAGCAGCTTTGTGGGGCTCGGTGGCCAGTGGGGTTGAACTGTGACAAGTGGGCAGCTTATGAATGGCAAACACTCCTTTGAATGATGAAAGAACAACCAAGAAAATATGTGTTGCAGATCTCCATAAGAAATAGTATGTCTTACTCAAGTGTTTGGATGTGCCTAAGTTGCAGAATAAGCCGTGTTGGAGAAGATACACAAGGATTGAGTCCAGCTCCTGGCCCTGCAGAGAACTATCTGCAAGGTTCACACCCTGTGCCTGAGAGTGTTGTCCAAATGCTTCTGTAACTCTGTCAGGCTGGTGCTGTGACCACTACCCTGCGGAGCCTGTTCCAGTGCCCAACCACCCTCTGGGTGAAGAACCTTTTCCTGATATCCAACTTATACCTGCCCTGACACAACTTCAGGCCATTTACTCAGATCCTGTCCAGAGAGAAATGGAATGTAGAGTTATAAATTAAGACAAATCCCATATTTTATAAGTTTAGATTTAGAATAGCTCTGTTACTTGTTTTTCTGTGAAAACAAGATTAGATGTGTGTGTTGAATCCATGCATTCTTGGTGAAGGCATCTTTATAAGTGGTCCAATGGCTGCAGAAAACTTTTGCAAAAAAGAAATGCTTTCTTTTGTATTGACTCTGCTCACAGCATCAATTTAGCTGCTGATTTGAGTTACCAATGATTTCCGAGTATAAACAATTTTTAGGTGTGTTAGATTGATCAAATTACAGTCTTACAAGTGAAGGAAAACATTCAGAAAATATTTCCGTAGGAAAATGTGATGTGCAATGCTGTTGACCTTCAGTCAAGTTGTTACAGGGTTTCCTAGCAAAATCTTTGATATATGAGAATAATTCCTTTAAATAAAGTCTCAGCAGCTCCTCTGAACTAAAATCCAGTAGTAAAGCAATAGCATTTAATTTTAGTCAGGAAGAGAAATAGAAACAGAAAACTTTGGTGAATGAGGATGTGAATAAAGAGATAATGAAATCCCCTTTTTGGAACATACTCTTTGGTTTGTATTACATTTCAATGGCCTGTCCATCCAGGAAGGTGAATGAGCACTCTCTCATGGGGCCCTCTGTACCTCTCTAGGGAACTTGTGGGAGGACTGAGGTAATTCACACTACTTATTCCTGCTGATATTAAACAGGAAAGAGGCTTCCAAATATTAATTAGGAAATTCATAGAGAATTCATAGATTTGCAAAAACAATGGACTTAATTATTGGATTTTAATTGTAATATATAATAGGATTATTTCAAAATTGGTTTAAGTTGTCAGTTGAGTAACACTTCAGAAAAGTCTGCTGCAGTGACAGCAGGCACTGAATTTGCTGCAGCAAGGAAATCTATTCTGAATTGCTCTACAGGTTTGCTCTTGGTGTTGGCTGTGGGAGTAGCTGTGGGCATTTACAATGCAAATGAGAAAGGACATCTTTCACTTCAGATCTAGTAGATGTTAGCAGATTTCATATTGAAAGACTGAAAAAACCCATAATAGTCCAAGACTAGACTACTACCCACTGTAGTCCAAGACTGTATCTTCTCACTGATCACCTGATTGTTTACTGATGTATTTTTTTTCAGTAAAACTAAATGTGCAGTTTCTTAATCTAAAGCAGCTGTCTACCCTTTATTGAAGGAGCACTTGCTTGTTTCTCCTAATCTCTCTGGAACATTAGTCGGTCTGAGTTTTAAAAAGAATCTACCTCTGCAGTTGGGAATGTAATTTGATTTATCTCTTTTGTTTTATTTCCCATTGACTATGTAATAGCTGTTTGTCTCTTAAAAAAAAAAAAAAAAAGTTTTATCACTATACAACACAAAAAAGGAGGGAAAAATATAGACATGATGGGCTTGAAATGCATGTTGTACCTTGACAGAAGTAGGAAATGGTCTCTGGTTTTGAGAACTTCAGTACCAATTACGGAAGTGAACTTTATAGCAATTTAGCTATATCACAAATCCATTTTGAAACAGGAGAAGCAGCATTTCAGAAGTTCTTCTAAAATGATTTATGTATTGGCAAAGTGGTGACTGCACAGAAAAGGTGAGAGCTGCATCATTTGCAGAGGACATGAGGATGGAGCAGAGATTTTATGAGAAGCTAACTACAAGGAGAAGCTCTGGCAGAACAGAAAGAAAAGCCTATTTGTACCTAAATTTTCCCTTTAGATCTTCAGGATATTCTTGGGTCAACAATGGGGTTGAAGAACTGTGACCTTTATTAAGATTCACCAAAAGTAGATCTCAGTAGGATTTTGGATGAGAGTGGGTGTGTGGGGGAGGGGGATGGCATATTGGAATGTGAAGGCTTTTTTTTTTTTTTTTTTTTGAGCAGAGTGGGCAGCCTGGAGGGAGTGTGAAAAAGTAGCAGGAGAAGGAGACAAATAGGCGTTTCTGACTAAGTTGGTGTGACAGGAGGCAAGGTCCAAGGGATAATTTAGGATGATAAACCTTTAAGACCAGACCTGATCTGGTATGGTAATGTGGAGGAAAGTACTGTAGAGGTTTGAGGGAAGGATGAGATTTGGATAAAGAGGGAGATTGAACAGATGTTTATTAGAGTTTCCAGAAAGCAGTGCTATGAGTACTGGGATGAAGTTTTAATGTTTTGAGTGTGGGTGAGTGCTAAAAGCCATTGGACAAAGAAAACTTAGCTACCCTTCATGCTGATAAAAGCTTAGTGAACGTAATGTGACTGAAAGCATGAGGTGTTTTTGTGTTGCAAAATTAAGTAATGATGACAATAGAGGGGGTTTGTCAGAAGGAAGGGAGAAGTGCTGATGTGAAAGGGAAGAGGTATATTTTGTCCATAGCAAGCTTTGGCTTGCCCCCACTCATTCAGGACATGTGCTAGCTGACAAAGGAGAGACCAGATAAATTAATAGGTGCAAAGGCATTAAAAATCTAAGGAGTAAAGCAGATGGGAGACTGTCAAATAAGAGCACAATAGGTGAGAAGCAGCAGACTTCTCAAGACTTGCAAGTTCTTAGGAGACAGGCACAGCAAAAACCGAATTTCAAATATTTTACTGCCCGGCAGCCATTGTCACCTAGCTATTTTCACACCACAGTCCAAGCTGGTTTTTCCTTACCTTATGTTATAGGTGGTATTGTGAATCCTTAACTCTCCTGCACAGGAGAGATGAATATGTCTTGTGTTACGTTAAAATAAATACTTTGCTTGAAATGCAATTTGATTAAACTAATTAAAACAAAGCTGTTAAAACTCTGAACACCTGAAAAAATGTATTTTGAGTTATAAAAACCTGTAGGTAAATTCAGGCCTCATGAGCTCATATTTCTCTATGGCAATGGAAAATTGCCCTACAACTTAATTTTTGCTAGGTCAGTGTTTTCTTTCCATGGAGCAATATCCAGGCTATTGGGACCTTTTGATATACTGAAGTTGCACAGAGGTCCTATTCAGAGGTCTGGTTCTTTCTATGGCATCTGCACCAGAACTGTGTAGCCTTGGCTTCTTGTGGTACTTGTGACCAGGCACATGCTGTCAGTGGCCCTACTTCAGACCTGCTGATATTCAACTGGGTTCGTTTTAAGGGGATCAGCTCAAGCTAGGGGGAAGAAGATGAGTACCGTTTTGATATCTGGTCTTTTTCTTTCTGCACTTGAAGGATCCTGTCTATCAAGAGAGGGATTTGTATCAGAACTTGTATCACAAATGTCAGTCAATTGGTTTCCTTCAGTCTAAAACTTTCAAGCAGCTCAGAAGTACACCTAAAGCCCTGAACAGAGGATGATATAATAGTGGTATTTAACACAGCCCCGTATCAATTATTGTATAGCACTTTCTTGAAGCAGAACTGGCTGTCCCTTGCCCAGAAGATTTGGCTTCAATGTAAATAAACACTGAAGATTTCCTGGAAGAAAAATCAGATGTGATGGTGGAAGAGCCTGAACATGCTCCAACTAAGACAATTATGAATTTAGATAAAGTTAGTGTTTCCTTTTTTCCTTATACTTAATTATGTCTGTTTCACAATTCAGGTTTTCTATCTTCTTTTCACACTAAATTTTGTTGTTAAAGATCTACAAAGTTAAAAACAGTCTACCTTTTTAACTGTTTTCTTCAGTGAGGCACTTCTGCCATTTAATTTAAATACAAAAGCTGTATGTTTATGTCATTCCATTTGTTGACATAAAGCTGGTGCAATTTTAAATATGATGTAAGTGGAAAGGGAATGAAGGCAGTCAAATAAACACGTCTCCATTTTCTGTGGAAACAAACGTACAAAAGGCTTTTAGCAAGCCTCAAGCAATGCCTGTTATGAGATTATGCACCATAATATTATATTATAAAACATTTAAAAATAGTGTTAGTAAACCATTAAATCTCCTTAGACAGTTTCATTTTGACTTTTGTGTATATGAGCTTTTAAAGTGGTCTTAGAGACTGATAAAAAGTTCGCAAAGCAGCAGTGAAGATTTGGTGCTGCCTTGATAATCCTGGGCTGTAGTGACACTTGCAGTTGGATAAGGGCCAGGAAAGGCCTGCAATTGTCCTGTGCAAATGATGGCTGCAACAATTCCCGTGGCTGTTCATTGTTGGACACTGCATGGAAAGCAGTCATGAACCTGTGCCTTCTGCTTTATACTCCTGTGAAATCAATGAGAGTTTGACATCCTTAGTAACAGCTCTGTACATGTAATTCACTCATATACACCCTGTCTTATTTGTAAGAATTACTGGTGGAAAAGAAATCTAAAACATCTGTTCTGCCTGAGTCAGATATCAAGCTGTTTGTCAAGTGGCATCTGAGAGATTGCTGTAGTACAGACACATCAGCTTTTGAATTTGGTAGGGATCACTGGCATGCTGCAGAAAAGCCACTTGGCAGATGGCAAGTGAAAACAACTTCTGTCCCTAACGAGGTGGGATGACTTTAAATCACTGAACCGAATGTAACAAAAAACTTTTGTCAGTTTTCCAGTCTGACTTAATATTCCATAATAGCTCAGTTTGAATTTTTGGGTAGAATTTGTGCATCTTAATTTTTTGGTACTTTCTTTTTGTGCTTGTTCCCATGGTTTTGGTTAGTTGCAGAGAAGATTTTTTTTTAAAAAATTAAATTTTGGTTTGTTATTTTATTTTGCAAGCAATAGAAATTGGTAAGTTTTCATGGGGATTTGAATTACTCATGTAAATGTGTGACAACAGACAGGAGGGATAATATTCTTCCATTTGCTTGATGGAAGTCCTTCCTCTTATGCTTGATTTTAATAAATATATATATATATATATATAAATAAATTATTACTGTTTACCACGGTCAAGAGGTCATTTATATAACCACTGTTGTCAGTTTTAGAGGGCTGGTGTTTTTCATTTGTGTATAAGTGCCTGAATGAAACAGGTTTGGAAACTTAGGCATTGGTCTCCTTTCTCAAATCCACTGTCATTTTGCTATGAAAAGGTAATGAGAAATTTTAGAGTATTAAGACAAAGGTGGGGGACCACATCTGCATGCTTTAGGACAGCTGGGAACAGGAGATGTGGACTTTTGTTAGTGATTCTGTGTACTTTTATTCTCTTTGAGACTTGACCCTATATAGCCCTTGTACAAAAATATGTTAAAAGCCAGAAGTTGTCAGTCATTCTACTTAAAGACCCTTGAAATTTGGAACCTGTATTTTTAGAATAAGGGGTGCCAACTTTTTCCTTGTGTGGGAAATACTTCCAAATAGTACTTAAATTTCCCTACACTTACATAGTTGTGTTTTTTTTTTTTTCCTGAAATATTGAATCATGAATATCTGGGATGAAAATCAAGCACCTGGAAGTGGTAGGTGATTAATTTATCTACTTTTCTTAAAAATGACATTCTGGTATGAAGAAAAAACTTGGAAAGGGAGAAATTTTTCCTGTCTGGAACACCAGCTCTCTCAGGCACAGCAGAACAGCTGTTGTGAGACTCTGCTGGAGGTGCTGAGTGGGCTGTGGTGCCATGCAGTAACCTACAAGAAGGGAAACATATTGTGAATAAAAATAAATATAAATGTCAATGATGATGAATTAAGGTTTGTTTGCAGACCACATGGGAATGTTTATTTATGTATTTTAAATACATATATATAAAAACACTTGCATATGGAGAGGCATGTTCAATGCAGAATGGAATATGAAGAACAATCAAGAATTGTACAGAGGCCTTTAAGTTATTAATAAGGAAACATGATTGAGAACTATAAAGTATTTAGACTATTCAGTTAAAGGAAGAAGTCATGAAATCGTAAGATGGTTTGATTGGGAGGGACCTTTAAAGATCCTCTAGTTCAACATCTTTGCAATAAGCAAGGAAACTTTCCACTTAGACAAGGCTGCTCTAAGCCACATCCAACTTGAGCCTGACAATTTCCAAGAATGGGGCATGCATAGTTTCACTGGGAAATCACCATCTTCATAACAAATTTCTTCCTTATATCTCCCCTCCTTTAGTTTAAAATTGGTGCGCTTGTTCTGTCACACAGACACTCAAAAAGAGTCTGTCTTCATCTTTTTTACATGCCCTTTAGTTGTTCAAGTTCTGTATTACCATCTTCCTGGTATCTTCTCTTCTCCAGGCTGAACAATCCCTCCACTCCAAATCTGTTGTCATATGAGAGGCACTCCAGACCTCTGACCGTTTCTGTGACTCTCCTCTGGACCCACTCTACCAGGTCCATGTCTTGTGGATCTCAAAGCTGCATGCGGCATTCCATGTGGACTCACATCAGAGCAGAGAAGAGGGGAAGAACCACCTCCCTCAAACCTTTGCCATGCTTTTGTTTTTATGCAGTCCAGGACACAACTGAATTTCTGGACTATAAGTGTGCATTCCTGGCTCACATCCAATTTCTGACAGAAGTAAAGGTAGATGACGTAGTATCTGTTGTTCACCCATTTCCCAGCAATTCAGTTACTCCAGTAGCTGGAGTGAATTTTTTTTTTTACTAACCAGCAAGTCATTAGTTGGAAATAATAATAATATAGTAGGGAGGACTATAGCTATTAATATAATATGAGCAAGACCAAAAGCTAATCTAAGTTTTAGCAGACTATCTTTGATACAAATAGCATGAAGAGTATAAAGTGTATAAATTGATATTTCAACAAGAAATTATGCTCTAAGTTTTTTGATGGCTTCCCTTTGTTATTCAAGAACTAGCAAAAGTGATCTACCTTGTGGATTCTCTATCTTAGAAGCATAAGTCTTAAGAGCAATTTTAAATCCCAAATATATTGATCATATTTTCAACTGCTGGAAACTGACATGGCTGTGCCTTCAGTGAAATGATGTTCAATTAGAAGAGTAAAAAATTTTACCCTTTATTCTGGAGTAACCTTTAGCACATATGCTTCATTGCACTTTTGGGACAAAGGCCTTTATTTACAGTTACAGGTTGCAACCAAGAGAATGAATGGAATAATCATTCTTTATTTATACCTAGTTACTTATCGTAGTCATTTTCCATGAGATCAGTCATCTATGGAGACACATAAAGCAGTGCAAAGTAGTGTTGAATGAAATAAGTGAAATGAGATGTTTTGGCAGCAGATCAAATCCATTTTCAGATGTGGTGAGGAATGATTGCTTTAGTATTCTTCTGTGTACTACAGCTGAAGTTTTCATAAGTATAAATGCTAATATAGTACTTGATTAAAAATTCTAATTCATAGATTTTTTTCTTTGTTAAAATGCTTTTTTGAAATAGAGAGGAAAGACTGGTTGTGCAAACTGGTAAAAGTGACTTAAAGTCATAAATCTGTCTCGGATTATATCTTGGAGTCTTAATAGTTTTCAAGCTCTCATCTTGTCATACATGTTTATTTCAGTTACTGAAAGAGAAAAGGTTTTCATAAGATGAACCTTTTTCTCTGAAAACATATTTTTTTCTCTTGCTGAAGTGGGAGCCTATTCCATCTCTTTGGACACTGTTTTAGAAAAGTATTTTATTTAGAAGCACTAAAAGGTGTTTTTAAAGTGTGATTCTATTTCTTCCTAGCTCCTGAATGATGTTTGCTTTGTCTACCACTGCAATGAGAAATTACTGAAAATAAAATGGAAAATAACCTTCAGTGGTAAATATAAACTTGTTATTCTGAATACATGTTAATTATTCTCTGATACATGGTGTAAATCTTGATCTCTGCTGTAGAGGTTTTTCTTATGGGGAAATATAAGTGAGGAAAAAAAGAGGTTGCACAAAAATGGGAGAGTCTGTTCAAAAAGTAGACAGATACCTTGATCTTTTTATCCAGGTTTCTAGAATGTTGTGCTGATTATTAATCTGAATATTGGATTTTTGAATTAAAGCCAGCCATTCTGTAACCTTGTGTGTAGACGTCACTATTCTAGCAAGGCAGGTATATTAGTCATTCACTACATACACTTGATCTGGATAAACTCAAGGTTTTAAACGATGAAAAAAGATGGAAATGTATCAGCTATCCTGAAAGTGAGAGTTTCAGTTACAGAACTTTTAAACTCAAAAAAAAAAAAAAGGAAGAATGAGTAGGATTTGGAGCTAGGCTGGAAAATATCATGTCATGGGTTAGGCAAAGTAAGTTTAGTGCAGATCTAGATGCTGGGGTGGGTTTATCTAAGAACAGATGAGCTGAGAACTTTTACCCTGCTTGACTCTAGCTCACAAGAGCTTCCTCACTCATGCACAGTGCTGCATTCTCTAGGTCTTGCTTTCTGTTCCTGACAAAGGGATTGCTGCTGATCCAGGGAGGTTGGGCAGAAGGTTGTGGTTGCTTCTGTGGGGATGCTCACAGTTACACAGCTGCAGTCCCTGGTATTAAAGACCAAGGTTCCTGTGCACCACTGGCATTTCTCTCCATCTCCAGTTTTTTCCCCAGTATGGATCAGTTTCTTTGTGTCTCCTAGCTCTCCTCTTGTTTTCTAGACAATGTCTCTTTGGGAACACTTCCATTTTTCCTCTTTACAGAACCCCAGGTCCCTGGTTATTTTTGTCTAGAGAGTCTATGCGCAGAAGCACAATCTGTGATGAGCTTTCTAATCTATAGTTATGTCTTATCGTTTTTTTTTTCTTTTTTTTTTTTGTGAGTTGGTGAATTCAGAATGTGCTGCTTTTGTGTAGATGTTATCAAAACATGCAATCAGCCCATACTGGTTGCAAGTAGCAGGCTTTGGCTTGAGACTTCAGAAATTGTGTTTTGGATACTCACTCCCTCCTTATACACCCCCATACCCTCTCCCCAGTTGTGTGCCCTTGTGTTCGTATTCACAGCTTAAACTATGTATTTTCTATAGTTGTGGAAAATTGAGTCTTGTGATGGACTGAGTTCAAAACTGCCTGTTTGGTTTTGTCTTGAGACCAAGGCTGAAATGGAGACAGTGTGTGATTACCTTATTTTGAATATGCAAATATTCACTGCTCTTTAGTCAAGGGAGCAAGACTTGTGACAGGCCATTACTCATTCCTGTAATTATCTTTTTGAACTATAGGTACGGAACCTTGTTTGAGAGCTGGTTTCAGCAGCATTGTTTACTGTGATTTCTCAAGTGCACAAAATTATTTTCTAAATTAAGCTGTTTTTGCATCTCCTTGAGAGTAAAACATAGCTTTTAGATAAATATGGAATGAATTGTAAGAGAGGTGAACCTGTTAATTTTTAGTGGAATGGTTCTTCATATTAGGCATCAGCTAAACTGCAGGTCAGTGTAAAAGTCTGGCTGAAGTTTTAAAGGACCTCAAGCAGAGCTGGTTACATTTTTGCTTTGAAGCCAGATTTTCTGGTACAAAGTACTATAAATTTTTTTTCTTAAAATATCTGGTTTTGCCTTCAAACATCCTGAGGTTGATATTCAACAGCTGTGAATTTCAAGGTAGTTAGCATAACTCTCTCAGCAGGAAAGTTGTCCTTCCTGACAAAGATGTCACTGTCAGTGTTATTTTCTCTTTGACTCACATCTGCTACAACTGCTGTGTTTTTATTCTGACAAGTCAAACAGGTGGATATCAGACAAAAGCTCTGTCTCCCAAGGTGGAATCAAGTGTGATTCTAGGAGCAAGTAAAATTGCTAGCATTTCTTTGCATGTTTAATTTCTTTTTCTGGGTATTGTGTAAAGAACCCAGAGGGGCACGTTCTCCAGACATAGGATCTTTATAAAAATTATGGCTTCAGATGTGTTTTTTCATAACACATACAATATTTTCAAGGCCCATGAAAATACATACTCCTTTCCTTTGTGAATTAACTGAGTAAAATCTGAAATGTTGAGCACTTTTATAGAAAGCAAAGGTTAGGTTTGGTGATGAGCACCTCAAGAAATGTGCTCACTCTGTCAGACTGTTAGGATATGATAATTTTAATTAAAGGCAGTGAAGAAGGGATCTAAATGTTAAAGGCCCTACATCCTCCAGAAGCTATTTCTGCCTTGAGGTGTTTGAGAAACGGGGTACTTATAAATGCTGTGAAGTTATCGTTAGTACTCTGGCTGCAGGTAAAAGAAAACAACAGGAATTTAAAAGAACCTCACAATCTCAGGAGGTAAAATTCGGATGCTAAATTGGTAGGAGATAGCAGCAGAGTACATTAGAGAAGTTTTAAAATTCCACATTACAGAAATAATTTCCATTTCACTTTCATTACATTTGTCAAAGTCTATTTCAAGAATGGATTTTTTTTTTTGTTTCATTTTAAGATTAACCTAAATCTCTGTGTAAGACTTTCAATTGCAATTGTGACCACTTGAGTAATTAGAGAATTAGAAGGAAAGCTTTGTGAGCAAACCAAGGCATTCTAAGTGGTTCTTGAAGATGGAATAGCTTCTCAGGTGCATATATAATTAAGAAGGCTTTTTTAATTCTTAAGGAAAATACTATTTTATTTAGAATATTCTAGTCAGTTCTGCAGTTGTTTTTCTAGGATGCAACTACATACTTCTTTCCTCTGCCAAAAAAAAACCAGAAAATCACCAAAACCCACAACAAAACCCAAGCCTCACAGTAAAAAATTGTATTGTATATACTCTAAGGCAAGATTGAAACCAAATAATTTGGGGTATTTTTCTCCTAAAATTAAGACTGCTAGTTCCTAGAATATATGTAGTAGTTAAAAGTGTAGCTATTGATCATGCTTCATTCTTTTTAATGCTAGTATCTGGCTGCCTAATTCAGTATCTGAATGAGAAGTATACCTAGAATTTAACTTTCTAATCTTAATATATTGTGTCATTAGTCCCTCTGGGTCTATATACTGGATGACTTTTGTCCTTTTCGAATGTACTTCTTTGAAAACTTTCTTTTTACTATCTTCATGTCTGTTGGAATGATACTGCCTGGTGTAATGCCTTGTGGCTGGAGATGTGACTGTCATCCATTTTCCAGCTGTCAGGTCTGTTGGCTTCCCTGTTTCCTGCCCTGAATCTTACCAAAATCGGTGTAAATGAAGCAAAATGTGTTAGTCTTATACCGTAAGAATGCTGCAGAATCACAGTTATGGAATGGTTGAGGTTGGAAGGGACCTCTGGAAGTTTTCTTGTCCAGTGCTCCTTCTCGAGGCACAGTCATCCAGAGCCTGTTGGCCAGGATGGTGTCCAGACAGTTTTGAATGTCTCCAGGGATGGAGCATCCACAACCTCTGTGGGCAACCAATGAGAAAGTTGTTCTTGATGTTCAATTTGTGTTTCAGTTTGTGCCCATCGCCTCTGGTCCTTTTACAGTCATTGAAACCCTGATTCTGTCCTCTACACACTCTCCCTTCAGGCATATCTGTACATCAAGAAGAAGATCTCTCAGCCTTTCCTCATATGAAGGATGCTCCAGTTGCTTCATCATTTTCATGGTCCTTCACAAGAGTCTCTCCAGTATGTCCATATCTCTTCCTCTGTAGCGGGGAACGCAAAACTGGACACAGCACTTCAGTGTGGTCACTGCTGAGCAGAGCGAAAGGGTCACCTCCCTTGACTTGCTGGCAGCATTCCTGCTAATGCAGCCCAGGACAATGTTAGCCTTTCCTGCCACAAGGACACATCACTGGCTTGTTTTCCACTTGGGTAGTCTTCCTTTATTTGTATGCTATGTTTTTTGTCACTCTTTTCCCTGTGTCTAGGTTGTGGAAATAGGGTATTTTCAGTAATTATTTCAACCTTACTATGGCATGGTAGTTATCACTGTCAGGTCTCGGACATCCGTGTCCTTGTTTTCCTTCAGGAGACTACCAAGGTGCAAAATCCTTCTTAATTCAGTTCTTCTAGGCTTGAAAGGACTTACATATTGCTTTGGTTCAAAACAAGAATATTCCCTTCTTAAACATGGAAGGTAAATAAGACCTCTGTAAGGGGAATTGGTATATTTATTTGTATTTACCCTTGTGGTTTGTTTAGGACCCTTTTTGATTTGGTTGTTTTTGTGTTTGGGTGGTGTTGGTTTTGGTGTTTTTTTTTTTTTTTTTGTTTTTTTTTTTTTTTTTTTTTTTTGTTTGTTTTTTTTTTTTTTTTTTTTTTGTTGTTGTTGTTGTTTTTTAATTTTTTTTTTTTAACTTTTCCTGTTGTTTTTTTCTTTCTGGTTCTGTTTCAGATCCTTCTGGTTCTGCTCCTTGATTTTGTATATGATTGTATCAATCAACTCAGAGAACTGGAAAAATACTTTTTAAATGTGTATTTATTGTTCTTCAAAGAGAACTATTATAGAGCCAGTGGCTATTTCCAGGATGTAATTAATAGGAGTAGAGGTTATTTATTGCCATTAACACTAACTGTACATAGAGGAACTGCATGAAATCTGCAATTTTGCTAACCTTCCCTTGGGAGGTTGACAGAAGTATTGAAGATCAGTTCCTTTTTACTGTATTCTTAAAAATCACAATTTTTAATTCATCTTTTTTTTTCCAGCTCAGAGAAAACCTTTCTGTTGTGGGTATGTCTCATTCAAGTAGGCATTGTGTCTACCCCATCCACTATATCTTTATTGGGTGGTTAATATGAACTCTTCTGTCTGTGCTTCACAATTGCTATGGGTTTAATTTTTAGTGTAAAGAAGTTCTTTAACAGTTACAGATTCACAGTTTAAATTTTACTTGCATGTCTGTCTCAGGAAGAATGGGTGAAACATACCAGACAAAGGAACTGATGCAGCTGTGGGCAAAATATCTCTCTGTCCATAAGTTGGAGCATCTGACATCTCTCACTCATCACAGTGGACGGTAAAAACAGCCAGTTCTACATTTAAATCTTAAAGGTTTTACTTATTTCTTTTACTTTCCCTGCACTGTGCTGAAGATGTTGGAATTTGTTCAGTTCACTGTTTCATCCAAGTCTGGACTTTCAGATGACTGATCGCATTATTAGTCTACTTGTTTTTGTCCTTAGGGAAGAGCTGAATGGAAAGGACTGAGGATTCTACGCTTCTGAATTTTGAAGGGTGGTTCTGATTTACATTTAATTAAACTTTCTGGATACTTGTAGGTACAACAAATGTGATCTTCCTGTCAACATAAAAAATAACACTGCTGTACTTTCAAAGTTATTGTTATGTTACTTAACTGAAGATAAGAAATTTTGAATCATATTTAACTGTAACAGGATTTTGCTAGTGCATCTTAAGTCTGCATCTAATTGCAGAATGGTTGAGGTTGGAAAGAGCCTCTGGAGGTTATCTGACCCAACTGCCTGCCAAAGCAGGGGTACATAGATCCAGTTTCCCTGGACTATGTTCAGATGGCTTTCGAATATCTCCAAAGAGGGAGACTCCACAACCTCCTTGGACAACCTGTGCCAATGCTCAGTCACTCTAACAGTGAAAAAGGACTACCTGATGTTCATTTGGAGCCTTCTCTGTTTGATTTGATGTTCTTTTCCTCTTGTTTTTTTACTTGAGCACTGCCAAAAAGAGCCTCATTTTATCCCCTTTGCACCCTCTCTTTCTGTAGATCTATACATAAATAAAATAAACATGGACCTTCTCTAGACTAAATAGTGCAGGTCTCTCAGACTTTCCTCAAGATCCCATCCCTTCATCATTTTCTTGGCTCCTTACAGGAATTGATTCAGTATGACTATGTGTCTCACACTGAGGAACTCAGAACTGGACTCAGCCCAGGTTTGGGCTGATTGGCAGTGGCAACACTTTCCTGACACAACCCAGGACACTGTGATCCTTTTTTGCAGCATGGGCATGCTGCTGGCATATGACCAACTTGGTGTCCACCAGGACCCTCAGCTGCTTTCCAGCTGGTCAGTTGTCAGTGAATACTGGGGGACTGAGGTTATTCTCCCCACATGCATGTCTTGGCATCTTCCCCTTTATGAACTTCAGGAGGTTCTTGTCAGTCTGTTTTTCCAGAAGCCTATTTTTCCAGCTTGTTGAGGTCTCTGAATTTCTGCACAAACCTCTCATGTAGGGCAGAAAACTATCTATTCTGCCCAGTTTTGTTTAATCAGCCAGTCACCTTCTGGTGGGCTTCCATTTTATTCAGTTTGTGAACTTCTGACCCTCTTAAATGAAGGACCTGTCCTGCTTATATCAGTTGTAAGACAAAACGTGTAATAAAGTATGCATTTTACTTTCTTGTACTAATATTAAAGTTAACACTTGCCTTTTTTTTTCCTGTGGACTTAACAGCTGTGAGTATGAAGAAAATATATTGTGAAAAGCTTTTATCAAATGAACCCCATTGGCAGATAATGATTTAAAAAAAGACATTTATAATTCTGAATGCTATTAAGAAGATACCTGTCTTCAAGGAGGGGAAAAAAATATCAAAGATGAAAACCTGTAGAGGTGTCACTTACAAAGCTGGAAAGCATCATTATTTTCTTGTCAGCAGTATTAAATAATGTGCATCACCAAAAACGTGGTCATGTTTGACAGTCACTTATGTTACTGTTCTCACAATCTGATTTCCCAAATTTGGAAAGAAATATATTCTTCAGTGATTTAACACATATAGTGTTGTTCCCTAAAAAAAGAAATGTGTTTATTGGCAGCTGTGGATATCAGGAACTGCTGATTTACAATAATGAAAGTTTGCTTTAGTCTTCAGTCTATTCACACTCTGAAAAGCCTGTTCTTCCATGCAGGAAGCAGATGCATGTTTTTGCACATTTTTCCTCTCCATGAAAAATACGAAGATATCTTCAGGCAGAAGGTTAGAAGACTTAGCCATCTATGTCTCCCAGTGAATCAAGAAAAAATTTGGAAAAAAATGTTGTAGATGAGCATTACATGAAACAAAACTGATGATGTCTTAATTCACACACAAGAGAAAAAACCCATAGTGCACTTGCTCTAAAACACAATTCATAATGTCTCCCAGTCTACTTGAAAATGCTTTTGAAAGAAAAGTCCAACGTTATGTTTATGAAATCATTGTCCCTAAAATGGACATGTCACCTTTGCCTTGTAAGATTCAACTTTTGGGATGTTGCTCGTCCCATGGCTGTGTGTTATAGAGAGGGAAGAAAACAGGGACAGTCGTTGCAGGTTTTCCTTCTGGTATTCAAGTGTGTTGGCTATTGTGATGATGTTCAGAACATGGTATTTAGATTTCTAGTAACTCTTGACTTTTCTTGTCTGAAAAAGAAAGAATGTACAGAAAGCAGTGATACTGCAAGAAAAAAAAAACAAAAACAAACCCTACAACATCAGATTCGAGAGTCTTAATACATAATTCTGTAAGAATAATATTTTTAATTTGTGATGATTTGTAGTATAAATAGAATTCTTAATAGACCCAGACAAGATATACATTGCTGAACAACTGTTGGATTTAAAGCTCCCAATACTTCAAAAATCAGTAATAGGGAAAAGTAGCTAATAAAGATTCCCTGAGATTCACTACTCTTCCCCTCATCATTGTGTATTGAAGATTTCAGTTACTGCAAAAAAGAGCTTTGGGGTACCTTTATTTTTAACTAATTTTTGTTGTTCTGATCCATGAAATAGCACTCTTGCACACCTAGATAAGAATAATCTGTGTGGAAAGCAAAGCTGAATTTTCTTGCAAGATCGAAGCAAAATACCCTAAATATATGAAAGTTTTTTTGAGTATCAGGAATCTATCGCAATATAGTCAGGCAGCCTAACACAGGAGCCTGCTGAGGATTTAATGCCTGCGTTAGGAACATGGATATGTATGCAGCCCCTTGCTCTGCAGCCCTCCCCACTGCTTTATGACCTGGTTTCTACAGAGAGGAGAGGGGAGGGTTCAGAGTGCACTGAAATGTATCCTACTTTACATGAAACGCTCCATGGAATGACTGCCCTGTGGACAGACCTAGAGCCCAAGTGACATTCAGAGGCCATTGAATTTTAATGCAGTACCCTTGAACAGGAGCCTTTCTCTGTAGTCTTCTGACAACTTGCATTGAGCCTCTGGTCTTTGTGCACCAGAAAGGTGCCTCAAAGCCAAATTTTTGTTTTGTCTGCTTGCTCTGCTTCTGTGCAAGCAGAGTGTGTGTGAGTGGGTTTATTTGTGTGCATATGTATACTCCCAAGACCTGGTGTTTCAAAATTTGTCTGAATTCCAAGCATTTAAGGAAAAAAAAAGTAGATATGAGACATGAAAAAATATTCTGAGTAGCCATATTAGAGCAATGCAAAAGCAGTAAGCCTCTAATTCTTAAATAACAGGTCTGCCTTTAGTCAAAGGAAAACAAGTAATAGCAGCTCTGCTGAAGTCAGGGAATGTCAGATTACGGTGATGTGAGATCAGCAGGCACCCGGATTTTGCTGTTAATCATTAGTGGAATTTCTGTTTCCAATAGAATATAAAAAAAATTACGAATATAGACTTTCTTACTATTATTTCCTACTGCTATGATATGACTAAGTGCTTTCATGGTGGAATAAGGTGATGTGTCCTGGTTGTATTTTGAAACATTTTCACAAGAAGGTGGTTTGCTTGGTTCACAACTGTCTAACTGACTTGGTCTGCCATCTGTAATACTCGATCTTTTTTCTTTTTGGAGATTCAGTTTTGACTGTGTTTTGTTCTAATGTATGTTCCAAACTCTGTTTAGTGGAGATCACTGCTGGCAGCATGGAGTGATACTTTTAGGCTTTTGAGCTACTTTTTTGCTCAGTGTCTAAAGTGGGGAGAAGAAGGAGCAATAGGGGGCTGGGATGTTTGGAGTGATGGTGTTGGTCTTCCCAAGTCACAGCTACCTGTGATGGGGCCCTACTGTCTTGGGGATGGCTGAACTCCTGCCTGCCCATGAATTAAATCCTTCTTTTGCTTTTCTTGTGTGTGTGACTTTTGCTTTCTGTGTGGAACTGTATCTCAATTCGTGAATTTTTCTCCTTTTGTCTTTGGATTCTTTCCATGTTCCTAATTATGGTAGGGAACTGAGTGAGTGACTTTGTGGAGCTTGGTGGCTGGCTGGGGTTAAACCATACTGTTTGAATATTTTCTTGCTTAAGTGCTGTAGCTTATGATGGAGAGCTTTCAAGGATGTTTATTTCAAAGTTGCATAGAATCTGCACCCTAGGGGCATGTGGATGGAAAATGAATGAGTTCTTATCTCCAGCATGGACTAAAAGGTTTAGAATATTAAATTTTATTTTTTGTCCCCAGGGTTTTATGAGATGTGAGCAGATGGGACTTTGATTTCAATTGTAAGCCCAATAATGAAAGATTGGAAATCACACCATTAAAAAATTATAAGCAGTAGGTTATAAATTTTTATCACTTCCTATTGTTAATTAACCTTTAAAGGCTGATCATGTAGAGAAAGCCTGGGGTTTGGTTTCTGTGGGAACACTTTTTAGTAGTAATGAGCACCTGAGGATTCTTTTCTCTCCCAGAGCGAACATGACATTTCAATTCTTGCAGATTTGTGCATGAGGCCAACATCTTTCAGTCTTTTAAGCATAGCAAGAAATTTTGGTATTTTCTGTATAGAGGGAGAAAGGGCAGTGATTTTTTTCTGCTTAGGCTGGATGTGATTCCACTCTCACATTCAAGAATTAGTCTTCTGAATAGCAGTCATTTTCAGAAGTGTTGCTGGGAACCTTTTGCTGACATTTTGCCATCAGCAGGAGTAAAAATGAAAACCTGTAGTGATGGCTTCACCTTTACTTATATTTATCCAACTGGCTATGATTGAATTTTTTAGCCAATTAAAATTACTCTTTTCTTTCAAACAACTTGAACTGCACCAAAATAGACATTAAAAATAATGGCAAAAGAACACTATTTTAGGATCTTGAATGAAGTTGCTTGAGACGGTGCAGAAAGGTTATTGGACTAGTCCAGTTGTATATCTAGCATGAGCTGGATCCTGCAAATGTTTTGCATTAACTTGGATTTTCTTAAAAACTGTCTTCAGATGGTGGAAAATATAGTGAATAAAATGCATGAAAATGGCTTTTAAATACATTTTGATGTCAAGCATATGCAGTTTAAGAAAGATGTATATGTTTTCGTGTGTTTCTGATCATAGTGTTTAACAGAAAATGTGTAAGGAAAAGTTGCAAATACTTTCACAGGTGAGAGAGACAATGTTCTTTATCATGAAGTAATTGGTGTTTGGCATTTCCTCATTGGGATTAAACCAGGCATTTTCTTTTCCATGGAAAACTACAGTCTAGTATACCTCCCATGCTAAGAATTAGAATTTGTCTGTAGGTAAGTTGAATATCTTCTGAATTAATATGGTTACTTTGTGGTGTCTTTCCTTCTCTTTACTTCAGACTGGGAGAGTTTTCTGATATTCCACGGGGACATGAATTTAATAAAAATAATCTGTCAAATTTTTTCTTTTTATTAGCTCCAATTAATACCGTATTGTTGCTATTTGGTATTAAAAAATTATTATCTCTACCTATCTCAGCATGAGATGAGATAGAAATAATGGCCTGTCCATTTTTTTTTCACTTGTTTTATATTAAAAGACTTTTTTGGCTTTGTTTTGCTGTATTTTTATTGGCAGATACAGACGGCCAAATAAATTCTGGTACAGAGATGGGTCCAAGTCTACCTGGCTGGGACACATGACCTTTTCACAGATATAAGAGCAACATGAGGAAAAGGCCTCCCCCAAGCAAACAATAATCTGCCAGTATACAGCCAGCAGTATATATCCCATGTAGGAGAAATGAATAAAATTTGTAATATCTGACTTGTGGGAAATTCTCATCTTCCATTGTTTGGTTTTCATACCAACACACCAAGAGTCTGAAGCTTTTGATTTTTACAGGGTCAAAATTCTGTCAGTTTGACTAGGAAAAAAAATAAATTTACTTACTTCTTGGGAGGTAAGAAGTAGGAACTAAGGTGACCCCCTCCCAGGGAGGATTGCAAGAGATGTGATGCCACTAGAAAGATAGGACAGCAAAAGTTAGGAGTAATATGTGGTGAAAACACATATTCTCCTTCTGCAGTTTGGATCTGAGTTTTGCTGTTCTAGTGCTTTATGTTTCTGCTCCCTGTGCCAGTCTTTCTTTCAAGATGCTGAAGCCTAGCTGGAGCTAAAATAATTGAATTATGGTAGTAGCTTCTGAGTAGCAGCCAAAATATTCTCTGCAGTCAGAGGAGGCTTTTGATGCACTTGGCTTCTTCACTGTTTAAAAACACCTACTCTTTCTCAGCTTTTAAATTAACAGTAAGGAAATCTGAACATGAAGGAGACTGAGAGTTTGGAGAGGCTTCTTCTGGAGTCTAAATAAGCATCTCTAATCTTGGCAACTACTTCTTGTTTCTGATAACTTTTTGTAAGAAAGACTTGAAAAGAGGGAAACCTTGTGGTAAATCACTGAGGAGTATCCCTCAAACAGATTTAGTCTGAAGCAAAAAACAAACAAAATATATGGTACTGATGCTGGAGGGTGTCAAACTTGCTTCTCACTTGACTCCTATAAATATTACCCAATGAAAGAATAGGAGAATGTGACTACTGGATGTGCCTTAGATA
This sequence comes from Chamaea fasciata, assembly GCF_029207755.1. Classification (NCBI taxonomy): domain Eukaryota; kingdom Metazoa; phylum Chordata; class Aves; order Passeriformes; family Sylviidae; genus Chamaea; species Chamaea fasciata. Next base: position 21,908,111 of record NW_027094091.1, on the reverse strand, counting down.
GCTGCAATAGGCACAAACCACTGGCAGGGCATTGTAACAGCCCAGCCATGCTCTGCAAATGTCAGTACTAGTGCCACCAGAGCTGAGCTAATGACAGGGCTAACGATATTGGCAGCGGCCCAGACAAAATTACTATCTCAAGAATTGCTGCCTTCTGCTCTAATGATCCTGTAACAGTACTCACTTATTTTTAGATTGGTCATCATACAGCTTTTTCACAGAGCATTTTATCAAGTGAGTAAAAAGAAAGAGGAAGTATGAACAGTTAAATCCTCTGTTTCTTTCTTACTTTTCTCAGGTTTCTTATATAGACACTGTACTTTGAAAGCTTTACTTTTCACTGGATGTATACAATGACTTAGGTCTGAAGATACCTGTTGAAGGCCTTTTTTGGTTACAAAGTCAGCTTTTTGTGCACATTTTCTTCAGTGATATATGTGTCTGTGCAGCAACTTATTTAGGATGCTGGCAGGGACAACTTTTTGTATTTGGGAAATTGGATCACAGGATATAGAGGATTTTTTTTAACTTTTTGTAATACAAAGTGCGTGTCTTGCCTCTGGTCTTGCACCATTTCATACTGAATCACTTTCTTCAGATTTCCAAGGAAATTTCTACTTCTAAGTTCAAGGCTATTTTCTCAGGTTAAAAAATGCAGATGATAAACTTAATGTGGAAGACGTTTTTGACAGCCCTTAAGTGAAAGATTCCAGAAAACAAATATACCAGATGAGGAACCCTTGAGGGAAGGGTTCTTCAGAAGCCCTTGAGGACCTGTACAGCTATGAGGAACATCACAATTTGCTGATTTTCTGATGGTGGTTTTATGAGGTACTGGTTGATAAATGGCAGGGTGCAAATAAAAACACTCATCAGTATCCCATCTGTATGTCTGTGCATCCATCCATTGCCTGCAGTGTATGCATTTTCTCTGCTTAATGTGTTTCTGTGTCAGAATCTGTTTCATACTGTATTTCAGGTCCTGCTTAAGAAAGAAGCTGCTGACTGAAGTTCCCTGGTATATGTTACAGGAAAAGGTGGTGGGGATGAAGTGATTTGTTTTTTTCCCTCATGGTCTATTATATTAATATATCACCTCTAATCATATAGCTGTTCATAGTAGCAGAGCATGCTTGCAAAACTCCTGCAGTAGGGAGAATTTTGTGGTCCCTCTGTGGTTGCAGGGCTATATACCTGACAGAAGCTGGAAATAGTACCTTCCTGGCTCACTCTTGTAGGCAATACCCTTTCCATGCCTTTAACTTAGCATAGCCTTGGGTTATACATTTCCTGCTACTGAATTGTGCCTTTCAGTTGAGGGTGGGAAACAGGTAAAAAACCAGAAATTCTGCAAGAGTGTTATTGCTTCAAGATTGTCTCAGGGTGAGTTTTCTCCATTCTGCCTCAAAAGTTAGCTGGGATTTTTAAACCTTTTTCTGTTCTAAACTTTGGTGCTTCTATTTTCCCTGGCAGGATTCCCAGAGAATCTTCCTGTCTATAGAACAAGATGAAAAAGCTGACCTCAAAGCTGAGCAAGATAGTTGTATTTGATCCAGTTTGGTGTGTTCTCCTACTCACATCATCTGTGAAGCTATTTGTCTCTATTCATTTTTGCCTGAGTTGACATGTAATTCTGGAAGCAGCAGAGGTGAATGACCTTAGTTAAGCTCCAGGATATCTAGTGCCTGTTTTCGTGTGTTTTTAAAGCTGTTTTAGTTATGATGGAAGAAGCCAATCCCTGCCACCACTTCCTTTTCTCTCCTGCTTCATGCAGAAAGTGAACTGCAGAAGGAGGGATTCTTTCTAGGAACGAAAAGGAAAAGCAGGAGTTAATTCTCTTATGAATGAGAGAAGGGAAAAATCTCCCATTACTTCTCACCTCGTGGTAAGAAAGAGGTTTTGTTTTCTTTCAACTATGCCTCATGCCTGTCAACTGGCACTTGTCCTGGTGGTACAAGGTTTTCTGGTTCTGAGCTTCTTCTCAGTCTTGTTTGATTTTAATTATGATGCACTCATTATTTTTAGGTTTAGCTCTTTACATATAGCATGGCACTTGTTATAAAATAGTTGTGTGAAAAACAGACTTTACTTTCCAAAAATCTTCTTTTTCTATAGCTCAAGGATTCTTTTCTTGGTGTGGGAACAATTTTAAAATAGTTAGATGATACTATCTGTTTCTTAACCCTTCATCCTGGATGTGCACTTGCTTCATGCTAGCCTTTGTTTTCATTCAGCTGGCAAACAGAACTGTGTCTAAAACAGTTCTAGTTAAATACCATTTTCCTTCTTGTAAACACCATTTTCCTTCTTTTAATTAGAGACTGCAGCCATCTGAATTTGACTTTTATTTTACTGCCAGCTCTAAGAATATAAACAGTCTTGTGATCCATGATTAATGTTTTACTGTGAGTCTATAGGGGAGGTCAGGGGAAAAAACTCAGACCAAAAGAGTTCCTTGGAAGCTCTATACTCTTGAGCTGGGTAGGTGTAGCATGTCAGATATCAACATGGCTATCTAAAATTCAGTAAAATTATGCTGATTATTTCCTGTTTCATGAATAATTTTACTGTCAACTGGCACTGTTTGTATTTTAGTCCAGAACAGACAATGTGTGTGTGTAAAAAGCCAAAGTGTAAATGAGCCACAGGTACATAATCTCCTCTGGGGTTTGGCATTATTTAACAAATTATCAGGAAGCAGTTGTAGTGGAACTTACTTTTTCATCCTAGAGTTACACCTTACACGGCTGATGTTCTAGCTCAGAAATATAGAAATGTCTTCCAACAAAATGTACAGGTAAATTATCTATACTCGAATACTCAGCTAGAGCATCTTGAAATTACATATTCCATTTGTAACTTTCTTTCTAGTACTCCAGATTTGAGATTTCTGTGGCAAGACCTCTTCCCCTCTCATACAGAAGCTCTGTTGACTGGTGCATCTGAGCAGAGATTGCAGCCCTGCTTGGGCAGCGGTGGGGGCTGCTCTTAGCCAGCCCTGTGGGAAGTCAGCAAGCACTAAGTCCCTCATTTGAGGCAAAGAAGCAGTACAAATTCCTGAAGAGATCTGACAGCTGTTGAAAGAACTGAATTTTAGTTGCTCTTTAATATTTCAAGCCAATTTTTAGAATAAATTTCCACAGAAATTTGGGATTCCTTTCTGTTACATTGAAGAGGTTCAACTCAAGCCAACAGAATTGCAACAGTGCTGCAAAAAAAACCCAGAAAGAACTCTGAGCTTTGTGCTCATAAATCCATGTTCTGGATTTTAAGGGCTATGTTTGTGTTGTGTAGATGTAGGCATTCCTACTGTAAACACAGCCCCTTTGGAAGATGACGATACAGTTTTAATCAAATTAATAGGAGAAATATTCTGACATTCAGTTTGAAAGTAATTGAAGGTGATCAACATCTTATTAGGCTGATTATCCTAAAAACTATGAAATGGGTTTGGATATTGAGTAGTTTTGATTGGCTTGCAATAGTTTCAGTGACATTAATTTGATATAACTACCAGTTTTCATTTTTTACAATTTATTGGTCTAATCAGATTAGTGTAGCAAGGAGAAAGTAATTAAAAAAAAGTTTTGCTTCCTGAATATTTGTATGACTTTGAACACTTGTGTCAGGGAATCTACTCTCTCCACAAATAAGGTGGAAGTCTCCCCTGAATGGATCCTAGGATATACAAACTCCAGATAAATTTTTTTCTTTAACTTTTAATAAAATAATTGATAAGAAATATTACAAAAGGGCAGAAGACAAAAGTAATAGAAGTCAAATGACCTAAAAATCAAGATGACTCACAGTTTGCACTCTTTTTTAAATAATCAAGCAAGGTAAATGTGCTCAGTTTTTTTCTCTGAAGATTCATCTTACATTTCTGTCTGTTTTATGTGAATGACTTATAAGACTTCTTAATAATGATATCTTTCATCCCCATTTTAATGGAAGTGGAAAAGATGTGTTCTGTGTTATGTTAGGAAAGGAAGAGAACAATTACAACTGATTAGAGTAAGGCTTAAGGGGTTCTGGAGATCCAATTAGCCAATGATCCTGTGGTCATCTGGCTTTAGGGGCAGGTCCCCCCATCAAGGAGAGTGTCAGTGCATTCCTCACAATAAAGAAATGTGAAGCAAGTGCCAAGAGAGCCATTTGTACTCTATTTTATTCAAGATCCATAAAACTGAGGATGGCGAAATTATAGCCTTATAGCCAAAGGCCTTGAAGACATAAACATGGTGATTGGTTTTCCTCAGAACATCCAAACAATTGATGTTCATTAAATGAGCCCTGAATAAAAGGGGTTGTTCCATTTTTAACCACTAGATTTTTACAGTGGCTATTCAAAACTCATAATGCAGATGTACTCAACTGTTCTATGGCATTGAAAGTTCAAAATATCTCTGCCTAAGTGAGACAGTAGCATGCAATAGCTTAAGTTGCCAGGTGGAGTTATTGTACAGTTAAAACAGATCTCTGAAAGACTTCTGTTTTGAAGTTTCATTGTTTCTAATTTTTTCTAAGTATCCATGGAAGTATTATAGGGGAACTCTAAGAATTTTTACCCTTTTAATCATGGTGAAGGTAAAAGTACAATGAGAGGTATAGTTTATTTGTATTCCTATGACCTGTTTCTGTATTACAGCCTCTTTATTAGCCAAGTCCATTAAATGCTCTTTTCCCAATGGCAATAGGCAGACGTTCCAATAAACCTGTGTAACCTAGTTTACTTTGTAGCTCAGAGTGCGATGCTGAGATCTCATGAGGAGAGATGTGCCACTTCCTTGCTATTTTGGGAAGCAGTAACTGGAGCATTTACCAGTTTGCAATACAAACATGCTAACATTTACTCTTCTCTTTAAAATTGTTCACTTATCCATATTAACAGTGTGGGTGGCCTAGTTAGATGGGGGTTTGCCTTTGGTTCTCTGGTCTTAATTTGTCTTCTTCCATTCTAATGCTTTGCTCTTTTTATCTGCTACGCTTGCTTTTAATTTTCTCTCTTAGGAAATGCATTTATATTGCATAGTCTTTTGTATGTCCCTGATTGTGTGGGGAATCAAATGAAGAACAGAGAAAGACTATGTCAGTGAAAAGCCAGCATTAATAGGTCCCAAAGGATTACTAGGATTTATGACTACTTCCATTAGCAGTAGAATAAGTACTAAATATTGAGCAGTCAAGTAAATGAGAATATGAGGATACTGTGACTTATCTAGGATGATTCATTTTTTGACTGTAATCTAAAACTATTTTTTCTGAAGATAAGTAAAACTTTTCTCAACCTTCACATAGTACCTTTGCAGATGTGTAAAACAGAGGGTAAATCGGATGGCACTGAGTAAGTAATAAGAGAATAGACAGTTCTGAGTGCTATTCTCAAAAAGTTCTGGTATGGTATACTTCATGGTATAGGTCATTATAAATAGGACTGCAGAAGAGGCTTTATTTGTCCAGCTTTCTGGAGCTGCAAAATTATTTCAATTCCTGGACAGATCATTCACAGATGGGTATTATAAATCTACTAAATGAACTGGTAAGACTGTGAAACTGAGAACAAAAGAGACAATTGATGAAGTATACAAGGATATTAGTCCTTTAGTAGTCTGATGTGAAGTAACTTTCCCTTGAGGCTTTTCTGTGTGTTCAGATTTGGGCACATCATATGCTGACCTAGTCAGAATACTGTATAATCTTGCTAATAGCAACTCTTTGTCGTTTGAACATAATGTGTGGGTCAGAGCCAAGAACACAGAACCAGAATGTAACATCAGTTATTTAAACTATTAAAATGTATTTGTCTTGCTTAATCATGTTATTGTACTAAGTATTCTGAATATGGGTTTTTAGCCCCACAGCATTGGTGCAAATAAACACTGTCAGGAGAGCTGGATTGTAGATTTGGGATTGGTTTTTCTGTCCCCAGTTTCAAAAAAATTTACAAGGCTTTGTTTGGAATTTATCCAAGCAAATTTAAGCTGCCTAGAAGCTGGGTGTCCTGTGTAGCTTGCTGAGTGACAAATAGTTGCCCAGGAGCCAAGGGGATGAATCAATGGGGATGGATCTTGCTTTTCTATTGATTGCTCAGGCTACATGCCAGACTCTAGGCATCTAACTGTTTGGTGATTTGGCTTGGGTAATGAGGGTTGCACCATAATTAATTATTTTCATTTGTTTCTGGAGAGTGTTACTTTAGTTACTCTGGAGAAATAATCTTCAGAAACTAAGTTGCTGGTGACAATTTTTTTGCTGCTAGTTAAGAAATATATTGCTTATGCACTCTGTTCTGTTAGTTTTTATTGCTGTATGACCGAGCTTGCCTGTTATCTTTCCAGAGATGCTGAAAGGGAGGACAGAAAAATTACTAGAGGCAAAATATGATGGAATTTTAAACCCCATTTTGCAGTCTAAAACCTGTGTGCATTTTGGACAATCACGTCAGTTGAAGGTATCAGTCTGCTGTTTTTCTCTGACCTCACACTTTGAATGTCTCCATCTTGCCCTTCATGTGGGAGCAGGGTATAGTTCTTTTCTTCAGTCTGTCCATCAGCTCTTTTCCTTAGGGAACAAAAAATAATGGTTGGGCTGAAATTTTTGAGGCATGGGGAAAAAATTATGTTAAAATACAGTTATTGTATAGGAAATTTTGAGATAAACTTGTTTTTTTCAGCTTGAAAGTGCCATTTTTTTTTTTTTTTTTTTTTTTTTTTTTTTTTTTTTTTTTTTTTTTTTTTTTTTTTTTTCCAGCTGTGAGAAAATGTTGGCAGGTAAACAAGGCTTTGCTCCTTTTACAAACTAAGGCTTACAAGCTAACATTCCAGCCAAACCAGATATACATCTATTCAAAGATGCGGCATAAAGATAACGAGCTGCAGTGGTCTTGTAATTGTCGTTCATAACATGGTTTCTGTTTTCCTCCAGAGCAATTACTTTTGCATCACACACTACTCAGCAGATAATCTCTTCATTGACACTCATATCCAAGACATTCTTATTGTACTGCTGACTTGTAATAGCAGCCTCCTTGGGAATATTGTTCGGGTTATTTTTGTTCTTGTTTTTTCTTTCAAGCACATGGCCAGAAAATACTGAATGTTCCCAAAACAGGCTGATGTCTTCATAGATATGAGGTCACTTCAAAAAACTGATACAAAGTTTTAGGGTGTTTAGACTTCCAAGCAGAAGCATCTCCAGGGGGATGCATATTAAATGGATGTAAGAGGCAAAACAGTAAGTCAAGGAGCGGAATTGGTAGGTAAGTGGTATACCACTTGAGTATACTTTGGCAAGGGTGGGGGGAAGTGATAAGAAGTGAAGAGATGATCTGGTTATGCTCAAATACATCAGGACTAAGACAAAAATGCCACATGTATTTTGCAGCCAGACTTTTAAATAGCTTGGATGCCCTCCAGTAATTTAAATGAGTCTTTAGCATGACTCATGACCAGGCTGAACTTTGCCAGTTTCACTGCAGGGAATTTCTTCTATGTGAAGGTGACACTTTGCGGCCTGTATATTTTTGATGTTTTGGTACCTCCATGCCAAATAATCATTTCAATAGAAAGACCATTAGTATTTTAATATTGATTGTCATGTTTTACTTAAGACTATAGCAATAAGAGATATGATTATGGGATAAAATGAAAAAGTACAGGATTTGTAAAGTTTTTTTGATATTGTTACATCTTAGTACAGTATGTAAGGGGAAAGAGTGAAATGTGAGCTTCTACTGTTCAGAATATAATTTCCAAATTACAGTTATTCCAGTTATTGCTATTATTCATACCTTTTGTGAGCTTTTTTTTGGGGGCCTGAATTAACTTATGAGAATTTTAAAAAAGGAATTATAAGTCTCTTTTTATTCCACTGTGTATTATCTATCAGTGTAGAATCCCATGTCTTGTAATTCTGTAGAAACAAATAGCTGGTTGATTTTGAACCAACTTTGAGAAAAACTTGAAAAATTTTAAATCCCTTATTTCAGCTTGAAATGGTTTATCTTTGAAAAAAAATCATAAAACAAACACACAACCAACCAAAAAACCAACCAAACAAAAAAAACCCAAAGCAAAACAAACTAGTAAAAAATAAGATTGTCTAAACAAGAAAAATGCCCAAGCAAATACACCCCCCAATCAGACCAAAACAAAACATATATAGGTCCATGAATGTGCTGCCTTTTTTTTAAAAATTATTATTATTATTTTAATATTCTTAATATATTCTGCTTATCAGGTTGAATTATGTTTTGTCTGGTTATACAATGCACAGCCAGAAACAAACTTCTCAATCTCAGATATCACTTGGTTTGCAGAGTGAAGGCACAGTTATAGTGGCCTCACTTTCTGGTCAAGAAGAGTGTAGGTTTATCTGAAACGGACCTCAAACTCTGAAGCAGGGTTAACTCCAAAAAGTCAAATACTGTGGTTTTAATTTATTTATATAAATAGTTTGAGACTTGTGTAGTTCCTTTACTTTCCAGTATTGCTAAAACAGAAACACTCTTGGTTGACATGCGTGCCAGGTCCTGTGACCGAAGCCAGTGGGAAAGACGAGCTAAAATCCCCTGTATATCCCACACAACATGACCTTTTCCTTACTTAATAAGTTTCTAAAATAGCAACATCAACACTTTTTAGTGGGGACAGCAATGCTTTTATTTAGTTTGGACAAAGAGCAATTTCCCAAACAGCACAAAGATATATCCAGAGCAAGTTAACCTGTGTTTCTGAAACCACATCTTTTGTAGACTCACTTAAGTTTGCAACTGGTCAGATTTGGGCAGGTCATCTTGAGCCATCCCTTACTTTTGGTAAGGAATATTGTTACTCTATTACTACAGTATTTTGACTGAGCCAATCAACACTCTCGAGATTGAGTTTATTCAGTCAAACAAAATATGACTGACATGTGGTTACACATTTTCTTTCCTGGAAGTGGTTGCCACTGACAACAGGGTTTGCAGCCAGGATGTGTGCCATATCTGCAAAATACTTTGAAGTCAATTCAAGACTTAAAAATGAGTGCCTTCTTGGTCTGTGGTTACCCTAGTTGATTCATTTCCATAGGTCAGTGTGCTTGGTTGTCAGGTTTTCATTCTGTTCATTCAAATAGCTTTAACTTGTTTGATGTTACATCACAAGAAGTTCTCTGTAGATTTATGCTTTGTGTAATTCAGAAATTGATGCTAGCACTGAATTTTCAGCTTCCTAACTTTGATTCTTTAAAAAACAGCCATTATTTTAAAATTTTGCCATTTTTCTGTAGCTGTATGTTAATTTCTACCTGCTGTTTAGAGCTTTTAGAAATAAGTAGTCCCTTAAATATATAAGTTTGTATCTTCTGTTGTGGTTACCTGAACTGGTGTGTGGTGGTTGTTGTTTTTTTTTTTTTTTTTTGTTACAGTGGGATCTGAAGAAAGAAGTGGTTTGACATGCATACACCACACTTACACCTATGAAGTGCTAAGGTGTATTCATAAGTTACAGTAATATCCAACAGGTGGAAAGGACAAGTTATAGAGAAATAAAATACTGAGACTAAATTCCTGATTAATAAATCCATAATTAAAGCCCCACTGCCATCTTTGGGGTAATAATTTTTAATAATGCTGTTAAAATATATTCTAGTTACTCATAAAAATATTTATGGTATATTCATCTGTATTTTTAATCAGGCTTTACAGTAAGCATCTGTTTCTGAGACAAGCTGCTCAGAAGTTGTTTAATATTGCTAAAGAAGGAAAGAAAAATTTCTTTTTAGTTGGAAAGTTATATGGAAAACAATTTAAAACCTTCTTTTCTCAGGCTATGATATAAAGAACAGTTTTTCTATGTACTTCAGTTTTACATAACACAGTGCCTGACTGACACAGGTAGATAACACAAAGAGGATCCATGACAGACCACCTGGAAGTGTCCTTCACTATAAACAATAACACTGTGTGGACCACTAAATGGTAGGACAGGAGACACCGTATCACAGACATTTGCATACCCCAACGGAGTCCAAGTTGGCAGCCTTAGAAAGTGGGTGAAACTAAGTAAACTGATTTAACTCCATATTTAGGAAGTGGCATATACAATCTCCTCTTGAAAAATATGATGCTCAACAGCTTTGGAAATACAGTAATGTATTTACTTGTCTCAATATGGATTTTTCTACCCAGTTTTTAGGGTCCCAGTTCCTAATTATTGGCCTTTGGGCTGTGGGAATTGCAGTTCTTGACTGCTTTGAGGGAAGCTGCTCTCAGCATTCTGTTCAAGTTGTCTCTATTTTCTTCTCAGTTTGCTGTAATATTTTTCTTAATTTTTGAACTGTTCTGTATAAATGCCTTCTATAAAACAGATGGCTGCACTTCAGTGGCGGATGAAGTGCTGCCTTATATATCTAATTTGTAACCTTAAATGAACAGAAGCTTTATTTTAAATTGCTGATTTTCATGAAAGCAGTCCAAACCAGTTCACTAGCAAACTTTACATAATAGTGTCATGGCTTGAACTAAAATGGAAAGTCCTTAGTTTTGGAAAAAATCCTAAATACTTTACCATTTATACAGCCATCTGTTGTACCAAGGGTTGGATCTCTTTGTATGCTCTCTCTTCTAAACTTTTAGTCTGGTGTTTAGTGACTATCTTTCCACCTTCTTCAGAAAAATATCCAACAGCTTTTCCCATTGTTGTGTGAACAATCACATAATTACACAAATTATTTAATTGCATAATGCCAGCAGAGAAGTTACCTAAGTATTTCCTGCTTTCTGAGAGTTGTTGTTCAAAGTAGTTTTGGCTCACATAATGATGAAAAATCACAACAAGAGAAAATAGTTCATTTTCTCCCACGTAGGTCTCTATTTTTGGTATCTCAAGTAAGTTTAGTTTAGCACAGCTTCTGGATAGGATGAAATAAGGCGCAACAGTGTGAGACTGCACGTTGATTATAGAGCACCTGCAGCTTTAGGAGTCCTTACTCAGTGAAATTATATAAAACTCTGATCTAGTGTAACCGTATGCTGCTGTTTCAAACACCTCCAAAAATACCAACAAAATTAACTTTATACTAGTGATGTTTTGCTGCATGGGGATTTGCTGAGTACCCTGCTATGAGCACAGATGATATAAAAAGTTGAGGCAGTTATAACAGTGTTGTACACTCTTGATGGTTAGAAATGTAATGTGTTTTTGTCTAACGTGGATCAAATTAATGCTACAACAGTCCACAAATCCAGTGTTTAAGACTGCAGAATTCCTGCTTGAACACTTAGTTGGCAATTTTTTCTATTTAAAATCATAGATAATTTCTGAAACTTAATTTCTTGACTGCAGGTCATAATGCAAGTGAAAAAACCATTGGTAAATTATTATTAATTTATTCTGACTGAAAAATACTGACTGCTGGGATTAAGGGGGAAGTGTTATGCATGTTCATAATGAAACATCTTATAATTTACGTTGCAGTTGATACGTGTATGTGCACATATATTTGTGTAAATACACAGAAATATGTACATTACTCCTTTGCTCTTTTTCTCTCTCTCAGAAGAAAGGTATTTTTAATATACTGATTAATGGTTAAAATATTAATTAGGGAGTCATAGAAATTATTTAAGATAATTTTAAAAAGTAAGGAAAAATGAATATGCCTTCAAAGTGGCAGATCCTGAGTCGTGATTAAGCTAACAAGGAATTGAATCCAAGGTATGGGATTACAGAAGTTGAAGGCAAAAAATTGATCGTAAGAACTTCTCAGATTGCCTCCTGATGAATTAAAATTTAGAAATAGCTGGAGCTAGGTGGAATTTGTTTCAACAGCTCATTCAGTTACCTCTGGCCTTGCTTGCTTTCTTATCCCCTCCTTAAACTTAAGGGGTAATGAATTTGGCTTGGTTTGAGGAAAAGGATTTTCCTTTTTGACATAAAAGTCACTAATATTTTGAATAAGGATTTAGTCATAGTGAAGAGTAATTAAAGATTTGAGTGTACTACAACTTCTGTAGATCTTAAGATTCTGCAGACTACTGCTTTCTTGCTGTAAAGCCTGAAGAATGGCACCAGAAAGTATACTTGGGTGCAAAATAAGATAAGGATAAACTTTTTTATTATCATTTTCAACCCCCCCCCCCAGAAACCCCCAAAATAAATCAAAATCTGAAAAACCAAATGCCCTCTCACACACAGAGACAATTTGGACATGCTTACAGTCTTTCCTATTGTTTCTTCTGTTAAATATGCTCTTAATATGACAGAGCATTGAAATTTTCAACTGCCCCAGGGAAAAAAATTATGTCTAGGTAACAGCTATATATGGAAAAAAAGAAGACCAGATGCCTGTGGTGGCCTGATAAGTCACTGGATATATATGCTTAAAAAAAAAAAGTTATATTCCTTCATTTATCCTTGAGAAAAGGGTATTTCTATTATTGTAGTTGCAGACAAAGGTTATGAAAACATGGCTACCACATAACACTTGTCACTTTAATGGCTTCCTAAGCCTTTGTACTCTGCATAAAACAGTGATGTTTTATAAATAACAACTTGGATCAGGTTTAGCATGGCTTCCAAAAGTGTATCTTAAAATTCACTGTGATATCTCAAATTTCTACACAGTAGTGTCATCAGAGAGGTTAAGCTGAAATTTTGGGAAGTGAAAGTCTGTCTTAAATGTTTTGTATCTTTTCATAATAGAGCAGGGAGTAAAAATGAAAGCATTATCTTGTTTTGACATGGTTTATTGGATGTGTTCCTTAGATTTTCATCATTTGTGTTTCCTACCCTGTATGACCTCCCACTGAAGGATTGCAATGGCTGATTTACCAACATGTAAATGAAATTCCTTTTTATTTACCATATATAATATTCATAAGGCATTTCTAAATGATACAGTTTGGTGCGTCACACAATTAACTTCTTGAAGACTTTTTTCAGGACATAGCTAAGATGGTCTTCTGAATTGTCATCATGCCTTGCATGTTGGACTATTCCCATTTTCTTCTCATCTAATTGCTAGTCTGTTCGAACATTCTTTTTGGTAGAGGATGGAGTATATTCACTATTAATTGTCTGTGCTAATGTAAATAATAGTAAAAGATACAGTTGATAGGCAGGCTTTTTAGAAGTCAAGAACTAATAAAACCAAAGGTTAAAAAAAATTATTTTGCTGGGACAAATACTAGATTTTTTACTATTATATGAGCTAATTAGAATGATGGAAAATACTCACTACTTATACAGGGATAATTCTTTTGCAAAAAAGAAATCTGACTTCTTAAAATGTTCTAATATTCTATAAACAGCTATTTTAGTGGGCTTCTAAGAAAGTATATTTATATAGGAAAAATTTTGTAGCCTCATATGGTCCTTAAGTAGATGGGAGGTTCATTGAAATATTAGAGTAGAAAGTTAAATGTTTTCAAATCATTATGGAAAACAGAAAGGATTTGTTCAGAAAGTTGAGGTTCTGTTGGTTGTGTGATGAATGAAGCAAGGAATTTAGATACACACATGGGGATGTGTAGTCCTTGAAATCATAACAAAACATGATATTAGATCTCAAGCTCTGAGAGATATTGTAAAGAATAATTAGACCAGACTTGAAGAGTATTTGGGCTATTCTAGGAGGTACAAAATATATGCAGTGCAGTCTTCCTGTGGAAATTGCATCAACATGGATGTATCACAGATGGAATAATTCTCCTGGTGGTCTGTTTTTTCTGCCTGCCATATTGTAGGTCTATCACAATGCAGAAACTAAAGCTGGTAGTTTGTATTAAGGTAATATTGAAGTTTCACAGAAATCAAAGAATTTTCTGTGTTTTTTTTTTTTTTTTTTTTTTTTTTTTTTTTTTTTTTTTCACAACAGGAATGATGGTTACATCCATGTGGAGGAAAGAGTGAAGGAAGGAGGGATTCGAGTGTCCTCTGAGGCTGAGGAGGAGAAAGAGATGGAAGAAGGTGTATATAGTAGATGAAGCCTGCATAGGCAAAATGTTTGATATCTGGTTGGTCTGGGTTTCCTGTTGTGGTGTGTTTTTTTTTTTTTTTGTTTTTTTTTTGTTTTGTTTTGTTTTGTTTTGTTTTGTTTTGTTTTTTTGTTTTTTGACCATGTATTGCTTATCTTTGAAAACATGTATGTTTTCTCCCAAAGCTGGTTGAGCCATCTGGCCTACAGGGAGGCAAAAATGTTTCATAATAAAAATGCAATGCATTATTTATATTAATAATTCATTACAAAGTGACATATTTCATAATTTTATCAAAACGCTTCAAGTTGTTATTGAAATACAGGACCTGTAAGCTTGTGCTCATCTCAAGCTGAACATTTTCAGAAACCATTTTGGCAATCAAAGTATCTTTAGTGTATGGCCAGTAAAATAGAAGGATAGTTTTAGATTTTTGAGAGTGTGTCCTATATGTTTAAGAAGCGAACAATATTCAAGCTAGAGACTGTTTTATAGGCACTATAGGAAATATAGACACTACAGGAAATATTTGAAACTTCTGTTGTTAATAACAAAACTGTTTTTTCTAGTGGTATTTTCTTAGGATTGTCTCTCTCTTTAAAATGTGTGTCTAAGGTTTTCTCCCTAATGTGTAACTTTCTCCCTATGTGTAACTATTATTCTGCAGTATCTGAAATAAGAAAGCTGCCATTTATGCTTACACATAGACTGAAAATCATGTTTGAAATTGAAATTATCTCTGTGGGTATTTTTTCCCCCCTCAAATGCCTTATGGTAAATTTGCCATTTTTACTGAATTACCAATATATACTATGTTACCTTATGAAGACTTTGACTGTCTGAGGGTTTTTTGAATATGATTCATGATGCCTTTCTTTCCTTTTTCTTGTAGAAGCAGTAAAACAGATGTTCTTTCTGATTTCAGAAACAAAGAAGAAAAAAGGAGAAAATTCCTCTTGCTCTGATTATTTTGTAGTCTTACTATAGCAGAGATGGAACTCAAGACTTGAAAACTTGTTTCTCACCTCACTAGATATGATTATTGCTTTATTATTTAATTTTTTATGTGTTGGAAAATATGTGAGTAACTGTGTGAAAAAGATTGCACTGAATTTTTCTTTTGGATATCATACATTTATCATTGCTTCTTAAGAATCATTCTTTTCAAAAGAGTTTTACTTACTGCATAGCAGTGCCAAAGCCAGCAGCAGCGGGCTAAGTCTCAAAAAATGTATTTCATCTTTATAGCTCTGATCTTCTCATGCATCAGTAGAAAAGTCTGAAAGGTTGTAAAACTGCACCAGGCAAAAGAATGGGCCTTACATTGATTATCATGATTTGATAATCAAGGAACTGGTAGTCTGAAGTCAAGTGGCATATGATCTGTGATAGGGCAATTTCAATTATTCATGCTATTGTAGGAGGAATATTACCATGTCTATTGCTGCTGCTTGTACAGTGGCAATTCTCTGCTTCTGAATTTGTTTCTTAGAAGTAACTTTGAAGATGAAAATCAATTTGTAGTATACAAAATTGGAATCGTGTGCAACCAGGGGGTTATGTTCATGCAAAAAACCCCCCACAAAAATCTTTGAGATACCACTGAGGACTCTGAAATGACAGCTCATCATACCGGGGTGTCTCAGAAATCCATGCACAGTAAGCCAGTGGACTGGATAATTTACTCAGATTGTGCTGTAGCCCAGTATTTAAAACAGAGGACAGTGACGTGTGGGTGGGTGTCTCAACTCTTGTGTCCCCAAGACCACAATCCCTGCAAACTGTGCAGACCATCTGAGAAGTCTGTCTTTCTAGTAACTCCACGCTTATTCCCAGCAACCAAGCTGCTGATCCTGAAAGAACTGAGAAGCAGGTGTAAACTGACTGGTACAAATTAGATGAGACCTTTTAAATCTGTAAGAATGAAGACCTCTTTGAACTTGGCAGTGTATCTTAGGGAACCTAGCACCCTGATCAATTCAGGACAAGGTGGAGCTACCCACCTCTCAGCAGCCTTATCCTCTTCTCCTCTTCACTCTGTTAAAACACTGTGTGAGAAGAAGGAAGCCAAAACATATTTTGAGAGGTCTCCGAGTCTGGGTAAGCAAGGGACATGATTGAAAATCATGATATGGATAAAAAATTCTATTCCATCAAGTTTTTCCTGTCCATGTGTTCTCATGTAATCTGTTCTCATATAATAATGTTACAGCTGATGTATTGCATTTGAATGATTCTCGAAATTGAAGCAGTTGTCCCTTCTTTGTGTGGTTTTCATTCTGTTTCATTAAATCTAATTTCTTGCTCTTACCCTGTCTTTAACAACCCAACCTTTAAACTTTCTAGTGAATACTCCTTCAGGCATCCTTGCTTCTTCCCTTTGCTTTTCTTCTCCTGATGGGATGTGTTTCATTTCTGGCTTTTGTGAGAGTCTCAGTGGTCTGTGCCAAGAGTTTAAATAACAAATTTGATTAAATTAAAAATATGTGTTTTCAGCTCTTTGGAAAACAGATTGTCTTTTGTGCACAGCTGTCATCCCTGTTTGGGTCTTCTAACTGCTACAGACTAACAAATATTAATAGTAAATATTGCACAATAGATGAGACATGAGATTTTATGATAGGTTTTCTTGGATTAGATTTAAAGGTAAGGATTTCACTTGTCTGGAATATCTTAGAGAAAACAGTGGTGTATGAAGGCGTCTCGTTTCAGTAAAAACTGAATGTGTCTTAATTTTTCAGGTAAATCAATGTACCAGATAGTAACCCAAAGTTTCCTTAAAGATCTAAACAAAAGAACTATCTCAGTTCCATACAATGATAAGGATGGAGAAAAAAACCATCATTCATTACATGATAATAAACAAAAAGGCCAAAAAAAAAAAAGCTTAGCTACTAAAAGTTCCTTTGGAAGAATGGAAATATTGTAATTTAGTAGGAAAATATTATTGTATAATCAAGAAGGTCATATAAGTCTAGACAGCTGTAAGTCTGATTAGATTATAACCTTGCAGACAGATCTTTTAGTATTTTTTGAAATTTGAAGGAAATTATTTAAGAAATTTATGAAGAGGTCCATCTCAACAAATAGCTTGTCTACTATGGGCTTCCTATTTATTATTTTTAAATTTCAGTGAAGATCAGTAAGAGAGTGATTTCAGGAAGTAAACACCTAGAGAGAAAATATCAGACATTCTGGAAGTCTTCTAGTTGGAATGAAAAACATTTATTTAAAAAAAAAAAAGAGAGAAAGAAACAGAAAAAAAAGACTGGTGATTTGCACATGAGATTAAGAATAACCACAATATATCAGGAACATAATTTTGCCTTTGTTTTGCAAAGCACAGAATACAAATGTATTTTTAAAAACGTTAGGCAGTATAAAAATAAATAAATTGCAGATGATTCAAATTATGCAAATCCCATGAACAATAATCATTGAAAACTACACTTTTATGTACATGTTCTGCTTTGCTTGGACCAGCTTCTCTCTCTGCTCAGTTTATAGAGGGGATTTATTATTTTAAGCCTTTTTAAGGGTTGATCTTTTGGAGAATGTTATGGGGGAAAAAGGTATTCATACATAGCACTCGTATTTTTCTCATTTTTTATTAGTATGATCATGTTCTGTTTTGAGCTGTTTCATCCTTATGAGTTGGAAGTATTGTTAGAAATGTTTGATTTCAGAGCAGCTGAAATAATTAATGAGCATATAGAAGCTGCAATTTTGTAGAGATTTCTGGGAAAGTGAAGCTTTTCTGGATATTAATAGAAGGGAAGTGTTTTAGCACTTCACAGTTGCTGGTAATTACCTTTTCAAGAGTTGTGATTTTCTCTGTTTGGATCCTAGATTTTCTTTGGCATAAGGCCTCTTGGCCATCACAGTAGTTCCTATTCTCATACAGAAATGTTTAATTGACTTAAATTTGGAGAAGCGTTTGGAATGATTTTCTACAAATTGCACAAACATCTGGAAAGACTTTAATAGGTGGAGCTGGTTCATGAACTTGGTAGTCTTTCTACGCTTGCATGTTGTGGACTGCTAGCCAATATAGGCTCTTGGAAATGGCAGTTTTTGGCACATTGATGTCTGTTGAAAGTAGTTTTTAAATCAATGGAAGAAGGAAGTGAAGAGCATGCTCTTAATTTCATCTGATTTCTTGCTCTTATCCTCTCTTTAACAGTGAAGTGCAATTTATTCAAATGTGAATTAAGTTTCAAAATTGTCCAGCTAAGGGAGAGTAACAGTAGATTGGATGACCTCCAGATCCTTTTAAGCTTTCAGTTTTCTTCCACTTGATGATATTACAAATAAATTAAAAAAAAGTATCATAGTCTTTAAAAGTGATCTGGTAGCCAGTGAGAAGAAACTTTTACCTTATTAAAGATCCAAGTAGCTGCAGAATTTCACATACTTGGAACTCCACACGTCTTAAACCCAAACTACTTTTTAAATTCTTTAAGATCAGTGTTTCTTAATTATTCTTTCAAGCTGACCAGTAAATCCTTTTATCTTAGCCTTTGGAAAGAACTTATCATCAATCCCATCTATTGTAGAACAGAAGGGCAAAGATAATGTCAAAGTATAATCACAAAAAAGAGCTAGAAATTGGCAGTTTATTGGTTCAGACAGATATGAAGCAATATGTTAACATGGGAGCTGCCACATTATTATGGTGACTGTAAATCTACTTCTCCCTGATTATTAATTCCTGTGATTAACATATTATTCACAGAAAAGAAGTATTTTTTTCCTCTAGAAAGTGAAAAACTCTAAATTTTTTGCCATAAGATTTTTTTTTTAATTTTATGAAAAGATGGCAGGGAATTGTTATGCTTTTTTATAATTTGATAAAAAAGCGTTTCACTGTCAGGTGCTCATGAGAAAAGTAATGTGTTGGAAATTGGTATGGAAATTTAAGGAAACAACAGTGTAATTTTATTATAAATGGATAATGGATAAAATGCTTTTGATATCTCATCTAAAACAGCCATGCATATAATTTAGACAAATTTCATCTCTCTGCTTTGGGAAAATGAGAAGTTGATTTGCATTTTTTAGCAACTATGCTCTCTAGTAGCACAAATTCCTTTCAAGCTTTTGCACGGTAAATGCTGAACTGCTACCTCTTTCTTATGTCTACAAAAATGAGTGTATTTTCATTGCTCATCACATTATTTTAGTGTTGAATAGAACTTATGCTGACAAAATTGTTTCCTAGTTTTGGAGTTGTCTGACACTTTTTCCCTTGATTCATCAAAATAAACATGGTTCAGTTTCAATTCAGCAATAAAACAGGGTTATGAAGAGAATTCTAACTCAAATAACATTGTAAGTTTTCTCAGGTTTCAAGTATCTTTTCAATTCTGTTTGCTAGTTTAGAAATGTAATCCTCTCTGGGTTTGGTGAATTTGTGATTGCTTTGAGGAGTTTTTTGGTTACAGCTCTCAGGTCTCTTGGGTCACTAAAGATAGAAAGTTAGGGAAATTGTTCTTAAGCAAGGCGTGTTTCTGATGAAATCTGTAATGGTATTTGAAACATGTGAATTTCTGCTTTATTTAGTTAACTGGTCAAGGACTATGGAGTATAAAGGGAATAACCAGGAAAGTGATAAATATGCAGGTGCAATTACCAACAAACAGATGATAAAAGAGAAAATAACAAGCACTGAAGTTTTTCAGCTACTAACCTGACTGATAAGCCATTAAACAAAGTATTCAGGTAGCGGTGTTTTATAAGGCTGAATTTGGCAAGATGAATCTTAGCTTCATGTCAATGATTAGTACAGAAAACAGTCAATATAACCCAGCAGCTTACTAGGAAAAGTCTAAGGAGTATAGATCAGGACTAAAGGGAGGGGAACAGTCCCTGTATCCAAGCAACTCAGCAGGAAAAGTCAAAAGATAATAGATCAAGACCAAAAGAGAAGCACAAAAGGACTCAGTTCAGTAACACCATCGAATATGTGCCCACTGATGCCTCCCCAAGAATTAATTATGTTTTACATGGTAGTGATGTGGTTAAACTGGGTGAATGGGTTCTTGTGGTAACAGGGAATATTTCAAGTAAATAATACTCTTAGAAGGGTGCAGGTTTTTTCTGCTGTAAATAGTGGGACAAGAAAGTGCTGTTTGTCTGTGTGGGCGCAGGTCCATCATTTACTGTGAGGTTGAGTGACAATTGGCACAGGCTGCCTGGGGACTTTGCAGATCTTCCCTCTCGCAGATAGTCTGGATTTATCTGGATATGGCCCAGGACAACTGGCTGCAGGTGGCCCTGCTAGGGCAGGGGATTTGGACCCAATGACCTTGCATAATCTCTTCCAAACTCAACCATTCACTGACAATTCACTGTGTTGAAGCTGTAATTGCCAATGACCTTGATAAACAGCATTCTCTCTAGCTTGAGAACGCAGAGTCTGAAATATCGGTATGTGAATAGTGACCAGCAAATGCCATTAACTAACCTCTGTACTGTCTTCAGCTTCAGTTAGCCAGGCACATTTCAAATGTCTTGCTTATTCTTCATTCTTAGGAGAAGAAATTATATTTTTACTTAAATGTGTGTTATGCTTTTGTTTGCTTATGTTTACACTTGCTGTGATATATATTGTGCTTAAAGGTAAGCCCAAAGGAAAGTGTCTTTTTTTTGCGATGGAAAATAGTGATATTGTGAACTGAACGGCTTTGCTCTAAAGAAAGTGGCTGTGGTTTCCTATTCTTATTTTTATTCTCTTGAAGTCCTTTTTTCCTTCTTTTCACTTGTGGAGACAATGTGGTTCTTTCAGAAATGAGTTTTATGCTGAAAGTTACTAGAGGGGTTACTTTTAAACTCTAACAGGTTTCTTTCATTTTAGTTTATATGCTCTTTATATGCTCTCTTGAATTCAGTCTAATTAAAAAGGAGAAATTAATCTGCATCAAAAATAAGTATTAGAATTTCAATATCAATACATAAAATATATTTTTCCAGTTTTTACTGGTTTTTTAAAAAGAAACCAAATAATTTGATGTCTTTTTAGTTTATGTGTTACATGATATTTATAGATACTTTAGGGAGCAATATTTTTTATTAGTATTAAAAATTACAGAATTTAAAGAATTGTTTACAAATTTTTCTTTTTATGTTTTTTCCACGTGTCAAATTAAAGTCTCTTGAAAACAGTGGAGTTTTTCTTAGAGCTGTAATGTTCAAGTAGCTAATGAACAAAAATTCCTCTTTAATCAGTCATATATTAAAAAGCCATTTGTATGTGATTTTCTTTACCTTTGAGGATCAATATATGAAAATTTAATATAAGAGCTCTCCTGATTTTTTTAAAAATCAGATAGCCCATATCCATACCAACCCCACCTACACTTTGACAATGTTAAATTTAGGAAAGAAAAAAAAAGGTGAAACTCCATGTGTTTTGCTGTATTAAAATATTGCTTATGCAATTTTTCTAATGAATAATATCATTGTAGGTTATAAGTAAATATGTTTTTCTTCTCTCTTTAAATTCGTATCTGGTAGTCTTACCAAGAAAACTTATACAAGGTTGGTTCTTCATACCAGGTGAATGTTCAAAGCACTGTTAAGGCTTGTTCCTAGAGCTGCCAACGATGAAATCATAAACACCAAAACGGCAATTGTTTTTTGCAGTCTGTGGATCTAGGCTAGTAACTGACTGGAATAAACTACTCAGGAACAAGGAATATCTTAGTGCCTGTCCATCTGAGAGTGGCCATCATGTGTCCTCCTCTCCTGCAGGATGAGAACAAGGCAGACAAGGGCTGTGTTAAGTTGAGGGAATGCCAGAGGCGAAATAATGCATCTTGTTAAGAACTAGGACATCACCTTCACCTTAGTGCTGTGTTGGCATGGTTACCTAGCTCAGAGCTGACTCGTGCCTGGTGGACTCAAGGACTAGACAGAAGGGGTATCTACAAATCTCTCTATTGGATGTGTCCTGTGTCTTCAACAGTCACTGAGGCTTAATGGTTGGAGATCTTGACAATATTCAGTTCCAGAGAGCTGCTGGAGATATAGTTTGTTTTTCTCTATCTCAGTCCTAAATAGTCCCAGTTGTACATTGTGTTGAAATAGTTTATCTATGGCTTGCTGGGACTTGTGTTATATCTCCTTGTTTACTGTTAAAAAAAAAAAAAAAAAGGGTGGTGGGGGGGAATGCCATGAGAATAGACTTGGGAAGAAACAAACTGGAAAAACTGGAAATCCAAGTGTTATGGACCAGCACTTTCTGAAATTCTAAATTATTTTTAAACAAGTGTTTAAAAACCAAAACCTACTCTTTTCACTGTCCTTCACCTGTATCAATCAGTTCTGCTGGTTTCTACTGTTACCAATTGTGAATGGCAGGTATTATTTTCTATTTGGAGGGCAGTGGTCACCTAGCTTGCTTGATTTTTCTAAACAGTGTGATTTAAAAGGGCATATCCTATTTAACCCTAGTAACCTGGAAACATATAGGGGCAGATCCATTCAGAAATAGTGTGCAAGTTCTCGGGGACTCATGCACAAGCTCTGAGT
Organism: Chamaea fasciata; assembly: GCF_029207755.1. Classification (NCBI taxonomy): domain Eukaryota; kingdom Metazoa; phylum Chordata; class Aves; order Passeriformes; family Sylviidae; genus Chamaea; species Chamaea fasciata. The sequence continues at coordinate 21,885,619 of NW_027094091.1, read as the reverse complement.
TTATGGCTTGGATAGCTTTCACGGAATGTTTAACTTTAATGGAATATTCTGAGTTGAAAGAGACCCACAAGCATCAAAGTAGAAGCCAATTCCGAAAGAGGTTTTCCTACTTTTCAGGAAGATTTTGCTTTCTATCCGTACCTTTTAATGTGACTTAGCATGGTGCATTTGTCTGTTTATCTGTTTACTCCTGCAGCAGAGCGTTAGACATGTGTAGCATGACTGGACAAGGAATCCAGCTGATCTGGAATGATGTTGGATCCATTGTGACTCCACAGAGCTCACAGGTACTTGGTCAGCAAGATCCATGCGTGTGCTGGGGTTATGGCATGTGAGTAACTGATTTTGCTCAGTACTACAGTACGTCTTGATGGTGTCAGGTTTCCAGAGATAAGTATGGAAAATTAAACCTGTATTCAGGATGGGGTTAGTTCTGCTCCAAGATTTTGTTGAAAATTTTGAGGGTTGATTTGAGGGTTTGCCCCATACTTTTGAAGGGCTAGCCTGGCAGAAAAACGGCTGTAATTAATTTGAGCAAGACTGCTCCTTGAAGGTGTTTTGTAAATCAAAAGGTTTAATAAGTAAAATAACAAAATAACAAATGTTACAGAAAAAAAATAATAAGCTGCGCAAAAGTGTCTGAGAAATCTCTTGCACCTTGCTACAACACCTCCAAAAAGCCTGGAGTTTCTTTGTTCTTTCTTTGGCCCAGTGAGAGTAACAGTCTTTGAGTTACATTCTCAGAGTCCAATCCACACTTCTGGGCTGGCTCTGAGCCAATTACAATGAGAAATCCACAGAACTTTCCAGCTAAACTTCCTAACATATCCAAAGGTAAATTGAGACTCTTTCTGTATGTGGAAGCACCTGCTGGAGGTGTGGGGTGCATCACTACAGGTTGATAAATCTGCTAAAGAAAAATTTGCACCTCATCCTTACTGAAAGGAGACATGAAAAGTATTTTTTATTTTTCTTCAGTACTGCAGAGTTTCTGGTCAGGAGTCCTGAATTATCTTTAACTCAAATTAAAATGTCAGTGGCTCTACCGAGCTCATTACAGAAAGCATTTAACTCTGTCAAACCACTTGCATTGTTCTGTGAGGGCAGACAGATATTGATTTGCACATAGAGTATTTCCTCTGAGATGCATGGTAGCTACGGAGTGCTCTATGTTGCTATGGTCTCTCTTATTTTCTTTAATTAAAACATGACACTGGCTGAGCGAATCTTATTTTAAAATATGTTCTGTTCTCTTGCATTTCTTCCTTGTGATGGATTGACTATGGGATTCTTTTTCTTTCAGCTGATAGTTTCTGAGAAATCATTGATATGTGTGGCAGTAAACCAGGCAGCAGTTGCTTGTTTCTTTTCTGTCTCTTTTTTCAATAGGTCCCAAATCAAATGCTGTCTTTAAGGCCAGGCCATGCCTGTTTTTGCTGGCTATATTTGCAGCTATTGTAAGAAAAGCAAAGTGACGCTGGCCTTCCTTTGTAAGGAGTTTTCAGAAATTTGCAATTGCTTCCTGCTAAGATTCCTCCTACAGAAAAGCATGGTATCTTCCTGACATTTAAGACTTGCTCAACCATTTATTTCTTTAAACATTTCTTTAACCCTTTTTTTCAGTGATCTTAGTGGGAAAATCAGAGATCAATACTATCATTTTATTTAACCCTTTTAAAAGTTATTATCCTAACTAAAGTAGTTGGCAAGTTTCACCTTAGTGGGGTTAACACAGGTAGCTGAGGTCAGAGTATCGTACAGGAAATACTGATCAAGTTATCACTGTTCATATAAAATAATTCTAGAACCATAGAATGGTTTGGGTTGCAAGATCACCTAGTTTCAACCAAAAGATGAAAACTAAAATCCAGTAATTGGTCGCATAATGGAGATGATTTTCTTGACATATATGCTAGACTTTTTTTGTGTAAATGCTGGTAAAAAGCAAATTAAATCACTACCTTAATTTCCTTGTGGTATATAATTGTCATATAGTCTTATTGTTACTTAAATTATATAAATATAACACAAGCATGGTCAGATCAGAACACATAAAAGTAAAATTAAGTATTCTGTGCCAAAGCATATTTAGAAATTCACTTTCCTTGTTGTTTTCTCTTTCAGGTTATAGTTGTTGCTTTCACAGTTTTTAAAAGGACAGTCTATGCATAATTGAGACATATATCTCCCTAAGATTCAGATAAAAGTTGTTTTCCAAGTTCATTTTAAGTGTAGAATGAGGCTGTTGAGTCTCAGTTCTGCAAAAGTTTGCAGGTACTTAAGTTCTTGACCTGATCACATTTAAATACTTGAGTGGGAAAAGTTGCTTCCATAGGCATTCCTAAAAAGATGGTACTGTAATCTGCAACCTCATTAGACTATGTGGAAAATTATAGAACAGTGGAATAACAGCCTTGTAATTATGATCTATAATTATTGTGAAATTACATGAAGCTGTACCATTCTACCTCAGCTGCTACCCTACGACCTGAGATTTTTATGGGAGAGAAGGCGGCCTCTCCCACTGGCAGTCACTAATATTCCTACAAAAGCAGTTCATAGGGCAAAAGAGAAGTTATTCCTACTTATTAACAAATAGATTACAAGGTCTAATTATCTTTCAAATATATCAGTGAACAATAAAATGAAATAATTAGGGTCAAGGGATGGCCTGCTTCTGAGCAGCCATAAATTACAATATGCTGGCAGAGTTCTGAGGACAAATTAACAAATTCTTACGATGATTTTGTCACTGTAGAACAGGACTTGCTCTTTCCATCTATTCTGGATGATAATAGAAGAAACGGACACCTTGTAGCTGAATTCGGTGTAATTGACATCTTTTGTCTTAGCACTGGGTCTTCATGGTATAGAATGACAGACATATCTAGTCACAGCATTATGCATTGCAGCTCTTCACAGAACACAAAGCTTTTCATTCAGTGAATTAGTTAACTTTTTTTTCTAAATGCCAACTTTTGATGAGCAATCCAGGTTGGCAATTGCTATCTGTTCAAACTCTCACATCAGTCAAGTCCCAAGCAGTTATTTTAATCAAAAGTAGAATATATTGCCCAAATGAGCCAAAGCTATTTCTAGAAGTAAAACTAGCAACACCAAACACTTAGTGTACAATAAATTACCTTATATTACTTGACAGATAATGATTCTAGACTTGGAGCAGGTAATGATTAGAGACTTGGTGCTGTAGTTAACAGCAGCTTCTAGCATGGTGGATTTTTCCTACAGTTCATCTATAATAAATACAGCAGTGTGAGAAACATAAGAATTAAGATTCAAGAAATAAACGTTCAGTTTCCTTCACAGTTTTACATTTAGTTTTATGTGTTAAGATTTGTTCTTTGACCATTAGTTTTCCAATTTCTCTTTTCTCCTGTCAGAATCAGCTGTGTTTTGCAGCATCAGAAAGATTTTGGTGCACTTGACTGCCCACCAGGCTGAGACACATGCCAACTGACCAGCCTTTGTGAGCTCTGATAGCTGATAGTGATGTGATACAGACCTGCACAAGTCACAGTAATGGGTTTTGACGGGTTCTGTGAATTGTTAGTTTTTCTTAAGTGTTATTCTTGTCACTATCGCCTACGGCACTGTGAGCAGAATGACAAAACAGGCAGTGCAGCTCCATTAATGAGCTACCTGTGCTGTTCATACAGGAGAGCAATCAGCCTTCTCTTATTTCCCCAGGATATTAAATTAAGGTTGGCAGTGCATGCATAACTGCTGCTGAGGCCTGATGCATGGGCTTACTCTGCAGTCCCCTTAATTGCATCTATACCTGTAAGCTTCTAAAATAACCTGCTTGTATCTGCTGAAGAGATAGCCAGATCAATTTGGAAGCATGTAGGTACAAAACCAATATATATTGTACCTAAATGCATTTTTTAGAACAGGAATATACAACCCAACACCAAGCTAAGCAGAGCAGTTGATATGCTGGAGGGAAGGGCTGATATCCACAGGGAATGTTACGGGCTGGAGAAGTGAAAAACTTAAAGTTCAACAAGGCTAAGTGCAGGGTCCTGGACCTGGATCAATGCAATCCCGATATAAGTGCAGCCTGAGTGATGAATGGCTTGAGAGCAGCCCTGTGGAGAAGAGCCTGAGGAGCACCAGTGTTTGAAAATCTAGAAATGAGCTGGCAGTGTGTGCCTACAACCCAGAGAGCCAACTGCACCCTGGCTGCATCAAGATAAGTGTGACCAGCAGGTTGAGGGAGGTGATATTGGCCCCCTACTTTTGTGAGACCCCAGCTGGAGAGCTGTGTCCAGTTTTTGGCCCACAAGTACAAGAAAAGCATGGTCCTGTTTGAGTGGGTCCAGAGAAAGGCCAAAAAAATTATCACAGTGCTGCAACACCTGTGGACAAAGGCTGAGTGAGCTGGAGTTTCTTTAGCCTGAGGAAGAGATCTTATTGCACCCATTCTGTCATTAAAGTGGGCTTACAAGAGAGATGGAGCAAGAATTTACCAGGTCCTGTAATGACAGGACAAGGGCACCACTTGTAAAAGAAATAATAACCTCATTGCATTAGGCCTTCTGCTTTCATGTAACAAGAAATCATTTTTTCTAATGAGTACATGGAGGTAATACATCCCAAGAAGAGCAGTGGCATCTGTGGTTGTTCTGCCAGGCCTCTATACAGAAGGTTGCAAAGCACAGAAGTCAGGGTAGGTCCACATGCAGTCTGCCTGAATTCCCTGATCTGACACCTGGTTTAACAAGCTATGTCTAGCTATAACTCATTAACTGTGAGTTACAAAGCTTAGTTAACATAATTAGATTACATTCAGAAATGAACTTTGAATCTTGTGCCGTGGTGCATTCTGTGAACTCTTCATTTGCATCATGTTTATGGCTGTGTTGATCTCAGTTTCTATTTGGGCTTTTTGGTGTTTGCTTTCCCCTTATGTTTCATAAGAAACTATATTCCATTAATGGATAATTCCAGATATAGAAATTGTGAACTTTTCAACCCTACTGTGTTTTGTAAAGAAACACAGAAAGAAATTAAGTCAGCCTCTGGCTGTATGAGTCAAACTAGGTAATTGCCCCATAACTATTTGCTCATTGTAGTGCACAAGTGGAAGACCAAGTAACAGCACCACCAGGAATGTGTTCCATTCAGAGATATTCAACTTTATCTTGAATCAACTCTGTGTGTGTGCACCCCATGACAGAATAGTAAATCCTATTTCTTCTGTTCTGGTCTTGATCATTGTCAGCCATGATGGCCTCTCTGACCTGTAGTGAGTGAAGGTAACAGGGTATCTCAGACAAACAGCACAAGTAGTCATCCTCTCAGTCCTGATGAAAATGCATTGTTTCATGTCAGTTGCATCTGTGTAGCTTCTTGGTAGACCAAAAGGGGAAGAGAGTATTCACCATGCTGTTTTCTGAAGGAAGTGTCTCATCTGATCAGTTTAGGCGTTGGCTCCTAGATGCATTCTGCTTTAATATAGATGGAAACAAATGTATATTAAATGATTTTCGTTGTTTTAAAGTGCTAGAAAGATAAACAACAATATATTTATAAAAATTATATGAAAAGGATGACCTCTTAAGAGACTTATGGGAAGCTGTAAGGCCTGTGGTGGTGGGGAAATAATACAGTTACAGTCAGTTTTGGTTTAGTGTTTTCTGCATGTTTTCTCTGGCAAGAGGCAGGTAGAGCCTGTGTGTGAGAAATTGGCTTGCAGTAAATGGGATAGTACAGTTCTGTAAATGTTACAGAAATGGGAATGCAGGTGATATCAAGAGGTGTTACGGTCACTTATGCCATATTTAAATAAGCTCTCTGAACAAAATACACCTTTACCTGTGGAAGATGCTTTTTTTTTTTTTTTTTTTTTTGAGGGACAAAGCAGCTGAGTTGGGTAGTGTTAGAGTTGTCTAAGAACCTGCATCTTGGATACTGCCCAATAAATCTTATAATAGTATGGTAAGCAGGTTCTGTCATAATGATTATGAGTGATGGGCATTGTCACAGTTGCCATGTTTGACTTGCTGAATCATACACTTCATGGAATCATCAAGGTTGGAAAAGACCATCAGGATCATTGTGTCCAACCTTGAAAAGTGATCATACACAAAGAGCTCGTTTAGCTTTGTAAAGATGCCAATGTAACAGTTTCAAATGTGATTGGTCATCTAATATTGATGTATTCTGTTTATTTAATTTGAAATTATGTACCAAGGAACCTCAAAGACTTAAATAACAGACCTGCCGCAATTACAGTTGTAGTGCCTGTTTTAATAGGCAAAACATAGGAGATTCATAGCTATTTTTGCCAACTTCATCATTCTTTGACCTTCTTCAAGCATGTAGCATTGCATATTGGCATGCCATTAAAATAGGCAAAGATGCTCTGTGTGGTGGACAATCTGCTTGCTTCCCTGGTAAAAAGCTTTTTCTTTGCTTTGTTTATATCGGTACTCTAGCACCAGGCAGTGGTGAATTCAAAATAAAAATCAATTAAATAAACAGTGTGTGTAAATAAAAGGTAGTAAACTCACTTGATTGACTTTCATATCACAGGAGTGAAATCTCATAGACTTTTTTGCCTGGATATAACCTTATTCTGTTATTGTGTTTTCTTATTTTTAGCCTAGCTACACTGATTATATATTGGCAGAAGCATTCACTACCTCTTGTGTTAAGTGTAATACCATCTTGTACCTAGGACTTACAATCTGACTTTGTACTCAGATAAGTAGAGAGGAAGTAATAGTGTCTTGTGTAACTTGGATGCTGAAGAGTTCTGGAAGCTTGTGTTATTAATCAGCCTTTTCCTTGTCCTGGCTTTGAATTAAGAATATTTTTAGCTGCAAACACTGACTCGTCAAAGCCACAGTTCTAGAAACTACTATTTGTAGTTTAAAGAACTTTTTTTGCTCACAGAATTGTAGAGTGCACCAATTTTATTTTGCACTTATATTTGCACAGCAGTGGAAGACCTTCAAGTAGTCCGATGAAAAATCAAGGATACAGATTCATCTTTGCTGATTGTGATAAAACCCTGGGCTTGCCTAGTATGGGAGTATTAAATGAGTAATTCTCATCCTCTCCCTTTATTTTCATATATATTGATAAATCACTGCATCTCATTTTCTTCTGTGGAAATTAGTATAACAAGAATATTGATTTGCTTTACGTGGCATTTAGAACTGTTAGATCATGCGTCCTTAAAAATATTCTAGCATCATTAAAAAACTCCAAACAGCACTCCCAACAACTGAAGTTACTTCTGTATATTTTATTTTCCTAAAATATCTTTGAATAATTATTTAATAGCATTTCTTCAAAAATTACTAGGTCTCAAGAGAAAATTGCTTCTGTAAATCAGAGTGAACTCTAACATTTATGAATAATGTGAGAAGCTGTTTCCCCCTCTCTTCTCACAATTTTATTTGAGAAATTAGATATATCTGCAGCCTCCCAATTTGATGTGATTGTTAGAGTTTAAATTTCTTTCATCTGATTACTATTTTTTTTTCCAGAATTTTGGTCATTGGATAATAGCTTAATTTCCTTTGACACTTATGATCATAGATTCTAAATTTTATATTCTCACTTGTAGGCTTTCATTAAAGAAATGTAGAAAAAAAATTATAGTCAGACAGAACCCATTTACTTAAAAAAACCCCCAAACCATTCAGAGACTCTGCAGTCCTGTGTGGAAGATCTCCCTTCAGCTTTCCAGTATCCTAATTTTAAAGGTGACCTTCACAGAGGTTTAACCAGGGATTTAGTGAAAGAAAAACATGTATTTGCAAGGAAGCCAGAAAACTGACTGAAAAGTGCAGCATGGCCCATCATCTGTAAGAAATATCCTGCTCTGCTTGTCGGAATTGCGCTCTGAGCACTTCTGCAGGAGTCTGATGAGACTTGACACATCTAATCCTGTTAGGAGGCTAGAATTTTAGCCTTTAGTTTTGGGTTGTAAAATATTTTTGGTGTTCAAGGAAATATTTATGAAATATACTAACTAATTTGAAAAATTATGCTTAAAAGAACAGAAATCTATTAATTTCAACCAGATAAAAGTCTGGACCTTAAAAAGATCCAACATATTTACTCTATGCTTATTTTCCTGACTTTCATATGTCAAGTGAAACATAAGTACTGCACTGTAATATATATGCTGATAAAAAGATATCACAACAGTTTTAATACAGCAGAAAAGTAACAGAAAAAAAATGGCATTACCTGAAGGATTATGCTGTAGAAAAGAAGCAACTAATAAATGCAGAGGTAATAAGGGCAGCAATTTAATTAGACATTTTACAGAAAGGGAGCTTTAGTTCTAAATATGAGCTGCAAGCATTTAATTATTTCAACTTCTAAATGACAGAAAACACTGCAAATCGAATTTTAGGCACATTTTGTGGACTCCCTTGTGTCACATGTCACATAATAAACTTTAAATAGGCTAAAAGCATCAAAGGCATAAAACGTCAGTTGCAGCTGACTCAGAAGTTTAACTCCTTTTCAATATTACCAATAGAAGAAGTGTCAATAACCTTTATACAGCTAAAGTTTCAGTGCAATTTCCAATAGAAAGGTTATAAGAGGTAGAGATCTTTCAGGTCATGGGCCTTTTCTTTTTTTTTTTTTTGTAGTTAGTTTGCTCTTTTTACTTAGAGGTATTTCTCTCCGTTGATGTGAAATTTTCTGTGTGGAATTTCTTATGTGAGTACTCAGGACTCCCAGATGCTTTACAGTTGAGTCCTAATTTTAAAATATGTTTTATTATCTGCAAATGGTTTTTAAAACATTGCTCACTCTCGCAGATCATTCACGATTGCTAAAGATCAGATGCTGCAGGTATTTTGCTTAATAAAACAACCATGAGACAGTCAAAAGGCTGTAAGATGTTAAAGAGTTAGAAGAAAACAGAATGAAAAGGGGAACGTAGCACAAGACACTGGAACTATTTGTCTTTCTCATGTCTGAAGTGGAACAAAGGCACTGAATAGAGAAAGCAGGTTTCCTTTCACTGCTCTGTATTGAATCTTCTATCTGTGAGATGAAAGAATGTGAATAAGAAAGGCTTTTCTCAGCACCCCCAAAAAGCTGAGAAAAGCTGATCATTCATAATGGAGATTCCTGCTGATAATATCTCTAAAATTCTTAGACATATTTCCTGAGGCAAATTCAAGTTACCCTTCTGGTGACTTCTCACTAAAAAGTGGCTGACACCTAGTTCTACTGGCATTTGTATGGTGTATATGTTCTATTATCAAGCAAACATAAGAATATATTGGTGCACCAGCTTTGTCCTTGCACACTGGTCCCAAGATACGTAGTATTTTGATCATTAGAAATATTGGCTTTGTGCCTCTCATTACACGAAAGACATTGAGGTGTGGGCGTGTGTCCAGAGAAGAGGACAAAGCTGGTGAAGGATCTGGAGCACAAATCCTATGAAGAGCAGCTGAGGGAGCTGAGATTGTTTAGCCTGGAGAAAAGGAGGCTCAGGAGAGACCTTTTTCTCTGCAACTGCCTGAAAGGGGATTGTAGCAAGGTGGGAGTCAATCTCTTCTCCCAGGTAATTAGCAGTAGAAATAGGCTTCAAGTTGCACCTGGGGTGTTTTAAATTCGACATTATGAAAATTTCTTCACTGAAAGGGTTATCAAGCACTAGAACAAACTGCCTATGGAAGTGGTCGAGTCACCAGACTTGGAAGTATTTAAAAGATGTGTAGATGTGGTGCTTAGGGCTGTGGAACTTAAGTGTACTATTTAGTGGTGGACTTGGCAGTGCTAGGTTTATGGCTGGACTTGGTGATCTTAAAGATTTTTTCCAACCTAAATTATTCTAAAATTCTGTATGTCAATTTATTCGTTCTCACTATCATTTGCTCTGTTATCTTTCCTCTTCCTCTATTATTTTAAAAATAGAAGTAATGTGCAGAGAAAACACTGCTCCATCATTTAATGAGACTAAACTTTAAAATTAGAATAATTTAAACAGTGAAATAGGTTTCTCAGACAAGGGAGTTTCGGGCCTGAATGAGAAAGTATCTACCAACTGTGTGTAGTTACAAAGGCCTGATTTTGCCTTGAAGTTAGCCCTACTTTGGGTAGGAAGTTGAACTGCTTGCCTCCCCTGAGCCATCCTCCAACATAAACTTTTTCTGTGGGGGTATGATGTGCAACATGTTCTGCTCCTGCATGTCATTCACCATGCAGCAGCAGCTGATTTTTCTGCAACTGTCAGAAAAGTAAAAATGTATTAAATATTCTGACTTACAAACCTCATAAAGATAATACAATTTAGCAATTAATACAATGAGAATCATTTTGGGCCACAGCTGCCAGTTTCTTCATGTCAGTTCTCTATTCTGTTTCAAAACCTAACATTTTTCCTGTCATAGAATATGTGTAGATATTAGTTTAAAGACTAGATAAAGCATTACAGAAGGTGAAAGACTCTGAAGACATGCTGTACACTAGTATCACCTTTATCCCATATCTCCTTCCATGTGCTACACTAAAGGAACAAAAGGTGAGAGAACCTGTAACGGAATCTCAGTGGTTTCTCCTACGTTCCTGATGATTTTACAGTCCACTCCTTCTCTACGACTTTAATAGTCCCTAGGGGCTTTCATTAATGAAAGATGATTCAGGACTGTCCTTGTTTGTCCAAGTTTTGGTAAAGAATCAAGCTGATTCCCATGAAGTAGCCCATGAAGTAATAACATGAGCAAGGTCTCTGTTTCATTATTTAGCTGGTGTGCAGGCCACAGGATGATGCTTCTGCAAATGGAGGATCCTTGATGTACTCTAAGATGAAGCATTATGTGAGAAGACTGCCTGTAAATGAAAAATTTGAGAAGTCATTAATTTCTCATCTTTAGGGGAACTCAATTGTGGATTAAAGGGGAAAAACCCCAGTATTTTGGGCAATATACGATTTCCTTTGAGATAGTGCACAAAAATAAGGACAGTAAATTCAATCTTCCTATCTTTTTGTGTTTCCTTGAGTCTATCGCTTCTTTGAACAAAACTGTGCAAAGTCCAGCCCACAGCAAGTCCTAACTGTACTCTAAAAAGCTCAAGGCTTTATCCCAAGTCTGACTATGACCCTACAGAGAATGCCACAGAAGAATCACTGCAGTAGCCTTGCTACCTGGTCAAGAAGCTTCTATCTGGACTAAATAAAACCTAAGTATGTCTACAAATTGGTAAAGGAGACGAAGTTTAGCTTGAGTTATGGGTCTGAGGCACTCATATGTGCTGGTCTTCCAGCATAATATATAACGGTAGTTCTGCCTGTGGTATAAAGCAGAGCAGGATCAGCTTCCTAAAGTGTTTTATTTTTTTTTCATATTTCTTTTAGTAAAAAGTTTTAGAAACTTTTTGTCAGAAACAGCTAGAGCTTTTGAACAGGTGTATTGTGGATAGGTAGTTACTGGCAGCTGGGTCATAGCTGATCTTTTCTTTTTTTCCCCTATAAAGAATTGTGTGGCAAAGTTGAAATAGCAATAAATAGGGGAAAAAAAATATTTTCATTGTAGATAAAGCTCTTACCATCAAGTAGGAACTTTGATGTATTTGTATAAGAAAAGTTAGAAAAGAATGTTTGAATCATTCATCATGAAGCATTCTAAAGTTAAAAGGTCAAAAGTTTCCCAGATCTGTCAGTAAAGAGTCTCCAAAGCCAGAAGACTGCCAGAAACGTGCTCAGTCCAACTTGATTTTGACCACTGGGAGTGCTGAAAAAGAGGAAAATAAGTAAAAGAAAATAGCTTCAAAATTAAAGGGGAAAAGTAATTTTCAGTTGGACATTTCTTTAGAAAGAATTGTTAAATTTTGACTGTCCCAAAATGTATATACAGCTCTGAAAAAATATGAATCCTAGTAAGTCTTAAAAGCAGATAGAAGTAAAATACTTCTGCAGCCTGCATGTTGCCTTTTCTATGTGCTTCATGAGATGAAAAAGTGAAACTAATAAACAAAGGAGTCAAAGGGCTCTTGGGTGTCTCATAGAGACAATTGAATGTGTCTTTCTGTGTTATAACTTGAAACATGACTGAAAGTGAAGGAAAGTTTTATACAATAAGAAAGATAATCTAAGCTTGCTACAATATCTAGGGAAATTACAGCATCTGGAAGCAGGAGATCTTTAAGTGATACTGCTGAATCCAGGACCATTCTTGTGAATTATTACAACTCTGTTAAATTCTTATCTTTCTGCATGTTGCAGAAAGCCCTAGCAACTACAAATGAAAGTAGTTCTTACTTTGTTTTCTGTTGAGAAAATGACTTGGAATCACACAGCTTGGAATTCTATGGTTTCTCGGTTATGTAGTAAACGTAAGTCTTTCTGAAGTCTTGCTCAAGTATCCTAAGTAATACCTAAATATGACCTATACTTACAAATGTTTCTACTTTTATGATTTTATTTTTCAAATATACCAAATTAGCAATGTTTTTTTTTTGAAGTGATTGTATAAATATTATCATCATAGATATATATATGTAAGTACATACATACACTGCATTCATTTGGGAGTATTTCCTCTTCTTTTCCCACATTGCTACTAACATGTTAGATTAGCACACTACTGTATTTGGCCTTATATTTCTTTTCCTGGTTCTAGTCTATTTCTATGTTTGAAATCTATTTCCCATCTTATTTTGGCTTCCTTCTCATTTGTTCATGTTTTTCTTATTTCACTCTCAACTTCTGCACTTCTTTTTAATTTTTCCTACAACAATAAATACTAATATGCAGCTCTGCCCTCTTAGGTCAGCTTACAAACCCTCCAGGATTTGTCATGCTGTCTTCATCTTTGAAATCAATTTGAAAATCTTTCATGAGTGATCTTGAATTATGTGCAAACTTTCATTTCCAGTAGGATTTTTGCTTATCACTTTATGCATACACTCTATGTGTGTAAAAAATGTAGCTACATATTATTTTAGTCTGCTTCTCCATTTCCTTAGGCTGTTTTCGTGCTCCTTTTTTTTTTTTCCTTTGCCGCTCTCTTCCCCTCACCTCCACCCCTTATTTGCTAATATCGCTCTTTTTTCTCTTTGAGTTTCTTCCTTACACAATAACTTGTGTTCCTGGAAAATACATCTGTTGCAAAGTCTCTTGCTGATTTTTCTGTTTCTGCTACTTCTTGTGGTAATGACAAACCATGAAATTACCTAAGTCATCTCCTGCCTTCTCTGTACTATACCTTTAAGATTCCTAATTACGTAGCGCAGAATGATGACCTTTACTTTGGCTGCAAAAATTCCAAGGGAATTCCACCCCACCTGCAAACTGCAGGATTACAGTTAAATCCTGTGTGATCCTGCACTTAAATATTTGGGGATCCCTGACTTGCTCCTGTGCTGGGCCCTGGAAACTGAATTAGATATGAGGCAGGATATTTTCTCTAGGCTTCTGGGATAAGTGGCTAATTCAAACAAGCATGTTAAAACCACCCAACAGAATTCTAGTACTTACTCAGAGGTCTTGCATCCCACAAAAAAAAAAAAAAAAAAAAAAAAAAAAGCCTAGTCTATTCCCCTGAGTCCCTTTCCTTGTCTCAAGTGTAGGGTGTGTCCTGATCTGCCAAATGAATCATCCCTCTGTGCCTTGGACTGTGCTTTGTGGGAAGTACTTTTAAGATAGAATTATCATCTTAGAAAATGTTTAGGTGTCTGTATTTTTTTTTTTGGTCTAAAGCTCTAAGATTTAGAATGTCATCCATAGACTTTTTGAGCAGCCATCACTGTTTCAGCCATCATCACCTTTACTCAATTTCTTATCTTTGGTTACTGTTGTGTTTCCTCATATCCTTTTTTGATAGCCTCAGGCAGGGTAAAATGTGAGTCCTAAAAATGTTCTTGATGGTATAGGGAAGAGCTTTACATGCCTGGATTTTGGCAGCAGTGCCTCTCAGTAAATGTGATGATATGGCTTGAATATTTTTCTCATAGAAAGAGCAGAGCCTCCCGGAGTGCTCTAAATAGAAACAGAGTAACAGAATAATTAGGAAATGGCTATTATGCCTGAAATTGTGTGTGTATCTGTTGAGGAAGGATTACAGAGAGCAGGGAGTGCTCTAATTTATTTGGTGTGCATATTCTTGCAAATCCAAAATATTTTCAGATATTCCAGGTGATGTTGAATTCTGGCTAGCAAGAGATAACTGCTCAGTGTATTTCTCCTACTGCTAAAGCTATTTTTTTCTACCATCTGGAACTTGACCTTATGAAACAAATAAAACTTTAGTATGTTTTTAAGGGCTTTTTTTTCCTTAAGCTTAACCCAGTAATGTGTTCTTCCTTGGCGGGGATAAGGTTATTCAATATCATGATTTGTGTTGGTGTAGAAATTGTGGAGGAAAACATAACTACTTTTAAATTGATTTTTATTTATTAATTAAAATTCTGCAGAATTTTCAAGGTAAGTGTTTCTAAGATAAACCGAGAAACAGTATCTGTCAGTAGGAAGAATTCTGTCCTTAAAACCTTAAAAACTCTCAAGTTTGGAGTAAAAGCAACATTCATTCTGCGTCTAAATTAATTTGTAGGAATAAGATCACTGGAAATGGATATTTACACCTAAACAGATTTCTCTGTTTTCAAAAACTGGGCCTCATTTGGCATTCTGATGTATTAGTACCAATTTTTGTTTTGTTTTCTCTGATATGTATTTTTTTAGAAAAACATACCCAGTCAGATTGCCATACCTGTAGCATATTTACCTTTACTTCTCTCTTGAATTTTGTAGACTGAAAGCAAATATTTGCTCTTTGGATCTGTAGCTGATATTGTGACTGTTTTGAATCCCACAGCCAGAATGGATATACTGGGTTAAATGAAGCAGGCACTGAAAGGTCACACTTGATAGCTGGCATAACCTACCAATTATTGTGTAACAAAACATTTTTCTTGGTAGCATTTTTTAATAAATGCAGGTGAACGATTCAACAGTTTGAGAAAGATGTACAGAATATTTAGAGATTTGCAGAGCTAGAAGACTATGACTGCTATCTGTAAGTGTAATGATTCATAAGAACTTCTGAGAAAATAGTAATGCACTTTTTGACAATAATAGCAAACAAAAAGAGTAATCTCTAGTAACAAGATTTAATAAAAGTAGAGACTGCCAAAATAGACACACTTGTCACTGTAAACCCATGGGTTTTACAGAAAGATATAGTCACAAATTACACATAACAAAAATATTTATTCTATTGACAGCAGAAAAATTTCTCATCACCTGACTTATGGAGCGTTCAGACTCCCCAAATTTGTTCATGCTTTGCCTGCTACCATTGCATACTAACTAGCAGATATTTCTAATTTCCAATTTATTATTATTCCTGCAAGTCTCTCTCCAAAATAATTAAAAAAGATTTTGTCTTGCAGATGTGTCAAAATAGCAAGAAACAGAAGTGATATCCTTGTACTAATTTTTCTGAATAGCTGAAGTAAGCTTACATTCATTTCTGTCCTATAACAAAAGCTTCTGAGTCTGTGTTGCTTAATTCTTAGGATTCTGTTATGTATTTCAGGGCTCTTTGTCATATGCCAGAAATGAAACCAATCTCACAAAGATTGGAAGATTGGAAAAGATAAATCCATATCTATTAGTATTTTTATTTTAAGACATTATCTGAAAATTTTGATAGCATGATTTAGTTGCAGAGATTTCAAAATAGCTGTTGATACATTAATAGACAATATAGATGAATCAGGCAGAAATCTAAAAAAAACCCCAAACACAAAAAAAAAGCAAAAAAAGGGAAAAGCTCAGGACTGCTTTCCAGAATTTTGCTGAAACATTAATGACTCCTGTCCCCAGGTAAACAAACATTTATCCCACTATAGAAGGTTTGTATTAAACATATGGAATAGAAAGACAGAGAGGTTGGTCCTTGCAAATTTTGTGTAGAATCTCTGGTCCTCTGGGATGGCAAAATAGAAGTGTGCAGCAACTAGTCAGATAAAATTTCAGTAACAGGTGATACAACAAGGGAAAGGACTCCAAAATTACCAACAAGCTGAGACAGATTGGTGCAGTCAGCACCCAGTTAGCCTATACACAGTCACTGGGCTGGTGTCACCAGGGCTCTATCAAGACTAAAAAGTGGAGCCAGAAGCTCTTGTTAAGGCAGAAATACCCTCTCTCCACATCACTTTTTCTCCCAAAACAGAGTGGATATCTTTTTTGAGTGAGGAAAGTGCCTTTTTACATGCAATACAGTAGTGGCTATAGCAGTTCCTTGGCCAGAGGGAATTTCTACTCCTTCATTCCTGGCCATCTTTCTAAAGGCCAGGCTGTTTTTTACACTGGGTAGCACAGGGCACAAATTGTGGAGGCAGACCTGGAGCCAGTGAGAGGAGGCAAGGTTTGTTGTCTTTCCTCCTCCCTGCAATTGATCTCCATTTAAAGTTACATGAAATAGAAGGACAGAGTGCCTGCCCTGGCTGGAGAAAAGCATCAGCCTCGCATGAACAGCCCCACAGATGGTCACTGGAGCACGGGGCAGTGGAGACATGAGACTGAACCCTCTCACTCTGGAGGGCGGGGAAGGCCCCACTCCAACAGCAGTAAATTTTGGACAGAATGAAGGGGATTTGCAATTGTCATCCATCTTTTACAAGAAAGTGGTCCTCAGCACATCAGTTACATGGTGCGGAGATCTGCTGGAGCCAGAAGTGGTGGAATGCCCAGCTGTGCAGGTGTGAGGTGCTGGTGTGCAGTGGAGCTGTAGTAAAGCACCCCACACTGGAGCAGATGTTTCCATATAGGGAAAGGTTTAAGACTCACCCTAAGACCTTTTAAGGGAAAGACACTAGAAGTTTCTCTGCTCTCCTAGCAATAATTGCCTCAGTGCCCGGACAAAAACACTAATAGGTTTCTTTACCTGTTCCTCAAAAAAGTAGCTATTCTCTACTGAGCTGTTTGCCAAAAAACCCACCCAAATCATTCAATACTTAAGGGAGAGCATGAGGCTTCTCGGTGTATTCTTGGGGTGTTGTAGCAGGTGTATGGGACCTGTCCCCACACTCTGTTTGCCTTTGTTCTTTGTTTTTATATTATTTTCTTCTTTTATGAAAACCTTTTGGCTTTTTCAAGACATACTCAGCTATGCTGTCTTGCAAAATTATTTAAGCCATTTTCTGTGAGGTGCTGGATACCCTCAGAGACATTGAACCCCCCAGAACTTATAACACCTGACTCATCCAGAAATTCAATATGGAGTGACGATCCTGCGTTCACTCGAGGTGCAGGACATCAGGGCTGGTCCATACCAGCAACTCTCTGTGTCTGTTGGATATAAGACCAGTTCAGGAATTAGATTTCTTTATGGCAGCAATTGATTGAGGGGTAGGAACAGTGGTAAAATTCAGGATCATGCTTCTGGCCTCCAGCACTTTTCCTGCCCCTTGCAGGTGTAGTGCTATGATTTTATCTGGTACTTCACCATGGGCTGTGTTGGACATGGGACAAAATGGCTCTTCCCTCAGTAGCTTTCATTTCTGTAGGATTATAGCTACCTGAGGGCCTAGATTATTTCTACTTAAAAATAACATAAGTGTCTACTATGTGAGAGTTATTTATATATTCCAGTGTATCCTCTTCTATTTACTGACACATCATACTGCTCCTTTCTCTTACCAAAATGTTTATTGAAGCAGGGTACTCCAGTGTGAAACAGTGCTTGAGATCTTTTGAGTTCAACCACAACTATCCAATCTGTATTTCAGAAGTGCCATTTTTCTATTTCTGGTGATAGCTGTTTATCTGATTAAGTCATATAGTGTTTTACTGAGACTTTAAAAGAAAAATTGAGTGGGGTGGATGCACTGAGGCAAGAGGCAAAGAAATTATAATCCGCCTGGAGGTGTCTTTCCAGAAGGTCTCTTGAGCCTCTTGCTCATGGTTCTCTTCTATGGAGTCTGAGAGATTTCAGGAGAGTCTGTGAAAGAAAGTCTGTGACAAATCAATCAAAATTTTAAAATTAAACAACCAATCCGTTCAAAGAAGCCTTTAACTTAAATTTAAGTAAAGATAAAGGTTAGGTTATTTGTGTGATGCATACTTTGTTTGTGTCTCAGTTTGCTCCATCTCATACTGGACTGTAAATGGAATTGAACATGCCCATTCTCATCCATGTCTTCTACCATGTGGATTTTCCACAAAATCAAGTCTTCTGATTCCAACTTCTAAACAACATTTTTTATGATAAATTATTATTCTTTCACAGTTTTTATTACCAAAATAATAGCATTAGTTACTCTTCAGAGAGATTTTTGCCATGAAAAGCAAACTAATTCAGAGTTTCATCATTTGGCAATCCATGTAACTTATGATTTACAGGGTGTTTGCCATTGTGGCAATTCTGCGTATTCTGCAGCCCTTTGCCAATAGTAGGAAATATTATGTAATAAAAGCAAATTAAGAAAGAAAGAGTGGGTAGTTTAGATATTTAGAACTGGAAAGTAGTCCAGATTGTGTCATGAGTCTAAACAGTCTCATTGCTCTAGAGCAATTACAGAATTAAAAGACACAAAACTTCTACTCCACCAACAATAAACAAAGCAAATCAAATAGTCCTTCTGTCCTCAGACAAGGGAATTTAAGGTTGCAGCTCTAGCTTTACATCCTGTTGGGCTTCCATCTAAAGTGTAAGGAGGGGAGTGTGTTTAAGAATATGTGAAGCAGGTAGACCCTGTCCAGTGCCACTTAGGCAAATGTGCCTAGCTAGAGTGCCACATGAGTGTAGGGTAACTAGCAGGGTAAAAAGTGGTTTGGCCCCCTGACTCATGAGTTGTGAAGCTGCATCTAAACTACAGTTTTGGATTCCCAGAGTAAGGGAGATGTTAATGTAGTGGAGCAAATGTAACAGATGGCACTAAAATGAATGAAGTGTGTAACGTGCAGGAGAGATGGGTTTGTTCAGTCATAAGAAAGCTAAATGGGGATCTTACTGCTGTTATCAGCTACCTAAGGGAAAGCTATAAAGGTGAAGATGGATCCATCTTGTGCACTCTAAATAGAAAGAAGAGGACACAAGGTACAACAGAAAATCGAATTAAATATCAAATATATGTTTTACCATGAGAGTGATCAAATGTAGGAACATGTTTCCCAGAGAGGCTCCACATAGAACCTTCCTCTTTGGAGATATCTGACTTAAATAGGTAAATATCTGAAGAAACTGATCAAACCAGAACTGATATGAATCAAAGACTGGAGTAAATGCTCCTCAGAGATCCCTCTGGGAACTCTGTGGATATATAAACAGACTTATTACAGCTGTTGTTTAAGAAAAAGATGCAATAACTACTTTGACAAGATAACATCTGTGAACGTTTCTGAGTAGTGCTAAGCAGATGTTGCCTAAAATGAGTAGAGAAAAACCATCACAAGTGCAGAACCCTTTTCTGAAAACCTTTTGTACCTTTTAGATGTTGTAGGGGTTATTTTTCTGTACATACTCATGGAATCTTTGAATATCCCGGGTTGGAAAGGACCAGCAGGAATCATCAAGTCCAACACCTGGCCCTGCACAGGACAGCCTTGAGAATCAGATTATGTGCTTGAGAGCATTGTCCAAATGCTTCTTTTACTTTGGCAGGTTTGATGCTGTGACCGCTTCCTTTGAGTGCCTGTTACAGTGTCCAACCAATCTTTCTGTGAGAAACCTTTTCCTGAAATCCAGCCTAAACCTTCTCTGATGAATATTTGTGCTGTTTCTTTGGGTCTGGTCACTAGGGAGAAGAGATCAATGCCTGCCCCTCTGCTTCCCCTTGTGAGGAAGCTGTAGACTGCAGTGAGATGTCCCCTTCTCCATGTTGAACAAATCAAGCGACCTTCTTATGCTCTGATACCCAAAACTGCACACTGGCCTCAAGCTGAGACTGCGCCAGCTCAGAACAGAGCAGGACAATCCCCACCCTTGCCTGGCTGGTGATGCTGTGCCTGATATCCACCAGGACAGGGTTGTCCCTCCTGGTTTCCAGGGCACTGCTGACTCATGTTCACTTTGCCATTGACCAGAATCTCCACGTCTCTTGCTGCAGAGCCATTCTCCAGCCTCCCACTCCCTAGTCAGTATGTATAACATGGTTGCCTTATTCCAGGTGCAGAATCCAGTATTTGTCCTTGTTAAACTTCATATGGTTGGTGATTGCCCAACCCTCTGATTTGTCAGGGTCTTTCTGCAGGGTCTCTGCTTTAAAGAGAGTCAAAAGCTCCTCCAAAATATCTGTCATAGGCAAACTTAGCATACTTTTTGGTCAATCACACAAGTAATTTAAGAAGACATTGTAGAATACTGGCCTTAAATTGGAGGCTGGTGACACCCCACTAGTGATCAGTAACCAGCCTAATGCAACCCCGTTTGGTAAAACCCTTTGTGCCTCATCCATAAGCCAGCTGGTCAACCACCAACTGCTGTATTTATCCAGCTGTGCTAGACATTTTGTCCTGAAGAACTGTAAGATACAGTATGAAAAGCTTTACTGAAATCTAAAAAAATTACTGGCTTGCCTTGATCAACTTTTTGTGAAAGCAAATTAGGTTGATTATGATAGAGTTTGCTCTTGTGAAGTTGTGTTGGCTGTGACAAATGACTGCATTGTCCTTCAGGTGTTTTCCATTAACTCCCAGAATAATCGTGTCTGTAATTTCACCAGGCCCTGAAGTGAGACTGACAGGCCTGTAATTTCCAGGAACATTCTTCTTGACCTTCTTGTAAATTGGGACAGGGTGTGGCAGCTTCCAGTTGATGGGGATCTCTTTGGATTCCCAAGACCATTAAAAAATCATAGAGGTCTCATGATGATGTCAGCCAGGTACTCAAACATTTACGTAGTCATATAATCTCTGTGAGACAACCAGCAATTCTGATGATGCCAGTGATTGCCCTGGCATATGAGTCACACTAGTTTTAGCAGTGCAGATTTTTTCCTCAGGAAATCAGGACTACCTCAGAAGTTAGGGTTGTAAATGATTGCACTGATTATTGATTACATGGGGAACTGCATAATTGCTTCACCTCAGAACATGATTAATTTGATGTTAGTGGTTGAGTACTGCTACAGGAACATAAAAAGGATGCATTTAATATACGGGTTGTCTCTTCTGGGTTGATTAATGCTTTTTTTTTTTTTTAGCACTGAAACCATACACACACACATACATAATTGTAAATAAAGTAATTTTTTAAAAATCTATCAAACAGATATATATTTATGAGGAGGCCTTTAAAACATAAAAAGGAAGCATACAAGAGATATAGCATCCAAGGGAAGAAGGGATATGTGGCCTGAGAGGAACAAGAACACCTGGTCCAAGCACATGTGGGGCCAGGGTTAGGAAAGCCAAAGCCATGTGAAGTTGAATGTGGCAAGGGAAAGGAAGGGCAACAAGAATGTCTTCTACCAGTTTATCAGCAGCAGAATGAGTATCAGGGGACATGTGGGCCTGCTGCTGAGTGTGTCTGAGGGCATGATGACAAAGGGTATGGACAGGGCTGGGGTACCCAACATCTTCTTTGCCTTTGGGAATCCCACATCCCTGAGATTGGTGGGGAAGTCTGGAGCAAGATAGACTTACCCTCAGTGGAAGGGGACCAGGTTAGAGAATATCTAAACACACTGAGTGTATTTAAGTCTGAGGGACTCACTAGTCAGAGGGAGCTGGCCAACATCACTGAGAGGCTGTGCTTGGTTAGGTGTGAGAGGTTGCAGTAACTAGGAGAGGTTTCTGAGGGTGAGAAGGCAGCAAATGTAGTCCTCCTATGAGGAGATGACTAGATTGGTGGATGGAGTATAGTATTGTTTTTTGACCTTAGCAAGGCTTTCCAATACATTATATCATCACAGACAAGCTAAGGAACCATGAACTAGATATACAGACATTCAAGTAGATTGAAAAGTGGTTAAACTTCAGGGTTTAGGGGGCTGGATCAGTGGCAATGAAACCTAGTTGAAGACTAGTCACTTGTGGTACCCAAGGATGATACTGGCTCCTATACTGTTTAATATCTTTGTTAATTTTTTGGATGGTGGGTCAGAGTGCACCCTCAACAAGCTTGGAAGTGATGCAAAACTGGGAGGGGTGGTTAATAGGCCAGATAGATGGATGTGCAGTCATTCAGATAGATTGTAATGGGTTGGAAGAATAGGCCAACAGGAATGTCCTGATATTCCATGAAAGGAGATACCAAGTCCTGCACCAGGGGAGGAATAACCTCAGGCAGCAATACGTGTTGGGGACCAGTTGGATGGAAAGCACCTTTGCAGAAAAGGACCTGGGAATCCTGGTCAATAAACAACATGAATTAACAATGTGTTTTTAGTGGTAAAAGCAGTCAACAACCTCCTGGAATGTATTAGGAAGAGCACTGCCAGCAGGTTGAGGGAGATTATGCCTCTTTTCTGTAGTAATGACCAAAGAGATGTAAAGAATGCTATGGAAAAATAAGATTGCCTAGAGGCTTGGTTGCATGCTTAAGAGGCAACTTGTAAAGTGCAGACTTTTATAAATTTCATATTAAATGGAAATAGTAGATCTTGTTCTGTTTCAGGAGGATCTCTGTTGAGGTAATTTAGAGATTTTAGGCTTCTGGCTACTTATGCACAGACTCTGGAGTGAAGGTGCTGTGCTCAGACTCCTAAAATAATGCTTTAGACTGTGCAGTAAAGTGATCCTAAAAGTCTGTATCCTGAGTGAGAGGACCACTAGATTTGGATAAAAGGGAAATGTGGATAAAGGGAAGAATAGTATGTCGCTGACATTTCATCACTTTACCTTAGGTCTGTGCTTTCAGCCCTGAATCAGCCAATGGAAAAACAGCAGTATGGCACCCATCCAGTTCAGTTTCCAGGAGTTGATTAGTAGCTCCTGCTGTCTAGAAATGGTCACTGTACTTGCTTTTTATAAAATAGGCCTAAGGCTAGGGCACTTTTCCTCAGATTTGACAAATTTTTTTTTAGCCACCTCAGTTTATCTTATGTCATAAAAGTATTGGATAAACTGAAATAGAAATATGAACAAGTTTTAAAGGCAAATTAAAAAAAAAACAAACAGATTCTGTAAATTTTTGTCTTTGTTTTTATCACCCTTGAAGTGATTTTGAGGTCTTCTCTGGAATGTACAGTAATTTAAGTCATGTGTTGCTCCTCATTCTTGTCATGTTAGATGTCCATCACCTTTTTAAAAAAAGTCTCATTTTATGATGGACTAGCAAATTTTACGTCTCTATTATACCTGTTAATATGGGAAAATTCAGTTGAATGCATGTATCCTTACAGGCCTTAAATATCTTTTTACACATAAGAAATATATTATTAAAATCTGCTCTTTTAGTTATAAGTTAGCAATTACATAATTCTGAATAATAATAATAATAATAATAATAGTGCTTCTGCCATCCGATAAAGGGAATGAACTGCCATGGATAAAATACATGGACTAATAAAGTTTTCCTGCATTTACTTTGATTATAATAAATGTCTTGGCAGTTAAAAAGT
Source organism: Chamaea fasciata (assembly GCF_029207755.1). NCBI lineage: Eukaryota > Metazoa > Chordata > Aves > Passeriformes > Sylviidae > Chamaea > Chamaea fasciata. The sequence continues at coordinate 21,862,099 of NW_027094091.1, read as the reverse complement.
CTGAATTGATTGTTGCAATTTTTTTTTTTTTTATATAAAGGATATGGATAATTATGTATATATTTTCTCAGGTTTCAACTGTTACAGAATTAAATGAACATCTGAAAACTTAACTGGAAGGAAGATGATTGTATTTATTCTTGTTTACTATGTGTTCTGTGCTTACCGTAATATTTGATTTAAATATTTAGAAAAATGGATCTCCTGATTTATACCTGGCTCTTAAAATAGCAAAAATAACTCTTAATTAGGTGCTTTGGTTGCCATGTGACTCCATTGATTCTTATCTGCTTCTTGTTGCATATCAGCTTCAGGAATGCTGTAAGTTTCCCTAATGTGTTTCAGTCTTCATGGGAATAACTAGAGTGTGAACATCATGAATAATATATATTTGGCATGATTTTGTATAAATGTATGAGGATTATTGTATTTGCACAGAGCATTTACAAGCTTCAGGAGCAGTTACAGCAGATAACTCAGGACTTTGGAAATTAGGCAAGTTCAGGAATTTCTTTAGCTGAAGACCACATTATTCACAGTAATGATTTTTAATACAAACTTCTGAAAACTTCTCTTTGGATTCTTCTTTTATCTTTGGATAGTTATACTGGGAATCACCAGGTGACTTTGGTAGAGATAGTCCAGCAGTATTGGCTACAATAAACCAACATGCAGTAACACCTCAGAAGTATGTATAGAAGTACACAGAGTATGCAATAAAACACAGAATTTTTCTTCTGCCTCTGAGGTTATTTTAGTATACAATCTAAAATAACTTAAAATTCTAGATATCTTTCATATTCTTTCAGTATATAAAACTACAGAGACAGCTTCCATATCTTTAGTCCATGAATTCAGTTCATTACAGCAGAATAAATCCTAGTAACTTAAATTGTCTTGCTGTTATCCCATAATTTTATTTATGAGAATGAAGCAAAATGTCATGTTATTAAGGGTCCATTGTGGAGTACCGACAAGGTGCAAAAGATTACCTTTTAAGTTACTGTCTTTTAACCTATGAATAGAGTTAATATCTGAGGACTTCTCTTTCTGTGAGAATGACAGAGCCTGTCAATGAAATGATTGGTGTTTTGAGCTAAACTCTGCAGAATTAATGCTTTCAATTTAATGAGTGTTTGAGTCAGTTCTTGTAGTGTTGTTCAAGCTGGAACAGAATGCTATTGTTTTCCTGGAAGCTTTTCTTTTTCCCTTTTTCCTATGAAAATGCTGATGACCAGAGCTTGCATTTTTGATCATTTCCTACCCAAGCTCTGATATTGCAGCAGAATGTTCCATCTTGCTAATGAAGTCAGCAGAGTAGTACTTAGCCTCCTCTGAACTACAGAAAAAGAAGTCCTAAGGCTATGTAAGTAGTCATCTGCTTCTTAATGACAGTCAGTTTTTTTCAAGCTCACATCCAATATAATATGTTTGTTTTATCTCAATTAAATAAAAGGTATAGAAACTAAAGCTGTTTATTCTTCATAAGGAAATTAAGCTTGATTCTTATTTAAGAATGCTGCAAGCATATGTGTAGTGGTTTGAAAGCAAAACAAATGAGAGGCTCTAAGTCAGAAATACAATTTAATAGGATGAAAGGAAAAAAAGTAAAATAAAATAGATGCAATAATACAAAAGACCACTGACAGAGTCAGAATACAACCTGAGAAGGGTGATGGAAGCAGTCCAGATGAGGTGGTCTTCCTGAAGCAGTGATCCTGTAGAAAGGTCTGGTAGCTCTGATCCTCTGGTAATCCAGTGGGTAAGGGTCCCCTGTACTGTCCCAAACCCCAGATTATATCCAGGTGAGAATGCTTGGTTCCTCCCCCTGGGTGGAGCATCTCACAATGGGATGATGAGTCATGCAGGGGGTCCTTGATGGCCTATTAAACAGAGATAACTCCCGGAGGGAGTTATCTATGAGTCATGGGCAAGGCATTTGATGGGCCATTAACAGAAGGGAGGGGGTCTGGGAAAACACTGCCCCACCTGGATTCAACAGTTCATGAAGATGGTGATAAAACACCTTGTGCACATCCTATACTACAACCCAGGACAATGTGTAAGTAAAGGTTGTGTTGTGCTATTTACAAAAACGAGTTCTGGATTTTGGCACCTTAATTATAAATAAGAGCAAATAAAAGTGATTTTCTGGTTCATGATTATTTTTTTTAAATTGAAGTCTTGATTTTAATATTATCTTGTCTATAGGTCATTCCTACCTGCCCATTCACATGAACTGAAAACTGGCAGTCTGATGAGGTGAATGTGAGCATTATTGTTTCAAAAATAAATAATTTTCCAATCCTACATCTGATTAGGTAAATTTCAATATATAGGATCAAAAATAAATTTAACTTCTTAGCTGCCTGTGAGTCTCTAGTTTGGAAACTCAAGTGGCTAGGGTGTGGTACAGAATATCACTGGAGCCAGGGGAAAGGAAAATCAGAAACCTCTGAGACCTTGCCTTGGGGAATGCAACAGAAAATTGACCCACAGTGGCTGAAAAGAAGTATATCTAGTTCAATGAAAACATTTTTCATGATAAATTGTTTGTTTAATTTTTTTAAACTTAAATGTATCACATGTATATACTTAATAATGACCTTACAGAATTGTACAACAATTCTTAAAACACCCCATCACTAAATAAAAGAAGAAAAAATAGAAAAATAGTAAAAAATGTTTGAGATCTTTGTGTTTCCTGCATGACTGCATAATAAAAAAATTATTTCAATGAGCTTTACTAAAATGTATAGGGAGACAAGGTGTATCTATGTTCTCCTGTGTTGTGTATTGACTCCAGCCAGCAGGCAGGTGCTCACAGAGCCATTTGTTCCTCCCTACCCCACCTTTCCAAGACAACAGTGGACATGATAGGAATGGTAAAAGGGAGAAAACCTCTGGGTTGAGATAAAGACATTTAAACAAGTGAACAAAAGGGTGGAAAAACCTCAAGTAAGGCAAAGGCAGCCACCCACCACCTCCCATAAATGGGACAATGCCCTGAGGAATGACCAATGTGGAAGGACTCCTCCTTTCTTCTTCTACCCAAATTTTTATTATTGTTCATGATGTTTCATGGTGCAGAACATCCCTTTGGCTAAATCAGATAAGCTGTCCTGCCTGTGTCCCCTTCAAACTTCTTGCCTATCTCAGCCTACATGCTCATGAAAATTTTCACAGATGTAAATCTGATATTCTGGAGTTGTTATTACATTTATTTTCCTCTCTTTCTTAAGCCAAATGCAATTTATTTAAAATATGCTGGATTTTTGTCTTCCCAGTATAAGAGCAGAGATGTGGCAATATGCTCTGAAATGGTGGAGTGAACTCTGCTTCCACAAGGATATCTTTGCATTTTAATCTTTTGTCTTGGTCAGTTGAATAATTTTTTTCTGTTCTCAGAAAACATGTTTTGACCTTTTATATCTGTCAACAATTTTGTTTATAGCTTTTTGAGTGATGGATTCTGAAAGTTTTTTTTTTGTTTTCTGCCTCTTTCTTGAAGCCTCAACAAAAATATCCAATCTGTTCCCTAAGATTTTTTTTCTTGTGACTATTTAAGAAAAATGTTCATATTCTTTTTTAAAATACATATTTTAAGACTGTTTATGCACATTGCTACATTATGCATACTTATTGCAAAACTTTAATGATAATTCTGTCTTATCAACATTGATATCTGATTTCTGTTTACCATATAAATGCTCAGAGAGCAAAGCATCTCAGTACCCTGAAACCATTGACAGAGCAAACTCAGACCTGGTCATGGGTGCTCATGGTGCAGACCTGTAACAATTCTAAATACAGAAGCGAAATTAATCCAAATACTCAATGTATTATATCTGTTGTTATAAAATAACTTCTGTTGGTTAGGATACTATAGCTAACATCCCTAAAATTCACGATTAGCTTTTACACTGTATTTTTAAACTGTGGATGCTACTTCTATGTATGTTTTAGTAGATGAAATGGTTTCCTGGGGTGTTCTGGCTGCACTCTGGCAGTGACTCCATTTCTGTGTGGTGTGTGTTGAGAAGAGCACTGGGAGGTGAATTCTCTTCAGCAGTGTGATGTTTTGTGAACTATCCTCAGCATATTATGCCAGTCTGGTTTAGTTTTTGGGCTAAAGTGCTTCATATACTTTGCTTTCATATACTTCCCTAATAAAGACACTGGCCTTTATTGGCTGTTCTATTTAGGGGCTGGAAATAAGAAACCTTTTGATGGTTTTGAGGTGTGGTGGAGACCTGTGAGTATGCAAAGGGCACAGCTAAATTCATTTTATATAGAAGACAAAGCTATTGATTGGATGCTTCTCTGTTACTCTGCTATGGAGCAGCATCAGGTCTGAGCTGCCTCTCCTGCTCTAGAGTATAAATAATAGCCAGGGCTGTCTGCTGTAGATGAAGAAATTTCTTTCCTTTTTCTTGGGGAAAGAACTCTGAATACACTAAGAGGAAGGACCAAACAGCTGAAATAACCATCACCAAATGCTGAACCTAATGAAATATGAAGTTCCACTGTAAGCCCTCTCACTGCTGTATTTGACTTTCTGCAGGGTACAAAATATTGGCTGTTGAATTCAGACTCCTCACAACACTTTGCAGGGCAGTTAGGGTCTTAAATGGTTTGATTGCTTGCTGAAGGCCTCAGTTCTGATACATTATTGTTGTTTTCTGAAGATGGAGCAACTCTTCTGGCATTATCAGGGTTCTCAGTAATTCTTATACCTGAACCAGTGCTGCTGCTGTCCCTTTTCCTCTGAGCAATCATTGTCAGGTTCTCCACTTTTCCTTGGGACTCTGAGGAATTGTATGCTTTAGGTAAGAATTGCCCAGGCATGTTTAGTAAACCAGCTGAAAGCAAAATGGCTTTGTCATCCTGATTTGCTCCTGACCACAGCGACTAACTGGGGCAATCTTTGCCCCACAGTAACAGGAAGAGCAGGACCCTGAAAACAAATCTGTGCAAGATTCTGCAAGGAATTTAAAATTCTCAGGCTCAGTTTGAATGTGAATTTTTATACACATGCAAATTTTATTATGACAATGACTTCATTTTCTGCCATTGCATTATTTTTTGCTTTTAATTTTGTTTCATTTTGCAGCATATCCACTAATATTTGAACTGTCAGTTACATCTTTATGTCTTTAGGTATTTGACTTTCCACTTTTTATATTAGAGAGTATATATATGATGCGCAATTTCAGCTGTTTCTTTCTGGCTAGGAAGAACTGTAGATTGGCACGTTATTACTAGTAATGGCATGTTATTACCACTTATTCAGGCAATTTGGTGACATGATATTCAACCATAAATAGCCTTGGCATATGCTCTGTAGGTATGCTTCTAGGCCAATAAATATACCTTGTTCTTGTTAAATGATTGTTTAAAGCATTTTGAAAGACTGTTTTTACAGCAATGGGATAAAATAAAGGCTACTGTATAAAGAAGCAACAGAGATCAGCAGCCTAAACAGATACAGAATTAAACCAATGAACTATACTAGCTCTGCATAGCACATGAAATTGTCTTTCATAGACAAATCTCTGCCTATAGTTGTTACTGATCTTTACAGGCTGATTAGATGCTAGGAAATGGCTATTTCATGTGACCAGATTTTTCTGCCTAGAAACTGTAAGATTATGATTGAGAGATGTCAGCCAGTAAAATCCACATTGGTCTGTCAAGCTCAACTGACCAATTGCTTTGAGCTTCTTTCTGATTAGCCTCAGTGCTGTGCTTTAGCAGTTATCTCTTTCAGTCATCCACAGGGATTCTTCCCTACCTTTTATTAATTTGGAGGGCCATCCATAAGGCTTTTGATGGTGCGTAATCCCCAGCATACTTCTCTGTGGATTTTATGTGCTTTGTGATAGAGGTAGAATGCTGAGGTCTAAATATAGATCTGTGGAAGGGAATGTACATGGTCATTGGCTCCACCCTCTATTCTCCCCTCACTTGCAAAATGTGCAGCTTCATTCCCTATTCTTAATCACACATCTCCTGAGGCTGGGTGTGATCCTGCTGCAGCACATGGGAGAGTGCCTTTTGTCACCCTGCGACACACTAGCAGTGATAAAGGTCACTGTTCTTCCTTTCTGCTACCATTTTCCTCTTGAGATTGGTAACCCTGCTTCACTACTCCAGTAATGTGGATTAGTATGTCCTTTTCCCATACATCCTTCTACACTAAATAATTTGCAACTTTTAAGGCCTGTTTTGCTAGTGAAGGAAGAAAAGGGGGGCATTAAACAGGGCAGGAATATTGATCCATTTAACAGTTAAAAATACACATGATTGAGCAGCAAGTACACTTGTACTTCATCTATGCCCTCAGAGAAAAAGAAAACAAAAACCCAACAGTTAATGTATTATATTTATTATTTGTATTAATATTATATCTTATATTTATTTACACTCTAAGTGCAGTGTAAAAATGAGGTGAGAGTTTAATCTGCATTGTGGCTGAATCTTTTGAATTTGTATCTTATCCTGAATATTGTAATGACTTCATTCTACAATATTCTACTGCTTCTATGTAACATTTCATTAGGTTTTTAAAAAGAAACTGAGAGACAAAACCATATTAGATTTCAGAAATTGAATTTGGATGAGCACAGGTTTTGGAAAGCTGTATATTTAATACAATTTTCAGACTGCCTGTTTGACTGTGAGCCAGTGACATTGTGTCTGTGCACAGTAAACAGAAAATTGAACAGGACTCTGTAGCCAAATCATTTGATTCACCTTCATAGTCTAAGAAAAGACATATGCAAATTTTTAAGATCAAAAAAAAAAAATTTTTTTTGGAAAATAACAGGAGAAAATTTACCAAACTTTTTTTGGTCTCATTACACAGATGGGTCGAGTAAGATTCATTATAATATCTTTGAAAAAGCTACTAACTCTTAGAATCACAAAATGGTTTGCTTTGGAAGGGACCTTAGAGTTCCTGTTGTTTGAACCCTCCTTCCCTCCAACAGGCAGAAACACCTCCCACTAGACCAGGTTTCTCAGAGCTCCATCCAGCCTAGGCTTAAACAGTTCCAAGGTTTGGGGTATCAAGAACTTCTCTGGGCAACCATTCCAGTGTAAAATGATGCACTATCTTTTCTGCTAGGCCTAAGTTTTAGGATTTCTTCTCTAGTCTGCTTTAAAAATAATGTATGAGGTCATAGAAAAGAGTATGGAGAGTTAGAAGGAGAAATATTTCCGTGGAATTATACGATGCATAACATGTTCAGTTAGGTCCCTGGCCCATAGATGTTACTTTTGTTTGGAGAAGGAAAACCGAAATGGATCAGTTATTAACTATAAGTTCATGAATAGACTTTCTTAGGAATTTTGAATGCAAACGGTTAGTATTGGATACTGAGTGTGTAGCTAGAGATGGTTTGCTGCTGTGCACTCATTTGCCTCATCTTCCTTCCACTCTTTTGTTCTTGACTAATTTTTTCTCTTTTCCTTTCTGCACTCACTAGCTGCTCTCTCTGTAACCCTGGCTCTTTAGTGCCTACAGCTCTTAATCCTTCTAGCATCTCACCTTTTATAGACAGACTTCACAGACAGACCCTCTTTTGTGCGGCCTGAAGGGCACTGTGTATGCATCATGGAAGGAACTACAGAAGGTCTGTCCTCTCCCTGATATCCAGTGGTGTAGTTCAGCACTTGACATCAGTAGAGAGAGGCCATTGATGAAGGCCCCACAGAGCCAAGGCAGGCTATTGACAAGGGCATCTTAGGTCCCCACAAGCCTGGGCTGGAAAACTCTTAGGATGGAATGGTCATATATAGATACCTGCAGAGAAGCTGGAACATACACTGCAGGAATAAAGTTGGAGGTCTCTTAATTTTAAAAAATGTGTCTTGTGCACATAAGAGTGTAAATCTCCTTATAGATTGCCTGTAAGTTGGTGATATCTTAAAAGGAGGGATAAAAGCACAAACATTTCTCTTCCAAACTTGAAAAATATCTGACTCTTTTTAGCCCCTTTGTAGAAGGCTGAAATCTTCATAGTAAAGGAGATGGAAGCTTATTTTGTAAGAGCCTAATTTTAGCAATTTTTGAATGCAAGAAGGCTTGTATTGTATTATTGTGTTTCAAATCTTTTTATGATAATCAACAGGATAGGAGAAAGAGGCCCAGTGAAGGTATGGATACAGACTCAAAAAAAAAGCGTTCAAAGTGGAGGGTTTCACTCTGTAGAGTAAAAAGTTGCCAAAGATGTAGGAAACTGCAAACCCACTTTTAGAGTGGAAGGATTCAGGCACTGTGGTGCAAGCACGCTAACTGATGGACAACATATAAAGTGAACGTTTTTTGTGCTAGTCTACACTGTTCTTCTGTCTTGCTGCCTCCTTTATCTGGCATATTATCTTCTGAATTTCTCTGAAGACTTTTTATGCTTGCTTTAATTTATCTATCTTTCTTGCTGGTTTTGTCCTCTCTGCACTTCCTGCCCTCCCCCTGCCCTTGCCTCTCACTCTCTTCCAGGATGTATCAAATTTGGCACTGTACCAGTTAGTCTGCTCAAAGGAGAATGGCTATTTCTGAAAACTCATTTGCTGCGAAGGGTGGAGTTTGCCAAAGTCCCTATTCAGTTTAAGGGACAAATAGTTGGCTTTCTGCCTGTCCTAAATGCATATTCAAGCAATTGTCCTAAACAAAGCCAGGATAATGAGAAATTTCATAATGAGCTGAAAGCTGTATATTTCCTCTTTTTATTATGTCCTAAATAGTCTAGTGATCTCAAGTTATAATTTAGTTAGCAGTATGAAGTTTAAGTGAGATTGTTATGAAGATAGTGTTTGATTTAAGAGACTTTTACAACCCTTTAGAAATAAAAATGGAAAATTATTCTCTTTTTCCTTAAGCATGCTCTTTGCCTCAGTACATGAATAAATTAGTGACAAATAAATAATCATTGAGTTTTCCTTGAATGGAATTCTCTAAATGTCTCTGGGCATTATCATGAACTGCACTATCAAAACTTTAAGTTACCCGCTCTGAATAATAGAAGCAGGCAAACAAAATGTTATCACTGTGTATAAGACAAAAACCCCCCAGACCAGCCCTTACTGATAATGATTACAAGTGACAGTTACTTTCATGCAATCCATAAGCTGGGATTTGAACTTGCCATAGTGCCACATCTCATTAAACAAAGTGATTGTGGCAAGGTAGAGGAAAACAAACAAAAAATAACATTCATATAACATTGAGGAACCCTCAGTTAAATAAGAACATTTAACTCCAGGAGTCTGCTGTGTCACAATTTTTAAGCATCTGATATGAATCAGATTTATATGAAAATCTTTTACTCAGAGTTAAAAAATAGCACATGTTTTTATCTTCCATAGCTTAAGTACCATCAGAAGAAATATTAGTTTAAGAAAGACTAAACTATATAGTGTCTCAAATAACCAAAGAGAAGAGATCACTTCCTCAGAAAAATGAATGAATGAAAGTCTATTCTGTAGTCTGAAACCCAGAATCTAACAGGGACAGTCAAAATTGAAATGTCTTTCAATGAAAATTTTTAGATAATACCTTTTCTGCCTTTTAGTGGAGTCTCCAGTAATGTGGTTAAACATGCTCAAAGCTAGTTCTGAAATCAGTTTTCTTCCTGTGTGTTCTAGCCAGTACACGGGTTTGGTTTAGCTTAGTTTCGATTTGATTTCTGACCTGTCTATTTGGAAGCTCTCCAGTCTGATTTTAGGACAACCATTCTGCCTGTTGGTCTTACCTGATATGCTGCACTTGTCAATTCAGTCATTCTTCTGTCAGATTTCAGCCTGGACCTTGTGTTTGTATTATTTAGGAAAAGGTCTTTTAGATGATCAGGCTGAAGATCAATCTTTTTGATGAGGTTGAAAATGCCTACTTATTTGTCTTCTCAAAGAAACAAGAAAATGATGGATGGGTAAATGCTGTCAAAGACCAAAAAGGAGGGAGGGAGAGAAGTATCTCTTGGTTATGGCTCCTTGTGAAGGCTTTCATAAATACCTACTGAGCACCACTGCTTATAGACGGAATATGGAAATCCAAGGTTTTGCATAATGTCCTTTGTCAGGGATTTTTGCTTCTCTGCATCCATACCAAATACCAATTTTTTTAGGACAGAAGTAAAAGTGCTTCTAAGAAGAATGAATTTTTCTTTATTCATGTACTTTTTATTCCATGCATCAGTTAAAAATACACTTTCACCTGCTACAGACAGCCTAGGGAATTTTGAAATGTGCCCATGTGATGACATTTCTCGTCCTATTGAGTATTCCAAGATCCAAATTTTATCCAAAGTGTTAATCTGAAGAGGAAGAAGGCAGTATTTGAGGTCCACCTTATTTTGAAAATAGTTTTGGTATCACCTCAGGTAATCATCAGCAAGAATTTTAGCTTAGCATGTTATTAATTTACTTGTCTGGTTAGGCTGTTTACAAAAAATAAGGAAAAAACACCAATCTCACCATTTGCAAATATTTCAATTACTCATCTCCTACTGTGTGGCAGTATTTGTCAGAGGTTTTCTGTTTGTCCTACAACGCCATAAGGGAGACATGCACTAGAACTTGCCTTATGATTCCTGGAGTTCTTTTGTTCTGTGTCTGTTTGAAAAGAATCTGTGCAAAAGAAAATTATTACTACTTTGAAAAAAAAAAGCACATTTATGATCCTCCTCATACACTTGTCAAATGCCAGAAATACGTATTTCATAACTCTCTACAGCAGATAAACTTCATAATTCTCAATATACCGAAAATGTTGCAGTTAGGTTTTAGGGTTTCTCTGATTTCTCACCATCCATGGAAAATAATGTCCTAGAAATACGTTTGGAGTGGTTTTATCTATTTTTGAATTTATTGCATAGAACTGAATGAAGACATATGATACCTTTAACACATGATTAGAAAATTGTTCTGCTGAAGTGGACATGAAGCATGCTAATGCATTTTTTTTTTCTCCTGAGTAAATCTGCGTAACTTCAATGTGTTTTAAAATGGTGGGGATGAATATTCTACATATCACAAAGAATAGATATTTGTTGAAATGCAATGTGTGTTAATATGAACAAATAGTTACAGGAGTTCCTCAGTAAACCCAGGCCATATCCATTTCACAGCCACAGCTTCATTCTGAGATTCAACACACAATTATTCTTTCTGATACTTAATATACAGTGTATGTTTGTATATCAAGTGTATATGTATTTTTATCTTGGAAAATATGAGCCAATGTGCAATAAGATGCAAAACGGTGCAATAACTGTGCATGCATTATGTAGGAAATTCTGAAATTTTGTGTAATCCCACAATAACAGTTGTGTGTTTTCTTCAAAGACAATGTATTTATGCAAAAATGGAAGATAAATTTCATGAAATATGAGTGGAGATTATTTCCTTTATAGTTTCCCATTAGTTGTGTCACTTAGTGTGCATGATGTGAACCAGCAACTGTGACCAAGAATTATCAACAGGACCTGTCAAAGTCTGTTTGAGAATAAATTAAGGACTAATTCTCTTTAAGTTAGAACTTTTTTAATGCTCAAATGTTCTTTCAGTTACCCATCAAGATTTCAGGTTGTGTAAAACAATTACATCCAGTGCATATCATTCAGAAGTGATTCAGGTTTTCTGTTTTTTCCATCTTTAGTGAGATGATATTTTCAACATAAGTGAAAGAACTTTGTTGTAATTTATTTTTTCAACAGGTTTTTTGACTCTAAAGTTTGGCTGTAAACCACAAATGTTTTAACTAGAAATGGTAGTTTTTGTTCTCCCACAACCTTTCCAATTTTTTCTTCCTCAAGAGGAGATTGCAAAATTTTATTGTGAAAAGCATAGTTTGTGTAGTGATTGCAATTTTTGAAAACAGAATTAGTAAGGCGATTTTGCATTTTGTGTAATTTTGTATTTTTAATTTGTGAACTTCTGATTACCAGTGGAAAAATTTGGGTTCAAGTTTTCAGTGAACCTTCAAAATTTAAAATTATAAGTTTCAATGAAAAATATATTTGACTGAATGTAACTTTTAAAAACATTTAACATTTATAAGCTAATATTTGCATTTTACTGTAGAGGGTATTCTGTACTCATATTCAAGGTTTTAAACTGTTTTTCTGACTAATTCTTGCATTCAATTTAGGCAGTATTTTGAAATAATAGATTTTGTCAGATGAAGGCTAAGGTAATTCAAGCTTTTCTCATCTGATGACAATGTAGTGTTTCAATTTAAGCATATGCTTGATTTCTTCCCGGGAAAACGAATGTTTAGTTTCAAAGTAAAAGTAGGCTTTTTTAGCATTGAAATCGACCAGTTAATGGTCTAAGTATATCCTTGAAGGGTCTGAACATAAAATTGATATTTATTTTTAATGTCATTTTATTTGTCTGCAAATGACTTTGTTTTGTTTTTAAATAGTTCAGCTATCCCAAGTAGTTTTCTGAATCATCCTGCCAATCACTCCAGGATTCAAATCATATGTAAAAACCTGTTGTTTCTATCCAGTACCTGAAAACCTAGCTTGTGGGATAGATTCACCAGTCATTGAATGGGTTCCCTCTTCTTCTCGGGAGAATTCTTTATATCAAAGTTTCCTAACATTCAAAGTCTATTTGTTTAATATTAATGGCAATTGAATGCAAAGTGGATGACAATGTCATTGTGATTTTTTTGTAAATAAGAAGAAAGGAAATGTGTTGGGGAAATCCTGTAGTTACGGTTGATTATGAATAGAACATTGCAATATTCTTGGAGTAAGTACCTTATAGTGTAAGGAACGATTTCTTTCCATCCTTAGTCAGCTGTATAGCCCTCATCTCTTTTTCTTTTCCTTGTCACAACTACAGTACATGAGGCCAGTTAACCTGACTGTCATATTATTCTTTCAGGAGAAATGTCTGTGAAGCAGAGTAAGTACTTACCTCTTCCACTTACTCTCGGAGAGGAGTCTCTGTCTTTGGGTGAGCAGTAGACAGCAGGAAGCTGGAGTTGGGACATCCAAGACATACTTGCCTGCACCTTCTTCCCCAGATTCCACCTGCAACTTGTTTCATGTGGCCAACAGAAGTCTCTGCTGCCTCCTGCCATTTAGGGATGCAAAATAATAGCAAAGTAACTCTTAACAAAGGAGGATGGAAAAAAAATATCCAAGTACCCCTTTTTTTTTGCAAGGGAAAGATCTTTATCAACCCTTTGGTGTTCAATGCCAAGTCACACGGTGAGTTACTATATTTTTAAATTGTTTTGCAGAAGTTTTACAAAGATTTTCCTCACTGGACTCTTGATGTGGCTAACTCTGGCTAGCAGGATGATATACACTGTGACATATGTGTTTTTGTGCATGGGTTTTAAGTTAAACTAATAATACAGTTTCAGTATTTAAAGCATCATATTCCAAAGAGGAAGAGAGGAAAAATACTGGGAATAAGTTTATTTTGTTCCATATATGAATGTGATGTTGTGAGGCCTGGGGGAAAGTTCTCTTTTGTTGGCCTGGGGTTTTTGTATTTTAAATTTCTTATTAAAATAATGGAAAATAAAAATAACTAGCATGAAGAAAATGTATGTTTTCATTCAACAGATTAGAAATAAAGCTGATAAAGATACACTGAAAACATGCAAAATTTTGTCATCAGATTTTGTTCAAGCCAATGCATAATAGGGAAAATTTATATTTCTTGAATCCACATAAAATTTTAAATTTCAAATGAGAAAATTTAGGGCTTTTCTTATATATATATATATATATATATATATATATATATATATATATATATATATATATATATATATATATATATATGTTTGTTTGTTTTTTCTAATTTATTTAAAGTATGTCTCTCTGTCATTTTATTGGTCTCTAGGGAATACCATCCTGAATGAAAATTTATTAATTATTTCTAATTCCAAAATTTCTTTAAAATTCTTCCCATATAGAAAAAATTAATGAACCAGTTTGCAAGTAAAATTTGCCTTTAGTAGTTTATCCTGATGCTTCAGTATTTCTAAGTCAATTAGATTTTTAACTGTTGACTGTTAATGGGTTTATGGCTTAATCCAATTTTTAGGTAAAAATGATAACTAAATAAAAGGTAGAGAATCCTGAATAGTATTTTAATGAATGCTACAGAACTAGCAAGGCTGAAGATCTTTCCTAAGGGTAGCAAGCACACACATACAGCAGTGCGCAATCTTTGGAGAGATAAAGACTGAAACAAAAGTGTAAGAGAAATCATTCTGTAGAAACTAGTCTGAAGCATTTCTAGAGTAAAAAAGAATTTGTTGATAGGTGCCAAAGTTACTGGAAGTGCCAGTTAGTTGCTGGAAAATCCTGATATATATAAATTCATATATTTACACCTATTTCAAGTAAAATATTTAAGCATTGCTCTTCTTGTCTCTTCTTGTTTTCTCATACAGTAATTTATCTGAAACATTGTTAGAAGGACATAACTCACAAACCAATGACATTTGAGTGGGGGATAACTCATGATCAAAAATGTTAAAAGCTGAAAACACAGTTCAATTTAAACAGGTTTTGTGCCTAACAGAAGAACAATTTCTTGAGTAAGGAAGAAAATCAGCCACTGTATTATGTGAAATGAATGCAACTGAAGAAACGTTCCTCATTAGATCAGTCTTGGGATAATACCTTCCTCAGAAATGAATAACCACCTAAGTTTCTGCAAAACTTTAGAAGTGTATTTCTGCTTCACATTTTAGTTGTAACATTCTTTTTGTGTTTGTCTCCCCAGTTAGAAGGTTAAAGAAATTGTGAAATGCCAGGTTAGATTTATGTGGTCTTGTTCAACAATACAAAGGTAGATCTTTTTCTAAAGGTAGACCTTTAATATCAGTTTTATGGCTAACTTCAGTGCTGATAGATGCATTTTCAAATGCTGAGAGCATCAATAATGTCTTGGTTCTTCAGAAAATTAGCACTGCTATCAGAAAAATGTTGAAAACTGAAATTCTGTATGACAGGTAATGGAAGCTTTTGTGTTATTAATAATGCAGAATCTGTATTTCTGCAAAGCACACAGGCACATACCTCTGCTAGAAATGCAGGTCTTATTGCAGAAATAAAACTACCTCTTCGGATTAAAAGTCTGGACTAAGAAACTTAATATTGCGAGGATTCTTTGGTTGGGGTTTGTTTTTGTGTTTAAAAAAAAAGGTCTTTTTAGCTCTTTTTGTAAACATACGTTCTGCATTTCAGTGCATGACTATATCAAATAAGGAACTGCTAATACCTTATGTCATGAAGAAGTTAAATTTTCTCTTGAATTATAGATTCCTGTTTTTAAATGATGAAGTGCACATTAATGGAGTGGGAAGGAAGTATTTTAGAAAACTTGAAGTAATCACACAGTCAAAAATGTTCTCAGTTTTTCAAACAGCTGAATATTGAACTGGCAGAAGCTATGATTTGGATTTGAAATTTATTTGTGTTCCACCACTTAAGTTCCTAATCTTCCTTCTCATTTGAATTGCTTTCTCCCTGTTCTGGAATAAGATGGTATTAAAGAACTATAAAATGGTTGAGGGTTGGAAGGGACCTTTGGAGGTCATTATGTCCAACCCTCCCCTGCTCAGATGGGGTCACCTAGAGCTGGTTGCCGAGGACCAAGTTCAAATGTATTATGGATTGAATGGCAGCTTCAGGCAAGCCCTGCCTTAGCCTTAGATTTTTGGCAGCAGCTTAAATTTAAGTGGCCTGCAACTAAATTTGTTCTGGACCACAAGTTCTAAGGATGGCAGATCAGGTCAGTTATAAAATGCGTTATTTATTGAATAGACAGGAGATAGCATAAAAAGGGCCTCAGAGTTACTTACTACATAGTATAAACCATAAAGAACTGCGAGTAAATGACATAAAACAGTGCACGATATCAAGGTATCCCTATTGAAGCTTGCAAAGAAAGAGTACAGGTTTAGAGTCAATGTAACCTACTGCCAAAATCACAGTAGTGGACACAATGTTTCACTCAACCTCCAGAGAAATAACCACAAAGTAGGTGTCCCAATATTGAGGAGAAAGCCCAACACTTTTCCAGGGAACATTGGGAAGATTTCTGCTTTTTGAAAGTTTGGTGTGGTTTGTGTCTTTCAGTCAGAAATTCCAGCTTATCTTTCCAGATCTCACTTGCACAGCAAGATGTTTATTGTCAGCTGGGAGTGTTACTCCCATGGAGCCAAATTAACTACAAGATAAACTGTCCTGATTGAGTTATTTCATCAGTCAGTGAGCAACAGGTCTTGTGACGGGTGAGATGCCCTGCCTTATATCACCAGCTAAAAAGCAACAGGTAAGCTTTTCTGGGGCAAGATGCCCTGCTATATATGACTTTTGAATATCTTCAAGGATGAGGGACTCCAAAATCTGCTGAGCAGACTGTGCTCAGTTAGCCTCACAGTGAGAAAGTGCTTCCTGGTGTTCAGAGAGAACCTCTTGTATCCATTACCTCTGGTCCTGTCTCTGAGCATCATTACAAGTCTGCCTCTGTTCTTTTTGTACTCTTCCTTCTAGTACTTATATACATTGATAAGATTCCACCAAACCTTCTTTGCTTCATGCTAAACAGTCACAGCTTCTGAGCCATTTCTCATGGGACAAATGCTCCAGTCCTTTCATCATTTTAGTGACCCTATGCTGGACTTTCTCCAGTAGTGCTATATCTTGAACTTGTCTGTTTTTCAATATACATAAATGCATACCCTCTTTCATGATCAAATTTGGTCCTAATGCTTCTTAAAAACTGCTACTGGGTAGAAGCTCAGGTGTTGACTAAATTTATTACTACTGGACTGCTAAAATAATGATACAAAATAAGTCAGTGTTAAATTGCAGAATTAAATACCTGAGTTACCTTTGACATCGAAAGGAAGTTAACTATAGCCATGCTGAACTCAGTTTGGGTTGTTAAATCGCATTTCAGCTTTGTACTTTCTTTCTTTAACTCCCCCCCCCCCTTTTTTTTTTTTTTTTTTGTTCTTGAGATTTCCTATCTATTAGAGTTTTGTTACAATCTGTTCTCTCTCGTAAGAGTGGTGGCTCATCCTTCTGAAGCTTTTCAGTATTGCTGTCACACCTATTTTTTTTAGTGTCAGCCAGCATATTTGAGGATTTTCTGGCAGTAAGATGTCTACTTGAGCTTCCAGATTTTGCGTATTTATCTGAACTAATCTTCTATTCCTTTGAAGTGTTTCTATTTTGTAATATTAATTCAAATTATGAATGATTTTTGAGTGTGAAGAATTTTTGGTAAGAGTGTATTAAGAAATTTGACCTTTAGACTTTGTAACTGGAGGAAGGTTGAAGAAACCTCCTCCATTAACTTTTCATACCTCTCCATTAGAATTTGGTCATGATAGTAAAGAAAGAAATTAGATAGTGAAAAGTCTGAAAAGTACAGAACGATTTATTGCTCTTCATTCTAAAGAGAGCTACAAATACACCCCTCTTCTGCAGGGTGAAAAAAAAAAGTAGCCAAAGTTATGCAGTCATTCTAGGCAGTAAGAATTCTAATTGTAGTGTTCATTTGCATGCAGATAAAAACGTGTTATGTGATTTTGTGTGTCATTCAATTTCAAATTCACTCACACATGTGTTAGTTAGGATTTGAAGAAGCAGTGTCTATCCTGAAATGAAAATATTATAGCAGGGGTTGAATGGCTTTAAAATTATGTTTTTCCTGTGTCATAATATGTTATTAATTTCCATTTCTTCTTCTAAAGTAGCTGGAAAACCAAATGGCAACTACTGTAATTTCTCCTTTTTTTTTTTCTTAACAAGACAATATTGGTATCCTACCCACAATTTCTTGAGTATTAAAAAAAACCAGAAAAATAACAATCCCTGTGTTTATTTACATTAGTTAACATTGTACAGTATTTTAAAAAGTGTAGTACACTGTAGTCAATGTACAAGCTGATTTCTGCACCAAAACAGAGGCAAACTACAAAATTAATTTATTCTATGGAATATAAGAAAACAGAAACCTAAGTTATGAAGGTGGTGATTTAGCTTGAGTTAAACATTCACTATAGATCACGTCACTAATGGATATCTACTTGGTGTTTTGAAAAGACTAAGCAATTAGAAAGCAATTATAAACCCATTCAGGTGTAAGACAATTTAAACTGAAATAGAATGATATTAATTGGGAGCAGTTTAAGAACATTTAATTAGATGCCCCCAAAGCCCCAATTCAATAATTGGAAGGGAAAACCATGCAGTTTAAAAAAGAAACTAGCTTATAGAGGAAGTAAACCTTATTTTAAAAGAAATCCTAGAGAAGAGGAAAAAGAGGTAGAGGAGAGGGTAACTTGTTAAGAGCCTGTATTATCATAAACTGGTAATTTCATTTAGAAGCTAGTAATTGGAAGAAAAGTAACAGAAAAAAATGAAAAATACCCTTAGTGACTAGTGAAGCAAAGGCCCATATCTTACTTTCTACAATGGATGTACACAATCTCGTATATCCATTTGATTCTACTGCTTGCTGAAATTCTTGGAAATCTCTATAATAAGGATTTTGTTTTCAATAGCTATTACTAATCTGTGTTTGTGGGTGGGGTGCCAGATAATTCCACAAGTCCTGATGAAGAAGGAACAGTTGCTCCTCAGTTAAAGCTGTAGTGATTGAGAAATGACAGGTAGATACTCTTTTAATTAGAAGTGTGAGTTTTTGCATTATTTTTCATCAGAAGAACAACAAAATTTCTATATGACCTAATCTTTTTTGCTTGCTAAATTAGACTATGTGATAACTAGTTTCCCAGTGTAAACCTGTCATAATTCCAGAATATATCACATAAGGACTTAAGGAGCTTCATTGCAGCCTGACATATTTTCTGTCATTATTTTGGTAGTGGTGGAAAGCCAAAAGAATTCCTTTTTTTATTATGTTTACAAGCAAGCTTTTACTTGTTTAATTTATGGCAGATCCTGAGAGACAGAAATAGTAGTGGAATTTTTAAATGCATTTGAAAATATAAAGAAGAGAGCAATTGTTAAGGTAGAAAAGGTCACATTTGGACAGATAGAATTTGAGATGAGAAGACTGTTTCTAAAATGCAATGTCTGAAAGGGAGAAGGCAAGAACTAAAAGGGAAAAAAACTTACCCGTTCAGACCATTCTTGTAAGTCTAAATCTGAACTACAGAAGTGATGGTGAAAGAAAGCTGTCTCATACCTACATGCATAGACTACAGTTCATGTAGAAGTAAGATTTGTTTTGCAACTCAAAAATCAGATTTGTCTTTGTAATCCTAATGATCCTTTTATTTGTGAGGATGAGTTGGAGGAGTCTTGTATTAAAAAGGCTGCCACACTCGTTTCTAGCCAAATCCAAAATCTTAGCTTTACAAAAATGTATAATGAACCGCTGCACTGACTTGTGATCTTTGGGTAGCTTTGAAATTCACAGGCCTTTTGATTCTGATTCTACTTCAAGTTGCCTGATTCCTGTTCAGTCTCTGAGAATGTTGTGGGGCATCCTGAATTATTTTGGTTCCAATAAATTAGTTCTCAAACTCTGCATAAAGTGTTTCCTAATGCAGTAAGCTTTTGTAAAGATTGTCCTAGATGATAATCCCATCAGAGTATTAAATACAGGGATGTGCATCCCATATTCTCTCTAAATGTTGGAGTTTAAAATTATGATTACTGAGGGGTTGTCTTCAAAAATTTTATAATCATTTGACTGAAGAAAGCAATTACCAATAGATCAATGTGTTTGCTTGATATACATTGTGTCTTATTGTCCTCCATTACTTATCTCAAACATCAGAGCTGGCCTAATAGGACTATCCATAGTTAAGAAGATGGAAATATTAAGAAGCAGGTATTTAAAAAACTCTCATCTCTGAGCCAAAAATCTGCTTTGGGAAAATGTATCTTCTGGTTTCACTATTAACATAAGTTTGAATAAAAGCCTGTTAGCTTCAGTTTGATGTTCTCGCATGACCTATGTTTGTTTCAGGTTGCATTGTGTAAAAACTGGGCAAACTGATGTTGAAGTGAAAGCACCTTTTTTACTCTCCCCACTGAATCAAATGCTGCTGCTGATTTTCCAGACTCGCTGCATGTAGAAGCAGATGTAAGAATATTTGCATGTTCTTGCACATTGGGTCTGTTCAGTCTTGACAGTTGTGTTGTCAACAATAAACAGTTGTTGACATAACACTTCGAGTGGTATCTTCTAATAAAAAAAAAAAGCTAGTATCTTCTATGTTGTATTTTCTTGGTAAGGTAACAAGAGGCTGTTGGCATTGAATTTCAGCCAGGAATTTACAACCTCCAGATAAAGCATGTACAACTGTTAAGTAAAGTAGGTCATTGCTTAGAGTCTAAAAGGTGTTGCTGGGAATAATTGACTGTTTCTTCTTTTTCAGGCTGAATCAGAGAGTGTCTGAGAGCCTGTGGTACCTATCAGACAGAAGACACATGGGTAGGCAAGTTTTAGTGCTCCTGCCAGGGAGAACTAGCTGGGGTTGTGGTTACTGCTTGCCTCAGCTGTCTCACCCCCACCAGCATTGCTTACCAAAGCCTTGCAGACCACTCCCTGGCTTTCTAGACTATTTCTCCTCTCAGGTTGTTCCTCCTTTTCCTTCTTACTTGGATGACACCAGCTGTGGTATAGGTGTAAGGTGCAAGAAAAAGAAAGACGCATAATATGTAGGTAAGGGGAGAAGAAAAGGTTAAAGCTGCAAAATGGTGGTAGAGGTAGTGGTGGAATTGTTAAGACAGAAGGCTGTGTAAAAAAGCAGGTAGAAAAGTGCCAGTGTAGGCCCTCTGGACTTAATATTTACTGTTTTGGGGTTTTTTTCCTGAAAACAGAGTTGTGTATTTGTCCTTGTCTTATTTTTGCTGTTTGTTCCACTATCATTTTACAACTTGATTACATCTATTTGTTTTTGAATGGTTTTCTCTGGGGAAGAGTCCTCACAATACCTTAAGTGGATTGTTTTGAAAAGCTGTATTGTTTTCAGGCTATGTCTGAATAACTCTTCCTTGACATATTTACCTTGATAAACAAGCTTTTTTAGAGTCCTGCAAAATATTTCCCAGTGGAGCAGCAAGAGCCCAGGATGTTCCCTGAAGGTTGCTTTGTTTAATGTCAACTTCTCTTCAGTTATCCAACTTTGTTTATGAATTAATCAAGGAGCACACATTTTTATATCCTTATGTACTCCAAATGATGGCTAGGTAATACCAAAATTGGGACTTTGGGTATTGTTTCCAGCTGATGAATGTGATAGCTTTAATACTAATAAGCCCGTTCAAGAACACTTCTCATGAGAAAAGTAGTCCTAATGAAAGATAGAATATAGCCTCAAATTAAGCCCACTTTAAAGTAGTAGCAACTGATAATGAGCACATTAATAATATTCCAATATCCTTTCAGGAATAGAAAATGCAAACAGAGCTTATGAGTATCCTAAACATTGAGTGAGATTCACTGGTAAAGAGCTCTGTGAAGGGAGCAGGTGCCTTGCTTGGGTTACTCATAGATTAAAGAAATTCGTGGCATTTTGTGGGTGTTGTTCTTTGCTAGTTTCCCCATCTGGGGGAGGGCACAGGGAGGTGCTCAGCTTGTTGGGTTCTCAAACCAAGTGCTATCTGGTTTGGGAGGATGCATATTTGGGAGGATGTATATTTGAGCAAAATAAGTAAGAAAACACTCGTGCCCTGAAGACCTTGTGTCTCCTTGTGTTAGAGACAAGAGTGAATCCTGTGCAGATTGTGATTCATTTTACCTCATATGTGAAGTAAATCTTTTGGGCTTCATGCAGCTAGAGATTACTCTCAGCAGTAGAAAATCTTGATTTATTTATATTCTGATCTTCCAGACAAGGTCTGTTAATGGAGAAGGACATGTAGACCAAAACACAACAGAAAAGGATAAAAAAATGGGGTTATGATATTTTCTGGACATTCTTTTTCGTGGCAATTTTGAATTTATTTGTTCAGACTAGTTTTGTGTGGTTAATGTAATTCTAGATCTATTATATCTTGTAGGTAATAAAGGAACTCAGCCTTTACTGAGGGAGAGATTCAGGAGTGACCAACTGGGGCAGGGATCATGGCAAGGCAATGACAAAGTACTGGAACCTCCAACGGGAGCAGTTTCCTTGGCATTTTTGTCTGAGGTCTGGGAAGGCAGTATTTAGGATGAACACAGTGCATAGTAGGGAGTGTGCACATTTGTACACTGATTTAAAAAGTATGGAAACAGCATGGTTCCTGAGAAATATTGTTGATTCTTTTCTAAATGTCAGGAGTTCTCCAGTTTGTGTTCTGATGACATAATTTTTCTCTAAGTAAATAAAAGCTGCTCTGGTTCATGTCTTTATTTATTTATCTCTTTTAAAAATTGGTATTATTTTTTAAATTTGGCTGGCTAATTTTGGTGGGGGTTTTTTAAGGATGTATATTTTCCTACTACAAAAACCATTTTATCTTTTCCAGGTGTTTTTTGTTAAGATCTTTGGAGGACATCCAGATAATTGATTAAATCATTGGAAGAGGGCTCCATTATTTGTTATTAGTTTTGATTTGCCTATTAAATCTTACTTCACACCAAAACTACTCTTCTCAGAGTGATTAGATGATTGCAATAAAAGATTTTACAGCTAATGTTTCAGGTGTTCTTCACCTACTTTTCAACCCTGGCCAATAAATTAACCAGTTATTTCCAGTATCTGTGTAACCATCCAGATACAACATAATTTAAAGAAAAAAAAAATGAAAACAAAGGAGTCTCTGTAGACCAAAATGGACAGGTCCCATTTAGTGTCTTTGTTGTACTTAATGACAGAAGCAAATGCTGCTCCATAGGCCCAGAGAAGTGGGGAGCTTGGCTGGCTGATCCTGAATGGAAGGTTTAGGAGAGGACAAAGCTTTGGAAATTTGTGTTCAGGAAACTGTTTCTCTCTCTGCCGTAAATGATCTTCTAAACTAAATACTAATCTAAGTAGATCATTGTAACCTGGTATGAGTAAGACAATGTAATTGTCTTTTGTCTCTGTCTTCAACAATTGTACTTGCAGAGGTATGAAAGATTAAATGTTGAGCTTTCAGCATGAGAGTCAAACACTATTATTTTGTCACATATTCTTCTGATCTTTACAACAAAATTATGAAAAGCAATTTGCTTAATAGTGCACACAGCATAGAACTATTTAAGTTCTTGTTTATTGTTTCATCTGTGTACCCATCAGTGCTGCTATACCAATTGTGTGTTTTGAACAGATGACTTGAGACTCATCAATAAGGGCAGGGAGGAAATTCTGAGGAGACTACAGGCATGCCTTCCAGCCTTTATAAGTAGAACTGACAGGGAATCTGAGTGCCTCTCATGTTTTTTTCAGATATTCTAAACTACTATCTTTCCCTGTAGTTTGGAATAAACTTGTCATCTCTTCAAATGCATAAGCAGGGGCAGATTAGCTGCTGCACTATGATGTGAAGATTTACAGACCCAGTACACTCACTTAAGCTCAATAGTTTTTGTTGGGCAAGCACCCAGAATAAATGTGAAATATTGGAGTTTCCACTGTTGACCTGTATGAGGACAGGCTCCTATGCTGGTCATACAGTAACTGTGTAACAGCCAGAGTACTCTGGGCAATCATTCTGCAATGCATTTAATTCTTCTGATGCAACAGGATACTCACCATAGCCCACCCTTGCACCAGGTCTGCTGCAGGACATACTCAAACCAGGTGTGTGTAGCCTGGATTGCATTTTGACGTGACTCCATAGCAGCCATCCCTCTTCTGCCTTTTCCTGTTTCATAGGCTCTGCTTTTAAACACTTGTACCCATGTTTTATAAACATCCAGATGAGTCATCTCTTCAGCTGTCTTCTGAACTGATCCTTTCTGTTTCCTATGTGTTTTTGACTAAGTACTTTGCAACTGTTTTTATTTAAATCAGAAGTAACTTTCAATTCCTGTATGGAATTGAACCTATCAGAGCAGCTTTGAGAAAGAGAGGATTTAATCCAGGGTGTTCAAAAGTCTTCTTTAGTAGTCCCTTCTGTTCCTCAGACCACTGAATGTTTTTTGTTAGAGGTGAACATAATTTTGGATGAGTTTGATATACCTACCTGGGTGCCAGCCAGGCTGAACTGGCCGTGTGCTGGCCACTGTGTTTGCTGGAGCTCAGGGCCCCTAGAAGTGCCTTTGCCTTAGCCACCGTGAATTAATTCTGGATTGTACACGACAGGTATTGCAATACTTGAGAGGCCAGATGACTTTCTGTGGAACAAACCCGTGAGTCTGCAGCAAGGCACAGTTAATCCCTCCCTGGATATGGCACCCAGGGCTGATAGATGAGGCTTATTTAGGATGTGTTGACTTGGGACTGTCTATCACAGTCTACCCGCTTCTACTGGAACTTGCTATTAAATTGTGGTAGGTCATGCTATTAAAATGTTGCCATACAGGATCCAAATTTGAGAAAATTACCTTCATGGTAATACCAGGGTAAGGAAAACTATTTTCCAATGACACTGAACTACATCCAAACGAAAATTTTCTCAGTCTTTTACTGAAAGTGCCAAAAAGATGACTTTCAAAGGGCTATACCAGTAGTTTATAGATTCAAAACTTAAAGCTCACGGGCAAAAAGGGGAGGCAGAAGAACTGCAGGAAAATAAAGGTGTTCTCCATTGTTACCTGTCTATAAGCTGTTTGTAGCATGTTTCTTGACATATGTTTAGCATACAAGTGAATTGTTCTGCCCTTGGTTTGGCATAATGGACATTTTGAAATTAGATGTTGTCATTGCAGCAAAAGAATGGTCTGCTTCAGCCTCATTCAGAATCACTGAAGAGAACAGCTGCATCAGAGCAAACAAAAGCAGTTCCATATTTAATTTATAAGCCTTAAATAACTTTTCCATTTCACAGGAACCACCTGTAGACTGCCAAAGTCCTCGCTCAATAGATTTTGATATTCAAAACACTTCCTATGTGATAAAATTGCCTCATAAAAAAATTAAATCAGTAAAAAAAAAAATTTTAATCTTGTTTTCTTTGTACAATTTCTTCCAAGTGCTGATACATTTGCTGAACTGTAAGCTTGAAAGCTTATACTTGCGTATTTTATTAGTTTGAAAAGCTATTATGGATTTCTTGCACCCCACTAGGAAAGATGGTGTTGCTGTTGTTTTGATATGTGAACACTTAGGCTCTTTCGCAGCTGGACCAAAATTTTTCACAGAAGAATAGATAGGCTTGTTTGAAATACTCCCTTAAGCTTTTTCAATTTTTTTTTACTTGTTGTTTCCTGGAAATGTCAGCTTAAAGGAAATATAGGTGAATTCCAGTCCATATCAGTACAGTCTAAAAGGGCCTTGTTGGGTGCTAGTACAAAATGTAAATGCACTTTATGAATAATAAAATTTACTTATTAATGCTAGCAGGACAAAAGTAAAATTGAAAGCAAGTAAAACAACTACTTAAATTTTCAGGCTGTGGGAGTCTACTTCCTTTACCTCAAGATCAACCTGGGCAGGTTGGTTAAGGAATATTTAAGGAAAATTATGTTCTCCAGTATGATCTCTAGGATTGTTGTCTTCTGTAGATATCTACTTATGAACCCTGAGAGAATTCCAACACAAAATGCGATCCAATTTGTTCTCAACAATTCTCACTTCTTTCATAGAAATATATTACATAATGAGCAAGCTTGGTGTTGTGGGGTTTCATAACATTTTGACTGGAAGACTCTAGACTGATTTTACAGTATTCTTGATGAGATTTTAACATGAGATATTGAAAAAATGTTTGATGTCTGTGAAATGTAGGAGGGAGCTACTCTTGGAGGTGAACTACTGCACTAGTTCCATGACAAATGATAAGTGCTAGCAGCATCAAAATAATGCTCCTGGGAATTATATCAGTCTCTTGGACGTTGTCAAAGACAGTATCAATAAATACCCAAAGACATTATGTTGTAGAGGCATAAATGAGAGCATATAGTCCCAAAATAACAATAAATGGTACAAGCTAACAAGGAAAAATCTTTTCAGTTATGAACTTTTTTGCCTGCAGAACCATTCCAGGAGAGTATAAGAATCTGGGTAGCAATGCATAAAATCAGTGTATTCTAAGCAATTAAATTTCTTTAAAGACATATCAATTCACTGAAAACTGTTCATTGTCTAAACTGAATTAGTTTGCTAGGACTCCATTCTGTACCTTACATTATCTAAAGTGCAATGGAATTAGATTCTCAACTTGCAAAACCATTGTATTTTTGATGCTAAACAGTTGATTGAAAGAGAAAACCGCACCCAAGAGTACAAGATCAAAATTAAATGTTTGTGATGATATCCCTTTGATGTTTAAACCTGTATAATAAGCATGATGATGAAAAAACTCAACCCTTCTTGAGCCTTGAGTTTTTTCAGTTCATAAAAGTGTAAGTTAAAAAATGGCTGCACAGGTATCAAAACTTTATGAAGAAAAATGACCCTCAGATAAATACTGTTTGGACCAAAAAAAGCGTGCCAGTAGAACTTTGGAAGGAAGGGGGAGAGTTCACTGACAGTAAGATTGAAATGGATCTTCGGATAGGAGAGACCAAAGTAGTTTAATTTTTCATTTTTATGGTTTTGAGGAATGTCTGTTGCAGGCACCTAAGCTTGGAGGTTAGGTTCTGTCATTTCCCCCCGCTGTCAGTGAGGAGGGAGAGGCTCCTTGAGGCAGCGTGTTGGAGCTGCAGCTGGACTGACAAGTCCAGTACGTCCACCACTTTCCACTGACAGCTAAGGAAGGGGTTTGGAGATAGAGTTGATTAATTAATAGCCCAAAATGAACACTGGGAAGATAGATATGTCTCTGCTTGTCTCTGCTGTGTTGTATACTGTTTACTTGAGGCTTTTTGAGCCACTGCAGGTTATTCAGTCAGCCACTGACCTTTCTCAGTAGGCAGTTTGCATGTGATTGTTCGATTGAGAGGAGCTGGTGAGTCTCACGTGACAGGAGTTGGGCAATGTACCTGCTGATTCAGCAAGAACTCTGCTGGCCTTTTTTAATCGTAAATTACTTGGCCTGAGGTGTCTGGAGATTAAAGATGTGAAATTCAAAGTGTACCATGTGTATTATAAGGGAAAAATTAAACTATTTTCCCCTCCCCCTTAATGAAAAGATTTTAAAAATAATTTAGTCTAATCAGAGCTTGCATGTTAAAATGTGTACCTTGTAAATAGCATAGTGTACTTCTTTGTAACACCAGTATCATACAGGATTAGACTAGAGTGTTCACACACTCAAGGTCTTTGAACTTCAGGTTTTATTAATTATTATCATTGTGATTGTGCATTAAAAGAGTACAGTATTTCCTTTACTTATGAAACTTCCTTTGACATAATTACAGTATTCATGCTCTCTCAGCTTAAACTCAATATATAATATATCCTAGTATTATGCTTCAATGTTATTTTCTCACTATTTTCGTCTTGGAAATCTGTGGAACTTAAATATGTGTAGCAAATGACCTTTTTTTTTTTAAAAAAAAAATAATAATGGAACAGCGTTGCCCAAGACAGTGAGTTTTTGGTGAACTAAAGAGGGAATTAGGGTCCCAGTTCTCACTGACTTTCATAGAACCTGCAGGGGAATCACTGAACAGTCATAAGGAACCAGAGAAAATACTTCACTGTTTGCTGCCTCAGGTTTGTTTGAAGATGTTGATTTCTAAAATGCTCTCAGTCTTCTTGCTGCCTCTGGCCCCTGAAAAATGGAACAGAACAGGTCTCAGCTGTCAGTCCATAGGGTGGGTTGTGAGGTGCTAAGCAGCTGTGGGACCTCAGTGGCATCAATGTACAAGAGGACTTCAGCTTTTATAGTTTCTGCTTTCTTTTTGTAAAAGTTTATTTCTGCAATTCAAACATCCCAGGAGGAAAGGGTCTTAACACTGTGTTTTAACTTCCTTAGATCTTTTTCTACTATCTTCCTCTGATTTAGTGAGTTATATAGGAAATTAACTTTTTTTTTTTTTTTTTTTTTTTTTTTTTTTTACATGTATAGGTTGCTTGATGGCAGGACCCTTTCTCTTAGGATTCTTTCATTTCTCTTTGATGTACAGTGGATATAAACTTCAGTGTATTGAGATGCTTTGTAGCTACCAGGACTCAAGCTAGCATGTGACCAAGAAACAAGTATACTGACAGACGAGCCCATTAATCTTTCAGTGAAGTCTTTTGACGCTATTGTTGTCTGTACTTTACTTGACAGAAGCAAATGTGTTGAAACAGAGGATAAAAGCAGCTATGCAAAATTTTATGCTTTTCTAGCTACAGTAAGACCAATAAAAATATTATTATAAAAATGACCTGAATTCATCTGTTTTGGTAGAAAGTGTTATGGATTTACAAAAGTATATTTACATGCAGTGAAATGAGAGGGAATTACAAGTGTGTTGAGAAAATGCATACTAATAAAAGAAATATTAGTGACCTGGCTATTAATAAAGTTAAAATTTCAACAAGAGAACATATAGAGACCGAAGTTGTGTGTTTCCATGTATTGAATAGTAGGTAATATTTTATCTTGGAAACACTATTTTAAAGAATTTAATTTTCTAGCATAACTGAAATCAGTGTGAGAAGATGTAGGAGGTATGTTGATTCTTTTGGTAGGGTTATTTTTATGAGTAATCTCATAGGAGAACATAGGTCCATCTCACAAATAGAATAGAGAATATCGATTGGAAGTAGCTTTTCAGACACTAACCTTGATCAAACCAGAAGCAGTATACTTCACAGAGCATGCTCTGCATCACGTTAGCATTACATTCCCCATAACAACTTGATGTTTCGTGATTTTCTATGGAGTAGTTGGCTTGAAAATTTGCATGCTTTGGAAAAGATAATTCGTAGTTTCTCTGTATTGCATAAAATAAGCAATCTTTTAATGAATTTCCTATACTTCTGCTGGGGGAGGAAAACCAGTGTTATCATATAGGCTGAGTTTTCCATCTGCAAAAAAAAAACCCTGACTTTTTTAAGGTCAGGACTAGAATATATTCTAGTTTTAAACTATTGATAAAACCGTACTTGTTAGTAAGCCAATGTTTTTAGACTAGTGTAAAAATGTTTTCAGTATTTAAAAATGTACTCTATATTCTCACAGGGAACTACTACTACTACCAAATATCAAAGACAATAGTTGCTCATTTGCACTCTGGGGACACAGTAGTCCAGCTCACAATCTTTCTCCTTGATACAGGTAGGAGTTCCTCTTTCACAGAGAAGCAGGTGCATGCTGTCAATTATTCTTGTCTTTATTTCCCCCTGGAATGCTTGCTGTCTCATTAAGACAAATTGTTGGGTTGCTGAAAGCAACTTCAGGTCTGCAAGATTGTGAGCTGAGATAGTTAACCTTCTGTTTTCTAGACATTTTCATTCATCACCATGACTTGTTACATACTTGTGAGCTCCATGTTCTGTCCAAAATATGGCTTTGTACAGAAACCTCTTTAAGTGGCTTTCCTGTCCTTCTGACTTTCTGAGGGAATGGAAGGAAATACAACAGAATGAAAATCCTTTTTGGTGTCAGTGTTCTCCTTAAAAAAATTCCTCATATGTTACTGAAGGTCGCTCTGCTTTTGAATGTATTGCTTCTCACTAAATAATAAAGTCTGTATGAGCAAAATACAAATTGGGTTACCATTTCATGCAGTGCTATAAATGAAAATGCATTATTTTTCCTTCATCTGGAAGTTTTCTTGACTTCAGAAATAATAAACATTTTTAAATATACATCTGTGTTCATTTTAGGGCAGCAGAATATAAGAAGGATATCAAGCTATTGGAGAGTGTCCAAATCCCATACAGGTGATGAAAGATACGAAGGGGTAGCTGTGGCTGAGGAGTGGCTGAGGTCACTTGGTCTGTTCAGCCTGGAGAGGAGGACTCCAAGGGGGACCTCATTGTGGTCTACAACTTCCTCATGCGGGGAAGAGGAGGGGCAGACACTGATCTCTGTGGTAACCAGAGACAGGACCTGAGGGAATGGCCAGAAGTTTTTTTTGGGAGGTTTAGTTGGATATTAGGAAAAGCTTTTTCACCAAGAGGGTGGTGCACTGGATCAGGCTCCTCATGGAAGTGCTCATGGCACCAAGCCTGGCAGAGTTCAAGGAGTGTTATACAACACTCTCAGGCACGTGATGTGAGTCTCAGGGGTGTCTTGAAGGGCCAGGAGTTGGATTGGATGATCCTTGTTGGGCCCCTTCCAACACAGGATGTTCTATGATTCTATGATTTCTGCTCTGAAAGTTGCTTACACAAAATATTTCATAGAATTTTTTGAAAAGATCTTTTTATTTTATTCACCTAACACTCATGTACAAGCAGAAATTTTTAATATGAAAAACAGTTTCGTATTCTTTGTTTGTTTTCTCCCTGGTTCTAGGGAATTTCTGCCCATGATGTCAACAGCAAAATTATGATTGATTGAACCTCTGTTATTTTCTGTTGGTGTATTCTCCTGCTATGAGGTGTGTATATGTCTGACTTATTGATTCATTTGTAGTCCTTATGATTCCATGACTTAGAAAAGAAACTTGGCAACATAAAAAGAGAAAAAATGATGCTCAATACCTTCCGGTGTTGAAAAGGTTTTATTTTGTTTTATTTTTATTTTCTAGATTTTGTTTCAGTAAACTAGAAACAAATAGAATATTACCATTGCTCTAGTGTCATTGAGAAGAGATTTTGCACTCAGGCTCATCACACTGGACTCTGAAATGATAACAGATGTGCATCCACCCAGGAAATTACCATTTTCAATAAGAACCAGAGCAGCAAATGGATTTTCATGCATGGAAAAATAATGTAATAAACAGAACAAGACCCTGGCTTGATGAATTATATAGTCATAGAAGGGAAAAAATACAATTTGTTTAAATTTCTGAAACTTCAATAGAGCTATGAAACAGGAACACTTTCTACTCCAAGTAATAAAATAACGAGCAGAGGCTTACTGAGTAAATACATTTAGAAGTCTGAAGCCTCACACAATTTTTATGTATTTCCCTACAGACAATTTTATCTTTTACTGTCAAGAACTGAAAATAGTTAGGAAATATTAGGTGCTTTTTATATTTTTATGATACAGTGCTCTTTCTCGGGAGACTCACGATGGTAGGAAGAAGGAAAATCATATTCATTCCTTTATAAATCTTTCTGTTCCCTAATTCCTTACTTAAGTAAATGAAAAATTCATCACTGAAGTCCAAAGATGTCATACAGACCTTGAGGACTGAAAAGAAACACAAGCATTGTAAGTGAAAGTGGCTCTAAGTCTGAACACAGAAAACATCAGAAAAATTGTTTATCCAAATCAAATTTTTTCAAAAATGTTTTAAAATTAGTTGAAAGGGACAAATGGTTATTCAGTTATACAATCAAATATTATAAATATTTAGTATCAAATATAATAATCTACTCTATGAAATTATAATTAGAATATTATATTTAAATGGAGCAATATCAATAATAAAAATAACAACAACAATAATAATAATAATTCTCTAATATCTTGTATGTAGTATAAAGATATTTACAGAATCAAAGAATATTTTGGATTGGGAGGGACCTTAAAGATCATCTAGTTACGATCTCCCTGTTGTGGGCAGCAATACCTTCCATTAGACCAGGTTGCTCAAACCCCATCCAACCTGTTCCAGTTCCTCATCATCCTCACAGAACAGTATAATCAACATATGCATGGTCCTTTTTTATTTTCCCCCATGGAAAACTGATTTCTACTTTACTCACGTGGCTTGTACTATCACTTTTTCTATGGCAATTCTCTGTTGTTTCTTTAGTGCCTTGCAAATTCTGTTGGGAAAATGCTAATGACTGTACAAAGCACCACGTTAAACCTTGAATCTCCACTGACTGCTAAATAAACAATTTTCCTTCTTTCCTTTAAGAATCCATACATCCCCTCACCTGTTTCTCACCTCTGTTATTTTCTTTGCTCCCAAACCTTCTTTGCATGCATCCAAGGGGATCTCTTTCCCTGACATCCATCTCTGAACTCACATACGTTGCTGTTCTTAGGTATTGTGTTTTGACCTTGACTGGGTTACAGGTATGCACCAAAGCCTCTCTATCACTCCCCTCCTCATCTGGGTATGGGAGAGAAGATACATTGAAAGATTCACAGGTTGAGATAAGGGCAGGGAGGGATAACTCACCAATGGGTAAAACAGATGACTTAGGGAAATCAATTGAATTTATTACCAATCAAAATAGGAGCAGGATAATGAGAACTGAAACAAATCCTAAAAACACCTTCTTCTATCTCCCTCTTTCCTGGGCTTAATTTTATTGCCAGTTCTCTACCTCTTCCCCATCATCAGCCTTGGGAGATGGGGGTTATGGTCAGCTCATCACATGTTTTTTTGCTGCTTCTTCCTCCTCAGGGATAGGAGTCCTTCCCTCACTACAGTGTGGGGTCCTCCACAAACTTCTTCAGTGTGAGTCCTTCCCACAGGCTGCCGTTCATGAACTCCTCCAGTGTAAATTCCTTCCACAGGGTGAAGTCTTCAGAAACAGCACAGTGCACAAGTTAGAGTAACCATAACCCTGAGTTAGGTCACAATTCTTATTTATTATTGATAAACTGATAAAAATGTGCAATCTGCATCCCAGTCTATAAATCAGGGCCGCTGCTTCAGGGATTTTATAGTCTCCTCTATTAGTTGCCTTTTGCAGGGAAGTGCAGGAGAGGCTCTGCAAGTTTTTTCTCACCTTGTGTTTCTAAATGGAGCACAGTATCATTCTTTTTTTGTCTGGTGAGTAACCAAAGGCATGCTGTCTGATCTTAGTACTCACAGCTACTGGGAGAGATTGACTGGGAGGTGGGGATGATCCCAAAAAGGGCAAAGTGACAGAATCAGACTCTGCCTTCCATTGACTAAGCTGATCTGCATTATGGGTCCCAGCCAAGAAGGGGACAGTACATTAAGTAAAATTTGTTGAAAGGAAACAGAAAAAGTAACTCATTTTAAAACGTTGCATTGCTGTTTTAGCATTTCATAATCAATTCATGATTTCGCTGAGCCACACAGACAATCAATTATGCTAAGTACATTTATTAGAAGCTGCCACACCTAAACTAATCACTTTGATGGCTTTGCCATACTTTAAACCCAAGTATTAAAGCAAAATGCATTAAAACCATCTATCATGCGGCATAATCAATCACACTTTGGAGCTCTATGGCATGCTAATTCATGCATTTGGGACACTAGTAAAATTAATTGCAAGATAGAGAATGCACGCTATGAATGCAGCCTTTAGTGTGTTTGCCAAAGCAATAACTTTAATGGAGGTCAGAAGATTGGACATTGCTTTAAGAAGTTGATGTCTATTTACACTAACTTAATTTGAATGAAACATTGAGTAACTTAATGGATATTGCATACTCCATAAATAAAAAAGGAATGAAACATAATTTATCTGCCAGAAATTGCTCAGCAATCTGCAGTATTTATAAATATCATATGATTAGAAGGTGAAAAAAAAATAATAGATTTAAGTAGTCAGAAATACAAAAAGTAGTGAAAAAATTATTCAGTTAATTTAAAAAAATTGATTTAAACTCAAAAATGCGTCCACATTGTATTTTCATAACTTTTCAAAAATTTTCAGAGAAAAAAATTTAAAGCATAATTCTAAAAAAATCTTAATTGCTTGAGTCCCCTTCAGAAGGACTTATATTGAAGAAAAAAAAAAAGTAGCCATTTTAAACAAATTATATATTAAATTTAACCATATTAAGAAAAGAAAGTGGAAAAAAGTGTGAGCATGAAATATGAAGGCTGGATGGAGCACAGCAGTTGCAAATGAATGAGTCATTGACAGAGAGCAATCTATGTGCCGCAAAGAAGCTGAAAAATTAAGAATTGTACCAACATTTAACTTAGAATGAGTAAGGAGGTGATTACACTGGATAATTTAAATTCAGCAATTTTCCGCCCAAAATCTTTACAACATAATGTCTGTGCTGTATCCTGCCTCTGAAGAGAAAGACTTATAATAAAAAGAGTCTGAAGATGCGTCTCAAAAATGTCTTATTTTTATTACCATCTTACTTCTGATAACATGAAAGTTTCCAAAAAGGAATTTTGAACTTAGATCAAAATCCACCAAATAGTTATTACATTTTTGATTAATTTCATTTGCCACCCTCTGTAGGTTGCTATCATTCTATTTGTTTTCCAAGCTTTTATGATTTTTGTATAAAACACTTCTCTCTGCCTTCCGTTATAATTTGTTCCCTTCATCAGTCATGGGTCAGAGCTAAGTAATTTCTGTGCAGTTCTACTTAAAATGTTGTTTTCAGTACCAATTTGTGTAGTAGGGTATGTATAAGTGTAAACCATGCTACAAAATGTCTATTACTAGTGTGACCAGACTACTATTTGGCCATCAAGCAAACATCTGACTGTTTACATGAAGCGAACTCACTGGATAATTTGGTCTTTCTGTAACACCTTGAGAAGGGCTAACTGTACAAATAAAACAGAAAATTTTAATGGAATTTCTTTTACATTAATCTACCTATTTAAATTTACCTTTATTGTGCTACAATGACACAGTGTGTTCCTTCCTTGCAGTTATTTTATGGACATTTTAGATATACTCCCAGCAGCTGTGTTGCTATGGTGATTGAATATTGCTTTTTCTTCAAAGACAGTTATACTTAAAATTTTCTAAAATCCATTGGATTTTATTTGAAGTGCTCTAAAACACAGTAAAAAATGTAGATTTGAAATATACAGACATGATGCATGGGCACCTGCTTGATCTTTGTCTGGTTTATTCCAGGGAGCAAGAGGCAAAAAAGGAAGGTTGAACACTGAGGAAGTGTTTCAAACTGTGATGTTTTCCCTGCTGTATCAACAATTCAGTGGACACATCCCCAGTACTATTCTTCATGCCCAAAAAAAGAGGTGGGTCTGCAGCTTTCCATTTGCTTTCCCACACGTGCAGCTTTGGGGTGATGTGTTTTGTCAGCACCAGTTCTGGGCAGGGGAATATCAGGCAAGTGATGTTGAACCTGAATTCCTATGGACACTCTATAATGACTCAGGCTAAAAAAAAAAAATCTATAATTTAAAATTTTCATGTTTCTGCTGAGCCAGTCTTTCTGTTGACACCAGGGATCAATTCAAACCCTGGTGCTGTGTGTATCTTGACAGCTAGCCTACATTGTGCACAGATTGCTATGTTAATTATAACAGTTAGCTGGTGTTCTACACTGGCTGTATGCTTTCACTTCTGAAGTTGAGCTGCTTTTTTCCCATACTAAATTTCAAATGATAGCATATTAAAAATGAGGTGTTGCAAGAATGGCAACAGGTTTGATAAATAAATGATGTAACTTGAGCTGGTGCTCTTTCTGTCCCAAAAATCTGTTAGTTTGATCCATACCTGTATCAGCTGTGAGAATTCATCTAGCTTTCCATGTTTGCTTTTAGATAATCAGCTTCTATTGTCTTTAATCTGTTTTGAGGGGTGCCTAATTTTTATCTTTTAATTCCTCACAAGAGAGAGCTTTACATAAACCCTCAGCAACAAATGGTAAGAGTATAAGTAGGTCTGTCTTATTCATACTTCGTCTTGATCTTTTTCTGGTGGTAAAAGGGTGACTGGAAGCATTTTGCACTTATGTGTGTATTGCTATGCTACTGTAGTGTAGCACTGAGCGTTGTTAGGGAATGGTACTTTAAATTGATGAGCTGTAGGGAAGGTGTCTTGCCTGTTTAAATGTTTGATATTTTGAAACATAAATTCAGCTTTCTGCTCAGGAGCTGAATTTGACACCTTTTTCACAGCCTTTCCTCACTCCTTATTCCTTGGTTTTTGTGGTAAAGAAGAAGTTTTTTTGACCACATTTGAATTACTCTGTGTGTTCACACACATCTTTCAGCAGTCTTTTATCCAATCAATACTTTGGATAAAGATTGATGGCAATGTACACTAGAGAGCAATTTTTGTAGTCTAACTGGAAACACATTTGAACTGAGTCCTGTCAATTGGCTGCACCTGAGCCCAGAAACAAAGCAATAAACATATATAAAAGGGTGAAATATTTAAGTTTAAAAGATCCATGAAATGGAAGCCACACTACCCTAAAAGTGGAAATAATGATGCTTCCTGAACCTAATAATGGATTACCACAGCTGTAACAAGGACTCGAGGACTTGTGTGGTCTTTCTGGAAGAGCTGGCTTGAGCTACTCTAAGTTTGGAAAAAAGAATAGTGCATAACTGGAATCAAATTTGAGAACTGATTTTGTTGAAAAATACTGACATAAAGAGAGGATTTTCTGTCACTAACCATTGAGCAGTTGGTAATCTTGATCATTGTAGCATGGCTTAATGCATTTCTTAAGGGCAAAAATGACCTCTCTTCTGCTTTCTTGAGCAAGCTGCCATTTTAATTGCCTCGTTCAGCCCTCCAACTTTTTCCTTGCTTAATCTCTGTTCATGATTTTAATCAACCATCTGTCACCAGAGGTGCCTTACCCCACGTTGTATCTATGAACCTTATTGTAACTGAAGAGAAGGCAATACTAAAAAAAAAAAAGCATCTGAAATAAAAAGTAATGAAAGAACAGTGAAATAGCAGCACATACAGCTCGGTAGGATACCCAAATAGATTCATTTTGTAGAAATCAGTTGTTTGCTGAGGATTGAACTTAGCTACTAAAATTCTTCATAGTCAACATTCATTTCTGCTTTTATAAAACATAGAAGAAGACATAATGGTTGTAAACAAATCTATTTTAAGTGGATGGGGATTTGTGCAACCAAGATGGTATTCTTTGGAATCCAGTTTTTGAGAATATTTTACCAGAAAATCCAGAGCCAGAGTGTGTTTGTATTTATGAATGCACTTAGAGCAATGAAAGCAAATATTTTCCAAGGCCTGCTAAGAGTGGCACTCAACATCTCATACTGTTTAATTTATACAGGGGCAGTTCCAGTATGTCATGTACTATTGTGTGCTACATTTTCTGGCAAGTGCTCGCATAGCTATAAGGGCTATTGCTGTATCCAGTCCTGTTCTAACTGCAGCACAAGTCTTGGTGCTTCCAGGCATTAGTGTTAAACATCTAATCTGCAAACAAGAGAATGATGCAATTTAGCAATACACGCTCTGTGGAATAGTATCTGGTAAGGTTAGTGTAACTGTCTAAGAGGTGCTAGAGGTTCTAAAATATTTTTATTTTTCAATGGTAAAATCCAAAGAGAAAAATGAAAAATAGCACATTTATTGTTTTATTTCTTTTTCAGATATTAATTTTAAACATTTTTAAAAAGTATAAAGGCAGAATAGTATAAATACTAGACAATTTTTTTATTTTGATAATCCAAAACCTAAAGTACTGGGATAAAAATCTCACTTCCTGATTCAGTAAATATTTATTACGGATATTAAAAATTACAGATATATGAGAAATAAATGCAGGGTATATTTAAGAGTACTGCTGCCAAACCACACAAAAGACTTCTGTTGAACTAAAGAGAGAAATTGTTCCATTTTTAACAAAATAAAGATGGATTTTTCTTTTCAAATCTAGCTGAAGTCAAATAATAGTGATCATAAGTTTCTTGATCTGAAGGTGAACTGATTGGTTACATTAGCACAGGAATAAATTCCTCTGATTCCTCTTAAATTCCTCATAGCAATAAAGAGGTTTATGTAATTGATATTTGTTACATGAATTACAAGATAATTTTTTGGTTTAAGGCTAAAGACAGAAATATCATCTTAAGTTGTCCAGGTCTGAGGTGACAGATCAATGTAATTAATCTGTGTGGTGATCATTTCAGAGGAGAGAGCCTGGAAATGTTCCTGGATCCACCAGGTAAAATGATGAGGAGTGTCTGGGAAATAACCAACTGCAGAAACAAATTTTGCAGGAGCTGAGAAACCACAGAATATCTTAGAGTAGATCATTGTACATCTACAATGTCTGATACGAGAGCAGACCTAACTAATTAGTAAAGCCTTCATCCTTTCCATCTGCAGATTTAACTCTGGTGTGTTCACATGGTGGTCTTTATTAATCATGAATTGAATGAAGATGCCTATGACTCCAAGGCAACATTTTTACGAGCTGAGCCAAAACAGTTTCCTCTGGCTAAAGAGTATCAATGCCATACTCAGGCTTGTTTTTGGCTATTCCACATATGCTAAATTAAGAAAAAAATGAGAAAATGAAAACTTGAAAATCAAAGTTTTCACAGCTGTCAGATATATACTTTATATTGCAAGACATATATACACCTTAGAACTGGTTTTAAAAACCTGTTCCTATAGTGGCTAAGTGGTTCCAGTTGGCTTCTCCGTCAATGGTTATTTTAGTGTCTGTATCCAAAGAGGGCTTCTCTTTCCAGTTAGTTGCTAGGTACTGTGCAGGTAAAAGTTTCAGTGCAGAGCTCAATAGAACTGAGATAGATTTTTTCCTGGACATGTCAAGAAACAACTTTTTCAGGGTTAAACATCTGTTCCACACCTAGCCTGACCTGAGATAAAAACCAAAACATTTTGTGCATAGGGCCCAGTAGGTGGTAGTCACTCAAAGCATTGCCGCAGGAGGTTGGTTATCTTATTTCTTGAC
This sequence comes from Chamaea fasciata, assembly GCF_029207755.1. Taxonomy (NCBI): domain Eukaryota; kingdom Metazoa; phylum Chordata; class Aves; order Passeriformes; family Sylviidae; genus Chamaea; species Chamaea fasciata. Next base: position 21,823,424 of record NW_027094091.1, on the reverse strand, counting down.
AAGCAAGTTTGAGAGAGGCATAGAAGATTAAATTTCTTTTTCTGATGGGGACTCAGATCCAACTCTTTCATTGACAGAATGACATTTATAACAAATGCTGAAACATTTATCATGCCAAGAGAAAGAGTAAGACAAAATGCTAAAAATGTACACCTGATGAAAAAATGTGTAGGCTTCAGGCCTTGCAAGATATTTCCATAACTTATGGGGATGCGTTTGCATTTGATCTACTATCCAGCCATTAATTAAAATACAAAAAAGTTTGAAGAGGGATTGACAATCAGAACTCATTCATCTTCAATTTTTTAAATCATTTTTTGTTAGAACACTTTGACATGCCCCCTTAGCCTAGGTGATTAGAGCAGTCTCTGCCAAGATGACACGTTTGAGTCTGGAGGATAAGAAGAGATTATTGATTACTTCCACAAATGTTAGAGGTACTGCAAAATTACAAAGGTATGTGGTATGTATAACACCTTCCAATGCTGGTATATATTTCACAGTCTTTCAGGGGTCTTAAATTAATCCTTGAAGTGATAAAAAGATAGGTAGATGAAGAATAATAGGGGAGGACAGCAAAATAATTTCAAGTGTTAAGTGATTATTTGACAGAAAAAAACCCAGGTTCTTTCAATATTCTGTATCAAGAAAACCATGTCTTATAATTTGAAAACCTTTTTTCCCCCCCACTTTTGCTTGTTGAACTTTCCAAACTAAAAGTGTTGTTGTTGCTAAAGGATGAAACTAAAATATAAGGGTGATATTTTAGAACTCTTTTCATCAGAACGAACAGTAGGAATTCAACATCTCACTAATGGATTTACCTTTAAGTGGTTGGTCAAAACAATGTGAATGCTCTCTTTGGGTAGACTGGTAATAAAAATGACAAAAATCAAATTGAAGGACAGAAAATAATGTTTTGAGATCAAAGTTTAAAAAAATAAAAGCAGCATCTAAGAGCTCAACATTATGCAAACCAATGAAAGATATAATTATGCACAGAGTGAGAGAGATTGCATTAATGAGACCCTATATTGTAAAGTTACCATGTCAGAACACTCTGACGTACTTTCTGAATATTATACTTTCTATTTGATAAAGATAAGCTTTTCCATTTGTTGGGGGCAGTCTTTGACTTGAATATTGAATTCTGTTCTTTAAAAGTAGCTTGTGATTCTCTTGTCTTTTTTGGTGTCAGTGGAGGAACACATTTTCACTCTTGAGTTATATATTTAGTTCTGCTCATAGTTTATCATGTAATACTCTTTTCTCATACTTTCTATGTAATTATTCTTCTATAACTTCTATAAAATTATTTATAAAACTTTACCTTTATAAAATGAAGTTCCCTATTTTCCTCTTCACCCTCTTGTCATGCCTTGTTCCAGAATAGGCAACACATGAAGCCTTTCTTCTTCACTCAAGTCTGGCTTGTATTCCAGATGACTATCTTCTCCACTTTTGTGCTGTTCAAACCATCTCTAAATTTGTTTTACTTACTTTTGCTGCACTTAGTTCTTACCATCACAATTATTGCCAATGCTTCTTTCTTGCCAAGTTCAATTGTCTTTCTCTGACTTCCCTTTAGATCACAAAGTTAAACCGCTCTGGTTCCAAGTAAGTTCTGCTAACATTGTAGATGGAATCACAGTTCTCTCCCCACTTTTGCTCATCCTAGAAGAAACTTTATACTGGAAAGTAGGACCTTGTCCTTGGGGGTGAAAGTTGAGTTGAATATTTCCTGTGAAGGACTGTTTCTTTTGTATATTTTAGTCACATTGATAGGCATTTATTCCCACAAAGACTCAGGGATCACCTCCTTGTGCCACCTGTTTGACTATATTTACTTTTCCCCCCTCTACCTTCCCTTTCCCTTTCTCATACTGCAGAAAATGTTATACTTTGTTCATCTTTTTTTCCCAGCATCTTGTGTAACTGTGAACCTCCAAGATTCTAATTTTTGTCTTCATATTGCTATTGTATGTCATTTGCAAAAGATGTCCTTCTCAACGATTCATTCTTTGTTTCTGATGGACTCATACCCATGCATTCTGTCTCCATGTTGCAAAACCTTTTCTGGGTTGGTTCATAAGGCCATTCCCTGTTCAGGAAGTTTTGCAACACATTTATGATTCTCAGAAATAAAGGTCAACTCTTGTACTCTTTGATCAACTCTTACTCTTTTCTCCAGCTCTCTTATTCAGGATACATGCTGTTTTGAGACAGAAGCAGCTCTTTGTAAAGTACATTTCAAATACGGGTAGCAAAGCCTTATATACCCACTGCATTTTGCCTCATGGAAAGCAGCATTTTATTCCAGATATATAATTCCTTTCCTGACAGTTATTCATAGAAACATTAATTAGAAAAAAATATTCTCATGCAAATGATTAAAGGAAAGTAAAACAATATAAATACATCAAGCTCAGATTTCAACTCACCTCATCTCAGCAAATTCAGAGTGTGAAAGAAGGAGTCATCTGTGCTTTATCCCAGACAGAGGGCTCATGGCTGCTTCTTTGAAGAAAGGTCCTTTGAGGATTTGAACGTTCCCTTAGAGGCTAGGAAGTGACTGACCGATTTAAGGAATGATGGGTCCAACCAAGCAAATTACTCCTCTGGGTCTCCTTGTCTTGCCACATTTTATCTTTCTTGTTTGTGCTTTTGTAAGGTCTTTTGAACAGTGTTTGTCTTGTATGCACAGGTGCATGGCTTTGCCCATGTTCCTGTTCTTATCTAAACTGTGATTTTATCATAGAAAGCACTATCAGCTGCAAGAACCATATGCACTGGTGCAAGTCACTCCTGTTCACTGGATCCTGAAACCTCTCAACCTGTACTAGTGAAAAAAATCTCAGATTTGGTATGCTTTAGTGGGTGTTCCTTGCCCCATTTCTTCTTCCTTTGTTCAGTTTGAAAGCCATGGTAGATAATATATCAGTCATATCTTTCAGGTCTTCTAAACTATGAGACTTTGAGTAAAATCCCAGAAGGGTATATGCTGAGAGTTGTCAATTAAGGCATGATTAGTGGTAGAGTAATAAACAAGCAGGGAGTACAAAAAACCTCGATTAGTTGGTCATCAGCATGAAAATAAACTTGCAAGGTTTTTTATCCACGCTATGTAAGCAATTACTTTATAAGTCTTGGGATAGATTCTAGGACATTAGCTTGTTGTTTTGTTTATCATTTGCTACGAATCTATCTGCTGTGTTCTGACAAGAGATAATGGTATATGACTCATCTATTTCTGGAAATGTTTCTTCAGTGTACACAGATGGTGTTTATAGATCCAATGTGAGGGGTGAGCTATTCAAGAACAGAGATCTGCAATGTCAAAGATTTGTCATATTATATTGTTCTCTTTAATGAGCAGAAAAACTATCCTTTCTAGTCTGGTTCTGAGGTGTTTGTATTCATGAAGTTCAGAAGACAGAGGCCATTTACTACTCTTTTGTCTGGGCTAACACATAACTCATCCTTTATGTGGAATGTAGAATTCTCTTTTGTCAATACCTCTTGCTTCAGCTGTTGTCATGGCAACAGGTAGCATCTTTGCTGAAATTCAACTAAAGTTTAACATGGACTTTGACTGATGCAATACATTGCTAAAATTTTAACCCACTCAATCACCCTTTTAATTCAAGTTTTGTCTTCCAAAAAGCATGTTCTGTTCTTGCATCTAAGCAACCTGTGGAAAGTAGTAAACTGTACATTGTTTGTAGCAGCAACAAGTTTAATTAAAGGTCATTAGTTATTCCTTGATATTATTATTTTATGGCATTCAGTTCATGTGTTTCAGTGCATAAAAATCTCTGCATAAGTCTTCTCTCTGTCATTCATTTTTCTGCTTTTTAGCTGTGGTACCATAAATCTATTATTTTGTCTTATGTATATGCAGTGTTGATATGCGTAATGCACAAGTTACAGGAAAATGGCATAGAATTTTCAAAAAGAAAATTCTACCTTATACATGCTCTGCTCAGGCTATGGAGATGAAATGTATTGTTTAATTCATAATTTATTCCCGCTTGTGCATTTTACTGTGCAATCTTTCTGACAGAGTATTGTTTACAAGCAGAAATAAATTCCTGTTAAACATTTATTGTTCTGAAAATCAGTCTCAGGAGATATAGAACAGCGATAGTGTCACTGGGGAATTTATTAGATTTTGGGCTATTTTCCTATTGTTTGAGAGATCATAAAAGATTCTGCTATTACAAAGTTTATTTAATTTGATTTAAAATATGAAAATCCAGCCATATATTGAAATATACATTGCCTTGATCACTGCAAGCATAATTTTTTTGAAGCTTAAAGTGAAATGGAAGGATAAAGTTATATGGTTATGAATCCTTCATTGCTTTTGCTAGCATTTCGGGGTTTTTTTGATATAAGGGACTTGTAAGTTGATCAGATTGTGAGTTCATGCCATTTTAGTCTTTTCTACTGCCTTTTTAAATGGAATGGTATGAAAGGCAAGACAGAATAATTCAGGATTTCTGGAAAAAGAGCAGCAATTGCCCACTGTGCTTCATTCAATGTGGTCCAAGTGAAGTATATTTTGACATGATGAAGTTGCACAACATAATGGCGTAGGCTGAGTTAATAGTTCAAGAGAATTTTCAGTCTTTTTTTTCTTGCTATCTTCTCTTTCTATCCCCCTTCCAGGACCAGATTTCCCTGATTCTCTTGTGCTAGTTGCATGGTAAATCAGACAGATTATTAAATTTCCCTTTTTAACTACCAGGGTAGAATTCTATAATTTTCCTGAGACTGATCTAGAAGTTAGAGTATAGGAGGAGGGTGAAAGGAGAGGGTCAGAACCTCCTCTTTTACACTCAGCAAACCTCAGCTAAACCGAAATATCTGATGTCATCTCTAATAAGCCTAGCCACCTTCTAACACATAGGAAGTGAAAGAAACATGTTTACATGTCTTGGAGGAGTATTAAATGGCTGCTGAGAAGGAGTTATTTAGAGATTCTTCCTGGAGTGTGAGATAAGAAAAATTAACTAATCCTCAAATACATAGAGCCTCTGTCTTCCTGGACCAAATTGTGCAGAACTTCCTGCTAGACTATGCAGCTCAGGCCTTTACCTAATAGAGCTAAACCCACTGCTGACATTTATCTTTGAACAGCAGCCAAAGAGGAAAACGTCCAGAATATTATTAAGATGCAGACTGAGTTGGATGTGACCCTGAAGAGGTTTTATTAAAAAAAAAAAAAAAATTCACAGGAAGCAGTGATGTAGAATCTGCAGAAAAAAGGATTAGACTGGGAGAAAAGGAGTAAGGGAATGGTCAAGCTCTGCCTTGTTGAGTTTGGTTTTCCTGTTGAAACCATGGTCAAACCCCCACAAATTTCAGAGACAAATTTGTGCAAGTGGGATGATATCATACATATACCACCTGAAGGTAAAGAATTTCCTTAAGAACATGGAGGACATTGGATCTAACAGATCAGATGAAAGAAGTTAATCTTCCTGCTGGAAGAACTGGTCAGATGTTGTAAAGCTGCCGAATGCAGATGGGAGTGCAAAGTCACTTCGTATTTTAGGATTTTTTGTCAAATAAGGATAATCTAGTATTTGTCCATAACTGATCTTTCAAATTACTTTTTTTTCATTTATGTGCTATAAGTCAGTGTTTACAACGTTGGTGATTAATATTGAAACAGCAGTTATTTCTCATTTATTACTGTGGATGTTTCATATTGTGTTTTAAACCATTGTGAATATTCTGCCAGAAGGCAGTACGAACTATAATTGTCTCTATTACTACTGCAATTACCAATTTCCAACCACAGAAGCAGTGCTTGAAATGATCGACTCTGTCAGGAAGAAAATACTACTGTTTTGTTCTTTTAATCACTTTTCTGTTTCCTGTTCTTATGTTTTATACTCTAATTCAACAAGTTTTAATTTTTTTAATATAAGTTTTCATATTAATTTTTTTTTTTCACTAATGGTAACTATGTCCCTGAAGTTCATTACAGTGAACAGCAGCATTTCTTCTAGAAGATGGTTTGTGACTGGAAAGTGTAGAATCATACAAATAGTAGTCTATGCAATTATGGCATGTAGGCTTCACCCTTTAGCATCTTCTAAATTTCTATTAAGTGATGAAAGGAAAGTCACATATTCCTCATATCCCTTAAAATATGGTTTCTAGAGAAAATACATATGTTTTAGGAAATTGTTTACTGTTGGGTTTTTTTTTTGCTTAAGAAGATGAGCATTTATTCTGGTATATGGTATATAAGTACTATATCCAGTCGTATTTTCAGAATTCTGCATTTTCTTAACTGTTGAAGTAGATAGTACATTAGAAACCTGTTTTTCTGTGGGCTTGATACAAGAGATGGACATCAAAGGACTTTATCTGTCATATCTCCTGCTCTTTCTGCCCATCTATGAGCAAGCAAATCTGAGATCTTTAAGACCCCACTTTCACTAACATCAGCTCAAAGCTACGTTCAGACTGAGGAAGCCTCCTCAGACACCAGATAGCAGTACCTCCCCTTAGTCCTCTTCAGCTCAGGAATCAGAGGTGTTGTGCTGGTGACAGAGCATTCCTACTAGGGGTAGGAAGAGAGAAAAGCCAGTCATCCACTCATATCCATCATGTCTTTTTGTCTGCTTGTGCCTTCATCAGCAGTGGGACAAATGGGGTGTAGACGGGCAGATGTGTGTCTTGTAGTCAGGTTTTTAGCAGTCTGTTGCAGCTGATCAAAGCTGTCCTTGTGTCTGGGACACTCAAAATATTTCCCCCTGTACAGATGTTATGTGATGTAAGGGAAAGTAATTTCATGCTCTGTTTGTCCCACCAAGACTCATTCTCCTCCACTGTGTTGCTGATTGCATAATTGCAATACCTGTTCAGTCTCTTTCTATTTTCCCAATGTGGTTAAGATTTCCTACAGGTTTGAAAGAATTTAGGAGGGAACCAACAGACAAAAGGTGAATATTCTTACTTGTTTGTGCATATGCATAGGGATGAAATGGAAACTTGCTTCCTTAGGAAGATGGTGGAAAAAAAGAAAATATTTCATTTGTGGAATGGAAGACATGGTAACTATTAGTTACTACTTTCAGTGAAGTATTGCTTTTTCCTTGGTTAAAGTATTAGATTTGTTTTGTAAATTATCCTAGAAGCTATGTAGAAAGCAAGGCTATTACTGTTGTTAAGCAACAGGACTCTGGCCAAGATATTTTTACAGTGACTGATTAGTCAGCCTGACTGCAATATATCTGTTCATTACTTTAATTAAATGGAAAGGTAACATCCCCTAATGGATTATGGCATAATGCTGCCTACCATTAAACGGGATGGTTGTGCCTTGAAGTTGCACACAATGGTAAGGGATGAAGAAAGGACACACAGTCTTTGATTTGGCTCTGCTGAAACCTTTTAGCGATTGATCTGCGTCCTGGTTCAGCCTTAGTAATGTGAACACACCACAGCACTGAAATAAAGCACCTTTACAGGCTTGAGCAGTGTCTAAGGAGCTCAGGGTGCAGGCAAAGTTCAATTCCATCCACCCACATAGGCAGATTCTGAGGCTCCTCAGAACAGGACCTGGATGAGGTAGAACCAGTATGGGTAGCAATAATGAGTAGCCAGTGAGACAGGATGACTATCCTAATGGGTCCAAGATCTTGCTTTTGTTCTCAGACACACTAGTCAGGGTAGAAAACTGAAACCTCTACTGATCTTTCAAATAACTGACCAAAGCTCATTTTTTACTTTTAGCCCCACAATTGCCACAAGATGTAGAAGATGAATATTCAATACCTTCTCTGACTGAGGTAAACCTCACATTTTCTCTGTCAGGAGAGCAACCTAACCCAGGAAACTACCCTGAACTATCCTGTCTGTACTGAATCTTTTGCAGCAAATAATCTGATATTTCAGAGATAGGGAACATGATGCTTAAGCCTAGTGATCATCCCAAATTCTAGAGACAGAAAGACTGGGATTCTGATCCTTTCTCTAACTTATATGAGGAAAACCAATGTCTGATCTCTGGTATGAATGCATGCTGAGCAATGGTGGCATGCATGAACAGGGACTTTCAGACCACAGCTTCAGTTTAAGAGACATCTGTCAAAACTATGCTTCAAGAAGCTAAATTTCTTTTTGGATACTTAGATCTGATGGGTGACATTTCAGTACCCCTGAGGAAAAGGTCACCTTTTGTGTATTTTTTGCACTGCCCAGAGCAGAATCTGGCAAGGAAGAAGCAATCAATGGCAAGCTGACTGAACTTGCACCACCTGCCTTGCTGTAGGTGGCATCAAGCCCTTCTAGAAAGGCCTTTTAAAATAGTCAGTTTATTAAAGCATATATGAACTGCAATTTGAGAAATTCTGGATTGTCCTTAATTTTTAATTTCTTTCTGTTGTTTTTATTTTCCAAGTTCTTTTGTGAATTATTTTAGCACTGACCAAATCTTTTGCACTGTAATTGGGAGAGGAATTTCTAATTAATGCATTGTATTCCATAGCAACAAAAACATTTCTAGACACAAATGAGACCAGTGCTAATGATACCATCCAAAAACCAATGATTCTGAGTCTTCACTGAAGATGAATACCGTGGAAGATTTTATTTACAAATGCATACAACAAGAAAAAAATATTACAAGTCTGTCAGATAAGATTGTTATCCAAAAGATAAAAAGAGTACTCAAATATTTCTAGTGTCTCAATTTTAGCTTGCCTACCTTCCCCATATTTTTTTTTAATGTTTACTTGTAGAGAATATTAATCCCTGGGGTATCATTTGACATTTCTATACCTGTTTGCCCCATGCTATCAGAAGGATCGCTGTTTGTTGTTTCACAGTTTTTACTCTTCTCTATCTGGTACTTCATGCTCTCTCTGTTTATAGCATGTCAGTCTTTTCTTACTGAGAAGTGACATTGTAAACTTGAACATTCCAGAATAATTTGTAACATGTTCTTGATTTTAATGTACCTCCCAGCGTTTAATATGATCATTTTATATTTTTAAACTTCTGATATGGTTTGAACTTAAGCTTGTTTTCTTACTGAGAGAAGAGATATGGTAGAATATTAATTTACAGATCTTGAGATGTTGTAATGCAGAAACCAAATCTGGAGTTACTAAAAGAGTATCTCGATCTAGTTTGGCTAGTACACAAAAGATTTGTGAAATAGACAAATGAGTTTCTTGGACCTAGGCAGAAAGTTCACCAAAATAATAATTATAAAAAAGCAAAATTTCCCTTTTAATACAGTCACTTAAGATGCTATCATCAAAATAATAGCTAACAATATTATAAATAACTCTGTAGGCTTTGTTGAATTTGAAGCTGCATAGCTCAATGCACCATGTAAGTGCATAACATGCCTTAGCCTAAATAAAAAATTATGGAATATAAACAGAGATATATTATGCCTGTCATGGGATTTCAGCGTGGAAAGCTGAGGCATATCCACAAATAAACTGTTTTAGAAAATAAAGGAATTTGGAGAGTTCTCTAACAGAAAATAAGTATGGAAATAAACTCGTGGTGCTTGTTCTCTGTGCTGGTGAATACTGACAGCAGATGTCACCAGGGTCTGCTGGATGGTTTTCCACACAGTTAAATTATTAGAAATTTAGCATGGTTCTGGACTTAGTGTAGTCCCAGCCCCTGAGTACCAATTTTTGCATGAAGTACTCGAGTGCAAATGGGAGCTTTGCCCTTTGGGTGCTGTAGTGTTGGATGGATGGGGAGAGATGGTTAGCAGGAGATGCTGTATTTCATACATCCCTGGAATACTTCCTCTGCTGTGTTTAATTTACCAAACTAAGAGGAATTATACATGGCTCTAGATGACCTTTACTGTAACAGGGGAGGATGTCTTCTTTCTTGCCTTGATTGTGAATACAGGTTGTTTTCTTTTAAAAGAAAACCTTGCTAAGAATTTGTATCAGTAGTTTCACTTAAGGAATGAGGGAGTAGCAAGAGTGGTAGCCAGAGGCCTTGAGGTCCCTGGTGACGTGGAAACCACAACAGTATGTAGGTGCATACAGAGTAAATGGTGTCTGTGGTGCCAGTGGCTGCCCACAAGGCAGCAGTGACAGTCCCTCCATGGTTTAGTCCTTTGGGTATGGCACAAATATTGTTTCCATTTCTCTTTCCAATCATGAAACACCCTGGTACAAGAACAATGTCCTTTGTTCCCATCTATGTCTCTCTTTGTTCCATTTGTAAAACAAGATAGTAGTGATGATATTTAGTGGTGATACTGTAGTAGCAAGGCATCTTGAGATTGACAGATATTATGGAGGAACAATATTAATTTCAAGAGGCAGCTACTGCCACAGCTGTAAATCTGGATGAAATGTATCACACTGAGCAATTCTGACAAAACAGCATTTTTCTAAAGAAAACTGAACCATCTTGTGAGACTGCATTGCTTCTAACAACATTTTTGACAGGAATGTATTAAAATGAATTGTTTAACCTTTTTGTTTAATTTCTCTTATATCAAAATATTTCATATAAATTATATTTATATTTCATATAATATTTTATGAAATATGAATATAAATATATTTAATTATATTATATTTCATATAATTATTTTTTCATGTCTATTTTTCTTTTGACTACTTATGGATAAATTTCACCTGTGAGCTCTCTTTTAAATTCTGTCCTGTGCATTCTCCTACTAGGGTAATCTTTCTAACCCAGTTAGATGACTTGATAACACTGCTTGTGTTACAGTCTGATTAGTGGTAAAAGAGGGCTTTATACTCTCTTTTTGTGGGTTTCTTTGAGAGAAGTAACTATCTCTAGGTATCAGTCCTTCATATATTCAAATCTTTCTGTATGGATCCCCCCAAATCTTCAGTTTCAGTATGGAGCTCTCTCAGGTGTTTGAAATCCTCTGACTGTGAGAGTGCAACATGGTTAGTGTTAAAGGACACTTTCCTCCAGGAGACCTGGGCATGTGAGTAATTACAGAGATTTGGAATAGCATCTTTTAAATAGATGTACTGTTTATTCACCTCAAAGTACATAGGATGCAAACAGCCTGGGGATCACCTACTGCAACACTTATTTGAGATCTGAAGTCTTGAGAAATGACCTTAGCTCATGCCACATCATTGCAATGGCCTCTGTCTAACTTGGCACTGAGAGACTGACTTTTCTCTTCCTGTGACTCTTCCTGCTGCATGTTTCCCTCTACCTTCCTCCAGGCTGAGGTCCTTCACAGTTCAGTGGTCTTTCTAACCTTGAGTAATGGGCTGGTGAAAGATATTTCTTACTGACTGATTCACCAATTATTTCCCCTGAGGAGTTCTAGTATTCTGACTGAAGATATCCTAATGATGACATTACTTTGTTTTCTGCTCATTATGGCTAGCAGATCTCTTTGATTTAACTTCACAGAGCCAACCAAAATAACGTCAAATAGGTAAAACCTGATACATCAAAGCCTCAGATATAAAAAAAGGAAGAAAAATCCACTTCCAAAATAAGAACAGCATATCATATTGGTGAGGATTATAAGAAAATATTTTTACATCTCAAATAAATTAATGAAATTAGATTTCAGACAGGCTACCTAAAATGAGAATCTGATATGCAAGGGAGCATTTCTGTTAGATTTTTATTTTTGGTTTTATGCTATCTTTGCTTAGTTTCTTGTTATTTTCCCTTTCCATTTCTATCCAATGAAATAATCCAGAACTGGATCAGAAATTGGAATTGTACAGTGGCCAGAGACAGAAATGTAGAGGAAAGTCAAGAACTACAGCATAATTGCACTCGCTTAGCTGTGTGTGTCCCCAATCTATTGTTACAATAGCCATTAAGAAATGCAGGAAAAGGATGAAAACACAGGATTAGTTTTAAAGGAATAATTTCTTCCTGTAGTTCTTTAGTCTCTTTTATTGGAAGGAGCTATTTTCAAGTATATATTTGGTATATCTAACTTTGAAAGAGAGATAGTTAAAGAAATGGAGAATTGAAAAATGGGATATGATATCGTATCTTATATTTTTTCTTTAATGAGGACAGCTAGACAGAGTTTACACGGTATATAGCACTATGTCTGAATAATAAAATATGCACTGTAATGACATAGGAAAATTACTTTGAAGCTGGAGAAAGTTGAAACTAGCTGAAATATTATTAAAAAAGGAGCTGAAGGAACAGGTGATAGTAGGTGAAGGAAGTGCTGAGATAGGGACAGTGGTTGTACATTGTTCCTGAAGGTATTGTTTTGAACAGATAATTTTTTATGTTTTGTTTAATTTCATAGGTATGAAAACAGGGAAAGGAGCTTTGAAACTGTCATATGAACTGTTTCCAAGGCATCCTTGGCTTGTGGTCCAGGTCCACATACTTACAATTTCAAGTAAATGACTGTGAAGTCTATTGCATGATACAGTAGGAAATAATCCCCCTGGTAATCACAGTTCTGAAATTCTCTTGGAGATTTATTGCAGAAAATATTTATTTTCATGATGCTTCAAACATTTCATCTTGTTATAAATTCATCAAAACACCTATCTCCATTATCAATCGATGCCATGTTTGTTTAGCTAAACTCTTTAATTTCTGTTCCTATCAACCAGTTGTGTAATAGTAATAGTTGTGTTATGCTGTTAGACATCAAAAAACATTCAGTGATTTATTTTGTTAAGTAGGTGTTTCATTGCTGGGTTTTCTTTGATGTTTATGGTTTTTGTTTTGGGGTTTTTTTTCCCTTTGGCAAATCTGAGGTAAAGTAGTATGTAGAAACATTTTGTAGCTAGAAAAAGGAAAATCTCTTCAGATTGTATGGCAAATAAAACAGTATAGTTTCTGAAAAGACAAACACATCCTAATTCTTAAATGTAGTCTTAGTTTCCTTATTTTCTAGGAAGAAAAGACAAATCTTTCCAGTGATATATGACAGAACTCAGTAACTAAAGAAGATACTCTTGAGAGGAATTGTCTTCTTACCACATCTGATTAATTTTCCCCGATACCTTTCAAAAAGGAATGTAATTTTGGCATTTGGATTGCCAAACCACAACTTAAAGTCTAACTTCTCTGGTAACCAACACATCCTGTTGCTATTTAAAAACATTTAATGAATTGCTGAAATAGGATTCTAATCAGGCTGATACATATTTTGTATGCCATAATACAGGGAAATATTTCAATATGTTTGTTTTTGAATTACAGTACAAAAAGTAAATAAATGTAAAAAAAGTTTTAAAGAAAGTAAATAAATAATTTCATTTTTAATAATACTTGAACTGTAGGATCACAAATTTACCTTTAATGAAAACTTTTTACTTAGTTTCATTAAGAATCCATACAGTAGTGTGTGGTGTATTTTTAAAATAATATGCTAGATACTGTTTCTTCTGTTCTGCCCTTTTTGTCAGTTAAGAATTGATAGGTAATAATAGTTTTTAAATATCACAATCACAATTTTATTGTGTGATTTCATACCTAATGCTATATATTTTTTTTTTGCTGTTACCTATTAATGTCACTCATTTATTTTTTTTAATCAGTCCAACATAAAAAGCAAATAAAAGATATGCTTATATTTATTTGTGTAAAAAGCTGCAACTCACAGGCATCTCATTCACTTTTCTGTGTCTTGTTATGACCACTGGTACTGGATAGGTAAGCACTGCTACATGAAGTGGGAATGAAAACAGTCATACTCTGTAGACAAATGAGTCTTAATCTGCTGTTGGTGTATGCCAGCTTTTACCTGGTGCCCAAAAAGGCACCTCACAACTGAAGGATGTATGACTTGACTTCAGTGTACTCATTATACAAGTTAATGCTGGACAATAAAGAAAATATCCCAGGTGTCACTTCCAGCAAGGTTTGGCAGAAAGTAGGGCAGTGAGGAAGGCAAAAATGAGCACAAATTTTGCAAAACTGAAATCATCTTTTATCACTGTATGTTCTATAACAGACATTGAAACTAGTCTTTCACAGTGAAGAAAATTTTTACAAGTCTTAAAACCTAAGAATAGTCTCCATATTTCCTAATTTACATATGGCTCAAAATTAAACTAATTTGCATTTAGATATTGCTGAAAAAGAGTGCTCTTCAGTTTTGGGAACTCTGAACCCAGGGGGAGCGCAGATAGACAAATATAGCACAATGACTCATTTTTTTTCAGGCACGTATATGTCTGCATTAGAAGTCAGATGGGATAGCCTAAAGCTGAAAGTTTAGTTTTCCGATTTTAGCAGTTGATAGATAAAGGAAACAAAAAAATCATGACTATATGAAAATTAATCAAAAATCAGTCAGTATGTTTTAAGTTTCCTTTAGAATAGTGAATGGCAGGTTGGAATAGCATAATTTCCTAAATCACTTCTCAGATTGTCTGCTAGTAGGTATTTCACTGCAGTACAAACAGTTGTTTCTGTTACCATAGAAGCATCTGGTGGACCTGAACAATCTAAGCCCATGTTTTGTTAGGAGCCTTGTGAATACTGAAAGAGGGAAAAGTATCTTTGGTCTCAGGCTTATGTCTGTATTGTGTCAACTGTTTGAGGAGTAAATTTTCTGTGAATATTGATACACAAGAAATTAAAGATGCAGGCTCAGAAATCCTCTAGGGCCATGTTTCTTCTTATCAGAACAGAAAGATTCCAATTTCACTAATTCTTTATTTCTTCTTTTGTACATATTGCAAATGGAGAAGTTGAACAGTAAAAGCAAAATGTCATATATATTCCTTCTTCCATATTTCTGTTTTGTTTTCTTGCAGGGGTTAAATATTTAAGTGTACATGACAAACAATAAAGAGCAAAGATGAAGTGCAAAAACTTTTCGCTTTTACTTGTGCATGCAAAAAATTATATTTCTCGTTCTGGAGCTACCAAAATGATCAGAATTTCTTCTTTCAGTGGGCTGTGATACTGAGAAGACAACATTCAGAACAGCATGTCAAAATGTCTTCCAAGACAGCAGTGGTGTTGGACACTTGCACTCTTAGGAAAAACAATTGAATGTAAGAACTGAAAAAGTGATGAGCAGGAAATAGAAATGAAAGTAAATTTCAGGGTTTTTTTCCCTGAGCACCATGCTGGTTTTTTCATATATTTTCTACCTTTGTGTAACACATGTAACCAATATCTTTTATAAAGCTTATCTTTTTTCCCCCTTTGAGGCTTTTGTAAAAGTAGAAAATAAATTCTTGCAGTTTTTGATGATTTATTTTCTATTTTCAGCCTGTATCTTAAGTACTCCATCTCATTTTTTGGCTTTTTTATGCCATATGTAGCAGCATGAGAGAAACATTAGTAAACAAGAATGGGGGTCCTGAGACATTTCTTCAAGATTAATTGAATATCCAGGTGCTAGAAATATGAGAACTGTGAATTTAAACTTTTTGAAAGCATGTAGGAAATTACTATTAGGTTACTATTTCTAAAATAGTAATAATAATAATAAAAAAAAGAAGTAAGAATTGCGTCTTTTTTAAGGGTCAGTGTTTTGCAATATATGAATAAAATAAAAGTTATTAGATACAATGGCAAAAATCATAATGGACAAGCAAATGCTGAAATACTTTGTCAAGTTGTGATCAAACTGAGCATATGCAAAAAGGCAGATTTGTAAACAAACCCCCTTTTCATCAAGGACAATTGATTTACATAATGGTGAACTATCAAGGGAACAAATAACTGTCAATCTTTGGGAGAACAGCTAGTTCACTGGAAATTCTGATAATAAAAGTGTTTAAAGGTTAGATATTTGAGGGATAGTATCAATGAATGTTTCTATCTATAAGAATTGGTATTTTTCTTCCCTGAATTTATGCTTAAACCCCCCATTTTTTTACACCTAGGGCATCATTTTCTACAAGGACTGAAACCTAACAGCAGTGATAGAACATATTCTGTCAAATGTGTTGAACAAAAGGTTATGATGAGCCTATGGCAAATAGACTTCAGTGGAGCATGGAAGCAAAAATGAGGAGAAATGGGTTCTTTTTCTTTGTTTTCCTTGCAGTGTGATATCATAGTTTCACAGAATGTTTTGGGTCAGAATGGGCCTTAGTAAAGACCATCTTGTTGCAACCCCGCTTCAGTGGTCAGAGACAACTTGCATTAGACTGTGTTGCCCAGAGCCCCATCCAGCCTGGCCTTGAACACTTCTAGGGATGGAACATCCATGGTTTCTCTGGACAGCCTGTTTCAATGCCTCACCACGCTCATAGGTAAAGAATTTCTTCCTAACATCCTACCTAAACCTTCTGTCTCAGCTAAAACCATTAGCCCTTGTCCTTTCACTACATGCCCTTGTAAAAATTCCCTCTCCAATATTTTTCTAGAGCCCCTTTAAGTATTGGAAGGTTCTAGAAGGTTTCCTTGGACCCTTCTCTTCTCCAGGCTGAACAACTCTAACTCTCTCAGCCTGTCTTCATGGGACAAGTGCTCCAACCCTATGATCATCTTTGTTGCCTCCTCTGGGCTCATTCCAGCAGATCCATATTCTTCCTGTGCTGAGGACCCCGGAGTGGGACACAGTACTCCAGGTGGGATGTCAAGAGAGCAGAGTAGAGGGACAGGATCATCTCCCTTGATCTGCCATAGTATTTCCTACTTGAAAAACACTGGGAGATAGTTTCTGACTTATGACTGCTCATAATTTTTTATGAACCAAGACTGGCCTAGATCATATTCTCTAGTTTATAAAAGTAAAGTAGGCTGAACTGTAAAGTTGTATAGTTCGTATAGTTTCAAAGAAGTGTGCTGCTATTCCCCATTGTTCAACAAGGTCTTGGGAGGGAAATGATCTGACAAGTCTGTCACAGACAACTTCCTTTGGGCCCCATCAATAGTACACTAACAAGATTATTAAAGCTGCCATCTTTTCAACATCTATTGAAAAAAGCAAGGGCATATGAAGTTGGGGTCAGAGGGATCTTGCCTGTGTACTTGCAGATAATACAAATCAACTTTAATAATTACATGATTATATCAAGGCAATATTTATGTATTATACTGCTTATCATACTATTTCTGGTAAATGAAAAAAGACTGTACTTCAGGGGCTGCTCACAATGGGACCATCATCAGTGTCTAAATATACTTAGCTCTAGTAAGATGGGTGGAATTGTTGCAGCCTACTTAAATTTAGGCTTTTAAGTTTAAAACTTCAGGTACAGCAGCCAGTCTGACAGGAAGCCTTGTTTTTCTTCTTGTATGATTTTCCTGTGAACAGAGTATAACCAGGATGGCACTCCAGTTTTGGAGACACTTTCTGGCTCATTCGAATTCACACAACAGTATTACCTGTGTTATGCAAGAGCTAAAACACAGGAATCAAAATTTTTGAAAGTCAAAACATTTATGTATGGATCCAAGTCATTTTACTAACCCTTTTGTATTTCAGTCAAGCTGTTTTGTGGTTATAAGGAATTTCAAAGAAGTAAGAGTAAATTAGAAATGGAAAAAAAATGCTTGCAGCCTCTACTATCTTGAGAAAACTTATAACTGTATTTAATACAGGTATAGGATCCCAATATAATATTTTACAAAAGGTGAAATCAACCAGAAGAGAGCTGCAATCCCCATTCTTTGGGTGCTTTCTGAGATGTCTGACAATTGCAGTGACACTGAGAATTAATCATGTTTTATTATGCCATTGAAGCCTAAGCCACGGATCAGCCTTTGGTTGGCTTATGTATGTTTAAATCATAACAAGAAGATGCAGTGGGCAGGTCTAGTGAAATCCTTATTCAGCAAACTGCCAGTGCTCACAAATAACTTATAAATAATGCAAATTGTACTCACCAGAAATCATGGCTTTAAGAATAGTGTGGGATTCCTGCAATTTTTTATGGGACTCGAAAATAAATGATAGACAGATACAAGCAATAAAAATAATCAAAGAATCCCAGAACAAGCTGGGTGGGAAGGGACCACAAGGATCATCAAGTCCAATTCCCTTCACCATCTTTGTAATCTTCCTTTGGATGCTCTCTAGGAGCTTAATATCCTTTTTACACTGTGGTGCCCAAAACTGCCCCAAGGACGCAAGGTGAGGCTGCCCCAGCACAGAGCAGAGTGGGACACTGCCCTCCCTTGTCTGGCTGGTGATTCTGTGCCTGATGCACCCCAGGACAGGGTTGGCCCTCCTGGCTGCCAGGGCACTGCTGATTCATGCTCACCAGGACCCCCAGGATCTCATTTCCGTGGCTTTCCAGAATCTAATTTTCCATTCTGTACATACATGCAGGGTTACTCCATTCCAGGTGCAGAATCCAGAATTTTCCCCGTTGAACTTCATATGGTTGCTTGTTGCCCAACCCTATGATTTGTCGAGGTCTTTCCACAGGGCCTCTCTGCTTTTGATGGAGTCAAGAACTCCTCCCTCTTTTGTATCACTTGTAAACTTGCTCAGTATCCCACTCAGTCCTGCTACATCATTAATGAAGATGTTGAAGAGGACAGGGCTGAGAGTGGAGCCCTGTGGAACCCCCCTAGTGACAGGTCCCCAGACTGATGTCACCCCATTCACTATAACCCTTTGTGCCTGACCTGTGAACCAGTTGCTCATCCACCCCATGATGTGTTTATTCAGATGTGTTCTGGACATTTTGTCCAGAATGATCCTCTGAGAGACAGTATCAAAAGATGTAAATCCTAACAGATTACATCAACTGGTATCCCTTGATACCCAGGTGGGTTACCTTGTCATAAAAGGAAATCAGGTTTGATAAGCTGGGCTTTTCTCTTATGAAGTCATGCTGGCTGTGACCAGTGACTGCGTTGTTCATCAGGTGGTTTTCAATACCTCCCAGAATAAAATCCAAGATTAGAACTAGATGGAAATAAGATGATCAGGCTCAAAATAATTGTGGAAGAGATCTGTGCTTTCAAGTGTTTATCCCAGGAGTGGATTCTGAGCTCCGAATGTCTTCTGGTCATACAGCTTCAGTACACATCTCTTGTCAAGCACGTACACAAGCACGAAGCCTGTGAGCAGCCCTGTGTGTTTCCTTCTGGTCAGATGTGTGTGGGTTCCAGTCCCTGTGTCCCGTTTGTGTACTCCCTTCAGGCTTTGAAACCCTCTTCAAGGAGCATTTAGGGTTCTCATCACTGGGCTTGAAGGCAATTGTGTCCTTCCTGGAAGGTAGCTCTAACTGCTGGGTGGTGCTGGGGAATTAATGCCTATGTCGTGTTTATGACACTGAGTATTGCTTTCCTTCTTATCTGTTCTAGCTTGTGAAGTAGGAAGACAGCATCACACATATTCCTCCTTAATAAAAGGGAGCGGAGGAGCTCTTTTAGCTTAAAACCAGCACTGACCTTTAGCTGATGGAAAAAAAATATACATGTCAGCATATTTATGTGCATGTACGTGAGTGTATGTAATCTTTTGTGGTATTTATACTTCAAAAATAGCCTATATGTTTTATAATTCAAGAACAAATAAATATTTTGAAAATAGTAGTATTAGTTATGATAGCTGGTATTAGACTGTTCTTGTCTCTGTGATAACAGTACCAGTTAAATTGCTATGATGAGGAAAGCAATTCATAAATATTGCAGTAGCAGATGTGACTGAGGAAGTGGTTTGCAGTTCCAAGGCTATCACTTTGATTGATTGTAGTGACAGTGAAGTTGCTGGAGGTTATATTTTTTAAATTAGACTTGAATTTAAAATAGAATACTAGCTCCCTCTTTTGTGTCAGAATCTGTTATTTATCTCTGATACTAAAGAGAACATGATCTGGAAAAGTAGACATTACTTAGACTTAAATCCATGATTTTTAAGAGTAGTGTACCTAGAAATAGTTCACATTAATTGACTTTATTGAATTTATAATGCTCCAGATAATATATCCTGAGGAACAGAGTGAAGCATTTATAGAACCATGACGTAAAGCAGTGTGTGTACTGGTTTCTATTTGTATATACGAGCAGCTCTGCTCTTCCCATTGTATTAGCAGGCCATGCCAAAATGTCACCGTGCATCATGAACTGATTTCCAAAGACCTCCTTTTCCTGAGGCAGAATCCTTGTTTTAGTGTTGGGGCAGGAAAGTGATAAGTAGCTATCTAATTTAAATTTGTACTATTAATATGGGTAACTCCCCAGAGCACAGCAAACTCTCTTCATTAGAAGCATTATAAACATTATAAACAATCTCTTTTGGATTTAATGAGGTCTTTTGAAATATGCAAAAATTGATGATTTTGATGATGATATTTTCTTCAATATTGAATCATGTCAGTTTCCTTTGTATTTCCATTTGTTCACAGTCTTTCAGTCTGCACAAAAATATTTTTTTATGAACATACTTCTCTACACACACAGAGTTTCTCTCAAGATTATAGCTAATTTGATGCTCCTTTATCATCTGAAATTTATAATGCCCATCTCATGTTACTCTTGTGTTTGACTTGCATTTCCTGTGGGTAAGGCAACTTAATGGTAAAATAGAGGAGTCACAGAAGTGGTATACAAAACTTTAGATCCTGCATTCTAAACATAAAAAGAATATACTTCAGTTTCTTAGCAACACTGGCATAATGATTCAAAAAATACATACCCATTTTGGAAGGGATTCTAAGACATATAAGCATAGTACATTAATAACCCTTTCTTAGATACGTTGTAACTTCCATGTTCTGTATGCTGATCTTTTAGGAATACATATGGATCCTGTTGACCTGCACCTAGGAGTGGGTAATTCTTATTACAAGTGGCTGTTCCCGGAAGTGTATTTTGTATAGTAATTGCCAGAAACTCTGCCTTCTCAACATAAATAAGATGTATTTTGATGTAAATGAGAAAATATCTGCAGATCAAAATAAAATTTTGACATTACTAATTAAAACAGTTGCCTCTTCATATTAAATTCATGTGAATTTTGCATCCTACCATTATGAATGAGCATTGAATTCTGGAGATGACACAAAATTGCCTGGAGTGACTAATATGCCAAAGGGTCATGCTGCCATCCAAAAGGACCTTTAACAGGCTGGGGAAATGAGCTGTCGGGAATTTCATGAAGTTCAACAAAGTGCAGTCCTGCACGTGGGAAGGAACAACCCCAGGGACCCATACATGCTAAGGACCAAGCAGCTGGGAAGTAGCTTTGAGAAAGAACTCCTGGGGGTCTCCAAGCTGAACATGAGCCACCAATCTGCTCTTGGAGCAAAGAATGTTCATGGTACATTAGAAGTGCTGTCTGTAAGTCAAGGGAGGTTACCTTTCCCCTCTGCTTAGAGCCCTGGCGAGGTCACAGCTGGAGCTCTGCATCCAGTTCTGGCCTCTCTGGTACAAGAGAGACATGGACATACTGGGGAGAGTTCAGCAGAGGGCCACAAATGTGGTGAAGGGCCTAGAGTATTTCTCCTATTAGGACAGGCTGAGAGGGGAGGCACTGTTTGGCCTAGAAAACCTTGGTGTGCTCTCAGGAGTACGTATGAGTGCCTGAAGAGAGGGTGCAAGAGGGATTTAGCCAGGTGTGCTCAGTAATCAAAAAGAGGCAGTGAACACCAGCTGAAACAGAGAAGGCTCAAGATGAATACCAGGAAAGACTTTTTCACTATGAGGGTGACTGGTCACTGGCACAGGTTCCCCAAAGAAGTGTGAAATCTCTCTCCTTGGAGATATTGTTGGACATGGTCTTCAGCAACCTGTTCTAAATGGGTCTGCTTGACCAGGGGGTTTAGGCAACATGTCCCTTGGAGATGTGTTTCAATTTCCACCATTCTGTGATTCTATGACCTGTCATTTCTCATTCCTTTAATTTTATATCAGCTTTCATGCTTTGGTATGCAGGAAGCAAAAGCAGCCAGGGAGACTGCTGCAAGATTATATGCACAGTAATCTCAAAAAATTATATTTTTTTTGCAAATTTTAGCAGTCTATACTTGAGAAAAACTTTGCTTTAATATAGGAAACATCTCAGAAAGGTAGAGTTTAATATGTACTTTGATTTTATCTGTGGAATTTAGCCTGGCATTTTGCTCTTCTTGAACTGTGAACATTGCATATATTTTCACACTGCTTTTCTCAACTGTTCCTAGTAGGCACATACTGATTTAATCAAATCTTACAGCTGTAGCTGAGAAGTGTTCTGAATAATAATAAGGCTTTTATACTGAATATGACTTCATTCAGAAAATATTACTGATGCAAGATGGCAGATTCATTAAACTACCTAATTATCAATGTGCTTATACTTCAGAAAATTCTATTTTTTAAAGTTAGATGACTTGGTTATCTAATAATATTTTATATACCTTGTTTTGCTTTACAGTGTTGTTTGATGAATAGTTCCTGTGAACCAAAAAATTAAACCACTGATCTATAATTAGCTTCATAAGACAGGTGAGACTTTCTTGTTTGGTGATTTTCTATGTGAGGAAGAGCATGGAGATTTTACATGGAAACACAAGATTTATTCCTTAAGGAAGTTGGTCTTTGCAAGTTGCAGAGCATCAAGGACGCTAAAGAAATCAAGGATGCTGATAAAAAATAACATTTTAATTAAAAAATATTTTTTTATTGACAAAGACATCGTGCTGCCATTATGAAAATTATACTTGCTTGCTAGTAGCCCTATTTCATTAGTGCAGATAGATAAAACCAAAAAAATTCTTTCTTCAATAACTAGACAAGGAAAGAAAAAAGGACAGCTGGACATTTGAGTAAATGAGAGTAAATGAGAGTAAATTTGATCTCTTTGCTATACATTGAATTTACTTTAGCCTATTGGTACTTTTTGATGTTTAAACAACCATATATTTGAAACTACTGCTGTCCTTTGATTGAGACAGAACAACTGGTTCAGTCTTTCTCGTGTTAGTAAAACCATAGTGTAGTCTTCATACATAGGTCTAGTGATTAAAGATTCCTTTCGAAAGTAAAACATAAACAAGAGTGCTTCCTATCAGATTCTGTTAAAGTTTTACTTTAGCCTTTACTATTGAAGAAGGAAATTTTGGGAGTCCCCATTTAATTTCTGATCTGTGCTTTGGTTGTCTGCAATAAGGAGTAACTATTTTTTCTTCCAATGTCACATCATTCACTGATCTCATATGTTGAAGAAACATTAATCACACTCTCTTTCTCAAAGTAGACATTTCTCCCTTAAAATTCTGCTGTGTTTTTCTAATTATGATCCCATTTCATGATATCAATGAAACATTTTCATTCACAAATGAGTCTAATTAATAAAATATCTGTCTACAAAATGAACTGCCTAACAATTTTGGTAATGGAAAAACTGAAAATATTTGCCATGTATGGCTGGGGAACGACATGACATTGGTCAACAAGGTGCTAGAATCAAGACACTAGAAATGGACAATTATAAAATGAAAGTATCTGGTGCTCCATGTGTCATGCTGATTTAGAAGACAAAGGGATAGAATTTTCCTTACGGAAGCTGTGCAAAAAAACACTGGAGCTTAGCCAGTTGGCGTTTGTAGTTTATGCTCTATACACAATGAAACTTCAGTCAGGATCATTTATGTTGTAGTAAGGAAAGATGTTCTACCTTCTATGATTAGTTAATATAATGGCTGATTGCTTACATAGATCATATCTGATCCTGCTTTCAGGGAAAATACAGAAAATACACTGTGAAAGTCTAATTGCATAAGCAGCTATTTCTGGTAAACAAAAGCATGTACAAGAGAAGTGAGGACTATCCTTTTCTCTGGGAAAGATGCAGAGGAAAATTATGTCACTGGGTACTGCAAATTATATCCCTGGGTGTTGCTCCTGCTCCAGCATTAAGCGCAGGATATATGATGACAAGGCTTCCAGACTGTCATGCAACACATGTAAGTGAAACTCACCCTAGCAGAACATAAAGGTAAAAGTTGAATTGGATAAAAAGGTTCTTTGATTTGCATTATCATATCATAATGTTTGTTTCCTTTTTTCCCCAAAGGATTATATTTTTTTCTCCTGAAAGAAGCTCTCATTATTTTGAGGCACAAATGAAAATTTCATAGTGTTAGTCCATACCTTTGGGAAAAATTCTTACTGATATTTTGGTCACAGAAAACAATGACCCAATGGGCATTGTTATTCTTTCTGCTATATATTTCTTTACAATTTTAGGAAACTCTCATTCTTGTTTAGAACAGGGAGGGAAGAAATTTTTAGGTTTAAATTTAGCTGAGGTTTTTGCCATATCTTAGGAACAGAAATCTAAACCGATTGTTATTAAGTCCTGTATTATTTAATTCTATATTATTTAATCCTATATTAATTACCTATATGAGACTCAGAGTAGAGATGTCTGAAATATGATGTTTGGACTCATCTCCTAATGTCTGGGCTTCCTCTTGCCCATTTTTCCTTTAAAATACCCCACCTGCATTTGTGACTGCATGAAATAGTACTTCTGGAATATGTTTGGCCTTTATTGAGCTGAAGGTTCTATTGATGCAAAATATACTTCCATGGAACCAGTAAATCAGAGTCTATTATTGAGAGATACTACTTAGCAGTGCATCCAAACAGAATACTTAACACAAGTTAATTAGTTGCCGCTCATCTGAAAACCCTTAAAATTTAATTCTTGATCATTGAAATTAAAAAATTTAAGATTGATGTGCATGACTTTTTTAGATTCCTCTAGTATACCACAGAAGAAAATGCAGTCTAAAGAAAATGAGGCATTTCATGACAGGGTGAAAAACAATATTTATGCAAACCTTTTCAAAACCAAAGAAGAATAAACCAAATAAAATCAAGAAAAAATAATTAGTAGGCTTCTTCAGGGAAATTTCCGGGCAGTGTCTGGAGTTTATTAGTAATTTTGTGACTAAGCATGTTTTAAATATCACTCAATAGTATCTGAATAATCCTATAGTGTTAAGAAAATAGAAATTAAGTACTTTAAGGCATATACCAATGGAGTTGTCCAGTAAAGTAAATGTAGGGCCACTAAAGGGAAACAACGTAAGTCACCTGTTTAGATAAAAGTCTCCCTTGTTATTGTGTAGGACTTTGTGGCTACAAGGATTGTGGCATACAGTACCGCTGAAATTCTTCTGTGTATCACTTTTTCATGAAAAGTGGATAGGAGGGGTGTAATGTTATCACCACAGAAATCATATTCATTATGCAGTATTTGCAAAGGTCTATAAGGGTGATAATCAGTTGTTGTAATCAGTACTTTCAATCTTTCTTCTCTGACAGTGCATGTAAGATGGCAGACATTCTATTTATCTATGCCTTTGGGTTTGTAATAATTACCCTTTTCTGCTATTTTGAGTTTGCAAGAGGTAATGAGGGTAAATTTTAGGTAGATGAGAAGTCAGATAACATGGGTTCATTTGTCTCAATGTCCCTAATCAAAATTAAACCTCTAACCTTTTTGACATTTCAGCTGTAATATTTAATAAATACTAATTTAATTCTGCAATATAGGAGATTGCATTTAAAAGTGTATGGTACCTGAACATTTCTTTCTGCTTTTCACATTCTAAAAGTCACACTTTCCATATCTGTTTGTCCAATTGCCTCTTATCTTAAACAGTTGCCTTGGAGTTCTGTATGTCATCACCACCCTTACATAGGACTTATGAGACCTGAAGGAAAATAAGGCTGGTGTTTCTTTCCATAGTGATAATAGGATTCTGTACAGAACTTCAGGAAAGCTAAAATAATAAAACTTTAAATTCAGAAGCTTATATGAAATGTGGTTTTTATTTATTTGAACATATGTAACTTTTATGAATATAATCCACCCACACCTTGAAGGCAGATGCCACTGGTATTTCCAGAGATTTCCCTCAAATCCTAATAAACACATCTGTGTACTATTTTTGTCTATGTCAACATCATGAGATACAAAAAGATACATTAATCCTGTTACATGGTAAATTAGGCAATAAGCTAGGGGCATTTACATTCTCTAATAAACCAGTGAATATTTCTGGTTTGCCCTCCTTATGCTGGAAGTTTTCAGAATAGTAGAGGTGTAGAAAGCAATGAGAATGGAGTTGAGGAGATTTGGACACTTAATTTTATTTAAGTGAACTATTTTTGGGTTTATTTTTCACTTAGAGAGCTCAGGGCTGTCCATCTTTTCAGCTTTAAAAATAAGGCTCTGCTTCAAAGGTGCGTGGTTGCTTTTGACAAGTGGATGCATGTTACAAAACTTGCACTTTCTGCTTTAGAAGGATGATTAAGTGCCTCCTACTTACATACATAGACTGCTCAAAGCAGGTTAATTAGCCCAGAAAAGAATTCTAAAAATATTTTTTCTTCTTATCAATTTCCCATGGAAACTTTAAAACATGCTCTATTCCTTAGAATGACTTACTTTGTGGATAGTGGAATACTAAAAAAATGACCAGAGGTACTCAAGTGATTTAGTCCATTGTGCAAATATTTAGAAACAAAAGTGTCTATTAATTCATAATTGTTTTAAGAAGAGGCCAATAAAATAAAATATACCTTCTCCAGTTTGATGATGTCATTTTCTCAGCATATTTAACAACCTGTGAACAGTAGAAAATGGAGATGGGATCCCCTCATTACCTGCTGCCTTATGAGAGGTGTTTTCTCTGAACATGTGTAATACATCCTGCGTTTTGAGTTCAATTTAGAAAAAAGACTGATTGTGAATAAAAAATGCAGAATTCATATTTTTCTACTTGCGTAGTCTTGGGAAAAAGGATTTTTATTTTTGAGATTGTTATAATTAGGTCTTCATGATAATACTCTGCTAGATAAAGCAAGTTATTGTATCCTCTGAATTATTATTTAAAAAAATAGATCTCTATACATAAACATTCATTATAAATCACGATTATAATGGACAAGTATTTACACTAGCAGATCTCAACATTAAATATACACCCTTGCACCTTTAAAAATTACTGGAGTAATGTCAAGGTAATTTATATGCAGTCTTCCAATTTTGCTTCAAGAACTGACTAGACAAATTACAGCCCCATTGAGACAGAGACTAGTCTTTTTGATATGTAAGTAATGAGAAAGGTTTCTTTGGAGGAATTATACTGTTCTGACTTAATTTCTTGTGCCATTTATGACACAAATAGTGTAAACACTGATTATACAAGGTTTTTGGTATTGAAGATTTTCTGGATTGGAGCTAAGTGGGGAGTGAAAGGAGAGGAATTAGAGAAGCAGAAACTGTAACCTGCTGGAGGATTTCTAAAGCTGAGTTTTATCTTTACATTAGGCAGCAAACCAATGAATATTCTCGAAACTGGACTGATCATCTTGGTTTCTCTCCCAAAAACTTCATTGTAGCTATACTGCATCTGAATGGGACGGAGTTGTTTCTTTTGTATCTAGTAGGCATCGAATCTGATGATCTAAATTGCCCCAAAGCTTATAAAATCCTCTGCACACTCTTATGTGAAGGAAAGTAGCTAAGAAGGACATAGCGTATAATATTAAATACTGTAAAAGTGCTTTGTTTAACCTCAGGAATAGCCTTTCCTTCCCTTCTCCAAAAGTGAAAAGTGGACAGTCGGGGCATTGGTACTCTCTCTTGAGTGTGAGGTGCCTGGTTAACTTGTCCTAATATGCTGAGAATTAGAATGATTTATGAATTCATTGGAGTTTCTGCCCGAGAGTGTATCTCACTTGCACACAGTCACTCACATACACAAGCCAATGTGCTCGTGACTGGTTGTAGACCCATTGGTTTAATCCTGCACTGCCATAAGCTTTTTCAAAGGAAGTTAACACAGACTTCTTAGAAAAACCTAACAAGAACACCAAATCTGTTCTCTCTAAGATTCAACAGTGGAGATGAATATTTTCAAATTTTCTTGACTTCATGGAAAATTGAGTTTTGTTGATATTGGTAACATTTGAAATGTTCGTATAGCTAACAGGTAAGTTATAGTTACAATTATAACTATTAAAAAAGTTACAGATAATAGATGGCTTTCAAATGACCAAAACCTGAAATCTTTTAAACTTGTTTTGTCAAATGGTGCAATCTTTTATTCAAGTAAATAACAGTTCTTAATTCAACAACTAATGCAAAAACCAGCCATAATAAGTATATAATCCTTCTGCTACAGGGTCAATTTTCACATTTGAAGTTTTCAGTTAGATATTGCAATAACATTAACAAAAACTCCATTGCCAAATTCTTAATTTACAAAATTTTTCACTAGAAGACCAATAGCAGAAATTATTTATCCTCTTATTTGAATCACCAAGTAAAATTGAAAAAAACCCCAACAAAATAACACAGCTAGAAAGAAGTGCAAATTCACTTCAACAAAATGTGAGAATATAAAAGGAAAACTACCATAACAAGATGGTAAGCAAGATAGATACTGAAAGTGAAATTGTCTTTGCATTCTTCTAAATAGGTATTTGAATTAGCAATTGTTGCAGTACAAGAAATGAATGAGAGAAGATATAGTAAAGTACTCTGAAAAATAAAAAAAAACAAGGACAAGGTATGTAAAAAAACCACAGGAAATTTATTTACTGCTTCTTAAAATGAAATAGGTGGTTGTAATTAAGGATGGTGCCAGGCAGAAGATTTTATGTAAACAATCGGAACTATTTTTGAGAAATGTATACCTTCACTGTGAAACTTGCTCATAAATCTGTGCTGTTTAAAAGAATAAATGGAAATAGTAAATGGATTAAGCAAGTTAGTTAAGTAGAGCAGACCAGGCAGAGCTGCAGTCTTATTTCTGTGACATGAAAGGACAGAAAAATGAAAATGTATTTTGTATTTTTCCTAATTCATATATTCCCAATTATTTGCTACTGCCTTTCTTCAGAAACTAGACATGGGAATATTTGGACCTATCATCACAGTTGTTGGACTACCCAGGAGAAAAGAAGCTAGATATGTCTGTCTGAACTTAAATGGCTTTCATACAAAGAGAGATGACAGGACCAGGTTCCTTCAAATTCTGAGGGAGATGGGCATGAAAATCGCACACATGTGTAATACCATTGGTGAGACAGAAAAAAACCCATTTTTCATCTTACACTGTAAAAGATGGCTCAGTACGTAAATCAGACCTTAGTTTTGAACCCCTTTGGCAGGTGTTAGATAACAGCTACTCCTAAAAGAAATGGAGATGTTAAATCAGGCTTTCAGAAATTTATGAAGACATTATTGAAATGCCTGTTATGCGTTTGTCTATTTTAGGACAAGGATTGTTATTTTTCTTATGCAAACTCACACTGAACATTATGAGAATACACTGGCATGAAATAGTATGTTGTATTGAGAATATTCCAGTAATAAAATGAGGAAACTTTCTGAAAGAAATAATCTGGATCACATCAAAAAAGCCTGTATGAAAGAAACACACAAAAATTAAAGTACTTGAAGGTTTTCTAAAGAAGCTTAGCTTATTTCAAAAAACCAATTATCTGCATGATAAAGTATATGAATTATATAATTTATTGAATATAGTCTCTAGTCACATTAAGGATTTAGTTTAGCATAATGAGCATTTTCTTGTGGTGAGAACAGCCAAGCACTGAAATAGGACTGCACAGAAATGTCATGTAATTTCAGCAACAGATGAACTTTAAAATCACTCCTGACAAATGTTAAAAATGGTGCATTTAGACTTGATCCTGGTTTAAAGGAATAGGATGGACTCTACGATCTTTCCTATTCCTCTTCAACTCTACTATTAAAAATTTCTATTATTTTATAATTTAATGAGAGTATCTAACGTTTACTCAGCTTCAGTATTACACAGTGCTAGATCCCAAAAAAGGACTTTGCTAAAGATTAGATAACTGAACTAAGATCCCACAATCCCAAGTGAAGAGTCTGAACATCCTGATTCTTAGCTGCCAAGTCCTGCAAACATGTAAGCACCACAGTGCTCTTGAGGATCACACAGGTTTCTGAAGAGCCATGAGATACTTATCCGTGTGTGTGCAAAGATACAAAGCTGTTCAGGCAGACAAGTGACTGCTGTGTTGTAGAGAGAGACATGAGCAAGCTGCAAGTTAAGGGATTTTTGTGCAGGCAGTTTACCTTGCTTCTCAGACTGTGCTCAACTGTGTCAGGAACACAAATGCTGTGACAACATTGTCAGACTTGACATGACTGCATACAGTTTACCTCCCCATAAGACAAATCTGAATCTGAAAACTGAGTAGTTCTTGATCTCTCTTGCTTGAAAAATACACACAAGCAAACGTGCTCTGAAAATATCTATTCTACAGTCTCTGATCTGAGCTCATGATATGCCACATTCATTTGACATTCAGTCCAGGCACACAGTGCCCCTTGCCTATTTATACACCCTTCAGATATGTGCAAAGGCTAAGAAAAACAAGCAAATTCAGTAAGTCTACATAGGCATTTCTCCTCTTTTTAAAAATGTGGAGACTGTGGGGTATTGTCCTCTCTCTCCAAATAGCCATTTAGCTACGGGCAGAATATTGTTTGCCTCTGAATGCTTTAAGCCCACATCTCCACCTCCCTAGACTGGGGTAAAACTTATGATCATACACTACTCTCAAGCCTACCTTTTGAAATATTTCCACTCTTCATCAGAGTGAGGAAAAAAATCCTGGCTTTATTGAGTGGTTGGAGAAATTCTTGTCCACTGTGAATATTTCAAGGAAGGGTACATTGATTAGTGAAGAGCTGAGGAGAGGAAATAGGTTTTAAATACCACTTCTCTGTAGAAATGCCTGGCTCTGTGTTACAAGTGGGGCCAAATAAAATAAACTTATGTTTATTTTTATTCTGAAGTGCTAAGTTAGAGACTTTTACAATAAAGAAGGTATAGTAATTCTGCTCAGCTTGTTTTCATGTTCTATGTCTGAATCTTGGCAAGTTGTTGCTGAACATACTTGTTATGTTTCCCTCTCTGAGACACCTTGCTACATAAACGAAGTAGGGAGCCAGTGAATTTAGCCCAAAGACTGGGGGACAGCTGTGGAAACCAGGCATCTAGAAATGTAGGCAATACCTACTCAACAGCCATTGTCACTGGGATTAATGGATGTAGCTCATTGTCCAGAGCTGGTGGGCTTATTTCCTATGCTTTCCTTTCCATGTCAGGTATTGCTTCTATGTATAGAAGCAATTTTAGTGAGATTTCCCAGCTTCCTATTCATGAACATTTGCCAAGACCATAGACTGGCTCTGCAATTTATTGGTCCTTGAAATGGACTTTATCTTGTCCCTTCCATCCATATGTTCCTGAGAGATATCTAGTGATGTTGCTCTCTTCTGGGGGGGAGAAAGAAAAAAAGTCGAGGATGTAAACATCAAATAAAGCTGTACTTATTTACATGAATAGTGTAAAAGCTTTGCAAGTTTTCCTTTCTAATTTCTATAAAGGTACTTTGAGAAATAAGTTAGTGTTTCACTGCTTCCTCTTCCAGTATCTTTACCTGATTATTTTAAATTATTCTACCTACATGGGAAGCCACTGTGTGAATTTAACTTGGCACTAGAAAAAAATTCCTTACAGTCAGATAGTCTTCTAGTGGAAGAAGCAAATCACTGTATCTTCAGAAACTTAAAATAATACTAGGCAAAATACTCCATTACTGTACTGAGAGCTTATGTAACAGTTTTCTTAATTTGTCTGTTCTTCCTGTTCACCCAATGGTTTTCTGAGGAACCTTTCTGTAATAGATTTCAGGGCATGGCTGATTTTCAGATTAAAAATAGAGAGCTTTGAAAGTCTCAATTATAATTCTAATAATAGAAGTGAATATCCAGTACCCAAAATTTCACAGGCACTTTTAATGAAATTAATTGGGTAGATCTGTCTAACTGATTATTACTTTCCTTTTTTGATCTAGTGATTTTAAGAGAAGGTATTTGCATGAAAGTTTCTAGTATACCAATAAAATACAGCCTGTAAACATTTGGGTGGGATTTTTTTCCACCTTATTCTGCTAAGAAGATTGAATCTATTTGCCGTTTTGGTGGTAGGGAATGTAATGTACACTCACAGGTGCTGGGAGATCCTCACCGACAGTGGCAGGTGTTAGGAGATGGGAGGCTTTACCATGGTAAATTCCTGTGTTCTTCAGATCCTTTAAAAAGCTTACACATATTGAATTCATGAGCTGATTTGTTAATTTGTTTATTTCCACTACAATTTGTTATGTTACATTCCTGTTATGAATGAAAATTCAAGTCTTCCCATCAAAGGACATAGGGCTGTAGAATAAATTAGGCTGGAAGTGAAATTCGGACATTTTTTCTAGTCATTGCTCCAAGGCAGGACCAATTACCAAGTTAGATCAGGCCCTAAGGTTACACTCACTGATTGTAATGGGACAAAAAGGTGAGAGAGGCCCATCTTAACAAAAGGCCTGAAAACTTATCTTTTTGCTTGCCACCTGTGTCTTTTCTAGGGCAGAAACTTCTTTATCTGTTTCTTTAAAGTCAAATTTTAAAAGGCTTTCCTAGCTGCACAAACTCCACATGGTATTACTGGAATGCCTTGAAAGTCACCTTTTCTATCAGTTCTATCTATCTCTGCTTTTGGCATCACGGGGTCAGGAGGTACTGGTTCCTTTAAACAGTCAGGGGCAGTCACACTGCAGGCTTGGCAGTGTGGAGCTGGGTGTGGAGTGGTTTTTGGTGCTTGGGCTGGCCAGTTTCCTCCTCCTGACACACGCACAGCACTGAGCACGGCAGCACCAACACCTGCGGATGCTGGCACACAGCGGGAGGAAGCTGTGGGGGGCGGCAGTGACCCCACACATTCTGGCACTTCTCATCCGCTGCCAGAACTGCTCCAGAAGCTCCTGCTTTCCTGGGAGGGTTCTTTCTGTCCACCATCTTTTCCCTTTGCCTCTCAGACCATGTGGTTGCCTGGCAGGCACCATCCCGGGGAAGGGAGATGACGCCCTTCTCCATTTGCCTCCCTATGCATGGTCGGCAGTGGGGGCCTCCATTTTGGAAGGGGAGTACCCAAGCATTTTGGCTGTCTCTTTGTTCCCCAGGAATTTCTGAGATTTAGTAATTTTGTATCTAGTGATTATTCACTGCTATTTTTTTTTTCCTTGCTCATTTTCTTGTTATTAAATTGTTATTTTTTTCACTTATATCTACTTGTATTCCTATTGGTGGAAGGGGTTTGGTTAAAACTGAGGGGGATGTAATGCATTTTAGAGCATCCACCTCTTTAAATTTTCTTAAATCAAGACACATGGTTTCTTCCAAGAAGAGAAACTCTTCTAGAGATTCTCACTTGGCCCAGGGCAAAATAAGCATTAAGGTCCTCACACACACTTTTGAAAACAAGTCTGAGTTTATGATACACTGAAAACAGGCAAATGTGATGCAATCAGCACAGTTGTTCTTAAGGAATATCCAGGGGATATTAGTTTTCTAGGGAGCCTAATCACAGTTGAGTTGTACCCAAACAAAAAGATCTAGGTGCTTTTAGAAAGAGGTGAAGCTAAATTTGTTTTTTTAAATGTCCAAACCCTTCCCAACTCCAGAGCTACTTCTGGCAACAAATTGCATTTAGTTTCTCACATGTGAATTGCCTGTTAGTTACTTCATGTAATTGACTCTGATTGATCTAATTTAGGTAAATATTCTGGATCTCGTTAATTAGAACCTTAGCTTGTATTCTCCATGAACATAGATGTGAATTACTAAATTTCTTCAGGCCAAAAAATTTCTCTTTTGTGTTTTAATAAATGTTTTGTACCCTTTTAACAAATTAAATTATAAGAAATACTAGACATCTCTGTGTTAAATGATCCAGTCTATTTGACCAAAAATTTTGTTTTCAGAGGCACAAATTCTTGTAATTTTTCACATGTAAAGTTCATAACAATTTCTATTTAGTAATACCTCAATATGAGGAAGGCTAGCCAGATAGATTAAAACATAATTATATCTAAACCAGAATATTTTAAGCATTTCTTGACTTAAACAAATTATTTGTTTTTCTTTCTTAGCACTTTAACATTTCATAGTCAAAGATTTTTACAGGTTACTGTCTCTGAAATTAGGCATTCTGGGACCTATAAGGTTACTTACTCAGATTAAAGACAAAACTCTTAATTTCAGTTCTCTGTAAATTGAGGTTTTAAATATTATCTCCAATTATCCACAACTTTTCATGTGGAATTACATTGCCTAGATGAGGGGTTACATTCTTTAGATCTAAATGTTTAGCCAGCCATATGATGGAGAGGGATTAAATTTCCTTTTTTCCTTAAGGAAAGGTCATGGCTGATTTGCATACACACACGCGCCCTTTGATTGCCAAAATGTTCAAATAGTGTATTCATTAATCTTTGCCTAAAAGGATAAATTCTCAGAGATTAAGGGATTAAGGGACATTAATAATCACACTTTGCCACAAAACAGGTAATAAGCCTTGCAGTGACTTTTAATAGATGATTGCAGTCCAATATTTTCTGAGACTCCAGGTGTTACAGGTAAATCACTGTGGCTATGCTGGCTATTTTTGCAGTACAACTGCCCTATGCCATGCTCTTGGCTGGTCAGGCCCAAGGGCAGACTTACATCGTGGATAGCAAGTGTTTAATGGTGACTACAGACTGCCATTTTGACATCTCCAGCACTGCCCAGAACCTTGTGTGTATGACATTTGCTTACAACTCCCATCTCGAGTGACTTTCCCTATGGATGGTCCTCTGCTTACTCACTTGTCTTGTTCCTCTCTGCTGGCTGTAAATTGAAGTTATAATTTCCCTTGCTCTATGTTCATATCTTTATTCACTCTAGCTGTCCAATCCCTGTTTATGGACTGAGAGGAGTTCCAGAGTGTGCTGTAAGGATGGCTGCAATATAAACTTGGAGTGTAGGAGAGAGGGAGTCTGTGTGGTATCTAGAGCCTGTGATGTAAGGTAGGCATCAGGGAGGAAGGAGAATCAAAGTCCCTCAGTAAATTACACCTGTAATCAATTTGCTTTTGACAGAAAACCACAAAAAGCAATAGTCCTGCCAGACAGGTTGTTTCCAAAATTTCAGTGGAAGGTTTTGTGTTCCAAAGGTTTCCAGTGTTCTCCTTGTGGAGCGAACCAAGCTCATTTCTAAACCAATGCCATGACACAGAATCTGCAAGTCATCTGTGGATGCTTAGACATCTGCCTATGCTCTTGTCAAATACATATATTGCATATTGTTTCTAGCATTACTGGAGGGCTGGGCTCTGCTGGACAACTGAGGTTTGATTGCTAAAATAAGTCTTCCTTCTGGGTTGAACAGCTAAATAATCTAGCTAGGCTGTCTGTATTCTTCCTTTGGTAGTTCTGAATTACTAACTGCTAAGCCTAATGGAAACACTATCTATCCCCTTATCGGTGGAGAGATATGCTATCTGCTCTTAAAATATCTGTTCCATTTATTTTTCATGGCTTTAATGTTTTCACTACTTAGTATGAAGGAGTTAAGCACAGACTTCTAAGATTTGCTTTCAAATTTTCAGTCTTCACAGGAGTGACTATCAGATGGAATTCACTTGTCTTTATGTAGTTCCACTGAGAATTAGCATTTCTGTAAGTTTTTTCTATTACTTTCTAAATTGTTGCTGATTATCTCTATGATCTGATTCAATATTCATTCCCTCAGACCTGAAGGCTACTGATGAGTAACTTAAGCAGAGCTCTTTGGGAGCTCTTTTTTCCTGTGGATGGTCAGGAACAATGACTGACAATAAAAGACTATGCTCTTTTTCCAGAGGATTAATCAATCATGATACAAAGTGAAAATATAATTATTTTACAATTATATTCTAAATAGTTGATAATTGAACAATTTTGTTCTTGATGTGGGATAACTCCTAGAAGAGTAGAAAGTCTTTGAAAATTTAATTCTCTCTGGGATAGTCTTAACACACCATGAACCTTACAAGCTTCCAGGCTTAATGGGCTTTCCTTCCCACTTGCCAACTGTAATTAAAGGCAAACTCTGTTGCAGTATGTTATTCTATTAGCTTGCATAAAATCACTCACATTTGCATCAGCCTGTCAAACCTCATATTTGATCCTGCCTAGTCTGCTGAATAAAGCAAGAGATTTCCTTTCTTTTTCCTCTGGCCATTGCGGTATTCTAAATTAATTTTTCTAGCTCTTTGTTTCTGCAACTGTGAACCTGACAGGTAGTACAGTTCTCATTACCAAGGCATTTGCTAGTTCTGGTACCATGCTGCTACTTTTCTTCATGCCACAGGAAGACTATTTCCTAGTCAAAGAAAAAGTAAGTTGAAGGGTCGCAGAGGCTATCTGTATAAAAGTGACAAAATAATGGCACAGATTCTACAGACAGAAACTTGACAAAATTTTCTCCCATTAGCAAAGAAATAATAATTGGATTTCCATTACTCTTTTAATTCCTTTACATCTTAATATATGTTAGTAACTATAGTTGTGATTATGACTTATAATCCTTAAATATACCATGGAAAATGCAGTGATAAGCCAGCAAAACTATTCCTACAAATTCTTGATAAAACTATTGGCTTTTACTTTGAAAAATTGGGTAATGACAATGTAAAGCAACTGATTATCTTGTTAGATATATTTATTTACTTTCACAATTAAAACATTAATTTTAAAAAAGGGACCCGAATCTGTCATGACTCTAATTCTCTCCATCCAGAAAATTTGCAAACTAGTTTGCAAATCATATGCTTTTACTTTGTTGATACATAGTTCCTTTATAGTGAAATAGAATGTTTATCTATGTAGAACAACTCTGTAAGTGTGTTTGTGGCAGATAATGTAGCGTATGATATTGCATCAAGTAAAAATCCCAGCGTCATTTTTCAGATTGATAAAGTTTTAGCTAGGGCCATTCAGCCATATATTTAATTTGTTCCTACTGCTTTGTTATATTTGACTGCCCCACTGAGCAGTAATGCCACCGAGAAATGATAGTAGAATTAAGTTTATTAGACAAAAGCAGAACTCAGATGCTGAGCAACAAGTGATCCAAGTTAAAATCAATTTAGAAATTAAAATATTTGGTCAGCTTCAGCTGACCTTGGATCACACCCAAGCTTATATTTGAGATCTGAAAAGACTATCATTGGCAGAGAATCTCTCCAGCAAAAAATTATTCTATAATGCAAGGGAAATAGAAATTTTAATCGGTGGAAGTGATATGAACTGTAGTTTGAAATAACAGAAACACTGATATGTCAGTAGTTAGACTAAACAGTCACCGAGGAAAAAATATCATCGGTAGGAATCTCCTGAAAGAAATACAATTAACCTGACAGTTTTTCTTACTCTTTCTTACTATTCTTATTTCTTACTATATACTAATTGAATAGTATTTGATTTGTGATTACAACAGAATTACTATTCCTGAAGCTTTTAGGTATGTATACATGTATGTATGTAATGGGACCATTTCACTGCTGCAGGCACTTTCATAAAATAATATCAGCAAAGAACTCCTACAGTGAATGCATCCATGCATCTGTTAGAACAATTGACTTCTCTCAGGAAAACTGTCTCCTCACAGCAAGGGTTCATACAACATCTATGATAGAAGGGCTGCAGGACTGATATAACATTACCGCACAAAATATTGTACACACAGATGGCTGGAAATGTAAATGTTAAGTTGGCAATGTATTATAAAAAGCCTGGTAGACCTTAGCTGATATGATTTAGCTCTTAGAGAATTTACCATGGGCTTATATATTGAGGGTGACACTCAGAAATTCTAACATTTTATTAATTTTTGAGGCTCTTCTTATCCTCTTTGATATTTGTAACTGTAGTGAACTTCAGTGCACCCAGCTTCAGCTTCTGTCAGGATTAAAAAGCTCCCCAAAGCTCATTACAATTATATGTATCAGAGCAACATCTGTGTTAGAAAACAAGTTATAAATTCCCTAATGAGAGAGGTCAAACAAACTGAAACCTTCAGCTCAAGGTCTCACTTAGATAAACTCATCTGTTGGGATGCTAAGTAAATAAAAGAAATTTAACGATTTTAATCTTAAAAAGAGGGAAAAGGCAGAGAAACCTAGTGTTCCACCACATGGGATTTCATCATTCTAATGGATGGATTTGGACCACTGCAATGACCCAGCTGCTCAGCATTTTATTATGTTAGTTTTCCTAGAGTAGTTCTTCCAGACATGTTCTTTATGTGTTTGCCTCTGACAGCACGGCATGTTCTAAGGTGCCATTTTTCCATTTGGCCAAAATGTAAGTTTGTTTAACTCTAGTAAGCAAAATATTCTGTGGACAAATTGCTCTCCTTCCAGCCCACTTCAATAGTTTTCTTCATCCTTTCTCCTAAATTTTCTGTTCTGTACTGAGAGTCATTTGACATATCTTTTACATCATAATTATACAAAAGTTCCTGTAGTAGTTTTCCTTGTATTTTCATGTTTGTTAACCAGTCAAAATTATTCTAGTAGTCAGACATAAAAATATCAGTGTGAGGGACCTGAAGAAAGAACTGTTGGTGGAGCAATAGCAAACTTTTATGTTCTAATACAAAATAAATCCCCTTGAACTTTATTTTAAGTGTTAGAAATTTATATCAGATTTTCCAACAGATTATTGGACAAAATTCTATAAATAACCCTTTTTGAAAGAAGACTTTTCAGTTCTGTCTGTTCCCAAACAAGACCTTACACTCGTGTAAGATATGAAGCCACATGCTGCAATTTATAAGAAGAATTTCAGCTTTATCTCATAAGTTGCTCTGATATCTGTTATGGTTTTTCAGTCCACATACACATTTTCTGGTCATCATGCTTTATTTTATTATCTTTTTACCTAAAAAATTAATGTTATACATGCTGCTATCATATTTGAAAAAGCTTGTGTGGCCTTCCCTCACCTGTGTATTACTTACCTGCTTAGATTAAAACTCCATGAAGCAATGCTAAAGGATAATATCAGTCTGTTGCTACTGTTCTTGAAACAGTTTGAGTAATTAATAACTTTTGAAAAAATTAATTTATAATCATAACTATGACTTAGTCATTTCAATAATGATGAAAGAAGAGTAATTAAACAATTGCTTGCAAAATACCAAGAAGGCACAAACATCTGAAGTTTAACATGATTGTGTGCAAAAAGGTACTTTAATACAATTTCCATCGCTTCAAAAAATGGCATTTTGTTTTTACTTTTGTCACATAAAAGACTACCTGAAATCCATGAAAATTACAGTTAAGGTGACTGATGTCTGAAGTTTCTTGACTTTAGTGTCTCTGGTGAATAAACTGACCAAGCGTTGTGCTTTGATAAACAGGTGAATATAGAGTTATCTCATTTCTGCATGCAGTTCTGCTGAGACAGTCTGTTAGGTGACTACATTACCTAAGTTATTAATACATTGGTAGATAACTGAAATTGGAGAGTCATAAATCCTTACTGGTCTCCTGCATAATTTCAGATTTAAACAAATCACAAAATTATACAGGACAGGGAAAGAAGTCTTAGGCAAAAGCAAAGATATGGTGACATGAAAGCCAGCATTTAATATGGTACTTAATGTGTGGTAAGTCAGCAAAATCTGTGTTGGTTGTGTGGATATCTGCCTTTTTTCAAGTGGTAGCAGCAGTTCAGGAGGTGTCCAGGGATAGAACTGCAGTACTTCCTTTATGAACCACAAAGAAAGGGCAATGGTCTGAACCACCCGATTATTACCAAGAAAATCAACCCACCTACTTCACACTGGGTGATCCAAATATGAAGGACACAACATACAAAGAGCCCCTAAAATGTAATGCAAGATGTATGTAGAATGAGTGTTGCTTCCTGTCTCTGAGAACTTCTTATAACCCTTTTGCCATTAAATACGAGGATACTGAGCACTGAAAGAAGATTTAGAGAATGTGGGTGGGGTTGATTAGTGGCCTTGGGTGATGTGTCTGTTCAGCCTCAGCACTGTGCTGGATACCTGCTATGTCTGGAAAGCTGTGGCAGAAGGTCCTGCATTAATTCCTGCTTTCACATCCAAGGTGATTTTTGGAGCTGAGTGGATGAGCTAAAGGTTGCCTGGACATAGACTTTTTTGCTCTCTGAATCCTGCAGATCTGCCCTGTGCTTCTAGGAAGCCACCTGAGTTTTGCAGTTGTCCTTCATAGGTTTATATCTTTTAATGAAACTAATCTATTCCTTTCAATGAAGGATTAAGAAGAAATGGAAAACACTGTGCAGACAGCAGCTCTTCCAGTCCAAAAAAAAAGGCCTCATTCTTTCTGGCTCTGCCTATTTTGGCCCTGCTTAGAGCATCTTTGAGTGGATTACCTTAGACCTGACTGATTGAGGAATGAAATGCAGGATCCAGCCAAGGGCATTTCTGCCTTTGAATGTGTTTTTGTTATAGTTCATCATCCAAACTTCTCTGAATACACACCTCTCAGGTTTCCCTGTCTTACATTAGTCCAACAGCTTTTTCTATTCTGAACATTAATCACTTCTTACCCCAAGTAAGTCCAAATGTCCTCTAACATTTATAATGAAAGATATGCCTCTACTTCAGCAGCTTCAATATGTCCTTCCTCTCCTGGCAGGGCTCCCTTATGTTCCCCCTTGTCTCCTGGCACAGCTCTGCTTTCAAGAGTTAGTATTCCTTTCACTTTTCTGTTTGGCATTTTCATTCCTCTTGTCATTAATAAACATCTGTTGCTTGAGTTCAGTGATACACTATTAATCATCCAGCTAAAGTTACCAGGTACTTTTTTTTACTGAATCAATTTTCCCCTGATTCTTCTTGCACTGTCACTCTGATTGTGTTTGAAAAATACTGCTGTCTGTAGATTATTCTAAGCAAAGCTTTTTTTCACTTTTGTCAAACTGGAAGGTATGCAAGTATTAACAAAATATGAACGTCGTGTTAACCTTCACATTCTTGACCCAAAGAAAACTCAGTTGGAACCCAAAATATATAAAAAAGCTTTTAGAAATACTCTTTCAGGAGAAAATTCAAAATGTAATAAATGAGAACTGATAAATTTATTTCTTTATTCTTGGTCTTCAGTCTGAAAAGGATTCTTTCATTGAATTACAGATAGATCTTTGTCCATTTAAAATGATCCAGTTGTAGGTTTTTCATAGTATCACAATTTTAAAAAATCAGTTCTAAAAACTTGTATGATATAGCTTACCTAAGAATCTATGGTCTAATTTAGTATTTTTCTCATACATACCTTGATCTGGAAGTAGAATTTCTCGTATCTAGCTGAATGTGCCTTGATTTCAATGGTAAAATTTCAGTAGCAACCCCATTTTCATTAAATTTATTGAAACTGTAAATGATTGTAAGTAGATGAGTATAATAAATGACTGTAATAAATGAGTATTATAATGAGTATAATAAATGCTTTAAATTTTAATTGCCTACATCTCCGGAGTTTGAAGCTACACAACTGCTTTTAGTAGTCAATCAAAGAACAACAAAAATGCATTTAATCAAATATTACATTTTTAACCCCAAACCGTTTAAGTCAAACCCAGAAGATAACGACAATTACTTCTTACATTGTAGGTAAAGTTAAACTGTATCCTTTCTGAGAATGTAAAGTATTATGCCTTTCCTCTTTCCAGTCCTGAATACTAGTATTTAGCTGGTATTCCTGATATTAAACAGAAAAATGATTAAAAGTTTTTCTCATGAATTTTCATTCCTCAGTTGAACCAGAAGTCACAACAATGCACAAAGTTGCTGCATCAAGCAGTTTTTTGAATTCAGGTACAGAAAGAGTAGTCCTTCCTACTAATGTATTGGCCTATTTACTATTAAAAGAACATATAAATGTTTATCTGAGCTAAATTTAATTAATATCATTTCTATCTTCTGAATAAGGCTAAAGTATAATAAGGCTTTCATTGAGAGTGTGCTCATGTGTGCCTGAATGTCCCTTCCATATGCATGAGCACTCACATTCTGCAGCATCAAGAAATTAATAGTCTGTACTCCCTTTCAAAGACAAAGTCGAGACACATGAGTCACTTTACTATTGATTCAGGGATTCGTACTGCCAAGTTGTTACCAATAAACTAATTTCCTAAATTCTTGGCAGCTGTGGTCTAAAATTTATCACTGTCTTTATGCAGCAAAACATCACTTTTAAAAGACAGGAAAATTAATTAGAAATCCCGTGATTTTCTGATGGCAGTAGCAAACTCCCTGAAATAATGCAATATATAAGAAGAAGATGTGTTGATAGTAGGGAAAGAAACTGCAATGGTTATCTGTTTATTCTCTAAAACATCACTAGGGAAAAAGGTTTAAAAATAGTGATTCATCTGTAGTATTACAAATCATATTATAGTTCAAAAAAAAATTAATTGGAATAATCCCAGACAGTGTTCTATAGAGTTAAGGTAAAATAGTTTATTCACAAAATATACTGTTACCTTAAGTGTTTCTTTCTCAGAAGTGGTTTCAGATTAATCAGGTGGTGGTCAGATCCACTGTGTTATTTTCAGCACTCCTGCTCTACCACAGGGAAAGCCCATGTCATTTCTCCTTCCTGTAAATATGACCTCATCTACCTTATTGCTGGGGTAACAGAAGAAGTCTGTAGGATTCTGCTGTAATTTAACTACAAAAATGACTCTTTTTTCACAGAACTATCTTAACGAGGTGTTCTTTAGGTACTGGTAGTATTTTGCTGCTTTGTTTTCTTGCTTTCCAAACTTACTGTATTGCTATGGAGCCAGAATTT
Source organism: Chamaea fasciata (assembly GCF_029207755.1). Classification (NCBI taxonomy): domain Eukaryota; kingdom Metazoa; phylum Chordata; class Aves; order Passeriformes; family Sylviidae; genus Chamaea; species Chamaea fasciata. Next base: position 21,780,798 of record NW_027094091.1, on the reverse strand, counting down.
GAAGGCCCAGAAACATCTTCTGCAGATATGTCAATCCAACATTTTAACCAAGAAACAAGCAAAAATTATATAAATATGGGGTTTTTTTTCTATTAATGTTAACTCTATTTTAAACTGGAATAACATTCTGCTGAAGTTATAAAACCAATATCTGCCTCCTCAAGTTCATCTCCATTCTCAGTTGATGTATGTAATTTGCTGTTATGAAAGTTTTCAGTTATTTTTGCTAGTTCCCTTGGCCCAGTGGCATAACAAAATGTTCAGCAACAAAATGTCCTTGATAGATTATCTTGTCTAGGGAAGACACAGTGACAAAAGCATATGAGAATCAACTCTTAGTTTACATTGAAGAGTATTATATCACCCCTTGAAAATGTCAGTTCTGGGTTTATTCTTTCCCTGGATTCAATTGCTACACTGAAATTTGGGCAAGGCACCTTTGCCCTCTGCAAGGCCCAAAAATTTCTCAGTGATATTTCTTCTGGCAGCCCCTTTCTCGAGTCTCATTAACTGTGGCTATGAGCTCTCTTCTGCTCTGAACCCAATCTCTAACCATATATAGGTTATCATACCGCAGGGGATCCCTCTCCCTCCAGGAACCAAACTCTCCCCTAGAGAGTTCTAGCATCAGCCCTTGGCTGTGTGTACATAATTCTTTCCAGTTCCCAGCCTTGTACAAAGCTCCAAGCATCAACTCTCTTTAATCTTCATCCTTTACCCTAGGCTGAGCTACAGGGAGCCAGGGCCCTTTGACTCATCTAGAAACAAAATCATACTTATTTGAAAATGCCCAATTTTCTTTGACAGCTATTCTCTATTATTATTCCCTTTGTAGCTCTGGGCTTTCCTTCCTCTCAAACCTAAATTGACTCTTAGACAAGACACCCTTTGCCTTCCTCTCTTCCTCACAGAGAAGAATAATTCTCATGTCCACCCTTTACCTCTTATGGACCCTCTCTGACTATTTTACATCTGTGTTTTCTGACCTTTTCTTTCTTTCATCAATTAACTGTACACTGAGCCATTAGTCAAATTCCATGCTCCATCCAGGGACTAAACCAGTAGCAGCTTTAATGCTGTGTAGTTTCTGGGAACCTCCATGGATTATTCTGAAGTAAGGTTGTGTTTATAAATGCTTGTGAATAATGTACTGGAGAATTAAGAGAACAATAAAATATAAAACATGAAAAGTTTAGGGTATTTGCTATCCAAACAATACTAAAGAAACAAAAAGATTCTTGCTATGCTTTGGAAAATTGAAAATATTTGTAAATTTTCCTTACATATCCCTCTGCCTTTTATTCTTGTTTTGGTTTTGGTATGTTTTTTGTTATTATGTTTTGTTTTGCTTTTTGTTAATATTGTGCAGCCTGTATTACCAATGAAATTCACACTATGATTGACTTTGCTCAAGAGCTCTCTATTGCATTAGTACAAACTCTACTAAGATGAACGTTTATGAAAAAAGGGTCACGGAAACCTGCTAGATGTGACAAATCCCAGACACCCGACATTGCTCCCTATTTTACATGTTATGTTCATATTATAATTAGCTTGGTCATGTTGCTCATGACAGTAGTGGTACAAAATGACAAAAATATCAGTGAGCTTTGAACAGTTCTGCCAGCTTGGCTCTAGGGTAAAAGCTTACCCTAATTATGGGCAGAGAGGTTGGATTCTACTTTTCAAGTGCTGTCTATGCAGATTGTGTTTAAACGTGCTTCCCACTTTACCCCCAAAATCTGCAGTTAGCCACTAAGATTGAACAAAGATACTTGGAAAACCTTACAAGAAGGCTGGAATGTTTCATTACCTGGGAGTATTTCTTGTAAGGAGCTGAAATTAGATGGATGATCATTGTCCTTAGATGAATGTTTTGGGCACAGTGACTGATTTTGCAAGAGCTGTATCCTGAAATACAGATTTTAAGGCCTGTTCAGAGATATATATAACCAGGATATGTCCCAAAAATGGAAGATTTAAGAAATATCTCCTCAGCATTGGTTTTGGCTGCCTCAGCTGATACATGATGTATTTTAAAGCATGTGCATAGGGCACTTAGGGTTATAGACTGCACTCAAGGAGTCAGAAGCCAAGTTCACCATACTAACTTAAGACCAAAACCACTTTAGGTTCTGAACTTTATTTTGTGCAGTTGAAAGTCTTATATCCTGTGACTCTTGGAGCACACTAGGAAATTTTAAACAGTCAGGTTTTCTCTTTCTTTTCTGAAAGGAATATGAAGAAATGACCCGTATGAAATGCTGATACTCCAGTATCATATTTGCAGGTCTTCTAATGAAGTATGTTCAAATATATCCATGAATCAATGAATAGAGATTTATATAAACAATCTTTTAGTGCAGAAGAAAAGTGTTGTCTTTTGTGAAAAGACTGGCATGTCTTCTGAATGGCAGTGGAGACAGTGAATCAGTAAAATCAGTGCTCCATTAGTCTGGATAACTTAATTTCACCTCTGACACTGACTGTAAGTGAAATGAGCTTGTTATTACATGTTAAGCCATAATGCAGATTTTTTATGGTATACCAAAAGACAGTGCATTCCCACTGGGTAATTGCTATTTGAAATCCTTTTGTTATTATTTCAACACACAAAGTAGAGCTGAAAATGCAATTGTTCTGATTCCCGAAAATCCTGAAGGAAAGATTTATACTTACCTCTACTTTGTACATTACAAGGCATACTTTTCAGACTCTTGACCTCTAGAATTATTTATTCTCTCTGTTAACTGGTGAAGCTTTCAAATGTGGTGAGCTAGGCACCTAGGGATGGATTCTTGGCAGAAGAGGAAAACCTGCATGCCATCTCTTATAGCTAGTCAAAAGGAAAAGCACAAGAAGGTGTGTTTGAAGCCCTGCTGTTCTCTGCAGAGCAGAAGGGATTTTGAGAAACCACCTCTACTCCGATGAAATTTCCAAAATTACTCCTTAGAATAGACAGCCATTCCTGCAACCAGATGAACAAATCTTACTGTTTTGGAAGCATGCAACTCTGAGGGTAAAACATCTCCATGGTAATGGATGAGTCTGAATCTCCTCAGGCTGTGGAGAATCTAAAACCAATGCCTTCTGGATGGCACTATTACTACTACGGTCTTTAGAAAAGTTAGTGACTGCAACTGCCTTTTCCATGGTACTAGTTAAGTGCTGAGGAAGAACAAAAAATGAAAGTTTTTAAGAGAAAAAAAATACCTTCTGCCTACTTATATTTCTCTGGTCTGATAACCGTTGTTAACTACGAGCAGTATGTGGTGGAACTGTGTAATAAAATGTATTTCAGTGGTATTTGATTGTTTAAGTTATAACTATACTGCTGCAAAACATCAGAAATTAAAGATTTTCTAGAATATGAAACCAGAAATGAAGCAAGTAAAGTCATCAGTTTAAACAGGAGACCTTGAATTGAATGAATGATTGTGAAAAGAATTGCGTCTCTAGTTTACGTGTTAAAGCTTAAACTGTACCCATGTTTAATCTTGATGCTACTACTTTTCAGATCTTACTACTGAAGCCTAGGTTTGAGCATCTGGACATAGGCCCTGAAAAGCAGCAACTGCCCAAATTCAGGTGGGCCCTGAAGATGGATTGTACAGCACAACAATTATCCATAAAGAAGTTAGTCCAAAGGCTACTTAATCTAGGTGATTTTGTTTGCAGTTATGAGCTATTTTTGGTGTGAATTGCCTTCTATTTCCTATCAAAATCATTTGTAGGGTTAAAAAGAATTTTTAATCTTCAAGTATCTGTCGATCTCTTCACACATTTTCAAATGTCTATAAAAGAACTTAAAAAACAATCCCAAACTTGAAATGATCTGTCTATGAAATTAATAGTAAAGTGGTGACTATGTAGCAAAAGATAAAGAGAATAATCTTTTTTTTAAACATAACACAAGTTGAAAACCTAAAAACTTGACAGGTCACTTTTCTCTCCTTCCTCCAACTAGATAACTGATTGTGGGGACCCCTTGTACAAATTTAGTAGTCTGTTAACCTGGCATTGTATTGAGGAGCAGTGAAGAGGGTTGGCAGTATACTAAAGATGTTCATGAGGTACTTGTGAAATTAATTTTACATATTAGACTCAAGGCTGAACGTCACATTGTTTGATTAAGTATGTAAAATAATGTTTTTAAGCAGTAGTTTCAAACACAGTCTCAGGATTTCAGGTACCTGGGAGTATTGCAATGGAGTGGATGCTTATTATATATATTCCTCTCTTTCTCTGAGAAAGATCTGAAAAATCAGGAACTTCTGCAATTCAGTGAAATAACTATTGGCTATTTAAATGCCATGGAATGAGTAACTAAAATTGTGTTCTACATATTTCAATGCAAAATGCTTGGAAAAATAAAAAAATGCTTCTACAATGAGAATGAAAAGGATTCAAGTACTCTGTCAGATGTGCTGAGCCTCGATTACATTCACCCGAGACAGCAGACTTGATCCCAGGAGCTCTGGTAGTGAGAAAATGATGTTCACTCTTCCAGATTCCTGGTGCTTCTCCTTTCTTTTCTTATAGACTGTTTTCAAGCAGTTTCCCCTCATCCAGATTGCTTTTTCTTTCTGAGCACTCTCTGTACCTGTTTCTTAATACCCTCAATGAGGAGGAGATGCAGCAGTTTTTTTGTCTGCTGTGTGTTTTGAGGATTCTCTGTTGCATGATATCTATACTTTTCTTTCACAGGACACCTTTTTCAACAAATGGGCCAGACAACACTCTCTCACTGAGATGCTTTTCGGCCTTCTCATTTAGTGCTCTATTTGCCTGAGTCCCTAATCCTCCCTTGCTCTCTGCTGTTCAAAGCAGGTTTAAATGAAGGAAGAAAAGATCCTCAAGAGTGATAATGTAGGTGGTTCTTCCTATTGTTTTATTAGCCACAAACATCAAAAGATATTTAGCAAAGTTGGAAAGATAAAGATGAAGAAACGTGTCAGAATGAAGAAGGTTATGAATTGCCCATGAGCCTCTCCTGTTTCAAAATTCTTTCCATGTTGACTTTCTGCTTGCTATATTGTCACTCTTATTTTTTGGATGACCAGATGAGCTGAAGGATTATTTAAAGAAGCTAGTATGGGACTTCCCTTTACAATAATTCCCACAGTGTCACTCATTTTTCTCCTTGTATATCAGCTTTATTCAATCTCAGATCTTGGATAGACAAGATAGACTCGTGTAGAATTTAAGCAATTTATGTGCTTGAGGTTTTTTTTTAAATGCTACTTATGCAGACCAATAAATTTCTTTGTGAGCTTAATATTTTTAAGGTCGTGGCAACTATTTTTTATTAGATGTGTTAGACCTATTGCAAATATGCTGCAGACAAAATACAGAGAGCATGTGCACAGCATTAATTATACTGGCAGAGGGATCAACAGCAAGGAAAGAGGGAAATGTCTAAGGTGTAAATGACATACAGCTGTGCAGGATACAACCTCTAGGACAGATGCTCTCTGAAAAATCATCCTTCTTGACAAGGAAGCATTTTTCCATCACAGTGCACAGTGTCAGTAGACCCAATTATTTTGCTATATGACTTTATAAGATTATGTATAAGGTTACAAACAGAAATAGTGTGGCTCATTTTGCTTTGACTATTGCTGACTGTTCATATTTCCCCTCCTATAATTAGGCAGTACTTTATGGCACAATTTATGAAATAGATATTTTATGGATTTTTAGATTTTCTTTCAGTGGGAGGAATTATTTATTCTTTAAGTACTTTTGGAATATGTCTTTTTAGCATAGGTCATTATTTCTAGTTAAAATATTATCCTGTGTTCTGAACAGGAATTTTAAATATAAATTGCACATACTTGTTTATTGACTGAAGGAAACATTCAGATAAGTGTGATTACCACAATCTCTGTCAGAGAAAATCCTTCTTCACTTGATACTCTCTTAGTTAAAGTCATTATAGCACCAACTTTGGTGCTATGGTGAATCAGAGATCTTCTTACTGTAGCATGGTAGTTGATATTTTCGTTTATTTTTATTTTCGGAAACTGAATACTGCTAAAAATTCTATTGCACAGAATACAGTATATTTAAACATTTTAAAAGTACATGTGAATTAGCCTGTAAAGAGGTTTCTAAAACATCTCAAATCTGTCCAGAAGGAGTATTTTTACTGGACTTTGTGGATTTTCTCAGTATATAATGCTTATTCACTCCTTCTGCCTTCCATAATTCACTGCTTGGGACAGAAGCTTGTGTTTTGGATCACTGTGAATCAGACTCCTTGGCAGAATCCAAATGTCTCTGGGACAAGAAAAAAAAGAACAATACCTGTGTCTCACTCCCTGGCTGGAGAATTACAACATTACTATGTCATTACACCTAGTGGTCCATTTCCTATTTTTTTAATGTACGTACATTAATTTGAGGCAAAAGTCTATATATTTCCCTCTTTTGTATGCAGAGCAGAAATGCTTTTGCATTACTGATACAAGATGTGTAAATATTTCTGGACAAGCATGTTTTTCATACCAGAGTTTCAATTCTCTAATGTTGTGGGGAAGTCACCTTTCTTTGTATATATGAGTGGGAACTGGAAGAAGAAGGTTAATTCTCAGCTCAGACACAAAAATGTCTGTATGATATTAATGAGCCTGTTTACTGAGCTCCAGTTTCCAAATATGCAAAATAGAATATTATCAACTTCACATCTCAGATTCAGTAACAATTTTAAAAGACTGTGAGGTTTGGATTCGCCTTTCTTTCTTTTTTTTTTTCTTTTTTTTTCTTCCAAAAGTGTATGTGAATAACAAAACCTTTTGCAGAATTGTTGTGAAGCTGACCTGACCTTTCTCATTTTGATTCTGTCTGTATTAGCAGTAATTCTGCTGCAAGGAGATGTGCAAAGTGAAACAGTTGATGCTGAGGATCTCATATGCAGACTAAAATGTTTTTGGTTTTTTTTTTTGTTTGTTTTTTTTTTGTTTTTTTTTTTTTTGTATTGGCTTTAGTCTGATCTGTGGAGTGAATGGTTGGAATGCAGTAAATAAGCACCTGGATCAGATCTTGTACTCCTGCTTCAACTAATAGAAAAGCATTTATTTGCTCCAAGTGCACTCCATATTGTAACCTAGAAACATGGTAAGTGTGGATTATCAGTACATTGAAAAGGACACTGTTGATGCAAACTAAAACACTGATGTAATTGCATCCTTAGCCCCTTGCAGGGTATCATATTTGAATAAGGGGAAAATTTTTTTATGTTTTCACAGAAATGAGATAGTATAAATTGCATCCTCTAATAAGAAGACCTCCTTTAGGGTATTTGCTTCTTTCAGATCAGTCAGACCTGTCAGCTGGGATAGATCCCCACAGTCCCTCTCCCTCAAATTCTGTGTTATTCTGACAACAGATTCCTTCACCAGATCTTCCTAATATCAATTCTGAAAGATATTTTTCTAAGGATTTCAATTTTTCCAGACAATACTTTTCTTTATCTTCAGTCTCTTAATTAGATCTTTATGATTTAACTAAAAATCTTGTGCAGGACAGAATTTGTACTTGCTTTATACCTCTGTGTCACAGCTGAAACTTCTCCTTTGGAGAAGACCATAATCAGTAAGCAATAAAAATCACTGCCACTGCTTTTTTTTGAATACAGGGAAAGAAACAGATCTGTGTGCTCCAATCTAGTGCAAAACAGAGAAGAGCATGCTAACTCTCACAATTATGATAAGTGCTGGAAATGAGGCAGGGAAGAGGACCTGTGATGAAATCTGAACTATGTCATCTGCAAACAGGGATTGCCTTTCAACTGAGAGACTATTTTGTGAATACTTTCACAAGGGTGGTGATGTAGGAATATGGTAGGTCAGAGAAACTTTATTGAAGAGTTCTTTTCATACGCACAGAACAGCAACTGCAAAGTACATTCATTTGTTTCAGTTTGTCTGTGTTGAAATACTAAGTGGAGTATAACAGTAACTAGGCATTTATCAGCTTGCACTTGGGGTTTCAGAGTAGTCCAAATCTGTTCTTGAAACAGTCAAAATGTTTATGTGAAACTATGCAGAAAATTACACTAGTAAATTTATATGTAAACTTTAAATAAAATGTTCTGATTGAGTAATCTCTAAATGCCAACCAATTCTACCTCAGCCTGGGAAGAGTGCCCAATCTGGTTTTCAAATGGGATCTGTTCTAGTCCCATAATGAAGAATGAACTAAATCTGTTCATTTTTAAATATAAAGAGAGCAGATTGTTCAGGAAGGTTGGTATCTGACTAAATAAATACATTTGTAAAAGTATTATCATTCCACGTTCCAGTAGGCCAAATAATAGTAATAAAGGGCTTAAAGAGGTGTTTGCATACAAATATATATTCTAATAGTGGCTCCAAGCCTGGTTTTACAAACCACTTTTATTCTGCCACTAACAAAAAAGCCCCTGTCATGCCATGGCTGATTATCAGATGCAATCCTGTGAAGCTTAGTGCATTAAGATTCCAATGAACTCTTGATATATGTTCTTGTTAGAGCAAACATGTATGAAATTGGTAGCACAACTGCATGAAGTGTTTTCAAGTTAAAAGAGACTTAATTCTACCTCCTTTAATGCACCTGGAATGGCAGGATTATCCTGAGAGATATTTTTCAGTGCTTCGCTTTTTCATCTCCATTCTGATTACCTAAAACAACTGTAAAAAGAGCAAGGAATTGTGAAAATTAAACAAGCTGCTAATGAAGATAATCATCATTCATGCAATGGAAGCTGCAGCTGATCTCTAGGGATCAGCTGATATGAATATTAGTTATTGCAGTCTCAAGATCTATTCTACAGCCAGCATAATACAAAAATAGGGTGTGAAAAAGCCAAGCTTCAATACTTAAAACTGATTTCTTTTCCACATTTTTTTTTTTTTTGCAAATAAGATAAAATATACCACACTTATACAAATTAATTTTCACTTAACATGCTGTTCAGGAATCCTGGAAAGACCAGCAGGCTCAAATTTTTTATATAATTAGATATCTTTCTTATAACTATCCCTTTTTTATGATGAAATCATCCTTTCAATTTGTCAGGAATCATCCAATAAAAATAACTTTGCAGGTGCTGTGAAAAAATTCTGAATATATTTTTGAGAAATCTAGTTAAATTTATCCTAACAAAAGGAAAATTCCTTCTGTAGGAATGCAATGCGCTGTCTCCAATGAGCTAAGGTGATGCTGGATGTGGTGCTCCCAAGAGCCGTCTTTCCATAGTGTCAATTGTGTCAGAGAACAAGCTCCCTAAGGAGTCCATCTCTCCCAGGTATGTGTACTTGCCTTTATTGACATAAAACTAATTGTCTGGAATCCATTCTTCCTATGAATGCACACCTGGATTTGTTGAAATGAATATTATTTTCCCCATCACTTTCCTTTCTTTGAAACAGTCTTGGCAAACTACTGTCAGAGAAAAAGGGAGCAGAATGGGAACCCTGTCCCAGTGATCTCTTGCTATAAGCACAGCTAAAAGAGTTTCTGTCCAGCCTGTCTTAAATTGTACATGCATTTTTATGGATAAGTCATGAGGAGTCACAAGGTTATTTCACAATATCCCTTTAATTTATCACATTAAGTGGTACATTATTTAGGTTGAGCTTGGGAAACATAAAGCTTTGGGAAGAAATTCCACTGATCACTGATTAAATCTAAAAGTAGAATATCTTTGGCTTGTAAATATCACTGGATAAAATAATGCGTTTTTATTTGTTCTTAATTTCTTTGCTGATAAGAAGTACAAGATGTTTTGATATCACTGAAGTAACAAGCCAAGTTCAAGGTGTTGGTTGTATCAGGTTTTTCAATTTAACGTCATCATTGCTGGCCATGCATAAATGCTTACTATGTCAACCAAAATATTGCAATAGTGTTGCTTTTAATTTTTTCATACAAATACTCTATCTTGGGTGAGAGCTGTGTTATTGTAAGGGGAGGAGAAGAAAGGTGATAGCTCAGAATTGTAGACCAAAGTGTATCTTAAAGAAAAAGATGAAAGCAGAGGGAATCCCTCTGCTCAGAGAAAATGAAATCATACTTACATGGGTAACTAAAGATGCAGGAGGCTAGAATCATGTATAACCAGTAATTCTTACAAGTGAGCTTCATGCATTGCTTTAGTTAAAAAAATAATTTTGCTCCTATTCTTATGTAAGAAAGAACTTGCTTCTCCCTTTCCAGAAAATGCATTAATTCTGTGACTCCTAGGAGAAGAAATCACCATTAGATGGTACCATGGACTATTTTCCATTATCATCTGACTTTCTATTTTTTTATCACTGTTCTGTCAGTTCATGCCTTTTGAGTTCAGAGCATCATCTGGAGATGAAATATTTTGCTAGGGAGTTGTGCCAGTGAAGAGATCAAAGACATGCAGCAAACTAAACAAAATACTCAATGAGTACTCAATTAAGCTAAGTGACGTTATTAAAACTTCTTTTTTCTTTCCATTGTTTATGCAGCTTCAATGATGCAAAAATTTCAATTTCCCATTTAAAATATGCATAGAAGAAGTTGAATTTGTGAAAGGGACTGATCCTTTGAATGTGAGATCCAGGCAGCTTAAAACAAAGTGTCACTGAGTAATTTATATTACTCTTTTTGTCTGGCATCTGCCCGATCATCTCAGTCTAAAACTGTCCTTTTGACAGATTTTCATAGTTGTTGGGAAGAACTTTTCATTTTCTGTTCTTCTGCAGAATGCTGTAATATATGAGCATCATGTCTACAATTGTCAAATTTTATATTTCTCTGTTTGTCTATCTTCAGCCTATCTTAAAGGTGTCATTGAAGAAAATAAAGAAAAATAAGCATATTGTCTCTTGTACAGAACAAGTATCTCCTGAGACACAGATGCAGACAGACACATACAGAGCTCAGGAAAAAAGTGGTAATAACTAAAAACATCAGATCAAATTCAAGTACTATTGAAAATAGAATGTGTCATACTGGAAGAGCAGTCATTGGACAAAAGTATGGAAATTTTTGATAAACAGCTCTCTAATGGGAACACGTAGGGGAATAACCTGTAAAGGAGGTGTCAAACCAAGCATACAAAAAGGAATTTGGTTTATTCAAACTTTAAAGATATTTCTCTCAAACTCAAACAACCTATGCCTTTGACCACAGATTTTTTTTCAGTCCTACAGGCCTTTTACTGATATTACTGATATCCTTTGTGAATAAACATTTAGGAAGCATGAATAACAAGCCATTCTATTTTTTTTCCACAGTAAAATGAAATTGTGATTTTTGTGGAGTAAGACTTTTGAGAAGTAAAATTTAAGAGTAAAAAAGAACAGAATTGGACTGTCTTGGCAAGAAAAGTCACACAACAATATGGGCAAGACAGACCATGCCATTAACCAACCAGATTCTGTGAGTGCTACTAATACAAAATGGGAAGATGTAAATTCTCAGCAATGTCCAGTGACGGGACAAGAGACAACAGGTACAGATTAAAATACAAGGGCCAAGGAGAAACTGAAAAAGAAATTTGTTTTCTTGGTGTCAGTACTTATGATTGGCCTAGCTGATCTAAGAGTTCACGTTTCCAGTGAAAGGCTCTGCCTTAGTCAAATCATGCTTGAATTGTGCTTCTTCTATTTGAAAAACTCAAAGAAATAGTGCTTAGTCTGAATGCTAACCTTCAAATGCCGCTAAATATGTATTTTCTGTGATCAGCTGCTAATCTCAGCTGTACCTGGGGGAAAGGTAGATATTGAATTGGTCAGTTGAAGGTTTCTCGATAGATGAATCCAGCTCAGGCATCCCATGGGATATGCAGATTATTGATGCTGATCTTCTAAGTAACATTTTTTTAAGGAAGAAGTTTTAAGCTGATGTGTTAAGTTTTGACAAAGTGTTGTTTTGGAAGGTGCTAACATTTTCTACAGGGAAAAAAATACTGAAAAACTAAAAGTAACTCTGGGAAAATTCAGAAATGTAACATTTCATCTTCAAAAACTTCAATCAAGTTTTAATCAAGTCCCAGGAAACGCAGCATTAGACTAATTTTCAGAAACCTCACACACCTGAAACACACAGTGGCATGTTCTCTATTGGAGGTTTCAATCAACTCAGACATAAGATTATATTTAATCACTAATACTGGTACTCTCCCAGTGTTTTCAGTGGAGTAGATGACAGTTTATTTTCAAGTATGCTGCCTGTTTAAATGAAATTGCTGAAACTCTAGCTTTCGTTCAATACTGGATAAATCCAAATTTTTTTAATTAAAAAATTTGTTTACTCTGTACACTGTTATGAGCATATTGTGATCTGAAATTCATAAAGCATTTCAAAGTCTTGTTGCCCATTTAGGCAACACTTTCCCCTTCCTCCTACACTTGGAAGACTTCCTAGTCCAAGGCTGGAGGAATTGTGCTCATGTCCAGTTCCACCTGCAGATGGTATTACCACAGAATCTGTTAAAGTTCGTGCTGCAGTTCATAAATAAGCATTAATGCAGGCCGAAATAATAGCAAAGTAGGTTTTGGAGGCTGAGTGCAAGTTTTGATCAACTTCAGAAGTGAGTTTCCATTTTATTAATTTGAATATACGTAAGATGAAAATTACCTAATAAAGTGGTCAATGGAAAAGGTTGTCCAACTATGACATTAGTTAATTCTTTTTGGTCAAAGGCTATTTGGATTATCATTAATCTACCTAATAATAGGTAGATATTCTCTGGCTTATTTTATGTGAAATAAAATAACATGTTCATGATGATCCCATCTATCTTCTGTAAAACAGTGGGTAGAACTGTTCTCTTAATCAGTCTTGTCATAAATAATCTCAATATAGCAGCAAATGGATTTTAATCAGTAAACAACATTTTGTGCAATGCAACTTTCATTTTTGATAATGTGAATTTCAGTTATTTGTGAAAGCAATGCAATACATGGTAATTTACTGTCCCTTTCCCTAAGTTTTTTTCTCTGCATCTATTTGATGGTTCTCAATGCATTTTTGGTTTCCTTTCAAACAAGTTTGGAATCTTCTTTTCCACACTTATGGAGGGCTCCTCAGAGAGGAAGATGTTCTGACTTCTATGAACTATTTTCCAGCAGAATTTCAGCAAGGGATCAGAAATACCTGTGCTGATTGATATGTTGGAAACTTTTGAACTTTCCCTCCCTCAGGAAGACTTTCATTACTTTCTCTCCTCTGTGCCAGTTTGCTGCTTTATCACGTAGTTTTCAAGTCCCTCTGTCTCCAATGCCTCAACTTGCAAGTGTTCACCGCACATTGTCTTTTTTTTTCCCCCCAGAGTTTTTCAATTTATGTATTTGAGCAAAAAATGAAAGAGTAATAGGTCAAAAAAGTTGACTTCAGATATGTTCATTGCTGTTGCACTTGCTAAGGTTTGAAAGTTCAATAAATGCAGAATCGCAACAGCAAAACATGGAAGTGGTTGACATCCTGCTGCAGACAAAGTATGTAATTTAAAATACTTTTACAACTACTTAAAGTAAGTCCCCTGCTGCAAAATCCAGATAAATGAACAGGAAAAAAGTATTGTAGAAATGGTGATAAAGATTGAAGAGATAAAAAATATTTGAAAAATTCTACCTCTTTTGTAGAATCAGAGGCAGAAGAGAACGCAGGTTTAAATTCATACCAATGAGGCATTTCAAACACATAATAGGTATTCTATGTGTTGGAGATTAAAACTAAACCACCTATGGTACTAAATTAAACATGAAAAATGCAACAGAAGTTACTGTAAAAGAGAAATGCAATATTATTTGTAGAAGTTTAGACTTATAGTTTGTGGTTTTTTAATCTATTTTGACAATTTGCTATTCTTTCTTCCAAGAACTCTTTGTATATCTCATCTAAATATTGCTTACTGTAAAATCATAATTAACTTGCACTCAGTTACCTGTCTTGCAATTACTCATATTAGTCACCAGTTGTATCAGGTCATCTGTTGTTAAAGGTATTCTTGTAAAAGAAACGAAGAAATCTAAAACTGAAAGGAACAAATACCAAAGTGAAATAATTCCTGTGAGTCTGGGATTTTGGGAATTTGGGTGTGAATGCTGGGGATTGTAATTCCAGTGATTGGTTTTATCTGTTGGATATGAAATATAGTACATCATACTTTATGGATAAATTCAGTAGTCACCAAAAATTTTTGCTGATGGCAGAATTACAACACAAGCAAGCAAGAAACTAAAAGCAAGTGAAATTCAAAGATACTGGGAGTTACAAGTAAATATCTGACTGTTGCTGTTGACTTCAGTGAATGTAACACACGCTTAATGGGGTTTGAAATGGAGTAAGTGCCATTATACTTTTTGTGGTGTTCATATTAGGGTTACAATTATCGTTTACACTATGATATATATTTTGACCTGTTTTATATTTTTCAAGGTAGAGTTTCCTGTCTCAATATTCATTTACACTATTCTTATAACAGCTTTTTATTGTGTTTCAAAGAGTATTTCTCTTATCTTGTGCACAGCTCTAAAGTGCTTCAAGGCATTTACTAACTCCTGTTTATTTCTTCATGCCTCCAACATTAATGCTTAGTGCATATAGGTCTGCTTTCACAAAATTTATTGGAGTAAAATCAACATTTACCTTTTGTAGTTTTATTCTCACTATATGCTAAAATTATTTCTGCATTTGACAGAATCAGCAGATGGGTTATATAAAACTGTTTTGCTTGCTCAGGTTCAGATGCCCCAGTTTTCTCATAACCAAGAATCTGTCTATGCTGTGAGACTTAACAAGCCTGAGAGGAAAGCACCTGTTACAATCTTAAGTTCAAGAAAAGCGTTTATCCTATTAGAACCTGTTCTAAAATAAGAACTACTGAGAAAGATGTAAGGAAAAAAGCTGCCAGGTCTTTCTAATTTTTGCATTTTTTTCATTAGCTGCTGCCTGTTTGCAGTATTTACATGCCAGTGCAACAACTTTTAGAAGTGCGGTATTCCTGCACGGCCAATAAAACCACAGACTAGTGTGTAAGACCCTGTGTAAATCATTTGTTGGAAGAGGAAGGGAAAGATCTTGAGGCTGAATTTTTCATTTAATTGGAAGTGTTTAGGTTTCACAGATGAGCAAGAATTTTGGTTTAGTGCTGAATATTTTATATTTGCAACAGTCTTATAAACCTCTTTTATTCTTGCTGCAAGAAACAAATTGTGCGAGGGGATGAGGACGTAGATTTACATTTGAAAGGAAAAAAATTGAAGCCATTGCAGTTAAGTCACATTGACATAGATTTGAATGTTATATGCTTCCCTGTGCAGTGTCTGCATAGATTGTGTGGCTGAATGTCAGAGAACCTTATTTTCACAGCAGAGAGCTAAATATGAATAACTGCTCCTATGGTAGAAATACTGGCATGTTTTTACTGTGCTATCATGGATTCATTGGAATTCTAATCCCAGGTGCAAGAATTATTTAAGAACAAATGCAGCTAAATTAACAAATGTATTTTAAATAGAGTGTTTTAATTTACGGATATCAAAATGGAAAAAAAAATGCATTTACTCTGTCCTTCATCTCTGAAGCACATCAAAGCCTGACTGAATTCTCTGCATGAAGGGAGAAAGAGAAGAACCAGATGACAGTACTGGGCTGCTATTTAGACAAAGTAGTAGAGGAGTATGTCTGAACCATCAGCCTGTACTCGGCTCATGTCTGACATCACTGTTCAACAGGAGCACTGCTGCAAAAACTTTAATGGACACATTTGCTTGAGAAGGTAACCAACCACTATGGACATCTTTTATTCTTTGCTGTCAATAGCCTACATAAAACTTACCCTAAGGAAGTAAAACAGATAGACCTAAATATTAAAAGTAAGTGCCTTTTAAGTAGAGCTGACATGAGTTCATCCTTCAAAAGGTACCAGGTTGCCCTAAAGGGTAATTCTCAGTGTCAGTAGAAGTCATGGATATCAATGGAAAAGGCGTTCCATGGGAACAACAGCTGCCAGTTTTCTGGTTGACATTATGAGTGAATACTCGAGCTGAAACAGTAATTTACTTGATACTTTATGGACAAATTATTTTTAGATACCTAATAAATCAAAATTTATCTCTGAAGTTTTGAGCTATTATTTCTCATCCTGGTGATATACCCCAAGTAATAATAGCACTTTTTGAAGTCCTGACTCTTAGAGATTTTAAATGCCCATGTTTCTACCTCGTGCTTTGTAATTTTTAAACAAAGACACATATGCTTATGTTAACACACATATTCTTAAATATCCAAATCAAATTCTCCAGACCATTAATGGTTTTCTTTAATTTTTCCTGAATTACCCTTGCAATCTAGAGTTAGTAAGATGTCTCCTTTTTCTCATACATACGTGATTGATAGAGGTTTTGGAAAATGTCAGCATTCAAATATGGACTGTTGTGTCTTCACATCTGGAAGAAATAAAGCTATTATGTATTTTTTAGGATGTTCTGATTTTAATTTTTTTCTATTATAAGTTAAAAATGGCAACCTGAATTAATAGTCCTATTCATGTTTGCACTTAGTAAAAAGCTATACAGAAACAAATGAATCCAAAATCTTTCATGAATTTTTTTGTACAATAGCAATTTCCACTGCTATTCATTGGGAGAGAAGTTTAGTGGATTTATATTTGCTTTTCTTTCATTTAAAACAAAAGGATTAGTCAGACAGTTCTATTCACAAAGTTAGAACACAATAATTAAAAAATATTTTGGAAAATTTAACATCTGAGTATGTTACAGGACAGCATCCAATTATCTCTTCCTTGACACTC
The DNA here is from genome assembly GCF_029207755.1 of Chamaea fasciata. Classification (NCBI taxonomy): domain Eukaryota; kingdom Metazoa; phylum Chordata; class Aves; order Passeriformes; family Sylviidae; genus Chamaea; species Chamaea fasciata. The sequence goes on along the minus strand of NW_027094091.1, from coordinate 21,764,018 downwards.
TATTGTTCTAAAAGGGTAACTGTGTCTAAAGTGTATATTGGCCTGAATTACAACCGAGGATCTGGACACTTTCATCCTGGGAAAATTTGACACGCATGCTTGAATTTTAATCAGTAGGGCCTGTATTTATCCAAAGAGCTTCATCAAAGCTGACATACAACAGCACTTCTACAAATTTTAATAAACTAAGACATTTTGTGATAATTTCTTCAATGTTTTGCAACAATGCCTAGTGTCTTCATAGCTCTAGGATCACAGACATTTGTTCACAAGATTCACACTCCATCTATTCCAAAATAACACTGTGAAATATGTAACATAACTGTAATAAGTTCCTCGTATAAATGAGGAATTTCAACACACACTGGTTTAATCCACCAATTTACTGGTTTTGCATTTATTGATAATGTATAATATCCTAACGCTGTGTATTTGATCCTACAGGAACAGAGTGTTTGCATTGGGGAAATATTAAAAGGTTATGACCTTTCAAAAGACAGTTTCACACAGTGTAGTCTGAGGCTTACTATCAGTTTGTCACCAGCAACACCTCACAGGAACCATCAAGATTTAAAACAAACAAACAAACAACTTCTCTGTTATAAAGAAGAGAAATAACAACAGCAGAATAAGAGCAATTATTTTTCTTTCTAGAGCTCATAGCTTAATCTGTTAGAAGTAGTTACTTTGTCAGCCAGATTTTGAAACCAGCTACTCATCTATGAATTAGTTGCCTGTTTGAGGCTATGTATCATTATGCCAATATGCATATTGCTAAATGACCTTTGTGGTTAAATTTAGATGCTCACTTAAGGAAAAACTGTCAGTTTCATTTCATTTCCCTAAAGTCTTTTTCAGTGGATTTATGGATCTCAGTCACCCTGGAATAGTGGTTTAAAATATGCCAAAATGCATTCAAGATATGTGATTAGCAAAACTAACTCAACCAGTTTCCTCTTGGTTCTTGTGGCTTTTTTTTTTTTTTGAGATGTTCCTTGATTTTTTTTTTTTAAATTTAAAACCATGCACTATAAATGCATAAATATTTTATGATAGGTATCATTTAATCTGCATTTTCCTGCAGAGGCTTCAGTCGAATTTGGGAACAATTTTTCTGAAATGGCAGCTCTTGAGACAAATGATAGTGGGTTTGTTTTAAAAATAAATGTTCTATTGTAATGAACAGGTTTTACTTCTATATAAGTGAAAGCACAAGTCTTTTAGGTTTATAAAAGAGGATGCCACAGTAGATGTTTCTTAAGTAATTGAAGTGGATTTACCAAGTAGAGATGCACTGATATTTACCACATTTAGTGATTACAACGCAATTATAAAATCATACCAGCTCATTAAAATTGATGAGAAATGTTATACGTGATTTGTTAAAAGTATCACTGTAGCTGATAATTTTACAAAGTGTGCAGTGAGAAGATTAATAAGTTATGCTTATAGTAAAACCAGGAGCATTTAATTTCTTCAAAACATTTCTTGCTTACTTTTTTTTGAGTGAGAAATCACAGGAAAAAAACCCTTTACAATTAAATATTTGGATTTTTTCCATTAAAGTTGTAGTAATAAGTCCATTTAAGATGAAGACCTTCCCTGAAAACAATTTTGTATGTTTCCTGTTTCCTTTATCTGTTTTCTAACAACAACAGCAATAGTGATACACTTTAATTTGTCTTTCTGGTTTAGACTGAAATGTTAAGTTTTAAACAAAACAACTATTCAGATAGGTTTGCTTAAGAAATTACGTAGGCTCTTCTATGATCTTAAATAAACTACAGTTATTATGTACTTCATTTATGTTTTATTTGAAGTCTGGTGAAGCTCATGGGGATGTTTCTACTGACCCACAATGGCTTAGGACACACACATTTTTTATTGTAATTGTTAGGGATTCCTGAATTCAATAGCCTAGCAGGGGTGTGGCTGCTGAAGCTCTGTGTGAGCTCGAAATGAGTCTGAGCATGTGAGTCTGTGAATTTGTAGAGTGAGTGAATTTTAAAAGGATTACTGCTGAATTTTTTAAAAGAACTGTTGTCACAGCCATATCTAAAAATATTCTGAGCTATGTTTCTATAAATGCACAAGTGCTTAGCCAAAGGGCAGAAATATTAGCAGCATTATCTAACTAATATCCAGTGTGCAATACTTAAATTTGGAGTAATATTAATTATATCACAGATATTACACAAATCTAGATAATTAGCAAATTGAAGGAAGTTGCATTTTGCTTCTGAAATTTCAAAAGCAGAAACAGCTACTAAACTACACAGATTGTTCTACATAGGATGTCTGCTCAGATATAATATGTAGCTAATTCAATTTTCATACCAAATGTAATAAGCAAACTAGAGAAACTAGCATAGCAATTTCAGGAAAAAGTAGGGAATGATTCCATCTAATATTTAGCTTTTAAACTTTGCTGTTTATCCAAGAGTTGTAAAAGTGACACCTTGTGGTAATGAAGAGCATTGCTCCAGTGTTCATTAGCCACTGAAATGGTGTTTTAAACTGCCTTCCCTGTAACACAAATAGAATCATGTTATAATTGAATCACAGAGTTGGCCAGTAATCCTTCACTCGGAAAGATACCCATTGAGCATCAGGCTAATGTTATTTCAGATTCAAACTGTCTTAGATGTTTTCCTAACGTTGCTCTGGTGCTTCTGTAATAATTTCACATCTTTAGAGTACTAGCTGGGTTTAAACAATGCTCCTTGGGTTCAGCTGAATGTTGCACTTACTCTTGATGTAGATGAATACACATAGCAAAGAAAACCTGAGAATCAGATCAATTGCATCTTCTTTATATAGATCTCATGTGCACAAACACATTCCTCAAGGGCAATACAAAGAGCAGATTGTTTAACCATGTCTGCAGCACATGCAGGGGCTATACAGTGATATCTCTGTTTGCCACCTTTCTTTTGTCTATGCACAGTCAGTGCAGAGCTAAAGGCTAAAAGAATAGTTCAGTGGTCTTAAACAGTGTTGATAAGTGGGGTAGCCAAACTGTTTTCCATTTAAAGCTGCTCTCCTAGCAAGTAATCACATTTTGTTCATTACAGCCACATAGTGCTGAGCCTGAATTCAGTGAGGTCTCTAATCCTGATAAGAGTCAGTTCCTCTTCCTATGAGATGTGATCATAACTTATTTAAAAACCTAATTTATTAAAAAATCTAATTCCTCAGCCTTCTTCTCATTCTAGCTTTCAGTCCAGCTTTAGAAATCCTGACACTACAGATAAACCTACGCATAAACCAGGCTCCCCTCACTTGGCAGCAGCTCACATACCTAGGAGGCATGAATTAAAAAGCATGTTCCAACTACCTTCTCATCATCAGGCTCAGAGATTACAGAAATTGAGGGCTAATGTGAGAGAAAGGTTGCAAAAAAATTTTCTGGGCAATGGATTTCCCTGAGTAGTCGGCCAGACACCATCCAAAAATATATTAATATTTTGGAAAGCAGTAGTTAAATGAATTCCATCTTTGGTAAATGATTATTCCAGGAAACAACACTGAAGAATTTGAAATACTGCATGATGTGAAGAGATTTAAGAAAGTAACTAAAATGTGACAGAATGAGAATCATGGTTCCTGCTTTTAAAACCTTTGTTCTACTGGGACAAAAAATGAAATATAAAGGTGATATTGAGTTAATAGCACTGTAACAACCTACTGAAGAAAGAAGACAGAATGGGATAAAGGTCTTTGCAAGTTTATATAATTTTAGGAAAGGATTAACAAAAAATTTTACTTTAACCTAAGGACTTTCTGTGGTATTCTAATGCCACATTTGGTTGTAATAAAGGATTCTGTAGCTCTATATGAAATTTTTGAGGCTATATATTTGAATATTTGAGAAATATTAAGTTTTTTTATGTTGTTGCATTGCACAGATAGAATTAGTAATGAGGAAACAGGTGTAGACACTGATGACTGTTCTAGCAAAATTCAACATTAAATATCTCTTAATCCAATGAACAAATAGCATCACAGTATGGTATGAATATAATTATGAGTTAATACAAATTACACTGGAATATTAAATATCTAAATCTTGATATGCAAGTTATGGTGGAATGAAGTGAAAACTTGCAAAGTAGTCAGTTGTACTTATGGTCATACTCTAAAGTCAGATCAATTTACTCTTCTTTTAGTGAAGGATTAGGCAGGTACAAGGTACAGGTGGTAATTGTGGAGAGGCTGACATGCTGGATTTTACTGCATAATTTATACTTATTCATATACCCCTTCCATGAAGTTCTTAATTTCAAAAGACAATCTTTCATTCATCAAGGCAGCTAATTAGAATCAACTTGTTAAAGGACTAGTTGATACAGTGCTGGTACAAAAATGTATGAGACTGTACAAGTCAATAAAACTATAAGGAGTCAGGATTTCAAGCGAAGGGGGTGTGGAAAGAACTTGTATAATTGAGGCCTAGCCTGAATTGCCATCTGTGAGGTGCCAAACAAGCTGATAACTTACATGGAACAGAAAAATCATCTGATCAGAGAAAAATTGCTAACTCAGATGTCAAATGCAAGGGTAACATGAGAATTGCCAAGGTTCAAGGAGAATTACATCTTGCCAAGAAAGTAAAATAAAATATAAAAGAATTTTTTATTTTATTTAAAAATACAAAGAAGCCATTCACACTCAGTGTCAGAGTCCTATTCCTGCTTCCTAGGGAATAACAAAACTGGCAGGTGGTTTGTAGGACACAAAGGATCAAATAACTCCTCAGGTTCCTAACAGCTGGGAGTAGTGGAGTATCAATCTCACTGTACAGCTGTAAGATCCAGGATACAGAGTAGTTTTCAAGGCTGTTATCATTTTCTCCAGTGAACAGTTTCAAATCTACCTGTCAAAGAAACCCCCATATTTATAGGTGAGCAAACACATCCAAGAAAGGAATTAGTCTGCATCTACTACTGACCTTTGCTTACATGAACTCCCAGACCATTTGAAGAACACTTCTCTTATCCAATACAACAAAAAAATTAAGTGTATACAATAATTCAGAAGAATCCTTACTAGCTGCTGCCGTAGGAGAAGAGGAGAAAAGCAGCATCAAATCTTGATCTCTCTGAAGGTCAGTAAGTAAATAGTGACACTGTCATGAGGCTGGTCTTAAGGCATATTTTGTACTGACTTTTAGCATTTGACTGATTCAGTGACCCTCTCACAACAAGCCTGGCTAAGTGTGCAGCTGGTGGGCAGGAAACAGAATAGACTGATTGTGCTGTGGATAGCAGCAAAGGCTAACATATGGACACACACACACACACACACACACATTTACACACAAGTCAAAAAACGTAGTTTCCTGAGAAGGCAGACACTCCTTGAACTGTTCTGTCACCTCACAAGAGCAGCCACCAGGATCTTTTCTGAAGAATCTTGCTTAACATTTCAACTGATGGCTTCAGAGTAGAATAGAAAAATGAGAAGCAGTCTAATGACAAGTATACTACTAAAACAACATGGTAGAGAAGATCTGGAGTAGAAAAAAAACAATACAATTGAGGAAATGAATATAAAATTTAAACTACAAGGCAGTACACTAACAGATCAGGGAGGACTGGCTTTGCCATCAAAACCTTGCAGCTAAACACAGCAGCTGGAATCATGTCTGTGCAGTATTGAGTCAGACTGTGACAACTGCTGAGACACAGCTGCAGAAAAGAAAACTTAGATATTTCAATCAGGTGAAGCATTTAGCAATGCCAGGGAAAATATAATTAAGGCAGTCTTAAATAGTCTAGGCCTGATAACATTTACTGCAGGATGCCTAGAGAATAGATGAATTATATTTAATGTAGTTAGAGGATATCCATGAAAATCTTTGCAACTTGGCAAATGCATCAAAGTCTGGAGAAGCTATGTCCTCTTTAAAAAGGGGATATTGTTGGGCAGAAAAACTGGGTGATATTTGGATTCTAGCTGTTGAAAAACAAAATAACCATAAACTATAACTCTCAAGAATTCTTCATGTAACAGATCTGTGTTGTTTTTCAGGGATGAAGTACGATAATTAGCTACTTTTTGTGTTAGGCTAGCAAACAACTGACACAACTATCATTTGGTTATTTTCTGTTGGGGGTAACAATTCTGGCTTTGGCAGAATTTAACTATTTCTAGAAATAACTATTTCTTAGACAAAATATATTTTCTCTTTTGTAATAGAACTAGATACTCCATCTTAAGGAAAAGGATAGCCATAAGTTAGGCATTAGAAATACCCTTTCTAAGTTTCTAAGAGGTTTCTCTGGAGAAAAAAAACCCCACATTTTCTATTTTTCCCTATAGGCAGATTTCTATTTTAGTTTATTAACTCTGAATCATGCCTCCCAGATGATTTCCAACATCTGTGTTTGTTCATAGAGAATAGCAGATGCCTGTTTAGAACCTTAGAGGGATGCTGTTATATGTTGTTCTGTTATAAGATTAGGGTTAGAAATAGTCTTCAAATATCATGCTTGTTCTTGCTCCTAAGAAAAATTCTCCATTTATCTATTTGATGCTCAAGATGCCAGTAGATCAGTCTGGGGTTCTGTGCTTCTCTGTGCCTCTAAATCATATCACCTTCTGCATGATTTCCAGCAACTTTAAATGAACATGCTTAATGAATTGAAAGAAAAGCCCTTTGAAAAAATTCAAATATTTAAATTCTTTTGCTGTAGGGCATTTTTACTTCTCTGCACTCTTGAAAATTTTGGTTGCTATATAAAACAGTCTGCACACTGCTGTTAGAATTCGTCTCTGGGGTGCTGTTTGGAAACTTTATAGACAATTCTTATTCAAATCTGAATATTAGACAAGAGTAGCATAAAGAACTTTTAAAAATCAAAAGATACATCTTGGAAAATATGTATGTATGGGTAGTTTAATTGTAACACCTGTTGCAGAGGGGCAGAATCAACACCCTCGACCTACTGGCCCAAGCTGAAGCCCAAGATATGATTGGCTTTCTGGGCTGTTGGCTTCAGGAGACCAGAGAATTGATAGAATGACTCAAAACAATTAGACTCTGTGTATGTGTGTGTGTGTGTGTGTGTGTTTGGGAAGGGGAAGGCAAGTTCTGCGTAGGTGGGACAGTGCAGTGCTCCACATCCTGCTCCTGGAGCCTCTGGTCTGGTCCTAGAATGTCTGCCAAACCACGTGGCACACTGAGAGCCCAAAATGGCACCGGATGGCCACAAGGGCCACTGAGGTACATTAAAGTGCAGGCATGTACCTGATGGAGGGCCCTGGGAGACCAGGAAAGATAAAAAGCAGTGGCACTGTTGTGATGCTGATGAGCCCCACTGCCTCGGATTTACAAGTAGCTAAGGCCATGCTAGATCTAAAGCACTGACTATCTCTCTCTCTCTCTCTCTTTCTTTCTCTCTCCTTTCTTTCTTTCTCTTTCTCACTTTCTTCTGGTAAGTTATTGAAATATGTTTTAAGCCAGACTAAAAAGTTCCAGTTAACACTTTAGTAAGGGTCTTGTTGTGTCTGGATAACTTGAAGTTGGCTAATTCTAAGTTTCCTAAGATAAAGTTTATGATGTAACTTACTTTCAACTGGATTTTCTTTTTTTAAATTTGCCAAGTACCTTATTTTACCTAGGTGTTCTAAATTTTGCAAGTAAAACTTTGTTATTAAATCTCTTGAGAATTTTGATGCTTCTCTTGTGCACCACTGGAGTGAACACAATTATCTTTCCCCTTAACCTCACCCAGCAAGCTTGCAACTTAACAATGGAGCACATTACTTGTCCTTGTTTCCACCATCTGTGCATTTAAATGCTTCTTTCCCTTTGGTTTGACCAGCAGTTCCCTACTCTGCCATGTTGGTCTCTTGCCTTTGTTGTCCTGCTTCTTGCTCCAGGGATTGCCTGGTGTTGCCCTCTATGGAAGACTTTCTTAAAGATTTGCCAGCTCCACTGGACTCCTTTGTCCCTGCAGGCAATCTCCCAGGGGATCCTGTTGACTATCACCTTGAGGAGCTGGAAGTTTGTTTTCCTGAAGTTCATGATTCTGACTTTACTCCCTGCCTGACCCATATCCCTCAAGACTGCAAACTCCACACCACATCTCAGGCTGCCTCCAATCATGACATCCCTGATTATCTCACTTGTGTTGGTGACCAACAAACCCAGTATCACCTCTGCTGTGGCAGGGCTGTCTATTACCTGGCTCAAGAAGTTGTCCTCCATGCACTGAAGAACTGTCCTGGGCTGTTTGCATCTTGCTGTGCTACTTTCCTAGCAGAAGTTGGGGAGGTTGAAGTGTCCCAGCAGGACAAGAGCTTGTGAGTGCTTTGCCTCCTGGAGCAGAAACAAGAAGGCTTCATCAATAAGCTCCCCTTTATCAGGTGGTCCGTAGTAGACATCAACTATTGCTGCTCTTTGTTGCCTTGATCTCTAATTCTTACCCATGGGCTTTTGACCTGTTCTTCAAAGACAGCTCTTCACACTCAATTCAGACCCTGATGTAGACAAGCAATCCCTCCACCTCTCCTTCCTCTCTTCTGAACTGTCTGTAGCCATTGATACTCACTCTCCAATCACAGGATTCTTCTCACCAGGTTTCAGTAATGGCAACAAGGTCATATCTTTCTAGCAGCCCAGTGGCTTCTGACTCCTCCTGTCTGCTGTCCATGATGTCTATATTAGTCACGAGCAATATCCAGCCAAAGAGAGAAGGAATTTGTCTGGTGCTTGGTAGTGCCTTATCTCTTAATCTTTTAATTCCTTCTAATTTCCTAATTATTGTACTTGAGCATAACCTGTTTGGCATTAATCTACCTCAACAGTGAGACTTTCTGCCTTCAGTAATGCTAGACTATTTGAACCTGAGTCGACAGGCTGTCAACAGCTGAGCTGCCTGTTAAAACAAACACAAATGTGATCAAAAATGACTGATTGCTTCAGTTCCTCTTTTCCCAGTGCATTAACCTAATTAAAGTAACTACAATAGCTAGAAAAAAGTTAGAATAAAGTGTGCTGCATCTTGTTCAAATACCATTTGCATCAAAAAGTTAGAAGTTGTGAAGTAAAGCCTTGCCAAAATCAAGTTCCAGCATTAAGCACAAACCAACAGTGAAAGTGTGAATTACAATATTGTTTTAAAATAATGATAGTTTTTTTCCAGTATGCTTCTTCATAGTTCGGCTATTTCTTACTGAACAGCTATTCTATAATTCAGATTAATCATTCTGCAGCCCAAGATCCTATGCTTTATTTGCCATGCATAATTCAATATCTGCCTCTAACACAGCTATTGTTAAATTTCTTTTCTAGGCATCACTTCACTACAGAATGTGCACTTCTTGAATGATCATGCACAACGGTAAAGAAGGAAGGTATTTTATGACTGTGGATCAAAGACAAGAACATTAGTGTCAAATCTACATGGTGAAGGAGTGTGTAACTGGAGATGTCTAAGATGTAGGGGTTTTTCAGAGTACATGCATTCTGTAAATATGAATTACTAATATCTTTAGTTTCAAGTGGATTTCTGGCTTCTAAGAAATTCTGTAACTGAGCTATGTGTGTTAGGCAACATAGAATGAACAAAGCCTAGAATAGTGTAGTCTAAATAGAATGCCTAGTATCATGTGAGATCTACTTTCAGATGCTAACAGATTACAAAACTGCCTATAAAACATTTTTAACCAATGAATTAGTATTCTTTTGCAGCAAATGTCCACCTCATAGGGCATTGTCCATACCTAATGCTGCAACAAAAATGTTTACTTTATTGCCAGAAAAACTCTAATCTGGATTTCAGTCTAATCCTTCTTGCAAATAACTTTGACAGCTTGTCTCACTGTGTTGGTGTTCATCATTGTGCTCTTCGAGTGTTACTTTAAGAACCACTAGGTAACAGCAGGAAGTATCTTCCTCACAGCAAAGTACACCCAGCTAATCTGGGTGGCTGGAACCTGCCCCTGGGTTCCCTGCAGCTTTAAGCATTGATTCCAGCTGCCAGTTAACCACATGTGTTTCCTCTTGTGATTTCTTTTCTCACGTGTTTTATACCACATGGAATTTCATGCCACTTTACCATTATTGTTGGAACAGAAATTTACTTTTTATGTCTAGGTCAAAATTCTGAACATTTGAGTTCCTTCCTTCAAAGCATAGTCATTCCAGACTTCAAAGAACAGAAAAGGTCATCAGAATTTTTTTTGCCCTCTAAATTTTATCTTTCAAAATTACATTTATTTTTGCAATAGCAAAATCTCTGTCAAATAAAAACATAGAATGTCTTCAAATATGACTTGTCAGTGGAAGAAATCTGAAAAATATCAGCTTATATTTGAAGCTTGGCAACCAAAAAATGAGCTTTTATAATGAAGAGACCTAAGAAAATCTTAATGATAAATGGCAGCATTAGTCCCAGCTGTAACTATTCAATGTTACATCCTTGCTTCAGCACCCAGATGCTAATGGCAATGCTTTCTAAACCAGGAGTTTTGATGACAAGCAAATGACAGCTGATAAATAAAATCAGCCTCCTGCATGTAGTCCTAAACATTTAGTATCGTAGTATCTTGTCATCAGTCTCACAACATCAGAAAAAATACTATTGCTCAAAAAAATAAGATAAAAAATGTAGGAATTAAGAAAATTAATGAAAACTCTTTGCAGAAAACAGGTATGGCTGCATGCTGCAATTCCCGTGCAATCCTTAATTGGGTAGGCTGCCTAAGGTAAAGACTTGCAAGATGACAGTAGAGTTGCTCACCCCTTTGTAAAGCCTAAGAAACCACTTAACTGAGTCATCAGTCACCTTAGGAGATTGGTATCAGGGCCCAGATTTTGCCTTGACCTTCTCGGGGCTTTATCTGCCTGGCTGGGAGCCAGTTGAGAAGCAGCACAGCTGAAGGCGTTGGCAGAGCGAGCAGCGCGTCCGTGCCCTACGCGGCGGGCACAGCCCTGCCAGGGAGCCCGGGCTGCGCCTGCCTCCTCCTCCTCCAGGCTGCTGGGCTCTCGGGGTTGATCCCTGCCTGAGCTGTGCTGCAGCTGTGCTGTGCCTGTGTCCTGCTGATCCAGATCCTCGCAGGCTTGATGTCCCCCCTGGACCTTGGCCTTTCTCTAGTCCCCACAGGCATCAGTGCTGAGAGGGGCTGCGCGCTGCCCACGCCAGCTCCACCGCCTCCCTCGGGCAGCGGGACGGGCCCTGGCTGGCACAGTCCTGCCCTCTCAGTGCTGCTTTTGTGTGCACTTCTCTGGAGGAAACTGGGTCAGCGGGGCCCTTGTCATCTTCCAGAAAAGCCTTTCACTTCTCTGAAATCACATTATGGTATTTCGTAATAAGCCAGGTGTGCTTTACAAGCAAACTTGAAAAAGAATTGTTTTACTCCAGCTCCTTTTCCAGTTCTAATTACAATATATTAACGGGTTAACTCACTACTGCAAAATTCATATTGGGATATATTTCTGAATCTCTCCCAAAGTTGTAGAAGCTGTACAACTTAATTTCTATCACCTTATGGCTCAACATCAGCCAGGCAATATGTTTATTTCCAACATGTTTCCATGCCTTTGATAAAGTTGTTTCTGTAGTATTCATGTGTCTGGAAAGTTCTATGCTAGTACATCCATCTTTCAATGTTGTTTTGTTCCACTCCACATACTGCCCTGTACTATATGTTCTAATTCACATGTAATAATTCTAATGGTTTATGGAAAGCCAAAGCATTTGTTTAAAAGAGTGTATTTTCCCGCTTCTCTTAAAAATAGATCCAGATTGTATTTGTGGTTACAGCTGGTGGACATCCTCAAGGACATCTCCCATAGGAGGAGGAATGGCTGGAAAGTACCATTACAGAGGAAAATATGCTACTAGTTCTGCTCCATTCTAGGGTCTGAGCTGTGGTGAAAGGGGAAGTAAAATTCAGTCATACATCAAAAGTGATCTACAAAACTATTGATTCCTTTTAAAAAGCAAACAGTATTTTTGCAAAGAATTTTAAAGCTTTCTCTCCTACAATAGAAAATTAACATTTACTTCTTTCCAGAAGTGATTTTCCACCACATTTCCATCTCCAAATCCTCCAAAATAAAGATACAGGTATATCAAACCCATGCAAACATCTCTTTTCTAGACAGGTTTCATCCCTGTAGGAATGCTTGCAGGCAACAGAATGCACATCATGTTTTCAGAAGGTTACTTCAAGTCCTATTTCCTTCTGAAAGTTTTACTCCCTTTTAAAGCCAATTGAGGTTAACTATATAAAATTGAAAATAAAATACTGAAAAGTTTCTTTTAAACTCCATTTTTTAGTTAGTAGTGAGCCATTTGCCTCCTAGGATCTGGCCTTACTTTGTAACCTGGAAATACACAAAAAACCTTTAAGTTTCTCTGAGGTGTAGTTTATTTCTCTAAAATAGCTCTTTGCAAAATACATTACCTCTTGTTCTATCACTAAATCTCTCATGCTCTAAGAAGTATGCTCATAAATGCAGGTATGCTCATCTGCTCCTAAATGCAGATATTGCCATATTGAATTTTTCCTTCATTGATTGATCCTGCATTCCTTAATCACTTATTGAATCAACAAGCAAATTTATCAGCACAGACTGAATTATTTTTGTTTTCAGGTCTATGAAAAGACAAATAAATGTAAAATCTGTCCCAGAAAAATGTGATGAAAGAAAAATAGCCATTGGTGATATTCCCTGTTTGCATAGCATGTTGAGGTTTAAGATGCATGTTACTCAGTCATTAAACCCTTGTGCCTTGATAATTTTTATCAAAGGCATTTACAATTTCACAAAAATTATATCAACCTAATTTGACAAGATCAATTTTCCAGGTAGCCATGTTGGTTAGAAATAATTACATTATCCTCCTTTGGTTGCTTATTTCTTGAATCCTGTATCAGGCTGTACACAATTACAACAATCTTTTTAATACTGACAACATGAGACCTTTGACTGATGACAAATAATTTTCCCCACGGTAATGGTGGGAAAAAGTGGCTTTTCCCCCTCTAAATAATCCAGATATTTGCTTAAATACCTATTTATCTTAAAATGATATATTAGTGTGAACATAATAGGGAACTGAATAATATCCTGTCTCATGTTTTATTTGGTGAAAGATTTGACCAGAAAGTTCAGTCTGAGTTTTCACTTCCCCATTTTTCATATTCAAACATATTTTTGCAAGATTTCAGTACATTAAACAGTTTTTCCTAACAAAGGAGTACATTCAAGGCCTTATTTTTCATTCCTGAGAATTCTCTGTGTTTTTCTGTTGGAAGTTTCAATCTGTAAGAGCTGATGACTACATTTTATGTGTCTTATGCAGGCACATGTTACATAAGGAAGAAAAGAAGCCTGTAAAAGTCCCTCAAGGACTACAACTCAAGCTGACCCTTCAATAATATTTTTAGATGCACTTCCCAGAAAAAGCAACTGGCCTTAAAGCAAGGGTAGTAGGGAGAGAATGAGGGATGAAAGGAATCTTTTTTCTTAAGAATTTAAGGTTTTTTAAACTTCCAGTATTAGAGTCCGTACATAATTTAATATCTTTATGCATTCACTAGCTAGACCATACTTTGAAAATTTTATTTTAGTTGTCTGCAAAGTGTCAGTTCCCTGATAGGTTTTGTCCACAAAATATAGTCTAGTATACAGTTATGTGTTTAAAACCAAGAATCATTTATGTTTCTACACCTACAGGAGACAGGGAAATATTTTTCTGTATCTTTTTGTAAGCAGACATCTATTTCTGGCATTCAGAATATCATAGGCACTCCTGTGTAAATAACATAATGAAGAAGAAACTCATAAAGTCAAGCTCAAAGTCAGCTAGGTATTTTTATCCTCTGTGCATGCACTCTTAGAGATTTATTTGGTCCAACAATTGTATTGTTTTATTTCTAATTAATATAATAGTTTGCAATAGTCTAGGCCCTCAGATATCTGAAGAACGGATATTCGAGTTAATTAATTCTGTTTCTGGTTTTGTTTTGCTATGATTTTGTTTTAATAATACAATATGATCAATTGTTCTTTTTATCACATTCTTCCGTTAATTTTAATTAATGAAGTCATAGCATTTTTAATTATAAGAACGCTTTGAACACAGTGGAAAATCAGCATTTATAGGATAAATGAAAGTCTTTGAAAAGTTGAGAGACTAATTAAAAGACTGGATCTAATACATCTCTTTCCCTCAGTGGTATTGGATTTTATGCATGTGTTGTGGTTTAAGCCCAGCTGGCAACTAAGCCCCACGCAGTTGCTCGCTCACTCCCCCCTGGTGAGATGGGGGAGAGAATCATAAGGGTAAAAGTGAGAAAACTTGTGGGCTGAGTAAAATACAGTTTAATAGGGAAAGCAAAGGTTCTGCACATAGGAAAGCAAACCAAGGAATTCATTCACTGCTTCCCATGGGTAAGCTGATGTTCAGCTATCCCCAGGAAAGCGGCACTCTGTTGTGTATGGTGGTGACTATGAAGAAAATCAACTCTGCCTCAGCCAAAACCAGAAACAAGACCTTAAAGGCTTAAATAGATGTAAAACACTTAATACTGAGGCAATAGGTTGACGTCCCCTACATTTTTTACAAAAAAACCTGAATTTAGTTAAATATATAACTTTGCTACTGTTCTGGAACACTTATTTCTTTTTTTCTGAACAATAACTTTGTTTCAAATGTTGATTTTTTTTTTTTTTTTTTTTTTAAGATCAGTGAACATTTAATGTCCTTTTCTAAGTAGTTTCTTTCCTTTGGAAGAGTCTCTTGAAAACTGATAATTTTTTTCTGAGATAGGTTTTAAAATGTGATTAAATGAATGAAGGGCATCTATACTTCTGTCCTGTGATGATCGTGGCCAAGCCAGTATTGTTTTAATGATAAATATTTTCTCAAATTAAGAAAACAAGTAGGTTTGGGTTGGTTGTTTTTGTTTTTTCTGGTACTGCTATTCAGGGAATGATTTTTCTGGATTTTTGTCTGGAAGAAATAAATGTAATATTTTGTTTCACCTTCTATTCACTGAGTAAGAACTTTCTTTAGCATTGTATATGTCAGTGAAATTGGAGATACATGTAAACAGGAGCTTGAGTAAAGGTGAAAAATATGTGAGTGCTCCAAGACGATGATGCTTAATGAATTTGAACTGAGAATGGCATACATTCGTGTTTTAATAGGTATTCTTTAGTGATTTTTAGTGGTTTAGTGGGAAAGGAAGTTAAGATGGTGGCTAAGTTTCTTGCATATAAGGGCAGGAATGTCTGGTTGTGGATGCCAAAGGCCTCCAATTATATGTAGGATGTAAAATGTAGAGCATATTACAAAGAAAAGGAGCTGCGGGTTACGTCCTTAGCTATTCTTGAAGCACAGTGATTGATGTCAGGTACATGATCCTAGATAAAGGCCTTATCTATAACTGAGTGATTCTATATTCTCTCAAATATTATTTTGAAAGTTTTTGTTTTTCAATCAGTTGTTTTTAGAAGATGGTGGGGAGGCGTGCTAATCTTTCTAAATTCTGAATCCAGAATAGCACATCAATCTGGGAGGCTACCAAAAGGGGATAATAAAATCTATGCTTACTAAAATGCTTTGTATAGAAAAAAGAGCGATTTAGTGATTAAGAGGTTGTTTTTCTTATATTTTCTCTGCAAAACTTCTAAAGGAAATTGAGTGGTAGGAAGAACGACAATATTTATTGAACTTTTGCAATGGCTGTTAAAATCCAATACTTCAGTTCAAGCTGAAGTAACTGACTAACCTTGAACCTTCTTTAATGATCTTTCCTATGTACCTTGAACATTGTTTGAGTGGAGTGGCAGAATGTGGTATACAGGGAGGATCCATTCCCGCACCAAGTGTCTGAACACTCTAAACGGATGCAAGACTACTACTGAGAAGTCATAGTGGTTCATGGATCTTATTAAATTCAACTGAAATAAAAAACAAGTTGAAATGGCCAAGTGATGCATCATGCCATGGAAAAACATCTGTTTGTCAATGATAATGTTAAATTTTCATGCATGTAGAAGTATGCATTCTAGTGTATCACTTTCAAGAAGTAACAGAAGGTTGAGTTGCTCAGGGAATATTTTCCAATGCCAATCTTAGTACCCACAGTAACTGGGATAGTGTTGGGAGATTAGAAATGTTCAAAAGATATTTCCATTTATACTAGAGATTACAGGTAATCAGTTCTTCAGACATAAACTTTAGTTTGCATAGCAGTGATGGGAAGTTAAGAGCAAAAATGTAGGAACAGATATTTTGCATGGATGGGTCTGCCATTTAGAGAAATGTTTCTCACTGCAGTTTTCAGGAAAGATGCTGTGTTAACAGAAATGAAATTCCAGGAAGAAGGAATTTGCTTCAGAAGCACAGCATTTGTAATCTGCAGAAATGTATGATGACCAGCGTAAAACTATCTGCCATATAAATGTGTGTTTGAATGAAACTTTCAGCCAGCTTTTGAGACTGGCTTGAACAAGAGATTTGAAGATATGCAGAATAAGGCTAAATTCATTGTTACCATCAGAAAGAGGCAGAATTAGACTTGTGTATGGAAAATTAAGTACAACAGGTTCCTTTCTGGATGAACAAGGAAACTTATTATTCTGCTTTGTTCATTTCTCTCAAGAAAAGACTTTTTTGAGTTCAGATTAAAATTCAATAGAATTACTCACTCTAGATAAGTCTTGAAATTTAAAAGCCTTTTTTTCAATCCTCAAAAATTAAAATAGCAATAAATATATAAATACATATATTTAAATTTTTATGGCTATCTCCCCATTCTGAGAAATTTGCACTTTTTTTTCCCCACCAATGTAAAACTTGTTCATTGAACTATGTCACACCTTTTCTAGGGTAATTTTTTTTTTATTCTGATGTCATGCTTATAATCTTTTCTGTCTTGGTCTCATATACTATTTTTAGAGTGTATTCTTTATCATATATAATAGCCCTTAATAGAATTTGATCCTTGATTGTTTTCTCCTCTTGTTCCCTATCACATTCCTCTGTTTTTGTCATCTTAATTTGTATTTATGCTCCTTTAATTTTCTTCTTGCCTTAAGGATTTTCTCCAAGTCGATTATTAGTCCTTAGGCTGTCTGTTTATTCCTGAAGACTCTCTTTCTCTTCCTTTGAGCCTTTCTAAACATTAACTCACTGTCTAGCTTTATATTCACACTCTATAGTGGAAGCTCATTGCTCCACTTTCCTTATTTCCAGTTATTTTTTTACATGGTGCACTTAGCATTTTGCAACAAGCATTCAAGCCAGAAAAAGACAGAGCAAAGGTTTTACTGTCATCCTTTATTCTGTTCTTTTAGAGTATATCCAGTATTATGCAAACATGGTGTGAAAAACCATACTGTCATTTCTGTACTGCTTCTGTGAGGTATAATGAAGACAAAATGATCAGGGAAAAAAAATTGTTTAATGCAGATATGGACACTTCTGATCTCTTCTACAGGCTGAACAGGCCCATCTTTCTCACCCATGAGACAGATGTTTCTGTCCCTTAATGATTTTCATTGACCGTCTTCATTCTGTCCCTTAATAATCTTCATCTGCAGAAACCGACTATTTCAAGAACTCCATGCTTCTCTCATACTGAGGAGCCCAGAACTGGACACAGCACTCCAGATAAGTCTAAGCAGGGGTGAGTAGAAGGGCAGGATCACTTCCCTCAATCTGCTGGAAATGCTCATTCTAACACTCAATACTGATATATTCCATGAGTAGTAACCTGAAGGAAATGTTTAACTGGGTGGTATTTTCCTGGCTGTGTAACAGGGTACAGAAAATGAATATAGTCAAACTTTGGTTTTTTGAGTGTTTAAACCTTTAGGTTCATTAAGTTTGCTTTTTCATCACCTCAGAAATATCAGACACGGCATAGGACCACTGATCCTAGGTCTGATTTGGCAGGGGTTGTAATTTGGTGCTCCAGGAAAGAATTGCTATGGTGTGCTGTGATTACATGTTTTCCTAAAGCATAGCTGCTACTGGTACAGCTTTGAAGCATGGCCTAACGATGTACTAGGACATTTCATTTCACTTAATGTAACTCCGGATGATGTTCACATTTATGTGGACATCTTTGACTTGTGGGGCTTCACTATTGTCTGTTAGTCTTATTGTGGCAATTATAGTTCTTACTATATCAGTGCCATGACTACATTAAAAAATAAAAACTTACTTCTTCAGACATTAAATTCTTCTAGTTTCTAAGAAACATTATTGGATTGCAAATAAATATGATTCACCTGGCTATTCTAGGCCCGTGGAATATGCCCAGGTTCCCAGTTATTGTTACAGACTGAGATCACACCCCAGAGCATTGTCACCCCTGTGAAAATGACACTTGGATGGAAAGAGAGTGATCAGAAGTTAGCACTTCTTCTTTAAGTACAGGATGTCTTCAATGCACTGCAAAATGAAATTCCAGATTCTCTAAACCTCAGTCTTCTCAGATAATAGTGGGGTTTGTTTTGTTCTAATTCTAAGGAAAGTCACAAAGCTGCTTTCTTGTTTTACGGTTTTAGACTTGCTGTAATTCTATCTAGTGAGAAATAAAGATATTTTGTAGAATTTGAGATTTATCAAAAAATTCTAGTTAGATTTCAAATGTAAAAATTGCAAAAAATAAAGTTGGCTGCAATTCCACCATAATTTTGAGTATAGTAACAGAAGGACTGCAACAGATTTTAAAGCTCCAGCAGCATTAATCAGGAGCACAAAAAATAAATCAGAATTGTAATTTAGCATACTATAAAAAGATTAAAAGGGTAAAAATTACCAGAAGAAGTCTTCTACTTTGGTTTACAAGCTTGTTCGAAAGATTTTCCTTGAATCTTTATGTCTTAAAGGTTACATGCTGAAAGAAATTTTTAGAGAAAAACGGAAACAGCATGTTTTAGGTGTTTTTTTAATCTCAAAATGTACTAGACCCTTCTACTTAAATTAATTTTCTAGCTTATTTAATATTTTAAATTTTCAGACTAATATAATTTTTGAATAGAATTCTTGCTCATTAATTTATTTTTAGGTAGTAGAATGTCTGTTTAGTGAATGAGTCCTCATACCCCAGACAAACTTATTTATCATCATCAGGGACTAACATCATAAATTTATGAGCTGAGTTAAAAAAAAAAAAATCCGAAAATCTATAGCAGTAGAAGAATAAGGAAGAGGTCACTGTCTACAAAATTTGCTTTCAGATTTTAAGACTGCAGTTCTGAGACTACTACAGTTAAAAGATTTTGAAATAATTTCTTACAGATAAAATGATGAACATACAAATAAGTTGTTACACTGTTTCTGTAGTTCAGAAAGAGTTGACAGAAATAGATCAGTCCTCATGGAAAAAAACTGTGTCACCTAATCCAAACTCCATCAGTTAAAGGATGCATGTTCCTGTCCCTTTGGATGAATCAGTAATAACATTTCTTTTCCTGCTCCTTACATTTCTACACAAACTGCTAACCTTAGTTCTTACACGGATTTTTTGTATTTTTTTACCCCAGAGTTTACCCTTAGTCCTGACATAGCTAAGTAGAGATGAAAACACCATTTTGTCAGGTAAATACTGTTGTTCCAAGAGGCCCATCAGGAATGCTGTGATGAAGACATTAGAGAAAAAGGTGAAATTGGAATGATATCTATAATATCAGCTTCTATACTATTTGTGGAACAGTAATTAAAACTAATTTTAGTGATGAAAAGCAGCTAAAGTAGAAATTATTGGATAAAACTATAAACACCTGCACAATGGGAAACAACAAAATCATGCACATCAGATATGTCACAGTCTGCTCTAAACAAAGTGAAAATTTATGGCTGCCATAAATTTAAGCTTTGGAAAAACATTAATGTAAATGCAAACATTGCATCCAAAGACCTGTAATTGAAACACTTATGCCCTCTAGTCCAATTAGCTTAAAATCTGTCTTTTTTTAAGAGGTTTTTTTTTTCCTGCAGAAGTAAACTTTACATTGAAATGGAAATATAATCTGTATTACAGAGAATCATAATGTTACTACTATTTGAAGGAACTAGAGATGCTAATTTATAAATTGAAAGTAAAAAAGATATTTTATATAAAACAAATTTCTGTTTGTTAAAAGGAGCAATAGGTTAAAATATTACCCCAGCTAAATCTATTCAATATAAAATGGCTAGAAGAGCTTTGACAAACTCATTAAAATTAATATGAACATTTCAATGGGGCAGACTGGCTGTCATAAATTATTCAGGGAAAGTAATTATGCTGTTCAACAAAGCATGCTTTTTAAAAATTATTATTATTAAAACACAAGCAAAATCTTAACTAGTAGCTAATTTCCATTTCACCTTGAATTACTAGTCTTGTCTTTTGGGGGTTCCATAACAAAATCAGCTACCATAAACACACCCTGAATTACAGCATTGTGGATCAGTGAACTTTATTGCCTCGGGTATCCATGGTTACCAGTCACTGAAGAACAAAAGAGACAAAGATTTGACAGCAGTTTATTGTCAGCCAGGAAACCACAAATCAGGTTGATTTTACACCTGTTTTAGACACGAACTGAGGCTACTGCCTGTCAGGTTTAGGAGTGTGTGTGTGTCTATCTGTGTACAGTTTGTAATGTGATAAGGAGTGGCAGGAGGATAAGGATAAGGACCTTCCAAGAGGAGGTGGATTGAGAAACCAGTATAATGGATATGCTGATAATTCCTGTCCAGTTTTCATCAGTTTGTATAATCTAGGAACACAAAAATGTACAAAGAAGGCCTCTCCCTGTGACTTCAGTTCTCCACTGCTGAAGACTGCTCTTCTAAAACATTTCATGAACTTTAAAAACTGCATTTTAAAATGCTTGTAGTATTTAGTCCTTTTAATTCTGCTGGAAGATTGTGATAGCTATGGAAGTACTTCTAATTCTCTCCCTGTTTATGCTCTGCAACCCGTACAGTACTTATCTAATAGAAAATAATTTTACAAAGTTTCTTTTTTTTTTTTTTTCCTGGCTAGACAAAACTTTTTTTTGGTTTCCTTTGAAAAACCTTTCTCCCTTCCCCAGCTCTTTTACTTATTCCATTTCTGCAGAAGGGCTCAGCAAAGATTTGGTATTTTAAGTTCACTCTGAAAACACATGAGCAGAACCATGCACCATGCTGCAGAGGACGTCTCCTCAACCTCTTCTAGACTGGCAGTAACAGTTTGCTGTGCCTTTTAAAAATATTTTCTGAGTACTTACTGGGATTTTATTTATATTTTAACAGCAATGATGAGAAAAATGTGAAGTTCTTGATTAAAATTCACAGTACTTATATTGTATGTAACCAATGAATTAAAAAGACTCCCAACCAAGGCCTGAGGGCAAAATAAATGGGGTAGAAATGGTTGAGTAAACCCACATTATGTTTGCTGACTTTACAATTTGCATCAACATAGTTTTACCTTGTCTTCCCTCTTTAGCTCTAAGCCATTCAGCTGAATGCACACCTCTGGGTAGCATTTACTCTGGACCATTTTGGAAACTGTTTAAAAAAAATTTCAGTGTGCTTTCACTGTTTTACCCCCAGTCTGACAAAAAAATTTACTTTTAGGAGTTTCTCTAGGTGTAAATAGAGATGAACTTAAGTATTCTCCATTTGAATTTAGTTTTATAAGTATGATCAAATCAGTTATTGTATCAGCTTAATTTATTTATTTGCAAATATTCCCAATAAACTTTTGTAGCATCTTGTTTTCTATGAGAAATGACATTTCATCAAAACTTCATAAGAGAAATTTAGAGAATGTAAATTGGCTCTCTTCATTAGTAATTATTCACTTCAAATAAGTTTGCTATTTTCTTAAAATCTTTGGAATTATGTAGAATAAGGTGTCTGATTTTGTTACAAGCTTCCTCACATTAAAATTATTTCCTCTTTCTTTTTAGAAATAGAACGCCCCAAAATGTTTTTACACATTTGATTCTCTATCACTTCAAAATTTTTTATTCCATCAATCCTTTTTTAAAATTTCCTTAATTCTTCAGGCATGGACATTGATTTTGAAAAAAATATTAATGTTAATAGAATGAAAATATTCCTATTTCTGATTGCATGATACCGGCATCTTAAATTATTTGCATCCGTTGACCTCAAGATACTCTAAAATGGGCTAACTCACTAAGAGACAAGTGAATATTGAACAGTCTTTCAAGGGTTTCTCTTCCATTGTCTCAGTGAAATGACTTTTACATATTGATTTTAGGTCTGAAAATACAGAAAATAGTATCTTTGTAGAAGCTCTTCTGTAATATCTGCTGGCTGAATTGGTACCTGCAGTGTGAAATTGCCATGTAGTAATGCTAATCCTGGCTAGAATCCTTCCAATTCTATTAAATTCTTTCAGTTTCTGATAAATAATTATTCTGCTCTGGTCCTAATCTGACAAAAGGACATTTCTGCAAGTCATACTATCACAATTGGACTTTAGAGTACAATGATGAAAAAGGTTATGTATGGATTTTAAAGTATGATAACAAGTTGAAGAGGCACCATTTTTTCCCACTTTGGAAGCTACAGCACAAAAGGTCTTCATGGGAACAATGCTGTGGTAGATGTTCAAAGGATAAAAAAAGGCGAGTGAGATGTAGACATGTAAGACTACATATAGTGCTTTGAAAAATCTTCTGTCAAGGGGAAATACCCACTGTGAAATAAAGAATTTATATATGTAATGAAGAGTTCAAAAGCATATAAATCTTTTTAAAGACTAAGAATAGGGTTACAATGCTAATGATGAAGTCTTGTCTTTCACATAGACTAGAGATAAGAACAAAGTCTTACACTTGCATTACTGTAGAATCATTTTTCTTACGTTTATGATATTTTCATTGTTCAGGGGGAAAGTGTGGAACATGAACTCTTCTATTCTTCTGAACTTTAATTTATTATAATATTACAGTAGATTATTAATCCATAATAAGTCTTTTGGTTATCTCTAAATGTATATGTGAAAGTTGAAAATTGAGGAATTGCAAATATTGCATTTCTTTGGTTAACAGTTTTTTTAATTGTGTTGGATATGCTCAAGGACTTCTGGTTGTGTCTTCAGGTAAAGTGCAGAGATATTATGCAAAGGAAGGAATGATTTCAACTGAGCTATTTTATGCCACTTTTCTGAGTGCCCCTGCTTTTTCAGGGGCTTATCTCAATACATTTAAGACATGCTCACTGAAATGAGCTGTTGAGAAAGGCTGAAAGAGGCCTTTCCTCCAGCTCTCCCACCAAATTTCTCAGCATGTGGGCTCCCTCCCAATTCACTTGGGAGAAGCTTTTGAAACTCTCATGCATGAAGATGACTTCACTACAGATAGTTCTGGGTAAACAGTACTTACTGAAGGCTATCTAAAGAAAAAAAGAACTCATTTTTGAAAAGGGCTTGGATGGGATACTGATTAAATGCCATCTTCAGTTTTTTAATTGAACGTCTGTTGTATTAATCAGTTTACTGATCCTGATCAGTGAACCCTGTTTCACTAAGTAGAGAATTTGTGTTTTAAATGTTGAATATGCAAAGCCTGCTATATGCCTTTGCACTTCATCATCTCAGATGCAGTTGGCAATCCATCCTGTAACAATGTCAAAAAATGAATAGTTGTTTTCCTTCCTTTTTTATTTGACTAGCTGTTCAGTACTTAAATAATGAACTACTTTCTTCAGTTAGCCAAATTCTAGTTGTCTAGGTGATTTCTTTCTGAGCAACTGGCTTCCTATCTTAGCTCCTTTTCCTTTCAGTTGCAGTTCCTTTCACTGTTTAGCAGAAACACAGAGTTTCACCTCTTTAGAGTTCGAAAACAAACACATTCTAAGCCATAAAGCTCAGCTATTGCTTTTCTTCCTACATCTTCTTTCAGAGTCAATAAAAACACATAAGGAGTAGATTTGTCCCATGCAGTTCTCATTCTTTTCCGCGTTTTGCCACATTTGCAGTTCAGTGAGATTAAATCTCACCAAGGGAGCCGTCATTTAGGAGACAATATCTGATTGCCTGAAAAGCAAAGAACAGTGTTGATAGTCGTTAAGAAATTGAACTTTCCACATCAATAGTTGAACCATATCAGCCTATGACTGTCATTTCCCATTCAGAAAAGGCAGAAGTTAATTATTCTTCCTTTCATAAGGTTGGAGAAACAGCTCATTTGACATCCCACTAGGAATTTCCTCTGAAAAAGGTCTCTTTGGATCTTGCTACAGCTTGATCTTAATTTACTTTAACCCTAAAGAGCTACATTTTCGTGTCTCATTGCTGCTGATGTCATTCAGTTGTACAGAAGGCCACACACTGGTCTGAAACCTATTTTTTCTGGAGGTTTTATTTACAGCCTATGAACTTAAGAGTGTGAAGAATCTCTTTTCTGACCAAAAAAAAAAAAAAAAAAAAGAATCAAACCCATTTCTGTAAATAAGCTTGTTGGCTGAGACCTAACATGAAGGGAAATAGACACATCCATCCCACACCTTGCATTCCCTCCTCCTGCCAAGAGTCCTTGAGGTCAGGGAGACCCAGACAAGGAGGGTGCTCCTGTGCCTATCTGGTAGAACAAAAGAAACACTGGGGGAAGGCATAAGAATATTTGGTCTGCATATATTGTTTATATATATATTTTTTTTTTGTTAAATTGTGCATTTTAAATATGTTTTGTTAAAATGTTTGTATGAGCTGGGAAAGTGTGTGCTCAATGCTAGCCATGTTTTTTCAGGAGATAAAATATCAAAAAAAAGTGGAAATAAAAGCTGTGAATGCTACATAGAGCAGCTAGGTAGGAAAGTCCCAGCACAAGCCAGAACCAGTGGGAGAGGTAAGGAGGGGGAAGAATAGAGGAAAAGTATGCCACCAGTCAGTTCAGCTTTGCTGGGCCACAGCAAGACTAGTTACTCATTTCAAACTGCAAATGAGAGTTACTAGAAATAGACAAAAATACCCAGGAGACAAAAGGCATTCCTCAGAGGAAAAGAACATCAGGTAGTACATTTAAAATTGTTAAAATTTTATTCTACCTTATTAGTAATTTTTGCTATATTTAATAAAATATGTTTTATTTAGCCACTTAATGCATGTTAATAATCAAAAATTAGATTTTAACATGGCAAATTTCATTTAGTTTTACTGTTCAATTAATGTAAACAATAATTTCAAATTCCATGGAATGCAGTTTTCCTTTTCTATAGATGTTACTGAAGGGCTCAAAATTCTTACTGTCTTGTCCTTATGATGTTGTGCAAATAGTAATAGAATGGTTTGTGTTCAAAGGGACCTTAAAATCATGTATTTCCACCTCCACTAGTGAAAGAACACTTTCACTAGACCAGGTTGCTCATGGCCCCAACCTGGCCCTAAACACCTCCAGGAATGGTGCATCCACAACTTCTCTAGGCAACATGTTTCAGTGTCTGATACTGTGTGCATTGTCCAGGCCTTTATAGATTACTTTTTAGCAGTGTTTTTTGCACCTACTTTTCAGGTTTTGAAATAAATGCATTGTATTTTTGTAATACAAAGATGCCATCTTGTGGCAGAATCATGGAACTTCTACCAAACAGTTTTAATTTTGGTGAAGAAACGAAGTCAAATTTTTAGCAATATTTCCAGTACTGTTTGTCCTACCATCATACATTTATGTACATACATACTGAAGAGATCTGATGATCTAGCAAGAGAATATTTATTCCACAAGAGAAGGTACTTATGACAAATGCCTGATGGCTAAAAGGATTTGTGCATTGGGAAAAGCGTGATAATTGTTTCCTCTAATAAGAAGCCAGCTTAGAGTTAAAATACACTCTTTATTAATAAAACAAAAAACAACTCCCCTCCCCCCCCCAAAAAAAAGACATACTAAAATAAACAAAACCAAAGAAAAGATGGGTTTTTTGTTTTATTTTCAGAGAAGGGGTTAAAATACTCGTACAGTACTTGTCTTACATCTAAGAATTGATAATAACGTAGGTTGAGACATTAGTGACTAGATGAATAAGACTAATACTATTCCTATTTATCTTTTCTTTTGCCATGCAATTTTCTCATTTACAATAGCAATTCGTAAATGTTGCAAATATATGACCTCTATAAATAAAATACACAGACTATGTATCACAATTAAGATTTGCCAGCAAGACATAGTTTCTAAATAGCATAAAAATGAATAAAGTTTAGATCAATAACGTTGTGATTGAGATTAATATTTAGATTTTTATATTATGTGATTAAAGGAGAGGTGAAAAAGGAAAATAATTGGTGCATCAAATCAGTATCAGAAGAATAACAGTAATTAATTGTGCACAGGTGGACTTGAAGAAAGAGGCATCTGTTGCATGTTGCTGAAGCAGTAGGGGAGTCACACAGATGTGACAGCCTGTGTAATCACAATATGTGTAACTATCAAGGAGTCAGCTTGCTCTCAGAATTGTTTTTCACTGACTCTTGCCAGCTACTTTTTGCCTTTAATAGAAATCAGTTTAGTGTTTAGATAAATTTTTGGTGTGTTTTATGAGGTGGATTGTAATATAGAAGATGGTAAATTTAATATTATTTCAATAGAAACACCATTGTAGAACACCAACCTTACTCTTGCTCTGACTTAAAAATCATGTTAGTCCTAGTAAGCATTTTGGAAAGAAATGAGTTTTTAGAGATTGAAAACATGAATAAGGAATGGCAGAAATACTTCTGGTTTACTATCTTTACCTTCAATACAAGAACTTAATATAACAAACAAAATTTCAAAGTCATACATTTTAAAATTTTTATGAAGAAATACCTCTTTTTCCATATTTGATGGTAACCTAAAAGACTCCATTACAATGACAGTTTAAAGTGAGGCAACAAATCTCAAATTCAGGAAAGAGATTACGTATTCACATGAGCTAACACTGAATTATTATTATTATCATTCAAAAGAATGATAAATATTCATGGAGAATATAAAAGCAGAATTAATTACTAACAAATCTGAAAGTAAGAAGAAGTTACCTCTGTCTGTACATTAGGCTTTAATCTGAAGAATTTGGTAGTTATTCATACTGGACATAGAGTAATCCATGTATTATAGAATGATGCATATAATTTTGATAAAATTAATAATTTCTAATGTTTAAGACATGTAGAAATATTTTGTTGACTGAGTATGGCATGTCCAAACAGCTGGAGTCCTCAGAAATATATGCAGATCAGTCTATAATTCTTCATACCTACATTTTCGAAATCTCACTTTTCTGTAAAAGCAATGTTCACTTTTATCAAGCAAGGACATGGCTATTATACTTTGCTTTAGTAAAGAGGTTGCAAAGTAACAAATTAATAGTCTCATTCTGACTGATATCCCTGTCACTTGTTCATCCAGAAGCATAATGGAAATATTCATACAGTTCAACAAGAAAGAAGAGCAATTGGGCTGTAAGTTGCCAGTGATTCTGTCAAGTGCACACCTTATTTTGCCACTTT
Organism: Chamaea fasciata; assembly: GCF_029207755.1. NCBI lineage: Eukaryota > Metazoa > Chordata > Aves > Passeriformes > Sylviidae > Chamaea > Chamaea fasciata. The sequence continues at coordinate 21,736,538 of NW_027094091.1, read as the reverse complement.
AACGAAGTTCGTCTGAAAGATCACTTCTGCCACTCTTCTGCAAATAGTGAGACAGGAGCTGCTGTTTATCAGCCGACTTTGGAAGAGTCTTTTTCCAGCAGCAAAGCAGCTCATAGATCTGGTCTGTTAAATTATCAGGGCACTTCAGCCTGACTAGCTGAAGTACGCTCCGTTGAACAGGCAAACGTAAAGCAAACAATGATGTATTATCTTCTGCAAGCTCTTCTGCAAGCCAAAACAGCAAGTTGTCCCATAGGGCCTCTGAAGGGAAAAAAATTAGTGAAGTAAGAACAAATCTTCCTTTTTTTCTGAAAAGCTTTTCGAAGCTGGAGGCTCAGTGGGTAAACTCCCCAGCTAAATAGGGTGTGTTTTTTTCTTTGGTGGAAACATCATCCCATCTCATTTCCAATGCCATTTTTGGTAACTGCTCTGTGTATGAAGTGAATTTAGTCAAGAGCAGATTCAGCAATGATCTATAATTTTTGGAACTGAATGAGGAAAGTTAGCAAAAAAATACAAGGGTTTCAATATTTGCTGTAACTGATCCATCAGTTATACTGTAGCTTTCCAGTACAAACTGAATTTCCTTATACACAAAATTATATGCTGTTCAAGCATCCACCACAACAGTATCTTGCAAGAGCTTTTGCATTTCCTGGCAAACAGATCTTTTTTCCTTTGACTATCTCTTACTACATTGTTGGGGAAGATGAATCAGGGAAACCTTATAAATATGATTGCTTCGGAAAAGTTTCTGAAAATATGAAACCTATAATCGAAATAGAATTGGAAGCTTACTTTGAGTTGTAGGATACTGAGTCTTAGTTACTTATAATCTGAAAACAATAGCCTAGCCAGCTGAAGGAAAATCCCTTTTGATTGAACAATACCTTTCTGCTGGCTAAGGCGCAAAGGTCAAAACAGAAGTCTAAAGAGTAGTTTTTATAGTTTAAAATACAACACAGTATGGTAATGTAGTGGTTCTTATAGGCTATATGTAGATTCTATAGGATTTTGTGTCTTGTATTGGTTGGTCACTGTAAATTAGAATATTCATCACAAAAGGAAATATAATGTGTTGCAACAAGGACCTCGCTCTCTTACCTCGTCTCCTAGCTCTTTGCCTTCCCTCTTCCCCCTACTCTTATCTCTTCGCCTCTCTGCCCCTTACTCTTGCTCTCGCTCTTACCTCTTCATTCTCACCTCTGCTCTTTTCCCCCTGCTCTCTGACCCCTGCCACCTTGCTCCCTTCTCTCTTAACTCTTACCTTCTTGTTCTTTCTCCCTCTCTCTTTGGGACTTCCCTTCAGCCGAGGCTGGTGGCTGAAGGCAAGGCCCTTTTTACCCACGACCCTTGCAATAAAACCATGTATTCTAGAATATCTCAGGTCAGCAGAGTTCCTTGCCCCTGCCATCCACGGGTCCCCCGACACTACATTAACTATTTCCTTCCTGAATATGGCATTTTCAAGTGTCAGTAACAGCTGAAACAAATCTTGGAACTAAAATGAAATAGCAAGTATCTTTTTAATATTGATATTAATTTAATGGTTTTGTTTTCTTACCTGATGAATCAGAAAAAATTATTTTTGTACTTCGTGGATGGTGGATCAATTTTTCATGCTATTAAAGAAAATGTGTTGAGGAGTAAGAGGTGGGGCATATGATTTGGGAGTGGATTTTAGTAAAATCTTGGGGATTTAACTCTTAGCATTTAAAATTTGTTTTACTTACACAAAATGTTTTCATCCTTATTAAAAAACAATTAACACTATCAGCCAGTATAAAACAGTATATAGCTATTAAAATAAAGAAATTAATAAAATTTTCATCTATCAAATGGACTTTTATTATCTCTTATAAAATGTTCATCCATCATAAAATTTTAAAATTTTTGATTAATAGCATTATGCCATGTTTATGTATAGACACTGGGTGTATAGAAAATCTGTATAGAACTTTCATAGATGCTACAGATTCTAATTTTGAATAATGCATTAACGTTGCCTTCCTTTCAAGGAAAAGAATGACTTTTAGGCATGCAGTAGCTATTGTTAGGCCAGGTAACCACAATGTATATGTAGCTATAGTTATTCATTTTACATAGTTCAACTTTTAATAAACATCATGAAAAATCATCAATATTCAAAAGATAAGTTCCGTTAGAAAGTAGAGAGTTTGTCCTCTTTCTTCCTGTAAACACTGGAGAGAAAAATAATACTTTCTATGGCTGAGAAAGATGAAAGTCTTCTGGGTTTTGGTGTTGTTTCCTACTGTATATAGAACAAGAAATTACTTACATAAGCATTGAGCACAAAAAGAGATTAGTTTGTATGAAGTGAAATTCAGATGGTTTTTGGTTTTTTTTGAAAGTGAAATTATCCTCTTTCGGTGCCCATGTTACTTTTGTAACACACATTCAGTAATATTACCTGGCTGGTAATAACCTGGTTCATTCACAGCTCTCCTAAGGAGATTTGCCTGAGGTTTACACACTGATCTTCTGCTTTTCATTTGGAAATCAAGAGCATAAAAATCTGATTGGCAAAGTTATTCTTTTCTTTCTGATTTACTGAGCCTTATGGAGATTATCTTAATCACTTCTATAATATAGACTGTAAATATTGTTCAATATTTGGAGTGCCTCAAATGTACTGAGCTGCACAGGCACAAGGTCAATATATTCATAACCATTACCTATTGTGAATTAAACAACTTTTCATCAGGCCTGTACAGTCATCCTGTGAGATGATTTCAGTGTGCACAGGATGCACACATTATGTGGTGCAAGGCAGTGCAAAACCATCCTGTGCTGTACTGCTCTTGAGATCTTGGGGGTTGGACTAGGTGACCTTTAAAGGACCTTCCAACCAAAATTATTCCATGATTCTATGATTTGAATCTGCCTCGTTTTGCATGCTTCTACAGCAATTCTTGTCATTGGATGTGCCTCAGTATGAAGATAGAATGACATGGCTAAAAAGCTGTCAGAATAAAGGGAATATAAAGCTCTTCCAGAAGGAGGCATTGCTTTTCTTCCAAGACTCAACTCTCACTGACTTTGTTTAATTATGCATTTGTATTTAAACTTATTTTCATTCACTATTGAGAATTTACCACCTCAAAGGTCTGCATTAGATTTTCAAAGTTATTGTAGATGAACTCAATTACCCAAGCATTAACTTTAATCTGAACCACTTTATGCTACTTAATGTTAAAATAGTAGTAAAAATTACAAGAATTGAAAATGAGTATTGTCTAGAAATAGTGTAATAATATACAATGCATTAGATCTAAAACAGTAAATTGCCTTGAAAGATTAAGTGTCTGTGGTGAAGTGCTAAATACACCCTCACTTCAGCTGCACTGGCATGTGGTCCTGCTGTTCTGGTTGACAGCTTAAGTAAAGTACTCTTAGAAGCCAAAGCAGTTTTCTAGTCTGGAAGGGCCTTCAATTGGCCAAGCAACTGCCTTTCTGAAGCAGGGGATAACATGCTATTCTGCTGTTAGTCATTAGACACAAAACTTCAGCAGAATAGTAATTTCATAATGTCTGTACGTATTACAGCAATCCATTTTGGCAAAGCATTTCCGGCCAGTAACATTGATGTGCTCTGTCAAATGGACCTCTCAGACATGACCAGACTCTCATAGCATATCGAACAGGACAGACAGAAAAGGAGAAATTAATCTTTTACCTCCTTAGCCCATTGTGCCATATAAATACAAAATCTTAGAAATCAGTAGATATGCACACAGATACTTGACATCAGAATGTAATGTACTGTATCTAATTTGTATTGAGCATGATAGGTTGCAGGAACAAGTGTTTTCTGTTGCTGAGGAAATGAAAGCACCATAAATAGAAATCATTAGTGAAAATCAGACTACTTCTGTAAAAATATATGTTTAAAGTAAAAACTGATGTGAATGTTTTCATACAAAGTAAACAAACACTCTTTTGCCCACTGTAAACAATATATTTGTAACTGGATAATGAAGGCATATACATTTAGAAATGGCTTATGATTTTATAGTTACTGCCTTCTCTATAAAAGAAATTTAGGTGGGGATTTTATAGAAATGACTGAAAATGTAGTAGTCAGAAGGGCTGCCTTAAAAAGATTCAATCTGTCTTTGTCACAACCAAAATCAGACATTCCAGATTCTTTTTACTATCATCTAGAAAAAAAAAAATTTTTTTTGAGAAAAGTGCGAAGACACTTAAATTCAAAAAGAGAGACATGCTACTCTTTGTCACCAGAGATTCAGACCAAGTGTTTCTGTAGATATTTTGATATTAAAATGTAGGCAACTTTGATAGTAGTAGTTTAGTGGCAACATTTTGTGCAGTGTAATGTGCTGGTACACAGGCTCTTTGAAAAGTTTACATGAGATTTCATTGCAGGAATATGAAAGATTAATTTACATAGCATTAGCTTTCACCAGGGATGGAGATAATTGCCCATAAGACTGTACTGCAGAGGCTAATCAGGAATAATAGAATAATCAGGTGATAGGTGGAAGACAGGGTACAAAAACCATTTAATGATCCTACAATTTGCAATTCTGTGTTCCCAAGACAATGAAACAAGAATGATATAACTGAAACTTCAGTAATAATTTCACAGTGCCGTAACAGCTGGGGCGAGTAAATGGGTGAAATTTTTTTGCTAGACATTTTTCCATGCTTATACTTAGATACGGGTCCCTCCCTACAGCTAAGAGAAATTCTGAGAATGTTTGTACATTTAGAATATACCAGAAGTTCATCAGTGACTCCTGTGTGTATCTGTAAATCAAAAATCATACCAAGATCCTTTTTCTAATAAATATAGGGTAAGGCAGAAAGGGAAATGTCTCTAATATTATCAAGTGAGAAACGCACCTTTGGCAATGTTAATGCTAATTTGCACAGTGGAGACTGGTGTTGATATTCATCATATGGTAAGGTTTCTTCCCATTTTTTTGGTACCATCTCTCTGGTAATTTTATAAAACTCTGCTGTTCCTTTGTAATGAGGTGAACTGTGGTTACCAAATTCATCCACTTCTTTAATTTGGAGTTCCTGCCTTGGTTGTCTTTGTGAATGAAAAATCAGTCTTTAGACTTTCCTGAAGTCTTCTCCATTCTCTGCAGTCCATATAATTCATTTTAAAAATAATTTTTTACCCTGCATTCAGATGCATGACATCCAAAATAATTCATTAGCATGAGTCAAGGAAAGGTAATCACAAAATATTTGGTTGTTCCTTATCATTATTATTACTTTTTTGAATATCTGAGTTCAGCCTGCTTCAATAGTAGGCATATCTTTGTGGCTAGCCTTCTCAGCCCTTTAATAGTTGGCTTAAAGAATAAGTTGTGAAGCCAGTGCTACAATGAAGGAATAGAAAAGGACGTATGTACATAACATAGAGAAGAATAAAAATAAAAGGATGTCATGAATGGAATTAGAAGTATATGTTTTCTGGTGTTCAGAATGGATGTTTATCTGTAACAAAATGAATGGCAGCAGAGGGGTATATGTATTTTTAGGTTTCCTAAATCCATTTATTTGATACATCTATATGCACTCTCCTTTGTGTATATGAGCAGACATTTCTCAGGGGGTAGAGATTTCTCTTTTCGAAGAATATTTCTTTTCTTTAACGTACATGCAGTTTTCAATGGAAGAGTTTATGTACAAAATGTTCAGAGGGTCAAATATATATTTATATGTTCAATCTCAAACAAACAGAAGAGACTATTTGCAATTTTGGGTGAAAACCTTTCAGAGGTTTCTTATCTATTTTCCCTTTAAACAAGTCTCTGAATGGTGGCAGCCACTACATGGAATTTTCTAGGCTACTTACAGAGATGGCATAACTCTCTCACACCATCTCAATTCACAGTACAACTGACAACAGGCAATATTTTGCCGTCGTTTCTTGCTCACTCTAAGTGAATGTACACAGACAAAACAGCAGACAGAAATCTGTCCTTTTAAAATAATTCTTAAAATACCATATGTTTTAGAGGGACAAGATTTCACAAAATTCACAGGGGTTTAAGAGATCTATAAAGATCATCTTGTCCTACTCTGCTACCCAAAGCAGGGTCACCCAGAACACATTGCTCAGGAGCTCATTCAGGTAATGCATTTCCTTTAGAGTTGGAGCAGTTTCCCATTAAGCTCCACATTTCTTTGAGAAGAAACAAACCACTGAAATAACTAAATGTACTGTGACTAACTTCAATCAACCAGTGCTCCCATACAGCATTTTTTAATACCTGAGCTAATTGATAATGTTCATACAGATGCATGAATTATTTGCCTTACCTGAAGCAGAAATATTTCCTCTAAATCTAAAATTAATCTGGTCTCCTTGTCTGAATGGGAACTGCTGTTTAGGTTCAGGGGGACCAAAATAACCCTCCTCATGGAGATTTTGAAGTTAATTGGCCAAGTCTTTGGATGCAGACATCAAAACTACTATTTTATATGGGTTTTCTCTTTTCTGATATAGTATCACATTAGCCATTGTGCCTTTCTTCCAGAGCTTGAGTGAAGAGAAGACAGCTGTCTTCCAAAAGGAATGAAAGGCGAATGACCACAAAGCTGTATTCAGGGGGAAAGAAGAGGAAGAAGAAAGAAGAAGAAAGAAGAAGAAAGAAGAAGAAGAAGAAGAAGAAGAAGAAGAAGAAGAAGAAGAAGAAGAAGAAGAAGAAGAAGGAAGAAGAAAGAAGGAAGAAGAAGAAAGAAAGAAGGAAGAAGAAGAAAGAAAATAAAATTATTTTTAAAAGCTTTATTTTCATAACATTATCAACTGCTCATAATTTATTCTTAAAAATATAATATGGGGTTCAGTCTCCAAGGGAATTTTTGCTATCTTGCATCCTTGTTTCCAATGCATGAAAAGGTGGAAATTTATTTGCATTTGTAGTGTAGAGTATGTTGACTATATAGGTATGATTTCGAATGCGTATGAATTTTACATGAAAGGAAGATAATATTTTGTAATAAGAATGCAAAAAAAATATTAGTTTTTTAGTTAGAGAGCTCGATCACATTTGCCAGTTAGACTGATACCAGCACTTCCTGTTTGAAATTTCTATGTACTACATTGTGTATATTCTATAAATGAAAAAGTGTTTGTTTTTTGTTTTTTGGTTTTTTTTTCTGGAATTATGAACAAAAATTTAAGAGCAAGTTAATAATTAAAATGGATAATTTCTTAGCACTACTAATTTCCACTTATTTGTAAACACAAAACTAAATATTTCAGTAAATAAAATTTTGTTGAATTATTCATACATTACCTTTCTAAATGCTCATTTAGTTCAAAAGATACAAGCCCATTCTGTACATTCTGGATAATAACGTCATCAAGGACCTTCCACCCCTCTTCTTTGTTTCCATGACCTAATAATTTCAAAGTATCACTGAGATTCTCCCTACTTTTTCTGACAGAAGTGCTCACAGCCCTGGAAAGACAAGTAATTATAGAAAAAATAACATAAAAATAGTTCTGCAGAAGTAGTAAGCTTGTGTTTGTAGCTGTTTTTCCCTCTACTTTCCTTGATGACTTTTTCTGATTTTCCCACCTTGCTTAAAATCCGTATCTGGAAATATACTCCAGAGTATATGAATGATATAATTATTAAGATCTTTTTTTTTCAATTCTCCAGAAACTGCTGAAAATTATAGATTATCTTTTTTTAGGAGTCCCTATGTTTTAATGCTTTTTTAAGACATGCCAAAAGGTCTAAGTTGTAGAAATATTGTACTGCATACTTTGGAAAAATCTGGACCTTTACCTAATGCATAAAACTAGTCTACTATAAACCACTGTGCCACGCATTTTGATTCAGGCAGCCATTGAAATGTGTAGAAGTAGAGATGAGAAGGTTCAAAGGTCAAACTCAAATCAACTTGGTGTGTTATGAACACAGCAGCTTTAAGTTATGTCTATTCTTTGTGTTCAATGTTTGACTTTGTTGAAAATGCCTGAATATTTCTTCCTGAAAAAACCTCACACAATCTTCACTCTAACTCCTGCTAGAAATGTAGTGGTCAGCATATTTAAAGAATATACCTCAAATACTATATTAATTTTTCTGGTGAAAATATATTATGAAAATTTTGAGGGTTTGCTTTAGTGTTTCTAACAATGTTCATAGGTATTGCAGTCTATTTTAAAGAACAAACACATTTTTAATACAAGAAATTCTAAACCAGCAACTGTAAAAATTAATTGTTTTGGATGTTTTAAAAAATGGTGATTTGGAAGTGAGACTCTTACCAAGGATGGTATGCTGCAGCAACCCTCTTTATTGTAGCACTGATGGCTCTTGCATGTTCTGTCTCATCTCCTTGCCTTTTTTTTGTCTGGGCTTGGAGGACAGGGTAGAGTAAGAGTGAGTGAGCTGTTTAAAGGTTGGGCAGAAGGATGACAGACATGAACCAGTGCACTAGTAGATATCACTGCATGATACATATCATGTCTTGCTTTCAATGCTGAAACCAATGATGGCTCAATTGGCTGAATCTAAATATATAAAGAAGTACAATCAACTTGCAAAAAAATACTTCTTCCATTACATGCCTGGATTTTTTTACAAATTGGTTTATCTTTTGGAGTTATCACAGAAGAGTCAAACTCCTCACTTTAACCCAAGAACAACCTTACCCACCACTTTATACAAAGCACAGAAAAATGCTTGAAAGTCATCAAAACCTAGAACTTTTATTACCTGAAATATTTATATATTTTTATTCCTGATTTGAGTTCATTTTGAGACTCGTGAGTTTCCTCAGATTTTGAAAAGTTTCTGAGATTTTTCTAAACTGTATTTTTTCATTATTTTAGTTTCTCGATACGTCCAAATTAACATCTTAATGGGCAAAGAGAGAAACAACTGAAGCACAAATGGAGACTATACTCAGCCTAAGACCAATACATGGGAAAAAACTTTTGTTGCACTTGCTGGCACCAAGGATGAAGTCAGGTGAGGAAAATGTTTCCATTAGCTTGACCACTGGCCAAGTAATTAAAGTTTTGACTTGACACATCTTTATTGAAAACAATTATATTTTCTGAACTATGTCAAACACAGGTAGGTAAATCTTCCTTTTAGCTAAAGATATCCCTGACATGTGCTTTTAACAAAGCTGACAGGAAATCCATGTCTACAGGATGTGAAGCTGCCACTTTTTGTAGACGTCTGATATTGGAAGAGATTGCAATTTAACACCATTGGCATACTCCAGAACTGAGCAGATAGCAGGCTTATGGGATAAGTATCACATATTTCAAGCTTACCTTTAACTGCATAGGTGCTGGAGAACTGAATGCCTCTGGATAGTAACAGAAAGAGACTCTAGAATCCACGTTCAGCTTTTGTAAGAGTCCCACCTTTGGGACCGTAAATGTTTCCTTCTTTAAGCATGACAACACAGAAAAACACCCAGATGATAAATTTTCACTTCTGCAAAGCTTTCCTGAAGGAAGAGAATGTGGGGGTTAGAGCATTGAGGGAAAGGAAGCTGTGTTTCACAGTTTGAGAAGGTAACATTCTCTATAAAGCAAAGTATTAAAAGAAAATAAATTGAATATTATTGCCACCTGCATGCCCAAATACCTGGTGATCTGTAGTCATCATGTGATGTCATTCATATTCCAGTGTATGACTGGGGCGAAATCAAATAAACTTATAAACTGGGTGATGAATCTGGTCCAATACAATACTTTTGCATTTAAAAAAAGAGAACCATCCTGTGTTCATTTGATATAGCACTTGTACTTATACTCATGGAACTGTGTTACTTTGTTGTGATCTAATAGCACAGTAATTCCCCTTAAGTTTTACTTTTATCAAATAATGCAATACATTACACTTATTTACAATAATCATGAAACATTACTCAACCATTAGTATTGTGGGATCAAGCATTTGCTTAACATTGTAAGGGGAAAAAAGAATGTTATTAAAAACTAGTTCTCAAATGGAATTAGTGCTTGAGAAAGTAGAAAGAAAAGTTCTATTTAACCACACATAGTGGGCAATATGATTTAATAATGAGAATTTTATTTGAAAAACTCCGGAGAGACTTAACTGGGAACCTCAAACTGTGCTTTTACAATGCTTTGATGAGAGTTACTCACCTTATAGTTTCCTTGGTATCCTTGCAAAGAAATAGGAGTTAAGTAGTTTGACTGAAAGTTCGTATCAGTCACCTTCACCATAATCTCCCGATATTTTTCCTCTGAAGCATGACGTAAATGGGATTGCAATGTTGATAGGGAAAAGTAGTTTTTCATAATCATAACATTCAATACTGATGACATTGCTGACCAGCTCCTCAGAATCATCCACCACCAAGGAACTAATGTCGTTGAGTATATTACACTTTAGATTCTCCAGAACAGTTGCAGGGGCTTTAATAAAACAAGCTATTTCCTGTTTAGTTTTACCACTCCCTTTGACTAGAAATCTATTAAAAAAAAAAAAAGTCTTTTGAGTGGGATAGAGTCTTGTATTTTTAATTAGATACTTCAATGTAATGATGTGCTATAACAAAGCATAAGAAGAAAATTCAGAAAAATATTTTTATAAATAAATGAGAAAATCATGACAATTTTTGTTTTGCCTGTTTCAGAAGAGCTTACAAATTACTTTAAAACTGGTGTATTGTAGTTCTTTCCTACTGATTTCCAACAATTTGAGGATTATTGACTTTACTGGCTGTGACTCAGTCCCTCTCTGGCATAAAAAAAAATTATACAAATAGAAACTTAGAGTTTACTTTAGACTGAAGGGAAAGACCTTCATTACGCATGTTCCAATTGTAAACTGCTCTTATGTGCACAACCAGCAGCTGTTCAGTACACGTATATTGAGTTTCTACGCCCACACATTTATAAGTTAATAAGCAATAATTATGTGCATCTCTTCTTAGAGAAAAGAAGAATATGTGCTTACTCTTTGTTTATCCAGTATCTAGATTTTTGCACTTGTTCTGAATCACTCACAGAAGGATTAACATCAGTAAGATCATAGGCTTGTGCTGAAAATGTGAAGGTAGTTAGGTAATTTCTAAAAATCTCATTATTTTTTTCCATTTTACTGTCTTCCATTTTCTCTGTCAGTCTGTGGTCTTCACTTTTTAGCCCCTTTAAATTGTCCCTGACTACTTCCCTTTTCTCCTGTTCAAAATGATTCATGATGCCTCTGTCATCAATGTCTTTCAATGTCCCAGACAGAATGTCTTCCTCACTGCTTGTAAGACCATCCTGAAAAGCCAGTTCTGGAGGTTTTTCAGTAACAGAGCTACCTCCATGAAGTTTGTCCTTTCCATTGCACTCTTTTTTCCTCTGTAAAAGGGATGATCAGTAGTTGTTGTTCACCATCTTCCATTTTCATTGGAGATTCTCTGCTGGTGTCCTGTTCTTGAGCAGATTTGTTTTCAGCTAAGGATGCAACTTTTCCAACAGTTTTAATTTCACTTGTGTGGTTTTGATTAACATTTTGATTTTCTGCCTCGTTCAGGGAAGGAGTTCTTTGGAATTGCTGACTGGAACTGAAAGATGCTTGCAAAGAGTCTTTTTTCTCCTTCTGAAAAGTGCACATCTGTTTCTCTAGAAGTATTTTCACCAGTCTGGTTCTGAGAATCACCATCTTGTCTGCAGCTTGCAGCATAAAATTTATTTTCTGACTCTTGAAGGTGTGAGATTGTATTTACCAAATGCTCCTTCACTTTCTGCAGATAATCTATAATTCCATTGTATTCTGAGGCAAAAAAAAAAATTAAATTTTGCTATGAAAGCTAGAAAAAAATGTGAAAACTATTATTTGCATTCTTTTTCAATTCCACATAATCCCATAGTACCATTCATACATGAAGCACACACTATTTCCTGGCTCCCATTTAATGTTTTTGCATATATTGCTGTTCAGGCGGAGTCAATTTTTAAATTGAATACAGAATAGTACATTTTTGTACTTGTCTAAGAACATCTGTGTGTGTATTTGTCAAAGTTTTACTCTGGCAACTCTAATGAATACTTTTCTAATGGTCAGACACTAGCTAAATTCTTAATGACAATCAATCCAAAGCATGGTATTTATAAAATATAGTCAAATTAATTTGGGAAGATCTTTAAAGCTGAACATTATATTTCCTGAAATTGAATCCTGCAAGATTCTAATGCATAGGTTTCTAGCTGTTATACATGGACCAAATTTTAAAGTCAGACCTTAGCGGCTCTGATTTTTTGCTATGAAGAATAGATGATAACTCAAAACCACCAGCCTAAATATAATACTGAAGGTCAGCAGTTTGCAATATTCAGTTATGGAAATGGTTGCCCTTGCATATAATTAAAACTACTTTGTGAAGAAGAATGCATGAAAAGCAGCAATCACTGTTCACCATTCATGCACCATGTAAGATTTTAACTTACATATTTTATGATACTTTGTTTTTCTTATCTTAAAGCTTTTCTTAGAAACTATTCCAGATATTCTCTCCAAGTATTTATATTGTATTACTTACAGTTCTTTCTGCATCTTATGTTATCAGCCCCTATAACTGGAGAGGTATCTTCATTAGTTAGATATACTGCAAACCTTGGAAAATGTTTTGCTTTTTTTTTTTTTTGTTTGCTGCATGAGATCCTGGATAAATTTGTTTTGCAGGTTAAATCTTCTGAAAGTCAACAGAAATGAGACAACGGTACCACACACTATGATGTGCACTCCACTTAAAATGTACAGATACACACAAGGAAAGGAGAACAGAAAGGGCTGATACAAGTCTTACAGGAAGCCTTTGATTTTCCCTATTTTTGACAATGTCATATGAGGTAAATAATACCTCAAGGTTTTCAGCTTGGAAAATAATTTTATTAAGAATGCCATCACATATCAATGAGTTATATTATGTGATAGGCCTCTGATCTCTATTTACATCTGATTAATTAAAACCTACAAAAAGTACACTTCAGAATAGTTTTTTTCTTATTAAACTTGGTCTAACGCTTACTCCTTTCTAATACTTCCTTAGTTTCCAAGTGACTTATTAGACTTTGACTATATTTGAAAAAAAAATAAAGAAAAAAAGGAAGCAAATACACTTTTATAATATTGTTTACACTGGTAGTTGTTTTTAAAAAGTTACTGTTTTTCCACAGGCACTTTTACAGTAGTTAAGAAATTCCAGACAGTTTAACAGGACTGAGAAATAAAACAAAAGTATTGGAAATAACAGAGCTGTATTTGCAGAAGAGGTTGTAAAAGACCACTTCCCAGTTTCACTGAAAGGCAAAGTTCAAACTTAGGCAAAACTGCCAAAATTTACATTTCCCATCTGAATTTTGCATTTTCTAAACAAAACAAAAAAATTCTCAAACAAATTTTACAGCCCTTTAAACTTCCCTAAAATCAAATTTTAAGATAACAGGCTGATTCAAAACAAAGGCATTTTCCTATGCTGTAAATGTGATTTTTCTAATATGGGTAAGAAAAGATATGGCCTTGTAACCGTATTCTATCCAATTGTGCTACATGGAAAGACACTTTTTGCATTCAGTTACAAGGTTAACTATGAAATATGTCTTTTTTTGTCTTTTTCCACTCCCCCATCTCTTTTCTAACACTTTGCTCTCTGTGCTTTTTCTGATGTTTGATAATAGCTTTAGAGTACAGGGGTAGTTTATATGCAACTGTCACCAAACCTCTTTGCTGAGTGTTTTAAGGGAATTTTTCAGGTGAATAATGGCAGCTTTTTGGAAGAATGATTCTTGGAAACCTGACAAAAAAGAGAATTTTAAAAAATCACATAAACCATGAGGCCAACAGGACAGTTATCTTGCTCGCAGCCTAGAAAGAGGCTTTTTAAACCCAAATGTTTTGTTATTATTATACATATAAATCTGTAGCTCACGACTCAGAAACACAAGCATAGCTAAACATTTCTGTCTTTAATCTCTTTCTTTCTCTCGGTTTGCATCATAGAATCATCATAGAATGACAGAATGGTTTGGATTGGAATGAGATGATCTTTAAAGTTCTTCCCAACCTTCCTTCCTATCATGGGCAGAGACACCTTCTAGTAGACCAGGCTGCTCAAAGCCTCATCCAGCTTGGCCTTGAACACTTTCAGGAATGTGGCATTCACAGGATCTCTGCCTTTTTCTCCCCCTTCCTGTGTCATTACTCTCTAAGTAAAAAATTACTTCCTAATGTCTAATCTAAATCTCTCCTCTTTTAGTCTAAAACTGTTCCCTCCTGATCTAGCACTATATGTGATAATGTCCATGTAAAAAAAAAAAAAAAAAATCACTCTTCCTCTTTTTTAGAAGCCCCTTTTAAGAATTAAAATGATGATGCAACAAGGTACCCCCAGAGCCTTTTCCAGCCTGAAAACCCCAACTCTCTCAACCTCTCTTAAAAGGACAGATGCTCTGATCATCTTCATGACCTTCCTCTGGACCTGCTCTAATAGGTCCATATCCTTGTGCTGGAGACTCCCGACCTTTATGCAATACTTCAGGTGAGGTCTCACAAGGGTGTGGAGTAGAGAGGGAGCATCCCCCCCCTAGGCTGTTAGATGCTCTTCTTTTGAGGTTTAATGTTGCTGGACCTTAAATAGAAATGTTAGTTTTCTCTTCTTTGATAAATGTTTGCTAATATGTTGATGTCCACCTACTGCAGGACTGAGCTGAGCATGGAGCAAAGCCCCTGTGAAAAGATATCTAAGAAAGGACAAGAACACCAGAGAAAATTGAGGAATGAGGAAAAAAGTGTGAGAACCAGCCCTGCAAACAACAAGGTCAGAGAAGAAGGAAGAGAAGGTACTGCAGATGTGGGGCAGATATTCCCTTTCAGTCCATGGGAGACAAGACTGGAGCAGATCCTGCAGCCTGAGGAATACCCAATACCAAGAAGAGTAGATATTCCCTGAAGGAACTGCAGTCTGTTTAGAGTCCAGTTTTTCCTGACAGGAACTGTAGAGGAAGGACCCACAGTGGAGCATGGAAAAGAGCAAGCAGGAAGGAGTGTAGAGGGAACTGTTATGGACAGACAGTTGCCCTCATTTGCCATTGCCCTGCACTCTTCAGGAAGGAGAGGAGGTAAAGGAATTGGTAATGAAGGGGTGAAGTTGAGCATAGAAAAAAGAAGGGGTGGAGGAAAGGCCATATTTCAATGTTTTGCCTTTGCTTCTCACTATCCAAATCTATTTAAATTGACAACAAATTAAATGAATTTTCCCCTAAATTAAGTCTATTTTGCCCATGATGGCTATTTTAAGTGATTTTCTCTATATCAACTCAGGATTTTTTTCCGTCTTCTTTCCTTGTGCTGTTGAAGAGGGGAAGTAACTTTGTGGGTTGGTATCTGGTGTCTGGTCAATATAACCCCGCTAAAGTATAGTGTACATAAAACTCTGAACAATTCTGCTTAGTTAATTTTACTCTTACAATTTTTTTGGTCACATAATGAGAATTATTGAATCTTATGAAATGGATTCAAAACCAGTGTGATACAGCTGAGGGAATATGAATTAATTTGGTCTAATGAATTACTAAGTACTGAAATACTAACAGATGAAAATTAGGGTCCCCCAGAATCATCAGGCAGAAGAACTTAGCATCTAATATACTCAGCATGTCTGCTTACAGATAAGTTCTTCCATACTTGCCTGGACTTCCAGTCAATTCCTTGTGTTTATCATGGAGAGAACTCAGCAACTGGCAGGTGTCTTGAATAATTTCTGTAACATTCTCCAATTACTGACTGATAGATCTGCTCAGCTCTTTTGCTAAAGAGGTCAGTCCCAGCACATATTCCTCCAAACCTCCTTCATCCAGACCACTTTTCAGAAGCACATCTCTTGCTATAAAGTTTAGGTAATAGATTTTTCCTAGGACTTGTCCTGATTTCCCTGCAGGTGTAATCTTACTTTCAGCCATATCCATTTTTTTTGTTCAGGATATGCTACTACATTTTTTTTCTGCTCAAGCACTTCTAGAAGTTGTTGTCCCTGGTTCGGGCTACTACAATGTTTAGCAATTCTAGCCTAAATGGAAATTTTAAAAGTGCTGTATTCCACAAGCCAAACTCTAGCAGAGAAACTCTGAGTTGATTTTGACTATTAAAAAGTTACTAGGTGACAGGAAGGAGTGGCTGTTCTGTATCTACAGGCAAGGATTACCAGGAGATGCCAATATACACCATGCACCTTTAATGGAGATTATGTAACTCAGTTGTGTAGCAGTGACTTAAAATTTCAGGATTTCTGAGCAATTTCTTACTTAGGTGGCTACAAATGATCATTACTCATGAAATCAAGTTTAACTGGGTATTTACAATTATATACTCACCAGCAATGACACACAGACACACTGAATCACTAGATTGGAAGAATCACTGAGTCCACCCAGCCCTAACCCCTCAACTAAACCATGGCACTGAGTGCCACATCCAGTCTTTTTTTAAACACATCCAGGGATGGTGACTCCACCACCTCCTTGGGCAGACAATTCCAGTACTTTGTCATTCTTTCTGTTGAAACCTTTTTCCTAATATCCAATCTATATTTGCCTTGGCACAGCTTGAGACTGGGTCCTCTCATTCTGTCAGTTGCTGCCTGGAGAAAGAGACCAACCCCCAGCTGTCTACAACCACCCTTCAGGAAGCTGTAGAGAGTGATATGGTCACGCCTGATCCTCCTTTTCTCCAGGCTAAATAACCCCAGCTCCCTCAGTCGTTCCTCACAGGGCTTGTGTTCCAAGCCCCTCACCAGCCTCGTCGCCTCCTCTGGACTTGCTCAAGCATCTAAACGTCCTTCCTAAACTGAGGGGCCCAGAACTGGACACAGCACCTAAGGTGTGGCCTCACCAGTGCCGAGTACAGGGGAAGAATGACCTCCCTGCTCCTGCTGGCCACACTATTCCTGATCCAGGCCAGGATGCTGTTGGCCTTCTTGGCCATCAGGGCACACTGCTGGCTCATGTTCAGTTGGCTGTCAACCAGAACCCCCAGACATTTCATGTTCAGACAGAAGATTCTCTAATAGACCTCATGACAGAAAATGAGGCAGTAATGGCTACTTAAATGACAGTTGACTTATCCAGGTTTTTTACTCTTCAGCAATCATAAAGAAAATGTATATTTAGGCTGTCTGATGATCTGATGATCAGCATTTGAATGTTTCTAAATTCAATGATTCATACAGGAAAACCATTGTTTTAGTTAAAAAAAAATAGGTCCCACATCCTATCTTAATCTCAGTGCCAGTGCTGAACTATGAAAATCTATTTATTATATTTTGCTATCAATTTGCTGTTTGTCCTTAGTGGAAGAATGATGATAAATTATGTAAATGGAATTTCTTAATCTTTGATTAAGATTGTTCACTGAAGAGTCTTATAATTTAAGGCTCATGTTTATGTACCATATTGACAGATATTGGATATTGTAACTGTAAAGTCTTTGGGAACAATCATGTAGTTTTTACTTGACACAAGCTCTTGCCCAAAGAGATCCAGTTGGTGCAGTAGTAGCTTTCAGGGCTCTGCATGCCCCACGGGGTTTCATGGTCCAGATCAGCCTTACCTGGTGAATGCAGTTGATTAGCTATGCCACGCTTTGAAGCCTTCTGAACACTACAGATTGTAAAAGAATATGTTGCTGAAATTAGTGTATTATAGTTGGAAGACAGGAAGGTTAAATAAAGTAGGCAACACAAGTTTTTCAGACGTACTACAGTGTATATCCTCTGAAAATATCTGGCTGCCTATATTAATATATAATACAGAGTAAACTCAAAAATAATACTGTAATATCACATGTGAATTCAATGCAATGTGATAAAGAATTTAGTATAAAGGTTTTTTAGATCTAATAAAATTTATATCATAGGGTATATGCTGGAATCACTTTAATCTTGTACTTTGTAAAGTTAATTCAGCCTGGATTAGTTACTGAGATGGTGTACTATGCAGCTCACCAGTTCCAGTGAGGACATTGAGACTTTAGGAATAGGCAGACTTGATAAGTATAGTACTACTCAATTCTCCAGGAATCAAGTTTAACAGTGAAACTACAGTTTGCTCTTTCAGCCTTCACTACAGAAAATCTAAGCAGAGGAAAAAAGATACAGGTACACAAAGAAACACACAAAACCAGTCCAGCGATATCTGATCAGAAGCCACTGTGGATCCTCAGCCTTGCTGGAAATCCCTGCCTGAAATACATCCTTTAACTGAGAAAGAATCAGGCCCATAGTGGTAGGATGAAGCTTGTGTCTACAAGCTGTTGTGTTATCCACTTCCCATGGACATGAGTTAATTACCAATACAACAACTGACCCACAAGAAAAGATACAAGGATGTCCAGAAACCCAATTTTTAAAGTAGGGCCCTATGTCCAGGTAGATAATGTAATGCAAAAGGAAGAAAAAGAATATAATTTGACTGTCATATATGTAAAAAATAAAAGTGCAAACCCAGTTGTGATAAAATAAAAGTGCAAACCCAATTGTGATAAATATAGAATTGTTACTAGATTCTGTTTCTTTCAGGTCTTGTGAGGTTATTTATTTATTTAGTCATTCATTCATTCATTCATTCATTCATTCATTTATTTAGTGTGAAAGAACTAATATCAAAAGACCTGTACACTAATTCTCAAAGTCTAGTTATCCACTGAAATTTGATTTTTAAAAAAATGATCTTCAGCAAAGCTACATCAGCAGAATAAAAATGAATTGAAAAAATTGGCTCTGTACTTGAGGTTTTTTTTTAAATAATTCCTATTCCTGGGTTACTTCCACAATTAACTATATTCTTTACGTATTTGAAAAGTCCTTTTAAAAAACAGCTTTTTCATACATATTAAATAATAGCCTTGGATGTGGGAAGAACAAAATATCCAATTTAGAAAATTAGGGATCAAATCATACATCTAAATTAAATTACCCTTTAGCAGATATTCATGTTCTTTTCAGAATACTTTTGAAGTGTTGCATACTGATAACAAAGGAAGTGGACTTTGTTCCGCTAGGAAAAGAGATTAGGGTGTATGGTGCAGATCCAATAAATTCTGCCTATATACTCTGCATATAATGCAAAGTTCAGTATGTGACAATGAATGCATTTTGGTGTGTTTATTGATCTATTGGTACTTGAAAATATGTGGAATGGTTTTTCTTCCCATCTCTGGTATTTTAAGGCCCAAGTTAAAAAGCAATAATAGTGTAAGAAAAACTAAGAAAGGGCTCCAGATGCACTGTGCCATAGAATTTATATCATATGTTCATGTAAATACTTCATTTTGTATTCTATTACAGTGACCAGTGCTGGTCAATGACATAATCCCTTTGAAATATGTAATTATGAAGTAACGTGTTTAAAAAAGGGATCTCTCTCTCAGTGTAGTCACAGCACTTGACTTTAAGCAATCTTAACTACAATTCAAATGGTCAAGAGTCTCGCATTAGGAAAAGCAAAACTCCAGAGCTGAGGAGGGAAGGAAATCTGAAGTACCTACAAAATAGAGTGAGAATGAAGGAGAAGATAAAAATATCAGTACATACTCTCAAATCCATATACTGTATTATCCTATTAACAGTCTTCTACAGGAATAAATCTTGGAAATCCATCTGAAAATCTACTCTGCCTGAAATCCCTCTTGAATAGTAAAATGCATAAGTAATAACTAATTATAAGCTTTAGGAAAACTAGTCCTTGAAAGAAAAATGCCATTTTCATATGATCAGCAATAGTGTTTTGTACTTATTAGAAACAGAAAACCTGTAGGCTTTTCTATCCAATATTGAAATAACACTTGCTTAATTGCAATCTTAATTAAATTTTAGAAAGGGAAAGACTGTAGAGACATGATATGAAAGGGTCATTTTCACTTGACAGTGTTTCTTTTTATAATGAGAAAGTCCCAGTCCACTGTAATGCTGTCCTCAATACTGAAGTTAAACTTTCATTGCTCTTAAGAGATACCTTTGGTACAAAGAAATATTTGAAAGAAGCATGACATTTTCTGTACAAAATAAGGTGAAAATATAGAAAAAACTATCTAGATATAGACTGTTGTGTTATCATCAATTTCAGTAGAGTTTTTAACATAAGTTGAGAATTTGAATGAGATTTCTTAAATGGTAATCTAATTCAAAATCATAGGCAGAATACTTATGCCATCCTTTGTTTATCTAAAATAAATAAGGTTACTGGCAGTTTCAGTACCATCTGGTACTACCCAGGAAGCTTGTCTGCTTTAAACAGTTAGCATTTTACATTTGAGGCAGTTGCTTTAATTTGCTATTTAGAAAAGAGACAGAAAACTAAGGAAACTGTTTGTGAAATGGTATGTTTACAGTAAAACTTCAAAGACTCAATGCCACTGAGCTTCTAACTTAACCTAGTAACTTTACAAGAAATTATTCATGAACAAATGGGACATCTTCATATTGAGTTTTCTATTAAAGTGTTATTTGTATATACAGTAAGCTTCCAGTTTAGCACCTTTGATCACATCAGAATGCTGGTGAGTGAGTCAGCTATCATGAGCTGCTTTATTTGGTTCGGCAGAGAGAAGTTAGGAGAAGAGAAAACAGAAGCGAGAGAACAGGTTGTCCAGATAAGTTATTCCAGAAAACACTATCCCGGGAAGTGTTCAAGGCCAGTTTGGATGGAGCTCTGAGCAACCTGGTCTAGTGAAAGGTGTTCCTGCCCACGGCTAGGGGTTGGGACTAGATGATCTTTGAAGTGCCTTCCAACTCAGGCCACTCTACAACTCTATGATTCTATGAGAATGTGTTTCATGAGACCTAAATAACAGTGTGAAATTGTATTTAACTATAGACAATTTCAATTGTGATTGTACTATAGATTTTTTTTCTCTAGAAATAGTCCTCTGATGTCTATTACATTTCATTACCTTCCATGACAAATTTGCTTAAGCAACAAGTAAAATGAAATAGAGAAGGAAGTGCCTGAAATGGTGACCTTTAATTCTAACAGTGTCGTTAAAAGTGTCAAATGTGGTTTCTGTTGAGTTCGAATGAGCCAATGCTGTGGAGATAAAATCTTAATGATGTGTGATTCATTACAATTCAATGAACTGTGCAAAAGATAAATATGGGAAAAAAATTAGCACTTTGATGTGCAGGAAATTTCCTCAGAGGGATTTATTTTCAAATAAGTTAAAGAATGCTCCATTAAACTTCTCAAAGATGACAGAAAGCTATGTCAAGGTAACCAAATCCCCTAAGTGAGAGCAATAGCAAAGAAATAAAAAACCCCTGAACATGCCACATGCTTTGAAGATGCATTTGTGTTCAAAAACTTTAAATATAAATGAGAGACAGAAGTGCTAGAATAAGGACCCACTTGAAATACAGGTACTCTAAGAAAAAGTATTGAAGCCACTAGATTTAGATTTTCTAGTGACAGATTTCTTGGAGAAACCCTAGTCAGGAACTAGAAACCTTTCATTTACAGTAGGAGCTTAACTCCTTAGCATTGCTAGAATAAATTGCCTGCTTTCGTTTCTAGGCTTCTGAATTCAATAAAGCAGTACTGTAGAAGATTCTCAGCTTGTCTGTAGGTTAAAACATGTAACAATACATAGGGAAGTGGGGGCTCACCAGCCCATAGGGCTGTATCCAGAGGTTTGGGTGCAGGGCTAAGACAGGAGTTGGAGTGGGCTAGTTGAGGCAAGTGTCAGTCCAGTAATGTGTGCTTTGGCAAAAGACAGCAGATAGAGCCTTCTTAACTTCCTGGAACCTCACGTTGTCGCAGGGAATGTATTTTGAATTGCTGTCTTTGCAGATTTGTGTTGAAAGTGAAATCAGGTTCAATGTTTCCAATTCACCCATCATCACTATATGAGAGCAGTTAATTACAGCAGATATTACTTTTGGTTTTATTAGATATTACAAGTAGATATTACTAGATATTACAAGTAGTTTCATGATAATTAAGAGTATGTCAATTAATCTAATAACTTCTTGAGAGAATTTTGCATATGCAGTTGAGTGCTATGTACAATATGTAAGCCAAAAAATTCATTTGGACTTAACCGTAACCAGAATTGGTAAAGGAAAGAAAAACATCAATACCTTGTAAAAGTAATTAGCAAACAGTACTCTCTGGGATCACTTTTATACATTTGTTTCAAAAGTCATTATCAATATCAATACCAAAATAGCTAAATGGATTACTTCATGAATCCATCAGTAGTTTTAACAAAACATAAACTACATTAAGGTCAAACTTATAGCCATTAAAAGAAGATGGCAAAACTGAATATCATTGTATTATCATACCTGTATAAAATTACATTAACAGCTTAAAAAATGATAATCTAAAATTTCATCATATGGTGCAGGGAACTATCTTACAAAGCTTCCTGGAAATCAAACTGACTAATTATTACATTAAAATATGGGGTATGGGTCAAACTGGAGTACAGGTCTAAGTGAAAATGGAGGGTTGTATCCAGTATGACATAAAAGTAACTGACTTATAATACATTGAGTAAGTGGCTGAGAGAAATCCCAAGGACACAAAAACAGTTGATAGAAAATGCAAAACCTGAATTTAACTCTAGTCTGCAGTCCTATCATTTTTCTGAAGCCTTACATCATTTTGTCTTACCCTGAGTGAAATATGTTACCTCATGATAGAACTCAGCTTATGAATATTATAATGCATTATTTAATTTCCAAGGTTAGTTTTTCTGGTATTTTATTAATAATAATATCAATGTTATACTGTAACAATAATAGTGAGGCCCAAATTATAAAAGGCCTAGATATTCACCTGCTGGTTGATTGAGGTGTAGCTAACCTTTCATTTCTTCTCCAAAATTTAAATATTTAACCTTCTCAACACCTTGAGGAGACTGAAGAAGGAATTTTATTACCTCTGCTTTGAAGAGGAGCAAATGAGACTGAACCAAATGCAGAAGACCAAGTTCAGAACTTAGACCTTACCTGGACTGTGTTTTTTTTTTCCAGGAGGAAGTGAAATAATCTCATTAAAAGTGACAAATAAACTCAGGTCTCCTGTAGCTGACAAACTTCATGTGAACATCAGAGCTACTAGTAAGCTACCCATAAAAGAAAGAGTTGCATTTGTTTCCCCTGTTTTGTGTTATCAATTGGCTGTTAGTGCAGCTGGATTTGGAGTTCTTAAATAGAATAAATATGCAGCAAGTAGAACTGATCTATAGTTTTAAAAATATACACATCTAAAAACTACAATATTTGAATTTGGAAAATGTCTGACTAGTTTGAATCAGTTCCATTATAAGCTTAATGGACAATAAGAAATGAGGCAAGCATCTATTCTGACATATGACAAACCACAAAAAGTGTAGAAATATGGGATATATTTATATTCTAAGGATTATTTTTTGTAGGGTTTGATGATATTATTTCACCTTTACTTAAACACAGGCTGATAGGCTTATTCTTACGGACTGATGTTAAAAACAAAAACAAAAAAAATCAAGTCAATATCAATCACTGGAAAACAAGATTTTGGAAGGGTTTTGTAATGATAAATATGAGCTGGAAGGTCTTCTTAGCATGTTTACTATGAATGACTTTCTTATATGGTTAAACGTATTTTAGGACATAAAAGCCCTAGTGTCTTTCAGAGAATATATCAGAAGTCATGCAACTCCTATTTATAATTAATTTCTTGACTGAAATTTTGTCTTGATCTACTAAAAAAAACCCACCTACCTAACACTTATTCGTGACAGCAGCATAGAAACACAAAGGAAGAGGAAATTATCAGATAACAAAACCTCTGCAGTTTTCAGGCCTATCAGCAGATTTTTTGAAACTCAGTCTTATCAACAAGTCTTAGAATAGTACTCTGCCTTATGTCATATCTGAATTAAACCAAAATTAGTAAGATGCAATTTCCTGTTTTATTTTTGTAAGACTTCTTTCTTATTGCACTGTTAGAAAGCTGCCATTCCATGCTCATCAAAGAACCATATGCTGTAGATAGATAAATTAGAGACTTGACAGCTTTTTTAAAAGATGATATATTATGTGACTTGACTTCTAACAAAGAGTAAGACACCATATCTCAAATTATACTACTTTATTTCTAAGAAAGGAATAATTTTCTTTCAGGAAAAGGTAGTTAAATCTTGTGATTTCAAAGAGGATTAATTGGGCAAGCTCTGGTCCCTTTCCCTGCACTTCTTGTCATCCCATTCACTTTAATTGTTTTCACTTAGTTTTGGAAATTTTCCTTTCTTTTTTTTTTTTACATTTCATTTCTTCAAATTATTCTCCTGTCTCTTTATTTAGATTTCTTCTGTGATTTCAGGATTTGAATTGGAGTAATTTTGACATGTTTTGGTCCTTTTCACTGCCCCTGATTTCACCTCGGTCCATTTGGTTGTAATCACACCATTTCCAAATTCTCTCATTTTTTTTTCAGTTGCGTTGGTTTTGATCATAACTCCTTTCCAGAGCTTTTGTTAGACTTTGTTCTCTGATTTCAAGAGTTCCTTATTTCTGACAAAGAATAAAACATCATATGGCTTTGTGTGGTAGTAATAATCTAACTTAGATATACAGAAAATTCCAAGAGAAGGCCCTAAACCCCTAATAGCACAATGTGACTTTAAATGATGTTGCGTATATCGCAATTTTTCTGGACACAATGCAGAAAGATGTAAGCACAACCTATGTGTTTAATGCTCATGTTTCCCATACCTTGCCCTCTCCCAAAAAAACTCACTGAAAAAATTATCTCAATCCTTCTGGCCCAGTATTGTGGTCAAGGAAATCAGTAAGTAAGTAAAACTCCAGCTGAGACACAGTGTGTCAGGGTGCAGTGTCATGCAGTGCTCTGAGGGAAGATACCATTACTGTACAGGTATAAATGTGCTGAGGGCAGTCTCTTTCAGGGAGTTCCATGTGAGGGTCTGACACCCGTTTTTTAAAGACAAATGCTGAGAGGACTGCTATCTATAATCCCTCACTGGCCCAGTGACATGGGCAAATCACACAGGTCCCTGGCAGAGGAAGAAAAGTGGGCTTTATGGAAGGACTCGAGAACTTCCTGAAAGTGAATAGAGAAGAGCTCAAGGGTATTAATCAATGTCCATACCCTTAGACTTGAGGAGAAAGAAATTCTAGCCAACCACAAACTTCTAATTAACTGAATTTTTGCATGGTGAGGTAAGCCTTGCAAAGGAGGTCGATCTTTTGTCGTTGACAGGGTCTGAATCTTTCAAATAGTTTAAGTTACTGTGGTTAAAATTCCTTTTCAAAGTTAGTACTCATTGGCATTCCTACTGTTCTGAAAGGAAGCTAGGCTTAGCTGGAAATGTTAGGCAAATCTGTGACCAAATGACTCTGTGAGTCATTAGGTTATGATCCAGAAAGGCTATGACGGAAAAGGGTGTTAGTATACTTACCTGAATCACATCTGTCCACTCACTTGGTTTGGACACATATCAGCCCCTTAGCAAATAATTGGGAATGATAATTCCTTGTCTGAGATAGATGCTACAAAAGCATTAATGAAAAGACAAGCAAGAAAACAATGTATTTACTTAGATTGTCAAAAAAAAGGCAAATCCAAAAATTTGCTTGCATAATAAAAAGTTTAGGAGGTAAAATTACCTGGATTTTTTTTTTTTTTGGTACACAGATAATTATGTATCTAATAATTAGAACTTGCAGCTGGATTTTCAGAAGTGCTTGGGCACTGGTGTAATTGGTGCTTTAATACTGAACTGCAAACATCTAATCTGGAAGTTTTGACTGAAAGTCGGAGAGTGAAAAAGCTGTTTGCATTCAAAATTGTGATCCTGAAACCTCACTTTAGTACCATGGCACCAAGTTTTTAACAGCCCCTCTACTACTAAGCCTATTTAGTAAGGCTATTTAGTGTGTAGGAGGTAAGGCTAGTTTAGTAAGGCTCTTTAGCGTGTAGGAAGCAGTCGTAAAAAGAGCCCAGGTTTACTTGCTCCTAAATTAGCACTTTAATAATTGGCCTCTTTTTCTCAGTACATCTTTGCTTCTGTTCTGCTTCAGTAGGGTGAGTGGCAGACCTCAGACTTCAGCTGCAACACTGCAAACCCTCTGAAACCTCCTTGGATTTAATTAGACAAGATGACAATTGACACTTCAGGAGGAAGATGTGCACGTCCATCAATGGACTACATTAAAGTATTTCCCGTATCATTTCGTGTAACAAAATGCTGGTTTCATCTGAGTAACAGTTTTCCACAGATATGGGGAGTTCTAAGAATTCGAATTCTTGGAAATTACTGTAAGCTTAGTGCCTTTAGTGTTTTTCTACGCAAATGATCACAGCTGGGTCACTACTGGCAGGTCACTACTTCCTCGCAGCTGGGGCGCTCGCCCTCGGCGTGGCTCCTCGTGGTGGCAGAGGTGGCGCCGGGACGCCCTTTGCTCCCTGGCCTGGCAGGGAGAGGAGACTCGCCGCCCGCCCAGCCCGGGCTCGGCAACACGGGACGCCTGTGAAGCGATGCGCTGGGGCGCAGAGCGCTCCGGAGCCGAAGCCTGCCTGCGGGCTTCTCAGTGACTCCTCAGGAAATATGCGGCCGGGCCAGACCGCCCTGAGCCGCGGCGCGGGCGCGGAGGGCGGCGGGCGCGCCCAGGTGCGGCCCCTCCTGCGGCGGGCAGGGAGCTCCGCGGGCGCGGCCTGCCGGGGAGCAGCGCGGGGGTGGGGTGGGGTGGGGTGGGGTGTGGGGCCAGGCAGGAAGGAAGGAAGGAAGGGAGAGAAAGCGAGCGAGAGAGTGAGCGAGCGGGGAGCCCGAGGGAGAACTGAAAGTCGAAGCAATCTAAAACCCTGCGCTTCCTTGTCTGCCTCCCTGTTCCCGTCAGCCGCCGGCTTTTGCCAGAGGTGAGACGGCCTCGGCGGGCGCGGGGTGTGCGGGGTTTGGGCAGACCTGCCCGCCCCGCGGGCCGCTGCCGGGCCGGCCGCTGCCGGGGCTGATGCTGCAGCTCCCGGTGCCGCCGGCAGCGAGCCCCGCGCTGCTGTTCGCTCGCGGCCGGACAGGGCGCGGTGCCGGCGGACCGGGCACGTCCCAGGTGAGCGACAGATACCGAAGCTGGGATCGGACTAGAAACAGCAGGTAGGCAGGTAGAAAATAAGGCGTGTATTGCTCCCTGTTTTCTTTGTAGCTTCAATGATTTGTATGTAAATGTCATGTGCTAAAGAACAGTGCTTTACTGTTGTGTATTTATTTACTCTGTGAGTTGCTCTTGTGAAGTCAGACATGAACAGACCTTAGGTTAGCTCTCATTATATACCTGGAAGTTTTATCAGAAAATTTAAGAAAGTCAAAGATGTCCTGGATCGAAAATACGAAGTGAAGGGTCCAGCGCTGGAGTGTTGCCACAGCAACTTCCCAAAGTTACAATTCCACCTTCAGTTTGCTTATTCATGCCATGCAGTTCCTTACTCTAGCGACTCTGCAAGTTGTTCCACTGGAATTTCTTGCAGTAATGAGGTTTGACTCCGAGGTAACGTAGGTTGCTGAACCTTTTTCTAGCAGGCAAGTGCTCTGAAATTAAAAAAAGAAAAGAAAAAAAAAGACAAACGGTTTGACAGAGGGCATGATTAAAGTTATTTTGTAATTATCCATTAGGTTGACCTATATGCTTAATAACTTCCTTGTATTGGTAAAGGCAACTGTTCTATCAGAATTGTTGCAATCAGTCTCTCTCTTTTTTTAAATTTTTTTTTTAAGCAATCCATATGCTGATTGTATAATGTAGGTTTTGGAAAAGATCTTTAATCTGCAAGGTTTTATTTGTTAATCTTGTCAGTTCGTATGGAGTCAACTATAGCGCGAAGATGAAATTCACTGCTTGCAGATTACATTCTGCTCCATGGTAAGACCTCTTGTGTTGTTTTATTTTGCTCCCCGCCTCCCCCCCCCCCCCCCCCCCGCAGCGTATTTATGTATGTGGTTTAGCAGTAGTTGGGAGCAAGCCTGAACTTGCTTGTGTTTGTTGAGCTGATTGTTCACAGTGTGATTATCCTGCTATGTACTTTTAAAGGTTTGACACTTTCTTCAGGCTTGTATCTGTACTGATATTAAGAAAGGAGAAAAAAGCCTAGTCCCACTTGAATGTTTCTGTGTTCATCTATAACCTACTGTTCACACGTTTCATTATTAAAATTTGGATTGCTTGCTTGCTTCAACAAAGATTTGTCTTTCTCCCAGTCAATTTTGTCTTCAAGAATTTTCAACTTGAAAAATCTTAGAATGAAAGAATTTTAAAATTAGTAGATACAGCTTTCCAGAATGTTGGATGCAGGTGCTTACCCTTCATATGAGGGAGGGTTCTGAGAGTTAGAATTGTCATTTTTCTTTGATGCTATTTAGCTGTCCCTAAAAGTAAAAGAAGAGAACTGAGTTTTTTGCCACACCTTGTCTAAATCCCTTCCATAAAATGGGAAAAGGGAGAAATTTCAATTTGTAAAGAAGTGTGAGAAACATCTTTTATGAAAGAAAGTTGGATGATCCCATAGATGGGTTGGGATGTACAACACACATTGAATTCATCCTCTGCTGAAACTTTTTTCTTAGAAGAAAGTTCTAAAATAGTTGTCCTTGTATTTCTTTTTTCACCAAGCAATTTAGGTGTTTTTTCTCTATTTTGATAAAATGGAATGGTCAGGTGTCTTCCAAGAAGTTTGATTTTTATTTTGGTTTTTTTAAAAACTATTATAGCATTTTCCTATTTTAGTAACCATGTTGAAAACGGTGATTTTTGTCTTGGTTACACTACTTAGGAGAATATAATATTATAACAAGAATCAGTTTTATTTTAGCAAGTTCAAATTCCCTTTGTGTTTTTTTTTTTTTTTTTTTTTTTTTCTTTTTTTCTGCTATTTATTTCTAAGTAGGAAAAATCTATTTTGCCTTTCTTCTGAGAGATTTGTTTTACGGAATATATGCAACCATGTGCACTAATGTTTACAAGTCCCTAATTTGTAGTGGTAGAAATATGGGTATGAAAGAATGAATGTATTTGTACAAATGTGTATATGCCCCTCTATTTCTAATAGTGTACATTCTTTAGGGTTTATTATGACTTACTTTGCAATCAAAGCTAAGGAGGAGAATAAATTATTTTTTAAATTGATAGCAGTCATACCAAAACAGAGTGTCATATTGAATAAGGTGGTCCTTCAGTTCTGCATTTCTGTATACTTCCTGTAAAATATTTTAAGAAGAGGTTACATATTTATGTTCTGGCCTTCAAAACACTCACTACTGTGTGTAGATTTGTTTAGCTGTTTGTTACGTTAATCTTTATGTAAGCAGTGAAACCAAACCAGTTGTTAGTATTAACCTTTGCTCAGACCCACAAAATAAGATGCGATCTTAGTGGTATTTAACCAGTTGCATAGCTAGTCTAGTCTGTAGCATGTCATCAGGAATCTTGATGGATACACTGATAGCTTCTGCCATACAGAACTGCAGAAACAGAAAGTGACTTGGGCTTTATCTTCCATCACTGTTGGCATATTGTGGTCAAAATGTCTTCTCAGCAAGCAGTTCCTTCCTTCCTCTGCTACCTGCTTTGTTCATAAAATACACAGCAAAACGTAATCGTTCTTACAGATTTGGAAGCAGAGTTTGTTCTCTGCTAGGTAACCCTTTGCATTGGTATGTAGTTTATACAAAGATGGGTTAGAGTCCAAATAGCTGATAACCCATGGCTGTTTGAGTTCCTGAAGTAGCAAAACTGGAGGTGTTCCAGATTAATGTGTTGGCAACGCTATTGCATGTAGAAAAAACAGTATTAAGATAGAGAAGAGAGCATGTGTGGGTATAAATGTATATAAATATATATTTAATTATTTATAAATATATAGCTAAAGCTACTTTCCCAGGTGCATTTTTTGTTATTGTGAAAGGTGGAGGGATTGAGAAGATGATACTGACTGAAAATGAACACTAACACCTTAGGGAAAAAATAGCCAAATGCTGCCATGAAACCCAGAACTGTCAAGGAAGGTGGAAATGGCTGAGATAATCAGCTGCAACTGCAACTTGAAAAGTCTTAGACTGATATGCTGACACTGTAGGCGTTTTCTGTACTTGAATATGTGCGTGGTTTGGCTGTTGTTTTTTTGGTCTTTTTTCCTTTGCTTTTTTTTTTCTTTTTTGTAGTCTGTTTGATTGTGTTTTTTATTTAATTACTGGGTATCTTAAAGACTTTTTTCTGGCCCAAACAGTACCTGTCTGATAATTCTTCTCCAGTAAGTAATTACTGTACTGTTTTTTTCAGAATCTGAGAATATACACTCAACTAGTTAAGAGACTATATACTTACATTTTCCAGAGTTTAGAGATGGATGGTGGCCATACTGTTGAATTTTACCCTTTATGACTAGATGTTGCCATGAAAATTTTGAGGAAATGCTGAGTTTTCAAATTTTTAAAGGAATGGTGAAAGTTTATATAAGCATACAGGTTAGGATGGGACAAAGGTAAATACAAAAGTGGATTGTTAATCAGTTTAGATCAATCCAAGGCTTTTTGAATTTAAATGACTTGGGAATCTTTAATTGAGGGTTAGCTCTGTAATAAAGTTAAGCTTTCTTGAGAGGTTGGTATCTGACTGACCTATGGAGTTGTCTGTCTTGAAGGTTTTAATTGTATCAATTTAATATTCAAGATAAGTCACTTCTCAGCCTTGTGGGTAGTGATCAAAGCTGATAAAAATATATCCAGAAAAGTGAAGCTAGAGACTAGAGAGAATCCAATGATTTATTTTAAATAAAGGAACATTTATAGTAAGTATACTATGTTGATTTTTACATCTTCCAGAAAAATGCAGCTCATCTTTTTTTCTTGTTATTATGTCACATTCATGTTTACATGGTGTAAGTAGGAAGTGTCTAGTTTTTCCCTTAGTTTTGATTACCACTTTATGAAAATGTGTGAATAATGAAAATATTTACAACATTTTGCAAGAAAAAAGTCCAGTGTTTGAGGTATTTAATAATTTATT
This sequence comes from Chamaea fasciata, assembly GCF_029207755.1. Classification (NCBI taxonomy): domain Eukaryota; kingdom Metazoa; phylum Chordata; class Aves; order Passeriformes; family Sylviidae; genus Chamaea; species Chamaea fasciata. The sequence goes on along the minus strand of NW_027094091.1, from coordinate 21,705,494 downwards.
TCATAATCATAATAAAGTACAGTTGCCAATAGCAGTGATACAGCTGTTCTTCATACAGTATATTATTTTAAATTTAGATTTTTCTGTATGTGGCTTTGGTAATGAGGAGGGGCATAAATATTTATTTATTACTACCTTTCTGAATAATGACTTAGATATTCGAAAGACATTGGAGGAATCTCATAGGAAGAGGGTTTATCCTTTGTTTAGGAATTGATACAGTAAAAATGTAAGCAATGTTTTAAGCTTCAATTCTAGATCATAAGTACTGCATTTTTGTCAAGAAATACTTTGAAGAATTAGGTATCACTGCAGACAAATTCTGGGCAAAAGATTTCTACTCTTTCTAAATGCTACTTAAACCTTAATGGTCTTCCACTGAAGCTGGTCTTCCTTTTCCAGGCTCCTTAAGGCTAGTAGCAGCATGCCAGGACAGCTGCTACAGTCATCAGGTTTCCCTAAGGCCAAATTACTCCTTATACAGAAAGAGAGAGGTGAAAAAAAACTGTTGAGTATTGCTTATCTTAACCCTTCTTTGAAGAAACAGGATTTCAGGCTGTTTCAAACACCTTCGGAACAATATCATCTGGATTTTGTAAATTGTGAATTTAGATATGCCCCTGAAAGAACGAATAACTCAAATACATGAAATTTGGAGTGTAAGAGCTGAGTTGGAAAATACTAAGGAAGAACTCATGGACAGCCAGAACTTGCCTATGTGGTCATGCCTTTTCTCTTTATAGTCAAGGGAAAACTGCGTCCGTGTCAGAGCTGAGATGCTGGTGGTTACCTCTTTCCTGTGTTCCTACAGGACAGTTTGTTTGAAGGGCTGGATCTACTGTTGCAAATCACGTTATTGAGGATAGTACTCGTTCAGTTGGATTCTCACTTGAAGAGGTCTTGAATACACAGTTCAGATAGAATGCTCAAGACAGTCTTTTTTCCTTTGTTCCATTGCAGGTGTGTGTCAATGCTAAAAGGATTTTGAGATTGGAAGATAAGAGAGTAGAACTTCCATAATTGATTGGTGCTAGTGTGGAAATAGGAAAGCTTTAAGTTCCTGTTGCGGTCTTGGACAACTTTTTCTCTCCCTGATACCCAAGTACTGTGTGATAAGAGTGTGTGTGTAGATAAGTGGTTCACGTCTTAACTGTTCATCTTAGTGTTTAACTACTAGGAATATGTGTTTTAAGTCTGTATTACTTGTGCTGAGACTTTGATTCTGCTATTTTTTAAATATAGGCTAAGATAAAAGGATGGGTTTACCATTGTTAAATTATTGTATACAAAAAATTAAATACATTATTGTAAGTGAAAGGGAGTCTTTCGCAATTTTATTCAAGGTAATTGTGAGGTTCAGGTGAGAATTTTTTTTAAATGTCCTTTTTCTCTTCCATATGTTTGCAGTCTTTAAAAAAAATCAGTTTGAACTGAAGAAACTTGAAGAGGTGTCGTGAGAAAACAGATATTTCCTGCTAGCTGGTGGACACCAAATTCAAGAGAGTTTTCTTGCTAGTGAACATGCATGCAACCTGACTATTTCTACATGACTGTGTGGGACAATATATGGAATGAAGTCATGTCATCCACTGGCAATGGCACTGATATTGAAGCATTTTTGGTCAACATTAACCTTGCACAGTATCTTCCTAACTTTAAAAAATATGGCTATAACACTGTGACAGATTGTGTGGGAATAAATAACAGTGTTCTTCAGCAAATGGGAGTGTTGCCTACAGGGCATCGCAGAAGGATTCTTAAGCAGGTAGACGGTCTTTTGAAAATTCAAGGAAATACTCATTTCTGTGAAAATCTAAAATTCAAAGACTTGAAAAGTTTAGAAGAGAAGCAACATTCATTCTCAGATCAGGAGTCTCCTGTAAGCAATTCGAGTTCAGATGGGACTGGCTTGATACCTGCAACATCATCAGAACAATTTCTTAAAAAATCTTACGTTAATAAGGAAAAGATAGAACTTGCAGAGGAAAACTCAGTGGAGGCAAATGATGATAGCTGTACAAATTTGGATTTTTCCAGTTTATACCATAATTCAGACAGCATACTAAAAGCTGTCAGTCAAGGCAGAAATATCAAGATGAATACTCAGCCAGATGCATCACTGACAGAAGCTGCTGCATACCAAGCTGATGAGCACTTGACTGGCCCTTTGGTGTTTCGTGATCCTCCTTCATTTGTTCGTTCATGCGAGACAAAATGCAAGGAAAACAAACATCAGAGGTTTGCAGATGAGGGTGATTTATCTGATAGTAAACCAGATTCTCCATTCTATAAGTTTAAAGGAGAAATGATAGATAATGACTTATATGATTCCTGTACGCCAAACTGCATGAAAGTATTTCCAAGAGCAAGCCGATCTTTTATCTTAAGGCATCGACCTGTACCAGAAATACCCAAATCAAGTAAAGTTCAAGCTTCATCAAGGTAATTGCTGTTCATTACTAATGAGAAATTACTAGTGTGGTAGAACTTACAGGTTGGGGTTTCTTGATTATTTTTTTCTTTTTTTATGTCTTTTTTTTTTTTCCAGTGTGGATTTTTTTAATATGTGCTCTAAAAACGCTGGATCTGGTATGAATGTTGCCGAATTAATTGAAGAGAAGGATTGAGCTTCAGTGTAATTTAAAAGAAAAAATGAAAGTGTAAAGGGAAATTTTAGAACAGTGTGTCCTTATAACCTCCCCAGTTTTCTCTGCATTTACATGTTAACAAAGAAACAAATCTTTATTGCTTTAGATACAGCTCTTAAAAACAACTATGTAAAGCGTAAGCAAGAACTTCCTTCAAGATGGCTTTTGGGTTAATTTCTGAACTGGTAGTCATTTAATTGTTAACTCTGGAGAATGAAGGCAACCGTTTACTCATGTGCTGGCTTTTGCTGGTGGTCTCATAACAACTAAACCTTAGCTTTTAATGATATTTCTAGTATGAAAATATTTTCGAGACATTCCAGCAGGGGAAAAAAGCAGTGGAAAAAGGAGGAAAAAAAGACTATAGGTGTTGTAGATTTTCAGAGTGTATGGAATCTTTGAATTTCTTTCTAATTATTCTAGTGATGTGACTGTGTATTTTTCTTCCTTCGAATTGGTTGGGTTCGTAATTTGAATCCACAAATTACTGAGTGGCACTTATTTTCTTGAATAAGCATTAGTTATAGCTTGTCTTGGAAAAATACGATAGAATGTTGAGAAAAATATCTTCTGTTGGGACTTAATTCAAGACCTATCTAAATAAAAGTATAGGTGTTTGAATGCTAAAAATAATAGGCACTGAATATGTAGTCAATCACAATACAATGTTACAGTCTGTAAGCAAAAAATATCTCCACACAGGTTAATTTGTAATATTTTAAGTAAGTATTAGTCCTCATGCTGGCTATGTGTCTTAAACAGAAGAAAAATTAATGCAAAGGCATATGCAAACTTTGTTGGTCCAGTCATATCCAAATCATAAGGTTGCATTTATTTTATTTTTAAGAATTTTTTTGAACCACAACCTATGCCTGGAAGGGACACGTCTAAGAATGTTTTGTATTTATCTTCGGTTTTCCATCTGCATATCTCAGCAGTTAGAAACATCATCGAGTTTATACATGCTCTAAATGCAGGGGTTTCCCAGAATTTATAAGTTTTTAAGAAGTCAAAATTAATCTTGTAATACAATTGTTTGAACAGGTGGAGAGGCAAAAATTCTTTGCAACAATTAGAGATTTTTTTTTTGCGTGCCTTAAAAAAACTGCTTCATTGGTGTCTTCTAAATGACAAAAAATTGTGCTCATTGAAGTTGAAGTATACATGTCTATTAGTGAGGACCAGATTTATGTTAACTTTTGTAGAGTGATTATCCATACTTCATTTAAAAAAAACCTATTTATGATGAGACAAAATGGGATTCCTAAACTAAAAGATAATAACTACATACTAAAAGAGTACTCTCATTGTCTTTTGAGAAACAATCATCCAGTTGAGAGAATATGCTGTATTTGTAGTCTTCCCACCACTGGAGTAAATCCTCCAAATCCCAGTCTGCTGGTGATTGATATGTGACTGGGTCACTAACTGCATTGCTCACCATTTTGGTTTGTGAACTCCAGCTTCTTTTCTTGGTCGTTATGCTCCAGTTATAATATATGGAAATCCTGAGGGACCAGTCTGTCTGCTGGAGATCCAGGCTAAACAGGAACTTCACAGCGGACCTTAAACTTGGCAGAAATGTTCTTGATGACTTTTCTGACAACTTTTCATAGGGGCAGAGAACTAATACAGAACTTCAAAATGGCATTGTGCAAACATCTTTAGCCTCAGGAAAGATAGTGTCTTTATCACAGAATTGCATAGGCAAACAGCCTCAACTGACCTTATTGCCAGATGCTGGTTTCATCCTTGTTGCGTTGGATACAGGCTGAGAAATCCTGCTGAAGTCAGAAACCCAGCATTTCCTGCTAGTCATTCATGGATATTAGTCATTAAATTTTGATGCAAGGAATACTTTTCTCATCACCTCCCATATGCTTTTAGCACAAAAAGTTCATACAGTGGGTCTCCTTGTGCCCCATGGTAGGGCTATGACCATGTCATTTATTATTACTAATAATGCACTTACCTCCCTTGCAATTTTGTCTGCTTCTCCATGTCTCACTTCTGCTCCTGGCTCTTGCCTGTAACAAAGCATACTGGCAGTTGATAAGACACTGTAGCATTTTTGAAGTTGAAAATACTTTGGGTTTATTTCTTTTTTGAATTATGGCACTGCATTGGGGGTGCAGATTAAAAAAAAAAAGAAAAAAGTGTCAATTACACAATTTTCTTAATAGTGGAGTTATTGTGCAGGTTTTAGTACTGGTTTTTATTGCTGAGTATTGATGTGTAGTTATACTAAATTATTTTCAGCTAGACTTTTCCTTATCATATCATTTATGAGCTCTCTGTTGTTAGAGAATTAGTAAAGATTGGTCAAAAGGTTTTTAAAACCACAAAGTGAAAAATTGAAGGTTTTTGTAAGAGAAAATAGTGGAGGTATTGCAATGGATGGAACTAACCACTCATGTATCTTTAGGACAAGATGAAAGATAATTAATTTTGAAATAGTTTTAGAAGATTTAGATACTTTGGGTCAACTAGAAGTCCGTGAAATAGTTACCATTGCATCATTCCAGGAAGCAATCTGTTCAAACCAAAAACTGAAGTAGATTTGTAACATGGTAGATCTGATTTTTATACAGAATAATATACAGATAAGATTTCAGACTGATGAATTCTATAATTTTTTAGTTTTTTTCATGTCTCCCATCTTTGTAACTTAGGTTTTGCAGTAGTGGGGTTGTTCTGATTCTTTATTAAGAGAAATAAGAAAAGCTAGACCAAAATTCTGGGCAATGTCCTGCATATGGGGGAGGATATGAATAAATAAAATAGATAATGGTGCTTGGCCCAAGCAGGCACCGTTTGTTTTCTACAGTTGGCAGATCCTATAGTTGGAATTTCTTGCTTGGTGCTGATACCCTTTAGACTCCATTTCTTAATATCCAAGTGGTCAAGATTGTTAATGGGGTGTCAGGATCTCCACCGTGTTCTGCCACACAAAATAAATGTTTTAGAAGAGAGAAGCTGCTCCCTGTCTTTTCCTGTGATAAAGTATCACTATTACTTTACCTTTGCTATGGACCCCAAAGCTTTAACACAGCAAGCTAGTGCTGTTTTGATGTGTTTGCATTTATGGGAGGGTTAGGTCTTGAGATAGAAAACATTGTCTTGAATGAATTTGAAAATGAAAGCCACTTTCATTTAAAACACTCAGCAGATGAATGCCAGTAAAGACTTTGACGCACTGACTGCTTGCACTGACCTCCTTCCCTCACTTTATTTGCAAGGTGACAGGAATATATTGAATAGAACAGCTTGGCGGAAAGTTCGGTGCAAAGTGTTCGCTTTCCAGCCTCTCAGCGTTTAGCAAGACCAGGCAGTGCCTCATCACATCCTTTCATCCTGTTTGTGCATAATACGGGGTGCTAGAGAAGTGCATGCAGCCTGCGCTGCATCCGGTACCTCTTAGTATGTGAAAACAGTTGTAGCAAAGTCAACATTGAGTAACAATTGAAATTATTATTATGTCTTTGAAAAATTGGTGCCCTTTGTGATTGGCAGACTGCTTGCACTAGTCTTCCATTAAAGAGCAAAATAAAAGAATATCATCAACCTTCTCTGAGATACTCAATTTTTGAATAGAAAAAATTCAAGAGAAGAGGTATTCACTTTCTGAAATGGCTAAGGAAAAGTCGTAAATTGATACAAGATTTTTTTCAATTTTTTTTCCTTCAGAACTATTCAGTATTTATCCCTCCTTTAATCCAGGTATTTAATTTGTACAACAACTTTGCTATGTTATTAAACATGGACAAATTATTATCATTTTATAGCTTGCACTGTAGGTTTTTTGTGATGCATAATCTTTCAAGCCGGTATTCAAAGTGAGCTCATTTCATGTATGTTATATCTTGAGGCAGTTTTTAATTTACATAAGTTAGAAATTTGCTTTCCAAAACTGAGAAATAGGTTGTATTTTTGAATGCTGGAAGAAAACTCCTATAGTTTGCTTTTTAGGAGGATTTTGTTCCAGGTATACGTAAATGTAGGTGCGTGATCAAAAAGAATACACAAGTCCTGAAAAGCATATGGATTAAAAAAAAATTTGGGATATTTTGTGCGTGGTTTTTTTTGTTGTTTTTTTTTTTTTTTTTTTTTTTTTTTTTTAAGCTAACTTGTTATTTTTCATTACCTGGTGAAATTATCCATCCACCCTGAAACTAAGCAAATGACTCACTGTTTTACATAAGGAAAGCTTCCATAACTTTAAAAGCCCTTCACATCAAAGCTGTTTATCTGTAAGTCGTAATTTAGTTTACTGCTGCTAATAACCTTCAAAAGATACGAACCGAACAACAAAAAGTCTGATCTGTGTTGAAATACATTAGGTTAAGTTTTGGTTTTTTATAAGCGTATTAAGTTCTTTAAAATTTGGTTTGTACAAAAACATGAAGTTTATTTGCTAATGGAGCTTCAAAAGGTGTAACTACATGAATTTTAGAAAAATGTATGATGAAACAGACTTTTAAAGTATTTGCTGTTTATTTCTTGTAATTATGACTCAGGAGAGTAGGCAATTATATATGGCAGCTAAGCCATAATCAACTTTCACTGGCCAAACTCACCCTGTGTTTTTAAAACCAAGATTTTATGGAATAATCATTGGGGAACTTAGTTTGTGTAACCTGGGTAACATTTGAAATGTCAAGTAACTTTATAAGGTGTAGCTTCTATCTTGGATTTAATCTAATAAAATTTTGGGGCAGATTGGCGTGGAATAAAAATTATGTGAAATAGTAGTTCATGAATGTTCACAAAGAAACATCATTTTGAAGTTAGGAGTAAATCAGGTTGGACTTCCTGGAACAGTAGGTCTAAAATTCTAAATGTAGCTTATTTTAAAAGAAGAAATTTTCTCAATTTATTAAATGGGAAAACAAAAATTATGATATTGGTATTTTCAGTAGAAGATAATTGCCTTTGGCTTTAAAGGATGGAAATGTTAGGAAAACCAATAAGGATCTTACATGGCATTTATCAGTCTCAGAATATTTCATAAGGATGCGTGAGAACCTTTATTAAGAGGAAAATTTGCTAATTATGGTAATGGAGTAATTCAGAGCTTGATTGAAAAGACCTGTAATGCAGACCACTGGAGTAGTGAAGTTGGGTTAGGAATTTTCTAATTCACACATTTTTCTTCCTATGTTTTGATTATAAAGCTGTCTTGGCCTGAAATATTAATAATAACAATAATATTGTACTATACATGATATTACTGAAATACATGGGCCCAGTCCACCACTAATAACTTTTCTGCTGTGCATGGTCGTAGTTTCTTACCCACATATAAAATGTGTAAGGGCTGTCACAGGCATTGCCATTTACCTCTTGGTTTTAAAACTTTGTGAGGGGATATAATTCAGCTTAGGAAAACACAGCTTTACAGCAGTTTTTCTTCAGTGTTTGGGAGTATGTTTTGCTGGATTCTCAGGCTCCTTATGAGTTTTATATAAAAGTAGATTTCCATAACACATCCTTTTTTAAATACAGGCATTGGTAATCATTGTGAAGAAGAAGGGAAGGAACAGGCTGGGGAAAACTCTGGGATCTCCATTTTTCAAGCAGTCCAAATGTTTTTAAGGTCAATTCAGAATAAAAAAACCCTACTAAATCTGGGATGCTAATACCTGCCTGATCTGCTAGGATCAGGCAGGTATTCAGTGTCATAAGGAGAGGAAAACATTGTTGTGTGACTCTTAAAAAAAACCAGAAAATTTCCCGAGATTTAAAACCTATTGTTTCTATATTTGTGTATAATTTTAATTGTTTAACTGCTTGAAATGGTTTTGCTTATTTTCTGGGAAATTTCAATTAATGTTTTCTTTCTGTGCTTTGTTTTGTTCAAGTTCCCTTCAGAGAAGAAGAAATATGGACCTTGTAAATATTTCTTGCACTGGGAGGCAAATTTCACAAAACAGTGAGTTAAGCATCGTGATATTTACATTTTGAATATTAAGGAAAAAAAAAACCTTGGACTGGTTGTCTAAAATAAGTATTACTTTCATATTTTAAGAAATATTGGGCATCTCAAAGGTCTAGAAGAATTGATTTATGTGATAGCAGAGTAATCACTTCTGCATTTTTATTTGTTTTTTTATTCTGACCAAATAAAGTAAAAAATAGATAATCTAGTATTTAAGCCCCATTTATTTTAATATACTTTTTTTAGACTAGTGTGTTAATTTTCTAATAGCAGAGAGAGTTTTTTTTAAGCAGAGTTAACTTCTTGACAGATATAAGGAGTGTATTTCTGCCTAATGCTGCTAATTTGTTTATAAGTGCTCGTAGCTCCAGGAAACAACAGGAAATTTATTGTATTAAATAGTTTACTGAAGCATTTAGAAGTCTTGTGCAGTCAGCTGGAAACTTCTTTCACATTCAAAAATATGTCTTGTTTGAAGTTATGTATATTTATTTCAAGCAAATACTCTTTGACAAAATGAAGATTGTGCACAAAAGGGTTGCGTGGTGGTTTATTTTTGGTATTTTATTAAAGCCAGAATAAAGAACACTTTGGAGCTATTGCTTCCTAGACTAGACAACTGAAGGTTTTTTTATTTTAACTTGATGTAGGGTAGGAAAGAAGAAAATGCCTGTATGCAAGTTATATTCAAATTATGTAATAATAGTGATAGTGTCTGTGGTGAAAAGAAAGTATCTGGAGTTCACTTAGAAATAGGACATTGTTTCTTGTTCCTCAAAGCTTTCTTTGGGAAGAACAGAGAAATTAAAAGCTGAAAAATCTGTCCCTTGTTGATTTTATTATGACCTTAGCAGAGCATTTGTGACTCACAGTAGAGCACCGTGTGATTGTATTTATTTATTTATTTATTTATTTATGTATTAATTTATTTATTTGCTTTAAGATACTTCCACGGAAGAAAAGCCACCCATTATCTCTCCATATGGGGAAACCTTTATTTGTGACAACGCTAAAAATGCTAAAGTAAGTTGAGAAGCCTGAATGTATGTAGTCTGTCTTCACTTTGGTCTTCAATCTGGGTATTTCATACTGGCCTTAATTCTTCTTTTTTATTTTGTGCTTATTTAGTTGCAAGTACTTTTTCTGTCTTTTTAGGTATATGCAAAGGATGTATGACATATCTGTATGGGGACTAATGACTTCTGTTGATCCCGGGAGACACATTGTATGTTCAATAGTACTAGGAAGCTGTGGTGTGGTGTTGGTTATTTATTTTTTTTTTTTTCTTTTTTTAATCCAACATAGCACAGGTAACTGATTCTTTTTTTTTAAAACCCCATTGGCAAGAACTCCTGTATTTATGCTCTCATGCACAACCCTTTGTGCATTATTGAAGCTAAGCTGTTGAGATTTGAAACAGTTAGAATTTTTTATGAAGGGTAAAAGTGGTTTTTTTCCCATCTGGGAATTGCAGATCCAAGTCTGGGCATCTCTGCACAGACTTCTGTATATCCTGTGAAAGCACCTTGCACGTTAGGTTAGGTGATATTGATGGTCACGTTTGGCCATACCCTTTTTCAATTCCTGTATATGAAAGTTCTCAAGAATTTTTAGTTCTTGCATGATATTTTTCATGCATCTCCTAAACTTGCTGTATACCCAGAAAGTCACTTTTCTTTTAGGATTCTCTGAAGTAAGCTTTTTTGTTGGGGTCAGTAGTTCATGGTTTGAGTGCCACAGATGACATGTGGACAGACTTCTGAATCACTTGGAGGGAATTATGGGATGTAAGTTAGCTTAGTGAGGCATCTGCCAAATGCCATGAATTTCCAGCCCCTGCTTCTGTCTCAGTAGAATTTTAAAAGTTTAAGCTGATTTTCTAGAAGTTTCCTAGCCCTCTTGTTATTTCTTAGCATTATTCTGTACATTTCATTGAAATGGTTGCTTGTGAAAAAGCATACAAAAGGTTGTCAGGACTCTTTCTTATCTTAAAAAGGCACAAAGTACAAAAAACCCCATGCTGTTAAACTGGATTAACTGCTTGAAACTAAATTGTTATTTTACTGGTTGTCGTGAAGAATCATGATTAATGTGGTATATTATAACATCCTTTTCCTGATCCGTATATGTGAACAGTTTCTTGCTTTATCACGTGTCTGTTGGGAACTTCATAGGTGATTTTAATTCCATTAGCACTTAATTGTGGACAACGATCATAAAGAACTATAAAACAAACATCTTGAGATACATTTCACTTTCAGATTTTTTTCAGCAGGAGGAAATATCCTAGGAGCAAATAAGAATATTTAGATAACAATGTAAAGTATCTGAGATTTTAGAGCCTGATGCTGCTACTTCATGTTAAGTCACAGGAGTATAGTTTGTCCATATAGAATAAAAGGTGTCGAGTTGTTATACTTACTGACTGAAATTTGTTCTAAGGGCTTGTAAGTTAGCCATCACCCTTCTTTCTGGTTCACTGGTGTAAAGAAAAAGCTTCTGTAGGCTTTTATGAAGGGAGTGCCTGTAGAAATAGGTAATGAGTCACTGCAGACTGGAAGTAAGTGAGCATGAGTGAAGAGGGCAATGAAGGTTATGAAAAAAAATGCCTTTGATTTGGGTCAGGAAAAAAATAAGTAGAAAGAGAAACCTCTAAAGGGCAACCTGAAGAAGGAACTGTTTTTTATAATATTGATTTAAAAATAACACAAATAATCCAAATGTTTTAGAGATGTTTTATTGTTGTGTCTAACTAAAAGAGTCAAGTATATTAGAATTCCTTCAGAGGAAGACTGAATTCTCATGAGTGAAATCCTGGCTTTATTTCTTGCTGTAGACAGACTAAATCAAACACGCAATCTGAGCTCAGTAAATCGTGTGGGCTCCTGAGCACTGGGATACTGTTGAGGGTTGGCCTCATTGCAAGTATTACCATTTTAACATGAGAAGCCTTGATATTTTAAAAGGAGGAATTTATCATCATGGACCCATTACAAAGTTGTATTGCCAGACCATGATTCAAAAATCAACCTGAGAACTGCGTGACATTACCTTTCATTGGAGACTTAGGTGGTGTCTCCTGAGGAAGATGCCTCTCCTCAATGGCGTTGAATCTTCATTTAATGTAGACTCAGTTCTGATACCCTTCCTGCAGTCTGTGTTTTAGCTTTCAGGCTTCCTGTCTCGCTCTTGAAATCAGAAAGTCTACTTGTCAGAAAAAGCAAAAACCAGAAGTGTATCTGCATTACTTCCTGATTAAAAGTAGAAGGTTTTTTATACAGGCCTGAGAGTAGGCAGTTTCATCTGTCTGGGGTCCAGAAGCTGTATTTCTTCCTTAATTAAGAACAGTACCTATATAGAAGAAATACTTTTCTCTATAATGGTGTCTTCATGAGAAAATGCTGGTCTCTTTGTATAATACCTCAGAGACTTGCAGGAGGTGAGAATTTTGTCTTGTATTGAGCCCGAGTGTCTTCTAGGGTATTTCTGTAAACAGGACAATGCAAATGCTTGTGTTTTAATTTGTTTGAAATAGATTTTTGTGAGCAAAACCAACTTCCTTTACCCACAACTGGTCTTCATTTGTGGACTTTTACATTTTAAATTCTACTGACAGTAGAAATGCATTTCTTAGTTATTGCTTGGAAGATATTTGGCTCTCTGAATTAACTGACTCAGATACTGAAGATTATGACATGAGAACAAGCAGGCCATCAAACTGTTATTTTAGTGGTTCATAACAGGCAGGAAGAGCTGCTACCATGTAGTTTCCGTGGGTATGGTTTGCAATTGTATCCTGATAAACAAGTGAAGATAGAGGATACTGACTGTTTTTACTCTGAAGATGTTTCATGCACTGTGATATTAGCCTCTTGACTATTGTGCAGAAGTGTGGCCATTTCCCCTTCTTTGGAGAGATTCCAGGCAATGCAAGTATTTCATAAGCAGTGGATAGACTGCTTTTGAGTTTTCTATTTAATTTGTTTACAAGGTATATTGATGCTGTTTGCTTGGCTTTTTGTAGGGTTTGTTTCGTTGGTGTTATTGATGTGTGGGGGAGTTCACATTGTTGGTTTGTTGCTCTTTTTTTCTTTTTCTTTTTTTTTTTGGCCCTTGGTGCTACAGCATATTACTATAATATGTGGGTGGATAGGTTTTGGTGGGTTTTTATTTTTATAATGGGACTGGTTAGCAGAGGAAGGCAGACAGTTCACCTAGATTTATCCTAGCATCAGACAGTGATTTTTGCTTTTTTGCTGCACACTTCCTCTGGTTTGAACTATGTTCTTTTTTTAGTTTTGCCTTTCCGTGTTGCCAAGGTACAGTCCTCAAGTACAAGATTAGGTGCTGCTACTCAGAAAAAAAATTGCAATGTTGTGACAGCTAATCCACTTTATTTCTGCCATTGTTCAGCTTCGTTACGTACACATAAAAGCTTAAAGGAGTTAATTAAAACACTTATATCAGAAAGCAGGAAGATGTTAGTTTTAGGGGTTTTTTTAAAGGAAGAAAGACACACTGAAAAGCTTAGTAGTGCAATGTGATTGTCAGATTAAGTTTAGGAAGTGTGAAATGTAATGTTCATGAGCAGTGTTAACCTTGACATTTTGTACACTGCAAGCAGTTTGTGATAAAGATTTCTAAGCAAAAGTTAAAAGATGAGCATTTCAGGAAGAAGGTCTTGGCAAAATAAAAACAAAAAACCCCAACAAGATATATTCAGTATGGCTGAGTTCAATGTTGCTTTAGGATTTTGAATTTGCCATTACTTTTAGTGTTCCATGACGGCTGTACATTTATTCCAAGAAGAAATATTGTTATGAAAGATAGGCTAGCAGTGACAAATCCTAAATGGTACTTAAACTGCATGTAACATGTGGCTCTTGAGCTCAAAAAACATTCAGTTGTTGTGGTTTAACCCCAGCTGGTAAATAGAACACACGTGCTTTCTCACTCCCACTGCAGTGAGGAGAACTGGAAAACAAGTGACCTCCTAGATGGTGGAATAAGACCATTTAATAATTATAACAAAGAAAATATAATAATAATGCTAATGCTGATAGTAACTCTAGTAGAAAGGAGAGAGAATGATGCTCTGTGGTATGGAATATCCCTTTGGCCAGTTTGGGCAGCAGTCCTGGCCATGCACCCTCCTGGCTTCCTGAACATGTGCTCGCTGGCAGAGCATGGGAAACTAAATAGCAAGTCCTTGACTTAGAGTAAGCTGTACCCAGCAACATCAGTGTGTTATCAACATTATTCTCATTCTCAAACGCAAAACATAGCTCTGTAACAGCTACTGGGAAGAAAATTAACTATCCCTGCCAAAACCAGGATGTCAGTGGTGCCTCGAGAAAAATCAGAGCAGTGGTATTTCTATACACTGAAATTCTTCATCTGGTTTGTTTGTGTCAGGTGTTTTGGGCCATGCTTAAACATTGAAAATAACATTTCTTTGAATACAAAAATCAGCTTTCAAGTGCATGTTTGAAAATGTGGGAAGAAACAGCTTTGCTAGGTAGGCTGTTTGTATGTGTTTATATCTACAGTAATTTAAATATCATTTACTCTTTTAGTACAAATGTTAGTGACAGTATATTTCTTTTCTAGGAACTTCATGGAAATGAATTCCTGGCTTATGAAAATAAATTGGATCTAGGCGCGAATGAAGAATATCCTTCCAAAAGTCTATGGTATTAAATAAGAATTACTGAGAAACTGAAAATGTAAAGAAGAAAATGTTATTTACTGATGTCACAAGTGGATCTCTAGCTCTGAGGGCACAACCATTGACTACATTTTTTGCTTCTGTTTGAGGCTTTACCACTTCCTATGTGAGGCAAATCTGGGCATTATGTCTGTTCTGAGACTGTTTAAACCAGCTTTCAGAATCTCTTGTGGATTTGGAGAGTGTCCCTGTTTTCCCCAGTCAGAATAAGGAAGACCAAGTTCCATTTTTTTATGTCTCATAGCTAACTCTGTCTGAATCCTCTCATAATTTACGTTGTCATTAGAAAAAAACCCCAACCCATCCAAACAAACACAAAACTAAAACACATTTACCACTTCTGTCATGAGACAGAGGGCAGTGGCTTGATGAAGTGGGAGCTGATGTGCTTCTTGGTTATCCAGTCTGCACCAGGCACCTGTTGAGGTGGGAGAGGGAAGAGAGTGGTGATTCTGCAAGTCATCGAAAGTATACAGAAGAGCAAAGCTAGTTTTCTGAGGAAAGAGAGGTTAATATTAAACTCCTGTTCAGGCTTCCAAAAGAGTGTTATTTTGGTATATTCCTGGTGAATGGAGAAAGTAGGATTCAGGATGGTCGTGATTATAAGGTAGATTGTGTTTAGCATGTCTGTGGTTATCACGGTGATTATACAAGCTATAAACATACTTATGATGTATCTTACCAGTATTTGTTCTAATTACTTACTTTATGTATTTGTGCATTGTAGTAATACATTTTAAGAGTAAAATTCACTTTTTCTTTCCAGTTACTTTAATAATCAAAATGAGAAGACAAAAGAATTTCCAAAAAATGAATCCTTGTCTCAGGAAGACCAGTCATTAACACCAGAAGAATCTGAAAGTGAATCTGTATATTCTGTTGTGGAACAACATTCATTGTCTTTAAAGAAAAAGAAAACCAAAACACACTCAGCACCTTGCAGTAAGATACAAAGTGGAGATTCTGATCGCTTGGCCAGTAAACAAATGAATTTTTGGCAATTTGGTGGAGATCAAACTTTGATTGGAAATGAATCAATAGCACCGTATGCTTGCTTTTATGGACCATCAGTAAAGAAGGTTAAAGCAGGATGGCTGGATAAATTATCCCCTCAAGGGTATGGTATTTGCAGTGGTTATTGTGTAATTGTGGCAATGTATGTTTGCGTGAGAGATATTAAGTTTGTATTTAGTCACTGCTTAATATTTGTGGTGGAAGGGGAAAGGGAATTGTTTTCAATGAAAGTGCACTAAGCCTTTTTGAATTTAAAAGTTTTTAGTGATGTTACCTATCCTAAAGTTTCTTTAGGAGATGCACTCAGGAAAAAATATTTTTCCTAAAATCATTGATCACTACTCATGAGCTATAGTGGAAAAATACAGAATGAATTTGTACCAGTATTTCCAGTTGCTGCATTTTTGCTGGTTTTTTTTTGTGGGCCACAAAGTAAGTGAAACAAACTCTGATTCTGAAATACTACTAATTTGGCCATGGATTATAATTTAATAATTAGTGTGACTTGATGCCCTTGTTGCTTTCTGTCTGTTTTACTTGAGCTTTGAGTTTAGAATTTACCTGGGGTGAATTCCTCCTAGTTTAATTTATTTTTGTGCCTGAAATTTGATAGGAGAAATCTGAGCTCAAATCTTAAGATTCCAAATAATGAAAAGGACCACAATAGAAAATGCATTCACTCTGTCACATTTGGAAGTTAGACAACAAGAACAAGAGCAACAAATCTTGTTTGATTTCTGTTATAAGTTTTTTGTTTTATTTTAACTGATTTTAAACTCCAGCTATTGCTAAACTGATTTTCATGAATGAATGATTCATTAGCAGATCTTCCATCATAAATACTTGAGAAACCTGATGAAATTCTTCTAGTTTCCTCCTTTTAAATTGTAGTTTTCAGTTTCTATTTTTTCATATGACTTATGTTCTTATGAATTCTATGAATTCTTTTTTGCATTGAAAGTGGCACAATTTCAATTTATTTTAAGTCTGTTTCTGCTCTTCACTAGGACTTAGCGTCTAGAAATTAAAGCTGTTGTACTTGTTAGTGCTATAATACATCTACTGCACTTCTGTTCAAGCCTTGGTAGATCTGCATTCTTTGTTTTTAGGACTGTATATTGAGCTGTGCTGAAAGGTATTAAAGTGTGTGGCCTTTCTTTTGATTATTTGTCACCATAATAATCCTCAGCAATATTGTCCCATACCAATATTCAGCAATATAATTCAATACATAATTTTTTTTTTTAGTGAGAAATTTGTGGAATTAAATTGTTGTAGAATACAATCTGATTTGAACTCACTGGAAGCAGCTCTTTTGTATAGCAATTTCCATTTTTTTCTTGTTCTTTTCTAGGGAACCTGATTTCATGTTACAACTTTTTTTGGTTTTTTTTTGCATTGGTACAGTGATACATTGTTGAAGACAACAAGATGGAATAATAGGTTTAATAAAACTCTTTTACCATCACAGAATTTCAATGTGCTCAAAACTATTTTCTTTCCTTTTTGAATTGTTTTGAAAGTTTCAGCCACATTTGTGGATTGCCATTATTCATCCTTGCTAAAGAATCAAGGAGTAATTATACTTTTTATTATTATATTTATTTATTTGTTTTCTTTCTTTCCAGAATTATTAGGGTACTGACTTCTTGGAGAGCTGCAGTTGTAACTTCTGTTTTACTTGCAGGATTATTTTTTTTTAACAACACTTTTGGCAGTTAGCTAGCAGAGTGATGAAAACTGTAGTTCTTGGTTCCATCTGGCTTGTCTTGCTCTATTTGAAGGGGTAGAGTTGAGAACAAGCAATGAAAACTTCAAGAAAGTGCCGTGTATGCTGAGAATGTATTATTTAGAAAAGATAATGAATTAACCACAGAATCAGTAGTGGTTAGTACTCAGTGGAACAGTTGCATGGTCATCAGTGTTGATCCAGTGACACTCCACAGCTACATTTCAAGGGCTTTTTCTCAGGGGTGTTTCAGTGAATGATACATTTTTGTTTCTTTTTCTTAAAATACCATTTCTCAAACATCTGAAGAATGAGAAACCCTCAACCAGTTAAAAAGAAGGTTTTTTTTAAACTATTGAAGCACTGTCATGTTTTATTTCATTTCCCATCAACAGAATATTTCTTTCTGTTCTATACCTCCCATTCTCTTTATAAATCTCCAATTTACACCCAGCAGTTTGTGACTCCTTGGGGAAAAGAATACATACTGTTTTCTTAAATTGCTACAAATCATGCAATTAAAGTACGGCCTCTCTTTTTTTTAGGTAATTCACTCTAAATTGTACAGCCATTCACTTTGCCCACATTGTATGTGGTACTTAGGTTCACTCATCCCTGTATAATCTTGAAGTTTATTGACATTTTAATGCAAAATAGATGGTACAATGGTCTTTCCAGGTTATGAATAATGATGATTTATTGTAGTCATATAATACAAGTTAATTAAGCCAAAGCTGCTATTTGATTTAAGTTTTGATAAGCTATCACAGTCTACTAATCCTAAAGCAGAGCATTCATTTAAAAGGAAAGGAAATAATGTTGGGGAAAGATATTAGTGGGGTCTTGTTCTTGCTTAATTAACTTGTTTAATAGATTTTAGAACTGAGACATTTATAGATGATAACTAACAAGCTGTCAACATTTTTAATGAGTGCAATGGACTACTTCAGGTTGATGTAAAAGTATATTTTAAGAAGGTCTTTATAGAGTGTGAGGTAATGGCACACTGAAAGTTTCTCATTAATGATGTCCAGTTGATAACACACATTGAAAATTAAATTTTATGTTGTACTTTTTGGGAGATGTGGTGTGCTGTTATTGATTCATTGGCCAGAAAACAGAGTCTTGGGAAAATGTGTTGACATTGAATGACTGGAGGTATCATAGCCTGTAAACAGAGATGTCCTTGTCATAAGCATGACAGTGAGATGGTCATTTGAGGTTCTCAGCTTTCATTTTTGGAAAATATCTTAATAGAGCTTGTAGCACTTAAAGTTATGCTCTCTGTTCAGAATATTCATTTGAAGAGAAAGCTAAACAAGATTTGACCTTTCTGTAATTTGTGACTGAGACATTCTTAAAACCAGTGTTAGCTGTATATTAATTGTGTTTATTTTTGATTCACAGCAAATGTGTGTTTCAGAAGCGCTGGGTTAAATTTGATGGAGAGAGCATTTCTTATTACAACAATGAAAAGGTAAGGGACATGTTTTGGTCATGTTTGGAACAAAATGCGTCTGTGTAATACACAAGGTACTGTAAAAAATTATTGAATAATTACAAATGAATATTCATCTTAAGTTAATTTTCAATTCTAAAATACTAGGGTGAGATGTAAATAAATATTTTATGGTGTCTTTGTCTTCATGTATTGTTCATCCATTTTTTTCCTAGAAGGGTTTGTATTACTCACCTTTCCAGGTATATATCATCAGATTTTTTTTTTTACTTTAGTGAGAGACTGACGCTGCTGCTGTCTTCAGAACAGAACAGGATCATGCTAAACACTTTTGAGAGATGTTATTTTGATGGTGTTTGCAAAGTGTGTGGTCATGGGAACCTAGCATGCTGGAGATTGTGAGAGAGAAATTAAAAGTAGCATGGAAGACCATTTGAAAGAAAACAACCCAAACCTTTGCACTCATTGAGTCTTTGATTTAAAATGTCTTTTTTCTGTTTGTCTTCTATGAATAATTGCATGTCATGGAACTGAGTTAGGTTTGAGCAGGAGTGTTCAAAAACTGCACAGTACTTCAGTATATATGGCTGTTTTTGTTTCTGTATCTGAGGATTGAATCTTGCTGAAACATTTGTAGACTCATGAGCTGCTTTGATTAAAGTAGTTCACTTCTTTTATGTGATACAAAAATGCATTTGAAGATCATGGTTTTCAATAAAGTGTATATTCCTTGTAATTTTCTTACAATTCTATGTAATTGCCCTTCAGAGCACTACAGAATTCTTTTTCTTTTGCTCTGTAGTTTACTAATTAATTTTTCCTCGTGGATGTAGTGAAGACCCTCTTAGATTTAAAGCGATAGATGATTGTACAATATCCATGTTAAGGGAAGTTGAGGTTCCCTTCCACATGCATATGCATTATTTTAAATGTTGGAAACCATTTCCTGTTGAAGATGCGTATTACATTAGGAAGAAAATACAGTTTGAGGTAAAAGTTCTGATACAGTATGCTGATTGTGGTAAGAGACCTATAGATGCCTTATGATGGGGTGGGGGTGTAAGAATTGAAGTAGGATGAGACTATTTTCTGAGGGGCTGGGGAGCTAAGAACAATCTCAAAAATTTATTTACATTGATATTTGTGCCTACTGATTGCTTGAAACAATCTGGTTTTACTTGCTTGCTTTGCTTTGCTTACAGTAGAAGACATGATTTTGTAGGGGAAGGGAACAGTATAAAATAATGTTTGGATTGCAGTGACAAAAAATGGTACCCCTTTGCAGTATGGATCCCACAGCTTCAGAGGTGCAGAAAAGCAGGGTTAATCATTAAGAAAGGCTTGAAAAAATACAAGCGATGGGATTTGCTTAACACTATCTGTAGCATAATTAGGGAAAGAAATGCTAATAAAGAATTTAAAGTCTTGTATCTGCACTGGGAATTTCTTTTTATTTTCCTTATTCTTTTTGAAAGTCACTGAAAATGTTATTTGGAGGTCAGTTGTGCTGGAATAGCACTTCTTATGCCTCTTTGGCATAAGAGATTCCAGAAGTCTTCTCTTCTGCTGAAATGGATGTTTATTGTATCACGATGCGCAGGAAGCTACCAACTCTGCATCCTGTATTTAAAAGACCTGTGTGGTAGATTAGGCTATCAGCAGCTTGGCAAATACTTGTGTTAAAGCCTTTGTCTCACTTTTCCTGGAATCTGAGTCCAAGCCTCACTCTGGGTATTGAAGGAGATGCTGCTTGGTCTCTGTGTATACAGTTTGACCAAATCTGGGTGTCTGACATGTTAACTTGGTGAGTCACATACATGAAGAAATGTTATATCTGAAAACTGCAAGGTTTGAAGCAAATTCTGGGCACTGAGGATTTGGTGAAACTCAAATTAGCTTCCAGATAGGAGGAAAACATAATTGGGTACCAGTATTTCTTAGTGCCCAATGGGATTGTGCTGAATGAGCAGTGGTGTCACTCAGGAAAATGAGTTTTTGGTGCAGTGGTCTCTGCTGGATCACTCTCTCCACACATCACATATGAGTGATGATATGATATCCATCATATGAGATGGATATCAGCCTTTTTCTGCTGTTGCTTGTGTGTTGTTATCTTGACATTATAAATACTTACTTGCAGACCCCTCAAGACCTGCATGCAGCTTGAGCTCCTTGCAAGTCCTTCCATGTCTCCCTTCCTACCTACATAGCTGGCCATTTTTATGCTTAAGTGAGGAAGTTATTTTAATTTTAGAACTTAATGGCAAGTTCTCCCTGTTCTAATGTGTGTTTGTCTTAGGACATTCCTACACAGACAAGCATGTTATAAAGAAATTATACTTTTGGTTTCATGTATCAATTAAAAGGGGTTCTCAGAAGGAAACCAATCCATCCTTGATATTTTTCTTATTATTACAAGCAGAGAAGGTTAGACTCAGTGGAATGGAACTGCTTATTTTACCCAGAAACACTACCAATATTAAATAGCTCTATTTGTCATTCAAATTAGGAACTAGGGATGAGTGAGGTTCTCAAGAAGGGGAAGTGTACTACATGGCTAATGAAGAGTGAAATAACCAGAGACTATAGAGGGAACACACAGAGAATATTATTCCTCAAAAGGCCCATATGAATTCTTTTTGAATGATTTCAACACCAATTTTATAAATATTTTTCTAACCTTGTTTTGGTTGTGCATCCACTTCTACTTGATAGAGATCTCTTCTTTACTTTGTATCTGCGTACATGAAAAAAAGATTCAGCTTTTAACAAAAAAAGCATCTGACCGAGGGAAGGTTTTGGGTTGAATCTGTGTTGCTCTTGTTTCTGTGTTCCTGGTCCTGAGATAGCTGATGTAATCAGAGCAACATCCCATGTGGCTTTGTCTCAACAAAGTGTGGTTATACTGAAGAGGAAAAGGTAGAATTGGAGATTTTTTTTCAGCTACCCTATATGCACAAGTTTTGTTTCAAATTTCTTCCTACTTTTTGCAGAACTCTGGTGTTTTACCATGCATTTTATAGTAAGGGAAAAACTGCTGGTTATGTTGAAAGTTATTATTTAAAACAGCTTACCATCCCTGACAAATATAGTAGTAATTTAGGAAAAGCATTTCACTCTTCAAGTAGAAAACTTTTTGTTGTGTCACAATACAAGTTAACATTACAAAGAGCAAAATTCACTGCAAAACAGGTGAATCACTGTCATTCTTGAAATAGGTCATAAAGTAAAACCAAAGTAGTCCAATATGGTATTTTCCAGAATCCATTAGCTCATCTCTGGATCACAACTGTTAAGGAATGACATGGTGCTTGATTTGAAAATAAAAGTTTCTGTTGAACTACTGAATATAAAAAAAACCACACCCAAACATTTTGCTTTCCCTGCTAGAAAATTTTTGTTAGAGTATTTTTAGCAGCTCTGAAACTAGTTTACACCACTCAGTAACAGAATAAATAGCTGTGAATTTCTTGGCTGCGTTTGTTTGGGTTTGTTTTCTATATCCTTAAATAATTCACCTAATTTTTAGGCTGGGGTATTTCAAAGAGAGATACTATATCTTGATCTACAAGAGCTTTTTAACAGGCATTATTTTTGCACGTGAAAGAAAAGCTGCTGCACAAGAAAGATAAATTGATAAATTATTATGGTTTAAACTGTTTTTGAAAATATGTGTGCCTGGGAGAACAAAGCTTTAAAAAAGATGATGGGTGATTGTTTAAATAGCTAAGCAAAACTATACTCAGCTTAAGAGGAAATTGACTTTTTTTTGAGCAAATGGAATAAAATAGTTGTAACTTCCAGCAGTCTGTTATTCTCTTGCAGTAGTACCAAATACAGCCAGTAGATGCCTGCAAACACCACAGCATATTTATAACTGAACACCTGCAGAACCAGTATATGTAAAAATTTTGTTCTACCATGGAAAGATCAATAGTAAACTTCATGTCCAACCTCATTAAAAAATGTGTAAAATCACTCTTTTAACAAATATAGCCATAATGGAAATAGCTATGCAATTCTCTCTGTGGTCATTTTGACAGTTCCTTGTGTGTAACTATAGTAACATGCCTGCTTCTGCTGTATTTAAATATTTCTATTTATTTATCCACTAAACTACCTTCACTGATGTGTATTAGTACCTCAAGGTGAAAAAACATTAGTATATTAAACTCAGTAAACAAAAAAATGATCCAGTGTATCCTTCCTGCTTCACATTCACAATGTTCCTCGAGTACTTGTATGAAGTCTGTTATAATAATTTATACTTTGGGAGGGAAGTTCCTACAGCACAATTTCTTTATGAGGAGCTGACTCTTGCACTATTACTGCTTCTGAATCATAAATTTTATCAGTATATCTGGGTTGTCTTGGTCAGAAAATAAATTGATGAAAGCATGGTGGAGACAAGAGCAGCATTAACTCTAGAATCCAGAAATAATGCAGATGTATTTCTGAAGTGCACGTTTCCTTCAGCTTTCCTTCCTGTCAACCCCCACCCCAAACCCTTAAGTTAATTAGGTTAAAAGGTTAGGTGCTTGAAGGAAGTACTTGTAGCTGTTCCGTTTTCCTATCTTGCATTTGTGTTCCATTCAGTTGTCCTAATATCTAGCTGGAAATCTAAAAATATTGGGAAAATTGGTGCTGACCCCAAATTGGTGTGGTTTCACCTGTGCTAGCAACCCTGCCTCACACTCACCCACTCTTCCCTCAGTTAGGATGGAGAGAGAATCAGAAGAATAAACATGAGAACTTGTGGGTTGAGATAGAGAAACTTCAGGATGTAAAGCAAAATCTCTGCACAAGCAAACCAAGGAATTCACACACCACTTCTTATGGGCAGGCAGGTGTTTGGCTATCCCCAGGAGAGCAGGAGTCTATTCTGCTTAATGGTTACTTGAGAAGACAAAACACCACCACTGTGAACATCCTCCAGCTTTCCATACTGAACATGATGCCATGTGGTATGGATAGCCCTCAGGCCTGCTGGGGTCAGCTCTCCTGGCTGTATTGCCCCCCATCTTCTTGTGCACCCCCAGCCTACTCAGTGGTGGGGTGGGACAAGAAGCAGAAAAGGCTTTGACTCTGGGTCAGCATTGCTCAGCAGTAGCTGAAACATCCCTGTCTTGTGAACCCTATTTCTATCATTGAACATAGCCCCATACTAGTTACTAGGAAGGGAATTAACTTCCAAACCAAAACTACCACACACATATAGCAGAAAAGCACATACCTGATCCAAGCTAGAGCATTCTTGTTAGCACTGACAGGACAGTGTATTTTTCCAGTGTGATGGGGGATATTTTCCTTTGTGTTCAAACTTAGGGATAAAATCAGTGAATTTACTTTTCTTATTGACTGCCTACTGAAGTGGAAAGGTGTGGGGGGAACAGCAAAACTCTTTAGAATTCTCTGCCTGAAGAAAATATGTTTTTCCCATGTCTCACTCTATCATACAAGTATAATAATTATATATTTTTCAATTATTTTTCTGTGAGATAGTAAATGAAATTTACTTTGGCATAAAATTGTAAATTAAAGTGTGATGTTTTGCAATATTAATGCCCTGAGATAATTGATGAAGTTGCATCTCAAATATGCACAATCTATTTAATCAGGGGATTTTATTCTATTTTAGAAGTTAGTAGATGTGCATAGATCCAGAACAGTGAAATTAGTGATAGGTAAGTGTGAAGGGGTTCACTTATTCAGTTATATTAAGTGTGGTGAACTTCCTAAACATCATGACAAGTAGTGTTACATCAGAGAAATTTAAAATTCCACAAGAATTAAATATTTTTACTACCTTTTTATTACAGGAAGTGTTCTCAAAAGGAATAATACTGCTCTCTGCAATAGTAACAGTAAGAGTTCACGGGGAGAATAAGTTCGAAGTTGTCACATCCCATAGGACTTTCGTTTTCCGTGTGGATAAAGAAGGTAAGTAGAAGATGTGTGTTTCTAAAAATTGCCAAAGAGCTGTGTAATCACTGTTGATAAATTCTGTTTGTGAAATATAACTTGTTATATTATGAGAAATATTTCTGGAATCCAATTGCTTTAAGCTGATAAAGTGAAACAGGAGATAACTCTAAACTTTGTAAGAACAATGGAAATCGTTGGGCAATGACTTTTTCAGATATCAAAATGAGAAGTCTATTTTCCCAACTCTTCTGCCTCCTCCCCCATCCTTCCCAAAGATTAATTTGTCTGTACATTTCTCAAGCCTCAGTAGCAGCTTTTGCAGCCTGTGTACTCTCAGACATCTCTGAGTTACCACTTGGTAAAAAAATGACAAAGAGACAGTGAATGATGTCTGGGATGTGATGCTGTGATCAAAGGAAATCCAGGTTTTTTTTGTCCTATATAGTATTTGCAGCCAGGTATTGATAGAGATTACAAATGTAAATTGTAGCAAGGAAGTTAGTATGCCTTCTAATTGAATGCTTTATCAACCTGAAGCTGTAATATGTGGAATCAATATCAGTGCGTGTAAGATTTATTTATGGGAACAATCAAATAAAGATGAATGCCTAGAAAAAAAGAGTTGTGCAGTATGTATTTACAGCAGTACATGCCAGAGCCGTTATAGCTAAGGGTCTCTCAGCATTCCCATTATCAAATCCCATTTTTATGGGTTATAGTTGGTTGTAAACATTTGCTGCAGGCTGTAACAGGAGTGCAGCATCAGTGAACAAATCCTTCTTAGCAGGTTTGGCTCAAATAATTTCAGTCATTTTTATGCTCTAAGCTGAGTTTGAAAGTAAGTATTTCTTTATTAATTTTGCATTTCTCTTCCAAATATATTTTTAATTTTCTTCATAAATTAGAATATAACCATCTTGGTGCAATATGTTTTGGAGGACTGCATTTTGTTTTGTGGACCTTTGCCCTGGATACTATAAAAATGTTAAGAACTTACACTGACTTGTAAAATATATTCAGAGCAACCACTTGTTATACATGAAATTCCATTTTCATGTAGTATATAGCCATCTTTGGACAGAGTAACCTGTCTGAAAAGCTGTTCACTTAAGGTTAGAAATGCTTATTGTATGAGGAATTTGGCCATTACTGTATCCAGAACTGAATGATGTATTCCAAGTAAAGTATGTAAACAATCCTGCTTGATATCTGTAATGTGCAAATAACAAAACTGTTACTTGATGCTATTACTTCTGTCACTTTGTGGCTGGGAATTGTTCTGGGACTATTCAAAGGGTACTTAACTTCTTTCAAAGATTTTGAGATGGAGACTTTTATATGTATTTTGAGACACCAGAAATGCATTACTTTTGGATGGATTTAAATATCTAGAGGGAAAAGCATTACATATAATGGTTTGGAAAGTTTAGGGGGCTTTTGGGGGGGAAAAATAAATAACCAAACAAGGGATAGCAGTGAATTAGTACATAATTTGCTGAAATGCAGTGAGATTTTTTTTCACCAGAGTGAAAGAGTGAAATACCTTTGATAAAAACCCACTTCTACAGTAATTTGATGCCCTCAGCTATACTAAAGTACTTTGAAAAGATTACTGGAGTATTTCAAGACAGCATATACGTATTTTAAAGCAAAATTTTTTTACAGGAATGCTTGGATCACATTCCCTGTGCGAATCTGTCATCTTCCTTTTCCACAAAGTTTTTTATGATACCCAAATTTGTGTATTTGTTCCTTTGTGTTGCACACATGCCATTTATGAAGTAAGCACGTTATTATTTCAGTGGTGCTCCCTGCAGTCTTCCATGCTAATTTTGCCAGCTGTATACATAACTGTGTATAGAACTTTCAATCCCTCCTCCCCCCCCCCCCCCGGTATACTTTGTGATCTGGCTCTTTCAGAGAAAATAGTTGAAATATTCATGATATTCTAATCGCATAGGGCAAACCTAATTCATTTGGACTACTCAGCACTAAAGTATATTGATCTTAGTCCAGTGAAATGTCTGAACATAGTGAATGAGACTGAGTGAAACTTTATTACTTCACCTCCTTGTGTTCATGTATTTGTAAGATGTTACATTAATAATGCATGCAAAGATGCTCCAACACACATTTTCTTAATTACTCAGTACCCTTGACAATATCAAGCTTAACCACCACACCTTAATGGAATAGATTGTAAACTACCAAGTGTTTTTTCTTAAAAGCATGGCCAAGCATGGAATAGCACTGGTGCTGGTTTGCCTTTTCAGTGACAGATGATGTTTAGACTCCCTGGTTTCTGCTCACACAACTGCTGTAAGTCTTTCCCATTGGTCTGACTTCCAGAGGGTGAGCATGCCACCTGTCTGCCACGTCAGTCTTTAAGCTGTCTGGAGTACAGTATCTCAGAACTAGCAGTCATGGTTTTAAGAATCTTGATCATCAGTTTGTTTGGATTGGTGTGTTGATTGTTGGGAGTTAATTGGATGGCTGTCCTTCTAACACTTCCACTGAGAAAGATTCTCATTATTTTTATTTACACCTCCTCCTCAATGTGGATGCTCTCTCTCATTTGGCATAGGTATACCATCAACCAACGTAGAAACATTGGGAAAACCAATGTGTAGAGAAGGATGAAGCTACTGCTTAACTGTCGTTGACCAATTTTTTTTCTTGTTTAGAGGAAAGAAATGACTGGGTTAATACAATGCTCAGTGCCTTGAAATTGCAGTCTGATAACAACTCTCAGTCTCGAACTTCTGTCACCCCTGAGAAAAGTGGATATCTTGAGCTGAAAGGATACAAAACCAAAATCTTTATTCTACTTCAGGGGAGTACTGTATGGATCTGCAAAAATGAGCAGGTAAATTTTTCATGTGCTTTTTTGTGAATGAAAGCTTATAAAAATGGTTTAACTAGTGAGTTGGAAATTGATGGCTCTTTGTGCATAGGTGCATTTCAATATAAATGCATATCTCTTTATGTGTAGTACTTTATTGCTGCAATTCTCAGAAGGCTTCACAAAGCAGGCAAAGAATCATTATGTCTGTTGTACAATAGAAAAAAAGTGAATATATAGTGAGGTGAAGTGAAAAGCTCTGAGTGTCAAAACATGTTAGTGTCAGGGCTGGGATTAACTCACTCTTAAAATGTGGGCCATAAGCACTCAGCTTAATCAGAAGGCTTATTTTGTGCACTGGTTTCAGTGTTTTATAATACACTGCCCTGGAAAGTGTGCTATACAGAAACACATTGTGTTATTTAACTGATGCTTCAGGGAGATGTTCAGAAATGATGTTCTTTTTGTTTCCAAGAATAGAGACTGTCCAGATTCTGTTGTGCACTGTAATATTTTAAACAAATCCAGTATGAAAAAATGTGAAGTAGGCCTATCTTTTCAACTTCCAAAATCTAGGACTTTTAGTTTTGTTTTGGCCGTGACTATCTGATAATATATAGTGGAACTCTCTAGGGTGCCGTAGGCAGGGAATAAATGGGGTAGTGGGTTCACTGAATAATTGTGTGAATTAGTGGAAGAAAAATCTATTGCAGAACATTAAATGGCAGGTGCTATTTCTTTGTGAGGCAATTGATTACCCAGAAGTAGCTGGAACTTGGTATGGCATTGGGGAAGACGTTTTTACATGCGTGCCTCGTTCTGTTTCTTTCAAAGTTGTGACAGGCAAATCCCAGTCTCAAAAGTGAATGGTCTCTTTTGGCATTGATCTCACTTCCTCCCCTGTTATCCTCCTCTTTGTGAAATTATTTAGGTGTTCTTGAGGGTCCACATAATGTTTGACATTAAATCTTACCATTCTTTCCCAGGGTATGGCAGGAAATTAGAGATTGAGAAAGAACGGTTTTTCTTTCTACTTACTGCAATTCAAGGAAGTTTTCCTTGTTAGGTTCATTCTTTGAGGTCAGTCAACAGCCAGCAAATCAAGAATGTTGCAACTGGGTTTTCATGGCAAACCTGAGGAGGGAGGACGAGCAGAGAAAAAGCATGATGAGCTGACTACAGCTCTGCATTCCCCATTCCCATGAGTTGCCAAGTGGGGATGAAGTAGAGAAGACCAGGAGCAAAGTTAAGACTGAAGAAGGGGGGGGGGGTGTGGGGGGGGTGAGGAGTGGGGAAAGGTATTTTGAGATTTCAGTTTATTTCTCATTATCCTACTCTGGCTGGAGCAGTAATACAAAGATTCAGCTGATTTGCCCAAGTTGAGTCCGCTTTGCCTGTGACAGTAGTTGGTGACTGATCTCACCCTGTCCTTACCTCTTCTCTCAATACTTCTGTTATATTTTCTCTCTCCTGTCCGGTTGAGGGAGGGGGGGAGTGATACAGCAGCTTTGGTGGACATCTAACATCCATCCAGGATCAAGCCACACAAACATGATACAATTTATGGATTTATGCTGTTCTGTGACTCTAACAAAACTCCATAAATTATTTAGATGTGAAATATGATACCAAAAGTGTATTTGCTATGTGTCATTTGAATTTAAGCCCGTAGCATATGTTTTGCTGAATGAGCATCAAGGAGAGAAATTGGTCTTCATAGCTGAGCACAGTACTCTTTAAATATACTGAAATCTTCAGGCCTGATTATTGTAATGAATAGATGACCTGCAGGATGTTTATTTAAGTTCACAGCTTATCTTTAAGGAGGAACAAAACCAGGATGCAAACACCACCCCTCCTTTCTGAGACCCTGTATTTAAGTGAAGTGCTCTTGCATTTAGAAAGAGTGAGGTTGACCAATTTTATAGTTGTGGCTTGTGTGACTTGCACTATGAGCGTGCTCAATGTAATTCTTCTGTCATAGCATTTACTGGTGTTTTATCAGCGAGGGTCCATGGAAAGCATTCTCATCCATGAAAATTTTCTTTTTGTGGATGTTCATTGTTAATGAGCCACTTTTTCTTACAGAACTTAGACTTTTTGAATCTTATATCCCTGAATATTTTTGAGTGGTCCTTGTGGATGTTCTGGGCTTTTTGATTGAAGAGCAAAGATATCCAGACTTGTGGAGGAATTTCTGCTCCAGAGTGATAGGTCACTTGAAATTAGTTTTATCCCTCTTGAGAGTTGCAATACCAGGCATCAAATTTTTGCTTTTTTCTTTCATTCTTCCTCTACTTGAATATAACTGTTGGGAGCATCTTTCTTGCCTCAAGTCATGTTTTGAACTTCCACTGTTGACATGGGGTGCTCCCAGCTCTGCCCACTGTGCTGAGACAGCTTTTCTGAGTGTATGTTGTTACAAAACAGAGCCATTTACTCTTGAAGCATTCTTGACTGCTCTTTGTTGCATTTTCAGAGTACAGACTGTATGATTCAGATACTCTAAGACTTCACCCCTCGCCCATCACTTTCTATTTTTACAGATTTTTTAATTTTCTTTTTTTTTTGTGTGCACATGTGTGTTGGTTCTATTGCTTGTGCTGCTGTGTAGCAGGTTGTATCTGATCTGCTCTTTTGTCATGCATTTCAGAATTGCTTTAGCTGATCATGAAAGCACATCCTTATACAGCCCTTTTACTCGATATTTATTCCCTTCTACTACATAGATGCTCTGCAAAGATCAGTGACTGCAGTGCAGCAGAAGGCAAAGTAAATTCAAACCCTGAAACAGAATGATTAGATGTGCTACCAACCTGTTAACTCCTCCTGTTTGTATGAATATTGCAAACAATGGTGCAAAACCATCTTCCCAAAGCTTACTTACCTAACTCCCAGAAAATTCAAATGGTCCCAAGACATTTCTTTTCAGACTCTGTATTTGAACAATGTCCTTTCTTCGTGCAGTTTCTGGAAGAAATTATGCAAGAAGAAATAGCTTCTGTCTTTAGGCTTTCAAAGTCTGCAATTCTTTGTCTACCTTTTGGGTAATAATTTCAAGGGGAAAACAGAACGATTTTTACTGCAGTACTGAAGAAAACCATCACAATACAGCACAAATCCAGTAGAGGGCGATGTTGATCTAAGAAATCCTTCCCCGTCTCCAGTTTGCAGTTGAGCCAATAATTATCAGGCAAATCTGTCCAGGGATGTCCTCAAATCCTGTTCAAATTGGAATTCACATCCATACTAGACTCCCGGAGAGCCTTAGAGGGGTTTATTATAACTGCAGTACTAAAAGACACCTATTTAGACTTCTTACAGTGTTGAAATGAGATTGGATCGAGCTTATTCATTGATTTCTAATAAACTTGATAGAGGAGAGTCTGCTGTTACTTTAAAAAAATTTCTTCAGTGTTAAAAGTGGAGAAGATCCTAAGCCAAATGCCAAATCGTAACATAACCACCCTGAACTTTGTGAAGTTCAGATTGAGATCAGAACCTCTTGTCTCAGGCCTCTTTCTAGTTAAAAAGTGATTGGTTTAGCTTGAACTTGTGGCAGTGATATAGTGCGAGTACTAAACCATCAATTTCTTTGACTCATGTAGTGTAAATTTCTTAAACTCCCTCTCTTGAGCAAAAGTGAAAAGTAAATTGTACGGAATCAATTTGTTCAACCTGCAGCTTGCTAAAATTCCCATTTCTGTTTCAAAGTTATTTGTGAAAAAAATACACATAATCTGATCATTCATGGCAGTTCAAACATTGGCTTGAAATGTCAATCTTTAGTGGCAGTGCCAGTGACAACCTTCCCTCGGTTACCATCAGAAGGGCTCTGACGAACGCTTGTCTGGTCTGCTTGAAAATATCGCCTTTGTTAGGCTATATTTAAGATTTACTGGTCTCTAATGTCAGGGAAGGCCTAGGTGTCATAATGTTTGTGCTAGAATTTGGCTTAAAAAAGAGAAACCAGGATCTTCTTGTTACTGCTTTGAGTGGTTAGATGTATTTACCTGGGATATTTGAGGAAACTTTGCCAAATATAAAGATGGGGGACTGGTATGGCTGTGTGCCATAATAATTTGTGACATGTCTTCTTCATGCCTGACTCCAAGTTAAAGCTAGAATGGTGATGAGTATTCTCATTTTTACATATAAGCAATAATGTACATTGCTTATTAAAAACCTCTAGTTTCATTTTGGCTCAATGTTCCTATTGATTTCAGAGGGTGTTTTGTTTTTCAAAGATTGAAGTGATTTGCTCTGTGACAGATGGAAATGTTTATTCATGTTGAGTGAACCAGTAAGGGTGCCTAGTAATTTTAATTTCCTCTGTAATGCTAATGGTGCATTTAAAGCAAAACTGGACAACACCAAAGGATGTATTATGAGAAAGGATATTAAATAGGCAGAAAATGGAAAAGGGTGGGATAATGTAGAGAACTGATACAAAGATAGCTGAAAGGACAAGCCAAAGCTGATGCTTGAGATTGGCATCTTGAAAGAGAGGAAGTGATGTGAATGTCATTGGTAGGAAGCAGAAGGGATGTGTGCATGAGTCTCTATCTGCATAAAGGCAGAGATACGTTCTTATCTCTGTTAAGAAACATGGGCTTAAAGGGGAGCATTTTTGAGCAGCCTGATCTAGTGAAAGATGCCCTTGTTGGATACGTGTTTTGGGGGATTGAATTAGATGGTCTTTAAATGTCCTCTCTAACCCAAACCATTCTATGGTACTATGAAATACATTGCAAGAGACATTGTGGTTGGGATTCAGGGGGGGGACTTGGAAGTCTTTTGGCATACAGCAATGGGAAATTATAATGATACTCTGCAAAAGGGATTGTTCATTAGGAAATGATCTGGTTTTACCTGGAGAAAGTGGAATCCTGATTAATAATCAAGAACATGATGAATGATAGCGAAATCCTTTTAAAAAGAAAAGTATCTATTAAGAACAGTCAAAAGTGTTTAACAATGGAAGGTTACCAAAGAAGAACAGTTAAATGAAGTCCTGAAGATGGGTAGTAATGATTGGTTTTCATGCTAAAGCATAGTGAGAAGTTCTTTTTAATGTATGTAGATTCTTTGGTGTATCATCCTGAATTTGTGAATATAATGAGTACAAGGTGATGGAAACAGCAGTACGAAAGAAAATTGGGGAGAGGAGTTGAATGCAAGTTGAGCAGAAAGGAAAATACAGGTTTTGAGATCTAATGGGGAACCCTGAGAAAAGCAACTGAGTTCTGAAAAGGAAGCTAGGGAAAAAGACAGGGGAGTAAAGGCAACAAAAGGAAGCAGGAGGAGGAACAAGAAGACCGTTCAGATAGTGGTAGAGGGTGGGAGGAGAGAGAAGTGCCTGGTATATATGGGGTGTGGCAGTGGAAGGAGAAATTATTGAAAATGAGTAAAGAAGAAGCACAATCCTTGTAATTGTGTTTTTCCTGTTCCCCATTCTCATTCCACATCCTCATCTCCCTTGCCCCAAGAACATGCATGCTTGTAGAGATTTTCTGATGAAAAACTGTTGTTTGTGATAACTGGAAAAGTCTAAAGTAACTGTCTGTACTTGACTGCTAGTGCAGACTGTGATCAAACATAGTTACAAACATACAACTGAGCTTGTCCTGGAATGCCTTAAACAGGTGGAGGTAACAAAAAACAAAATAACATTTGCTCTTTGTTGTTTGATTCATTCCAGCTTTGCTCTTCCTTTGTAACAATACAAATCTGTAACAAATGTTAAAAAGCAGAAACAGAACAATCCAAAAATACACCAAATAGATTGGAAGGGGAAAGACTAATATGAATAACTGTTTTAAGGCAAAATATACTGATACACTGTAGTGAAATCAAATGATCCAGCCTCTTTTAAATATAGTTGTTTGCATCAAGCTGTAGTTGGGATGATAGATGAAGGTCATATCCCTAATTTTCTAGCAGTTTCTTGCAAGAAATTAATTCCAATTTTCCACACTCAAAAACATAGCAACGATAAATTGCTGTGCATGATATAAGAAACAACTGAACAGGAAATAACTTGAATTGTGTAAGAAATTTTTAAATCTTTTAGTTTTATTTGTTATATTACAAAATTAATGATTACAGGAAATCACATTGAGTGGGGAAAAACTTTGTTGTTTTTATGACAATTACTTTGGTTTTAAACTAACTGCACCCCTACTTCAAAAAAGATTTAAAAATAGATTTAAAATAATATGCTGCTAAAATTGCTCAATCAGAGAAGAAAAATGTGTCAATGATCACCTTCACAGGGAAGATCTGCATTTTACATTCAAAAATAATTTTGTGTGGTGTTGTTCTAGGTTGTGGAAAATATTAACACAGAGAAGGGCATAAACAGGACTTCTATTAAAAAAAAAAGTAAGAGTTAGTGTTAAGTTCTTCTACATGCAGCAAAACTTCGACTCTGCGGATTTTTCCAGTTCATTTGTTTCAATGCTAAGATCTTGTTGAGATGTAGGTACGCCTGAAGCAGTCATGAAACATGGTAAAAAGCCTAATGCTTCTACAATGATAAAAAGCTTCCTGATTAATCTCATTTGGAGTAAAGTTGTCAGTTTCTCAATAATGCTCTGTCAAGCTTTATGGATGACTAATACATATATAGCCAGCTACCTTAAAAATTAACAGTGAAGAAAAGTGGAATTTGTTTGCATATCATTAAGATTTTACATAGTGGCAGAGCACACACGTTAGCAGCTGAAGAAGGTTTCTGGTCTACTTGCCATAATGCTGTAACACTATTAATGCGAAGTCGGGGAAATCTATTTTCTTGTAAGAGTACTGGAATTTTCCAGGACTGTTGTTCATCACCATATATGTTGCTCGTTTTTAAGAACTGCTAGCTTGGATTCAAATCCCATGGTAAAATAATGTATTGGATCAAAAGCCCTAACTATAGGAACTGGAGCATTGTTATGGGAACTTCCTTTTATAACTGTAGACTGAGCTTACATTTATCTTTTTATTTTAAATCAGATGAAAAAACTATTTCTGCATTCAATTAATCCAAAAGGTTGTATAATCAGCATGTATGTATGTGTATATATATATTATATGTAATATACACACTTAAATAACAACATTTTTTTTTTGTATGTGTGTGCAACAAGAAGGTTTGAGGTGACAGTGAAACTGAAAAAGAAAGTATTTTTCAAGAACACTTGGATCTCTCTTCTTTCAATAGCTCGATATACTGTAGAATTAAATGCAGGTAGAACACTATTTGATTTCTGTTTAATTGTAAACGTATTACTCAGCTCTCATAGGAAACCTGCTGAAAAACTAGTCAGTAGCTTTGGTTGGCTTTTTCTTTTTTAAATTGAAGGCAATGTAAAACACATTTTCCCCATTCCTCTGTTACTGCTATGCATTTGCCACATTTGGTTTAGTTTACTGATTACTTTTTTCCTCAGCCTTTTTTTCCCATGCTTTATTTCAGCTATTAAACTAATTAGCATAGCTAAAATACTAATACTTATATAAAGTTACATGGCCATTACAACAGTAAAGACCAGAACATTTCTGAGACAGTGTAGACAACATATCTTCACAGAAATATTTGTTCCCCAAACGTAGATAGGTACAAACATATGTTAATATCATCAGAAAATCATCATAGAATGGCTTGTGTTGGAAG
This sequence comes from Chamaea fasciata, assembly GCF_029207755.1. Lineage (NCBI taxonomy): Eukaryota > Metazoa > Chordata > Aves > Passeriformes > Sylviidae > Chamaea > Chamaea fasciata. The sequence continues at coordinate 21,670,548 of NW_027094091.1, read as the reverse complement.
GGACCTCAAAGGTCATCTAGTTCCAACCTCCCTGCCATAGACAGGGATGCCCCCCTCTAGACCAGGTTGCTCAAAGACCCAACCAACCAACCCAGCCTTGAAGGCTTCCAGGGATGAGGCATCCACAGCTTCTCTGGGAAACCTGTTCCAGTGCCTCACCACTTTCACAATAAAGTTTTTCTAATATCTAATGTAAACCTACTTTCAGTTTGGATCCATTCCCCCTTGTTCTGTCACTACATGCTATTTAAAAAGTCCCTCCCCATCCTTCTTATGGGCTCTCTTTAGGTGCTGAAAGGCTGCAATTAGGTCACACTAGAGCCTTCTCTTCTTGAGGCTGAACAAACTCAATTCTCAGCCTTTCCTCATACGAGAGGTATTCCATCCCTCTAATCAAGCTGGTGTTCCTCTTCTGGACTCACTCCAACAGGTCCATGTTCTTCCTGTACTGGGACCCCTGTGCTGGATGCAGCACTGCAGGTGGGGTCTCACCAGAGCAGAGCAGAGGGTCAGAATCCCCTCCCTGGCCCTGCTGCCCACTGGGCTCTGGATGCAGCCCAGGACACGTTTGGCTTTCTGGGCTGTGAGTCCCCATGGCTGGGTCATGTCCAGCCTCTCACCCACCAGTGCTCCTGAGTCCTCCTCAGCAGGGCTGCTCTGGATCTGTTTATCCCTCAGCCTGTTTTGATACTGGGGATTGTCCTGACCCAGATTTAGCACCCTGCACTTCATATTATTAAACCTCATAAGATTTCCATGTGCCCACTTCTCAAGTTTGTCCAGGCCCCTCTGGATGCCAACCTGTCTCTTGGGAGTTTCAGCTGCACCACTCAACTTGATGTTATCCTCAAATTTGCTGAGGGTGTGTTTGATCCCTTCGCCTATGTCATTAATGAGGGTATTAAGTAACACTGGTCCTATTAAAGACCCCTGACGGGTGCCACTTGTCATTGATGTCTGGTGGGTGTCTGAGCCATTGACCACTACTCTCTCAATGTGACTTTCCAACCAATTCCCTATCCACTCATCAAATCAGGGTCTCTGCAATTTAGAGAAGAGATGTTGTGGGGGACTGTGTCAAAGGCTTTACAGAAACTCAGAAAAATGACATCTGTGACGCTTCCTTGATCACCAGTGGAGTCATTCTGTCATAGAAGGCCACTAAGTTACTTAGGCAAGACTTCCCCTTGATGAGGGCAAGCTGGCTGTCTCAAATCTCTATCTTCTCATCTGTTGTTACCAGACTTCCATGATAGTGTATGTGAATTCCATGTCATAACTAGTTACAAATACAGTAATATGCTATTGCAAATTTTTGTTTGGTATACAACTTCTGTTAACAGTTTTCCAGGTTTGAAATCCATTACAACTCAATTAAGTAGATGTGGTTTCTGAATTCAGTCTATACTTCCTATGGCAGAGCTCAGACAAGTAATGTCACAAAAGGATATTTTTCTCTGTTGGTACAGTACCTATATGATAAAGAACTAAGTTGTATGGATATCCTTCTGTGCAAGGTAACAAATGGGGCTATTTTTTGTCCAGTCTGAAGGGGAAAAGCAATATTGCTGAAGACTAGGATTTGCCTAATCTGTGACAAATATCATATGAGTACTGGCAGTCACTTTATGATGATTAAAATTCTCTCCTTGGTTGCAAAACTAAATAAAATGGATTAGTGTGCACCAGCAGGAGACCTAAAAGAATATGTCTGCAATTCATTAACGTGCCTTGTAGCTGACACTGTAATGTTTAGAACTCCAAGCACTTAAAAGCAAGTGATTGATCATAATGCATTCAGGTTGCAATAGCTAACCGTGCAGGAAATGCACAGTGTTCATAAACAAAACAGTTTTGGCATTCATGGATTTCTGTAGTTACTCAGTGGTGATTTGCAAGATTGGGTAGTCTTATTTCAATCTCTGTTGGAGTTCATCAGATTAAGGATCATTGCAACTTTTTGAAAACACCCAGAATTTGTAGTCCACCTCCCTTTTTTCCTCTTCATGCTTTTTCAGCTTTCACCCCTTTTTGTACAAGTGCTTAATTCAGCAATAAACACTTGCTCCAAAACTGTCCTTTTCTCCACAGCATGGGCTGGAAATAAGAACAGTAGCTTTGATGGCAGTGCAGAGAGCAGGTTGGAGTTGCTTTTGGACTACTAAAATAATTAGGCCATTGGAATTTTCTTTAGTTATGCGATGTGAATGGTTCAAAATAAGAATTATAGAAATGATCCTTAAAATACTAAGATCTTTAATATCATTGTAGCTCAAGTGACATTTTAATATTTTTGGGCCGTAAATATTTTATTTTTCTTCATCTGTGCTGGTTTCTTAATGTTGTTTGGAGCAGGATGGTGTTGTTCAGGTAATAAACATTATTTTTTCTGCTCCACTATCTTATATCTACAAATTTTACTCTAAATAAATGAACCATCCTTATGGAAAAGGAAGAGAATTTATGATTTACAGCTTAGTATGAATGTGAGGAATATCCCAGTGTGCTTTCTCAGCAGTAATATCTGACCCTAGTTAATGAATTGCTAGGCCAACAAGTTTGAACTTAATCAACTCAAACTGAATTCTTACTACATGAAACGCTTCGACATCATGGTTCTTAAATTAAATTCTCCCTCTTAAATATTTTGCATACAAAGTAACATCTTTTTAGGTATGGTTTATATCTCATTCATTAAAAATCAGTATCTTAGAGATATTTCCAGAAGACTTCACTCAAAAGTTACTTCCATCTCAGCATATGGGTCAAGACCCCTTAGAGATCCATCAGAATGACTGACTGATTGATTGATTGATTGATATCTAGCGCTTTTAAAGAAACATGAGAAGTATTACATACACCGAAGAGCAGAAATAATCTAGTTCTGTTACCTTCACTTAGGATGGAAGATTGTCAAAACACTTTGCTGTGGGCATCCAGAAAACCATTTGAACAGGCCTGGGCAATGGTCGAAAGAAAAATATATTCTGTAAAATAAATAGAAAACTATGATTCAGGAAATAAATGTAGAAATAATCTTGCTTATATTGTGAGTCATACCTAGTGATGTACATAACTATGTTTTGAGCATTTCAAACAACTTTTATTTGGTTTGCCTTGTTTTTCGTGGTTCTGTCTTTTTCCTCTTGGTGGACCATTTTATTGTACTTCTGTGGCATTTTCAATAAAATTACTTTGAAAACAAAGCTGAACCAAATAATGTGATGGCTGAAGAGTGTGTTTTACTCATGGAGATTAACACTTCCATTGTTGACTTTGCTTATCCTTTTGGGGATTCTGGTATGTAATATGTAATTATTACATTGAATATATTATGTGTCCATTTCTTGTTTAAGGTGAGTTAGGCTATTAAATGATACAGAAAATTTGCTGCTGTCTGTGGATATGACTCAGGTCATATGTTGGTATGATTTCAGTTACTGCATAACAGTTTGTCTTGTACCAGCCAGTGTTTCCAAACTGTAGAGGTTTCTGTGCTCTGCAGTCAGGCAGAGAGGAGTCTAAATCCACTATACTGCATTTGCCCACATTTATCCTTGTCTGTGGTTTAAGACTGGTATGCAGACCTGTGTTAGAGATACACAAGTGAGGTTTAAAAAAGGTTTGAAGCATAGTGGCTGCATTGGTAAAATAAATATGGCTTTGTGTCCCACTTCCTGGTTCAGTCAGCCTGTCTGGCACTTATTTGAGAGGCTCTGCAGGCTGTTGTATGTATGATGCTTTTTCCAGCCAAGGGCTGTTATTCCTTGCCATGGGGTCATAAAGAAGTTCAAAGGCAGATAAAATGACAGCAGTCAGCAACAGCAGCTCAGTTCCTGCAACACAGGAGTAATTGCAGCCCATTATTACAATTGGCTCTCCCGTCTTTCCCCTGAAGGAACTGAGCAGCTGCCAGTTTACTGGGATGCAAGAAAACTGATGAGACAGGAGATGGGGGTCATAACAAAAGATGAGAAACTGATCAAGGCACAATTCATTAGTCCTGAGTAGCTACAGGGGAAGAGAAGGAGACAGTGCTGTGACTGGGCATCGCCAATGCCCCTGTGGGTGATGGATTCTGACTTCCAGGTTGGTTTGTTTCACCTTGGTTCTCTCTCTCTCATTTTTTTTTTTTTTTGTCACAAAGAGAAGCAAGGGGGATTCTAAGATCTGTCTCCTTATTTTGTAAAAAATAAACCAACCACACAGCAGAAGGAAGGAACCTTTTTATGGGACTTACCTAAAAAGGGTTTATTTCAGCCTGAATGAGTACATCAGTTGGGTTTTTGTATGTGCTGCAGCTAAAAAAACAGATGATCTACAACTTGTTTGGTTTTATTTAACAACGATGTGCAGCTGGATGATTCTTAGGTACTTGTTTGTGGTAAATATGTACAATTAGCAGTGTGGAACTTGTGTGTCTTTAGTGGTGTTCTCAGCAATAAATGCTAATGTAGACATGACAGCGGTACATGCAGGAATGAAAAGGTTACATCTGCACAAATTATTTCAGGCTTTTTCTTCATCTGTCTCTCACTCATGTGGTATGGAATATCAGAAATATATTTCTTAATATGTGCAAGTAGAGATGTAGAGGAATTTTACAGGGAGAAGAAAAAGTAAAGGTTAATAGAGTGCACTGTAGATACAAAACCAGAGGATGTTATCACAGTTCTGTGTGATTCTGTGGTGCTGTTCAGGTCTTCTAATTCTGCAGGCCTTTTATCCTCACACCTAAATTTCATTCTCCTATAGTGCATGTAGATCTATTTTAAATGGACCTGAAGAGTCATGTGCAGATTTTGCTGTAGCTGCTTGTCTTTTTAAGTAGAAAAGTTAAAGATTCATTGCATTTCAGTGTTTATGGGGCCGTGTGAGGAAAGCTGTTTCTTGCAGGTCTATACACAGATATCTGGGGTGAATTTCCATCTCTTTGAATGTCAGTTGGAGCTTTGCCATTCATGTCAATTGCCAGTTTTTCATTTTAGTGCAGTATTTTGTTTCATTCCTGAGCCCTTTTTCATCCTAGTTTCTTAAATTATATGTTCATGCTGAGAAAATATACCTTCTTGTAACTTCAGTGTGTTTCCAGATTGCAGCTGCCCATTCCTACTAATACAGAAGGGGTTTTTGGTAGATTTCCTGTTCTTAAAAATCACTGTAGCATGTTACAACCCTCCCTACCCACAAATGGTGCAAAATGCTGCTGCTGTGTTTCTGAATATCCTAAAAATTGGAGTGATTTTGTAATTCTAGTTCTATTTTTGCTGTTTGTGAGATTCTCTTAAATGTGTTATCTTGATAAAATCATTGCAATTTTGGTGCACCTTGTGTGTGATGAGATGGATCTGCATGGTTTCAGTTATGAGCCAGAACAGCATTTTTATCACTGTGCTTCCCCATGACAGGAAGTGGGTTCAGTTGGCTGCTGTCTAGGTTAGAGTGTTGCTGTACTATCAGCCTGTAAATCAGTGCTTCTCTGTTTGCTTTGGTCACTTTCCATGTACAAATTGCTGCTACAGGTGTTGCTCTTCACTTATCATTGATTTGTAAGTTGTCTTGACTAACCTGAACATAGAAATATGTGTTTCAGAATTTTTTTTTCTTACTGTGTGATTTTGAAAGCTATTTTAGCACAACATTCAGGAAAGAAATAAGTTGTAATCTAGGCCTGTTGCCCCTACCCAGGAATGTGCTCTGAGGCACGAGTTAACATTGCTGTTGACAAATTTTGGTTTTTCGGTTTCTCATTAAATTCAGGTGAGTGAGATTTATTTCTTGCTTGTAAGGATTTGGGCATGAGTGAGAGACTCCAGAAGTGAAAAGAATGGTGGAATCAGTATGCTACAAAGGACCCATGTATCTGTAGCTTGTTGTGGGTCCTAATACACCTTCCTGTATTGTTCAGTGGGTGACAACAGGAAGCTTAATGAAACAAGAAGAAGATAAATGTGTTAATGGCCATAATTTGTTAAAGATTTAATTTTTAGGTGTTCTTTCTATTAACTAGCTGTCTAGATAGTAACACAGAGTATAAAGGTTATTTGAAAGATGTATGTGGAGGGCTTTTTTTAAGGATATTGGTTTATTTCTAACTTGTAATCTGTTGAAGTATATTTTTTAGAGAATGGTTGCTCCATTTTTAAAGATAATTTGTCCTTTTCTGTTAGATATTAGCCTTTGATCTTCATTAGCAGAAACTAATTTAATTGAAAGCTTGAATTTACTTTATTTTTACATAAGGTGCTTCTAGCTCATACTTAGTGATGGGAGGTGATATTCGTTAAAATATTAGATTAGATTCATTATGATGATGGCATTTTGTTTGTTTGGGTATATTAATTCTACACACAGTCCTGACACATGAGTATAGTGCAGATATTTTAGAGCTGGATCCTTCTTTAGCTGTGATAGTTGCCCATCTTCACTTTGACCATTGTAAAATCAAAATTTAAAAATATTAATCACTAAAATCTAATGGGAATGGCTTTTACATGGACTCGTAATAAAACTTATATACCATGGATTTACTAGGGATTCAATAATCTAAGTATTTAATACTGTAACTACTTCAGTATTTAAGTACTGAGAAGTAGATTACTTGTTTGTAAGCTGTATTGATTCTTGAAACTCTCTTTTATATATTTACTTTTATACTAACTGTTTTTTTATGTGAAATCACTACCTTCATGGCATAAGGCTAGGCAAGTATGAAAGTGAATAGCTGCCAAGCAGTAGTTGTATGTGTGTCCATAAGTGATTTTGCTTTACAAAAATTCAAAACAGTTTCTCTGCATTTATCTGTTATTTTTATCTTTGTTTGTCACATAGAGACAAATTAGTATGAGTGAATCTAAAGCCAGCAGAAGAAAATATTTTCTTTATAAACAAAAGCGAAGAAAGCAATCCCTCAAAACAAACAAACAAACCCCAAACCCACCCCACTATATTTTTGCTGAGTTAAATGTAAGGAGGTTGTCTTCCCAGGAGAGATAATGCTGGAATGACTGAGTGAATTAGGGAAGACTCGGTTATAAAAAGCTGCGGTGCAGCGTTGCTGTTGTCATGGCATCAGCCCTCTCTTGGTCCAGGCACAGAAGAATGTATGGCAAAACTGTTGGTGCTGCTGTCCTTTCACTGTTTTAGAATAAGCGTTACAGAAGTGGGAACAATTCACAAACCATAAGTTGGTCTCCCTAGGTTTCTGTTTCTAGGCGTTAGCGGGAAGTTTATACTTTACATTGGCTTCTAGAAAAGGTCTGAACCTCCATGAAGTCTGACACATTCTTCAGGGTTAATGAATATGTGTGCACACTCAAAAATTTAGATTTCCTAAGTATTTATTTATGTATTTCACAAGAAAAAAAAAAAATCTTTCTAGTTCAGGTAGTCCAAAAGTGTCTGAATTTCAAATTTTAAACAAATCTGAAATTTTGTGGGATTTGATGTTTCTTTGCTGCAGAGGTGAACATTTATTAAATGGATGAGAGTTTGTTCTGTCTGGCCAAAAGCTTTTGTGGGGGTCTGTACTCTCCTTAGCTTATTTCTTTTCCTCTTAAATTTAAGATCACAATGTCAACTGTTAAGGTGGAACATTTTTCTTCATGACTCTCTAAACAGAAGTTGTCTAAAATCTTCTAAGCTGGAAAAAGCAGTTAGCACAGTACAGAGCTCTCCGTATTTCATGTAATTCATTCATTTATTATTGTAAGGTGTCTGGGTGTGTGTGTGTGTGTTTTGTTGCAATATTCACTATCTCAGAAGAGTAATTCAGTTTGACAGGATCAGAAATCTAAACTGTTCATTTTATCAACATCAGCTGGAAAATCCCATAGAGATCCAGTTATGATAAAATGGAGTATGTTTGGAATATATTCAGATAGCCATAAATACATTTTTTTAAGATGTGAAAATGTCTACAATAATTAGTTCTATTTGTATGGTACTTTGAAAGCTGTTGAATTTTTTTTAAAAAATTAATTTTCCTTTGTAAATATATTGAGTTATGCAGATTACTTGGAAAGTAGGTTTGTGAGTTAAAAAAAGCTTCAGAAAACTTTCTCCATCAGGAAATTCTATTTTTGCTTGTGGTTATTGAAATATTATGAATTATGTTAGTGATTAATTATTTCTACTTGTGAAACACCACATTATACAATTAAATTTCAGTTTATTAAAGAAGGAGGTAGCAAATAAAATAAGAAGTCTTCATATTTACTGTGAGGACCGTTTGCCATAACACCTTACTGTTTGTAGTCAGTAACTAAAAGCACTGTGCTTGGTCAATGATTGTTTATTGTCAATATCATATTTGTTTATCTTCGTGGGCAAATTTTGGAGGAAAGCAGAAACTCCATTATTTGGAGGATTTCTTGGTTCATTAGAGGAATTTTGCCAGTGGGGATGTCGTAACAGTTTTCTCTCTTACCTAGTGACAACTTTACTAAAAGTCCTATGAAAAGGCTTGTCATTTTTGCATGACAACTGTTGGAGATTTTAAGGTATTGCGAAAATGTTCACAATCTGTCCATCCTGTAAGAGTTCAAACACTTTTTTACCTTTTTTTTTTTTTTTTTTTTTGATTATGAATACATAACAAGATCTTTGGTGTATACGTAAAGCTTTGGTAAGAAGACTATAAGGATATGAATTCAGAAAATTGTAGCTATATGTGGTATCTTCAAATTCCCTGATCATTCTGGTCTCCAGGGAACAGTCGTGCTAAATCTAAGGTTTCCATTTGTGAAGCACTTCCAAACAATAGTCCAGATGGCTACTTAAAATTGTAATAGTAATATCTATGTTAAAAAATGTTCTTGTATGATCAGGAGTTGCTCTGGGTGCTTATTGCAGGGAAGTGGTTAAAATGGTGTGTGAATTTGAGATGGTGACTACTGGGATAGCTGAATGCTTTTTTTCATTTTTCATTCAGTTAAATGAAAAAAAGAAAAAAGGTGGAAGGGCTCAAACACTGAAAGTGAGAAAAATTGAGGCATTTCCACGTAATTTTAAAATTTGCATATATTAAAGTGGTATCCCTTTGGGATGAAAAAGCTGTGAATTGAATAGCAAGAAATGGGCTCTAAAATGGAATGAGTTTCTATGTGTCAGAAGTTGTGCATCTTAAGGAGCATGATTGCCTCTTTAAATGTGAGCCAATGTTATGAATAGCTATTGGATTAAAAGTAAAGGTGAAAGCCTTGAATATAGTCTGTACTTTCTCCTGACAGGCTTTGATTTTTATATACATGTTTATTTAGCTGTACCATCTTTATGTCATCTCATGATTTTCATGAAGCATCAAAAGTAAAGATCATAGCCCTGGCAGCTGCAGTGGCTTCAGCCCCCTTAGCTAATAATGTGCTGATTTCTGAATGAGCTCCATGCTGCAGAGGAAGCCTGCTGGAAGGGAGTTACTGAAATTGTTCAAATTGGAACTTTGCCTATACTGTTTTTTTGTGAGTGTGGTGGGGGAGTGGGTGACACAACGCAGAAAGCAGGTTTGTCTCTCTTACCTGTCAGGGTATTTGGGAAGATAGCAAGGGAGGTTTTCTATGCAGTATTACCAGCTTGCTTTTGATGCTTGGTTCTGTCTTGTGTGCCTCAGATGTGAGACTTGCTTTCCTGGTATGTTGAGTGACAAGAAAAAGAAAGCATGTGTCTGAAGACTGGAATATAGCCTGAATCACACTTTCTGTGATTCAGAAAGCTGAGCTCTGAATTGTAGAACGGTTGAAGAATTCAGGCCCTTTGGTGTATTTCTAAATCAGGAATGCAAATGACTATGGTACCTTTAAGTCAAGAAATCTACTTTCCACTAATAACTTTTAACTGCTTTGTGTTAAAATGTACATCTTTATGTAGAATTCAGATTCTTATATTCATGCAAAAACTTCCACATGTTGTTTCTGAAGTACATAATTGCCTTACATGCAAATTATTCGTAATGCCAAGGCATGGTTGCAGCGTGGTTTGTTTCTTCCTTTTAGCATGTTTCAGCACAAGTGAGAAACTTACAAATATTTGGAATTATGATCTTTATTCTCTGTTATCTTCTCTCTTTGTTTTTGAGGATTAAGAAATAGAAGCTTTTAATTTATATGTTTATGTGTTTGTGGCGGTTGACTTTGAACATCCCCTTCCAGGTTGCATCGTCTTGTCTCAATTCACTGTGACCATACACTAAAGCCTTTTCTTTTGGGACTGGCCAGTAAAGTAGTGGGGAAACATGGACTCTATGTTCTCTGTTCTGATCTACTTTCCTTAAATCTTGCTGAGACCTGAAGATTCATTGGCTGCTATTATGTTGAAATGGATTGAAGTGTAGGATCTGTCTAGAATAAGAGCTAACTTGGGGTTACATGGGGAGGCAGATGCTCCTGTGTTAGGCAATCCTAATTTTTTTGAACACTCAGCTAAAAACCTTTGATACCATCACTTCAGTTACAGATTTGTGCATCCCTCTAATCATGGGAAAACTGGTCTTATTTCTAAGACCTTAATTTCACCCAGTTAAAATATTGTGCAGTAGATACTATTTTTCATTTTGGAGATTCACTGCCTCTTTCAGTGCATTGTCTATTTACTAATTGTTTGGTAGTTTTAATTTCTTTTCATGATATAGCCCATGCCTTTTTTTATAGCACACTGTTGAAAAGTGCCTTACATTCAAATCATTCCTTCACAGAAAAAGGAATGTTTTTTGAGGAGCAATGAGGAATTTATTTTTCATCAGTTCCTGTAAGGTAAAGGAACATTATTTTCTCCTCCATGTGACCACACAGTTCTGAGAAACACAATGAAGGATTCAAATATCTGTATATTTTGCATTCTCTGTTTTTCCAGTCTTTTATGGGTGGTTGGGAGGGAATAGTTCTCTATCAAACTATACCTGCACAAAATACTGCTTTCATAGGTCTTGGCTGAAGTTCCAATTGCTCAGCAGTTCTGCAAATCAAACCCTAGAGCATAAAGTCAGATACTAGGAAATGAAAAGTGTGCAGTGAAATGACTGTATGCTAAGGCTTTGATTTACACTGGGTAGAAACTGGAAAAGGCGAAGATAAGAGCTAACTCTCCAGTATAGTATTCAGTCACTTTAATTATGTGATCCTCCTCATCTTTTTTTCTATTTTGCAGCCCATAAAGGCAGGGAGCTTTCATCTTCATGTGTCCTAGATCCATCCCATGCAACAAGCAAGGCAATGGCCTGATGGTGCATAATTAAGCGATATAAAATTGTATTGATATTGCAAAATACATACACATAGCTGCTGAAGTGAGCATTCTGAATTGCTCCTGCAGTAGGTGAATAGAGACATCTGTAACTTAAATGAGAGGTAACATCTAAGGTTGTAACTACCTTAGAGTGTTTGTCAGGAATGCATTTTTTAAAGTAATCTTTTAGGTATTCCCACTTCTTATGTATTTGCTTTCATCATAGAGCCATCACAAAGGCTCTCAAAGAGAGGAATGCTCTCCAGTAGTATATCTAAAATACTCCACTGCAGACAAGCTTACTACATGACACTGACTAGAGCTAGTCTAAGTGGCCTTTGTCTTTTGCTGTCTTCCTTCTTTGTAACCTCCAAAATTTTGGATGCCAGGTTGTCATTACAATTCTTTTTCCAAAAATAGTGTGAATCATTTTCAAGTGGTTCTCTAGTGGGGGAAAATTTTTTGCTTAGTTAAGAACTTTAAAATGATGATGTGAATACCTCACATACCATAACAGATGAGCACCCAGCTACAGAGTTAACATACACAGACAGCTGGAATTCTAGCATCTCCTTGCTCATCAGGGCTTGAGTTAGCAACCTTCATATTCTTTTAACATTATTTTTTATATGCGTAATTATATACTATATGCTTCACTGTGGTTTTATCTTGGGACCTCGTTAGAAGACTGTAACACAGAGTACATATGTGGTGGTTTTATTACAATCCACAACATGTAACTATCACTGGAGGTCTATATTAAAAGATTTTGGGATGTGATGAGGGATGTAGAGAAGCCTGATGAAAAATAACTGGGGGTGCTAAGCTCAATACATACAGAAGGAGAGGAAATCAATATAAACTTGTGTAAACTTAATATCATCAATGAAATTTCTGCATTATTAGTCACTCTTAAACTCTACTACATAAAAAAGTCTTAATTTTTCATTAATATAGAAGCCAGTTTTTGCCTGTATTTCTGTTGCAGAAATTGACACTCCTTAATAGCTGGAAAGGCTGAAGTATAATTCCTCCAAATTATGAGGAGAGGAAAGAAACTATGAATACTTCATCTGAATGAGTCTAGTTACGGGCTTTTAATCTCCCTGGAATAATTTCCTTGTTTGGAAGGAATCAAATGCCATGGGGTAAGAATGAAGGAAAAGACTAAATCATGCTACATTGCTGAGGGAATTTTCAGATCTTGCAGGAATAGTGAAATTGTCACAAACTTTGTGGTAACTTCCCCAAGGTAAATCTAAAGAGCTATTGCAAATTAAAAGATAATTTCAAGGAACCATGTAATTAATGTCCTATTTTGGAAATCTGATCAGAGATATTGTGATTAAAGGTCAAGAACTTTCTGTGTATGGGCAGGAGGACAAGAAGAATTTCAGAAATATGAATAGTCTTTTTATAAATTAGAGTTTGGGTGGTATGAAAGAGAGTCGTTAAAAAGGAAACAAAAAAGCGTGCATTTATAAACACATACATATGCATTTGTCTGTAAATATATCTTTAAATGTAGTATAGAGTTCTTGATCTGTTACCTCTTACCACTTTTAGGGCTTTTTATATTTATCTATCTGTCTATCTATCTGTTTATCTATCTATCTATCTATCATCTATCTATCTATCTATCTATCTATCTATCTATCTATCTATCTATCTCTATATATTTCTGTGTGTGCATACACATGCCTAAATATTGCATGTCCTCAAGATCAGACAGCCAACAAAAAAAGCAAATGCACCATGATCTCATAATTCACAGGAAGGAAACTGATGTGCAGGAAGAATACCCAGCTGATGTATAATTTCCAAAAGTGCTGTGTTCCCAGCATATATTAGTGCTATTTCTGTACTTCAGAGTTCTGTACTTCTGTGGGATTTTTTTGTTTGGGTGTGTTTTTTTTTTTTTTTTTTTTTTTTTTTTTTTTTTTTGTTTTGTTTTTTGGTTTTTTTTTCTTCTAAATAAGCTGCAAACATATATATTTAAATATTAAGGTATGTACTTATGTGTGTATATGCATTTGTGGGTATGTAGAAATATAGTCTCTTGAACTCATGTCAGCAATTTTCATTTTTCTCTCCTGTTACGGTTATCCACTTCGTTCTCCACCAAAAAAAGAAAGAGATAAAAATATGGATTGATATTTCTATCATGAAAGTAGTAGTTAGTTAACCTTTTATTTTCAGTTATTTTTATGTGAGGAGTATGGGTAAAGTTATGATTGTGGCTGCATTTTTTTGGTTTCATTTCTCTGACATGTTTTTCTGACGCAGGGATTTTTTTTTTTTTATCATCTTTATAAATTGGGGAGCTAATGTTAGATCCATGAAAGACAGTGCATCCAAAGGCATGATAATGACTTCTGAAACAGTAAATGTTGAGGAACGCCAGCAGCATCTCTAGAACTCCTGTGTTCAGATGAATTTTGGTTTGAATAAACCAATAAGAATGCCAGCCCTAGTATTTCTGGAACAAAACCAAGTGGGAAAAAATAGAAAGAAAAATAATTATACTTTCTAAGTAGGAGAAGAGTTTTATTAGAAGTGCCATTTTATTGGGAAAGTGTGTTCACTGAGAGTCACAAGGTTTCACCCCTGATTACAAATTTATTTATGACTTGCATGCAGAAAGGTGCCCAAGTCTGTCTTTTTAAGACAATGTACTGAAAGTTCAGTGTTCAGCAGCTTTGAAAATTTCACTTGTTCAGATATAGTCGCATGATTTTATACACATATATTTTATTGTTTCTTAACCTTGGTGTTTATTTCTGTGTCTGTAAAACAGTGGTAGTATATTAGAAAAGGTATGAGACTAATTTTGAATATCCTTGAATTTCCTCCAAAATAGAATTGAAGAAATGTCAGTAAAGCCTGTCACAGGGCAGCTTTCGCCTATGAAAAGATAATGCATAATAGAGAAGGCAGTTTTGTACACTTAGAGGCACTTTACAGATACATGTTAAAGTATGTTTAAAAATAAAAGTTAAATAATTCCATGGTTTATATACAGATGACAGGTTTTTATAGGTTATGTCTTTTTCAGACAGGGGTGATAATGACAGCAACACTCACACATTATAATCATTCACCCTTCAGGAAGGAACAGCAGCAAATCAGAAAGCCAGTACTCATCTTAGTATTTTTAGCTTTCAGTTAACTGTGCTGTTTAGTAAATACTTTAGATCTATTATTATAGCTATAAAGATTTTTTAAAGCTCTTATTGTCAACTCATTTTTCAACCTTTCTTAGAATTCATGAAGATAGTATAGCAATAGACATTTATGTCATATCTATATTTAAATTAAAGAAAAAAAACCCCAACAAACCCAACCCTCTGTGCATTTTTGAATCTTGAAGTTTTCTTCTGTCAGAAAGTCTAGCACAGTTCAATGTATCTTAAACAATGCGGTTTCAGTGGGTAGAAGCAAGACAATTCTTATTCTGAAAAGATACTGCTTGCTTTTGCTGTCGATATTTTTTGTATAGTTCTTGAATAGCCCTATTGTCCTTCTGTGCACTCGAAGTGAATGAATTCATCTTTCAAAGTGGAGCACTTCTTTCTTCCCTGTACCAATTCCCACTTCTGTTTCTGAAGTAGAGAAGAAGACTGCACTCCTGAAAGCATATAATTCTGAGCACTGAAAATTAGATTCTAGTGTACCTGTCACTCATAAAGCCAGGTTTATGCCAAGTGTTTTGCAGTTACCTTAAAGAGTTTTTTTTAGCCATTATGTAAATAACTTCACTCTAATGTACCAATGAAGTTGCTTAATTTGGCACCATATTCTGTTCTGAAAAGTACATTCTAATTTCTTAATGTTTCTGACATTCCTTCAGAAATTCAGTATCTAAAGTTCTCATGCCCTTGCTGAATGTAAAACATGAGTTACTCTAGTGGGATTGTTCAGACACTGGGCATGTGTGCAAATTTTGGAGGGTTGATGCTGCACCAAAAGGTAAAGACTTTTGAATTAATGCACTTTATTTCTAGAGTGCTCTCTTGGTTCTGTGTTGTTAAATGTAGTACAACGAAGTTTGCTGTCTGTTTTCACAGAAGTTAATGTGTGTGTGTGATCTTCGTGTGCTTCCATGCGGCTTGCTCCATTTTGCACCAAGGAAAAGAGGTGCAACCAGCTGTTTGAAGGCATAGGAAAGAGACTGAAAGGAATATAGAATAAATATTTTCAAGAAGGAACGTTATGGAATAAGTAGGTGAATTGGAATAAGTAGGTGAATGAAGTTTAGTTAGTATTTCTTTCCTCTTGTGTAATTAAATTCTCAGTTGTCAGGCAAAAAAATTGAAAATTCTCAGTTATCAGGTGGCTATATCCATACATATACTAAGGGACCTCCTTTTTTCACAATCAGTATTTGGGTAATATATGAAGTAAGATCCTGCAGAGACCTCAAAGCATGTTGTTGTTGTTGTTAGGCTTTTTAGCTCTTTGAGGATGTGTCTGTCAATGGCTAGTAAGTATAATTTTCTTCGCTGCAACTGTTTGTTTAGGGACTCTAGATTTTTGGAAGCTTTTTTAGGAAGATGAGCATGTACCTTTCTTATTTGCATTATTTTTATGACTGTCATCAGTAGCAAGCCTACCAGTAGTTGCTCTACAGGGGAATTTTGATCTGGCTCAAAAAGGTAGTTACTTTGGTTATCTTGGTTAATCATTTACCCTCAGTGACCTTTATTTTGGACCTAAAAGTATGTTAAACATCTTTTAACTGTGGCTTCTGGTGTTTTTTTTCACCTGTTATTTAATAAAAAATGAATGTGTTGCACTGGGCAGGTTGAAGGATGGGCTTGTTACCTCTCCTTTGAAAATCAGGATTTCTTAAGACAAATTATTTTAAATAATTTGAAATACTTGAATCAAAAAATTAAACTTCCATCCAATTATATCTTGGAAGCATAAGCCATTTAATTCTAGAAAGTCAGTGGTTTTGGGTTGTTTTGGTTTGGTTTCTTTTCTTTCATTTTACTGATAGAAATAAAAGTTTTGTATTTTTCTATGCTCAGTCTTTTTTTTTTTTTTACCATTTCATTCTCCTCTTTTTCTCACTGCTGATGTGAAGTTAAGAATGCTTCACTGGTACAGAGGATGCTGTCAAGTTCACACTCAAAAAGAGATTATTCTGCCCACTCTTTTCCCATGGAGGGTGAATTAGGGACTCTGTGGGCTTAACAGAACTCTCTCCTCTCTTCTGAGGCAGGTGTGTCAGTATGAAACCCCTTGATTTATAGGAAAATGGAGTGGGGGCTGAAGATGAGGGGAGAAAATAAAAATGTCTAGGTTACAGGATAAGAAGATAGAAGAAAAGTAGAAATATTTGAAAATATTTCTCTTTTTTTTCTATTTTCTAAGATAAATTTTATGAGGAGTAGGTAAGCCAGGTTAGTTATTGAAAAGCTTTTACTTTTTATAAAGGTTTGTGTCGAATTCCACACCTAGTTCCCCACTGTAACTGTCAAAGGTAATGGCATGTAAAAAAACCCCAGAAATTCTTAATAAGAAGTCTGGCAAGGAAACATAAGGTAACTTACTGCACAGTATATTTAATTAGTGGGAATTCTGTCATTCTAAAAATCTCATAATGGACATTATTTTGCTTTTTGGGGCATCATTCTATTCAATGCCATGTGTGATACAAATGATACTTCTGCTTTGTGCATAGACATACACACATATGTTTGTCTTTCGTCAGATTTAGCCTTAGCAATCCTGGCTAAAATGGTATTTTTATTTACTCATACCTGAAATAGGGAAATAAAATTACAAGAGTTTTAGAAAGTATTTTCTCCATATAGGAATTAGTGCTCAAAAATTTGTGAATCTTACAAAGAGGAACTTCTCAGTGATGCAGGTTTCAATATGTACTAACTAGGAAAACAATGCTCTCTTCAGAGGCAGGAAACTCTGAAGCTTTTACCCTTCAGTACTTATATTTTATCAGTCTGTACCCAACTAATTGTCATGTGACAGGTTGCAGTGAACATGCAAATGGTAAGATATGTGAATTTGACTTTTTGCTTGGGTAGTATAGATTGTTTCTCATTTATTTACTGTTTTCAAGAAGTATGCTAATATTTCCAGGAATTAAACTTGTGAAAGTGACTGCCTTGAGATGGACATGTAAATAAATTTAAAGAAGGAAATGCTGGTGGTATTCCAAATAGATAAGAAATAACATATGTATTCTTCTGTTTTCCCAAATCCATACATTTGATAGGCCCTCACAGGAACTTAGTGGGAGCTCACATTTTATTACCCAATTCTGTCAATACAAAAGTAATTTTTACTTTTAGTACCTTTTTCCATGCAACAGAAAAAAACCCCAAACAATTTCACTTGGTTTAAGGCAAAAATACTTTCTTATAATTGAGTCACAACTAACCCTTTGTCTATTTCAGCTGCTGTATAGGACCTTTTTTCAAAGACAGGTATTGTTCACATACTACATCAGTAGCATGAGGAACCAAAGGTTTAAGAAAGAATTTTATACATATTACGTTTGTTAAAACACTCAGATTTAAAGCAAGAAAAACTGCTCTCAGTGAGAAGGATTTAGATGTATGAAGTTTATTTAGACACTAAAGCATGATTTAAGCTAGATCCTTCCATAATTTTGCATTCACATTTTAATGCAATCTGTTGTTTAAACTTTTCTTTTTATTCTTTCCTTTATTAATAGTTGGAGCATGCATTTTTTCTCCTACCAACAATCAAGTAAGGTCATTCTAGCTGCTGGAAACTTAGGGGCTAGACAAAATTTAGTGGAGGTTTGTTTATCAATTAATAAATTAGAAGTGGCTTATATGGTATGGCAAAGATGTCTGTTACTCATCTTGGTCTTTTTGGACCATGATGAAATAATTCTTCTTTGCATGTTTTATTCTTGAATGATAACCTCCTAAACTTTTATAAACTTTTTCCTAGGACTTTAAGACAGGATTTGGTATCACTTTAATCCCTATGAATGTGGCAAATGTAAAACAAGTGGATCGGGCTGCAAAACAATCTTTCGAAATAATTACTCCTTATAAAAGCTTTAGGTAAGAACTTTAATATTAATACTTCACAAAATATGCAATTAACTAAGGCACTAAAGAAATACTGGTTTCATACTGCAGTGCTGTAGCTTTTTTGGATGAAAAGGTAATGTTTTTATTAAGGATGTTTAGCAATTTTTAGAAAAATGGGAGGATTTTCTTTGATTTGTTTAGTTGTGTGCTTCATCTCTTAGCTCCTGACTAGGAATATTATGCCCACAGGTTCATACTTTTATGTAGCCTTCTTTGTTAGCTCTGTGCAAAAGCAAAAGAAAAAAAAAAAGAGAAATGAATTCCTTCACTTTCACAAATTGACTTCATCCTAAGGAATAATAAACTTCAATAGTGAAATAATGCTGCATCCATTTAGTATTATGCATTTTATTTCAAAAGAAGCTTTCATGTGCTATCCCTTGTAGAAATCCTTGGTTGAAAGCAGTTGAAAGTTTCACTTCGGCTGATTGCTGAGACTTGTAATGATTTTTAAGAAAATGAAAGTACAGGCTAATAAAAGCCTTTTTTGTTAAGTGTTGTAGTGTTTCTTAAATGAAATGTCGTAATGAAGGAGAAAAGAAGAAATTTCTTTGTTCTCCTGGGCTTGTTAAATGTTATCAAATACTTTCATTCTCAGTCAACTAGTGGGTAAATTAGTCTTGATCAGCAATTTGAATCTGTTGCTAGCTGGTAGATATCTAGTTCTTTGATTTTTTCTTAAGACATGGCCATATTGATGTTTGTTTCCTATTTAATTTTTAAAAAGATAAATTTAAATGAAAAGCAAGTCTTTTTTAAAAAATTCTCAGTAATATTTTAATTCTCAGTCTTTTTTAAATTCTCACTTGATTCTCCATGTTTCCTTATGTCATTCTATGCTTTTATTAAATTTCAGTCCTTAAGTTTGGTAATTGGTAACATAAAAGGATTGAAATTAACTCAGGGATGTTATATCAATGTTGCAAAAGCTATATAGCTTATACTAGTAGTGGCTTTGTTAAAAACAATACTAAGAGAGAGTTTCATTGACTGAAAATACAAAATAATACATCCCATCTTAGCATTTGTATCTGTGTGGAGGAAGATTTTTGACTGTGACTTTGGGTGTAAATGTAATAAATAAGGAGACTACAGACCATGTTTAATTGGGCTTTAAAATAAAGATCAATAACACAGAAAAGTCAATTGTTTCAGCTTTACAGCAGAGTCAGAAAGAGAGAAACAGGACTGGATTGAGGCACTCCAGCAATCAATAGCAGAAACTCTATCTGATTATGAAGTAGCTGAGAAGATTTGGTTCAATGAGTCCAACAGGAGCTGCGCCGACTGTAAAGCTCCGGGTCCTGACTGGGCATCCATCAATCTCTGTGTTGTCATTTGTAAGAAGTGTGCAGGTAGAGTAATTAATGACAAGCTATGTGGGTTCTGCAAAATGTCATATTTGCATATCTATGTATGTCCTTGGATTGGTGCTTTCTTTTTTTTTTTTTTAATTTTTGAAGTGTTATCCTTGTGGAAGTTTTGAGAAACCAAATGTGAGCATAACTTTTTTTTTAATACTGAGGGCATCCTTATTCTAAGGCACTTCCACGTACAAATGACATCTGTGGTGATTGAGTTCTCTCAGCTGAACCATCCTTCTCAATTAGTGGAAATTAAGACACAATAACACTTCATGGGAAAGGTACGGCTTTTGCAAGGCTGGATGCCAAAGAATAACAATTTTTAGTGTATAAATTTTGGGTATTAATTTTGTTGCTTTTGCACATATTTTACTGCCAATAGGGATAGCTTTTTCAGATACTACTCAAAATATAGTTCTGTCATGTTTTATATTGAAATATGTGCTTAAGCGGTAGATTCAAAGAAATAATTAATAATCCTAGGCTTTCCTTCAAACCAAACTCTCCCAGAAATAGTCTACGTGAGACAGCCTACTTAGTTTATTCATGACTATCAAATGAAATTAACTTTTTTTTAATAAAAAGAGGTGTATTTTTTATGCCTTTATTTGACTCCAAATTTCAAACCCAACTTTTTTTAAAAATAGCAAATAGAATAAATCGGGCTTCATCACATTTTTTTGATATCTCAGCAGAAGGGAAACCCTGTTTAAGTGCCTTAGTTAAGTAATGCTTTTCGATTTTCAGGACAACACAGATCTTTAGGACCAAGAGATTCAAAGGTCCGGAGTCTAAAAATGGATGCCAGCATTTGGAGCAATGAACTTATTGAGGTATGTTGTTCTATTCTAATTCTTTCCTTCCATTTTGAAACCTGCTGTCTGAAGAGGAGTTATTTACTGGTTTACTCACAAGAAAACTGAACATATAACTGCTAAACAATATGGTGCTGTTACAGTAAACTTGATGCTTCTGCGCGTCGTGCACCTCTATAATTCCAAATATTCATTTGTTATGCTGACAAAATGTACAATTTCTCTTAGTGTTTCTCCAGGTAGCCAATATTTTGGGGGAAAAAGAAATAAAATGCTTTTGGAGAACGCTTATGATGAAGAAAGTGGAAAGGAGAGGAAACTTGTCGCTACCAGCTTAGCTGCTTGGGATGTTAAAAAGTAGTGGTAGTAAAAAGTGGATCTAATAGAGAGGGTTGAAGATATCAGTGTTTTCCTTAAAACACATGGTATACTTTTCTCTAAACTTTAACTAATATTTTCTAATATATAATGAAGTGTTATAACTGATTCGCCTTGTAAAGCTTAGCTGCTATTGATGATAAATGATCACTGCAGGCCTTATTATTCATTTATAGATGACCATGGGCAGTGACTGAGAAAGGCTTCTGTCTCCTGCAGGAAATTTTCTTTAATAACTTTCTTTTTCAACATCTAGCAGCTGAAAACTGTTTAGAGGCTAGCGTCATATCCTTCGTACTATTTTGCTAATTCATTCCATGCATCTCATCCAGCTCTTTATCGTCATTGGAAATAAGAGGGCAAATAGTTTTTGGGCTGGAAATCTTCCTCCAGATGAAGAATTGCATATTGATGACTCTGCAGAAAAAAGGATAGCATTCATAACGCAAAAATACAAAGAGGGAAAGTTCAGGAAAACACCTTTTCACTACAAAACCAAGGAACAGTTGAATAAGGTAATATAACATGGGTAAGCCCATATATGTTTTGGATTGTATTATATCTGTGTGCAGTTGGGTCATCTTGTTAAGCTGGTGAGAAATTAATTCAGCATCCTGAGTGACATTCTGACACAGTTGAATAAGGGTTATTTAAGAGCCTTTGCAGAAGTAATTGCATGGCTATCTAGTTTATTGTTTTTCCTGTAAGTTTGTTTAAATAAGGTTATTGTAGTTCTTCCTGTGTTTTCTTTAGCCATCAAAATATGGATCTTTATTTTAATTCAGCTGGGGTCTAGGGGTGCAAATTTCCACTTCACTTCTTTAGATTACTTCTTTATGTGGTTTTTTTATATCCCATGTGTCTGACATCTAACATTCAAATACAGTAGATGATTCATTGTTATCAGTGGTGAAAATAGCTGATACACATTTTGTAGCTTATTGGAAATGAAAAAACTAAAATTAACGATGGAAAATGTGTGTTTTCTACTTTTATAAAAAACCCAAATATTTTAGAGCTGTCGAATGGAGAATTTTAATTATCAATGTCTGTAAATTTTGATGTCCATTTGACTGAATTCTAAGGTCTATGGTTTGAGTCATGATTTTCCAGGGTTAATGAATGCAGGAGAGTTTTAATGCATTTTGCAATTCTGATGTATTCAATTACGTGAGTCAAATTGTCTCAAAGGATATGCATAGATTGTGGAGTTTGTTTCTTGTGGGGTAGGATATGTATGTTAAATAATCATTTAAATACTGGGAGAAGTTATCACATTCTCTATAGAGACATGAAATTACCAGGTGTTCATTGCCAAGTAATTCCAGAGCTTTTACTGAACTGTATTCTCTGTTATCTTGTACCTCCCAGATGCTTACGTGTTTATTAAAACAGCTAAATTTTATAGGAGTAATCTTCCTATTTTGATTGACTTTTGTTTTCATCATTGAAGAAAAACTCAATCATTAACTAAGTAACTTAAATAAATGTTAAATAATAGAAATTTTAATGGAATAGCTGTAATTGTATAGCTATTTTTGGTTTTAAGGTTTTGGACCAATTTTTTAAAAGAAAAAAATAAGTTTGTCATGGTGGGCTTTGTGTCTACAAAAATAAAAGGCAACTCATATTTTAGGATGTGGTGAGGTGTTTAAATTTCAAGGAAGATGAACAAGCATCAAGATACATCTTAATAAAAAGATTTAAGAAATCCTTATATGTGTTAATGATCTTAATATATCTTAATAGTGCATCTTAATAAAAAGAATAGTTTGCCTTATTGAGTGACTATGGCTTTTAAAAAAAACTACCTAAGAATTTCAAAATATTTCCTAGGAACAGAATTTAAGAATCTAATCTCATGTCTTTAGTTAAACTTCTGAGGTCTGAAATAGTAAGAGTTTTTCTTTAGTGGTTTGATGTAAATAAACAGCAAGCTTCCCCTCCAATTGTATTTACTCATTTTATCCTTCCCAACTGAAATTTGTTAAAGCAACATTTTGCTGCATTTGGGTTGATATTTTGGAATATTTTTGTTGTTATTGCTGAATTTTTCTAGATTGAGACCATACTTCATGATGTCTGATACTTATCAATGTTTATGGTCCATCTATATCAGAGATGAGAGGATTAGCATCTACATTGCATGTATTTGTTGCCAGTAACTTTCCAATTTAAACAGAATTCCTATTTCCCGTCTCTATGATCAGGCCCTCTGTGCTGCTGTAGTCAAGCAGGATGTGCTGGAAACTCTGATGTTGCTGTTCAGTGGGGCTGATGCTATGTGTGCTACTGGAGACCCTGTGTACAGCACCCCGTACTTATTAGCCAAGAAGGCTGGACAAAGACTGCAAATGGAATTCCTGTACCATAATAAGTTCTCAGGTATGATGCATTTCTTTTTCTAAATTTTATATTGTGAAAAGGAGACGGAAACAATTCAGAAGGAAATTTGGCTTTGCTTTGAAAAATAGTGGTATAGCAGAGGGGCAGTTGTGATGGCATTAACTGTATTTCATTAGTGCACAATTTCAATTGTGTGCAGATTTGCTATTTTGTTCAGACATCATGTTTAGGATTTATAAAACCGTCAGACAACACAGTGATAAGTCATAGAGCTCATGCCCTTAGTTACAAGACAGAAAGAACCCATCATCTTCTCTGCCAATATCGTTAGTCTTTTACAGAAAAAAAAAATTGATACATAAATTTTACATATGTCTAAAGAATTCATCTAGTGCTTTTTTTGTTTCTTACAGATTATTTAAATTGATATCTACTCCTATGGCACACAGACCTAGCTTTTTCTTACAAACTCTCCTCCCAAAATGAAACGCACCTCTTGAACCTGCAATATGATCTATCCCAGAAACTTTTTTTTCCCTTCACAGCTTCTGTTGCAGCTTGGAGCAAATGATAAACTGGCTTGGAAGTCAACAGTTATGTTTGCAGTGTATGGATACTATGAGCCTCTTGAAAACAAAAAGCTGCTCTTAACTGTAAATATATTGAGGTGTATAGGTGTGACTGAGCTTTTCTTTTAAAAGCGCTGGACAGTGTCTGAAACCATCAGGGGCTGAAAGTTTACATGCAGATCTACACTAAAAAAAAAAAGCTATGTGGTTGTAGTCCTGGGCCAGCTTTCCACTGGCTTGTGTCGCTCTGCAAAGTAACACTGTATAGGCTGAAAAAAAAAAAGGTGTAGTGGGAAACGCAGGAATTAATTAGAGCTTCCAAGGGAAAACACAGTGCCTTGACTTCTGCCTGAGTATTGCTCAGGCCAGTGCCGTGCGCTGGATCATAGGATGTTGAGCTCAGTCAGGTGCAGACATGTAGGTAGGGTGTTTTTTTTAGCTACCTATGGTCTCCAGTGGTCTTCAGGTTATAAGGAAGTTTGCTTGTCTTGGTCCTGTCTTTTCTAGTTTTGGCTCTCCAGCCAAGGCAGCACCATCATGTTCTCATCTCTAGGGAACGGGAGATCAGTGCATGTTGATGATGATTCCCAGAATTGCTGTCTGTCTGCTGCCAGAGTTGCTGCTAAACTCTACATAAGCCCTCAAGATAAGCAATTTCCTTCTGTTGAGGTGTGTTACACAAGGGATGAAAATCGAAGTTTGGTACATCAGAAAACAGTATTTTATTTGCCTTGGCAAGAAGTGGTAGACAATGGCAACATTGTAACAAATGTGAACAAAATTTTAAATGAATATGTTTTCTAATTATAAAAATAAAACCACTAGGTTTAATAAGTGGTGTAGTAAAGATACTGCAGAGCAACTACGTATTTATAGACATGCATTTAGGAAGATGTGTGGAAATATGACTTTAACTTATTTAACTGAAGATCTTTGGTTTTTACTCTATTGTCTTTGAATAGATTTCCCAAACTATGATCCTTGTTTTGAAAGTGGCTTCTCTGAAGATTCTTCACATTCCACCTTTCTTTGTGAATTTTTGTACAAAGTTTCTTCTAATGCAGCTAAGCTTCCTACAGAGAAGAAATTAAAAGAAGGTATTTGACTTTTAATTTGTGTATTTGAATAACACATGAATATGTATGTTTTGGATGAATTTTATTCTTTTATCTTCTTGCATTACTTTTTTTTGCGCTAAAATGTCTTTGATATGACATGTCCTCTTTTGCTTCGGTAGACCTCTTTCAGATAAAGAAAATACTGTTTGTCTTGATCTCTTCACTCAGTAGTTGACGGAGGAAGAAGACTGAACTTCTGAAAAATTGTTCAGTTAACACAGAATTGATAAAAAACAAATAGAAACACTTCATGCTTTAATTATATTTAGATTAATGCCAAAAATTAATTTTCATCTAAAATGCTTCTATTGCAGAAATCATTTACAAGTAGCATTGACTTTTTAATAGGCTATTTCTCAAGCTCACAAATTTACAAAATCTTCCAAGTAGAAATGAGCATCTACAAAAATTCTATAACAGCTTGAGCTTTGGGAGATCATAATGCATTTATGTCACAGTAGATATGCATGGTCTCCTGTGCATATGAGTCTTCTGTTTGTTTGTGTTTTTTTTTTTTTTGTTTTTTTGGTTTTTTTTTTTTTTTTCTGAGAGAGAGAAGTGTTATCAGATAATTTTTCCCTTTTTCTTCCCATTTGTCTTCTTATATTTTTCTTCCATCTAAACAAATAACACAGATTTTTAAAATCTGTGGTGATTTTTTAATTGAATTTATTGCTCCTAAAATCCTTACATGGCATCCTGCACTAGTGTATACATATTTTTGTACTAAGTCCATATTCTCATGGCATATGCCTTTAAGGTCCTTAGTGGACATTAAAGGCATGCTAAAGCATAGAACTCCTGTTTAAATATGCTTTAGAAGAATCTGTATGTTAGTGTGGCTCCAGAGTCTTGCAAGGATTGGGTGATGACTGAGCTAATACCTGATCCACAGGCATTTCCCAGCAACTTTGCAGTTCTTAACAAAGATGCCCGTTTTTACAGAGGACTGCTTCTGGATAGGACTTTATCTGGGATTGCTCTGAATTGCAAAGAGTTTATTTGGGAAACAATGTAATAACTGCAGACCTCATCACTACTTGCTCCAAGTTCACTGTATATACTCATAAAGAAATTTATAAAAAAACCCAGAAGTCAGTGCTTAGCCAAATGGAGAGCAGATACAAGGCAATCTCTTCTTACGCAATGTCATATTAGAAATGCAGTATATTTGCCAATACCTGTATAGATTGAAGATTTGTCTGAAAGTGCTCACAGAATAGCTTCTGTAGTCCTTTTTGGGAGAGATGCACTGTGGCTGAGCATTGTTAGTAGGATGTCTTAAAATTTATGAGGAAAGCCCCCAGGCAAGAAATTTTGACTGTCTTCCATTTCAAGTCTTTAGTGGACAGAAATAAAGCTGCTTTGAAAGTTTGTAGTCTGTTGCTTAGCTTTGCACTTACTACTTGAGGGAACATACTGTAAATGGAAAGGAACCAGATTTCTCTCAGTTCAGGTTTTTTTTTCTCTAAAATTATGATTGTGTCTTGAACATGGTTGATGTGCTATTGTTTACTTTTTTGGGATGAGTGTTTGCTTTGTTTCTGTATTCATGTTGAATTACCCATGGGTTTGTCAAGACTGATATTTCTGGGATGGGCTCTCTACAGATACACAGGAAGATAGGTTTCTCTGACCATTTGCTGTTCAAGGAGACTGATGGAACAAGGGAGGGAGATTTAATGACATCCTCTCAAAAACAACAAGAAAACCTGGAACTTTGAATGAGAAACTACTCTTGCCTTAGGGCTCTAATCTATTTTTGCCATATTTAAGAAGCAGTTTGACAGAATTACTTCTTGCTATTCAAAACATAAAATATATAATCTTTCTTTGCTCTTCTTTCACTGCATCCAGAACTGTTTCTAAATCTCACTAACATGAAGTAATACTCATATTGCAAATTATTGTAAGTGGAAATACTATTTTTCTTTTTTTACTCTCTTTAGGAAGTAATTTTAGGGTTAGAGTATTAAGATGTGGGAGAAAATTTCAGTTCCCTCCTCTGCCTGTAGATATTCAAATAAGGTCATGTTAGCTGAAAAATATGACCTGTCTAGCTCTAGAGAAGGGAACTCCTGTTGAAACAGTTCTGACTTGCCATGAACTAATTGAGGCCTCTGCAGGCCAGAGAGAGAGCGCCATTCTCTCCCATCATTTAGACAAATTTGGGGCTTATTTTTTCAAAAAAGTTATTTTATTCTTTTTCTTTTTATGTTGTGTGTGGATAGGACTCCAACTCAGAATCCTATGAAGCTGTTTAACCATTAGAATTAAGTTCTTCTTCAGTGCTGGGAATCTCTGAGGCAGTTGCCAGCCTTGCCTTCAGGGCTGAAAATTTAAGTGCTTGCTTGTTGTCACAGAAAACTGTTACCCCTTTGTAGACTTGGCCTGAATGGTTAAAGGACACTGAAGAAATCATTCAGTGCAGTGAATTAACCAAGGTTTTATAGCGACCAGGGGGAATGCCTGGAAACACAGCCTTGTTTTTCATTATGTGTGTCTCAGTGCAGGAGAGAGCCAACTCTGTGTGTACTTCTCATTATAGTGGCATCAGTGTTTTCAGCAGGGGTCCGTAAATTTTGAGGAGAGTTGTTGTTAATTAACATCTGTTGGTATCAGCAGGAAGAGAGCTCAAATGTCGGTGGTGTTCTGATGTAGTGGATCAAAAAGTAAAGCTTAGAGGTTTAAGGGCTCAAGTTTGATTTTTGCTTTTGTTTCTAGTGCAGAAGGTCTTGTGGAGCCCTTTAAAAAGCCTTGGTAGTCCAAAATTGTCCTTGAGAGTTTAATAGTTTAATTAATAGTGAAGGAGTGAGCTGTTTTATAGAATAGGTTCTGGAAGATGGTAGAGGAAAAGCTGGGGGACAAACACCCTGAACATTCAAAATGTTAAAATTTGGTGCTCAACTCCTGTAAGCCTATATGTTATCAAACCATTTATCTTATGTTTATTTTAGCACTTAACATGTGTATTTAGACAGAATCTAGGTAGTACTAGAGAGCAAATAGCATGATACAAATAAATACTAATAAATAGTACCAAAATGTTTATTAAACTCATATAAATGGTATAGAAGTTAACAGAAAAATTGGAGGAAATTTCAGATAACATGGTCAGTATTTGGAAACTGCAGCTGGTTTTTTTCTGTGATTTTTGTGGATTTTTTTTTTTTTTGCCGAATCTACCAAATCCTCAGAAGTACTTTGCCAGCTGTATAGGAATTTTACGACTGTGGAAAATAAAAAGAGTATTTTCTTTTAGTATCTACTACTCTGCAGTAGTGAAAACAGATGCACCTCAGATTTTGTTCTAAGAACCAGACATAAGCCAGAATGAATTCATGACTATTTTTAGTAGCAGATAGACATCACTGTAGTATGTCATCTCTTGTATTCATATTTAAAGTCATAAGAGGGAGTAAACATTTAGTTGTAATTAAATATTCCAAATAATTCATTGAAGTTGCTCTGCAGACTTTTTTCTCCATCTTGTATTTACTTATTTAAAAAAAAATCGTGAGAAAATCTGACCTTTCCATTATATCTTAAATCACAGATTGCAACAAAAGATGGTGTACTTTGGAAAGTGGCTTTCTGAGCTACTATGAAAATGATAAAACGACCACTCCTAATGGTATGATTGACATCAATGAAGTTATCTGTCTTGTAGTACACAAGTCAGACTTCTTCTTAAACAGAGGGTAAGCTCCTGAATTCATATTTCAATAAAAAAAACTGCTCATTTTTTTTGAATTTTGAATAGGCAATTTAGAAAAAAAGCTGGTTTTATTTGACTTCAAGAAATTAGTGCTATGTGATATTTAGGGATTTTTTTTATAGCGATAGAATGAAAATATTAGGGTAATTTAAAAGGGCTGCTTAAATTAGATACACCTGTTTCTTATTAAATTTGTGATGCATATTTCTCAGTGCTTGAAAGGTTACATGATGATAAACTGAATAATTAATACTCTTTTTTCTTTCTGGGATCGACCTCTGCCTCAAGCCAAAATTCTTGTTTTGCTTCTTCTTTCTAATGTAGCAGACTAGAGCTTTCCAGTATGCTTCTGGATTTGGTCACAGAAGTATTGGTCTTTGAAATCCATTCTTTGTTCTGTAGCTCAGGACAGCAGTGTAACTGATGAACATTTTTAGTTGGAAGAAATCAGCTTTTTTTTTTCTTTTCTTTTCTTTTCTTTTCTTTTCTTTCCTTTTTTTTTTTTTTTTTTTTTTTTTGGTGCGGTCTTGTTTTTTTTTTTTTATATCTTTTTCACATCCCATTTGTACATGAAAAACATCACATGGAGAGTGACCTAAATCTGATTTCAGTGATACTCAATTTCTTTAGTGAAACATTTTTGTTTAAAATATACTTTGCATTTGTCTAACAGACTCCATAACATTTTCTTTTTGTTTTTTAACATGTGTATATGCACCTAAAATAAAAATAACTTTCTATAGTATAATACTTTAATGCTTTTAGTCACAAAACAAAATTGTCTGCAAAGAAAGCATAGTCTATTCAAGTAAGATTCTGAAAAAGATAATGGGGATAAAGGACTTAAATTACTACAGGGGAGAGAAATACTGAAACATGATGTCTCAATGTGCTATCAAATATAGAGAAGTGATCTTCACTATTCTGCAGTAGCTCTCTGATATCCAGAAAAGAGAAAAAAATAACCTTTTTCTTCTGTCGTCAAATCTAACCTATTGCTTGCTGCCTTTCCAAATGGTTCCATTTTAGGGTAATTCCTAAATTAAAAAAACATGTTGCCTGAATACTTCACTCTTCAGAAATAACTAAACCTCCTGTTCTGCTTTTGCCTGTGATTGAGGAATTTTATTAGAATTTTTATTTAGATTTGATATTTTGTGTATTGAAACAGCTGATCCTTAAAAATGCCTATTCTGTTAGTCAGGAATAAGTGTTTATATAATTTTCAAAGTGGTTATTGAAAATTATAGAAGTGACTTATGCTCAGTTCTCCACATTTAGACAAATCTCAGTCTTCAGCACTGAAAGAAAAAAGCATACTCCATCTATTTGGCATCTAATGAGAGGTCACAGACAAAATCATACTACACATTGGTGAATAAAGACTGATCGACCCTAACTTCAGCACGATATTTACTTTCCAAATTTCACACCAATTTTAACTAGTTTGCTTTTTCTTATTTTACTGTCATTATTTTTCCATTAAAAATTGAATAAACAGGATTCATCTGCTTTAATAATGGTATAATTTTAAAAGAAAAAAACCCAAGAACCTCCCTTAAAAAAACTTTTAGGAGCTTCTTGAGCTACAGCAACTTCAAAGTATTGCTCCTGGTCTTGATGATGGCAGGTGATAGACAGTGACCCCGCATTTCACCCCAGCAGATTCAGGCTGTCTGACAGGAAAAGCCTCTTCAATTAGAGGGCAGGTGAAGGGCAGGAACAGGTTGGTGACAAGAACAGTACTCTGTTTTCAGGGCTTCTCATTGTGATAATCCCTCTTAGAGCAGGAGATTAGACCAAATGACATCTAAAAGTCCCTACAAACCAACATTTCAACTTGTTTACGACTTCCCATTCAACTAGTTGTTCTGCTTATATTAAATATACAAGAAAATATTTTGAACACATCACAAAAATATACTTGATCAAATAACATAAGCTTGCAAAAGCAGAAAATTCCCTATGCATTTTTAATGACTACATGTAAACATTTTTATGCATTTTGGAATTATTCAAAAAACTATTACACCATAGCCTTTAAACATGTATTATTGACCTGCAAAGTACTTTGATCATATTTTACTGTAAAGTGGTTTATTATTACCTGGGCTGTACATATAATATTGGGGGAGAAATGCAGACAGAAATTCTATACATATGAAAGAATGAAAAAATAGTGAAATAAAGCTCTTAGGTGTCTACTCTTTTGAAGACTAAATGCAGCTGTGTTCCTTCTCTTTCTTGCTTCAGGGACATCTTTACATTTGAAATATACTTAATGTCAGAACGTGTGTTTCTATTTGGAGCTGAAACTGCATATTCGCAAAGAAAATGGTCTTCAGCAATAGCTAAGGTAATACTGATAATTATCTTTTTCAGTTAGGCCAGGAGCCTTTGCACAAATAATAAAGCACCATTGTTAGCTTAAAATCTTTGAGAAACCATTACTGATGAATACTGATCTCTCCTGCGTGTAAACGTTTCTTGTGCAACAGGAAGAAATAACTTCTGTGATTTAATGTTTGAAACAAGATGATAAAATAAAATGTGAAAGGAATTGAAGCAGCATTTTAATGCTGACCTTAAGAATATATTAAATGTGCTGTACTATAAAGACATATACTGTATGAATATATTTCAGCTAAGTTTTTTATGGTTGCAATTTTATTGAATGTATTTGCTGAAACGGAATTCATAAAGTGATACCATATTTTATACTGCTCTAAATGTTAATAATCACATTACTAATTAAATCAGTGGTAGTTTGAAAGCAAAAATATTTGAATTGTAGAACATGAATGAAAAAAAGGTTTAATTTGATTTTATATTTTAAATTTAGTGTATCTATGGGTTTATAAGTGTGAGTTTTATATCTCAAAGTTTTGTTTTTTTGTTTTTTTTTTTTTTTTTTTTACTATGACCTTAATCCTAGAATCCTATAGATTTGCAGTATTTTGATTTTGTTTTTTAGGGGCAGAGGGTTTTTTTCTTCATCTGACTCACCCCATTTTCTTTGGTAGCATTTTGTTCCCCCGGTGGCTGAATCATTGTTAGAGCGAAACTGTGACCTTCTTGGGCAGCTATACTACAAAGATTGCCATAACCTGGATCAGTGGAGAAAAGGCTGGTTTGCTATAGAGAAGTCAAGCCTTTATTTTTGTTTTGAAATGGAGGATGCTGAAGAAGATTCCATATATCTAAGGAGGTTGCAAGAACTGAGTAAGAACATCTAGTATTCAGAAATTATTTTAAGGGATTAATTCACTGTTAAGAACGTTTCTATTACATTTCAAAATAATAAATACTGGGAAGCTCAGTAACTATTCCTTCTCATGTATCAGATGTTGTTCCAACTCTTATCTAAATACGGAGTTGGTTTTTCTGTCTTGGGTTTTTTTCTTTTTCTTACTTTTTGGCACATGCCAGAGAAATTTTAAACAGCTTTAAAATGAATGATGACAATTTTTGTTCCAGTTGCAGCAGTATCTTTCTTACAAGAGTACAGAATTGAATAATAATATATAACCTTTTGGGATTATTGTCTTATATTTTTGACAGGGCAGAAATACTCACTGCAGAACACATTATTGAGATGATTGACAGGTCTAGTTTTTAAATACTCAAACATACTGGAAAACTATAATTCTCTTGGAAAATTATTTCACAGACTAATAGACTTTTTTCCAATACTAAAAATATTATTTGCTCAATATCATGATGCGGAGAGAGAGGAATATTTGTACAAATGGTCTTCTATGACCAGTTTTATATCATTGTTTGTAATTACGCTCTGAATCCTCTTTTAGGCATATCTGCCCTACTAGTTTTTGTATTGAACCAGGCAGTATGTTACATAGAAAAATACGTATCATTTGAGGTTTATAATAAAGTAGCAAAGAGAAGATAATTTAGCTCTATTGATGATAGTCTATAAAGGCTGACTGACTCTGGACTGTTTTGCAGGAGCTTGTCTAAATGCCATTGGATTTTCTACTGTTTATTTACTGCCACCTTATATTCGGTGTGAATAACACCATGAAGGTGGTTTTTAATCAGGAATGTTTTTATGCCTCTAGGTGTCTTTTAACTTGTGAATACTTTTGATCCTCATTCAGAATTAAAAGATTAGGCAGTAGGAGAACTGTTCCTGATATTTGTTTTGATGGTGCAACTGTAATTGCCTCTGCCAGAATCATAAGAGCATGCAAAATCTGTGTATATTATATCTCATGTATAAAAATGAAACAGTTTTAACTTTCAGTTGAGAATTTGTTTTGTTTGATGTTTTTAATATTAGTTGTATTTCTCAGAAATATTATACATCCATACTCTTTTCTTTGATTTCTGCTTTCTCCAGAACATATCTGCTCCTCTAATAATACTGATATCTATAAATGAAACTTGAAAAGTAATGAATCATCTGTGGAAGTAAAATAACTTAGCTTCTTGATATTTGACTCAGTAAATATAGATGAGGCTAGGAGTATGTGTGATGCAAAAACATCATATAATGCGCAATATATTTATTGTGTTTCATTGGTATTTAGGACTTGACTTCCTCTGGGAGTCAGTTGAAAAGTTGAAGGTGTAGATTATATATGACATGCATTTTGAGAACGGTTAGGGTTAGTTTTTCTTTTAAATGTAAATGTGGTGTGGTATTTTGTGGAGTTTTATTTCTATTATCAGCAGCATTCTTTATTTACAAAGTTTAAGAATTCCATGCTTTTGTTGCCTTTTTTTTTTTTTTTTTAGAAAACATTTTGAAAAAAAATGTCTATATGTGCATGCATGTGTGTGTTTGTATATAAATATCTGTCTGTGAAGGTCAGATGAATGTGTATGTGTTTTGTTTTCAGCAACCAGTAGTGTGATGCAAAATGGAGAGAGAATAGACGTCCTGCTACTCGTTGAGAAAGGAAGGTAAGGTTCCTATCTGAAAAAAATCTTTGATCTGTTTTTATATTGATATCTTAGAATTATCATTGATAAGATCTGGAGTCTTTTCACTTAGGGTTGCTAGCAAGAGAGTAAATTTGCAGATTTTTTAGAGAAGGAAATAACTTTGTGCATAAGTACATTTTATGCCTGTGTCATGAAATGTTAACAAGCACTACTTAATTAAAAACAGTTTTCCCACTGAGAAAATTATTCCCAGACTAGTCTGCCGACAATGATTTCTTCAAAAGAAACTAATGCCTTTTACTGCAAAAAATTTTCAGAGCACTTACTACTTCTTGATTTTTTAATTATTCTTCAGAATTCCGTGTCTCAATCTGCCTAAGTCAGGTTTGAGAGGCTATGAATGAGTCCTCTGGTTAAACTTATTGTAACATCTGATCTCAGTTAACAATATACTATCCAGGAAAAAACATAGTTACAAAACAAACATGATCCATATCTGCTTCCAAGTAGGTAATATTCAGTGGAGATGACTGTGTCATATTTATAGTGATAGGGGAGGTTGGAACTAGAGGTGAAGTATGTATTTCTGTCTCACCTATATGGGTACAAATTCAAAGATGAAAGTAAAAATTGTCAAAGATAATTCTTAGCTTTTAATAGGTTGAGGCTTTTTTATTTCAATGATGGCCTATTGGGCAAGAGTCTGTCTTAAGTGGTGCAGTATTTATAATCTATATATATATGGTATATTTATATTACAGACAACAGTAGAATAATAAATGATGAGTGTTTTTCTCTTTGGCAAATAAAAAAAACCCTATAGATACATTTGACATCTCTTCAGAGTTGAAATAGCTTGTCAGAAATGCATTGTAACTTGTGTGTTCTGAATTTTAACTCTTTCTAGGATATTTTATAAGTTTCAGAACTGAGTAAGGCTATGCAGATTAGAAAGAAACACTTTATTGTCTTTTGGGGGAGGGGGGTTCTGTTGTGTTTAGGGTTTTTTGGTTTTTTTTTTTGTTGTTGTTGGTTTTTTTTTTTTTGTTTTTTTTTTTTTTTTTTTTTTTTGTCAAAAAAAAAATTGAAAGATGCAGCATTAACTAAGCTACATACACCAAACAGGGAACTTGAGGTATTCTCTTCAGGGTACAGTCTAAAAGATGGATATAAACCATGCATATAATTTCATAGATGTTAATGCTGAGCAAAACTTTTCACTCCAATTCAGGGTTTATTTCATTATTATATTTCTGTCAAGTGAGGGTAGGTTTTCCCTGAACCACTTTAGTAGTTTAAGGGAAATTCTGCACTATTTGAAAATAATTTCAACAGGGACACTGGCTGATTTAAGGTGGACATGATTATATTTAATTTTTCTTCACTGAAGTATGCCATAAAGAATTTAAATGCATAGTCTTCACATAATCTTAAACACTGAAAGCCATATGGGTGTATAGGCTTAGGCATGATGATTGTTGTTTAGGATATTACTTCAAAACTATCCAGGTGTGCAGCGCAGTTGTATGAGATTGCATCTGAAAGTGATAAGCAATTTAATGTGTGTGGGGAAAATGATTAAATATAAAATCACCTTTGTCTTTAGACTCAATTACTTTAATTGGAAATGAAGCCACTAATCCTCTTTGTGTTCCTCCAAGCTCCAGATATATTAATATCCTTGAGATGTCATCACAATCAACTAAATGAGATGTCAGAGTTTCTAGGTTTTTCTATTCTGTCTGTAATTTTATGTCTCTGCTTGTCTAATGTCAGCTTTGGCACAGATTGATCACTCGGAAGAGATTCTATGTAGCTGATGGCTTTCTTGTTAATTTGTTAGTCACTTAAATATAAAACAAGTAAGATTTCTTCAAAATAAGGAAAAGTTTAGGAGAAAAAAGAACCCAATGAGCATAAACCAAACAAAAAAAAGCCACTCTCCTTTTCATAAAAAAAAAAAGTTAATGTCTTAAAATGTCTAGTTAAATTTTATTAGAAAATATTATGCAAATTCCTTGAGGTATTTTTCTACTGACTTTCTGTTTCTTACAAATACTTATACCTGTTTTTCAAGTCTCAGTCTTTGGGATGATTAGTTAGGGAAAGTCACACATTTACATGTGTCTTTCTCTTTCACACCTTTTTTTTAATTACTGTAGGTAGAAGAATGACATCAGTTGTTACAAATGGACTTCTCACTTAAGAATGATTGCATATGCAAGTAAACATTTTCAGAAACTATAAAAACTTCAAGTTTTCCTGCTGAAATTATTACAATGTAATAAATCTATGAATTCTTGATTCCCAAAAACATAATAAATTTGAGATACAAAAATTTAGCATTAATCTGATTGATATTTACTCAGAAGAAGAATTTACAATTTATTTTCGGCTGTAATGTACATAATACCTTCTAGCTGGTATAATATACAAGAATTCAGAGATAATACTACCAAAAAAGGCATGTGAGATTTTCCTGAAATGTCTTAGATATTAATATAATCCACTCCTACCTTTTCTTTTTCTGTCCCCTTTCTCTTCCTTTACCCTGCTTTCTGCCTGGCGCCCTGCTGTTCATTTATTCTCTATATGACATGTTCAGCTGATGAAGTCTATCAGTTCAGAGATAAGAGGTGGCAATCATACCAAGTAATAGCATGGAATCAGAGGCTGAACCACACTGAAAGATTTCTGAAACCACAAGACTGCTTCTCTTGTGAAGATTGTTGTATTTTCTGAAACTCAGTGTAAATTTTCATGATAATTCTAGATGACTTTTAATTCTACTTTTTTTTGCAGATCTAAGACACATTAATGCTTGTGTATCTTTGCTAAAGTGTATTACAGAACACACTATTTTTAAACACTTTCTTTTTGTTGAATTTTGTTGCATTCTGTCTCCATTGGAGCATATTGTCTGAACTGCTAGAACTGTATCTAACTCAGCTGGAAATCTGGACTTCTCACAACACTGTGGTGTTTTACACCCTAATCAGATGGCCATTTGCCTCTTCTTGATTTCAGCTTTCATAGTTGAAATATTCTAGTTTTGTAGTTGAAATGCTTCTTGACTTCTTGATAGAAGTGGCAAACCATTTCAAGGTTTTCTGTGTTTGAGGCATCCCTTCATCACACAATGGTGTCCTCTAATTTGATCCATATTCAGTTTGGGTTTTTTCCCTTGATCTCTGTATTTCTAAAGTGCTTGAAGTGACTGGTGATACTTGACCTCCTGTTGCTATCCAAATAGAGGTTGAGGAGCATATTGGTGAAACAGCTACTCCTGTCTAGTTCAACACCGGCCAACAGAGGGATCTGCATGATGAAAAGAAGAAAGTTGTCTGAAAGCATCTGTAGTTTTAAATCTATCTTCTATATGTGGAATTTAATTCAAAATCTCTTAATTCCATGCTTTAAAGAAACAGTTGTGCAGATAATTCAGTTTCAAACATT
The DNA here is from genome assembly GCF_029207755.1 of Chamaea fasciata. Taxonomy (NCBI): domain Eukaryota; kingdom Metazoa; phylum Chordata; class Aves; order Passeriformes; family Sylviidae; genus Chamaea; species Chamaea fasciata. The sequence continues at coordinate 21,633,562 of NW_027094091.1, read as the reverse complement.
TCTTATATTTTTCTGAAACAGTTTAAGCTCTCTCTTAGGTGTCAGTGAATGTTTTCAGACCATAATGTAATCCAGATGGTGCTTTTTTTCCCTGTTATGCTTCTGATGTAGTTAGTTCTTTCTTATTATGGATAATAAACCTTCACTACATACTGGCACAATTTCTTTAGGCTGATAGTTCATTCAATGCTTTCTTCTTAACCCTTTGATGATAGTAGTAAGTTTGCTCATGAATTGCTGTCATGGGCACAAAATTCTAAAATCCAGAATTAGTATAAACTTAAGAGTCAAATGAAAGGACTTGTGCTTCCAATATGTTATGCTGGATGTAAGACCTTTTGAAGAATCCTTTGAAGAAATATTGCTTGGTTACTTTTAGCAGTAATTTTTAATGGAATGTCCATGCTTCAGTTGCAATTTGATTTTCCAAAATAATTTCATATCAAAATTTACATTCTTAGTACCTCTGTTTTCAGACAGGTAAATTATTAGAATCATGTGGGAATTGCCAGAGGGCACTGAGTTGTGCTGATGTCTGCTTCTCACTCTCTCTGCCCACCTTACCCAAAATCACCTCCTACCACTGCTTTCCCATTGCACAGCTGTCCAAAAATCCTAAAGACATAGCTAAAGCTAGGGAACTTTGCAGGATGAGTCAAAGTGAAGCCTTTGCACACTTGTGGATGAAGTGCGGTCACCTATGACTGCTGCGGCAGAAGGATGTGCTGGTGTTCAACAAAATAGCCATATAGGTAACAGTAGCTCGCTTGATGTTGAGACTCATTGATCTGCTGCAGTCACTTGTGCCAATTCAATTCTCTCAATTCACTAAGGCAGAAATCTACGCTGGCAGGCCACGTTGTTTGTTTGAGTCATTAAATTATTAATTTCTTGGCTATGGACTGTATGTGCTTCACACAACATAGCAAAAATTCTGCCATTTTTCATCATGCTGTCACTATTGTGAATTATTTGTTATGAAATGTAAGATCTTTATCAATTTTTAGAACTGAAAATACAGCACATACATAAACATACTATAGAAGGCAGTGCATTTGTATTGAAGGAATGCATTTTACTTGAGTCTGTGGAAAAGAGTTGGTACTCTGCATGGTAGGTCTTTATAAACATTACAGTACAAATACTTTCAAACATTATTGCTTCTGTAAGCTCTTTAAATTACTCAGTTTTGTGCTACATGGGAAATCACTGTTTCAGCCTGTGTTTATGCTTAGTCTTAAACCTTGGATTTAATATAACTTTATATTTTGATAGTGACAATTAGTTCAGTGAGAAATGCATGTATTTCTTACTATTTCTGTCTGAAAACTGTGTGAAAGAGATGAACACAGAGGTTAAGTCTGCAAAGTTATCTCCATTGCTTCATGAAGTTCTGTAGAAGACTTCTTCTGTGCTTGAGAAAAGTTCTGCTCTTCTGCTGGAAATTATTTCCCCTTTCCTTTTCATTACTTCCGGGTTCAAGGAGATAAAAAACTCATTTCCAATCAAGAAAAAAAAAAAAGAAAAAAAAAAGTTGTTAAGTTTGTCCAAGACAGCTAAACTGAGGACTGCTTTAAACATCTTGTTTTTAAATTGGTTTATATTTTTCTGATTTAAATTTATTCCAGGTGTGTTCTCTCTCAGACAAATATTATTGAGGTTTGAGATGAGCTTTTTAAGCCACTTCCATGGGAAATTGACTGAGTTCTGAAATGTGTCTGGCACTGGTTTAATTTCCTTTTCTCCCTTCTTCGCTTTTGTGGTATTGTAGTGAAAATGCATCTCTGGTTTATCCTACTTTTTGGTGCTGTGATTTTTGACCGGGCATGTATAATTTTTTCAGAAGTAATTAGTTGCTTTCTAAGAACAATCTAGGTTCCATGATAGCAGCAAGATTTTCACATTGATATTTCTTACCAGCAACTTATCTTTCATGACTCTGTTGGTCCTTTGGGACTACAATTTAAACAAATACTGCATTTTCTTTGCTAGTTATTAAGTAGCCTCTACCTCTGTAGCTGAATTAAGCTCAACAGCTTCTCAAATTTTAGAAAACAGTGAGAACATCATGCTTTGTACTTCTGATACCTTTTTTCTAATGTGATGCATTGAGGGGAAGATGGAAAGATACATAAAATACAAGGTGATCTTTTCCACGTAGTTTAGGTATTTCATATATCACAACGATTGACAGGCACATGATTTATGAAAAATGCTGGTAAGTTTATATGACCTTTGAAGTTCAGTACTGTATTTTTTTCGGTCTTCCTCTGGTATCAATTCATTGATATGCAGCAGAGTTGCCCTTTCCTTGTTTAGATGTAATAATATTTTCACTTTACAGTATGCTGCTTCCTGTATATATCATAATTCTTTGGATAAAAAGTAATCTGTTGAGACTTCCATTTATTTTTTTGCATAATACCATAATGTGAATCCTGCTGTTCTGCAGGGGAAATAAACACACAGTAATATGCATATTTATGTACATTTCTCATGTTGAAAAGAACCATGAATCTTTTATAAATCATTGTCCTAACCTCTTCTGATCTGTGAATAATAGTAGGAAATGAGTAGAGTATCATGCACTGTCAAGCTTTTTTCTACTCCAACTTTTTTTTTTCCTTATATATGTATGGCAATAGCAATACCAGAAAATGTGGCAATGCGTTCTTTGGAACACTGATTGAGAACTACCTGTTTTGACAAGTCTTAAGGAAACATTTGACAGCATTGAATTAGGCTCACTCATTTTGCTGGAAAAATAGGAGAGCTTTATGCAATTTTTTTTTTTCTTAGCGGAAGAGAGAAGCTGTGTTTCTACTATACAGGTTTGTGTGGTAGTTAACATGATTTTTGAAGTCATGAAGTATAGACTTCCTAAAAATGTAGTTCAGTGGGATGAAATACTTTACTGTCATTTACTCTGCTGCTGAATGGCTCAGTCTATATGGTGGATCTTGAGGAGAGTTCAGATCCTGACTGTGTGTATGTAATATATTGACTGCATACCCACTTCGTAGCAAGATAGGAACGCTAGAATGGAAACATTTATAAAAGCAAAATTGAAAGATACTTACAAAATAAATGAAATTAAGTATTCCTCATCACATAAAATGCTCCCCCCTCCAAAAATGAAATAATCAAAATAAATGCGTTTTTTATTTTGATGAAACTGTTTTCATAAAAGTTCAGTAGACCATTTTGACTTTTCCTAATTAGCAAGTAAATGGTCATTAGAGAAAATTGATCCCTTACCTGTCTTTAGTGGGAGATAAGGTATGTAGAAAAGTTTGTTTGCTCTTTTCTTACTTTAAACAATTGTTTATTACCCACATGCATGCATATGGTTGGCCATACCCCCTTAAACTTTTCGATTTTGGTATTTTCTCTTAGAAGCTAGCTTGTCGGGGTGGCACACAGGAGATTACTGCAGCATGCTTAAATAAAAGAGTCAGAACAAGGCTGGCTTTGAGATACAGGCAGAGTGTTGTATTAAGTTATTCTGCCTCAACTCGTAGCTTTTTCATGTATGTTCCTTAGCTTTGTGATAGTGGGGGATCATTTTGATACTTGTGTAGGAGAGAAGTTCAGTATGGATCAGCTGCTCTATAGAAGAGGTTAGTGGCTGTGTGGGGTGTTTAGGGGTGTGAATACAAAAGAAGGGAAAGCTTTTTATAGTGTTGTGTGTTGTCTCTCAATTTTTTCCCTGCTTAGCTGTGGCTCGGACATATGAATGTATAATGTAGGAGCAAGACTGAAAAAGAGTAATTAAAATGTTGGCAGGTTCTTTCAAAGGCTTGTGACGGTGTTTGTGGATCTTCTTTCATTTTTTATGGACTGGTATTACAAATGAGTTTGGAAAGAAAAGATGCTGTAACAATAGACCACCATCACAGCTTTATGTGGTGAAAGGTACCTTGATGTCTTACTCCAAGTATATATATATATTTTCTTTCCTGAACATCTGCTTTGGTGCCATGGTACAATAACATTTCTTTTTTATTTCTTTCCCACACTAAAAATATTTTTATACTTTTCAGAACACTATACATCCACGGCCATTCAAAACTGGATTTCATGGTCTGGTATACTGCAATTGAAAAAGCAGCAGGTACAGATGGTAATGCATTACAAGATCAGCAGCTCAGCAAAAATGATGTTCCTATTATAGTGAACAGCTGCATAGCGTTTGTTACACAGTATGGTAAGTAGAGTGTATTTTATTCAAGCTAAGATCATTTGTATAATACCTAAGTGCCCCCGGTACCAGATCCTATTGACTGAGTTTATATATTACTTAAAGTAAAACCATGCCCCTCATTAGCCTTGCCATTCTGTAATGAGATGGTGCAACTACCACATATCATAGATGTGCACTACCACATATCTGAGAATGGCCAGTTTGGGAAAATACAACTTGGTAATTTCCCTTTATAGACACTTTTCTATTTTAAATATTGCATTGTTTGTCTTATGAAGCTCAGCCTTGGGGTCCACTGCCCCAGTGCAGACAACTCAGCTCAGAAAACAAACTCTGCAAACCTGTAAAAGTTGTGGTCTGAACACATCTTGGAAGTTGGCATTAACTGTGGAGTTAAGTTCAGTCTTAGACTGCTGTTTCTTCAGTGAAATAACCTAAGGATGTGTAGTGGTTACCATTTATTAAAGTAATTTTTGCCAACATAATTTTACATGGCATTAGGTTACATGCTGATGATGTTTCTGTCCTTTTACTACTGCAAATTCACAGAATCACAGAATGACAGGGTTGGAAGAGGCCTCCAAGACCATCGAGTCTTACCCAGCCCTAACACCTCAACTAGAATATGGCACTGAGTTCCACATCCAATCTTTTTTTAAAGATTTCCAGGGTTGGTTACTCCACCACCTTCCAGGGCAGATCATTCCAGTACTTTATCACTCTTTCCATGAAAAACATTTTTCCTTATATCCAACCTACATTTCCCTTGGCAAATCTTAAGACTCTGTCCTCTTGTTCTGTCAGTTGCTGCCTGGAGAAAGAGACCAACCCCCACCTGACTACAGTCACCTTTCAGGAAGTTGTAGGGAGTGATAAGGTCACCTCTGAGTCTCCTTTTCTCCAGGCTAAACAACCCCAGCTCCCTCAGCCGTTCCTCACAGGGCTTGTGTTCCAAACCCCTCGCCAGCCTCGTTGCCACCTCTGGACGCATTCAAGCGTTTCAACGTTCTTCCTAAACTGAGGGGCCAGAGCTGGACACAGCACTCAAGGTGTGGCCTCACCAGTGCCGAGTACAGGGGGAGAATGACCTCCCTGCTCCTGCTGGCCACACAGGCTATCAGGAATAGCCTGATCCAGGCCAGGATGCTGTTTGCCTTCTTGGCTACCAGGGCACCCTGTTGGCTCATGTTCAGCTGCTGTCACCAGTACCCCCAGATCCCTTTCCTCCTGGGCACTGTCCAGCCACACCATCCCCAGCCCATAATGCTGCAGAGGGTTATTGTGGCCAAAGCGCAGGACCCAGCACTTGGACTTACTAAACTTCATCTTATTGGACTCTGCTCGTCCATCCAACTGTTCCAGGTCTCTCTGCAGAGCCCTCCTCCCTTCCAACAGATCGACACATGCTCCCAGCTTAGTGTCGTCTGCAAATTTACTGATAAAAGATTCAATAGCCTCACCCAAGTCATCAATAAAGATATTGAATAAAGAACTAACCCCAGCACAGACCCCTGAGGGACACCAGTGGTGACTGGCCACCAGCTGGATGCAGCGCCATTCACCACCACCCTCTGGGCCCGGCCATGCAGCCAGTTCTTGACCCAGCAAAGAGCTTTGCTGTCCAAGCCCTAGGCTTTTCCAGGAGTGTGCTGTGGGAGACAGTGTCAAAGGCCTTGCTGAAATCCAAACAGACAACATCCACAGCCTTCCTTGCATCCACCAGGTGGGTCACCTGGTCATAAAAGGAGACCAGGTTGGTCAAACATGACCTACCCCTCCTAAACCCATGCTGGCTGGGCCTGATACCCTGGCCATCCTGTATTTCCTGCATGATGGCACTCAGTATAAACTGCTCCATTACCTTTCCAGGTACTGAGGTCATGCTAACTGGCATATAATTACCAGGATGCTCCGTCCTACACTTTCTACCATTTTTGTGAATGGTAGAATTCATGAATTCATGATTTTTTTTTTTGTGAGATTGCTACATGCATATCAATTCTGTACAAATCTCTCTTTGGTACAAATGTGCCTGTAACCTCTGTCATTATGAGAGTACTTGATTTCTATTTGAGTCATTGAAGTTTAACTAAATAACCTTTGGATATGGCAACACTACATTATTGTAAATAGTGGTATTGGGGTTACACCTACTGCCTAAAAGTAAGAAAAGAAGCTTTTGCTAAATTATTTTTAATCATTAGCAATAGAAATAATTCTAAGTATAATTTGCACCATTTAATTTACTAAATTGTTAAAGCAGGGTAATTTTGTCTGCTGCTTAGAACAATTTGTGTAGTCTCAATTAAAATTCAGTTTCCTAATGTCTTTTAAATCAATTAAATCATTATCAAAAATATGCTTTTCAGGATCAGCATTAGTAGCTGTTAAAATGCTCAATTGAAAGCTGAAGGAGTTATTTGTGTGCATTGCTTGCATGCAGACATCTTTTGTATCATGATTGTAAAGATTCTATCTTTAGCTGTAGTCTGCAGAAGACAGATGCTATTGCGGTCCGGGGCTGTTCCTGACAGAAACAACACAAAGGCCATACCAAATGGAAGTGCTTGTGGGCATTACAGGAAAGGTGCACTGTAAAAACATAAGATATGATTTCACAGGTTTTGAGAGAGTATTTAATTTGACAGATATATAAGAAAAGCATGGTTTTGCATAAAGTACCGTCCTCTTTCTAGATATGTGAATGCAGAAATCACCTCTACAAAGATAAATAGCACTGTGCATCTATGCCAAACTAACTCAAGTTTTAAAAAACAAAAGTTTTGACTACAATAACATATGCAGTGATTGAAGGTAGTCATGACTCTGTTTTAAACTATACATTTTCTTTTTAAGTTGACTTTAGTTGTTTTTGTATTTACGTATAAGAATAGTAGCTGACTGATGTCTTACATGAGAAAAATCAGAAAAAAGGGGTATTTTCTACTAATCTTGAGGCTTTTAAGAATGAAATATTTCAGGGTGGATGAGTGCAATGATACATTGAGTCTTACACTGAGTTCATCTGTAAAGTAATAAGATAAAAGGAGTTTTCTCATGAAAGCAGCTGTGTTTTATGTGTAATATAATACCTGTCATCTAAACAACTTCTCCTGACTGTGCCTTTTGAAAGTACTGTTTTAGGAAGTCCTGAAGAGATTTGGGGTTTTGAAATGCCTGTAAAATACTTTTGAAATAGTCATCCCAGTCTTGCTTACTATTATGATGAGTATTTTTGCAAAGAGGTCTATCTGGGTTTAGGAAGACTTCGTAGTGTTTTTACCAACAAAATGAGAATGTGTAAAAGATCAGAAAGATTTTGTTAGGAAATGCAATGTGTTTGGCAGCCACATATAATTTTCAAATAATGACATCTGGAATTTTTAAAAGAATTGTTAATATATTCATTTATTTTTCTCTCCTGCATTTTTCTTTCTTAGGTTTAGGTAGCAAGCAAATCTATCTTAAGAATGGCGATTCTTCCAATGTGGCTGAACTGCTGGAGAGCTTCAAAAAAGATGCAAGAAGTGTTAAACTAAGAGCAGGAAAACATCAACTTGAAGATGTGACTGATGTACTGAAAAGTTTTCTTTCTCAAATAGATGATGCACTTCTCACTAAAGAACTTTATCCATTCTGGATCTCTGCATTAGGTAATTTATTCAATGACATTCAATACAATAAAGGTTATATGTCAAATTTGAGGGGGTCGTTAATTTACTTACCCTGTGCCAGCCTCTGTTGTTTCATAACTGACAAAACAATGTAGTGAGGAAAAAAATATTTAGGACATGGCTGCAATAGACTCATGTTAATCAGAGATGATTTTTATAAGGTTCTTTTAAAATTTTAGTTTCTATATTGCAGTATTTGCAAGCAGCAAGAAACAAGGGGTTTCCCTGCCAAACTGTGCTATAAAATTGCAAGCACAGCAGTAAGAGTTACATAGGAAATGCTGACAGAACATTAATTCCTGTCTTAATGCATTGGAGTCATATAGGCATATTTACATTGTGGCACATTTTGTCTTTTAAAAAATATTAAAAATGTATTCCTTTCTGATTTTAGTTAAGTTCAAATATATGGATGTTGCTTTAATATGAGCCACTAGACTTTCAGGAAATTAAAATATTATCGATATTACACATTTTCGACGTTTCAACTCAATTTCAGAAACGAGAAGAAAAACTACTACTCAATTTCAGAAACTAGAGGAAAAACTACTACGAGTTTATTCAATTTGCACATGATTAATCTCATCAGAAACCAGAAAAGGTTCTGAGGCAGTTTAGATTTAACTCAGCTCTTTTTAATGGTGTTACAGTGATTCCTCTTCCTAATATGCACACGTGGCTATGTGAAAGCTCTCTTTCAGCTTTACAACAGAGAATCCTGTCCTGTTAAGTGGTATAGAAGGTACTTCTAGGAAGACTAAAACATTTAAGAAAATAAATTGGAAGATCCTTAAACTGTTGTTTTGTTACTTATTTTTTTTTCCAATTACCAAAGAAGCCGAAACATACTCAGTAGTTAGTGGAGAGCACCATCAGTCAGCCAGAAGAGTTCTGTACTTTCTTTTCAGAAACTTGAGAGAAACAAGGAACTGAGAGAGAAAAGCTAACTAACTAAATCCAATCTACATTAACTTTGCATATTCCCTGAGCATAAAGGGGTGTAAGCAGCACAGGGAGGCAGACTTGAGAGCTGTGCTTGTGTTTCAGATACTGTCGTTCTCAAAAATGGAATTCCTGCCATCAGCCTTGCCATTGTTCAGCTATATGTAACTTGGTACAACTTATTTACCAACCATTCCTCCTTGCTGTCCTCTAATCCATTGTATATATACTTAGATCCTTAAACTACTCTGTGCTTTCAGACACTTTTCCAGTAAATATTTAAAATACGAAAAAATGTTTTCCTTTCTCATTGCTGGGAGCTCTTAGAACTACATTTACATTTGTGTATATGCAGTTGCACTCACACGTGTACATGCACAAACTACAGATTAAATATGCTTTGAAAGACAATCCAATTGCTGTTCTGGGCTTTAGTCTTAAGTGGTGGCAAATGGTGCTTGAATGTAGAACTGTCCCTCTTTATTGGTGTTTCTGTGAACTGGTTTACAATAATAGACATTTCTGACAGTATATTGTCAGCATTGCCTTTATGAAGAAGAGGTTGATTCCTTAAATAGTAATTTTAAAAGACTAGATGATGCTGATATAGCTAATGAGAACTGCTGTTGGTTATTAGTGTGCATTGTTATTAATGCTCAATGATTATTATTTTCTGGCAGATACACAGAATGAAAAGGAACGTGTGAGGAAGTACAGAGCTTTTATTCAGAGTCTTCCATCAGTCAATAGAGCAACTTTGGCTGCTTTAATTGAACATCTTTACAGGTCATTGCAAATAATGTATTGTAGCAGAGAAATTCTTATAATGTGTTCTCAGTATAACTCTACCATATATAAAATGTGTCTTGTTTCATTAACTAGTAATCACAAAAGCTAATCTAGTTGCAGCAATTAATTACATTTGAATTCCTTTAATTGATAATGTGTTTTTTCTTTGGTTGGATTTTAGCAGTAGGTATCTATAAAAATCAATGGATTGGAGCAGCCTTACAGGGAGAGAGGGCTGCCAGTAAGGTAGTAGCAGTCCAAGTAGGGTAATTTTTGATGTAGCTTCTTTATGCAATTTCATTTTACTCCAGTCTGCTAGTCTTCCAGAGGATTGTTGCAAATGGTTCTTGAAATTAAAATATTTTTTTCAGTGAAAATGTCCTTCTCCACAATCTGTTTTGCACATAATAACTTTGAGAATTACCTACCCCTTCTGTTTTTCATCAGTGCTTCATTTTACAACTGAGGTAGTGCTAGAGAATATCCAAAATACAAAATTATTTAAGCACCAAAGGTCATGACTTATTCTGAGATCAAAGAAGGGGCAGAAAGTGTGTAAAAAATATGTGACAGGATGATTCTGAGGTGTCATGGTTAAATAGTACTGGTCTATATTATATCATCTATCGAACAAGTCAAATTATATTTCTGGTGAATTGCAGTGAGTCTAGAATGTGTGGAAACTTCTCTTTACAGGACGTTGTATTCAGAAATTGTGTTACGTAGCCAGGTGCATAGCAGATGTAATTTTAAAATATTTATGTGATTGGGGCCATTATTTGGATAAAGATTGTACTACATATTGTGCTTAAAAACTTTCTACACATATCCAGTTAGAGATATTATTATGATGTTGCATCTGTTTTGAAAGTAGTATGAATTCATGCATTTAACAGCCAAAATTCAGTTTCAAGTGTTTGCCTCTAAAAGAGGACATGTTACTGAACAACATCTGAACATCAGAAAAGTTCTGATATGAAAACTTTACCCTCGGGATAGGAACTAAAAAGGAGCTAATTTCTTTCCACATTTTGTTTGGTCTTTGATCTCAAGTTTTTGGGATATACTGACATTACATAATATAGTGAATCTGTATTTAGCATTGGATTGACCTCACCTGGGGCACTGTGTGCAGTTCTGGGGTCTGCAGTTAAAGGATGTTAAGGTGTTTGAATGCATCCAGAAGAAGGCAACAATGCTAGTGAAAGGGCTAGAAGAAATCCCCTGTGGGAAGTGGCTGAGGAGTCTGGGCTTTTCTGCTTCAGAGAAAAGGAGGCTGAGGGGTGACCTAATTGCTCTGTACAGCTTTCTGAGGAGGGGAAGGGGAGAGGGGGGCACTGAGCCATTCTCCCTGGTGTCCAGTGGGAGGGTGCATGGAAATGGTTCAAAACTGCATCCAGAGAAGTACCAACTTGACTCTAGGGAGCATTTCCTTACTAAAAGGGTGGTCAAACATTGTTAACAGGCTTTTTAGAGGGATGGTGTATGACCCAAGTTTGTCAGTGGTGTTGGACAGTGCCCTTAGCAACCTGCTTTAGCTTTTTGTCAGTCCTTAAGCAATTCAGCAGTTGGACTAGATAATTGTTATAGATGCCTTCTAACTCAAGTATTCTGTTCTGGTTTTATTGTTTTCTATTCTTAATAGTTTTGATATTACTTGAAATGAAGTTAGAAAGTTTTCATTTCTGTAATGAGAAATAAAGAATGTAAGGAAATATTAAATAAGTAATAGTACATGTTTTCATTGCATTTAATGTAGTTACCTTTTTTGAAGTGCTCTGCATATTCTGTAAAGGAGTAGCAGACAATCAAGGAAACAATGAAACTGTCTAAATATGTTTATTTTTCCTTTAACAGGGTGCAGAAGTGTTCTGAAATTAACCAAATGAACCCTCACAATTTAGCCATGGTGTTTTCCTCATGCTTATTTCAAACTAAAGGCCAAACTAGTGAAGAAGTCAATGTAATTGAAGATCTAATTAAAAATTATGTGCAACTTTTTCACGTAGGTATCTTTATATGTATCCTAACTGCTCAGATGTTAGAGGTTCAAAAACTTAAAAATCTGCTTTAAAATGGTCTTGCTACTCATTCAATGATCTGAGGATTTACAGGGTTTTTGAACTCTAATTCAGTGGATGTTTTTCTTGGCCTGCTTTATATTTTATTTCCCAGTTAGTTTAACCTGTGTAGGAAAGACTGTTTATGGAATGATGTAACTTACTGTTGTTTTCCAAAATGATGCTCATTCTCCTTGCCATCAAAAGCATACTAAATTAAGAAAATTTTATGATTATGACTATTAAAAATAATGCTTCTAATTAAAATTTATGGGCCTGGTCAAAACTGAAGCATGGAAGGACTTTTTGTTCTTAGTCTCTAAGCTGTGATTACAATTTGTTTTCTTCCTTAGACCGAGAAAAAATGTTAAATCCAATTGGGTAGAAAAGCTACAACTAGAAGCAATTCATATTAGCCATTTTGATTGGGAGTTGACTGTTTTGCAGTTTTTCATTGATTCCTCTCTGTTTCAATGTTTTCCATGAAGTTTATAATACTGAGTCCCACCAATGAAGAGCTGTTTCTGATTGCTAGAATGTTTTGCATACCTGCTTCTATGAGAACATGATTGACAGTATTGGCAATTGTTACAATATTATTAATCACTCCAAAATTTTTTATTTATACAGATAAATGAAGAACAAGTCAAACAAATGGACATAGAGAACAGTTTTATTACAAGGTGGAAAGACACTCAGGTAAGTGTCCAGTTAGGCATGAGTAAAAGGGAGTGAGGCCTTAACATCTCTGTACTTAGGTGTGAGTGCTCCTCGGTTCATCACTGAGACAGCATCGCCTGAGGCACTGCACAGTTGCAGAGTCATGCTTGAACCAGGTGCAAGATAAAGTGGCTCAGCTCACGGTCTTGCTCAACCACCCTCATCAGTTCTCCACAGCAGTTTTCCACAGGCTTCCAGTTACAGTTAAAACTAATGATGTGGTGCAATTGAGTGATGTATCAGCAGCACTGTAATCATATCAGTGTCATGGGTAAATGGCAACTTAGGCCTCAAGCAGCTATAATTAAGAATTGTAAAAATTCTTTACATTTAATGACTGATAGTCTGACATCGTGGCAGCAAAATGTGTGCATATACACAGGAAAATCAGTGATGTAGATACTTATTACTTTGGAATATGTAGGTTGCCACAGTACTATTATCTCTGGTGATGCAGAATATTCAGAGAACAACTGAACTGAATTTCTGCTGAATTACTCAATGTTCACATGTCTGAAATGTCACTGAAGTTCTGTTCCAGGTGGCACTTCATTAGTCGCTTTTCATTTTCTGTCCACCATATACTTATGCCAGCTGTTGCAGCAATTTACATCACATTTTCTCTCCATACGGTTGTTTATATGAGCCCAGTGGAAATCATGTGTCAGCTTCATTCTTATTTCCAACCTTTTTCTGTAATATCATCTGAAAAGCAAATTTTATAACTAAATAAGCTTTTTTGAGTCTGTGCCGCTATAATTAAGCAGCTTTCCTCAAAGTAGCTTTGTAATGTTTTTCCTCAGAAATGTTTCCATTAGTTTTCTATTCTCAAAGGCTAAACTAACTTAAAGGTTGCTGTTTTTCAGAATGTTAATGTTCTTTAAAATTCAGCACTGCCAATTATTTTTCTATAGAAATGTAATCTTAGCTTCTGGAAATTAGTCCAAATGTATCCCAAAGCTCAAATGCTTGTATATGTGTGTGTGTGTATATATATCTATGCATATATATGTTTTTATATACTTTCCTTAAACTTTTCCTCTGTTTGTAGTGATATATTAATACGTAGCATCACTATCAGTACCATTCTCAAAAATGAAGACACAAATTGCTATCTTAGTGTTAATTTGATTATTAATTATTTATATTTTCCTATTTATAGAATGGTACACCTGATAGGTCTCTGTTTCTGCCTTAATTTTTCTTCCTGATAGGTCTGTGTTTCTGCCTTAATTTTTCTTCCTATGCTCTGATCATCACTTATTTTTTAGGAAATATTTTTTGGTACTTGACTGAGATGAATTGCAATCTTTTGAAGATGCTTGTGACTATACTGAAAGGGAATTAGAGCAGGCAAAATGTGAGACATTTTTAACTTTAGAAAAATAAAGTAATTTCTCATCCATGAAGATAATTTTATTGCCATAGATGAGAAAACCTAGTTAAAATGGAAAATATTATATCCCTTCTCATAAATCACATGTTTCCTCATGGTCATAAAATGTTGGATTTACTGCCTTTTTGATTTCTTTCTGAGTTTTATGTTAGACATTCTTAAATAACATTTGTTAGTATAGAGTATATGAAACTATTATATGTCATAAATTTGTTTTATCTGATTATTCCACATTAGCATTGTGTGTAAAATCTAGCCTTCACTCCAACAAATATGAAGAGCTATATTTAACAGAGGTTGATATCAAGAGCATTTGTTTTAATTCCTTCTTTAATTAGGTTGTGACAAGTTTTCATTGTGATTAAGAATCATACAGTATTGTGGTAGTGAATTTTTATTTTCTTTATGGCATGTGGCTATGTGGCTGAAATAGTCTGTTATTTGTAATTTTTATCTCACTTTTAACTAAGTCATTTTGGGGTTACAGTCCTTTTTCATTATTTTAAATTCTATTCATCTGTTTTGATTCTGAAGTGAACCTGACTAACCTCCAAATCAGAGTTAGGCTTCAGGCAGTTTAAGATATTAAGATACACTCATGTCTCAGACTTTGTAGTCTTAAATGTAAATTTAAAAATTCCACTTTTGCCATGTTGCCCTTAGTTTTCCTGCTCTTGAACGTATATTTGTAAATTAATGGTAATTTTGTTTGTTATGATTCTGTTGGATTTGTTCAGGGTTTGGATTTTTCTCCTGAATCAGTGAATAGGTATTTTTTTCCCTTACACTAGTTAAATTATTGCACTTTCCTTACTTAAAATGTTAATTTTTAACAATTAAATTTTTTTTTAATTTTTTCTTTTTAGGTTTCCCAGGCTGGAGATTTGCTTATTGAAGTTTATGTGGAAAGAAAGGAGCCAGACTGTAGTATTATAATCAGGGTTAGTGAATAAAAATGATACAGTGATATTATGAAGCTCTTTTTCTTGAAGTATATCAGATTTATTTTAATACTTTTTTTGTATAAGTACATAATGAAAGTATTAATTTATGTTTATCACTATTCTTTTAAATATTTTGTTTTAGAATTTGCTGTGTTGTGCAGATTATGTATGGACTGATTATTATGCATTTTTGCATTTTTAAGAAAAATTTTAAGAGAACTGGTCCAATTTTAATGCAGAGATGTCCTGATTAAGTTTTACTATAGTATACAACAGTATAAATTCTCCCAACTCCACATGAGCAACATGAGCATTAACAAGTACACAATGAATGTTGGTTTATTTTGATAGTTCAGGCCATCAAAATGACATTCCCCCTTTCTTTTTGTCTGTGGCTTTCTTCTTTCTTTGAGTGTTAAGAAACGAAAGCTTGTTTGGTTTGTATAATAAATAATACCTATATAAATATTTAGATAATTTATAAATATAAATATTTATAAATAAATAAATATGATAGAGATTGTTGAGCTTTTTATTTAATAGTGTATTTAAACACCTGCATCTCCGTGTAATAGTATTTTGTTATTTTTTATTACACATCTCTTGTTTTGTTTCCTTTTTTGTTCTGTTCAGCATATCACTCTTAAACAGTTTTGTTTGCACACATGTAGAGTATGTAGTATACATAGATAGACATATGCACACAAGACCTGCTTTTTAAAATAGGAATAAAAGTGGGAATATGCTTTGCTAAGATTTTAAAAAAATGGTGCTTCTCCATTATTTATCTTCCCACACCCAAGAAAATATATCAAAGCTTTTTTTTTCCCCGAATTTTTCTGGGGTAGAGAAAAGGAATTTAAAGCTACCAAGTTAAGAGTCATCTTAAAAATACAACTTTAATCTCATGGAACAAAATAAGGAAAGACTGCTAGAATCTGATAGATACTTTGTGGTTTTCCAGCTCATATATTTACTGATTTTTAGTTGGTTTTTTTTGTTTTTTTTTGTTTTTTTTTCCCTTAGGGCAATTGCAGGGAGGAAGACTTTGAAAAAATATATCAGAAATCAGTAGTTGAAATGTATTATAACTGACTCAATTTGTATTACAGGTATCACCTTTGACGGAAGCAGAGGAATTAACTAATGATGTTTTAGGTATCAAAAACATTATTCCCAGCAAAGATGATATCTGGACTGCTTTTGAAGTACTTGAAAATGGAGAATTAGGTTAGTGATACTTAAATTTATTCATGTCAATTAGCTTTTAATATTTTAATTTTTCAATACTTAATATCATCGAAAGCTTAGTTAAAGACTTTATGGAAACAAAAAATAGCCTTCATGCCGATGTTTTACATTTGGTTGTTGTGGCATCTGCATGACTTCTTTCTTCACTTTGCCAGAAATGGTGTGATGGATTGTTCTAAACTGCTTATAAATTAGGGGGTGAGAAGATGGGCTTTATATTACAGTGCATTGCAGTTCATTAATCAGCTGTGGAAAAGCTGGTCTTAAAATAAGTCTTAGAGGAAAACCCTATTTTCATAAGAATTTCAGCACTTGGTTTTATAAGCAATAATGCTTTTCAAAAAATTAAATGAGAAAATACATCATACTTAGGAGAAAGAATCTTTTCTGTTTTGTTTATTCAAGTATTTAATGTACATACGTGAAAAAAGGAGGCATAAAGTGTGTAATTCTTTACACATTTTAAAGTATGTTTTGGCAAGTGGCATTATGGTGCATCTAGCAGAATCTTGAAAAATTTGTTTGAAATATGGTTCTGCTGCCCACAAAAGCAAATGTCACATGGCCACAATATTCATAAATGGTAAAGATGTTTTAACATTGGGAATACTTTATACATGCTAGAGCATGTTTAAAATGCTGAAGAATTTTATTGTTAGAGGTTCCTAAAATAATGTAAAGTAATAGAGATTTTTTTAATTAAAACATTTTTGATGAATATTCCTTAAGGTAATCTTAGGGAATATATGGGGATAGAAATACACAACATCTGTTTGCATTTCCTAGTAAGTTGCTGCTCTTAACTATTCTCATGTTACAGTGGCCTTTGGACTTGTTTATTTCTATAGTAAAGATACCTATTTTCAAGTCAAGAAAAAAATAGCAAAGTGGACAAAATAAGACTACTAAATATTATTCTAATATGTTTTGATTAGTTTTGTTGTACTTGATTTTCAGATATGCTTACAATATTTCCTTCAGTTTTACTAAAATTACTTATATACTCAGTCTTGAGCCTGGCAACATAAAAGACTAGAATGGAAGTGTATTCTCCCTTTCAACTTAAAATATCCTGATCCCTCTTCACATTTTACATCTTACAGGTGATGGTGTATAGAGTTGTAATACTGTGTTCATTTCCAGATTCATAGGTGCGAGTGACAACTGACAAAGAATGTTAGCATCTTTAAAACACCTTTAGAAGAGTCCTGATAGTTCCTACAAGTGCAGTACAAATCACATTTTTTTAAAATGGAAAAATGATAAATGGAAAATTGAATAGATAATAAATAATCAAAAAAAAAAAAAGAGTTTTATTTTCCTAAACTCGATATATGACACTTACAGGAACATGAAACTAAACCAGTTATGGCCAAGAGAACATAAAAGTACATAAACAGATAGACCCCACAACAGCTCCTTGAGGTATTTGGGTGCAACAACTGATAATTTTACTGGAGTTTCAAAATGTTGCCTGAGCTAATGACTATGGAAGGCAAACAAAATTAAGCTAAGAGTGAGACACTACGGGCTCTACATAACACAATAAATATGGGCAAGACATTAGAGTGTATCCTACTGAAAGAAGAGTTTCCAACACAAAGTGGAAATGGCACAGCAGTGTATTAAATCCAAAACAACCAACGAAAAAGTAAACTAAGTCCTAATTCATCACCTGACTCCTGTTAGTAGAGACCGTGTTGATGAAATGCCTTCTTCGTGGATCCCTTTCTGGAGGAATCAGTGCATAAGAACAAGTGAATTATTGTTTCAAAATAAAAATAATGTTATGGTAAAGAGACACTCAGGTAGACTGATGTGATCCTATGGCTGAACCTAACAGGTTTGGAGAGGGTAGGAACAGAGCGAAAATTAGTTCTATAAAGTCTTTGGTTCAGAAGTGACACCTGAGTCTTCACTACTGCAAGTTGATTTCACTACTGTCATTTGACAAACACCATGTGAGGCATTTACAAATTAGTTGAGATTCTGACACATAATGACAAAAAAAAGGTTTGCGTATTTGTTTCAAATGTACATCAGTAATCACAGTGTCTTTCTGATAAAAATTGATTTTCTGCTTTTTTTTCCTGCTGTGGTCTGCTACCTGTCCAGTGCATCGTGGTATTCTGCTTGTTGTACTCAACCCTGAATTTTTTTACTCTTTAAGTTTTTATTTTACTTTTTAATTTATAGTGTCAGGAAAACAACCCCTGAGAAAGCAAGAAAATTAGAATCATATTTTCTGGAAAGTAATTTTCTACTAATAGTTAATGTTGTTTAAGGTGAAAATGTCTGGTTTAGGATATTTACTAGCATATGATGACCTAAGTGAAAGAAAGAGTAATTGAATGTATATGTTGACTGCTCGCTGTTCAAAATATTAGAATTGCAATATTAAAGAATCAGCTAAATTATTTGCATATAGAAAAGTTGCAATAATTGATGATTTTATCAAACCTAATGCAGAATATTTAATACCATATGCTTTTACAAAATAGGGTGTACATAATTTTTTTTAATAATATGTGATTGATGGATAGTTCGTAAATGAGGTGTGTTGCCAGTAAAATAGCTAATGGTTTTCAGCATGATGATTTATGTACCGTGTAATCCATGATGACAGATGGTCTTAAATGTAACTATAAATAAAACAGTAGGTGTTTACTGTGGGAGTGCTGGTGTACTAGGAAGATGTGGTGATTTTCCAGTCTCCTGCCTTTGATTTGCAATGTTCTTCTCCTTAAAGTGGATTTTCTCTCTTGTACAAAGGCATCAAGTGTTTAAGCTTTATCACATCAGAGTCCACAGTTTCCCAATAATTTAGAAGTTTGACCATTTAAAACAAAAGGGCCAGAAGAAGTGGTGTTAGTAAAGTAGGGCTGGAGCTGCTTTCTATAGAATGGTATTCTTGTTAGGCTGCTTTGGTGTCATGTCTGAATAATGAAATATTTATATGGGTGGTATCACAGATCTACAGGTAGTTAGGTATTTTTGCATCCCGAAATAGCAGTGTTTTTTTCTGTCACTTAAGTGGCTGCTGCTTTCTGAGGCTCTAGTGTTCAGGTGTTCTAGAAAATACGTTCTGCTAGACTGTAGTCCTGGAGAGTCCCAAAGCAGCTGTTGACATTTCATATTCATCTACCATAGCAGGAATGAAAAATGAGATTATGGCCGCATACTTTGCCCTTCAGTACTCAAGGGACATGGCTAGACTGTGACTCAACATGACAGTGTCACAGAGGTGTGACTTTTGAGGACCCATACGCAGCTCTTCTCAAGGCCTGACCCACATAAATTGGTATGCAAATGGGAACATAGATATTTTGGAAAATCTCTCTTTGGAGATAAAATGGCATTTAAACCCACAAAGCCATTGTTAAGGCTTTTGGGAGTTCATGAATTGCAGCAAGTGCTTGCTGCTGAGCAGGTGGAAACCTTCAGGGATGTGAATGTGTCTTTCCCCACTCACATCTGTTGCATTAGGCTGTGCTGTTCACGTGACACTCAGATTTCTGCTGGATCTGGTAATGCAGATTTAGGGACTATTTGTAAGATCTTTTCTGCCTTCATTTGGTAGGTGGACTGTGTTTTGTATGGAGTACTGTGTGGGCTTTCTTGTCATTGCAGTTTTTAAATTCTGAGCTAGTTCTCACAGAGTTCCTCTTCTAGGATGGATGATGCCTATCAAAATATGTGTATTTGAGCATCTGAAGTTTTGGAGTGCACACATACAGTCTGGTCATGCCTTCAGTGGTAGTTTAATCTCGTTGCACTTTTTGTACAAGATTGAAATGCACAGGTGCAAGTTTGGATATTCTCTAACCACAGCAACAGGGAGAAGACCTAGTAAAACCACATGCTTTCCCCTCTAGTAAAAAGAATCTAATGAAACCAGGAGTCTGTTTCAGTCTGCTTGGATCAATAACAGACAGTATAATCCATGTCAGTTGGAGGCATTTTTTTTTCACTGTGATCACTCCAAATTCTTTGGTTCTTTGATTGCAGAGAATTGGTAGCTATGGTGTTTCATTTTTGTATTGAGTGGAGGTCAGTAAGGCACAGTATAGCTGAAGGCCTCCGTTCTGTTTGATCATATTTAGGCATGCCTTGTAATAGGTCCTCACTTTTGTACTTAGTTTGAAAGCATTGCTTTAGTGTCTTTACATTAAAAATCTAACAGTACCAAATTGTCACTGAACATTTGGCTATGGCTTGTTTAATTTTATATTCATTACCTGTGCAAACACTGCCTGCAAAGCATTGTCATTGAAGTGCCTAATTGTCTTATTTTGAAAGCATTATTTTTCTTCTGTAGCTCAAAGTCAATGAGACCTTGTTGTGTACAGGCAAATGTAACTTGTTAGGGCCTCCAATATTGTGGAGTTTTCTCTATAATTTAAATTCTGTTTTTTTCTGTTTTGTTTCTTTGGCATTTTTCAGAACGTCCTCTGCATTATACAGAGAATGTACTAGAACAAGTTCTTCACTGGAGTTCACTACCAGAGCCTGGAACTGCATATCTAATAATAAAGAGATTTCTAACAGCAGACATGGTGAATCTCTACAGTGGTATGTAATTTTTTTTACTTAGATATTTTACATGGAAATATGAGGATAGGAATTGTTTTCAGTGGAGCAAACTGTACCAGAACAAGTAAATAACTGCTACTTCATAAAAATTACAAATTTACAGAGGGTTGTGGTGACTCCCTATGAAAACACAGAGATTATGGATGTTTGTTTCTACAAACTATAAGCTCTCCCACTGAAATATAGAACTATACAGAAATTCTGCTGTCAGTTCACACTTGGTGAACTTATGCTGTGAAGCGTGAAACTGCTCTTATCTAAGACTTACTGTTCAACTATATTTGTATAACTGTGGTATACTAATAGAAATTTCTATAATCTATTCTGATGCCTCCAAACTACAAAGCTAATTTCACAGAATCATAGAATCTTCTGAGTTGGATGGGACCCAGAAGGGTCACCAAAGTCCAACTTCTCTCTTTACACAGGACAGTCCCAGGAATAACACCATGCGTCTGTGAGCATTTTCCAAATGCTCCTTGAACTCTCAGCCTGGTGCTGTGTCCAGTTCCCTGGGGAGCCTTTTCCAGTGCCCACCCACTCTCTGGGGAAAGCTTTCCTGATACCCATCCTAAACTTATACAACTTCAGACCATTCTGTTATCCTGACACTGGTCACCTCTGAGAAAAGATCAATGTTTTCCCCTCTGTCTCCCCTCATGAGGAAGTTTTTAACTGCAGTGGGGTCCTTCAGTGTCCTTCAGGCTGAACAGACCAAGTGACCTCAGCCACTCCTTACACTAGAGTGCTTCTCCTCAAGGCCCTTCATCATATTTGTTGCCCTCCTTTGGATACTCTCTAATAGTTTTATAGCCTTCTGACACTGTGGTGCATAAAACTACACACAAAGCTCAGGGTGAGGTCATTCCAGTGCAGAGCAGAACAGGACAATCCCCACCCTTGCTGGGCTGGTGATTCTGTGCCTGATGCACCCCAGGACAGGGTTGTCCCTCCTGGCTGCCAGGGCACTGCTGACTCATGTTCAACTTGTCATGGATCAGGACCCCCAGGTCCCTTTCAATATCATTGCTTTCCAGCATCTCATTCCCCAGTCTGTCTGTACATCCAGGTGACATGCTCATTTGAATGACATACTCAAGCAACTGAATAATTTGGAGAGTATGTGGCCTTAAAAAGGGAGCTGACACTTAAAATATAGATCAAGTATATAGTGAAAATATATGGTCTACACATTGCACCAGTCTTTTTTTTTTTTTGTTTTCCACATAATACCTGGCTTTAAGTCTCCTGTGTAATATGTATTATCTGCTTTGCAAGAATTGGAAGTTCAGGAGTTCAAAAATTATATCCTGTTTTCAAGCAGTTGAAATCCTGGGGGGCAACGAAGATGGTGAAGGGCCTTGAGGAGAAGCCCTCAAGTACAAGGAGTGGCTGAGGTCACTGGGTCCGTACAGCCTGGAGGAGCTGTCATTGTATAATGTGTGATGGTAACACATGATACCTGGTTTAATGTTCATCTTTTTTTTATCTAATGACTCATTCAAATCTTTTCTTCTCTCATACTCGGAAATGTTAATCTTTCCATTGTATAAATGTTGTCTTGATTTTAAGAAGTAAAATTTATGCTATTGTGCTTATTCTCCTGAAAGTAATGGCCTTCTTCCACCATGCTTTATTCTGGTAAAAGCATATTTCACAAATGTGAATGAACCTGAAAAAGTGCTCTGTGCATGGCTTTTATGGTTGGATTTCACTGCCAATAAATGTGTGATAGCAAATCATGAATGGAGAGAAATGGCCTATTTCATTTAAAACTTGATATATGAACTCCCATCACCTCACTAGGTATGTGTTGAGATATAATCAGAAAAAGGAATGGGTCATGAGGATTGTGTGAATCATTGCTCTGTGAAACACATAAGGATTAGGCTAGTGTCAATTTACAAATTGTAGTAAAGGAAAGATTTGCCATTATTTCCAGTCCTTCCTGTCTCCTAGATTTTACATCCATTTGTTCTCCAGCCTGTCACAGTAATTGTTTGCATCGGTTCCATTCAGTTTGATCTTAGTGTAGATGCACTGCTTTTTGACTGTTTACATTTATTAATGTTTTTTATGTTTGTTATAAAATAATTAAAACCTTATCAAATAAATCATACTGGTTTTCTCAGTAGTTTGAAAAGGAGAATTTCTGCCATATTGCGGACTTACATGTTGGTATCTGCAAACTCCACATGACAAAGTAGTCTTGTGAATCCATCACTACATAGTGTCAGAATGAGAAAATATACAGAACAAAGTCATTGGGGAAGGGATGTTCCTAGTGTTTAGGGTTCAAGGCACTTATGGTTATGGTGGGGCTCTCCATCTTGAATAGCACAAGAAATAACGGCTAGCTTGAAGGACGGAAGGGAGACCTCAATCTTTTCTTCTCTTACACTCTTTATGTGGATAACTCCTTGTCACTGGATAATAGGGCCAGATGTTCAACCACTATGATTTGAAGTATGATTTTTAAGGATGGATTCAGCCCATGTAAATGAGCAACTGGGTGGATGGATGTCCTACTTTGCAGTAAAATTAAGAGGACTGTGATCATACAATGTTTATAATTTAATTCCATTTATATTCCTTACTTTCCTGATTTATGTAATAATCTGAAAGACTAATTATTATATTTCTGACTTTGTTTTTCTGTTAATAATATCTGAGAGATTTTCGTTCTCACCACTTTTCTCCTTTTTCTTCCTGGGTGTATAATGTTGTTTGAAATTCTGTTGGTTCTATAGTGAGGCTAAGGAACAGCTCTTTTAGCCTTATTTCATTTTGGCAACTTAACACAGTCTTTGCTGTCAGTGCAGCTTTTCCCATGTTCCTTATACTCCATCCATTCTTAATTTTGATACTTGTTTCCGTCTTGTCCATTTTAAACTATTTCCTCATGTTCTGCAACTAAGATGAGCTCAGTTGTTTAGAGCAGGGTGCTCATAACACCAAGGTTTAGGTTCAATCCCCGTGTGCTGCTTTCACCCAAGAGTTGGACTCTATGATCCTGGTGGGTCTCTTCCAACTCAGACTATTCTGTGATTCTATGATCCAAACCATGTACTGAGGTCTAGACGTATGTTTTCTCTTGTACAGAAACCAACTTTCCTTTTCAAGGAAAAAAGAGTTTATTTATATTGATATGTTTCAGCAAATTTATGGTGAGTTTTCTACTTTATTCCAGCTCTTTAGTTACTTGTTCCTGACAATTTATTCCATAGCTTTTCATGCTTGTTGTAAGAACACTCTTTCAAGTACTATTCAGTGGGGCAAGATGTGCACTGTATTTTGCTATAAGAGAAACTCAGGACAGCTTAATTCTATTTCAAGACCCTTTTTCTTCTCCTTACCTAAAAATTTCTCTTATTAGAGTTTTATTTGTTAGAAAATCAAATTTTTTTGTTTGTTAAATTTACTGTAAAGTCTGTCCTTGAAATTTTTCAAGTAAGTGTTGTATAATTTGAGTGGTAAGTATTGATTTATGAGAACAGAGGCTTTGATTCAGAGATATTCTTTGAAATGCAAGCTTTCTAGACCATAGGTGGATCAATCCTGCATGGATTAAGTGTACCTACTTCCTAGTTGCAAAGTTCTGTCAAGTTTAGCTTGTTTTGTAAAGTTTGTGTCAGAAAAATACATTCTGATTAAAACATATCCCTATTGGTTTAGGTTTACTTAATGAAGTGCTAGCTTCTAAAGTATATGGAATACCATCAGTTTAGAGAATTATTTTTCTCCTCCTTCAGGCTATTCTAATATTTTTGTGAGTATCAAGTGTTTGACAGATTTGCTGTCATAGGAGTGCTGTGAAGTTTAGAAGGAGTTTTTTTCATGTTGTGAGCTGTGTGCAAAAATTTAAAATCTTCCAGCTTGGTACAGATGTGGCAGTATCCTGCTACTCTCATTAAGTACTCTGCTACTCTCATTTTGTATGGTTTTTTAAAAAAGGAAAAAAATAGAAAAAAATGATTGTGTAGATAAGAATTCATATTCTATTCTGAACTTGAAATAAATATTCTTACTGGCAAAGAGAATACATCAGTGTTTTTTTTTAACTGTGCATGTATATTTGCACTTATGACTGAGGACTTCTAAGTAATTTATGATTTTAATTGTTGAAATTAATCTGGATTTAGATTCTTATTTTTTGATATTTTATCATGAGCTGCTTCTTAATAATAGAGTTTTGACATTAGATGCTCAAAGTCTGAGTGGAGTTTTAATGAAAAAGCCCAATTGAATACTTAGGTAAGGATGAGATTTTCAATACACCATATACCCCTTTTACATCAGAGCTTTATTTCTTATCCTGAAACTAATATAGTATAAAAGCTAGAAGTGTCATTCTGTGACTCCTAAACAAGTTGGTTCAGTATTTCCTAAATAAATGAATGACCTACAGGAAGTATCTACACTTAGCTAAAAAGAATAGGTTGATGAAAGCCAACATACGGCATAAGTAGTAGGCTAGTAACGTTTGGCGATAAAGGAACTGTTAGCCCTGCTAATCTGGCTCCCTCTTCAAGGTGAGATGGTGTTGAGTGGACGAGAAGGGTACATCTGCCTACCTGCTCTTTTCTCATGTCCACAGTCTGCTTCCAGCACTATTTACCTCAGGGAGAAAAGAATTCTTCAGAATTCTGCTGAATTCTGTGTTCTGTCATAAAGACAGTAGGAATTATTGTCTTTTCATTTGTTCTTCCTCACTTTAACTATTAAAGTGCCATTTAAGTTTGAGTTTCAGTTTATATGCATGAGTCATAACAACATGGCAATGACTGTAATTATTGTTCAGAAGTTTTTGCTGGGGAGGAGTACTTACTGGGAAAAACTGATAAAGTAGTGATAAAATATATGCATATTGAGCAGAATAGGAAACTTAAAAATACCTAGAAGTGGTGGTGCAGTAGTTTATATGTACTAGTAATACTACTTTGCGGGGTTTTTTTAGGATTTTAAATTGCTGAGAATGTACTGAGAAATCTTTAACACTGAAAGCCTTTGATAGCTCTGGTATTTTTCTTTTTTGAGTAAAAACTTTCTTAGTACAAACTTAAATGCTTTATAAACTTGACTGCAGAGTTACTGTTTGGGTTTGTGTGGGAGGTAGTATTTTGCTTGAGTTTTTTATTAATTTTTACCAAATATATGCTAATTTATGTGTATTTTAACACAAACAGAAAAATCCAGACAGACTCGTAGTAAAATCCAATCTTTATTGAAATGTTTTGCCTCTCTTAAGCACAGAGATTAGAAGTATCCATGTCATAGTCTTGGGTTTAACTACACATTATATGCTGAAAGAATTCTTTGAAATAAAGTTTGTTGGTAGATTTTTTGCATGTTATCATAGAAGTGAAACAAAGAAGACTTTTTTCCCACCAATAATTAAAATAATAATGGCGTGTATATTTAAGCATGCCTTCCTTATGAATATAGAATATATTACTATGAAATACGTATTGAAGTGTAATATATAGTGTGTATATGTGTGTATATTTACATAATACAATTAATATCATTATTTTTTATATATAGCGTAATACCAAATGAATTTTACCAATGTAATTTTAGGGGTTTTACATGCATTAATACTTAAAAACTAGGAACTTCCACTGTTGTAAAATCTTCTAACAAAATGCTATTTTTTCTTGGTAGAGGAGAGTGAGAAAGGTAGCGTGAAAGCAGGCAATCTGAAGTACAAGGAAGAACCATCAAAACTACTGTCTGGAAACAAATTTCAAGACCGTTATTTTGTGTTACGGGAAGGAAACTTGCTTCTGTATAAAGATATGAAGGTACAGTAGACAAACTCTCCAGAAAACTTTGCATTAAGCTTTTTTTTTTTTTGTATGAAAATGAAAAGGAAGGCAAACGGATCAACATCTCTCATATTAAATGGCAACTTCTAGAGTCTGTGGTTGAGGTGTAAGACTTTTGTCTTGCTGTTTCACAGGTGCGTTAGTAGAAAGAGTTTGTGTGTGTTTGTCATTTATCTTTTCTAGTTACGCATTAATATAAGCTTTAAAAATTAAAAAAGCAATGGGTGCTTTGTGCTGACACTAAATTATTTGAAAACCTGCTGCAGCAGAAGTAATATGGAACTTACCCGAATGCATGTACTTTTTTTCTTGAAATTTCACACAAAGCCCTTAAAAAATGAAGCAACAGGGTTCTTGTGCATACACATCTCATGATAGAAGAGATTGTAGGAAACAGTAACTCTCAACACACTAGGAAACCATTTCCCTGTTTCCCAAAAACAATTTTCAAATGTATTCTCAGTCCTCTAAAAACTAGTATTGATAATTAGGTTAGATATACCTCAGAATTCCATAGAAGGGAGTTTAGTCATCATTAATAGCAGGACGGGTTCAATTTTAAATATTTCATGGGAGTTTTCTTAAAACAGTGGGTTTGAGTGTATGCAGCTTGTATTTAAGTATAAAGCCAAATAATATTAATCATGAACTGTATTTTCATTTTAGTTCCTATAATTTGTGGTTTAAAAAAAAAAAAAAAACGAATACAAAGTTTCAAGTGCTTTTATTTTTGCTAACTGCTGGGGTTTTTTTCCTATCCAAAAAATAGAGATGTATATTGCTGACCTTACTAAAGTACTTCTGTAAGACATATCTCTTCCTCACATAAGCTAACGCACTGTGTCTTCTTGTGAATCTGTGGATACAATCTTAATTAGAATGACCCCAGAATGTCAAAAATAGTGTCTTATAATTAAGTGCTAAAACTCAGATTGGCACATATTTAAGAATAAATTAATGTGCCCATAAAACCTTAATTAGTATCTTGGAAAGAATTTATGACAGGATTGTTATTCCACTTTATAAGATCCTTTTTAGAGTCATTCTAATTTATAAAACATTGAATTCCCCAACTCAGGAGGCACTTTGAACACTTATTTTTAAATGGCTTTACTTTTTTTTTTTTAATGCAAATGGCAATACCATTCTGATCAAATAGTATGAGTTTGTTTTACTTCCTTTTGAGAGATACTAATCTATCATGAATAATCTTGGTTTAATTTTAGTCATATTTAGAAATGAATAGTAAGAAAGCTTGACATTGCAGATGGAAAATTGTAGTTAATAAGACCACATGTTCTAATTAATTTATAAATTCTCATTAACAGCAAATTAACTTTGTATGTGCAGGTGGAGATACATTCTGTTCAATGTTTCTCTTGTTCAAGAGCAATTATCAAAAACATTGATAGTTTCCATGAATTCTGTATGGTAAATTACTGTATTGTGCTAATGGACTGCAATAATTTACCCCTTTAATGTTCTGTTGCTAAGAGATATGCTCACAGACAAAAAAATGGCTCCCTTAAGGTGCATTATTGTGAGAAGTATGCAGTTGTTTAACTTAATAGTAAGTTCTGCAGGAGTATTTTCTCATCCTGGCAGTACCCTTCTTTTGATCAGGAAGTTGCACAAGAATACCAAACATAAAACTGTTGAGTGTTTTGTTGTTCTCTAAAGTTCTCTTAAGTGTCTCTTTTCCCTCACACTGGAGCGTTAGAAAATGAGAGCTGCAGAATGGGAAATTGAGAATCCGGGGACAGTAAACACTAGGGAGTAGCTTTGTGTACTGGGATTATAAGATTTGTTAAGTTGCTTGGTGTATTTTTTTCTAAATTGAAAGCTAAAACACTTGACCTAAAAATACTAAAGGAATGCTTTTGTGTTGTGTCAAATACTAGTTTTTCTCTGTAATAGTGTGCATTTATTGTTTCCTTTCAGCACTTCCTCTTCCAGTCACATTCGGTTCTCATATGTGTCTGCTGTAGGTTGACTAAAGGTAGTTTGTTCAAGAAGGACCAAGCAAGGAACTTCAGGAGATCCTTGTCCAAGTTCCTGTGCACAGCAGGGATAGGAGCTGATGTGCATGGCTTTAATCAGTCAAAGTCTTTGAAAATCCTGAGGACAGATTGCACAGCCTTTCTGGGCAGGCTGTTGCAGTACCTGACTGTCCTCGTGGGGGAAGGTTTGTCTGTCCTTAGGTGTAGTCTTCTCACAATCTAAATAGCCTCATCTGGTCTGCTTTGTAACTTCCCTGTAGTCGCTGGGAGCTGCTGTTAGGTCAGCTCCCCTCCAGGGCAAGCACTCCAGCCCCCAGATGACTTGGTGGGCTCCTGCTGAACCCTCTCCAGATTACTGATTCTCTTTTTTCCTCAGGGACTTAAAATACACAGTCGCATAAGCAATGAGAAAAGGAGGAGAATCACTCTCCACCTACTCACTGCGCTTCTGCTAACTCAGGGAAATGAGACTGGCTTTGCTGTTAGGATACTCTGCTGGTGTATGCCCAGCTTGGCACCTACCTGCATGCTCAGGTCCCTATCAGCAGAACTGCCTCCCACTCTCTATCATGGAAGGGGTTTTTTCCCTTCTCCTGTGCAGGAGTTTGTATATATCATTGTTAAATTTAATGAGATTCCTGTTGTCCCATTTCTTTGTCCTGTATAGGTTCCTCTGAAAGTCCCAATACTGGTATTCTCCAGACACCAGGCGGAATCCTTCTGTCTCACTGGGCTGCCCTTTCCGAAGATACCAGGAAGAACAAAGCTGTGCCCTCCCCATCCCCTGTCCCATAAGAGTTAGGATATGTTATCCAGAGACTTCTGTGGGTTCTTCAAAGACATTATTTGCTTTTTTTTCATCCTGATTTAGCGGCCCCAGTGGCCTAATGGATGAAGCTCTGGGTAAATCAGGGATTGTGAATTTGAGTCAGTCAGCACAGCTTCACCAAGGGCAAGTCCTGCCTTACCAACCTAGTGGCTTTCTATGATGAATTGACTATGTCAGTGGACAAGGGAAGAGTTGCAGGTGCCATTTATCTGAAATTCTCTAAAGCCTTTGACGAGGTCCCTCACAATATTCTTTTCTCTAAATTGGAGAGGGATGGAATTGATGAGTGGATTTTTAGATGGATAAGAAAGTGGTTGGATGGTCACATCAAGAGGGTAGTGTTCACTGGCTCAGAGTTGCTATGGGCATTAGAGAAGTGGTGTCCCTCAGAAGTCCTTACTGGGACTAATGCTATTTAATATAGTCATTAATGACACAGAAGGAGGGACTGAGTGCATCTTCAGCAAATTTGCAGATGACACCA
The DNA here is from genome assembly GCF_029207755.1 of Chamaea fasciata. Lineage (NCBI taxonomy): Eukaryota > Metazoa > Chordata > Aves > Passeriformes > Sylviidae > Chamaea > Chamaea fasciata. The sequence continues at coordinate 21,603,848 of NW_027094091.1, read as the reverse complement.
AGATGAGGGTGTGGTTGATAACACCTGGAGACAGGATGCCATCCAGAAGGGCCTGGACAAGCATGAAAATAAGGCCATGGGAATCTCAGAAGGTTTAACAAGATCAAGTGCAAGGTGTTGTACCTTGTTGGGGTCAGCTAAGGGTATCAACACAGTCTGGGGGATAAACAGATCAAGAGCAGCCCTGCTGAGGAGGACTCAGGAGTGCTGATGACCCAGCCATGGGCACTCACAGCCCAGAAAGCCAAACGTGTCCTGGGCTGCATCCAGAGCACCGTGGGCAGCAGGGCCAGGGAGGGGATTCTGCCCCTCTGCTCTGCTCTGCTCTGATGAGACCCCACCTGCAGTTCTGCATTCAATACAGGAAGGACACTGACCTGTTAGAGCAAGTCCAAGGAAGACTACCAGGTAGATTAGAGAGGTGAAGGAAGGAAGGAGACCTATGATGGAAGGTTGAGAGAACTGGATTTATTCAGCCTGAAAAAGAGACTTACTTATGGCCTTCTAGTACCTGAAAGGAGCCTAGAAGAAAGATGGAAAGGCATGTTTTAGAAGGGTGTAATCTAACAGGACAACAGAGAATGCCTTCAAGCTGCGAGTGGGTTTAGATAGGATATTAGGAAAAATTCTTTACTGTGAGGGTGGTGAGGCACTGGAACAGGTTGCCCAGAAAAGCTGTGGATGCCCTATCACTGGAAGTGTTCAAGGCCAGGCTGGATGGGGCTCTGAGCAACCTGTTCTCCTGAAAGATGTTCCTGTTCATGGCAGGGGAGTTGGAACTAGATAATCTTTGAGGTCCCTTCCAACCCAAACCATTCTCAGATCTGAAGAAAATTGTCTACATTCCATTGCAGAAGTTATTTAGCAGAGGGCAAGCCCATTTCCCATCTTCCTGTCTCTTTTGAAGAGTTTGTGTTCATATATAGCACCACATCTTCATTATTCTAATTGTGTGATTTCATGTGAACCATAGGTTCTTAATCAGTCTGCTTCCCGTAATAGTGATTGGTACACTTTGTTAATGGCAAAGAAAGAGACAAAATATTTTAATGATCTGCTAGAAAGGAGAGGCACACTCCATGAAAGAAACTGAACTGTGAAATCAGTCATGTGGCATTTTCTCCTTGGCACATTTCTGATACAATAATTAGAATCTTACTTTACTTGCAGGCTAGCAAACCTGAAAAAGTGTTGCCTGTCAATTCTCTGAAGCTTTATCTTGGAGTGAAAAAGAAAATGAAGCCACCAACAAAGTAAGAAGAGAAAAGAAAATTGTCAGTGTGTAAAAAGGATTGTAGTATCATCAATAAAGGGTAGGATAGAACATTGTGGAACAACGAGAAAATCAAGAAGCCTATAGCAGTATGCTGAAATAAATTATCCCCTGTAATATTATTTGTTCTGTTCCTATATCTGTTTTCATGTTCCATGTTAACTAATCTGTGCCAGGAAATTACTTTATTGATTGGCTTTTCGTAATTTAAAGTGCATTTATTATCTCCTGTGGATATGGTCTTTCCTAGCTCACTTTGTTTTCTGGTATATGTCCTGCATGTCATTGGTGGAAACACTTTCCTTGCACCAAGTAAAAATAGAGAAGAGTAAACCAGCTAGTCATGGCCCTTACTGACAGTTCCTGTTGTTCAGCAGAGGATTTTCCTTTTTCAGGATCTTTGTTATTTTGATGTTTCTCCTAGTTGAAGACTACAGTGCCCTTTACAAACATCAGTGACTATCTCTCAGGAAAAGAGCAGTGAAAAATGACACCTGTTTTTCTCAGATGTTTCCAGTTCTTGTTCGGTCAAAGCTTTGAGATACTGAGACAATGCACATAGGATTTTATCCCAGAGGGAGTCTAGGTTGGCTGTAGCCTTTAAACAGATCTGCTTGAACTTTTCCTTTGCAGTTGGCAAATCAAAACACTCCAAAAAGGTCTGTGAATTTCAAAGCTTAGCCATGTTAAAGAAAACGTTGGTGGCTTTTTTTTTTTTTTTTTAATTCAAGTGCAGAATGAGTAGGGGATTAGTCCAAAACAGGGAGTAAAAAGATAATGTAAATGAGTCTTTTTTTTTTTTTTTTTTTTTTAGGTTTATTTTTAGTCTATTGTCAAAAGCAGAGCTTACCAAGTCTCTTCTGGGTCTCCAGAAGTGTCTGTTTGTTTCATCTCAGAGTATTAATTGTGCACCCCACTCCCTTTTTGTTTTCCTAGCAGTTATTCAATCCCTATAAAATAATGCGATTCCTTTTGTTTATAGTGCAAGCATAGCTCTTTTTGCTCTGTGACTTCCACACTGTAGTGGACTCTTTACCAACGAGTTTTATTTCCAGCACCTTTTAGAAAGCACAGCCACAGCAAAAATGAGGCAAGTAGTCAGCTGTCATCTGCAGTGCTATGCCATAACCCTTTGTCTAGAACAGAAAGTTCATTAACTGTGAATCAATTGTGAGAAAATGAGCAAAATCCATCCTCAAACCCACAATTTTATTCTGGATTTGCAGTACATGTTTAGACTTTGCAACCTGATTTTATTTTTTCAAATTAAAAGGACTTTATAAAGGTAATTGGTCTCTGCAGTTTGAGAAATATGTCCCTGTTTATGGAACTAATTTTTGAAAATCTTTCTTTCAGCTGGGGACTTGCAGTATTTTCTGAAAAACACCAGTGGTAGGTAAACATGAAATGCATGCTTGGTTTAACTTCACTGTTAACTTATTTGTTAAAATATTCAATTGCAAAATAAGGGTGTTTGAAAACTAATGGGCATTGTTTTGCTTTCATATTGAATTTTAGTTTTGCTTTTTTAACTAAAGAATCTTTCCTGATTGGTATGTTTGGTTCATCTTTTGGGTTTAGGTGTCTGGCTTCCTTCTGTGACCAGAGAGCAAACAGTAGTCATAAAGTTAGGATGATAGATTTTAATCCTCTGCACATGTTTAAAATAAAACACAGTAGGTAAAGCAATAATTTGAAGTATTTATATATGCCTCTTTTTTCTGAGAGTGTTAATAATAAATCTAGACAGCATGAATGAATGTAAAGACTATTTGAAGTAGTTTAGAAGCCTATTTAACATGTTTAACAGTAACAGGATCTCCACTGCTTTTCATATTAGTTATGTATTGTGTTCTAGGTATATATGTTGTGATGGACAACATGTGCAGATGGATTGGATGATCAGCATCTTTATGGCACAGGTACTAATCTGATCAAAAAATGTAATTTATTCTGCTGTTACAAAAATCCCATTAAATATGTATGTGTTACATATAAGATTCAGTGCCAAAGTTTCTGGAATACTTCATGTAATAAAAATGCCAAAAGATGTGTCTTAGTCCATGAAGACCAGGAATACTTTGAGAATGAGTAAGAACATTGGATCCTGGCATCATCTCCCCACTCCACCCTACTGTGCTGTAGAGAAGCTTGGTAAAGAAGGACAATTACTTCCTTTGCACAATGCTCTTGTGGATGAAATTCTGCCTGTTGACCTAAAGGGTGTGTCTGTGTGTCACAATACCCGAATGCTGCTTCTGTGCTCACTGGTTTGGATGCTGCTAAAGTAGTCGTGAAAGAAGGGTGTTGTGTTTAAAAGCATAGTGGTATGAGCTAGCCCTGTTGAAGATCTGTGCCAATATGGTTTTATTTCTCTGGTATCCGGGTTAGCTTAATTAATACTGTCAATTCATTGTGTTGCGTAGGCTTTAGCCTAAATTAAGTACTCTTCTGCTTGCTACGAGTTTGCAAGGAGGGTGTATGTTTGAGTGACAAATAACCCATTCTTGGAAATGGAGTTTAATATTTACAGTGGAGAAGTAGAAGTAAGCAAGATGGGAGGAATTCAGCCTGACATGAGACTGGAACGTAGCTTAACGTTTTAACGGGATTTTGTATCTGTGTCAGATTTTTCTTTTTCCCATGATGTTTAAGGAGCTTTGCAGGATATCACTGTGAATAAGCATTGCTAGATTTATGATTACCTGGGAGCTTTGTGTTGCATAAAGTAGGCTGAGCACAAGGCGGTTGAAATACAGACTTCTTACTGGCTTTCTAAAACAGAATCTGACTTTCATAGATAGTAGTGCTGGAAGTATAATGCATGCCTTGAAAGTAAGACTTCCAAATTCTTGTCTTATTCAGTTCCCTTAACTGAAGTGACTATTGTTGTTTCTATGGAAACAACTGGCATACATTTCATGGGCATAACATGAGCAGTGTCACAGCAAATAGGCTCAGAGGTTATTGATGTAGGAAACTTAGAAGTAACTCATGCAAGCTTGGTAACTGTTGAAGTCCTTTTGACATAAAATCACAGTGAAGGGCAGTCTGCTAGGATTCTGCTCAGACAGAGGTAGAATGTTCATTTGACAGTATAGATAAAGAACTGGGGGCCATTGCTCAATGTCCAGGGTAATTTTTCCTAACAGAAAAAAAAAATCATTAAAAAATTGCTATGAATTTGTACTATTATTTTAAAAACCTTATTCCAATGAATGAACAGTGCAGCAAATTAGCAGTACTACATTGAAAGGGTTTTTTGGTTTGGCTTGTTTTTTTCTGGAAATTGATTTTTTTTTTTTTACCAGCATTCTGGACATCAGTAAAGTTGTCAGTCTATAAACTACAAGAGAAATTATGTGCTAATGATGCAGATTTAGTATATTATTCTTATTGCAATCTACTACTTCATTACAGAGAAAATCTTAAGAATGCAATGCCTTATATTGGTAAAGCTTGCTATAAGATCTGTAAAAAGGCTTGTATGATGCAGCTGCAGACAATTATTACCACATTATCCCAGTTCTAAACCAGAAAACTGTAAATGTCAACTGAGATTATTTCTATTTAGAATTTTCAAGTTAAGACTATCTTTAGGAAAGTCAGCTTGTTTTTTTACTGTATATGTTGTCACTGTATTTGAACATGAACAGAGACTGCAGGCAGCACATCTTCTTTGCCAGTGGAATAACTTAGACTGGAAATTGAAAATACTGTAAAATTGATTTTGAAGTATTTAGACATTGATATTTAATGATCTTGTGCAATTAAGAGGTTCATAAACCAATATTACTGTGCTCCTCAGTGCTTAAGCAGAGTAAAGCTTTTTTAGTAATTAATATCAGTAAGATAGTTGTACTATTGCTATTTTTTGACAATGTTCATTCCTGTAGTATAAATAATGCAGAGTATATAAATAGCAAAGTGTAGGTACTGCTGTAATCTAGTGGCAAGAGTACTTTGATAAGGGCAATCAAGTTAACCCAGAGGTTATTTATCCTACTTTTCAAGCTGGTAAATACTAACTGTTGGACGTAGAACCAATGTTTCTTTTAGTTCTGTGCAAGGCCATCCTGAAAAGCATGATTCTTGAAATCTATTATAGTTCTGTACAAAATCTCCTAAGAGCATGCATAGCATACTTTTAGAAGTAACTAACTGGTATGAAGATGGACACAATAGTATCCTTCCAGTTTCCTTGCCTTTGATCAGCTGGAGGCACATTATACTGCCATGAGGTGCAGTTGAACAGAAGGGTCAAAACTATGAATAAATACATTTTTTATGTGGCCTAATACGTTGCTAGTATTTCTGATATGCTTTCTCAGAGTTCTATTTTAAGAAATGTTCCAGACACAGAAGGGAAATCAGGCTGCTTAACTGACAGGGGTGGTTTCCTTAGGCTTGCTGGGAATTAAGGCAGGCAGTTTTCTTCAGAAGCTGACTAAAGTTTCTCCATCACTTTCTGGATTCCGTTTGTTTGTGGTATCTTGATCCACAATGAACTGATTTTGGTTGGCAAGAGCTGCTCTTTCAGATAATACTTTCTCATTTCATTGGAAGAAAATGTTCTTAATGGTCACTGGAGAGAATTCTTATCACAGACTTCTGCGTCACCCTGGTCACACTATGTGTGAGAATTTTTTACTCCATCAAGATATGAGTCTATAAAATACTTTTTCTAAATTTGGAACCAAGGATTCCAATGTCTAGCCAGCCATCATGAGTCAATAATCACTGATTCTGATGGCTTTTTAATGGTAATGCTGTTTTTACCTGCAGACCATCTTCAAGTATGATCATAGCCCCACAACTTGTTTTTTAAATACAGTCTTGAAGAGACTTGCTTCATGGATTTGCAGTCCTAGCTTGCCAGTTTCCTTTGAAGTTGTGCTGATTTAGCTGTAGGCCTTGGATATCTCTTTGATTCACAGAATCTCATGTTGATGATTTTTCAGTAAAATAGTCTTGAAATACCTTGTCCTCAAATCTGTTTTTCTGGTTTTCATTAACATTACCTGAGGACTTTGAGCTTGTGTGCTCAAATTTGAAATGGTCAGTAAGTAATTTATGGTTTTTTACTTCCTTTTTCTTCCCAAAAAGTTATATTTTTCAGAGTGAAACTTCACATTTTTTCCCCAAAACTGATCTATTTCAGTCAAGCTAAAGCAAAGACTACTGTTGAAACCAGATCTGCATATCTGTAGACTGTGTTTAGGATAACACATGTTGTTATCATAGATTAAGCAATTATTTTCTCTAAATTATTAATACAAATTTTCAGAGAATCGCAGAATCAATTTGATTGGAAAGGATCTTTGAGATCATTGAGTCAAAGCTATGACCTAACACCACCTTGTCAACCAGACCATGGCACTGAGTGACACACACAGTCTTTTCTTGAACACCTCCAGAGTTGGTGACTGGTGACATTCCAATGTCTAATTACCCTTTTTGGGAAGAAACTCTTCCTAATGTCCAAACTAAGCCTCCGCTGGTGCAGTTTAAGACCATGTCCTCTCATCCTGTCGCTGGTTGTCTGGGAGAATAAACCAATCCCCACCTGGCTGCAGCCTCCTTTCAGGCAATTGTAGAGACCAGTCAGTTCCCCCTGAGCCTCCTTTTCTCCAGGTTAAACACCCCCAGCTCCCTCAGCTGTTCCTCACAAGCCTTGTGCTCCAGACCCTTCCCCAGCTCTGTTGCCCTTCTCTGGACACCCTCCAGCACCTCAGCATCTTCTTGTAGTGAGGGGCCAGAACTGGACACAGAACGTGAACTGTGGCCTCACCAGTACCAGGTACAGGGGGACAATCACTGCCCTGGTCCTGCTGGCCACACTGTTGCTGACACAGGCCAGGATGCCATTGCCTGCCTTGGCCACCTGGGCACAGCTGGCTCGTGTTCAGCCCGCTGGGGACCAGCACTCCCAGGTTCTTTTCCACTGGGCCACATTCCAGCCACTCTGCCCCAGCCTGTAGCACTTGATAGGGTTGTTGTGGCCCAAGTGTTGTGCCCTGCACTTTGGTCTTGAACCTCAACAAGAAACACATTTTGAAACACTTTCACATTGAGGTAATTTTATCTTATTTCAGAAACTTTTGTTAGGACTACTGAAAGCACGCTTCTGTGGAATTTTGAAATTGTGAAACAAGTCAATATATATGTCACATTTAATGATATTTTCTGTTTTGAGGATAATGAGAATAATACTAAGGAAGGAAGATGTTTGATACATGATAATTATGTAGAGACATTTTGGTTCTTTTCACTCAACATTGTGCAGCACTTACAAAATATTAACATAATTTTAAGCATCATAGTGTTTTTCCCTTTCTCCTACAAAAGGAGGGCATGGTATGGGGTCTTATATAGCTTTTTGCAAGGGAGTTTTACATACCAAAGAATTTTGTGTATTTATGAAGTTTCACACGGAAAATAAGGAATCATTTTGTTCTTCAGCATGCAGATATATGGCCACCTGCTGGAAAAGCAAGAAAACAGTCCATAACTAAAAGTCCAAAGATCAGAGGCTTACCACTAATTCCCATTCATCAGGAGAAGAACACTTGTAAAATCAGAGGGAATACAGAAGTAAGTGGGGTTTAAACTTGATGTAGAACTTCTAACCACAATGCTGTAATACGTAGTCCAGTAATAATGAACTCCCTAGAGCTGGATTATATATAAAATGCAGATGCTCCTTTTATCAATGTCTCACCCAATATTTTTGTCATTAAAGAAATGTTTAGGACAATTTAATGTAAAAAACTATTGTAGTTTTATCTTGCATAACCTCTCTGTCTGTTCAGTAAATCATAATGGACTTCTATTTTTTCTTGGGGTTTTTTTTTGAGTAGAGATTTCATTAGGAGTAAATAAGACTTTTAGCTAGAAATATTATGCACATTATTACAGTATGGGTGTTACTTTTAATAAGATACTTGAAAACTATCCTGCATCCGTATTTTACAATATCTTTTCTTCTATCTTAAATAACAGCACCGTTTTAGTTACCTACTCTGTGAGTTTAATGGAAAATTTCAGATGGAACTAACTTGGGTACATTTAAGTTGTACTATTGTTAGTCTCAAAGAAGAATAAGAGGCTTTAGTTGCAACTCTTTGAATAGACTGAGCTTTGTTACTACATTATGTGCATTAGTGATATATCTGAACTTTATCATATTAGCTTGAGATTACCTTCTGGCATCCACATAGAGATACTGATGCCTGTGGGGAGAATTTACTTTCTTACTTTCAGCTAAGATGAGCACTGTTCTACTTGGGAATAGTAGCGGTAACTAGCCTGGTTGCAGCAGTGAATAACTGTTGAAACAACAGCTTGGTCCTTTGACTGCAGCAGTATCATTTCTTGCATATTTTAGAACATTTTGAAAGGAGGTAGTCAATATGGGATGTGTTCTCACCACTAACAGAGATGGTGGTTCAGGTACAGAGTGGTAAAGTTGACTTTTTCCACAGTAAAATTTCAAACCACTCTTAGCTCAAAGATACCCAGAAACTGAGTTTAATATTAATATATTCTGCAAAAATGTCTATCAATATCTGATTTTTTCTCAATGCTAGAAGCAGTTTTATTATGTGTTAGCAAGATAAATGTGTAATACCAAAGGTTTGAAAGATTCTGTCACTAAGAATCCTGATAACAAATAGAACCAAAACATTTTGGTTATTTCTACACCACATGTTGCACATGTGGATAATGCGTTTTAAATATATGTATTTCTCATATAGAATGATTTAATTAAAATATAAATATATTGCTGTATATCTGCAGTAAGTATTTGATTTTATTTCAAAATACAAGAAGACTGAGGAATGAGGAAAAACCTTTTCTTTCAAGCATGATTAAATAGCATACTGACTTACAATAGGTCATATAAGAAAGAGCTACAAGAAGACCCAAACCCAGAGTTCTAAAATTCTGTGCATCCAAACAAGCTCCTCCCTAGTGTTTGAGTAGTTTTTAAATTTTTTTTTTTAACGTACAGGAGGTATTAACATTCCAAGGAACAAGTTGCTCATATGCTGTGGATAAATAACTCCGTAAAAAATGCAGTCAAACTGAACAAGTTTCACACAGGAAATACAGAAATGCCCAAAGTCTCCCTCAGCTTTCTCCACCTTCTGGTTGTCAAGAAAGATGCCACACATGAAAGAAGCATTCCAGGACCTAATTTTCCTTTAGAACTACCAGGCTTTTCTACAGAAGAAATATTCTACTGCCCTAGTTCTTATACCCCTTAGGTCCAGCCCTGGCTAGCCGTGGACCTCGGGGGGGAATCTGGGCTAGGACGAAGATAAAAGACAAAAGGCGCCTCTCATTCCTTGTGGGAACAGTCCCACAGCTTTAATGTAGAACTCGCACCGTAGTGTCCAGGAGGAAAAAGAGGGCGAGACCCCCGTGCGGGGAGTTTTAAGCCCTGGGGGAGAGGGGGAGGGCAGGAGGTCTGTTGATCAATGGGGGCTGACCCAGGGACAGGGGAGATGCAGGGGTTATCAGGTGAAGAGGGTGCAAAGGTGCATGGGAAGGTGTGACCAAGAACACCCAGTGCAAAACGAACTAACTACTTAATGCAGTATAACATTCTACCTACTGCCACACCACCTGAGTAGCCAGAATAAAATAATGAAAATTTAGATGCAGCATCTGGTTTGCATTTCATTTTCTACAGCTTAAGAACTTGAAAATAGCCCACCAATATGCAAATTGAAAAAGAAGCCCGTCTTTATAACATATCAGTTAGTATTTAACGGCATTAAATTTAACATTTAATGTTCATGTGATTAAAATTCTCTCTTGTAGGTATATCCATGTTGCTCAGGCATTATATTATCAAAACTGCAATATACATAGTTGTATTCATTCCATCAAACAATTCTAAGTCTTTAAGGGTATATGGATCTGCTGTAAAACACTGAATTTAGTCTACTATGGTAGAATGAAAAATCAAATTGTGATTATATGAAAATAAATTTCTTAATTGGCATGGTGCATGATTTATGTACATTTCAAAAGTGTCACTAATTGAGAATTTGCTTACTAAAAATGCTTACTAAATGTTAATACGACAATTGTGGTAGTATCAAACTGACTGCTGTCTCACCTCTTGAGTAAAATTCTTTTTTCTTTAAAACTTATGTGAAACTAATGAGCCAAAATTGTAATCTAAACATTTTTTTTTAGTATGGTGTGAATAAACTTACTTCTCTTTGTTTGTTTGGTAAGAATATAGAACTACAAAGTGGAAAATCAAGATTTGGTGAACATCATGATAATGAACTTCTGGAAGAAAGAATAAACTTGAAAGAAAAAGCATCTATTGTGGCGCAGTGTTTGGAAAGAAAGGAAGAGAAAGTGCGAAATCATGCAAAAACACATCAAAACTTAGTTTCTGAGGATGCAGGCTCAGGGATGACTGAATTACACCAAAGACCACTTAAGACACTGAAGAAAAATAAAATCAAAACAAACAAAACTTCTCTGGAACTAGATAGTAAATTGCCTTCCAGTGTGATTCAGGAACTAAATACAGTGCTGCAGAAGAACAGAGCACTTCATGAAACCTCCAGCTGATTTCCTGTGCCTGAAGTGCAATGCTTATATGTACATATATATATACATATATATATATATGTATATATATACATATATATATATATATAAATCTGTGTGTGTGTTTATTTTCTATTCAAAAGTAGTCTCTTTTGATGTGTGTAGTTTGTACAGTGCAGAGGAAATGAGGGCATATAGTTCATTTATATGTGGCTATTGATTTTGTATATTTGTATGCCCCATGTTATAATTTAAGACTGAACTGGGAGAGCTGATTATGTAAAATTCCTGAAGTTTGGAAGTTTTTCTGTGCAGTGCAAGGACCAGGGTTTGTCTATTTTATTGTTGTTGTTGTTTGTTTCAGATTTTGTTTGATACAAAGATTCTAAGAACTGTCAAAGCTTTTGCTCTGTTTCTACCACCTTGCGAATACTGGAGAGATATTTTTAAAAGTCAAGATATACTCTGAAATTCATACTATTGGCCTGCAATATTTTTAATTGTCTAACTATAAAAATTAGTAACATCTGATTTGAAATTGATTTTTAGTTGTTTTTGTTTGTTCGTTTTTGTGGTTTTCTACCTAAGGAGAAAATTAGTATTTGCTTCCATAGAATTGTCCTCTGACAAGGCTTCATGTGGAAGAATCAAAAGGGAGAGAAATGTAGTAGATGAAACAGTGTAATAAGTCTTGTGTCTTGAAACTGTGTCTCTAGGGTGTACATCTGATTATGACCTCTAAGGAACGAGACTATTGAAGAGGACAAAAAGTCCTCAAAGCAATGTCTAGTGGGTACGTGAATTGGAAGAATAGCATCATCTCAGTGGGCTGCAGTACTTATCTAAACAGGCCTTGCTCAACTCAGGGTGACAAAGGCAGGCTTTTCTATTGCTCTTTGGATAGAGCTTGCTTGCTGCTAACAAAGTTGTTGACCTCCCAAGAATATTTAATATTTAAATGAGAAATAATTCCTTTAATAAAAAATGGTGCCTACGCAAAAAAAATCACTCAATTAAGAAGTGCCAAATCCTAAATGGGGGAAGAGATTTATCCCTCTCTTAACCATGAGGACAAAGGTAACTAGTATCCTGTTTGCAGGGACTAGGAAATTCTTGTTGCCACGGATGCTCCTACAGCTTGTCCTACAACTTTACCATTGCTCTTCTGAGTGTGAGGGCTGGTCCCAGGGTTGAGAGAACAGCCTTGCTTGCTGCCTTCTGAGCATGTAGATAGCAGTTCCTCAATATAGTGATGTAGCACAGTACAGCTACTTTGATTTTTAGGTTCAGAGTTCCTTAAATTTAAAATTCAGCATCACTTTTCAAAACAAAACCTATTCAAGGAATGCAATTATTTTCAGTTGTTTTGTAGATTTTAATCCTCACTTATGCCTTGGGATTGCTGATTTTACTTTGTTCCAAAACACCTGGATGGGCAAAAAGCACTGCTGTGCTGAGGCTATTTTCAGGTGTTGTAGTTGCTGTCTGGTTAAGCAGCAGGACCAACAGATCAGAGCACTAATGAGCTAACATAGCACCTTTGCTTCAAGGGAGGCATTAATAAGAGCATCTGCTTGTTTTTGCTGCTGTCCCTTTTGTGGTCTCACTAGTCACACTGCCACAGATTTTCACCAGCCTTTTAAGAACTTACTGATGCCTTTAGTGTTTGATTGGAATTGGCCAGATCTCTTAGAGCAGGAGAGAGGAAGCACAGAAACAGTATGCTCACTTACTCCCTCTTCTATTTTTGGTAGTCACAGGTGTCGTAACATTTCTCACATCATTTACTTCTATTCTTGATTACATTGAGAAGCTTAATTGGAAAAATAATTTGTTTGATTGAAGAAATTGGACAAGTGACTCAAATAATGTATCTGAAAACTCTGCTAGGAAGCACAGAGAAAATGAGATCAAATTCAAATATTTTATGGTAGTATTTATTATTCTGGAACGTTGCACTGACAAAGCAAGTCTAGTCTTTCAGACTTTGCACCTACCTTATTTGACCAGTTGTTAAAATGGAAACAAGTTTGTAGATTTTCATTTTCCCAGTGCACTATTGTCTGTTTTGCTACCTTCACTTTGTAATCGAGCCTCTTCTAATCATTGAAGCCTTGTCTCAAGAAAGCATATCAGCCTGAACTCAACTTGTATTGTTTAAAGCTGGTGCTTAGTGTTAATAAACACATTCCTAAATGCTGATTTGAATTGGGGCCTAATGCCAACAGGAGAAATTGCTTTATTTCCTTTCAGGCTGGACTTGAATGTACTATATACAGTTGTACTTTCATTTGCAGATATTTCTCAGTATTGAGTTATGGTTCTTATATTGTTTATCTTTTTATTGGGACCTTAGGAATGACATTCACTGCTGAAAGCCTCATGCATCATTTAAGCCACTACACTAATGGAATAAATGGAGCAGTGGAAGGGTTTTGTGCATTGAAGTGAATATATCCATGAAGAAAATGGTCTGTGTATTTTTATTGGTTCTAAGGACTACAGAAACATTTGTTCTATTTCAAAACCATGTAACAGGTAAAATATCTGTATAACTGCTGCTAACAGGCCATAAAAATCAAGAAGATATTTAATAAAATGTGTTTAAATTTGGCCTTGTGTGTATTCATACACAAACACATAAATGTGCCCAAATCTATGTGCACATTGACAGAGGCATACTGAATGGTGTCATTGTTAATACAAGTAAAATTTACTTGGGGAAGTAGCCAATAAATTTGCAATTAATTATTTTAAATAGGTATCAAATTTTTGAACTGAACATTGGACACATAATTGTTGCACTACATGTTTCAGACTCATCTAAGACCTGCAGAATAAATGTGGTTTTTTGCAATATCTTAATGGCTGCTGATCTTTTGTTGTTCCTGTGCTATATTAAGGACTGGTATAGTGTAGTTTTTAGAGAATTGATATTGAATATATGCTATTTCTTACAACTAGGTCATGCATTTTTTCAGAAAAATCAGTAAGAATGTTAAAAAAATAATTTGTTTTCCCTTATGAAAGCTATTGAATAACCTGGTAAGAGCTTAGTTTCTCATCTGCAAAATGAAAATAAATGGGAGACCGGAATTTTATGTATGGGCCTATAACAGTGAGAAGACTAAGATTAATGTCTTAGTAAATCTCAGGTTCATCATTACCTTGTTAAACTTCTGCAATCATGATTGGTAGGTGTAAAGTTGATATATAACCATTGTTTTTCTTGTTTAACATAATGCCATGTTCTGTTTGTGTGTGGGTTTTTTTCACATTTATTAGAGTGGGTGAGGGAAGCAAGTGAAAACGCAAGAAGAAATACAAGCTAGAGTCTTTGTTTTCTTTTTCTTTACTTGAGCTGGATACTGTCTGCTAATTTAGAATTTTTTCTTCAAAACAGATCTCTTTCTGAGGTACTGTTTTGGGATGACAGCTCAAAAGAGCAGTTTGACTAATAGGTTTTGTGCCTCAGCAGAGACTGGTTTAGTGTGGAGTCGATTTCACCAGCTGGGATCTACAGAGCATGTTCATGCAGCCCTTACCTTTACTCTGTGACTTGGGCTGAGATGCAATTTTTGCATTAAAAGGTTTTGCAAATGTTATCTGAGAATCTGTCCAGTGGGAAAATTATATCCCCAAAGATTTCTTCACTTAATGGGGAAGGCTTGGCCATACCATTGATTTTTGTTTCTTCCTTGGGAAGAGCTCTGGGCTATTGTGCCTAAGGCAAGTTGTTAGGATGCCTCCAGCTCTGTCTGCCAGAGGCACCCCTGGGGTGCCTTTTGCTGTCATGTATTGGTGTAGTTTTAGACTGCTCTGGAGATACAGGTTTATCTGAGAGTAAAATTTACAGGAATTTTATCTTGCTGCTATGATTTTTCTCTACCCCGATTCAGTGCTGGCACAGTTTGTGTTCCCGTGAATGCAGCCGGGCTACCACCATCTCCACAGCTCAAATTCCAGATTAAGAAGTCAAAGAAAAAATTTTCTTACTATGCTGGGGATGAGGTTGGTGCCTGCAGGAATAAGGAGATTTGGGGTGCATCTTTCACTGGTTATGACACTTTGGTATAGGCCTACCCTGTTATATCACCTTTCTGATTTTTATATCCTGTTTTCCAGTGCAGTCTGTTTCAGTGGGAGAGTCAGCTGTCAGACTTTGCTTGAGTTTGAACTGGAACAGCATCAGTTCTGCTTGAGTCCAAATGCAAAACTGAAAAAAATAGAAAAAAAGTACTGACTCAGGTGCCTGCTTGGAGCATAGAATGCTCCAAAAAACTCTTTTGATTTGGGCTACGTAAGAGAAATTTGTGGATTTGGTAAGTTACATTGGGAAAACTGAACTATGTATGGGTGGGGTAGAAACAGACTACCTTGACAGATGGATTGAATATGCTCCAAGTTGAATTGTTTGCAAAACTGAGCCTATTGTGGCAGGATTGCCTGGGAAGATTCAGTATTCAACTCAGTATTCCTGTTTCTGAACCACTGGAGAGATTTTCTGTGCTGTCAAAAAATGAAGTATTTGTCAAACTCACTGTTTCTTGAGACTAGACTGTTCTATTTAAAAAGGCAGAAAACCTCGCTAAGTTTTTTCTATGGTTCACAGTCAGTTTGGAGGCTGCACTGCTTTACTTGTGGCTCCACTGAAAATGGGATCCATCTGCAGCTTAGTTAAGGGTTAAAAAAATCCTGCTATTTTAGCTCTTACCACTGCTGTAGCTTAATGGTTTAGTTATTGTCTTTGCTGAAATTTCTTTGAGAATATTCCTGTTAGGCTTTGCCATCATCTTCCACTAGAAATTTATGATGATCTGTGGTACTAATGAGCAAGAAGGATGTGGATGTTAGTGCCAGATAGAGAACTGTATCTTCCTGCTTACCTGTACTTTCACAGTTCAGAATTTTACGTAGTCTGCCTGACCTTACTTGAGCCCTGCCTCTTTTTGCTCTAGACCCTGTTCTGTGTCTTAGACTCTGGAATATCTTTAAGGTATCTTCTATACACCCCCAGCTGTGGTCTAATTTATAGTTCAAACTTTAGCCATGATTTCTGTTTAGATCCCATGAAATCTCTGAGTGTATTTTTTTTCCCTCTGTTTGCAGATAGTATGTTCATTATGGTCAAGACCATTATGTCAAGGTTGTCTTAACCTTTTTCTTAAGTCCTGATAGAGATCTTCTCAGTTCTGCCATAGAGGAAGGGATTTTGCTGAAGTAACTGAGAGAGAGGGAGAGATTGAGATGTTGGACAATAGGCGTTCCAAAGTTCTGTAACCTATTCCCATAAACGCCACTGAAGATCTACATTCGTAGTCCTCAGCAAATCAGAAGCCAAACTAAAGCAAATGTACTCTCTTTGTCTTTTTAAATTACTTTAGTTCAATTCCTTAATGATCCTATAATAATTGCCTGGCCTGGTAATAACACAGTTTCTTGAAAATTATACCTTTGGCTACATAAAATATTTTCTTTCAAAATTTAATTAACATTAGTTTGTCCAGTACTGCAGACAGTTTAAGAACTAATAGGTTGGTATTTGCTCTATGTATGAGCTTTATTTCATTGTTTTCTCCTCGTCCACATTTACAGTATGTTTAATTTAAAAGCAGATAATTTCTGTGTATTTGACTATTTTGGCTTAATATATCTATTTAAATTGCAGCATGATTGAAATATCATTTCTTCAAATACATTGTAGCCATTAGCCTTTAGTTTATTTGTCTTGGTAGTTTACACCTGTGATGGGTGTCCAGCACTTACGTTTGCTTTCAGAGTGTCTTTTTTTTCCCACTGTTTACTCATTTATCCTACATATTGAGACTGTTAAAGCTCATTAGATGGCAAATATTTTAAACTGCATATAACAATTCTGAGGTCTTCTCAGGCTGTTATGGGTAGAACATTTTTCACATGAGAATCCTTACAGGCTTTCCTTCTAGGGAAAATCAGATTTTGTGAGAGATTACAGAATGCTCACGTAGGAGAATGTGTCTTTGAGTCTTGGTTAAATCACAGAGTAGAACAACAGCAGACTTTGTCCATAACCTGGAGATAGTAGGATTGGTTCCCTTTCTGTCACTTCTTGATCTTACATAGCACAGCTTGGCCAGGTAAATGAGGTTTGAAAATGTTTGCACAGATCTTTTCTAAAAACTAGAACAGAGGAAACCAAATAAGGAGCATCTCTAGAATAGCAATAAATCTGACCATTAGTTTAGGAAAGTTTCTGGGTTTACTCATTAAATAGCAAATATGTTTTCACTGTTTGTTTCCTACCAGATTTTAGAGAAAAGTTTTCACTAGCTTGAGCTTTCTGTGGATTTTCAGTATTAGTAACCAAGTTTAATTTAGAAAGCTTAATTTTCAAAACAGAAATCTTGATAAAAAGGTACTAGAGGTAATTTTTTTAAAAGACCTTTTATAAAGGTTTGCTTTTCTTTATACTAACTACATTATAGCAGCATTAACTTGTTTAGTTGTCTCTGAGTAGTATTTCTGGGATAAATGCATATCTTGTGATGATTATTGATCTTTTTTAATGTGAGTTATGAAAAAAGTTCAAAAGTTTTGCACCTCTGACTGAATTAATAAAAAATGCAAATTTATGTTATTTACCATTTACTCTTGTGGTTTGTAAAAATAACCTGACAGTATTACATAAAATACTGCTATTGAGATTCAACAGCCCTGAATATGTTGTTTACTTTAATAATGCAATTGGTTATGGACAGTGATGAGAAATTAGTTACAGAAAATCTGATGTTTCAGCAGATAGCAGTTAATTTGTCTCCAGTTGAGTCTCTTGCAGCCTCTTTCTCCAGATCTCCTCTTTCTCCAGACTGCTTGGGTGTCAAGAAAAGATACTAGCTTAGAATTCAAAATATACAGCCAGAAATTCATCTTGAAAATTCTATTACAAAAAAAACCCTGCAAACATCCTACAACAGATAACCTTTAATGTGTTTGCAAAAACTTCTTTTATTGAATTATTTTTGAGAGCCATTTAACAAAACAGATGGAGGACACCCATGCTGAAATTCAAATCCGTTCTGCTGTAGATGGATGTTGTTTGCCTCAGTATAGTTCTTTTTCCGTCAGATAGGTTATGGTGATCAAGCAGATGCTTCAAGGTACTTGGACTTGAGGTCAGAATTCAATGGCAAGCAGTTGCCCCTGTGTCTTGCTGGGGACTTCAAAAGTGAATGTTGCCTACATGGTTTCATCAAGTTTTTATTTCAGTTATTGTAGATGTCCTGAGGCAGTTCAACATTGTAGAATTTAGGACTTTATTTAATTCTCTTCCAGCTTGTGGACAGTGTAGTTCTGTAAAGAACAAAAGTTTTTTGTTCAGATTTTAATTAACTGTAACAGTGTTGAATTCTCCTTTTGAATGTTTACCTTAAATAGAACCTCCATCCTTACACATACTGGAGGTTTGATATAATTTGGTTTCTTTGGCTAATCAGGCATGTCATACAGCCAAATATTGGATATCTGATAGACATAACCTGGTATGTTTGAAGGTGTGTAACAAACCAGAAAATGTTTAATCATCTCATGTATTACCTGTTGGTAACCTTTTTTTGATGATGCTCTTAAATCACTTTGGTTTTCATAGTAAACCTTTCATTACAATTAAAAAGTGAAGCAAAGGTATTTTACAAATCAACTAACATTATCCATTCAAGTTTTACTTTCTAGTTTTTGTTTGGGCTTTTTAAGCAGACATTTTAATAGACAGGCACAGCACTCAATTTTTTTTTCCTGATTGCTCTAAGCAAAAGCACTGAATAGATAAGAAATGTTGTTGTATATACCCTATTTCACTTTTAAACCTCCATTTTCAATACCTTTTACTATTTTTTTAAATTTAGTAACTAAAGAGCAGTCAAATTGTTTTCTGGTACACTTATGCTCCTTGTTATTATGAAGATAATCTTTACCCTTGCCTGTTATCAGATGTTCAAAGATGAAAAATGAGCAGTAAAAATTAAAGACAGGTCTGTTGCTTCCAAAGGTACAGTATGGTGTATGCTACCTCTTTTTATAAATGTTTTGATCTTCTTAGCTCTTGATATTCACCTTTCTATTCCCTAATGTATCATTAGTGAGATGAACACATAAAAGTGGATCCTTCCCTCATGGCCATACAGGACCCTATCATAAAACTGCAAACTCACCATTCAAGTTATCTCTTTGCAATTAATGAACTGTGAAAAGAAATTGCACAGTGAAAGATTGTAGCTATATTTATGATCAGGTTTTTAACAAAAGGCCAGTTTATATGCTACTTGGATTGAAAAAAATACTTACTTTCTCCCACTATATTTTTATTATCAAGATAAAATGTCTAGCAGGCCAACAGGAGTAAAAATTCTGAATGCAAGCAAAATTATATACGCTTTATTCTGAGTAAGAATGAACATTGATATTTATATATTCCATTTTCAGACAATAATTTTAGTTTATGAAGAAGTTAGGGTTCATATCACGATCTGCTTTCAATAACAACTTTTGAACTAATATGTACACTAGAAACTGTTTTCTTTTGCTGAATCAGAACTTTTTGCCATGGAATTCTAGAAACAAACTGTGTTTATATTTTAAAAGTATTTTTAAATTTCTTTCACAATCAGTTAACTCAATTGACATTTAACTGAACCATGAGAAAGGTTTCCCATGAAGGCTGACCCCTACCCCATTTAGCATGCTATACATTTTTCACAATTGAAGAAAGAGACATGTTGCCACTTTCTATGTTCCTTTTTAAGACCAAATGCTTATTCTAGTGTTCTGATATTTGTTTACACTTTATTTTAAGTTGTGGAGGTCCAGCTTCCAGTAGATGAGAAAAAATTCTCATCAATTTACTTGGTGTTGCCCTAAACATTTACAGGTGAAGGAGATATGTTGCTTTAAAGAGGTATCAGAATAAGGTGATCGACTGGTTTGACAGCAATAAAGGTTCCCCAGGAAGCTACATCTGCATCTTCAAGAAACAAGTAAGATCATCTCACTCTGATCTACAATTTGATTCAGGCCCCCAAAGGCTAATGTCCAGCACATTAGGCATAATTGAACTGTTGAGAAGCAAAATATTAATGAACTGCCTTCCCTTTGGAAGTAATCTAGGTTTCTCATTACTAGCACTGCTAGCATTCTTGTTCTTAGTGTCTAATTGATGCTTAATGGCTCTCTCTTGGTGTCTCTAATTTTCCATAATTAATGTGTATGTAAAATGAATCTAGTAAATAATGTGTGCTTATAAACCACATGCTGAAAAATGTAAGCAAGCTATTATAGGTTGCTTATTTTTGCCCCTTGTGGTCTTTAGATCTCACAACTTTGCATTAACTTGGAGCTGTGAGGGAAAAATCTACCAGGCTCACCTCACTGAAGCATAAAACCCAGAAACAATGGAAAAATTCTACAGAACAAAGAGATCAAGTAGGTTCTTTTTTTTGTTTGTTCTTTTATACCAAATCAGTCTAGTGAACAATGGATTGCAGAATTTTCAACTGATATATATTAGACTGTTTTACAAATATTCATCTCTGACCTGATTATGTTCTTAATATCTAAATGTCTTGCAGATGGTCTTTGTGACTAATTACCAAGACAAAAGTTTTCCACACTTGTAATGTCTAGTGAAATTATGAATACAAATATTAAGTTTCATAGCTTGTTGAAATTATATTGAGGGACTCTACCCAGTGGAATTTTTTTTTTCCAATTTTAAGTATGGGATGATTTTCCAGAAAGTGAAATATCAGGTTCATTAGCCAGAAATTTGTTTTAGATTAGAGAATAAAAATTTTCTTTTTATTTTTTATAATCTTTTGTACCACTCTCTACTCTGCAGTGCAGAATGCTGGCTTAGTATTATAGTATTTGATAGCTGTGATTAAAGAAATAAAGATTTTCTCACTTTATTATTTTGCTGCTGTTATTTTGTATTTAATCCTGCTTTCCTTGTAAGGTTGACTGAGTTTAAAAAACTTTCAGTGAGACAGGTCAGGGAGTCTCAGCCCTCACAGAAAATAGATACCAAAAGAGCGTCATCTTTTAACAGTTAGGTTTTTAATAAGCTCTTTTCCAGCTGCTGCTTATAATATACAGTCTGTTTCATGGAAATCAAATAGAGTTTTCATTTCTTCTGATTGAAGTTAGAAAGGGCTTGCTCATCAGAATTCTGTACCAGTTCTCTTTTTTCGTCTCAATTTTCTACTGCCACTGGAAATTACATGAAGGTTGAATCTAGGTCCATGCAGCAATCTGGCTGCTAGGATGCTTGGTTTTGATATTTTTTTGAGATATTTTTCCATACAGATTCAAATAAAATTTATTCTTAAAGTAGAGAAAAACTTAAATAAATATGGATTCAGCGTAATTGGAGGAAACCTTATGAGGTCCTGAGTACAATAAAGTTGTCTCTAAGTGTAAATAAGTGGCAGTCCACTATTGCATGTGTATTATAAACTTGTCTAGCAGACAACTTTTCCAGTGGTCTAGCAGACTGGTGACACATACACTTTTGTGCTTGTATGTGTACATTTTGAATGACAATATTTAGTCATGGCACTTCTCTTTGCAGTTCATCAATTGTTTCTCTAATGCTAATGCCCCTTCTGCTGCTGTGACTTGTTATGCATGTATATATTAAATATATTTCAGAGCTGCTGTCGTTGCCTTGTGGTTAGGTTGATAGCAGGTGTGCTGTTGAAGCCAGGTGGATTGCATTGTCCAGGAATGCCAACCAGACCTTTACTACTGGCTCCATTTTTCCTTTTCTTCAGGCTCCCCCTTCCCATGCTTCCTAGAATTACAGGGAGAGAGGTTCCTTCAGTCCCACAGATGCATTTCTAGTGTCAGATTAAATTAGGACCTCTGTTCTACACAGACTGGGAAATGGTCACACACCTCAATTACCAAAACATTGGTGGGAACATTATGGGTGCCAAACACTAGTAGTGATATTTTTAAAACAGCAATGTAGAAATGAGTGAAAGATGCCTTCACTTTCTTTTTTATAGTTTCTTGAAATTCTTCACTATAAAACAAATCAAGAATGCAACCCATGTTTTTCATGCCATAGAGATTTTTGATGATTTGTGGATGACAGGGGGATAGAAAAAAAATGTTAATCGTCATTAATATAGTAATGGAGAGGAACTAAATCTATAAACTTAAACACCACCATTCCCACACAAATTCCTCTGCCTGTAAAAAACACTGGTTGTTTCTGAAACCTAAAAATTTTGTCTCAGTTCTCCATGAGTGTTAAGTCATACCTGAAAGTATTTTAGAAGACCCATTAATCAGTCTGTCATTGAACACAGAATAATTTCTTTTAATTATAAACTAATATTTAAAGCTTAATGAAAAATATTTAAGTAATATGCTAAAAATTTGCATTTTCAAGCTTCTTTCTTCAGAAAGTTAAATTGGCACAGATCAAACCTTAAATCTAAATGAAAGTCCAAAATCTTCCCCTATATCCAAGTGAAATAATTTTTTATATACATATAAGTGTTAAATGAAGTTCAACAAAAAAACCCATTTGTATCTTAACTTACAGAAAATTACTACTATTAAAATCAGGTCAAGAGAAAAATGGAATGGAATTATTAAATAAACCTTTTTTCTTAATCCCTGCAATGTAATTTGGAGACCTGGTAATAAGTATTTGAAGAATGGAATGTTGATACAATTTTTTTACTTTATTATAGTTGCCTTAAGCACATTCATCTCTTGTTGTGCCTTGCAGTGACCTAATACGAGTGAGATCTGAATGTGGAACAATCTAGATGGAAAACAGCATTTCAGCAGGGAAAAAATAATGACTTAGCTTTTGAAAGGCATTACAGTGAAGGACTGAAGCTGAGGCATGTTGCTCTGCGCTGCTTATCTGATGTATATTTTCTACTTTATCTGCAAATTCACAGCCTTAAAGAAAGGCTTATGTAAAGTTATGAAAGGCTGTTTACACTCTATGTAGTTTCTGCCAAGAATCAATTTATTTTATGGTGAAAGGGTATTTTAAAACATATTTTCTCAACTCTCTCAGCAGATAGTTCAGGATAATTGAGTCACTTGGAAATTTAGGCTTTGAAACAGTTCCTGTCTTTTATTCTGAATGTTGTGATCTCACCTTCAGCTAAGGAAGATTATCTAGACTTGGAATACTGGCAGTCTGCTCCTGTCGAGCAGAAGATGATTTTATTTACTAGATTTCTCTGCTCTTATTTAAACAATAACAGATGCAGCTAAATGGAGGTCATCGACTGCTATTATGAGCAATGTAGAATTTTTCCATTTTCCATAGCTAATCTGGACACTAAACAAGTTAGTGGTGTGGGGTTCTTTTGTTTGTTTGTTTTTTTGTTTGTTTGGTTGGGTTTTTTTTTTCCTTTAATACTGCACCACTGTTACAAGGAAGTACCTTTCCCAGCTACTTAATTTCTCCACCACATAATGGATGGATAATGGACAAGATGATTCTGCCAGGTTTTGAAATGGAGGCGATTCAGCTATTATAAAATTAAGTAATATTATCATACTCTATTCCCCCTTGACAAAATCAGTAAGTACAGTAAGTATAAAAACAGTGTACTCTATAATATTAAATTGATAGCACAGGCATTTAAAATACTTTAGAAAAAGTATGCCTAAACATTATTTATATTAACACCCTATTGCTTCACATGTAGTGTCATCATTCAACATGCATTAGGCAAATAATCCTGAAATGCAGAGAAGGTCTGTAAACCACGAGAGAAAGTGGTGTATAAAATATTTTGAGGCAATTATAGTGCAAATTTCCAGTTGCAGATTGTAATGTACATTCAGGCTATGGTCATACTTAATACATCACAGACATAAAATTTGTGTTTTGCTAAGTCTTACATGCAAAGACTTTTTCATCTAGTTTTACTTTATAAATAATGAAAGAAGGTGAGATAATGATGTCCTACCATGATTAGGTGTGCTGGCAAGGGTGACTCATCAATCCTAACTCAGCCCTGTGGAAAATAGCTTCCTGGATAACTTCACAGTCAAAGAGAAACATTACACTATGTACAGTATTTCAGCACACTTCCAATTTAATGTTACTTTCAATTCAAATTAGAAAAGGAGAACTTTTTGGCAAATGAACAGTTTTTCCTTATTAATGCTGAGTGGAAAAGAGGAAAAATAGCTATTGACAAGTGAAGATACATATCCCACCATATGGATTATAACACTTTAATTATATTGTTCTCTTTCTTTTTATGGCAACTTTTAGTGGTAATAATTTTTCAACTAATTAAAGACCAGCTGCTACTTAGCAAGCTAGGCACCCAATTAGGAATCCAAAACCTGGTAAACAACCTTTACTGCCAGACAGCTAGTTGAATCACCTCCTGTCATGGGCATGGAAGTCTTTTTGTAGTTGTTATAAATGCACATTTTGGTCGTTTTGATTAGCTTTTCCTTGAGACTAACAAAAGAATCCAACACCATGTTCGCTTATTTTTTTTCAGGACAGCCTGCAATACCGTGTGGTTTTCTATTTTTTAAATTTTTTTTTAAAGTTTGCTAAAAATTAAAAACATTTTTTTTTAGAAAAAGGTTTACTGAGCACAAAACCAGATATATTTCCTGGATGCAGACAGCAGTTTGCCTGCAGCAGCTTCCAGGTGCATCTTAATAATAAGAAGTCAGCTTATTTCAGATTGAAGTCTAGTTTTTCCATGTACTGTACTATCCATATGAGTGAAGCCCATGTTTTTCCTGTCTAGTGCTGTGGAGTTAAGAAAATAATCCATATATATATTGCCTTGACTTTGTTTATAAAATATTATCACTCTAAAACTCTTTCAGTCCTGGAAAAGAAGTCTTTGAATATTTCTCCCATTTTTGTTCACTGATCACTCTGATATATATTTATTTACTTCTGAATTTAGTGGCAGAAACAATGGTAAAAGGGAAGGAATTTTGCAGATGACAAAACATGAATGTAAGTTCAGGTGCGTAGTTTTGGGAAAATATAAGATGACTCATATCGAAATTGAATTATTCGTATGTATTCTAGCAAACCATCTTTGGTGTTGTAGTAAGAAAAATGAACTTCTGTTTTATATACAACCTTGCTCAAAAAGACAAAAATATTAGTATATATTAATATAAAATGAAAAAGGTAGTAGCTACAAAATGTATTTGTGAGCTTTTCCATGAATCTAGTGGTAGGTAGGAAGGTATTAGGCAGTTGTGAGGAAAAAAACCAGCATTAACAGACCTAACAGGAATCTTAAACGCATGAGAAAAAAAATTGAGAAGTCTTGGATTGTTAGGTTAAAAACTGAAGTGAAACAATTTGTAAAAGAACAATAAAAAAAATTCGTACACTTGATATACGAAGATTTATATTTCATAGTTTTAGTGATGAGGAGTCAGTCATGTTTTCAAAGCAGACTGACAGCTTCAGGTGAGAGAAAGTTTCCCATAGAAATGATAGCCTGTTCCTGTGGCAGCTGTTGCTTTATTGCCTTTGCTCTGGCTTTGGAGGTCTGTCAGCATAGAAGGTAAACTTCACAGAATGAAAAGTAGATCTCTCAATAGAAATGCAATACAATAAACTTTGAAATTATAAAAGGAAAAAAAAGAATTTCTCAAAACAGCACGATAACACTGTCTAAAGGAATGGCCTCAGATGAAGATATTAGAAGAAATAAATGATTTTATGACCTATGCAAACATCATTTTTTTTTCAAATGAGAGAGAAATTAGTTGCTTTGGAGAAAAATATAGATACTTCTTTGTGATTTAACTGGAAAATGTAGTTTCTGGAAAACATCAAGGTTAAGAAATGTCACATATTTTCAGTCACAAGCGTGAGATCAGGTAAGTTTCTCAGGCTCAGATTTTCAGCTAAATGCCTTTCTTGCCATCATCTTATGCTGCAGTCTACATTCTGACTTTGCTCGAGAAGAATCAAGATCATCTGCTGTAATATTTTCTCCCTCTTCCTGCCACGTGTGAGTGGTTGATTTTGCACGACTCTACCCACCTCTTCTGCTAGTCTTGGTCCAAGTGACAGGATTGCAAGCAGAATAACTCCATTTGTTCTTACCAGAATCAACCTGGAATCAAGGACTCTCTTGCTACATAGAAGAATTAGGTTATCAGCACCCTGCAACAACCAGTTCCCTACTCCCTGCACTGGTTGAGCTGGTTAGTATTTTAGCCTATAGCTCTCCTGAAAGCTCAAGGCTTTGCTACACTGCTGAGCCTTTTTTAAAACCTTGTTCCATAACAATAGACTGAAGGAAAACAAGAAAGAAAAAACACATGCAAAAGTGGTAGAAAACTGATATTGGGATAGCAGTTTTCCCTTTGTGGATGATGTTGTGTTCATGGATCTGGGACGGCAGACATGGTAATATTAGCAGTGGAGTATACCTCCACTGTTCAGCAATACACTGACTTCATGAAGTTGCACTGAAAATTAGCTGGTAAACAATTTTCTGTTTTTTAGGATTAGTTTAAAACTGAAATCAAGATATATGCATCAGAGCTGGATATCCCAGCTGAAGCTGAAGCTTCTCAAAGATGTTTTGAACAGCTTTCTTTTCGGAACTACTTTTGCAAATTACTTTCTTTTAACCCAAATAGAAGTATTCTGAGCTTTTGTGAGACATTCATAGTATTAATGTTACTGAGTATTGTGAATGCTAAGCAGCTGTTCTGCAAAGTTAAATAACTTAGCCATTTCCCAGTATTTTTTTTGGTGAAGAATCAATGAGCTTAGTATACTTTATGGATTGTCTACTTGTTGTATTTAATTTTGTCCCTTTTCCTTCTCTTAAGCCCAATGTAAATAAATTTAAAACTGTATCCGAGTAGTACATTTTTACTTTGTATATGTTGTAAAAAGGACATCCAAGCACTAGATGTTTCAATGTAGTGTTGACTTATTTGATTAGAATTTGTTTATCTTCTCCCATCTATTCAAATTGACCATATGTTATAATCTGATTTGTGAGAGCTGTCTCTGTTCAAATTAACATGCAAATGAAACCATATGCCAAAGTCAATAATATGGATTTTATTTAAAGTTATTTAGAGTCATCACCTTTATATAATCCAGGTTCCAACTATCCACAGGGTGGTTGCAGATGTTCCTATAATTTGGGATAGCGTGTGTATAAGCAGTTACTTCCTTTTCCATAGTTAGCCACAGTGGGGATTTTTGTCCAGATGCATTAACCAGGATGTTTTAACCAGACCTTATCTCTTCTTAGCCTGGAATTAGCGCCTTTCTCTTGTACTTTTTTCAAGTACTCACTATGGTGGCTTAATTATGGCAAGTTCCTTCTATGGCTTTGACAGTATTTTGAGACAGACAACTATGCTCTGTAAGTCCTTTCACCTTATAAAATTTGGGCTATAGAGTTACTTGCTTTCTAAACTCAGTGTTTAAGTTTCTAATTTATCTATGGGTAGCCTTTATATTTAGAAGTATACTTTTTTTGTAGAATTTGTTTCATTGTGGCTTTATCTGGAAATTTCATTCTTAGCATGCAGAAATGCATGGCATGGAGGTGGGGGGTGATGGTGGTGGCAGAAGAGTCAGTAATGATGTGTATTGAAAGGTGAATTCAGTACTACAGTAATGCTAAAGTTGCTCTCTAATAGGAGGAGAGCTATTCAAGTCAAATGCAATCATTTTACTGTTCCTAAAACAGTTAAAACTTAGGGATTTTTAAATGCCTCAGCACAGGGCGGTTGAACTGTAGAAGGGGACCTACTGGAACACTGTGTCCAGCCTTCTGAAATTACTCATGCAAAAAAACCCTACAAAACAAACAAAACCCCAAATCCAAACCAGAATATCTTCATCTTCCCTGACACTCACACCTGAGTTCCCACACTGGCCCCACTAAATGATAAAGCAAAGACTAGTGTTGCTTAACCTAAAGTAGCACTATAATGAGAGCAGGGAAGAGAAAGAAAATTAAATAGGTTACCAGTGAATCACATGCTGAACTGATTGTGGCAGGTATAGTGTGCCACGTTTGGCCAAGACAGATTTTAGAATCCCTTTTTCTGAGAGAGAGGAAAAAAAAAATCCAGACTAAAATTTTAAATGATCAAGAAATTTCAGTAATGAACTAGAGATCCTAAAGCCCCCAGCATAACCATGCATTGTGCCCTGCCTTTAGATATGGACAGTCTCCAGTGTTTCATAAAAAGCTTTTTCTCGATGGAGAGCAAGAAGAGGGGAATCCTGTAATGCAATCAGCTAGTTTCTGGCATTACACAGGAAAGAGATTAAACAAAAGAGACTGCACAACTTTCCTCGGGTGATTTCAGCCTTCCTCCATTATTTCAAAAATGCATGCACAGGGATTTACGTCTTTGTGCAGATTAGTGTGGAAACAGAGGTTTGCGGTCACACTGCAAGTAGAGCTTGCACAGCTTTGGTTTTATTTTCATGGGTCTGACAGAAATCATTACACAAATTATAGGAACACTATTTCATTTGTTGAATAGAAGAAATTAATACATTACAGTATTTGTCCAGGGATTTGAATTAATCTCCCGTTCAATGTCTTTTCATATTTTTTTTTCTGTAGGTGGCATGTAGGTTTGGAATCTTTTTACTTTTTCTAAAATTCATTATTATTTTGGTATTTTTTATGGCTGTAAGAAGATGGGAGGTCTTCTTGCCCAGGCCAGGAATGAGGAGGCTGCAGTTTCATTTAGGGCCCCAAAGGCTAATTATTCGTCAACACTGTTAATATTTTCTATGTTCTTTTAGACAGATCTTGATGAATCACAAGCACCATTATTTCTTACTTTCTCAGAAGAGAGCAGGGATAGTCAGCCTGCAGCAGGTAAGGAAAACAGCCTGTGCAAGATTCTGGAACACTGGAAATTTTTTACCAGTGCTTGAATTTTTCTTGAAGTTAGCAGGATATGAGATTGACTTTTGATCCTCAGAGGTAGTGTTTAACAATATCAGTTATTTTAATGCCCACTTTTTGACTTACTGAATGCTTCACTAAAGAATGGCTTGGTATGCACTTCTTATTGAAGGACGTCTTAACCTGAGCTGCAGTTTGTCTATAACAGCTCTGGCTGATAAGCTCCCTTTCTTTCTGCCAGAATTCTAAAGAGTGCTTGCAAAATGTACAATGCTGTTTCTTTGCTCAAGCACAACTACTATTGTTATTTTCAGGATTTAAATATCTTCACATATTTTGGGCTTCTTAGCTTGGATGATGTAATTTTCATTCTCACTGTATTTCAATAGGAACAAAGCCAAGTCAAGATTCAACATTGTATGGTGCATCTCCCAGAATTAGAATAGCCTGTAGGTGATTTAAGGTAAAAGAATAGACTAAAAGAATCATTTATATATGGGAATTCAAGGATAGTTCTTGACTATCTTTATAGTTTTTATATTGTCACATTATTTTTGTCATTTATGTTATTTTTCCACAGGATGAAAATATGTTTAATATTAATATTATGATAACAGTG
This sequence comes from Chamaea fasciata, assembly GCF_029207755.1. Lineage (NCBI taxonomy): Eukaryota > Metazoa > Chordata > Aves > Passeriformes > Sylviidae > Chamaea > Chamaea fasciata. The sequence goes on along the minus strand of NW_027094091.1, from coordinate 21,574,462 downwards.
ACAATCTATAAATCTTTGCTTTTCTAATAATCAAGTGGAAAATACTCTTTTTATTTTTGAAGAAAGTTTTTCACTTCACTTTTTTTAAAAATGCAACAGCAATGATAACAAAACCTCTAAAGACTGTTAAATCATTAGGAAAATGAAAGAAGCTACCAAGAAAATTGTTCTCTTGTTGCAAAGTATGTCTATTCCAAAAAAAAATTAAACTCAAGGTTTGGTGGAACCTCAGCATTTATTAGGAATATTTTGCCAAGTTTCCTTCCATTCTGAGGTCATAAACTCTCTGCGTGTTGATAGAAAGATAGAATAAAGATGTTACAGGAACTCTGGGTTCCTGGAATTCAGAAAAGTGTAGCGATACATGAGTCATTGTTCTTGCACATAAGAGTAGTGCTAGAAATTCATAACTGGTGTAAAGCAATCAAACCACTCAAGAAAATTACTGAACAAAAAAAAGAATTCTTCTGCTTTGACATGTATTAGAAGAAATTACCTCTTTATAGTTGTTGCTCTTTTTACATACGCAAATGACAAGTGTTTAGTACATCTGTTCAGCTGACAAAAAAGCTTTACATTTACTTGTCTCTACAAGACAGATAAATTAGAAATAATAATTCCTTCTGAAGCCACCATTGTAGAATAAGGTAAAAAAATTCCTCTCATTGAAGTTTGTCTTATATATCTGGTAGGTAAACCCAAAGAAAATTCTTTCTGTTATTAAATAAGTCCACAGGAGACAGCAGGGTTTGTAAGATGTATGACCCTAGTGCATTCCTGGAGCATAGGAACTCTACCATGCTGTTGAATGCAATACCTTCACTTTTTTCCTGATATGCTATGGCACATTTAGCAGTGGAAGGGCTGATGTTGCAATCACGGTAAGATTCTTCCAGATTTCAGGTCTTAAGAATTATGTAGGAGGTCTTAATTTGGGTTTTTTATGAAGTACAGTAAACAGTGTCATAGTGATTCACTTGTTTTCTTAATCATTGCTTTTCATGTAACACATATTGAATACTTTATAGTCTGGATTTTATGTAGTATCATACTTATGCAAAATTAACTGGTGTGCAAGCTCAGTGGTTACCTGAATGTCTGATGGATCATTTCCTAAGTACTCAGATATCACTAAAAATATTAACTAGACAACCAAAAAGTGAATTATAGAACACAGGATCTGAAGACAAAGGAGAAAAAATGTATTTCAGAAGTGTAAAGTCATCTCTAAAGCAAAATTATAGCAAAGGTCTTTGAAAATAAACCTGGCAGTTTTCAACTGTACTGGAAGCTGTGAAGTATCTCCTTGAGCTCTCCAGAGATGCTCAGATGAGACAGAACAACTAAACAAGAATCGGGTATTTTCATGTGCTGGCCTTACTCACTGTCAAATTCTATCTGCAGAATACCCACACACTTATCAGACATTAAGACAGTATAAAATGACATGCTATTTAAACAAAAATAAAATCAGAGATTCAAGAAGTGAGACTTTTTATTGTTATTTAAAAACCCAACCAAACAAAAAACCCAAACCCAAACTAAAGTCAGCTAGCCTCATCAGTAGAAACACAATGAATTCCTATTTCCAGTTCTCTGACATGTGCATACTTTTATCAAATAACAGCATTTTTGTCAAATAGCAAAATTTTTATCTCTTACTGCAATGCAGTTGGTCTTTCAACAATATGCAATGATTGCACATCTGTCTGTCCGAATTGTCATGCTTGGTAGAATATGCAAGCATCATAACCTTGGTGGTGTGCATGTTATGGTGCTGCCTGCACAAGCACTGCATACAGGGAATGCCTCCAGAGGGTTCCTGAGATATTTAGAGAATTATGACCCTATTACTTTTCCTTAGAAGTTATTTTTCACTAACCATATGTTTCTTCTGAGCTTTGTCTTTCCCTTCCTTTATTTTTTTATTTTTGATTCTCACCATTTTTATTTCTCATCAAATGTTTTCATGCTGATTCGTGTACTTTCCATTAAAATGTCATTCTCTTTTGTTGCTTCCTTTCTGACTCCTTTTGAATATACATCTAAACTTCAATCTCTACTGTAATTTTCTTAAAAGCAAAATCTTACACCTTTTTGCTCCTGTGTGAAGATCAGTGAGGATGTCTTGCTCCATGACAGTGTTTTAAACTATGAATTCAAGGTTTCCCTTGAGCCCTAAATCATCAGCATCAAGAAACGCAGTATTTCACACATACTGCTATCCTTTGTATGTCTTATTCTTTGCTGGCAGTTTTAGTTTCTTTTTAATGGCTGGTGAGTTAAATTATGATCCTTATTGGAACTCCTTTCTTAGGTTTCCAAAATGATAGCTTTCAAGCCCTGTCTTGCTCTTTCCCAGCACTTTCTTTGTTGTCAGTGGGCAGTGTGAACTGGTCCTTCAAATTACAGCTTCAAAGAAATTGATACCTATGCTGGCATGCAAGTGCATTGGTGTATGTGGGAAGGAGGAAAGGTTGAGAATCAGTGATGTGATGCAAAGCTGGAATATTTTTTGTTTTCCTGCAATGTGTTGCCTGTATATTTGTAGTAACCAATGTTGTATCAACCATATAGGCAGAACACCACACTGAGAAAATATAGGTGTTATCTTCCTTCCTCTCAAGAAAGAGTTTTAAAAAAAGGGAATGATTTATTTTTTTGGTACCTGGTAGTTTTCAGAGAGGAAAGGCAACTGATGTCTGAATGAGGTCCTTTGGGATGAAACACTGGTTTCCCTGAAGGTGGTTGTGATATACACATTTGCCTAACCAGGAATCTGATTTTGACTTCTACTTTATATGCGTCCAAGAGGAGTTTGCTGAGAATAAAAAAAAAAAAAAGTTTCAGTTTAATTTGAGCCACCAGGAAGTGTGCTGTATTTTCTACAGTTAGAATAAACCACAAGTAGAAATAAAGTGTGAAAGGACTAATCAGGAGTATAAGAATGAATGCAGGATATGTCATGGCACAATATGAAGATATAATTTACATGAATGTGTGGCATGAGCAAAGATCACAAAGAGTGCTATTTCAGTTGCTCCTACAGCTGTATCAGAAGGAAATACCTAAGAACAAAGAAAGTGTCTTTGTGGAGCTTTGCTGAAGCCTCTTCAATATCCACATGAAGTGTGTGGCAAAGGAGTTGGCCAGCAGGATTGAATGTCGATAGTGAGAAAATTGAAATAAACTCAAAGTTTATTAGCACAATTATACATTTGCAATTATTTACTCTGTGTAATATATATGCATATACATACATATATACACATTTACATACATATGCATACATATGTATACACACACTGCTAAAAAAAGCCAATCAACCAACAACAACACAAACAAACGAATCAAAACCATGAAGAAAGTACGAGCCCTTATGCTGCCAAAGCCAACCCTGTGAAGCAAAGCACATGGTTATGTTGGCATGGTAAAACCCCTCATGGAAGAATTTAAAATTAAATTGCTTATTTTGTCATTCTTACATTTTTGTTAAAGCAGAGTAATCTTAATCTGAAGGAAATACAGGGTTTTTTAATCTTCAGATTTTGAAAGCAAGACAATTGTTCTGAGCATATACACTTGCCTTAAGAAATGAAAATTCATATTGCATTGACCAAGAAAGCAAAGGGAAAGAAATTTGCTATTACTCTTTTAAGTGAGTGATGTGGAGAGTAGAAGGAAGGACTGTACATTTCAGTATGATGTTTTCCCCCTTTTACAGGCCACTACATTGACACAGTGTGACACTGACTTATATTAAGATTATGATCCAATGTAATTCTCCCATGCTTTTCTATGGCATGTTTTTTTTTGACTAGTCATTCCCCATTTTGGTGAGAAAGATTTAAAAACAGAAGCACTTTAATTTCAGGAGAGCAGGTCATTAACTGTCTCAAAATGCTAACACAGCTACTGAAAAGTAATAAAACCCCCTCTGTTATTTTCATTTATGACTGAACAAGAGAAACTGGGCTGAATTGCAGTAACTATTATTCAGTTCAGATGTCAGGAAATTTAACAGATGCCCATGAGGCGCTGCGTGTTGTCTAAGGAGTTAATGGAGTCTCTGAGTACATGACCAACATGGTCTGTCAGGAATGAGATAGCTGAGAGTGATCCTGCATTGGAGAGGCACTAGGTTATCTTTCCAGCTCCATTCTGGTGCCATGTATGGAGATAATGTTGCTATAATGTGCCATGATCTAAAGATGAAAAGAGGACTTCAGTGATGCTCAAATCCATGCAGCAAAAATCCTGGTGCCTATTTACTTGGGCTTTTGGGTCCTTTCTGTATTTTTTTTTTAACACTGTAAAAGAATGAGGTAAAGAAAGAAAATTGCCAAAGCAAATTGCTAGCTTTAAGTATAGAACACAAGCAAAACCAGATGCATAATAAATAAATTGATAAAACTAATGTTTTTTTAAGTTGATAAAAAGTATTGTATTATTTTTTCCTGTATTTAAAATTATTCCTTTAATGAATTTTACTCATAATTAATGAGATAAAATTTGTGAGCATTTTGATAGTGTTCAAAATTCCAGAGCTTCTGGCCTGCTTTCTTGGGATATGTAGGTCATATATTTTCTTTTATCTAGAATTTGAATCATATTGCTTAACTTTAAGAATCAGAACGATTTTCATGCCATACATTGTATGATTAATGAAATTTTCAACATAATGTTCATGGTAAAGTTTTTGTCAATGATTTTTTTATTTATCTGTAAAATTACCTGTCCTTAAGTAATACTGCTATGAACTTGATTATATGGGCCAAGACTATGAATATAAAAAAAAATTGTATTTAATTCAAGGAAAATGCATTTGAATTTTTTTTTGTATGTATTTAGGTGCTTTAAAAAGCACATAATGTCTTTTTTTCACTTAAACTTGCTGCACTGGAAACTGTCGAAATTGGCTTCCAGTTAAAAGAAAGTAACTTTATTGGGTTTTTTGCTAATTTTTGGTCATGATCTAATGTATTACCTCAAAGCTGCTAGAAATACGATAATTTGAAATAAAGGTAATTCAGGATTTCAAAATGGGCTAACCTGCTTTTAGAAATTTAAATTAAAAAATGAACTTTTTCTTCTTCTCACTCTGCCTCATGCTGTTCCCTTGCTCCAACCCCGTGGGGTTCATCCCCCAGGCTGCAGTCTTCCACTAACTTTGCCAGTGTCCTTCCATGGGCTGCAGCTCCTCGCAGACTGCTCAAGCACGGGTCACTTCTATGAGATGCAGTCCACATGCTCCAGTGGTGGATCCTCCAGGGGCTGGAAGAGGATATCAATTCCACTGTGGTTCTCCGTGGGCTGAGGGGAATCCCTGCTCCAATGCCTTGAGAACCTCTTGCCCCTTCTTCTTCATGGACTCCACCTATGTGTCTGTAGGGCTGTTTCTGATTTCTCTCACTCCTCTCTCTCACAGTTGCTGTGCAACATCTTTCCCCTTTCTCAAATATGTTTTCCCAGAGGTGCTGCCATCTTGGCTGAAGGACTCCACCATGCCCTGTGGTGGGTCCATTGGAACTGGCTGGAGCCAGCAGTTTCCAGCCATCCCACAGCTCCTCCTACCAGTTCCTGGACATCAGCACTGGGCAAGTGTGTCTGAATTCACCCAGGCTGATGGGACACCTCTGATCTAGGCTGAGGTGCCACCACTAGAAAGAATGTCCTTCCTGGGAAAGAATGAGAGTGTATCCCACTGATCTTACATACTAAGATGACAAATCCCCAGTTTTTTTATGCCCCTGTGTTAACAGGTAAACATACAGATAATTTTATTAATATGGTTTATTCTTGTGTAATCTCTTGTTTTCATTGGGGCTGCTCGAATATTTAATTTAAATGTATTTATTATACCAAAGTGGGGACCTTTATTTTTTTCTCCTGTTGCTCAATACCATATGATGCCAGGAGCAGCAGAAGAGCTGCCATGGCCCTCACCAGCATGGTTCCCCCTGCACTTACAGTTTGTTCCCTGGTCAAAACTTAGCTAGATGCTAAAACACCAAGTTGCAAACATGGCTGAGTGCAGGTAGCCTCTGAGAAAGGAGAGGTTGTGCAGTCCTTTTCCAACACCTGAGGTTATTGTGTTCCCATTGATTCGAGATTTTACTCAGTATTCTATTGTTTCATGATAATTTCATATTGAATGAATTACCAGGACATGCTGAAAACAGGTGCTTCCGATTCATAATTAGAAAAAAAAATGAGACCTACAGTCATAGATTTAAATAAATTATTTTGAAACTGCTGCTTTGCCATGTCTGTGAAATTGTTTCCAGGCTTTTAAAAAGCAGCTTTTTCACTTGAGTTTCTGTTTGGATTTCATGCAAAGCATGTTCATTTATCTACAAATGAATCCTAATGAGGAGCCTTTCAGGTTTCATGATGTGCAAAAGATTTCTGCAGAAACTGAAGCCACTTGCATACAAATTCTTTCTTACCTTGTTTCAGTGGTGGATCCTCTGATACCAGAAATGAATTTTTCACATCTGACTCCTGAAAGCAGTTGGTAGCTTAGTAATAACATTTCAGCACCTGCAAATGCCATATTAGAAACACTTTCATGATTCCCCCGCACGCCTGCACCAGGATTCACTTGCTGCAAAAATCTTCAGGATTTTCTCTGCAGTCAATTTTACACTTTGTAACCCAATCTATCAAGAATGTTCCCATTTGTATGGCAATATAGCCCTGGACCTTTTGCAAATTTTAAAGTATCTATAGGGATTAAAGTAAAATTATATTTTTGCTGTGACAGAAAATAATATTCCCAAGTGTAGTTAACTAACAGAACCATTTCTTTCAATAGCAGGGAGCATATTTATTTTGATTGTTGCAGTATTTGCACCTACTGTTCTGTTTTTAAAAAGGTTATGTCTGTTTTATTTAATGGTTCAGTAGCAATATAAAAATTAAGATGAATAGGAAAATAGATGACATAGTATAGTTTTAATTGATGCTTTAAATCAAGTTTAATCATTTGTTATTGTTTATAGCAGATTTATTTCCATCACAGTCCAAGCACTTGCATGATTCTTGATATATTTTTTATATGTTGACTCCACCTTGAGAAATTTGACTCATGTTTCCTTAAATGCAAGACAAACATTGTCTCCTGGTTTCTACCAAGTAAAACAACAAAGAGAAATGAATAAAAGATACACAACCCAAAGAAAAAAACATATTTTTGAATGTCATTCCCTTTCCCTATAGACACAATCCAACAATCTAAGTGCTAAAATACTGCGATATAAATCCTAGTGTAGGCATGTAATTCCTGCTAAAGAAGTTTCATGTTAAAAACAGCAGTCTCAAAACAGAATGTTGTAAAAGTACATGTCTTAAACCAGAATTTTATGACTGGTTAAATTAACCTGAAAAAAAGGATGAAAATTTTTGTGTGCGGTTCAGATCGATAATGTTTTATTTTGTGCTGTTTAGGTGCATTTTTTCTGTATCTGCTTGATGAAACACTTTACTGAAAGAATTAGAATTTTAAATAGAATTCTATCATTTACAAAGCAGAGAAATCAAGGAGCCCTAAAATATCTGCCATCTTAACAAAAAATCTTAAGGGGTTTTTGTAGTGCAAGAGAGTAAATATGTCAGTACTTGTGTAGTTCAGAACAAAAGAAGTCCACTTTCTTCTGAAAATCTTTACTCAAATGCTTTTCTGTATTGAGTTATAATTACCTCTGCACTTTTGTTATTGCTGTCAATGTTGTTTACTTTTAGGTTAAAGGTTTGACTCCCTCCAGGGGGAAGAGTAATTTGGATTGTCATATTTTCAGGCAAAAATGAATGGTAAATAAAATTATTTGTATCATCACTCTCCCAGACCTCAACTGAGATTTCTTTGTGCTGCTTTCCTGTGGTGCTGGAGCTACACACATCATTAGGATTTCTGATGAACAGCTATTTCTAACATTTTAAATTTGGCCAGTAAGAGGTACCTTTTATCATGTTTATTCTGCCCACTTCTCTACTTCTACTATGGATCTCAGGCTTTTGTTCCTAGAATTCTCCTAGAGATGGACAGCTGGTAGTACCCTGCATTGACTAGTTTTCTGGCATTTTTGTTATTACAGGCATTTAATTCTCTGCCATTTGAATGTATCAAAGATTATGACAGTTTGGAATGTTAACTGAAATTTTGAGAATAATTAGAATCTGTACAAATATCCATTTTGTGTGTGCTATTTGTGCATTTATAGCAGGTGTTCCATCTCCCCTCATGATATAGCTGTCTCTCTCTAGATCCACAGTGTATTTAACTTATGGATTCCCTCTGCTGTTATTTCCAGTTCCTGCTCCTGTTCTTTGGCCCATCCCACTGAATCACCGGTCACTTGCTGCTCTTTACAGTGCAGGACACAGGAGTTTTCCTTCACCCTTGGGGAAGAGGATGGTGTGCAGCTGTATCCCATGTGGCCAGTGAGGGGCCAGCAGGGCTGTGCTCAGGTATGTAGGTCCTCAAGTTTGGATAAAGTCTTTGAGACTTTGGGATTCCTCTGTCAACAGACTCAGACCTGGAAAACAAGATCAAAAATGTGTGCAGATGTAAGGGAAAGGAAAGAAACAAGCATCACAGGAAGTTAATTTCCTGAAGATACAAGATTAATACAGAGATGGAACATCACCTTTGTATTAGATTTGCTTGATGTTTGTAAGATTTATTTTCAAGAAAATGGTCAAAAAAGAAAAGTTGGGCTGAAAAGTTACTGTGTGAGAGCATTTTCAAAGACTATTCCTTAAACATTTATGAAGAGAAACCAAGAGACTCCACAGAAAATTCAAACTGTGAAATTCTACATCAACAGACTATTTTTCGGAAAAAGAGAAAAGTCTCAGTTACTCTCATTTCAGAATATGATCTCCTTTTCATAATCACTGTCAGGGTCCCCCATAATACTTATTTCAGGCTTTTTCTGAACAATATCATAAGGCACATACCAAAGAATAGCATTTATACATAATGAATTAGTTGATAAGGTGTCTCTTTGGGCAGTGATCCAAAGGGAATTGTGAAATGCTACACTAAGTAGACAACTTAGTAATAAGTACAGTAAATAGAATAGTTAGCTTGCTTTTTTTTTTTTTTTGTGGGGAAAAAACAAGACTGATGTTCATTTTCATACTTAAAAAACTAGATAATGTCCTCTGTATCTCTACAATAGTAGTTTAGTAGTTGATTTGCAATTAAAATTTTCTTAGTCTATATGGTAGAGAGTAATTTCCCAGTATCAACTTGAGGTTTCAATAACAGATATTAAAAACACAGACATAGCACAATAGCATTTTTATATTGTATGAAACTGTTTCTATCTGATCAATAATGTATTTCTTCTTAATTATTCAATATTATTTAGTGAAAATTTTATGCCTACTGGAATATTAATATAATATAATAACTGTAAATACACCCATTTAAATTAAAATACTTTAGCAAAAGTTTTGATGCATTGATAGTCATGACAAAGCAAAGTAATCTATTGAAGTGCAAAACAAAAACAAGGAATTATAAAGTTCTTAAAGAATTGCAGGAAAATTATCTTTATAACTCATATACTTAATTTTTTTTTTGCTTTCAAACACTGTCATAAATATAAATCATATATCTAAAATATTCATAAGTATTCTGGTTTTCTATTTATTTTTCATGCCCTGCATATAATTTTTCGGTTTCTCAGAGCTTTTAGGAATAAAAGATGCTCCTATTTAGTTCCATAGAATGCCAATCTCAGATCTCCAGAAATTTAAATTTTCTTTTAACTGAAAAGGCTCATTCCAAATGGAGAATACACCAGATTATATATTCCTATGAGAACCATGAAAGTACTACCAAGCTTCTGGTAGTAAATTTATGTAAGGGTGATAACATCACCAAGCAAACAACCTCCACAGTAAGAAACTGCTTCAGATCCATTGTGGACTTCAGGCTGTGGCTGCAGTCCTGGATTCACTGATCTTGGTAGCAGAAGTCTTCTGATGGGACATCACTTCACAGAGGTGCAGGGAAAAGGTCTCTTTGCATGTCCCCTCTGCTAAAGGTGTCTGACCTCAGTTGTCCATGATACCTGGGCAAACATGGAGAAAGGAAAAATGGAAACAAATGGCAAAGAAATTCTGCAGAAGGAGCAATGAAAGTGTTCACAGAACCTCTTAAAATTCACCTTCATGCTAATACCATTATATATGTATTTGGCAAATAAATTAAAAAAACAAAAAACAAAAAACAAAACCAAATGGGAGTATAGCAAGCTCTCTCTCCCAAAAAAACTAATGTTGCAGAATAGGAGATAAAGAAATTTATGAGACATGGAGATCTGAGTTTTATTAATACTTTAAGCATGTGAACTTGTACAGTCCTTGGAGTAATAATCTCAGACAAACTGGAAATGGGTCTGTTCAAGTGATCCTTTCATTAAGGTATGTAGCTACCTAAAACATACGGAATCTGCAGCTCCCCATACTCAGGCTGCCTCTATGAGGACTTTCTCAGGTAGTGTCACATCCCATTCAGTCATCCCTCACTGATGTTGCTGCTGTGTGGGGCTGTTCTCAGGGTTAATGCACATGCTTGAGTTACTTTGCTCAATGTGACCTACAGCACTGTGAAACTATGAAAATAGTAAGAAGGAATTAATTAGAAAGGAGATAACGTTCACAGAAGCAAAAGAGGGGCAAAAGTGGATTGTACTACATTTCCCCTTTCATTATCAAATGAATTGCTATTACTTCAGTAGATACGGCTATTTTCAATACAGCAGCACCTTATTGTCACAGTTATATGTTTCAAAATGTCAAAATGTAATAGGCCTTACTAAACTTCTGCTGGTGAATAAGGCATGATGCTTAAAACAAAGCCAACAGAACAAAAATTAGAGCCAACAGAAAATGGATATTCCTCTCTCACAGATGCAATATCAGGAATAAAGCAAAAGCCTAGACAACTTCAAATTACAGAGGTTATGAATAATGTTGTAAACTGCTCAGAGATATTCTAATTAAAGTAGGCTGAGCTCTCTCTACCATGGGATGCCCTCTGAAAGGCCACATAACTTGCATATGCCCATGCTTAGATAAGGGTCTCTTGCTGTTCAGATCTGGACTTTCATTTGTTGGAACACTTCATACAATTTTTTTCTAATTTTTACCTCATGTATTTTCTGTTCTTCAGAAAATGTATAAAGCCAAAGTACTGGAAAAAGACAATCAGCTATAAGATGATAGCTGTACAGGACATCAGCCTACTAAGGGAGATCAGTGACCCCTCAAGCCTGCACCTTTCAGCTCTCAGGACAACCACGACAGTTGTCCCCATGGAATGTCACGTATGGTTCTTCTCTATCCTAGACAGAAACTATTAAGTCTTAACCCTTTGTTTTCTATCTTTCTATCAGCTTTCAACTCATAAAATGTTTCCCAGTTTCCAAGACTATGTTTGTGGCAGCTTTCTTCCTGTCTGAGCTTTTATTGTTGAATCTTCTCAAGCATTTCTGAAAGATCCAAATACTTTATGTGCACTGAATCCTCTTTATCAATGCATTTAATTACATGCTCACAAAGCGCTAGGAGATTATTGACACAGTCTTGTTCTTCACAAAATCTTATCTCTTCTTGGTTATAGATTCTTCTCTTTTAGCAGAGATGGTAGTCAGTCACCAGTTTCCACAAACGCCGTTCAGATCTTGAGACCGGAAAGATTTCTGCAAACAATTCCTATTCATTTAATAATTTATTTTCAGGGAAGATTTAACAAATATTTAAGGGTTTGCATCAGTGCTTCCATGTGTGCATGGAAGTCTCTCCAAGAACCCTAGTAGCTGAGTTGAAAAGAGAAAAATGGAGGGAGGGAAGGGAAAAAAATAATTCTCTTTTTTACCCTCTGAATGTTCCCCCATTTTTAATGTGGTGTTTGAGGAAAAACTAAAAGTGACGTCTCAAGTACAAAAGCAGTGGAGCTACTGCATTTGTTGTCATTAAGGTTTAAACTCATAAATGCTATAATTACAGTTAACAGTAAGCAATATGAGCAGTAAACATACCCACTTGTTCAAATCCTGCAGTGTTTGCCTATATAGGAAACCCTGAGAATTCTAATTTAAGACTTCGGGTCACCTCAGACTAAGCTAGGAAAGTAGAGTAGCTGGTTATAAAGGGAGGCACAATACTGTAATTACTTTTTATGCCACTGTCAGCATCTTTAATAAGTGTCTGCGCTCTCCTCAGCCTGTGTACTAAACCTTGATGCAGTGGATATAGAAAAAAATTGGCACTTTGTCCTGCTTTGTCCTTTCTAATAAAGTTGCACAGCTAAAACTGAGATAAAGGTACTGTTTTCTAACTAATGGATAGAAAAGATGCTTATTTTCTTTATTTGTGGCATTATTGCACACTTAACACAGGAACAGATTTTGGGCTTTGCAGAGTGCTCATCATGCACTGTAGGAGAAATATAACCTTTGGCATAATTTTCTTTTCTGTTTCTCTCATACTTGGCAAAATCTTCTCTATCCTACAGGTACTGACCTCCTTTTTTCTTTTCAAACATAATAAATATGTTAATAAAAATGAATAACATAATAAATTAAACTCAGAACGACTATTCCTAACTTCGATCTCAGAATGTATCGTATTTGTTTCAACATGTAGAATCTTTTTTTTTTTTTTTTTTGCCCTAATCTTGTCTCAATCCTGTTTCCCCTTTCCACTTAATCTTTTCAGAACAATCTCATCTCCTTTGAAGTCTTGCTTTCTCTTGGGTTGTAAACTGTGACAATTCCAGTAGAATTACAACTTCAGTAGCTGTGGTAGTTGGCAGATGGCAAAGACAGTATCTGTTTGAAGGACTTTCTGAGTAAATGATCAGATACATTCAGTGTGATAATTTCGTTTCAGAGTATAGGCCATAGAACATCCTCAACTTTTCACCTGCAATGAAAGAAAATACTGTCTTGATTTTTAAATTTCTGAGAGGAACCTGTGTAACCTGTTCTAATTACTTCCCCTCACAGTTAAAAATAAGTACCTGATAAGAAGGCTATGTTTGTCTAACTTCAGCTGCCAGCCATAGGACATTGTTATGTTGCCAGCTGCTGGGCTGAAAGCTCATTATCAATACCATTATTAATTTGATTTATATTTTGTTGCTGCTTTAAGGTTAAACCCTTAAGCAGTATTTCTAACTATGCTGTAAAGTCATGTGAAACATTACTCACTGCAGCCAGTCATTTGGGGCATGGCTCTCCCCCATCGTTTACTTGTAAAAGTAGATGCACAAAAAGAGCAACTGGAATGAGAATGGGATAGTGAGGTCTGCCAGGGAGTAGGGTGCAATTCCTGTATTGCTTCTGCGTTGCACAAATGTAAATGGCTCAGTGAAGTACACACAGTAGGTAATCAGATCAACTGAATTTTTTTGTCTAGACACTGGAAAGCATAAATTTAAATTTTGAACAGTTGTCATGTTTCATCACATTCCTGCCCCTTTTTTTTTCACTATTTACAAATATTCATGTGAATGCCTTATTGTGCCAATGGATTTTTGGAGAATAGCTACTCTATTTATAGAGACATGCATTTGCATGCAAATAAGTATTTCTTCAATAAAAAGATTAATATATTTTTCCATTTAAAAACACTTAACCAACCAATCAAGGAAGAGAAACAAACTCCAAGTATTAGAAGACTGCTGACATGCCCCAAATAGAGAGTAGCAAACGACTGAATCCACAAAATGTTTCAGGACTCTTTTGTCTATCTGTCTAGTAGGTCTAAATAATAAGCATTTTCACATAAATAAATCTTTGTTTACTGAACAGAACTCAGTACAGATTTTGTTTACTATGAATAATTTCCTGTTGTTCTGAAAGCAAAAGTTATTTTCATGCACTTCTCAACAGAAAGAATGCTATTAACCATCAAAAGCTGGTCTTTAGAGCAGTCTTGGCTTTCATAATTTCACAATGTGCTTGCTTGCTTTTGGTGCTCCTGCAGTGTGAAATGTTATCTCGTTAGGTCACTGCTTTCATTCACTGAAGTGCTGGAAGTGGAGCAGGGGGTAGTGCCTGGATAGATAAAACACATTCTCAAACCTCTGTTAAAATATTAGAACTGCTGATCAGGGGTGCTCAGACTTGTTCAGGAGTTTTAGGTTTGCAGTGTTCACAGATCAAAGTACAAACTGTTTGATCTCAATGGTGACATCTTGCATGGGTACCATGAAATATTTCTGCTATGCTTGTGAGTAGCTGCAGGAATGTATTTACAGCTCAGTTACTGAATTTGCAAATCTGTTTTGTCTTTTCACTTACAGCATGAAAAGTGGTGTAATATTTGTTTGTGTTTTAAGAAGTCAATGGTCTAATAAACATGTCTTTTCTTTCAAGTGGGAATGGAGAGAACAGAATATGTTCACTGAATATCTATTTCAGAGAAAACTAAATTACATCTGATTAGCTTTTTATCAAATTAATAGGAGGCCATCATTTGTGAAGTAGACAAGTTTATGGGCATGTAAAATGTGACAAGATATTTCTCTAATTTGCCCTTTAGCTATTCTTTTGTGGAAATCTATTTTTCATTGCCTGGAGATTTTAAACATTTCCCAGATCTATTTTAGAAACTGGAGAGGCCTCATTGTCTTTCTCTTGAATTTTCTACTCTGAAACTAGCTCTGGTGATGAACAAATGTACTTTTTATGCTCTTGGCACTGGCACTAACAGCTTCAAACCAGAAATTAATTTTTAAACACCAGGCTTCTGTGACCACTGCACTGCTATTAAGCTCTCTGGCATGATCTTTAGTTTCACTCAGTCACAGTTGATAACAGCTTGTTTTTCCTATTTTTTTTCTGTTTGTTTTTTCTTTTTAAGCTCTATTTTATGGGGCAGGTTACCTTTTCCTGAAAATTAATATTCAACTCAAAAGTATATTTGGAAACAAAAAAAAAATCAAAGCACAGTACAGGTGCATCCTGGTCGTCTCACAGTTTTCACTTTATCTGCAAATAGTAGAATTTCAGTTTGGCTCAACTGTTTGCACCTTAGTGGAAAAAAACAGTATTGACAGTTTTCTGTTCCTTTCAATGGCTGTCATGCTGTAAAAAATCTGCAGCATCAGCGGGCCCAGCAGTAGAAACCTTTTAAAGGAAATACTTGAAATGGAAAAGTCAGCTGTATCTTCCAGAGTTTTCTCCTTGCTGTCTGAAGGAAAGAGAATAAGCTGGAACACCCATTGCCAGCCTGACTATTTTCGTTGTCTTCTAAAATGGTCCTTGGAGTCAAGACTCTTGATTGACATCAAATTACAGATGAAGATCTCTGATATGTTGTAGAACGATGAAGCTGAAAAAGCTCAGATGACATCTGGGAAGCATACACTTCAAATGTACATCTCTCCACTCCTCTGGAGCCAGTGCTGAATAGGTTTCAGAACACTTGAGAATGAAAATGAAAATGCGTTTCGCATCTTAAATTCATCGTGTCAGAAGAAAATCTAACACTTCTCTTAAGATTCCAGAGGGCAGAAGTCTAAGGCTTATAGCAAGCAATCATGCAAATAATTCTCTCTTATACATTTCAATTTTTTTGTCTTCCTTCTCAATACGGGTCTTTAGTTGAAGCAGAAACTTTACTACTGGTAAAGCAAATTACTTCCTATATGTTATTGTTTCTACTGAAGTGTAAGTAAGCAACAGTATGACATTGTGTAGCAGCTATGATGTGCTCTAGGTATTTCATATCTATTCTGATTTTTCTAAAAGAACCTTTTTTTATATCAGTGCACCAGTTAAAATATTCATTTGGTGTGATAGTGAAATAAAGGTTTTACCTTTATGTTGCTGATATAGACTGTCACAATAATTTTTTGTTTTGGTAAGAAATTTATGTGAAATATATATATATACTTATATATTGTAATAATAGACAAGCATCATTTATCTGATAGTATGTGTTGATACTACCTTTAATGCTAAAGCAGGTTCCAGAGTTTCTGAGGGCAGATTTTATAGTCTTGAATATTTTATCCCAACACTAACAGTGAGTAAGATTTAGTTCACACACGTCAATGGTTTTAATGCAGCAACCTATTCAACTGGATCTAAGACATAAAAATTCTTTAGCTTGCTTGGGAAGCTTATTCAACACTGTGAACTTGAGCGCAGCTGAATCACAATGTGGCAATGCAAAGAAGCCTACAGAAAACTGAATTATAAGTATAAATTAAAAATTCAGAGCAGAAGTTATTGTGGAAAGTTTGCTTTATGTAGAAACAAAATTCTGGAATGCTTGAATAAGTTATTGTTTCATGTGAAATATCAAATTTCTCTCTTCCAATTTATTCTGAAATGTAATGAAAGCTGAAAAATGTTGAGCCTACTGGTTTTCTGGGATAAGAGTAAAAGAATGCAGTTGTGAGCTATCATTGATTTGCCAGGTGGTCATTCAGTTTCCTGAGTTTCTTGTTTTGTGATCAGGGCATGAGAGCTACTATATTTGAGCAGCAATTCATTATTATGTGTGTATTGCTTTTTCTATCTCACCTATAATTTAATGATGATTACAACATCATCCAAGCATTGAACACTTCCTTAAAATAATGCACTTCATAACTTCATTTTTTTTTTTTTTTAAATAGAATAAGCTATAGGACATGGATTAACTTGGCTGGAGGGCTGGAGAAAAATTATGACTCACCAAAAAGCTGGGAGAGGATTTACTCACCAAAAGGCTGGGAGAGGATTTTCTTGCTTTAAGGTATACATAGTTATTGCTGGAGTTCGGAAATGTTCTCTGTAGCCACCTTCTTGATGCGTGCTTCCCCTGTTGCAGAAGGAGGGTTTAGTGTACAACACTGTGTTTTGTAGTGATGCAAGTACCAGAATGGTAGAGTCTGCTACATGGCTGACAGGCAAAGGGAGAAATGGGCACAGTGAAAGGGGCCTGCCACTGGATAACAGCAATGTGTCTACTCCCAGGGATACCACCTGAAAGGCAGAGACATCAAAAAATGTTTTATGAAAGATTCAGTCATCTGGCAAAAAATCAACAGGATCTGAAACTTTTTGGTGAGGACTATAAATTGCCTTTACCATGTGCAAAGTAGTGTACAAAGAGCCTGTGTATTTAGGTTGAAAAGTGAAAGGATATGAGGTTAATATCCATGTGACTTTTCAATTAAAAACTGCATTTTTTTGCTTAATGCATGCCATTCTGAGGTTAATTCTGGTATATGATTTGCTCATCTGAATCAAACTGGAACGGTTAAATGATACTTGATAGTAGTGGTAAAATGTCTGAATTGCGAGTAATAAGATTAGTCAAGAGGGGGATGGGAAATTCAAGATATCTCAGTACATAAGAATGCCTCCCTAAGAATTTCATGAACTGATAGCTGTTATAAAATGAGACTGTGAAATGCAATTCCTTGGTCTGGCAGTGAGTTTCTCCCATGTAGCTTGTGTGGAACAGTGTTAATTGCAATAACTATGTCAGTTCATTAAAAACTTGCCTGTAATAGACACAGCACAAATAACAGTGTATATGAAAATGCCCATGTCCTTGTTGTAACAAAACATCTTTTCCAAAGGGAGTAAAATAATTTCTTTTGATCCTCAAACATTCTCTGATGGCCTTCATTTGCTGAAACATGGCAAGCATGATATAAGGTCCAGTCATCCTGAACTCTCCTGTTGTGGTTGTTTAATACTTTTACATCTTTCTTTCTTCTAAAAGCTAATAATGACCCCATTCATTGTTTTGCCTACACACTTTATACAAATATAAATTTGTATAAAGTGTAATTCTTCTAATGTGAGTGGTTGTGAGCTGAAATGTAAACTTCTCCTTTCTAGTCTGCAGAGGAAATTTGCCTTGGGCTAGTGCTTTGTTTATATCAAATACCACCTACCTGCTAGATTTTTATTTGCCAGTGATAACTGGGACAACAGTGTTTCTGGGGTGACCGAATATAGCTGTCAAATATTCTTTTGGAAGAAGTGATCACATTTCTCAACCATGGAAAACTCTAATATAAGGTCAAGGAGGTTTCAAAAGGTCATGGATGCTGTTTCACTAAGCTACAAAGGAGCTGATAAAGCAGAGTGTTGGTCTAGCAGAAATGATTCCCAGAGGGAACTGTTAATCAGACTATCTTTGGCAGGTAGAAGGGCAGTGCAGAGAATGCTCGGAGGAGAATGTCTCCTTGGAATGGTAACACCATAAACCCTTTTGTTTCTTAAAGTTTTAAGTATGAAAGAAACTAGACTTTTTGTAGAAACTATTTTGTTATATATATATATATATATATATATATATATATATATATGCTGACTTTTAGAAGTTTTTATTAACAAATTGTGTAGAATTTGGTCTTACATCCACTCCATAGAATTCTATCCTTATCATTTGTCAAGCAGTAATGGATTTTGAACTCTTGCAGGTAATTTTTCGTTGGAAGAATTTGGAGATTTTGTTAGGCTGCCTAGCTGTATTTATGTTCATACTTCTGAAAAGAAGGAATATAAGATGCACAGGCAACTCTACTTTTTAGGATCCTCAGCCAGAACACTGGAATTTGCTTCATAAGAAACAGTGGTATCTCTAAAACTGACTTTTGGAGAGAGACAAGAGGTAGACTGCAAGAGACAGACAGCATTTTTCTGGGATTTCAAAAAAATGTTGTCTTAACTAGTTAACACTTCATTTAGAACAGACTACTATGCTGTTCTCTAAAAAAAAATTACCAGCCAACCAAAAAATCCAATGTGGCTGAATTTGAAAATACAACTGGAAGATAATCTTTGTAAGAAAATGTTAGATAACCTATTGAAAAGCTTTGTCCTTAGCATCACCTTATTAACATAGTAAGAAAAAAAAAGTGGGGTTGTTTATTGGTTGGGTGTTGGTTTTACTTTTTTTTTTTTTTTTTTTTTTTTTTTTTCAAATGCACCTGTATTCTTTTGGACACCTAATTTATCTGAGGATTAGACCACCTGCTCTGCAGTTTTTATCTTCCAGGAGCAGTCTTACATGTTTTTTCAACTTAATTTCTAAGTTTGTGTCCTGGTTTTCAACACTGCAGATTTTCAGTTACAATTTTTACTCTTTACCATCAGTGTAACACTACCTAATTGCATATGAGGGCAGTAGTTCAACAAATGCTGTTCAGCAGTCTGAGAAGGATAGTGTTTATCTTATTTGGATAATAAATGACCCAGGGAGAGTAAGACATGTTCATCTATGTAGTTATATAGTGATTTGTCTGTGTGTATATGTATATATTTGTATGCATATATAGCACTGCTTCTGTGGTGAAGAAGTGATTATGAAATAAATAGGCTGTGTTGTTACATAGCAAGTAATACTCCTATCCATAACATCAGGCAGGAAAAAATTCTCATAATGTTTATCCTGAAGAACAAGTAATTTAGATACTACTTGTTCCCTCACAAACAATAAGGGAACACCCTTTAGTTAAGTCTACCTTAGCACTTTGAAAGAAAAACACAAAATTTAAATATAGATATTTTTTCTTTTTTTTCTTTTTCAGCTAATCCTGCCTACAAATCTTAAAACACAGGTTGTGTCTGGAAGAATTTGCAGTCTTTTGTGTTGATTCACTGGCACGATCAGGGCTTGAGAAGAAGCAATGTGAGTGCAACCATATAGGTAATTCCTTACAGAAATAATGTGTGCGCTAACTTTTAGGTAATGGAATTTTACTGCATAATTAATATTATGATAATAATATGTTATTAATTACATTAGTATAACGTTGTGTTACATGTAAGCACTGCTTAAACTTAGAGGCTTTTGCAGTACTATGCCAAGATGCCATTTCTTTTTATTAATTGCCTAATTTTTCTTTCACATTGACTTCATCATTCTTCTTTCATGTTGGCTGCATATTATTTTTAGCACAAACTAGCAAAAGTCTGCCTAAAACCTATATAAAATTGATATTTGAAAACATCATGCATTGCATGCTGTTCAGAATATTAAAAGCCTTTAGTAAAAGAAAAATAACTACAAAACAATATTTGGCTTAATCCTATTAAACCAGACTGGCTTAAGAGTTATTCCTTCCATGTAGAAAGCACATTATACAGAAGATCAGGGAAGCACAGCTTTTGGAACCGCATTGCTGTGGCAAAGCATCAGCCACTGGGTGCCACTCTTGATCCACGCGGCTTTATGCAAGAGACTTCCTTTGGCAGAACAAATGTTTCTCCCCTCATGAACAGCAGGTGCTCTCTTAACTGTTTGAACACTCCTACAGACAAGAAGAGGGCCTGATTAAGAAAAAAGACTTTCTTCTTTTTTTTTTTTATTTTTCTTATATTTCTGATTCTCTCTATCCACCACCTTTGTTATTAGCTAGCCTCACTGAAGAGTTGTAAAAGAATGTAAAACTGGAACGAAGTCTAAAATGGGGGTTACTTGGTGTTTTGTGTAAAGGTTGCATGGATTGTGATCTGCTGAATTTCAATTCTAGTAGAGTCAAAGCTAAAAAGGAAAGAGGCTTCTATGATATGAATGTTTTCTAAATTTTGTGTTACTGCAAACACATGCCCCAATTTTACCAGGCTTTTTTTGTTGTTGTTGTTACTGCTGTTTGGAGTGTGGTATGTGGAAGCATTGCAGGAAAATGAGAAGAAGGAACATCCCATATATGAAATAATATTGCTTTTGTAAAGTCTGTAAAAATAGAGAAACATATTCTTCCTTTTTGCCTGGATTTTTTAACAGAATTAGTAGTTACTTGTAGTTATTCTCCTGTAAGACTGAAAACAGAAGAAATAGCAAAATGAGTGCTGTGAAGTTACTTCAGTGAAAGATGTCAAAATGCTTCCTATTTTGACTTTAGTCAATGAGTTTGATGTTTTTTCCATAATCAGATTTCTGGGAAATTTTTATTGTTTGGGCATTATATTTTTCTTCGAATCAATGTTTTGTTTGTGTCTTCAGAATTACTCAAAATATTAATGGTTTTTATAATCCTGTGAACTGTAAGGTGGTTTTTCAGGGCTCTGTTATAGAATTCAAATGTCGTAAATTCCTAAAAGGACACACAGGAAACAACTGAATATTCAGTGGCATTCACTCTGTTTAGGGCTTTCCATTTCAAATCCTCATCAAGGCAAAATAAAATCTTCTCCAGATAAGCCCAGAATTCATGGCAAGTAGAAGAAAGACAAATGTTTAGAAAGTCAATAAACCGATGCTATAACTACGCAACAAATTTAACTCTTAGGAACACTTCAAGAAAATTATATCCTTACCTGTCTTGCATCAAGTTATCTGCTTGCTCAAACAGAAAAAAAATAGACACTATAAGCATATGGAAAGAGGGGAATAATTTTTTATGAAATACCTGTTAAATGCTTTAAAAATGGTAAAGGAAATATCTCAGAAACCTGTATACATTGACTCTTTGAAGAAGCAATTTGTTTATACATTTTTTGTTCCTTTCAGCACTCTAAAGTGCACTAAACTGGACAAGGTATTTATGAACCCTTAATTCTTTTACAGCATTCTTAATGCTGAGCAGAAAAAAATAATACAACTCACAATTTCCCAGTCTAACAGAACTCTTTTCCCTTTTCCTATTCTCAGTCTGCATGCCAGATTATTGCTTTACATTGTGACATTTTTAAAAGACATGGAAACCTAAACAATTCAATTCTGAATGTGATTTTAAACCCCAAAGCATTCCTTTCTTTTAGTCTTTCTTCCTTTCATTATCCTTCTATCTCTTTCTTTTTCTTCAATAATATTTGGAGCACTTTATAATCAAATACAAATCCACTTCAAATTAATGATAATAGATAGACCTTTACAAGAGACAGTGAGCTCTTACATAGCTAAGGCAGACAACTTCTGAAGTCCTCCTTTTTGTAATTTTCAGAGAAACAGTCCAACAAAGTGACTTACCCATGCAAACTCCACCTTTCCCAGGTACTTTCACTTAAGGTTTCTCTGTTCAGTAATGTTAGTGTGTAGAGTATTGCCAAGAGGGGTTTGTAAGGTACAACGAGGGTGTAGCCAAAATGTTCTTGCTATTCAAAACTTGACTTCAGTGTTTTCTTTCCTTCTCATTGATCTTTTTTTTTTTTGGTGTCTTTTGAATATCTTGAAAAATGTAAACGTGCTTTCAGTGTTTTCTTTCCTTTTCATTGATCTTTTATTGTGTCTTTTGAATATCTTGAAAAAATATAAAGGTATTTGTGAAGTGTCAAAAAGACATGTACTTATTTTTATGTACACAGCATAGCTTTTTCTGTTTGGATGAACAATATACCCTCTCTTTGAAAATGCCCTGTATCATATCAGGGTCAACAATTAACAAAAAAGCAACAAAAAAAAGGCAAGCAGCATATTTGTTTAACAGTGTTTCTAAAGAAGACTAATTTACTGGTGAGAAAATTCAAAGAGTAATGAACATTATAAAGAAAAAAACCCTAAAATTAGACTGGGAAGGTGCGAATGAATTTCTGTCACAGAAAAAGCCTGAAATGATACAGTGATTAGAAGTCAGTACCAATGTGCTAAAAGATGCATATGAACTGATAACTTTTACTGAAGTTGTCCTTTATATACATTGCCTGTGACTAAGCAGATTTTTGGGAAATATTTAAAAAAAATAATATTGAAGCTACATAATTTTGTTACTGAAAAGTCAAAGGGACATCATAATTATGATAATATAGCACTCAAAAAAAAAAGGAGCTCACATTTCCAGGAAATGAGTTATGATTTCAGAGTTAGTTGTGATTTAATGGAAGTGTAGTGCTACTGGTGAGACCTGAGTCAATATGAGATAGGTATTTCTGAAATTACAGATCTTAGAAAACCATATGATATGTTTTCTTTTGAAGAGATGAGACCAAACAGATTTATGAAAGAATATCTAGAAAGGGAAAAGTTTATTATAATTTTATTATTTTGGGAGTTTCAAGTCCTATACCACAACATTGTGAGAGAACTGGAGCATTTCTCATCTTTGGAATGTTTCAGTGTCTCTGGCTGCAAAATTAACAAGGTACCTCGATGATGAGGGCAATATACACACACAGGTGTGTCCTTTCAGATAAGAAGAAACTTTGTGGCGTAATGAATAACACAGAACAATTGAGATATAGTTTTATCTTTTAGCTATATTTTGTACAATATCAACAAAGTAGAATATATTAAACATTAAATTATTTTCCTGCAGGATGTAATAATTCATGATTTGTACTGTCATGCAGTATTGTTTGGGTGAAGACAAAGAGTATATTAAACCAATACAGATTAAGAAAAATTACCAGAGGGAGGTGAACTTACTTTTTTAAAGTCATTAAATATATATATATATGAAATTCAATATATTCTTTTAGTGAAAAAATTACAAAGTATTAATGGCTTGTTCTTAGCTTGTGGTAATTCATGTGCATTTATAACTGTGAGGATAACAGAAATGTTGTCACTGGCTATTAAAAATATAGAAGATACATGAGATGTAACAGTAAGTATAAAATAATATTCTTCTATCTTGAAATATGTGATCAGAGAAAAACCTCCTTGAATGATAAGGTTGTGTATTAGATTATGTGTCATAGTTTTATATTCTTTTCTAAATAACTGGTCTTGACATCTGCCAAAACAAGTTAATAAGGGCTGCAATGGCAATTCCTCCATAGACACAGGACAGGAGAGAAACCAGAGTGGCTTGATTCATCCAGGTTGTGAACTCCAAACGACAACTTGTCATTGTTTTTATGACAGATGAAGTTGCTATGCCACTATCCATCATATTTAAAAAGTCATGACAGACTGGTGAACTTCTCAGTGACTGGAAAAGAAAGCATAACTCCCAGTTTTATAAAGGAAAAATGGAACAGCCAGGGAAATGCAGGCTGGTCAGTCCTACCTCTGTTCCTTGTGACATCATGGAGAAGATCCTCCAGGAAACTTTGCTAAGGCACATGGAAAAGTGACAGGTGATTGTTGACAGCCAACACGGCTTCACTAAGGGAACATGATGCCTGGCAATCTTGGTGGACTTTTAGAGTAGGGTTACAGCATTGGTGGATAATAGACTTGTGCACAGCATTTGACACCGTCCCAGCATTCAACACTGTCCTGTATAACATCCTTGTCTCTGAACTGGAGAGATGTGGATTTGATGGATGAACCACTTTGTGGATAAGGAACTGGCTGAATGGTCACACTCAAAGTGTCATGGTCAGTGGCTCAATGTCCAGGCTGAGAGCAGTGATAAACATATCCCTCACAGGTCAGCTTTGGGACTAGTGTTTAATTTAACATCTTTGTTAGGAATATAGACAGTGGGATTGAGTGCACTTTCAGCTGGTTTGTAGAGATGGGATGCCATCCACAGGAACACTGAATGGTGAGAGAGGTGAGCCTATACAAACCTCATGAAGTTCAACTCAGGCAAGGTCCTGCACCTGGGTCAGGGCAAGTTCAAACATGGATAGAGGCTGGTCATTGAGTGGGCTGAAAGCAATCCTGCAGAAAGGACTTGGGGTTGTTGGTAGATAAAAACCTAAAAATGAGCTGGGAATAGCACAATATGCACTCGCAGCCCAGAAAGCCAGTCCTATTCTGGACTGCATCAGAAGTGTGGCGAGCATTTTGTCAGAGGTGATTCTTCCCCTCTCCCCAACTCTTGTGTGATCCCCATGGAATACTTCATCCAATTCTGAGGATTCCACCTGAGAAGGACATGGATCTGTTCAGGCAAGTCCAGAGGAGGGTCATGAGGATGATGGGAGACATGGATCCCCTCTCCTTTGAGGACTGGCTGAGAGAGCTGGGTCTGAAGAAGGGAAGGCTCTGGAGACACTTTCTAGCAGCCTTCCAGTACCTAGAGGGAGCCTACTGGAAGGATCCAGAGCGACTTTTTTCAGGTATTGTAAAGGGTAATGCTTTTAAACTCAAAGAGGGTAGGTTTAGATAAATATTAGGAAGAAATTTTTTTAGTTTGATTGTGGTAGAGCACTCAGACAGGTTGCCCAAAGTAGTGGATGCCCCACCCCTGGAACCCCTTGATGTGTTTAAGTCCAGGCTGGATGGAAATGGGAGCAACCTGTTATGGTGGAAGTTGTCCCTGCCCATGGCAAGTGGGTTGAAACTACATGATCTTTAAAGTTCCTTTCCAAACCAAACTGTTCTGTGATACTCTATTTTCCTTATCTTAGGTCTAAGAAATTAAACAACCTGTAAAATGGACAAAAAGTTGTTTTATTCTCCTTGAAAAATTCATGTATCAGAGAGACAACAGCAGATAACTAAATATATGATTCCTATTTCATATGAACCTAATTTACCAGGATTTGGATTGTGAATTGGAATTTGGAAATGAGATAGTAAGATTCTAATTAGTTTGTGGTTTCTTAATTTATGCTTCATAAACATGCACAAGATCTTAAGGGAGGTATTAAATTGATTAGGGTTTTGGAAATGGGAAAAATCAAATCTTAATACTAAAAAATTACCAAAATTACAAGCAGACTATCCTGTTCAAATATATTAATGTGTTATCTTTTCAAATGACAAATAATGCTCTTCTATTTGTCTAATAGGCAAATAAAACTCTTCTATTTGTCTCTCTGTACTTGCATTGCAGAGTAAGGTCTAGAATATAGAAAAATAGCAAACAAAAATTAAGAAAAAGATTAAGAAATTTTTAGAACCCTTGAAATTGATAACTGGAAATATTTCCTGTCTGTGTTCAGTCTGAATACCTACAGATTACTTGGAAGGTGAAAAAAATTAGATTTAAAATGTTGTGAGATTTTAGCATTTTACTACTGCAACTAGATAGATACTGCGGGGAGAGGAAGGCTCCAGGATAAGTCAATGCTGCAGTTTCAATCTGAGCACTCCCAGAAGTTATCTGTTAATGAAAAATAAGGTCTATACCTCACCTGATGGGAAGGAAAGGATGTTTTATAGAATGTTAAAATATAACATGTATAAACACACACTGGAAACATTTTTTTTCTCACCATTAATAAAAGAAAAATTACTGTATTTCTGCAAGTTAAAACTGTAACAATTATCAAGTTACTAACTAGGTTAGAGAATCTCCAATAGTCTCTCTTTTTAGAAAAAACTTTGAAAAGACTGCTATTCTCTGTGTTTTTTACTCTTTATTATGGACAAGTGTGGATTTTTCTGATTGGAAAGAAGAGATGCATATGGAACAAATAAGTGAACAATTGAATAATAATCTGTGCAGTGTTGATCTCTTGTATTAACTTTAAAATCCACCCCAAATAAAAGTAAACATTCTGCTCTGCTATTAGTAATCAGCCAACTCAATAATTTTTCTGCAAGATTTCTTAAAACAGTATTAGTAACATAATTGATATATAACAACTGAAATTTTGTACGAAGATATTATTTGCCCCTGTGAATAATATTGTTATTTATGTAAAATTGTTATTTAACTGTGTTGTCACCTTGAAATTCTGCAAATTTCACATTTTTAAAATACAATGAGTACCTTACAAATAAACTGATCCAACTTTATAAACTGAGGTGGTTAAAAACCTATGCCACTAAATATCCATGGTACAGAGATAAATGGTGGTTGAAGATAGGAACCTATAGGCTTGCAGTGGAAAGTCTTAATGAGTTTTTTGGTTTCCAATGATAGTAAAATCTTTGCTAAAATATTGACACATCAAGAAAAGTTTTAAAAGTATTCAACACTTGAGGATGATGGATGAGGAAAAAGGAAGTTTCCAGAGAGTTCTCTCTCTCTCTCTCTTATTTATGCAGAAATAAGTTTATAATTTTCTAAATCAAGGAAAACTACATGAGACTTTGCAGGAGATCCATTCATCCACTTTAGATATTTTAGGCTTGTTTTATGGTTTTGATTGTGTACTTAGTTGACTGCTTCTTTCTGTGCTGTTGGTATAAAGTCTGTTTTCTCCTTATGTTTTTGTCCTAAATAAATAATTTAAGCAATATTCATTGTTCCATGTTATGACTCTAAGTCAAGAATGCTTCAGTGAAAACCAGTGCATTGCATTTCAGTGTAGAAGAACTGCACAATGTAATTTCAAACCAGATTTTCTAGTTAGAGTTGTTAATGCCTGAAGGTTGTCAGAGGGATGGGAGGTCATTCTGAATACTGTCACAGGTAGAAATTTCAAGTACTCTGTAAAATTAGAACTGCTCTACAATTTATGTTTTTTTCAGGCCAGGAGAAAAATGACATTTTTTTGTGTGAGCTTCACATTAAAGTAACATTCAGTGTTCTATAACATTTCACTTTATTGGAGAGTGAACATTGGTGCAAATTCCAGACTCCTTGTCATTCTTAGAAAAAGATTTTTCTTTACTATAGGTAAAACAAATGAAGGCCCAAAGCATGAGGGTTCTTAGACCACAGTTCAAAGTGAAAATTGGAATTATTATTCCAAAATATAGGTGATGCTAAAATGTTCCTTCCTTCAAAATTTTTGAATTAAGAGTTTTCTTTTGTCTAAAATCTAATTCTACTTTCAGGAAAAGAGTCAAGAAAACCTTCACTTACCTTAAGCAGTAAAACTTTCAGAGTAGCTATTCTGAATGTTAGAATAAAATAGCATTGAACTGAACTGTCTAAACTCAACAATTGACACACTGTAGTCCATCTTTCTTAATAAACCCAAGAAAATGCATAAAGCGTCAAATTACCTCAGCTCAATATTAAGTTTATTTGGAGAAATAAAAATGAACCTTTTTTTACTGATTTCTGAAACAAGGCAATACTCTCAATCATAGAAAATGGGTCTCAGTCTCCCTACCATGTAGTACTCACCAGGGATTTTTGCAGCTTCAGTGGGAACATCTTATTTTAGCCACAACTCATGTTATTCACATACGAACGCACAGGAACACTCACTTGTCCTGGTCAAAACATTTCTTTCTTAACTATATCAACAATGCTTAGACATGCTTCTGTCAAATAAACATTTATAATTTAATCGCTGGGATTTTATTTTGCTATGTCTCTTGACACTACTCTTCTGCAATCTAAGTTCTTAATTCTCCTATGGCTTCTCTTCTGCCTATCAGCCTAAAATGTCAGAGAGAACACACACCTTAGCTCTGCCTGCAGTGTCTATTAGCTTCAGTCAAAAAAGTGTTAGGCCAATGCTAAGTGGCTTTGAAAATCTCTTTTGAAGGGAATTTCATTCCACCTGATACATCCAGCTTTGTGACAAAGGACCAGCTTCAAACACTGTATTTAGCCTCTCTCAGTTGTACATATGACCACTGAAACAACAAGAAGCATGAAACATTTACTATACTTTAACGTAGAGGAAGCATTCAACTCAACTGAAAGGTCCTGTATTTTTTTTTCTTACTCTAAAAGGTTCTGGTTTTGGAGTGATTGAGATTAAATGGATAAAGCTGCTGTGTATTTGAAAACATGTTTTGGATCAGCTATACTTTTTATAACAAAGCTAGTTACCCTGCTTTTCTTCAGCTGCTATAGAATCTGTCAGAACAGAAAATCCAAACGGCCTCAGTTTGCTGCAGTCCAGAAGCTTTGACCTTTCACAAATGCACCTGATTGGTCAGGAAAATGATATGTTAACTGATGTAGCATGCAAAATCTGCAAAATCCACTTAATGCCGTCTTTCCTCCTAAATTAAGCAGGGTTTGTAGGTAGGAGATATTAATAGTGATGTTGTAGACTATACTACCTGGGGTTTGTTAGCAAAAACTGTCATTAGAGAGTAAATTCTGCCACTACCATTTTTTGTAATGTTCCTCTAAGTCTTCATTTACCTAAAAAGAGAGGCAGAGAAGAGAATTTTGTCTGATTTGGAGGGAGTGGTATAAAATATGGAGGATGAAAAGAAGTAACAAACATGAGGAGAAAATGGAAAGCACAGAAAGAGCATCCAAAGGAAAAAAAATAGTCATAAAGTTTTTATACTACCTGATTATTGCTGTCATATAAGATGGAAATAACACAGAAAGAAAGTGACTTATGCTAGCAGAGCTACAGCAGCAATTAGGAAAACTAAAGTGTTTTGGAGGAAAATAAAACCTTCTAACCACTTGGTAAAATCATGAAGACCAAAATGTCTTTGAGAGCTATTGTGAAGTACTTTGTATTTTTCAAACTTGTGGACAAAAATTTTGGTGATTGCTATAGCCATTTGCTGTTCTAACACCATGTAATGGCCAGGATAGAGGGCCATTAATCTTGTTCACTGGAAAAAAAAAAAAAAAAATTCCTGGTGCCTATATGAGTCATTATTTTTTCTCTTTTTGCAGCATTAATGGTAATGTTTTTTCTGAAGGAGTTGGCAGCAACTTTTGCCATATAAGGATAAAACAAAGTTATATTAAAAAAAGAACTCTTGAAAGAAAAAATCTCCTCATGAGTTAAAACTCCGATTTATTTAAAATTTAATGAAATGTTTTTTTAATGTATTTGTTGTATTTTGTCACAGCAGCAAGGGTATACATAATTTATATCTTGTTTATAAGCCTAACAAATGTGTTTTCCAGAGATAAGGGGTCTGTTTCTAATACCAGTTATTCTTTGCATAGTAGAACTTTCCTAAAAGGTTTATGAACATTACTTATGATTATTTGTTGATGCTGCTTCTTTTTTTTTTAAATTGTAACCCCTGATTTGCATGCCAGAAATCCTGATGCTTATTCACTTGTCCTGATGATCAGCAAAGATCAGCTTCCCTTCAGATCAGCAGGGAGTTGAGCATCCTGACCCTGGCCTGTAGATGTACAACTCTGTTAAGTAAGAAAGTCTAATGGTTTATTACCATTTACTGAAATTAGATATTAAGACCTTGGGTACAAGATAGCTGTCACTGAATTTACCCTGACATTTTTAGCTCCTGATCCCTGTAGTTTGCAATCTAATCTAACATATTGCAAATCCAAATGCCAGAATGCTTTTATCACTTTGAACTTTGTAGTCCATTTTAGCTGTATTTTCTAAAGGGCTGATTTCTCCTTAAGCATGGCAGCAACGTGCCGTATTTTAAGAAAAAACAGCACTGAGAACTGAGATCTTGAAAATTCACATACTAGTGCTCATTGTCACAATTAAATAATCCTGGATGAAATCTTTGCCCCGGTGAATCCAGCAGCAGGAACACTCACAGTTGAAAGAGAAGTCAAGATTTCCCTCAGTAGAATGGAAGCATTATTAAAAACTCTGCTTGAAGTTCATTTTCAGCCTCTTATGGGAAGAAACAAGTTGCTGATTATTATAGTGTTATCATCCTTTTTTCTTTGATTCTCCAGTCAGCAGAGAAATAACACTCACTGGTGACAAAATAGGTTTTAGAATTATCACTCAGGGAGATGAATGCAGGACTTGTGTACTTCACTCCTAGATCTGCTTCTGCTGCCGGCTGAACTGTCAGCTCTTACAGGCAAAATGGTCTGCATTTCCCTTTGCAGTGTTTTCCTCACCCTGATAGATTATTAAGCATAGATTTTTCTTCCAAATGAGAGGTTTTATTGTGGTACATAGACAGGATCTGATTTACCACACTGCTGGGAGCTAAGTTGAAGTGACCCCAGCTTGCAAGACATCCTCTTTGCAGTCTGCCAAATGAAGTCTCTAAAGAACCAAGTGGCCTGGAGAACAGATACGATGTCTGTGCTCTCTCTTATCTTTCAGGTTTCTCTGTACAGAGCTGGGTTAGCAATCTGCCTCCGACTCCCAGATGATTGTAAACAAGCCTCTGTGTATGCCTCCAGGTGATTTTTCCTTCCTATCAGGACAGATCTGATACCATTTTAACAAGTTATACATTGTGGCTGAGAGTGGGGTATTGGATTTAGATGAATAAGGGGAGAGAAAATTTGTTTTTCCTCTTTAGTCACTGAGGACCTTTGTGAACTGTGGCAAATTAATTCACCTGAATAATTTATCCAACATGTAGAAGGGGAATAATATTTCTTTACATAAATAACTACTAGTTCTTAGGTTACGTCAGGTAGACCTGTGACAGAACATGTTCTGTCTGAAACACTGAGGTGTATAGGAGAAGTGACAGATCTTGGAGGCAGCAGTAACAGGAGATGTAGAGTTAGCAGTTCTTGTCCTTGTCACTGGCTCTGCAAACGACCTTGAGAAAGTAGCACATTCTCTTTGTTTAGTAGTTTCTAGGAGCATTCCTCTCTCAAACAATGATTTCCTGAGGTCAAATTAATTAACTTTTGTTAGGCATTCATCTACTTGAAATTGAAAGTAGTTTTCTCTTTCACAAAGCAGAGGTACTTCATGGGAGAATCTGACCCGTGAAGTAAGGTACAGTACAAGTGAGAAGCAGGGCAAGGGTTCTCTCATCATCAGCACTCTTTTACAGATTTATCCAAAGTATTCTCAAGTTCATTCAGAAGTTATAGGTTGAAATGAGCTGCCCCAGTAAATATGAAGCTAACCTCTCTTTCTGAGAAACAGGGCTTTGTTATTAAAGTAATCATGAGTTCGATAAGCATCTGATTTACATCAGAGATCTGGAAAAATTTAGATAGTTTAAAAATGGAAACTATGGGAAATATTTATGGAAAATAAAGGCATATTTCCAATGGAAAGCAAATTAGATAGTTGGAGAGGGTCTTTTTACAAGGACAAGTAGTGACAAGGCAAGAGGCAATGGCTTCAAACTGAAACAGTGTAGGTTTAGATTAGATGCTAGGAAACTAATTGTTTACTGTCAATAAGGTGAGGCCCTGGAACAGGTTTCCCAGATAAGCTGTGGATGTGCCATTCCTGGCAGTGTTCAAGACCAGGCTGGATGGGGGTCTGAGCAAGGTGGTCTAGTGAAAGGTGTCTGTACCCATGGCAGGGGGGTTGAAACTAGAGGATATTTCAGATCCCTTCCAACCGAACCAAATTATGAACAAGTAGAGATACAATGAAAATTCAAGGAAATGATGGGAACATATAAATAATGGATCTTATAGATTAACTACAGAGCTAATATTAACAAGATGTGATTCTATTTTTGAGTCATTACCAAAGTTTTTAGTGTGTTAGTTATTTCATAGAAGAGAATAAAATTATGTTGCAAACCTGTACACGTACAATGAAAATGTACATATTTTCCAATTTTTTGTAGATGGCAGGAATCAAAAAACAACAGCAGGAATCAAAAAACAACAGCAGAAATTTATTTTGTTTAAAATTTCAAATGGCTTTAATCTGTTCAGGCCACTGTTTCACAGGCTTGGTTTATCTGTCTCTGACACTTGCTGACTGTCAACTGTTTTGTCTTCTGCTGTTTTTCACACTATAGTAAAATTGAATTTCAGTTAATTACACACCTAGGGTGTTATTATTAAGATATATTATTAGAGTTCTAGGAAACCCACCATCCAAGTCAGCACAGGATCTGGTTGTCTGCACTGTGGTATGCTAGTGGATGATGCAATATGGAAGGATCTGGATCCCGTGAGCTGTGTTTTCCATGTGTAATTCTTGTAGGCTGCTCTAATTCAAAGCACAAGGCAGTTCCCAGATAAAGCCTGCCTCCAGGTCAGGGGGTAGATGGTATAATGGCATCTGTATTTGTTTAATGTTCTCAGCCTCCATGAGCCAATGATCCGACCGCAGCATGCTCCAGCCAGTGAGTGACACACATCTGAATATGTGGTGGTGTATTTGCATTGTTTATGATGGGTAAATTTGGACTTGAAAATGCATCTGGACAGCTGTTTAAATGGAGATTTAAACTCATCTTTTCCTGTCACAAATCCCATTGCTTGGATGCTTGTGCTGCAGCTAAAAAGTTGTTAGTGCAGGGAGGCTCTTTGCTTTCCAGCAGAAAGGGATGTGTGCCAGGTTACCTGGTTCTCTTGGAGCTGGTCAGAGCTGAGGTGTCTGCAGCCAGCTCTCCTTGCCCAGGCAGCCTGAGGACTCGTGGGTGCTGTACAGGGCTCTGTGCCTGCTGCCAGCTGTCTCCAGTCAGCCCTGGTGACCCATTGCACATCCTCATTTTTGCCACTTATCACTGCAAGAAGCAGCAAGTAGGTATCTACCTACTCCCTTATTTAACCGAGGAGGATCCTCATATTCAAAAGCTTCTGTAAAAACCATAGCAACACTGAACAGAAATACTTCAAGTCTGCAACAGTGCGATAAAAAAAATTATTTACCCATTTATTTTCCCTGAAAGTTTATGTCAAAAGTTGTGTGGCCGCAATAGTTTCTCAAATGACTCTTGATTTGGGAAGAGTAAATTACTGATGTTTAGCTTAAAGGGCTAAAAAACAATGGAGGGTTTTAGATATTCTATTTTTTTTTCTTAGTATTACAGTCACCAACATAAATCTTCTGTTCAGAGTGCCTGTGCTTTCCCCTGGCTGCAGAAGGTTGCTTAGCAACCTGCTTCGTTTAGTCATGTGATAAAAAAACCAAGATGCCAAAAATTTCCACATTAAAATAATTTTTAAAAGGGTGATATGTTTTTCAAAATTAGTAAATAGGTAGAAAGAAAAAGATTTGTATAACCTGAAAATTTGTTTTTACCCTGTTACTTGAGGTGTAAACATTCACTGAATCCTAAATTCCAAGCAATTAGTTTTGAGTTTTTACAGGCCAATCTACTCCAGATTTCCAGTGCTCAGCAAAACACACCACAGTGTGTTGCACAACAGTGTGGTCCCTCTTGATAACAGGAAAAATATTGCATGTCTCTGCAAAAAGAATTAATGGCATTATGACATTTACTGAACGCATAAAGTACTTAAAACACATCAGAAAATATGTTAGTTTGTAAAGGAGTTCCATTTTTAAATGTCAAAGTCTCTTCAAAGCAGAGAGATTTTAGAAAGCCTATTTGTATTCCTAGTACAATCACTATCTTTTTTTTTTTTTTAAAACAGCATATCTTCTTCAGAGAGTTGGTGCAGCCTCCAGCACAGAAATTTCAGCCAGTGTTATTGCCTGTCAGTTGTAATCCCTCAGAATTTCAGCCATCAAGGGTCTAATAACATACGTTTTGTCTTTTCAAACTCACATCAGATAAAGAATTCATGAAGTTTATTCTTTTACTCACTATGTTAAATGTTTGGGTTTTTTTCCACAGAAAGTTATAGTCATATGTTTATTAAGCACTCAATAGAAAATTCTCATGTTAGCGTAGATACCAATATTTTAAGATAGAGACAGAGAAAGGAAAACACATTAATATAAAATGGCTCTGACTCAAACTTCCTTTGCTGAAAAAAACCTAGATTTGAATGCAGATTTTGAGAAAGAAAATTACATTTGCATTTAAAGAGGATTAAACACATAGTTTCAGACACTCTGAAACCTGTTAGAGGCTGCGGGTGTTCAGAGCAGCTATCTGGGTGGCTCTTTCACTGAACTCGCATTTAAGGGTACAGCTTGGTACCTTTTTGATTTTGTGGGTCCTGGCCTCAGGCAGAAGTGTGGCGTCAGTGTGGAAGAAAGGAGGACTTCACATGAGTACAACAGGGTTTTATTTCACCCAGAGGGTGTCCACATAGAAGTGAGGTTTTTTTCCTCTGGGTCTCAGTTTAAGTACAGGGGGTGTGGGAAGGGGTAGGTGGCAATCTAGAACCAATCCCAGAAAGGGTGTCGTGACCCAGAACAAAGGGGTAATCAGTAGAATAGTTCTATACATAAAAAAGGGAGGGGAACTAACACCCTGCCGAATCACCCCACAGCCTCACCAGAACTTTCCAGGCTTCTGGGTGGGATTGCAGAGTGATGGACAGGACTCATAACTTGGGAAAGACCAAAAGGGTTTAACATGGGGGTACAGGGAGGAATCATTTTAAAGCAAGGAACAAAAGCATGCAGAACTTGGCAAAACCCAAAATACACCAAAACAAGAGGCAACCGTGATAAACAGAAAGATGAAGTGAAACCTGACAACCTAGTTTTAAAAACATATCCATTTATTCATTATTTGAGGCAAGGAAGACTAGACACAAGCCAGAATATTCCACCAGCTCTATGAGATACTGTTCTCCTTCTGCTTTTTGTGATTAAGAACAACAGTCCACTTAGATGAGTAAGAGTCAAAATAAAGAAAAAAGTACTGTTGAAAGACACCTAAATTGCTCTGCAGGATCAAATATGATATCTGAAAAAAGTCCCCTGGCTTCTCATTCCTTTCTCATCTTTTAAATAGGCAAGGTATGGAATGGTTGTAAGATGATTATCTGCGATTTAGGAACACTGAGGAAAATATATATTTCCTATGGGTTTTATGCCACCTGAGAGTCACCTTTATCTTTCACATAAACATTCAGGAGAACTGAATAAGACTTTAAAAGGGCAGGACTTGTTTGTTGTCTCACAAGCCAATGAAGGCATACCTGTGAGGAAATCATGTTAGAGCAGACCCAGCTTTTCAATTTATGAAGTTAAATAAAGCTAAGTAAGAGCAGTGTGGAATTTCATGACACTCCATTGAGTGTATTGTAAGGGGCTGAAGGGGAGGGGAGGAAGAGAATATGTATCACTGACATACTTCATCACTTCACATACAGACATCACATTCAATTAAGTATAGAGCTCTCTGTCAACAAACTTGACACATACATCTAGGGAATGTCAGCAACCCCCCAAAATCGATATTCAAGTTATGACAGACTGACAACTTACCAGCTGAATGAGTCCCCGGATTTTACCTATTACTGCTTCAGAACCTGTAAAGTCCTTGTAACATGAACAAACAAAATGAACTAAGGGATATGACTGAGTAGAAACCAAAAGTCAACAATACATACAGAGTTTAAGGAAATTATTAACGAAATTCAGGTCATCAAGGAACTAAAATACAGTGCTGTTAAGTAATCTGAAAATACAATTTCTCAATATTCTAGGAAGCTTAAATTGCATTTTTATGTAATTTAGCTGAATGAATACAACATTCTATCTAGAAATAAATCACTATGGACCTAGGGAAAAGTTTACTAGTGCTGCAATATTATTACCTTTTTTCTTTTTTTGATATATAAGACCATAAAAGCAGATTTAGCAGAAAAGACCAGTGAGGTAGCTAGTTTGAAAATTGCTTTATAGTGGCCATTATATGAATGAGATGAGACTAAACATGCTACCTCTGAAACATTACTTTTATAAGTGTAGCTCAATAGGTGTACAGTATACCAGCATATCTATAAAAGGAGGGGAATATTAGTTCTGTCACAGTTTTATGTTTTAGGAAATGACAGCCTTATTACTCTCAGGACCCACAATATGTGAATAATATAATAGAAGGATATACATAGTGGTCTTATGCTAAACAGAACAAACTGGCTTCTTAAATTTTTTTTATTTTTTTTTTTTTTGGTGACAATGATAAACTCCAGAATGAGTTTGTCCTAATGGATCCTTATTCTGGCAACTTGATCTTCAAAATACACATCAGTAAATGACAGTTATTTTGACCCATTTAACAAGAGTTTTGGTGTTGAAGTACAGTTTTGAAGAGTTTATGGGAGGTACACAAAAGAGCACAAAAGCGCCCTTATGCAGTAGCACAGGAAGGTCTGAATGCCTATTTGGCATCTTCACACTACAAATCAGAATCATAGAAAGGCTTGGGTTGGAAGGCATCTTAAATATCATCTTGTTGCAACCCACCCTGGCCATGTACAGCGACACCACCTACTAGATCAAATTGCTCAGAGCCCCGTCCAACTTGGTCTTGAACACTTCCAGGGCTGGTGCAATCTGCTCCAGTTCCTCACCACCCTCTGTGTTTATAACTTCCTGCTAACATCTAATCTAATTTTTTTTTTTTTTAGTTTAGTTTAAAACCATTCTCTCTTGTCTATCACTATGTCTATATAAAAGTCTCTCCCTCCTTTTTATAAGTACCCTTTAAGTACTGATCTCCCTGGAGCCTTCCCTTCTCCAGGTTGAACCACCTCAGATTTCTCAGCCAGGCTTTGCTGGAGAAGAGCTCCATCCTTCTTCCCATCTTTGTGACTCTCCTCTGGACTTGCTCCAACAGGTCTGTCTTTCTTGTTCTGATGGCCCCAGACCTGGATGCAATATTCTAGGTAAGAAATAATCACTTTTTTTATCTCGCTTGTTGATCTCGCTTGTTCCTCTCCTTTCTGTTTTCTGTCCCTGTGCTGCTGGGGGTAGGGTTTGGGGAAGTGGACATTGAAGGGGAAGTGATGTATTTGGTCACGAGTCAAGGCTAATCCATCCCAATCATCTGGTTCTTCCCCTTTCTATACCACCTGCAAACTTGTTGAGGGTATACAGTATCCCATTGTCCAAGTCATTAAGGAAGAAGTTGAACCTTATTGGCCTCAGTATCAACCCCTGGGGTATACTGCTACTAGTTTTGCTCCAGCTGGATTTTGTGTCACTGGTCAAAATCCATTTGGCTTAGCCATTCAGCCCAAATGTCAGTCACTCCACTGTGCACTCACATTACCTGTGCTTCATCACCTTGTCCAAGAGAATGTTATGTGAAACAATGTTAAAAGCCCTAGTAAAGTAAAAGTAAATGACAGTCACTACTCTCCTCTCATTCACAAAGTTAGTTACCTCATTGTAGAAGGCTAATATCTTAGCCAAACATGATTTGCCTTCATAATTCAAAGAAGACTACTCTCAATCACTTTGTCCTTCATGTGTTTGGAAATGCTGCTCAGAAGGATGTCTGTCATCTTCTCAGCTAGAGAGGTGAGGCTGACCAGTCTGTAGTTCTCCAGTTCTTCCTCCTTGTCATTCTTGAAGATAGGAATGGCATTTTCTCTCTTTGAGATTCTGCCCAGTTATAACCGTTCAGAAACAATCAAGAGTGACTCCGTAATGGAATCAGCCAGCTCCCTCAGCACTCAGATCCTATGAACATATCTATGTATTTAAACTTAGTTTTGTCCTAATGTACTTTCTGGAGCAATAAAAGACTATTAAAATATAGCATTTCAGAATATAGACAAATAGAAAATATTGACAGTATTTCAGGGGAGACTTTAAGCTAATAATGTCTCTATGAAAGTGATTGTAACTATTGGATAAGTGAAAGAGGAATCCTTCAAAATATGTTCACAATCTTCTGAAAATAACATGCTACTTAAAGATCTAACTTTTAAAGGTCTCTCCTATATGTTCTATACCAGAAATAAATGTGATGTCAGGTTCTTAGTTCAGAGTTAATGAACTAAGCTCAGCCATCCCAACAGAATTTTGAATGGAGGGAGGAAAGTAATTAGAGATTTTAGTATTTGATTTCTGATCAGATTTTTTTTTAACCCATGAGAAATTACAAAAACTTGGAGAATATACAAAAGTACAAAGAGCACAGAAACAATAAAGGGAAATGAAATGAAAATTTCTTGATATACTGGCATTTGGTTATCAAGGGGTAACTATTTCAAATATTGTTTTCCTGTAATATGGCATGTAGAAGAGTTTATTATTTTATAGTATCTTACAGTTTTATAATTTGAGTTTTTTAATTTTAATTTCTTGTATCCACCATAAATTGGCTAATCTTTATTTTTCACCTTTTTTCATGTACTTAGTAGATTTTTGCTGTTGCTTGCTGCTGCACTGTTGAACTGAGATTTCAGCTTCTTTCATTAATGCATCACATAGCCTTTGTTGTTTACCTTGACTCATGATGAAGATCCAAATGCCTATATGTATATACAAGATGATATATAGAAAATACCTTTATTTTTTTTCTAATGCAGAATTTAATGAGAAAACAGCACAAAGAAACATCTATTTCCCATACATATTATTCCACCTGTTAATAAACTGGCATTTGTTAAATTTGCCACCTACAGAGGAATAAAATGTATATTTGATTAACTCCAGCTAAGTCTTTGAAAGAAAATATTTTTCTGTACTCTTCTAGGATTCTGCTAATTTAGCAGCCAGAAGGAGTTTTTACGGTCTGAAAAGATGTAAGCATATTTACTAAAGAGACTCCAGGAACACATTTTGTAATCACTTAAGCTTAGAAAGAACAAAATGTACTCTAAAAAATACAGCTTTTAAAATGTTCGCTGAACACAGCTCCCTCAAATTTTCAAAAAAGACTGCTGCTTCCACATAATATTCAAACAAATACAATCAGTCAGATTTTCTGAGTGCTGTTTTAAATTGAAAGCAAAGAGGAAATCTTCTTCTTATCATGAAGTTAAAGACAGGTATGTGAAATAACTTTTCAAAGTCAAACACAAGTGAATTGCTAAGGGGGCACAGAGTCCAAATTTTTTGCTGTGCAGCCTTGTGTATCATCTAATAAATCACAGTAAACCTTTTCACAAAGCTGAGCTCATTAGTTTGGAATTATTGTTCCTGTACCTTTTCCCTAATAAAACACAATTCTCTTTTGGGTCAAGATATGAATGTTGACATTGCGCTGAAGGTTTGTTTCAGGCCACTTGATCAGGATGAAAAATCAGATGAAGTCTTTAAACGACTCAGAAATTGTTTTCTCTTGGGGAAAAGGAGGTGTAGGAATGAGGAACACAGGGGACACATGCTCATCCTGATGTCTTATGGAAGGGCAGCAGAGCAAGATATAAGGAATGCAGAAGATTTTTGGTGACTGTCAGGTTCTCAGCACAGGTATTGCATATTCTAAGGGACAATGCACAGATTGATCTGCTATTCACAGACAGGGAAGAAAGCATAAGAGAGAGAATAAACAATACAAACATTGGCTGAAGTAATCATGAAATCATGGAGTTAAAAATCCTAAGGTGAATGTAGAAATGAGTAGCAGAGAATTGACCCTGAAATTTAGGAGGCCAACTTTCAGATTACTCACGGAACTCACATTCTGCTTCTCCTTCCTATAGAACTGACTCTGTGCCATGAGTGGAGGTAGCTGGAATGATATACTATGTGATTCACAACAGGAGTAAGTCTGGAAGACCAATACCACAGTCTAGAATACCATGGACTCTGAGGCTGCATAGGATCCCTTCCAGAGACTTTTTAGCATCTGCTTCTTTTAGTACTATATTTAGCTTAATCTCATTTGATGTTTTTGTCTGAAGAAATGTAGATTGTCTGTATTTATTTATCCTGGGGACTTCTGCAGACACTTCAAGGCACAGTTCATTTGACTAACAAAGGCTAGAGACTTTATGCCCTAAATGTGCCTACTCTCATCATAGCCTAAAGGAAGGCTAATATTATAAGCTTAGAATACAGACACCTAACATTGGATGAGATAAATCCCATCATTTTGACATAAAATTAGGCTTGGTTTGGGAAAATTTTTAAAATCTCTTCTTGCTACTGCTTTTACACTTAAAGATTAGATCCTCCAACATCATGTTAATAAATACTGTATTTAAATTATGATAATAGTTTCTAGAAATCCAAACTCTCAGTAGGTCCTGAGCCTGCTCCATTGTAATGGTGCATGGTGTTCCTAGAACTTCTTTGCTGCAATCCCATGTCAGTCATGTTTCATAAGGAATATATTCCTTCTCATACCAAAACATCCTCATAGGAAGGGGTAACACAATTTCCTACCATACAGATGGAAAAAAGAGATAAGGTAGGAAAATGATATAAACTCTGTCATGGAGTAAGTAGTTATCAAGTCCAAATTAATCTTGCTTAAACCTCAAAGTAGAAGCAAATGCCAACATACTTATATCACATGTGTCTTGTATTCTGCTCTGTCCCCAATTAGAACTTGCAGAAGAAAGCTACAGGCTGTTGCGAACTGCATATAACACACCTGGAATATCTGATTGTTGTTTGTAAATTTTTTTAATGGAAACTTCTATTATACTTTTACAATCCTTATGTTGAAGCAAACCAACCTTTTTCTTCCATGTGTACCCACATGAAGATGTGCATAATCAAAACCTGGAGTGGCTTTTCCCTATCCTGTGGTTGCCATTTTGCATAACAGCAGAGGTTGTATGAATGTCTTGACACACACAAACAAATCCATTTATTAACATTCAGAACATATCTGCACAATGTTTGAGTTATTTTTTTCTTTCTAATGCTGCACCTGTGCATACGCTATTTTCTTTTTTACCAGTGGCTTTTTGGCATTAGCAAAGTAATTGAAATGTTGCCTTTGTCATAGAAAATGAGTTAACACTGTATATTTTGTCAAAGCCAGAAAATACTGGCCCTGTGGTAGAAAAAAAGAAAAAAGGAAGTACAAAATGGGGAAGCAGTAGGTTCCAACTCATTGGAACTCACTGTTTTGTGTTTCAAAGGCTTTCAGAATACTAAAAGAAATAAACAGAACTATGTTCAAGAAATTCAGAGTAAGAATGGCTAATATCCTTATCACCTCTCATTATCCCCAGAGGCAGTACCATTTAATTCTTTTGTCACTACTTTATTGCAAGGTTCTTTAATATTTATCTTTTTTCTCCCAAATATAAATATTTGTAAACAAATATCACTGGTGGATAATGGAAATGGGTCCCAAAGCAACGAGTTTTCAATGCTTGCTCTTTCATAATATGTTGTTTAACTGCAGAAGCCTAAACTCATTTTCCTGCTGTGAACAAATATTTCTTCTCATATTGCTCGAATTTTGGCAGTGATCTTACGAAACACTTGACAGAGGTCAAAGGCAGAAATGATTAAAGAAGCTCTTAGGCTGTCTTTAATGGTCTGGCTTAAAAGCAGTAACCTCATATCTTCATTGCCAGTTCCTAAACATGGAAGTTAGAACAAATGGCACTCCCTTGAATTTGACTTCAATTTCTGGAAATGCCTCATTTACATGAAGATATAGCTATGAGGGTTATTGCAACATTTACTATATTTTTCACCTCTTCAGTACTCTGACCTAACCATTTAAATTTGATGCCAAAAAAAATTTGCCCTTCCATATAAATGAAGACAGCAACTTCAGTAAAAAGTGAGAGTTTATATATAGAGAGATAGAATGTAAGATCTTGTTACTTTAAAAAACTAGAGAGTACTTGATGCACTTGAGTCATATATGGTAATAAACTATGCATAGGGTGTGCAAAACTTAGTACAATATATAAGTAATATATAGAAAAGTGGGAAATATATGGATAGAGAAAAGGTTCAAAGAGTCTGACTCATTTGGAAGCAATC
The DNA here is from genome assembly GCF_029207755.1 of Chamaea fasciata. NCBI lineage: Eukaryota > Metazoa > Chordata > Aves > Passeriformes > Sylviidae > Chamaea > Chamaea fasciata. The sequence continues at coordinate 21,532,373 of NW_027094091.1, read as the reverse complement.
AAAAAACTCTTTATGGCAGCAACTCCAAAAGTACAAAATCATGTAATTTATTTAATACAATATTAAACTAAAATCCCAGGTAGAGAAGGAGGTGACAGTTTCAATGCATTAAGTATATTTTTTTCCCCCAAGAAATAACAGTGAGGTTCTACTTGAGTCACTAATAACTTCATTTATATTTGTTTTACTGGTCTTAGACAGTAACTTGACAGAACTGAGCACAGCCACTGACCTAGATGGTTTGCTACATGCAGTTTTATTAGCTTATATTTGTCAGTGAAATTGTTCAATTGAAGAGATCTTCATTGTCTGCCAAGAAAGGCTACAATCAGGGTGCTGGGTGCCTGCTTGGGTGGTGGGATGTAGTTATGGTAGCAGACTGCAGTGAGGCTGCTGGTATTGTCTTCGTGATGAACCATCACTGGCATCACTGGTGAAAGCAGTCCCAGGGTGAGCATTTCACTACATAAGCAGGTGAAATTATGTAATATAACAGGGATTATTTTGAGACTTGAGGAATCTGTGACTAAGACTCCTGACAATTCCAGCTCTATTAGAAAATATTAGCTAAGAACTACTGCTGCCATTATTGGTAAAAGTAATACAAGAAAGATTGCTTAGCTGGGATAAAGAGAATTGAAGAATGAGAAATTGTGAAAGGCAATTTGGCTGTTTATGTCCCAGTCAAGATGAAGTCTGGCTTCACCAGCATGGCTTTCTAGTTGAAAGAATTTTGATGGTAAACTGAAAAACTTGATTTTATATCTTGAAAAGAAAGGCATGACATTTGCATGTTTTGCTTTTTGCTGATTTTCTTTTAAAATTTGCTAGCTTGCTGTAGAAAATGTGTACACTCAAAATTCTTTCATTTCTCCTTCCAAGGAATTTGTGACATGACCAAAAGAGGGTGCTTGATTTGTACCACATCTTTACAATGCACTTTTTCTAGCAGTGATCTTGGGAGAAATTCAGCCTGCATACAAGAAGGTGCCCAAGTAGCTAAGTAGAGAAATTCTGGGAGTATGTGGGGACCTAGTCTTACAAGGTTGTTTTTGACATGAAAGCAATTGAGGATATTCTGTCTGTGGAAAGGTCATGCAATAACATTGAATTTCTTTTCTGTGATAAGGGAAGACATTTACTGGGCATTAGAAGTGCATGAAGGGTAGGGGGATAGTTTGACAGACACTTGTAGGCTGCCTGCAAACACCTCTGATAGCTGCGTGATACATCTAGAGAGTATCTATTGAGAAATTAAACAACTTATAGCCAACAGTGGCCCTGTCGTCAGTGTCAAAACATTGAGCAAGAATTCTTTGATCCTTGCATGAATTTTAAGTTTAGATGTTAATAGAAACAGCATTATACCAGAAATAAGCTTACTTTAGGTAGAGTAAATGCTTATTAAGCATTGTTTATTTTCAAAATCACTGTTATACTAGATTTATAAAAGTGTACTAAGAATATTGCTCTTGCTCTGCAGAGGTATCAGCACTCTCTTTGACACTATAGAAGAATTCTGATAAGTACATTTTATCTCTACAGGATATATTAAAAGAGTACAAAGGGAAGGGGGTTGTCATGACTTTTTTCATGCCTCTGTTGACATGACCATGTTTTAAAGCTGCTGATTATGAGATTACTAAGTGGCCTTTCATTATTATTTTCTCCTTAAGGCAGAGAAGGAATTTGTCCACCATTTGACTTTATTCCTCTTCTATCAGCTGTAACATATTCAAGGCATTAATACAAAAAATGGAACTGTTTTACTCAGATATTTTTACTGTTTGTTTACTGTCTACAGCTGAAGCACAGCAGAGGAATTGCTCCTCACTATAACTAGGGATAGTCTGAACTGGGTCAGTCTGAATGCTGCAGGGCTACACAGGCTATTGAGACACTGCTAAGTCTGCTTGGGAAGGACAGAGTAAGTGGGTTATGTGTTTTTTCACGTATAGGCTGCAAGTGTATACACAAGCCTAAATATAATCAATAGTATCATAGTAAGGTTTCTTTACACCAAGTTTCTATGTAGCCTAGTGACATTTCATTGTGTATCTGAATCACCTTTATGTCATTGTTTTGAAATTTGTTTAAAACAACAAGAGGAAGAAAAAAGCAAAACTGGTAGAATATTTGCATTCATAAAACGATCAAATTGCAATGATACTAGCTCATATGAACTCTCAAAAACAAAATGCTTTGAGTCTCCTACAGAATGTGTGAATAGAGAGGTAAATGCCTAAGATTGGGATCAAACCAGAGAGTCTTCATAAGGTAGAAGAAAAAAGCTAAGTATGCTGTCTAATAGAAAATACTGAGATAACAGGTGAGTCTGCCTTCTCCAATGTTCAGACATCGTACAGAGTCAGGATTGACTCCATGGCTTTTCCTCACCAAGCAAACAAAATTCCAAAACCCAGTCAGGAAATCATTATTTTGAGTTTTTTGTTAATACTTGGCTAACTTTTCAAGAAACAGGACTGGATTTCTAGCATCTATTTGTACATTTCAGTACAAGTCCTTTATAATTTCGTTGACTTTATCTTCCAAGAAATTTCTCTAGACATTCAGTTATGCTTCTTCTCAATCTCATATCTGTCAATTAATTCATAATTCTTTTATGTGTACTAGAAGAGGTTGAAAAGATGTTTTCCCTTCTTTCCAGAAGGAGTATCTTTTTTTCTAAGGCATGTAAGTAGGGCTTGGGATTCTATCTTCCTTGTGAAAGCAGATAGAGCTGTGTTTCCCACAACACACATGATTCTACAAAACATAGGATTATGGAAGAAAGCCCATAAACCGTACTGTAAGGCTGATTTTGGAGACAATAAGTTTCTTATCACTTTTCAGGAATTTCTTTTCGAGGTATCAGGAGCTGGCAGGCATACTTTGAGAACCTGTGCTAGATTACTTTCCTCAGGATACAGCTGGAAGATTGTTTAATTTCAGGATTCCAGTGTTTAGTTCTACCAATTATGAAACGTTTCTACATATATATGCACCGATACAGTTTCAGGTATGAGATCAGCTTCAAGAAAAAGGTTGAGCAGTAAATGCTGTTAAGCTGCAGCTCAGTTAGAAATCAGTAAGTGTGAAATGGGTCATGATTCTGAAATCTTTTCTCAGGGTCATACTTGCTATTATTTTTGACTATCAGAGAAAAATATTACCTTTTCATTCACAATTTTATTTCCTTCAGGATATCTCCATTTTGGACGGTTTGTCCTTTTTGACAATCTTAATGTTAGTTCAGGTAAACACAGCTGAAGTAATTTTTTAAAATTAATATTCTTTAATGCTTATATAATATTAGTGAGATGGTGAATCCAGAAAAGTGTTGGCTTTCATGACATTGAATACAGAGTGTCAAGTCTTCCTTGTTGCTATTGAGCCTGCTGTAAATATTGCCCAAAGGCTGAAGCTGATCCTCTGAATGTTGTATTTAGAGCTGTGGGCTCCACTTAAAGGATATTGCACACCATTAAGAAAGTATTTCAGATTATTTTTCTATTGTTGGGCAGTTTTGGAAGACCCTGATAGGCATAAAGTTGTGTGTAGTAAATATCATGTATTTGGATAATTAATGGAGGTTGACTTAATAACAATCTTCAGAAGCTATTGCTAAAGGAAAGTGGATCTAAGTGCCACACAAACTCCATAATAATAAAAAAGTGATGAAGTGTATTATCACAATCAAGCTTTTTCTTGGACTTTCTTTAGGAAATACAAGTTAGATTAGGGTTCCTTTGGGTTGCAAAGCAGTATTTTTAACACTGTTTTTCAGACAAAGCACAGGTTAAGTAAGAGGGAGGGTATCTCATTGGTAGAAATCACCAGGGGCCAGGTCTGATCCTGGGATCAGTAAGGTATAGGCTAAAAGTAGCTGAAAAAAGTGGCATTATTTTCTGAAGCTTAAATATCTCCCTTTTCTATGTCTGTTTCAAGTCTTGAAGATCTTTCATTAACTTAAACTTTAAGAGTCATTTATTCTTCTATGTAACAATGACTACCATTTCATTTATCTCGCCTTCTGTAGTAGAAAAAGTCTGAGAAATGTGCCAAATCCCTTTTAAAAAAAAAAAAAAAAAGAAGTGGATGGAGGCTTTGGGGTGGGGAGTGGAGATGAACAAATAAATCTACCAGATTTTCCATTTGGAGTTATTTTCAGTAAGTTATAGATTGCTGCTGTTTCCCATATTAAGCTACTTCATATTTTTTTACATGTTGATCTGGATTCTCATAACAGATTAGAAATCTGTAGAGGAGTGTGAGCTCCCTCCTTTATAATTGTATCTCTAGAAAAGTGTGTTTATCTCCAACGTAGGCTCCTAATCACTACCATACCTTAATTAATCTTTGATACTTGAAATATTGGCAGGTCCAAGACTTCAATGGATTTTCTAGGTAAATATGCTGCCTTCTTCACAGAAGCCTGTGAATTAAAAAGCAATAGATCAGATTCCAAGCAGGAAGCTACCAAGAGTAATCTGCCATCAAGATTGATTAAAATTGTCATTTAGCCTGAAATGCTTTATTCCATGTTAATATAGTCTGAATTCTTTAAAGAATGTGAATTTTAACTGAGTATAATTGTTTATCTTCAGGTGAATTAAACTAACCTAGAAAATAGAATATTGGTAATGTTTATAGTATTCTTATTAGATGGTAGCTGAAAAAATGTTAGAAGACATTTTATAATTTAGAAAAACCCTTTACAATTTTATCAGATATTAGAAGAACATGGATACGGTTTCAACTATATTGGATCCCATTATTAAGGCTTTCAACAAAGAATGCAGTAATTGAAGACCCATATAATTCTATCTTCAGTATACAGCAGCTGAACCATAAAACCTTGAGAATTTTCCACGACTTCCTCTCATGGAAGGTATGACACTATTATTAGTAATTATAGGTCTTTAATATTCCGTGTATCAGAGTAAGTTCAGCACAGTTAGCAACTGTGGTACTGAAAAACAGTATTACAATTCCTTGCAATTTTTTTTTCCTTTCTGATGCCCAGCATCACCATACACTTTCTGAAGCTAAGAAGTTGCTAACTTTTCTAGTACCTGGGCTCCTCCACATTTACTCATTGACAATCCTCAGAAGCAAGCATAGGATACTCATGAATTGCATGTAGGCATTGTTTCATTGCTTAAATTTTTCCAACAGAGCCACAGAATAATCTGAGATTTCTGTTAAATATTTGTGCTCTTCTGCACCATTATTACAGGAATTTAAAATCAAAATTGCATGAAATTAATGTGTTTAAATGAAAGGATTAAACCAGAAGTCATGTATACAATATTTCAGATATGCTGTGCAAATGCTTACAAATGCTTTGTAAGTTGTTCTAGTTTTGTATGTTTCTGTTATTTTTTCTTATTGTTTGTTTGTTTTACTTTGGAACATAAATTAAGCCTCTAAGTGGGGTATAGGGCAGAGAATTTATTTATTATATAATGTGCTGTATAGCACTCTGAATTGCAATCCACATTAAATGTAACTAATGCTATTTATTATTTGACTCAAGTTCTGCTCAAGAGCTTGGTTTTTCAAAGTTTTAAATATAGAGTTTAAAATGAAGTATGCAAATTCATGGCTGAACTATCTTTGAAACCCTTCAAACCACATAATTTTTTCATTTAAAAAAAGAAGCTAATGATCCTGATTTGCAGAAACTCTGCAGAAATATGTAGTCTGCTAGATTTTAGTTGCACAATGAGCAAGAAATGATGCATGCTGACAATATAATCTCACAATTACCTTGAATTTATATCAGAATTTATTTCCAGATTGTTTACTTGTACAAGTGACAAAAGGAAAGAATTAGGCTTTATAGGTTCATATTAGGAATCTTTTACTGTCTCTTTCCATCTGTCTTCTACAAGAAAATTACCTCCTCACTTCCAACATGCCACCTTCCTTACTTTGAAAAGATATTTCAGATCAACACCTGCACTCATCATCACTGCACACTAGCAGCTGACTGGACCTGGGAAACGGTAATCTTTTCGAGGAGAGCATTTAAATTTCCCTAAAGAATAGGGAACCCTCTCATCCATGAGAAGAGGCTCCCTGAGGTTCTGTCTGAGGTATGAGTTCAAATGCTTTAACAAGGCTTTTATGCCTCTATCTATTCAAAAGAGGTTACCTTTTCCACTGCTTCTTGTTACAAAGCTTGATGGATTTTAGGCTATATATATATGTGTATATATATATATATATATATATATATATATATATATAATAATTCAGGGAAGTAGTAAAGCAAAGATCTAATTCACCTATATGCATACAAATTATTTGAATGATCCTTCAAAGCTAAACAACAAACAGAACACAACAAAAAACCCAAATCCATAAACCCAACCTAACACTTTTTGGAAATGCATTTTCCTTCCTGTCTTCACTTGCTTTTCCTCTCAAACTCTCTCTTTTAACCATGACTGCTTTTTTCATTTGCTCTGTCCTTCAACCTCAGGTGGCCAGAAAAGTCCTTTTAATGTTCTCCTTAATGATTTCTTTTTTCTAGTGATCCCAGGCTGCTTCTTGACTCACCCAACAACTCTTCTCATCATACATCTCTGTAACTACAGGTCTTCTTTATCAATTCCAGGATGTTGCTTTCATTATACTCTTTCTAATACGAATGTTCAAGTAAGATCTATCCTGTGATTCCAGCATCATGCTTTTTGGCACAGCCTTGCTTGACACAAACTGGCTCCAGAGTCTCTCCATTTAGTGGAAGTTTCAAAGGATGGCTTGAGGAAGAACAGTTATTAAATGAAAATTAAAAGCTACTTCTCATTGCCATGTAATCCTGAAAAATTAGCTAAGGCATTGATTTGCTGGGGCAGTGGGAGACTTGAGAAAATCAGAACTATTGGCAACATGAAAGAATGAGTGTCTGGAAGGGGTGGTTGGGGACAGAAAGTGAAATAGATGGGAATGTAATACTGCAAGCGGGGTTTGTTAGAACATGTAATGGTCTTTCTAAAAGGACTTCTTGCTTGTGCCCAGAACAATAAACTGTGGACACAAGAAGATCAAAGAAAAATGGAGTTGTATTTACTGTTACTAATTGCACCCAACAGGTGTTGTCTCCCTTTAGTTTTTTGGATTTACATGGAAAATATAATTTTCTACTTCCTTAGGCCTCAGTTCAGCAAAATGCTTGAGCATATCCTTAACTCCAAAAGAATTCCAGTTGTAGACCATGGGTCTTAGATATGTTTAAGGATATGCTATGAGTTGAGGATATAGTTAAGTGTTACAGAATAGACATGGCACTGGGAGTGGCAGGAGCACACCACCCTGTTCCCTCTCTCCTTTGCGTTGTCTTCTTCAGAGCAGTGGGTCTGTGATGGGGAGCCTCTGCTTGGGTCTGGGATGGCACCCACAGAGACTTTCCAAGACTAAGTGCCCCTCTTCCCCCCTGGCTGAGCAACTCTTTTGTACTGGACACCTGTTACTGACCCATTGGCCCTTTGTGTGGGCTGAAACTCTTCTTTGTGGCCCTGAGTCTGTGGCCTCCCGAGAGCGTGCGAGTGTGCGAGTGCCTTGGGTCACCGTCCTGTCCATGTAGTGACAATGACCTGATGGGGGACAACTCTCACTGGAGCATTGCTCTACTTACCCCCACTCTCTTAGTTTTAGCCACTGGTCTCCATAGCAAAATACATTTCGTTTGTATTTGTTATCTGAATATGAGTTTTTTCTGTATACTCCCATGACATTGGTTCTCAACAGTCCTTTTCAGTTCAGTGCATTCAAGGCAATATATTCCTGTTTCTTTTTATGTTACCAGCTCCATTTTAATATTGATACTTGTTTGCACGCTTTTTTATTTCAGACTTTCTAACAGTCCCAAACCAGCCAGGGCCATCCACAAAAAAAGAAATAGAACTTTTTGTGAATATGTTGAATCTGTGTGTCTGCAGGGGGCAGCATCAACTTTTTCTGTATTCTGATTTGTTCCTCTAATTTGAGAAATGCATGTTTTACATATGCTTTATAAGCACCTATGATTTTGAATAAGAAAAATCTGGGCAAAGCAGACAATAGCATTCTCAGGAATAACAAGAAACTTTTAGACTTCCACCCTATCTAATTAGAATCTAATCCTTATGGAGACATAAGTTGTATTTGACCACATCAACACTTCCATTTTCTTGAAAAAAATCTTATTTCTGTTTTCCTATGAAGTAATATTGGTTCTAGATTCATTACAAAACTCTCATTCTTTATTTTAAGCTAATAGAGCTCTTTTTTATGTTTTTGAGTCGTCTGGAGTTCTTATTTCTTTATAATGCTAAATTAAATTCATAACATCAATTAGAAAGAAACATTGTGCAATTATGCCATAGGCATGCTGATATTGCTTGTGGGTGACAAATATGTTTTACTTCCTTCGAGAATTTTTTGTTTTGTTTTGTTTTGCCCTGGAACACTGTATTTGGATTGTCCTCTGAATGTTCCAGAAATGACAATATTGGCAGGATTCAAGGATTTGAAACAGGCATGTTTCAAGGATTTTAAAAGAACGATATCTGTGATCCTACCCAATCTCCTTCAGAGGCATTATTAAATACTGTGCCTTAAGCTTGTTAAAAATTGCTGGGAATTGTCCTATAATTATACTTTGTCATTATCAAGGAATAGGATATCATTATCTTGTCAATGATAATGACAGGAGTCATGTGAAATTCATCCATTCTTATGGTCCTAGTTCTGAAATCTCCCAATTTCTTTGAGTTGGAATGGTCAGTTCATTTCTTCTATTAAAAGCTGGCAGAATTAAAGTTGTTTCATATTTTGCAGGCTCCCACAGTCATCATTCATAAAAAACTTAAGGTAGGAAAAATTTTCTCTACAGAGAGCAGGAAAAACTATTGCATTTGATACATATAAAATTTTTAATTGGTTGTCATTTACTGAAACTCTTATATGCTTTGAGTAAATCTTACTAATATTCCGGTTCAGCAAATTATTTAAAAAATCTCCCCTATGGATAATTCAATTTTAGTACAGTATGTGAAGAATAAACTACTCTTAATATTCATTTATAAATTAGTATATTATTGTAGGGAGATAAGGTTCAGGCAAAAAGGAATATTTTCCAGGAAAAAATACCAATTTTCCAGGTAAACTTTTAAAATTAGTACTTGAATAGTACACATTGTAACATTGTTAGAACTGCCTTTAAGAACTTAATAAACATGTTCATGTTGTCTAAAAGTTATCTATAAAATCAGTAAATACATTTTTAAAATGCTAAATATTAAAATTTTTGTATTAGACAGAACTACTAAATAACTTGGACACTCTAATATCTGAAGACTTATCAAACTAATGGTAGACTTTACTATGTGTGTCCTACACCAACATAAAAGGCTTGGTCCCTGAAAAACTCTAGTCTTTAGTCCAGGATACACTCAGATTCATCCAGGATACACGGATTCATCTACGGAATCAATATCTGAAATTACATACAAGCATCACATACACAAAAGTATTTGAAGTGTTTGAAGACATAAGGTGATATCCAAAAAGGATTAGTTGTAGCAGTGTGTTTCCCAACCGTATTTTTTTTCAAACCCAATTATAATTTGTTCTTTTGCTAAAATAGTCATTGGAAGGTAAAAATCAAATCCAGCTATGTAACTACCTAAAAGAAATAGATATATTAAGGATTTTTAAAATTTGCTTTTGTTTTTCTGGCTCAAGCAAAGCATCATGAGACAGGTTTTTGTTAGAAATCATCGGAAAAATAATATCCACTGACATTCTGGCACAGCATAAAACCAGTGTATGTTTCAGCAACAGCAAGAGATTAATGTCTTACTCAGATGTTACACCTTAGTTTTTTGGATTAGAAATTCTTCCATCTTATCTCAGAGAAGCAAACAATTATTAACCAGTAATTAGCAGAGAAAGTCTCATATTAGAAGGCTTATGTTAAGGAATACTTTGAAAACTCAGGCTTTAGCATAAGCTTTTGTTCTTATCTATGGGACACAGTTACAAATGCATTGCAATATCTCTTCTTGTTTTAAAACTGACTTTGCAACTTTTGATGTGAAAACATGTAATAAAATCTAAGTGTTGGTAAGCATTGTGAATAGATAGATGTCAGCCAAATGACCAAAAAAGTTGTCATTATCTGAAAAAACCAAGATCTGGGAGAGATCATACGGAGCGCAAAATTATTATGGAGACACTCTTTGTGAACGGAAAGAGAGACATAATAAACATTTCACAAAAACATCAGCAGTGACAGTTTTCAATACTTTCAGGTAAATGAGACAACAGGTGTGGGCACACAGTCACTTGGTGGACAACAAACACAACATTTGTGAGGATACAAGAACAAAGGCAGATTCAAGGACGCAATCAGGAGTAGGTTTACCTTAAGATAATCCTGAGAGACCTGAAAGCAGTGTAATGAAGATTCATTTTACATGTGGTGAAGAGGTTACAGACCAATTTGTGAACAATGAATGGCAAATTCACTGAAGAATGTTAGCTGACCATAAAGAACAGTTCAATAATCCTCCCTCACAAAGTAGAATGACATGATTATTTTACTACTTTCAGAAAAGAGTTATTTAAAAATGAACTGATACTGTTTCACAAATCAAATTGGATTTATGGATTAAGGTTTTTAGAAGAACTTGGTAAAAAGAGGCATATGATGGCTGGATATGGAGTTGCACCTGATGGTACAAGGGGTATCGGAAGTGTGCATTTACAGACATTAGTGAGTCTTCAAATAGAAACATTATTTATTAATTTGTTTGTTTGTTTTTGTAAATAATTTCAATAGTTGGGATTTGATTACTTGTATCGCATTTGCAGTCACTATCTGTACTAAATGTTCATTGATGCTTTTAGTAGATAGACTAGAAGATGCACTTTTTTATATCTGATAATTGCAGCCTAAATATCATACTAATTCCAAAATATGATTTCTTCATTGCCCCTTTTTCTGTGGTTCCTTTAATCAGAATAACTTTTTTTATAAGACCTTGACCACAGTTAAATAGGAGTTGATGCCTTGTTTTTTGCCAGGAATAATTTCCCTTCGCAATACTATGTTTTATTTTATGCTCCATGATGTTGCAGTAATTAGAGCTGTCTGAAACATGTATATATTTTAATGGATTCTGCCCCAAACCATCTTCTGCATGTGTAGTTTCACCTGCCCACCCCAGATCCACTCTAAAAATGTCTGGATATAAACTAACTGGAGCTCAATAAGCTATAATTGAATTTGATGGGCCTAGGATTGTTAAGAGGATGTTAGCTATTAAACGAAAGCTACTTTGGTAAAATACTAGCTATTAACTGTTGCAGTTCACTCAGTAAATCCATCCTCAGTTTCTTCATTTATACTTTAGGATATGACTACAATTTTCAACTCTTTGTATATTCTCCAAATTGGCTATTATTTTTGGCAGAAACGCTATTTGGTCCTGTCATTCAAGCATCACTATATTAAAGAGAATTCCAGAGAAATCTCAATGAGAGAGATGCTGCATTATTTGAAATTATATTTTCATGAATAAAATATTTTAAAAGTATTAAAACTGAATGATGAATAGAGTTAGTTTTGTAAACATTATCTTGCTTAAAAACCTCTACTATGCCCAATGAATGTTGAATGTACTATTCTCTCTCAATGAAAAGTAAGATTGAGAGCAAAGATTTTTATTTTATGGATAATTTTCAGATCAATGTTGTACATTGATGAATATTTTCATATTATGTAGCACTCACTGTGTGAAAGATTATCCATTTGGACCCAAATTCTGATTCACACATGCACATATATGTGTGTGTGTATGTATGTTTCTCTTCATGTCCATATTTATTTGTTATACACAGTTTCTTGGTATCAAGAAACACAGTTCACTCACTAGAATGTGCACACATACACCTATCAAAAATATAGTAAAGTTTATATGTATCTATATAAAGTTTTAAGATTTTTTTTGTTAAAGCTTTTCTAGTGAAGTTTTATGATAATGACTTAACTCTGAGGGAATCTTCTGCTGACAGTCAAGCATCAAAGCTTCTGATCCAAAACTGCATCAAAGCTACTTTTGAATGTTGCACTGAACATTCTGAAACTTAAGTTCAGCCAAGCATTGATAAGCACAAAACAGAAGCCATCACTCAAGACTCCTAATAATATGGAATAAATAAACTTTTAGAGCATTTCTGAAGCTATCGAAAAAGATCATCCATTCCACAGTTATACTTTACTGTAGCAACTTTTTGTTGAATTTCTTCTGCACCTAGATAGTACAAGACTTTAGTCTTCTACAAATAGAGAATGACTATGTTGTCATAGAACATAGCATCCAGGTAAAACTACAAATTAATATTAGAAAGAAACAGACAAAGCATAAATCTGTCATTGGAATCCCTCCACATTTTACAGAGGCTTCTGTTACTAGCTTGCATGGTCATTGTCAATTGTTTACATTAGCTGCTACCATACGTGAGAACAAAGTGGTCGTCTATAAACGGTATGATATTTGAAACTCCAAGTCAGTCTTACCTCTCTGCATGGTAAGATCATGGAACAGATCCTATGAAAGACATGTTGAAACAGACGAAAAACAGGGAGGTGATTATGGAAAGCAGATCTTACAGCAGACTTTCAATAAATGAAGGGAACTTAAAGGAAAGAGGAAGGCTTTTTCCATGCCTGTAGTGAGAGAACAAGAGGTAATGGTTGTAAACTGAAAGATGGTCGGTTTCTATTGGATATAGGAACATATTTGCTATAATGAGTGTGGTGAGACACTGGAACAAACTGCCCAGAGAATTTGTAGATGCCACATTCCTGGAAGTGTTCGGGGTCAAGATGGACAGAGCTTTGAGCAACCTTGTCTTGTGAAAGCTGTCTGTGTCTACAGCAGATTGGACATATAAAAATCTCTTCCTATCCACAAAATTCTATGATTCTAATACCTTATCTGGATCTGTAAATTTCCATTGCAAACATTTATATAATTTCAGGAGTTCATTGTTATTTCCACTTACCCTAATCAGTAAAGCAGGGCTCTACATCTCTGTCCATCATTTCTAAAAGGATTGTACTGTTTAATTTACAGCAAACACATTTTCAGAAGGTTGCAAGTAATTTTTATCAGAGCTCTTTCATGGTGTTGTAATCTTAAATATGCATCAGAGTTATGCTTTTCTCCTTTTCAAATCTGCCCTTCTCTTTGATGTTTTTATCCACACACTGGTTAAGGAGATTGGCATTCTATCACTATCTATGTTGTGTTTAAAACACAACTCTTAAAATTAATGTGCAGGAAATTATATTCTACTGTCAAATGTTATCTTGATGGTTATGCCATATCTGGTGAAAATGGATTCAACAGCAGAGATTACCCACAAATCTTACTATTTTATATAAAGGCTAGTTTAAGGAAGTGAAAATTCTAGTCTAGGCTTTATCAATTTTTTTCCCAGACAAGAGGAACAATTTTCTGTCTCTGAGGTCTATTCTCCAAGGTGCAATATTCACTCTTCCATGTGTGTTTTTTGTGCTTCATTTGGTCTGCATTTCTGACATGTGTAATAAACTGTGTTGCAGATTTCAGAGTGATACTGTCCACTTTGGGTAAAGATTTAAAACTTCCAGGTTGTTTTTTTTATCTTTATTCCATAAAATAAATATTACTTTTAAAATATATTTCTGTAAGTCTTTATCACCATCTAATTGATTTAAACAAGACTTGGTTTGATGACATTTGTATTGTTGGAAATACAGTATGGGAATAGTTCTACTCATGCACTAACAGCCTTGTCTAGTTTTACTTTTCACTATGTTACTAATCCTAATAGAATACTAAATCTAATTTGCCTTTACATCAAGATACTTCTGCTAATAATAGCCTATATTTCCTTTCTAGTTAGACATTCTAACATTCTAGGCTATTTAGAAATAGCAATTTACATATATGTGTGTGTGTGTGTGTGCGCATGTATCTCATTTTGTTCTGGACTTCACCTTGCTGATTTTACTTTAATATTTGAGAGTTTATATCTGTTAAAAGAGGTAATAGGTACTAACTAAACTGTGGAGGTTCTTTCTGACCATCAGGAAAAATTTTTAGCTCTGAGGGTGACCAGGCACTGACAGAGTTGCCCAAGAAATTTTTGGTCTCCATCCTGAGAGATATTCAAAATCTGTCTGATTCATGGTCTTGGGCAACTGATTCTGCAAGACCCTGCATGAGCAGGGTGGGGTTGGACCTAAAGACCTCCAGGGATGTCTTCCACCTGCAGTTGTTCCATGAAGTTCTGTTAAAGTTGGTTTTTTTGTTTGTTTGTTTTGTTTGTTTTTTTTTTTTTTTTTGGTCTTTCAATCACCTAAAGATGTTCCCTTTTTAAGACTTAAGAAAAAAGTTGGTTTTATTGACATAATTTGGATACTTTTCATGTAAGCTGAAAATCAGTCTTTTCTATTTTAGACCAGGCACTGTTGGCATCCTGTTTTTTCCTCAACTTGATATAAGTTTATTTAGCTCAAGAGTCCACTCAGGAATAGAAGACTGTGCATAACACAATGTAGTATAAGTTGCTTTTTTTTTTTTTCCCCCAAGTTACATCAACAGTTTTTAAACAAATACAGTCCTTGACTGATTATAAATCTCTCTATTTTAAGCAAACAATCATGATGATGAAATTAGGAGCTCACTTGCCCAAGGCTGTTTCTATTTCCATTGTAAAGAAATGGGTGTTCTGAAAGGAAAGTTAAATCTCAGGAGTTTCTAAGCACCCTCTAAAGACATTTAGATTTCTTTAGCAGCCACAGAGAATACTTGGACAGATGTATATCTAACTTAGGTGCCTCAGTAGAGTGTTGAACACTAGCTTAGATATATCCAGACATGCTCTGTCTTTGAACACAGATTCACTGACCGTAGTTAGATCTGTTTTTTAATTGTGTACCTTGGCCTTGTAATATTTTGTACTATATGGTGGTAATATTGCTACAACAGCATTACTCCAGTTTGTGCACAGACATCACTGAAAATTAAACTCTGTGCCATTTGCATTTAGGCTAACAGGCTTTTTCATCATCTTTTGAAATGTTTTCCTATTAAAAATTCCTCTCTGCTGCAATGGAATTGTCACTAACTTTACCCAAGTGCTCCACTGTATTTGCAAAATGTAAATTTTAGAAAGCCATTCACTGTTTTCCTCCAAGCCTGAAATACTATTTGCTTCGTTGTGACTCTAGGCTTTGGCTTTTAGAATTCCCTCTTTCTAGAAAATTTAAACTATCATGATGATGGGATCAGAGCAGTGTCCATCTTCCATCTTTTTCTGTCTAAAGTATGTTTACAAAATCTGAAATTGTCTAGAAAGGGTGATGGATGCTGTTTTCAATCTGGGAAAGCTACACCTGGAGTTAGGATCTAGCCTCAATTTTCTGTTGATTGGGGAGTGAGGCAGCCCAGGATCCCCTCCTTCTCTGTTCCCATTCTCACAGCTGCTTATCTGCTTCCCTCAGTTTCCAGCATTCTGTCTGGGATCCAAAGGCCAATTGGTTCCATATTCATTAATCACAATTGTCTTCAATGTCATAAACCATAAGTGCAATTGCTTCCTGATCTTAGCTAAAGAAAGCTGAGGGGTCACTTGTGAAAAAAAAAAAACAAACCCAAACAAACCTCTCATGAGTGGTTCACAAGTGGCATAAAACTTACATGTTGAGTAAAGGAAATGAAAAATTAGGAAAATTATACAGCTGATCTAGTGGGAACAACTAAAAAAATTTTCCCATTCTTCAAATGATTTGAAATGCCTTTATTAGATACCTAGCTAAGAAAAGAAAATTATATTTTTTTATTGCTATCCATGACTGAAAATCACAATCCCTGCTTTTGCAAAATTAAGACTATAAAAATGAAATATATTTGAGTTTTCTAGAGACATGGTCATTCATCTTTGTGCACCATTGAATGAGGTGCTAATCCTCAATTTCTGGTGTATAAAACTTTTTTTAAAAAATAAAAATATGCTCTAATAACAACATAATAATCACTTAGAGTAAAGTGAAAAAGACAGCATGATTTCAAATTCTGAAATAAATGCATTTCAGGATGATGTAAGACATAAGGTAAAATACTGATTTAGCAGTGCCATCAGTAGAGAAAGTAAAAAAAAAAAAAGTTGTGTGATGATAGTCCAAAGCATATCAGCTGAAGACCTAAATTTTTTCTACTCTTTCTTTGAGAAGAAAAAAACACTTTAAACTATTTGGCAGGAGAGTAAAGCTACAAAAGATCTCTTAAGAAATAAGTTCCTACAAGAAAAAGCAAATGGTTCTTCATGAAGTGTGAAACTCAAATCAATGACAATGTAGTAGAAAAATGAGATAGTTCAAAATAAGTTGGGGGACAAATTGCTTTGAGGTATAGAAATCTCAGAGGGGAACAGAAAGACCATTTGTTCCAGTAAATTGACATAGCAAGCTCTACTCCAGAAAAATCATAACCACATTACAAGTAGATAAAGGACACAGCTGAGTTCAGGAAAGACTAGAGGCTAAGGATTCTAAAATCTCTTTGGAAAATTATAAAAATTCCACTGAATACATTTTTTCTAATGAATATTATATCCTCTGTGAAGATGAATGTCTTGTAAATGTCTGCTAATTTTCCAAGAAGTTTTGGTTGGTTTCTTGGATTTTTTTTTCATGTTTGTTTTCTTTTCCTTTTTTTTTGTTGTGATAGGACTAGTTCAGGAATTCTAACTAAGAATCACAAGCCAAAACTGCTGGGTCAGAATCTATTAGGCAGACTATGACTTATCACACTTCATTTTAGGTGACTAACATTTCAAAATGATCTGACCGTAGCAATGTTTTATAACAGTGATGCAGGGATACACTCTGTTTGCTTGTACTTCTGGATTTACATTCTCTGTTTAGTTACTTTTATAGCTAGTCTGAGGCAGTAAAGCAACCAGGGTAGATTAACAGATCTACACCTCAAGGAATGTATTAAACTGGAATTGTATTCAGACTTGTAATCAAGGACTGAGACCTCCTACACTCTCATTTGAGCTGCTTTGCCATGGCTTTCAAGAACAGAAGAATCAAGTCAATGAAAGATATTGCTTATGCTTCATGTACAACACTTAGTTTATGCAAATTATGGTGTATGGTTGGCAAAGCAGTGTTATTACAATTAAGGAGACTTAAAATGGTTGGCCAAACATGGATTAAAGCTTAATGGTCATGTGGTTGGTTATATGTCATGGAAAAAGTAGCTACTGGCGTTTGAACTGATTTAGAATTATTGTAGTTCGAATAATGTTAAATTGTGGATGGATATAGACGAGTTTATCATGCCCTCAGTAGATCACTTAGCCATAATCAGAATCATCACAAAAACCTGACAAACACTTTATTAAATGACCCTTAAATTATTGCACCCACTTAAATATATTTTGTAAAATATGAATATATTGGTATATTTTAAAAGTTCCTGGTTTGATTAAGCAGGAATAGGGTGAAAAGAGTTTTCAGGAAAATTTTAAACTTGGAAAAACTTGAATTCAATGAATGAATACAGTCTCCTTGGAATGTAACAAAAGGACAGTCACTTCATAATATTATTTTTTCCCCTTTGTATAAGAGAGGTGTTCTAAAATCTGATGGATTATGCTCATTTCCATTATAAACCTGCAGAGCAATTATTATCTCTGTTGTTTCATTTATACTTTTAAAAAACTTGGGGTTTACTTTGTTTGTGTGTATTTGGAGAGCAGATGGCTTTTTTGGTTTTTAAAATGACAGTAGGAGTATTGCTGCTGGTGGAAGAAACTGGAAAAAAAAAGAAACAGAGCTTTTGTACTTAATTGAAATTTCACTCTCAGATTTTACTTTTTGTTTGTTTTTTTAGCTGTTTTTAAAGACAAAAAGCAAAGCAACATTTCCCAAAAGGTGCTGTAAGCAACAAATAAACAAACGTTTATTCACTGTAAATATTTTACTTTATCATCTAAAAGTCTATGGCTTGGCAGGAAAGGGAATAAGGCACCTCAACTCAGACTGCAGGAAGCTGAAGCAGCTTAAAGGTACATCCTCATCGAGTCTGCAGGTGACACCAAAGTGAAAGGACCACTTGGTAGCTGCAATTCAGAAGGATGTAGGAGGCTGGGCAAAGGGGCCAACAGGAACCTCCTGAAATTCAGCAAGGATAAATACCAGATTTTGCACTTGTGAAGGAAGGGACTCCTACAATGTTATAGGCTGAGGTTTTTGAGCAGCACTGCTGAGAAGAACTTGGGGAGATGCTGGTAGATGGGGCATCAGCCTGCAGTGTGCCCTGGCAATAAAGACCAAGAACATCCAGGTCAGCACTAGGAGATCCAGGGCAGTAGTTATCGTCCTCTGCACTGTACCTGTCAGATCACTTCTGGAGGCCTGTAACAAGTTTTGGGTGCAAGAAAGGTGTTGATCAGCTGGTTTCCAGACATGGAGTAGCAAAACTATTTGATAAAAATATTTATATCAGTTTCAGTAATATTTGTTGTGCCAGAAGCTAAGGAAATAGTGAGTTTTGCCCTAAATGAGAAACTTTTTGGTTTGGATGCTAATCGTGTGCCAGTGCCACCAATATTCATTTTGTTAAACCGATAACTAAACAGAGAATGAATGGGATATATTATTATTAATATTATTATTATTATTATTATTATTATTATTATTATTATTATTAATTATTAATTATTTCTTAGTTACCTAGATGTTTTAGTCAGTACTCTGAACTACAGCCACTGTTCCTTTCTTCTTTCTGTAATTTGGAAATCATCTTGGTCAACAAGTACCTGATTTCTATCTAGCAAAAATTCAGTAAAGGCCACTTTTTCCTAAAGCATTCAAATTGTTCTTCAATAATTCTGCTATGATAGCCTATGATATATAGCCTTTTCCTACACTGAATTTTAGTTCCTTGCTCTCCCAGCATGAATTCAAACCTGTAGTCCTGAACTTGCAAGTGAATAGGGAAGATAGAAAAATGTTCTCAGCATTAAACTATGATTTAGTGAGGACTGGTTTGGGGGATTGTATTCAGCGTCATCTATTGAAGCTTTTCCCCTTATGCAATATATTTCCAGAAACACTGGCAAGGAAAAAGAGATAATGTGATTAGTTCAAAAATTTATCAAGGGAAAATGCTTTTTTAGCCACAAAGGTAGCAGTTTAGGTAGGATTGTTTCCAAATAAGAAGACAAACAACAGGAAAAAGAGGACTACACATCCAGAAACCCAGAGTGTCTCTGTTTAAGTGATGTTTTGTGTCCTTGGTCTTTCTTATTTCAAAACTGAACATTTATTGTTTGAGTGGTAGGATTTACTGCACAAAACTAACTTATAGTACTAATGCAGCATTGACAAATTGCTCTTTTTATTTAGGTTAATTGCAATGTTTAAAAACTGGTTTATCAAGTATTCTGTAGTAGATTTGCAACATAAATTTATCAGATGACTGAGATGTTGTACCATGTGAATAAATTGCACAAGTTTAATAGGAAGCTGTCAGAAAAAAATGTTCTAAACCTATAAATAACCCTTCAGAAAGCATTTCTGATTTAAGAATAAGTAAGGATAGGAGAAGGTTATTGAACATAGGAGGTGAAGTTAAAGGACCACTCAGAATAAAAGTATCAAAGTGAAAGGAGTGTATTGCTGAAGAGAAACAGACTGAGGTGCCTGCTGTTTTGACATCAGTATCAGCAGAGATTAAGCCTTGAGGTAAGATAGAGATAGATGGAATGCTTTATAGTTTTAAAACCTGTAGCAAGTATGCTGTTCTTGCTGTAAAAATCACTTTAAGAGGGTTGTTTCATCTGGTCACAGACTGACCAAATATCTCCAAAGGCAGTCATTTTTACTGGATCACCATAATGAATGTATAGAGAACTGTACCCTTAGGCCTGGCTTCTGCAATTGGTTTGGGGACTTAAGAAGGTCTAAGATTTGTAAATGAAGAGTAAGCCGTGTAACTGTGGCAAAACTGAAGTATTTTTTCATAGGATTACAAACTGGATCTGTGAATCCTTTAAAATGCACTTCAGTGTATCTATTTCAATGAATGAAGAAAGTTCTAGTTAATTGCTAACGACTAATCTATCGTAAATTCAAAATATTAAAACAAATCAGAAAGAAGTAATTTGAAGTTGTTTCATATATTAGTGGCTTCAATTGAATAATTCTTTTCGAAAAGTTTTAAGAGGTCATATTAAATAATGTCTTAATTGATTTACTTAATTTAGCAGCCAGATTTTCACAGAAGTTACTTTTAAAGTATACAGTGAAAAACATTAATGGGAAAAAAGTGATTGTGCTGTATCCCTGCAGTAGCACTTAATATAAAGTGACATTAATTGCTTAATAATTGCAACATAAGTTGCAATAGGTGTATAAAGACACAGCAGCATTCCCATTTCTTGTAATTCTCAATAAATACAATCAGTTTACAACTTCTGTATTTCTGATTAATACCCCTTATGTGCCCATGTTATTCTGTGTCCAATTGGTTCATCTCTAGTAACATCAAGTAACATAATTTTAATTTAAAACCATAATATAGCACATCCAACCAGTTCTGCTGGCCTTAAGTATGCCAGGATGTCCATGTTAAAAACCTCTTTTATCGAAATTCATAACCTATCTGTAAAACTGCTCCAGCTTGAAACCTGGCATGTGTTAGGGAGAAATGTTTTTCACAGTCAACATGGTTTATCTATTTCATGCAAAAAACCTGTAACTCTAGGGTTTGTACTTACCATTGCTGTAAAGAGTGTAGAATCCTAAATGCAGTCTGGAATAAATAATTTTTGTCCCTATGTCTTCACAGTTTGTTAATGACTGAGCATGCGTAGTTCTATATATAGGACAAAGTTTAAAACAGAGGAATTTGGTATATTGTCTTAAAAAACCCCTTACAAGGGTGAAGCTTATAAATGAGATAAAGTCATTACTAAATAGAAAGCAGCACTTGGGAACTGAGAATTAGGAAGTACTGTCTTGTTCAGCAATTTCACTGTTGCACAGTTTGAGAAGATCAGGTAATAAATTTTTAGACCAAAATGCTTTGCAGGAGCTTCGTGTTTCCGGTACCTCCACAACCTCTTTATTCTTCTATACATGCAGTAATAAACATTTGGTTCAAAAGGCCAGTTCTAACGTGAGCAGGATAAAAGGCAAAAGCAAAATCACAGGTCTTTGCATGGATGATGTTGCATACAACCTTTTGAAGACCCTAGAGTAGTCCAGCCTTGGATCTGAAAGGTCCAAACAGTGATCTTTGTTTGGCTTCGTAATTCAACATAATTGAAGGCATTTACTGACACCCTCTGTGGCCAGTTTGAGAAGATCAGATCATAAATTCTTAATTTAAGTGACACATGTGTCTCACTGTTTTCCTGCAGATGAAAAATATGACTTAAAACCATACCCTGGTAGCTGTGATATTTTGAGGTACAAATTTTGATTATATGTCACCATTATAATAAGAAGTATTTGAAATCATCTCAGGAATTTCAACTCTTTTTCAGATAAGTAAAAAATGTGCCACTAGAGTCACTGAACCCGAGAGAATATAAATAAATGTGATATTATAATTCAAAGATAAGGCTGTATGCAATTTTGTCATTACAATACCATTTATTGTGCGTAGGTGCTGTCTTTCTTAGACTCTTCTTCTTTTTCCAAGTTCTCTTTATCTCTGAGTCTTTTGGACATCTTCACTGCTGGAAAACTGTGCTGATTATTCCTTTAAAGGATTTCAGAAAATATTTTTTTCTACCTTGGTGAAACTGCTCTGCTTTTGTGCTGCTCTAAGTGTAACACAGGTCTCCCTCACAGCTGTCTGGTAGCATTCCTAATCTGTCCTCCAACCAGTACAAAAGCTAACCTCTAAAATTATCATAGGTACCATTAATATTTTTTTCCACTTTATCATTTATTTTTCAATCATATGAATTATTACTTTTCTTGATAATCAAATTCAAGCTCTTTTTTCTTCTCTTTTTCCTGCACTGTCCTTCGTATTTCCAGGTCTGTCCACCACTGACTTCCCTTATGTAGTTGTCATTGTCCTGTCTCAGCCATGGGACTCCTTTTCTGTACTATTTGGAACAGAATTCCAGGTATATTATGAAATCTAATCTTCATTTTTTCACTTGCATTCCTGTACTACTGTATTTTTCATAATCTCTTTTCTTTTCTCACCTAGCTGCTAGGCTTTGGGCATTTGCTTAATTGTAGCTCTCCTACCTTTGCTCACTGTATCTGAGTTCAAATATTTAGGGTTTCTCTTACCAGGATTCCTTAGCTGCTAATATAGAGTAGAGCCCAAATGTCTTAGGACAAAAATGCATTTTACTTATGCAATAATCTTTTGCCACCCCATCACTTCCTATATAGTGCTATGTCCAAAATATCCACCCTTTCCTCCCATGCACATGCTATTAAGGGCCTTATTGGCCCACTAAATATTGAGTAACAAGAAGGCATCTCCTGGCTTTGATCAGTTTTTTAACAGCAATGAAAGGAATTCAAGTTGCCATCTAGTCCAATCTGTTATCCTGAATTAAAATTGTCGACTGACATACTATTGTAGTTTTGTTGCTCTGACCAATGTAATAATTTGTTTCTCTGTTACACATCACTATTACACGTTGCTTGCCACTTATTCATAACATCACCAAGATTTTGAGTTTTAGTTTTGTGTATATACAACAGCACATGTGCCTTCTCCATGGTATATCTAGTCCACATAAAAGTTTTAAGTTCATAGAATCATGGAGTCGTTTAGCCTAGAAAAGACCTTTAAGATCATCAAGTCCATCTGTTAACCTGGCACTGCCAAGTCCACCACTAAACCGTTTCCCTAAGCACCACATCTGCATATCTTTTAAACTCCTTAAGGTGCCCATTTTCCCTGGGCAGCCTGTTCCAATATTTGGCTGTCCTTCCAGTGAAGACATTTTTCCTAATGTCCAATCCCAGCATCTCCTGCTGCAACTTGAGCGTGTTTCCTCACATTGTGTTTCTTGTTACTTAAGAGAAGAAATTGACTCCCCCTCGTCTACAACCTCCTTTCAGGCAGTTGTAGAGGGGGATAAGGTTCTCACCTCTGTCTCCTCCAGATTAAACAACCTTAGGTTCCTCAGCCACTCCTCATAAGACCTGTGCTCCAGATCCTGCCCCAACTTTGTTACAAGAAGACTATTTCTCATTTAACAGACATTAAAATTTTTCTGAGGAAAAATAAACAAGAATTTAATAAAATAAACAAGACCACAGAAGATTTTCTTTAATGCACTTTTAGGTGAATTTTGAATTTCCAACACTTTAAATATTTTTGCAAGTGTTCTATTTTGTGCGTTTCCAAGTACTCTTCTGTGTTAGAGAAGTTCTAACTTAATAGTTCACCCTAGATGTTGCATTATGTTTTATATTCTGGAGTAAAAAATGTTGCCCATGTATTTTCGTAGTCTTCATGTTCAAATTTGCTAGTGTTTTAAATGGCTTGAGAGAGGAGAGAAGGCTTTTAAAATGTTTCATTCATATTTCTCACATGCTATATTTCCCTCAGAAGTCCATTTGATTGCATATGAAAACACAGATGGATAAATATCAGTATTTTGTATTATCTACTAAAAGGGAATCGAGCAAAAAAAATCAATTATATCGATTTCTTTCCTTTATCTTACTACTTAATTGCCTTTATAAAAAAGGAACCTTTATCTCAACTTCAAGGGTACTTTGCTAATTAGAATTTGCTACAGCTGTCCTCATAATTGATGACATTGATTGACTGATTGTGGAAAGAAACCCAGTATAAATTTATGTTACATGATTTAAGAAAAAAATTACACCACAACTGAAACTAAGAACTCTACATTGCATTTAACAAGAAAGTCTCTGAAAGGAAGATGGCATGCGAGGCACACCTCAAGGATTTTTGATCATACAGTCAGAAAAGAAAATGTTTTAGTATGGGAAGGTTAGTTTGGTAGTATGGCAGATCATAGGATACAAGGCTTTGGGAGGTTTTTTAGCATTCAGAATAAGCACAGATCAAATCTTCTACAAAATGCCTAGAAGTAATAAAAAGAGAATATTCATGTATCAATATCATTCCAGTTTTCATCAATATGAATGACTCAAAGAGCAATGCTGATACATGAAGGAATGGATACAAGGTGGTTTGAATACTAAAATTGAGTAGTAAAATAATTTTTCTTATAATTCTGATAAAGTATTTTATCGCTAATCAGAGAAGTCAGGTACTGCCACAGTGATACTGTAGGAAGAAAGATTCTTAATTGTTTGAGTATGAAAAAATTCTATTATATTACTATTTTTGCTAGTAAGATGTTGCGTTGCTCGACTCCATGTTCTTCCAGTCTTACATGTTGAAGGCGTTAGAAGCATATACAGATTTCTGTGACTGTCTAGCAAGGCCAATGTTTGGGATGCGTTTTTTTACACATCATCACCACTGATTTAGAAGGAAATTTTCATGTGTCCAAGTGGACTGTGTTGTTCATCTTATGAAGATCTAACAGTTCCATCCCCTGTATGATACTCTGAAATACCTTTTGTTTCTGGACTAGAATGATTTTTGCAAATTCTTTGAAAGTGGATTCCTTTTCTGGGACACTGACATTGTACTAGAATTTTTCATGACACTCAATTTCTCTGGATAATAGTGTTGGAGACAAGAATAAGACAGATTCTATGTTGAATTGTTGAAAAATGTACTGCGCAACAGATGGTGTGACAGCTCTCTGTCAGACTCTCTTTTGCCAGCTGGACATTTTAAGTATCCAACTCCACTTACTTAATTTTTACCAGTTCCTCAAAATGTTTGAAATCCTTGTCTTCCTTGATATCACACTTGAGAAGCTTTAACATGAACCTTGATTTAATTCATAATTTGGGAAAGTAGTGATATATTGCTATGGCTTTTTCTTTCCAAAGTATGCACCACAATGTCTTTCTTTATCCCCTGAAACTTTCACTATTCAATCATTTCAACTAATACTATTTTGCTAGTTCAGAGAATCTAGCAGTTGGAAGATCTGGAAGTGTGTCCATTGCAAATGGAAATAAATGAAGACAATTTCTCTCTTGTTCTCTGCTATTTGAGACGGCATAGTTCTATGACTTCATAGGTCTTATTTCTATATTGCAGCTAATAAGGAGTCAGATGGTGATACTCAAGCTACTTTAAATAAGGAACAATTTGCCTTTATAAAATTTTTAGGATTGTCTTGGTTTTATTTTTTAGTACCCTTCTTTTACTATTCCTGCTACTCTCACTTTGAAGGCTTTTCAATCTGTAACCACCAAGAAGAATCACAGAATCACAGAATTATTTAGTGCCAAGGTCTAGTTGCCAAGGTGATGATCAGTCAAAAGCTGGACTTGATGCCAGAGGTATTTTACAAGCTAAGTACTACATCCAGTTGTTTCTTGAGCACCTCTATAGATGGCAACTCCATCACCTCCCTGGGCAGTCCATTCCAATGTCTCACAAAACTTTCCATGAGGAAATTTCTCCTGATGTTTAACCTGAACCTCCCAGGCTGCAGCTTGAGGCTATGTCTTCTTGACTTCTCTCTTGTTGCCTGGGAGAAGAGGATGACTCCCACCTGGCTACAGCCTCCTTTCCTGTAGTTGTAGGAAGTGATCAGATCTTCCCTGAGCCTCCTTCTTCCCAGGATAAACAACCTCAGATCCTTCAGCTGCTCCCCATATGCTAAAAGTTTTCTCTTGTCTTTTCTCCTTTTCCTGTTCGACATTTTTAATGGGAAATTTGTATGATTTTTACATTTAACACAACAAGTTATATCTGATTATTTAACTTACATGACTGTGAAAGCTATAAAAACCCAAGAAGGCTTTCAAAGTATCACATAACTTTAAGACATGTGATCTCTTAATGAAATTTTTAAAAGTAAAAAATGACGGAAGTAAATATTGACTGAACTGGTCTCTAATTCTTTAATTTTCAGACTGACTGTGACTTTGAAATACAGTGGTAGTAGTAACAGGCAGTATGTCTTTTCCTTTTGTCTAAAACTGTTAACGTTGTATAAAAGTATTCTGTTAAAAAAAAGAGAAGTACCAGAATCACCTTCCGTATTGAACTGTGCTGCCTGCCTATTTACAGAGTGAAAAATAGACAATTGACACTAAGTACATCCATTCAATGACTATTTCTTTTTACTTTCAGAGGCATACACATTTGAACTGTACCCTTTTCATCTGATCATACAGAAAGGACATTTCTGTGAACCACTCTGGCAAATGAAGCTGACCTTAATCTTATCCTGAGTTTCTTCACCTTTTATAGGTTATCCTTGTGACAACCTTCTTCTGCTTCAGATACCTTTTCAATTACGAAATACAGAAAATTCAGCCTTACATGCACAAAATGCACTGTGGTCATTGGTACTGAGCAATGCTAGGTGGAAAAATATTGTCATTTATTAATATGCCTTGTACATCAAAATATTATGGAAATGTTTAATTACTATAACTTTAATTCAGTACTTTCCAAATAAAAATTTTTGAGTTTCTGTATTGGTCTAAATCTATCTTGGTCTGATAGCAATTCCAGGTTTAATGAATCAACATGTTTGAATGTAAAAAAATATGTGCTAAACAACTTCCACTCGTTTCTGTCTTTGGTTTATCTCGTTATATCTGTTGTCATATCTTTTTTTGCTTTCTCCTAACCTGCATGTTCAGGACCTCTAATGTTTTTTTCCTGCGACAGAAATTTGGAAGGCAACTTTTTAGTATCTTTGTGCAGTACGTGCAATAATGGGCCTTACAATTTTTGGATTATTTAAATATTTCAGCAATATAAAAGGGTAGATAAATGCGAAGGTATGTGACATAAAATAACCTAAAAGAGATGTCAGAGCCTAAAACAATTCAACAAAACAAAAGAAAACAAAACCAGTCATCATATTTGTTAGGTATAATCTTGAAAAAGGGCAAAAAAATTTATCTTTCTTAACAGGACAGGATGACTGCTAGCCTGAAAAATGAGTTTAACAGTAAGATAGCTATCATCCATTTTAACTTGTTTTTCTCGTAAGGATAGATCAGCTGAAATAATCTGCTCACCACTGCAGTCACCTTCTGCAGACACTTTTGTACATAACGCTAGATGTATAAAAAAATTCAGGTAGAATGTCTGTTGAAACATTGAATTTTTAAGGAGCTGTTCTGCAAAAATTGGATCAAATTTGAAGAACCTGTCTAGGTTTTGTAGATATTTGGAGAGGATATGTTAATTTAGGATTAGGACATGGGAATGCACAATTTATGAACAGATCCTGCTATTAAATCCTCCCCTCTATGTTTACATAGCAAAGAGAAAAACAGAAAGCTACTGATGATGAGCTTCTACATGTTTTATAAATTTATTAATAAATATTTCAGAATATGACAAAAGTGTATAATACCAGTTTAAATAATACCTTACAAATCAGTCATTCCCAGCTGTGAGAAGTGATTTGTGAAAATAATGGCTTGCAAAATAAAGAAAATTAACATACTTAAATCATTGGGAGAGAGAGATTAGATGCTAGTTTTGTTAGTAATGTACTTGCAGGAAATTGATTGCCAGTGATTTAGATAATTGTGGGAATTTTTGAAAAGAGAAAAGGAATCACCAATGTTGCCGTTCCAGGGATACTATGAATGGCACTTTATTTGGCCATAAGGATTCCTGTTGGTGTATTTCTAAAAATTCTTATGACATGGCAAAATTCTTACAAGTCATCTGTTTTTCTGAACTTTGGCCATTGTTCTCTGCTTCTACTGCAGTTCAATTTTAAACAGTTACTGTGTTGATACCAGTGACACCAAGGTCAATATTATTTTACTTATGTTTGGATTATTCTAGCCTGATAATTGTAATAAACAACATATGAAACATGCTATCCACAATTATAAGGAAAATTACTGGTAATCAAATTGACAAAAAAATCCTTTTATGTGGGAATAAAGGCAACAGCTCACACTTAAATCATTTTTACCATATAAACATTTTTTTATATTGAATGTTATATGTGTTGTGTCATTATACATAATGGGTAGTGACAATCTCATAACATATACTTCATGCTCTTGATCAACTTTAAACTCCTGCCACATGCCTTATGTTAGATAATTACCTTCAAAAAAGAACTTTTCATTCATAGAGCACGTGTTCTTTTCTCCATACATATGCCTTAATTCCTTTGTTGTTTCCTTGGAAATTTTTTACCTCAATTGTCCTTTAGTTTATTCATTGCATCTTAGTTGGGAGCAGTAACCTCAGCAATTTCATGCCTCACCATGTAAAAAAAGAAAGGATAATACACAGGTGTCTTAGTACAGTACTTGTGTATTTGTTCACATGAGTGTGAGCATAGTTTTATTGTACCCTAAGAAGCCTCTTGTTGACATTCAATGGCACAGACAAAATGATCCAAAAGCAAATAAAATCCTAATATTAGTATCAGCCATACAACTTTGAACTGGTTTTGAAAGCCTCAGATCTCTTTGTCCCCCACCCCCCTTTTTCTATAGAAATCTAGAGAAGGCCACATATTAGCATGATTAATCAAAAAATCGGGGATGAATTGACAGCTCAGAGTAAAATTCAATGTTTTCATAAACTGGAGATTACTTCAAATCGTTCATTTAGAAAGTGAACAATGCTTAGAAATTCTAGGTGGCATTTATATAATTAATAATAATTGTATCTATTCCATCTGTCTCTTCTCATGGATAATTGGTTTTTATCTGCAGATGTGTCCCATTGATACATGCTTTCAGCCAAATGAAGGCAAAACAGGAGATAATGAAAGAATGGACATTTTGCATCTGGGAGAGAGGCTACTGAAGTTATGGACCAAAAGTTTTTTTTCTAAAAATCTATGTATGGATAATGATATCTCAAAGCTGAGGAGTACTGTGTTATGTCTAAGATTTACAGGAAAAAAAGTTATGCTTTATTTACGCTTTAAAAAAAAATCTTAATTTTGCTCACACATATTTTAAATGACTAGCTAGAATTTCTATTGCATTAAAATTTCACAGATTTAGTCAAAACTTGGTTAATGCCAAGCAAAGCATGGCTAATTCCTTTTTTGGAAGTCAATTAGTGTAGTGAGAACACTGAAAACCTATTTAAGTTATCACTTAAATTATTATTATGAAAATATTTTTTGTATTTGTGTTACTTTTTTTGTAGCACATAATATCAGGCAAAGATATGATTTCAAAACTGCAAATTTAGAAGTAAGTTATGATGTGAGAATATCTGGAAGGTTGACATGGTTTTACTGATGACATAATGGTAGGGCATAATTTCATTCAAGTGACTCTAAATTATGATGTAAAATACCTCCCTTTCCCAATGAATAAATCTGCTTTGTCTGACTCAACAACTGCAGGCCATACACACGGTTGCTGGATTTCTAGTGTAAGTCTAGCTTGAGAGCTTCCATGATGAAAACCACCCATTTCTTTGGGAGATTTGCTTATGATGAAATTGTGTGAAAACTGAGAAATGGATTATGTGGCATTATGAATTCCGAAACTGAAGGTGACTTAAATGTCCAATTTCACTGATTTATATAAGATATCTATATCTCTAAAAATTTGAAAGCACCTAGCATATTTTCCAGCTTCATCTTGTATAACTGTGAGCTAGAAAAGATTTTTAGTAAAACAGAAGTAACTGTGTTTTCTGGGGTGTTTTATATGTAAGAAATTATGTATATGAATAGGGTTTTTTTAACCTGCATGAGCATAACCATGAGTATTTTTAAAGACACTAAATTCAAATGCTCCATTTTTGAAATAGTTATGCTATTTTACTATAATAAAGTGAAATATGCTAATCCAGGTTTTAGTTCAATAGTAATGGTAGCAATCCAGCGATAGCATCTAAAGAAGTAATGAGTGTTAATCAAAGAAAATTATAGAGGAATTCTTAAATCTTTTTTAAAAGGATTTTAAGTGATTCTTAAAACACTGCAGTGCCTTTCAGAAATTAAATTGCTCGAACTAATAACTCAAGGTTTTACAATCCATTCCACTCTGACTTTTTCTTCTCCATGGAGTCTGAGTTTCACTGAATTTCAGTTTGATTCCTCTCTCCTACTAAATTGTCAATATTTTTCCAAAAGTTATAATACTGCCTCATGTACAATAGAGTATCTACTGTTAGGAAAGAGGGAGCAAGATCACAATAAACCAAGGTACTGAAGAGGTTCAATCATTCACATAGAATCATAGAATATTACTTGCTTTGGTGGATTTGGACTATCTGGAGGAATATATGTTTATCCACAGTCATGAAACATGTGCCATGGTAAGCAGGTACTAGTGTTATGGGTCATGATGGGGTCAAAATGTAAATATGGGGAGGCCTGGCAGATTGATTACACCACACTTCTGCAAACCTGCAAACACAAGGACTATTTGCTTAAAATGGCGGAAACAGCCACTGGATGATTGCAGTTGTACCCTGTGCCTCACATATACGTCTGTGTCTGTGTCTATGTCTGTGTCTGTGTCTATGTCTATGTCAGTAGTTGGAAGATATAGGGTCTAGGCATGACATAAATAATAAAATATAAGAGGGTGGCTAGTGTCCTGGTTGCAGGAAGGGGCAGAATTTAGTTTACCTGGAGTTTAATTAATAGTTGGTGCTAAACCACCACAAATATTTTCAAAGTTAAATTTAATCTAACAATAGCAATTTTAATACATTGTTATTTTATACAAATTGTCAAAATCATATTGGCTGCTTATGTAATTCTGCTTTTTCACCTTTAATCAAAGGTAGAAGTAAGAAATAAGGGAAAATAAAGTTAATTTTCCAAAACAAATATTTTAACACTTTTTCCTAAGTACTGGTGGTTCAGTTTTTCCTCAAAGTAATTTTCCATTTTATACCTTGAACATTTTCTGTAAAAACCTGATGGTCCTGCTTTACAACAAGTTCCACTGAGTCTCAAAACTTAAAGCATCTTGTTCAGCACAAGGTAAAAGCTGCTGCAGAGTCTAGTGTAGCTGCTGTATGTGAGAGATAAAGAGATTATCTGAAAAAATGTAAGACCCAGCTTAGCTGATTGTTGGGTGTCATCCCATAACTGTTTTTCTTCCCATTCTCCATCCCAAATAAGAACATATAAAGCTAATGGAAACATAAAAGTAGCTGAAAGATAAAGGAGAAGTATTTTGAAAGTTTTAAGTGAGACTAATGCAAACGACGAAGCATGCTTTTGTCAAACAAAATGTGAAGCAAATGCATGTATCTCTAGTATCTCTAAGTGAGGATGAAGGCTTTGTTCTCATACTAAAGAAAGCTTATTCTTTTGAACTTAATATATTCTTCCTATTGAAATGACTGACTTTTGCGAACAGATTAATAAAATATTTCCCTAGTATATATATAGATTGATAAAGAACCTGTATAAAAATGCAATTTTTCTCTGAAAATATTGAATACAGGCTGTAAAGAACATTCAATCTTATTTATCCCAAATCAAAATGAAATTGATTGTCTCAGTCAGTATTTATAGGTAGTAACATGTCATTTAACTCTTTCATGGTGTGAGGGATTGTTTGTTTTCTTTCAAACATTTAAAGAAACATATGTTTCTTTAAATTTTGTAAATATACTTGCTTATTTTCCTCAAATTCACCTATTGGTGAATTGTTCATCTTTTCATTAAAATGGTCACTTTTCAGTTATTTTAGACTCAAAGGGTGTTAAAAGTCTCAGCCAACAGGACTTAATTATTTGTTAGCTCGTTAATGCAACATTTAACTTCTGGATTTCTCAACCCTAAAGCAGAATTCAGATTCTAATGGCAGAAATTGTATTCCTTGTAGTATGTGAGTAGAGTGAGTATTTAGCTCTTCTAGTGAGCAGAGCAGAAAATTATGAAGAAGTAAACACCAGGAACCCTAAAAAAGAAGTCTGCCTGAAATTTCAAGCCCCATTAAGTTTACATACATAATTCTCATCTAGATGAAATTATCTGGCCAGCCTGAGACAAATGTCCTGAAATTATCCTCCCAGAGTATATGGGTCTACCCTCTATTTCAAATAGAGGAGAAAGTTCTCTCAGCCTTTGTAATGAGTTCAGTGAAAGTGGTGGCAGTGAGAACATACTGTCTTTGATTCCTATGTTAATAATTTTAGTATGTGGAAAAGTGAGCAAAATTGTTTCATCTTCAGCTTAGTAGGTATAAATGTAGAGCAAATCTTTCATACTTCCAGATATGAAGATGATTAAGGCTTTGAAGCATATGGGAATAGACTGAGAGAGCTGGACTTCTTTATATTGGAAAAGAGAAGGCTGAGGGGAATCTTTTCAATGTATTTAAATACCTGATTGGTGGTAGTAGAGAAATTCCAGTAAATTGCATGAAATTCCAATAAAAATAAGAAAAATAAAATACTGCTAGGGTGGTAAAGCACTGAAACAGATTGTTCATGAAGGTTATGGAATCTCCATCTTTAAAGGTGTTAAAAAGCCATCTGGATTCGGTGTTGAGTGACTTGCTCTACATGGCGCTGCTTGTGCAGGCCAGTTGGGCAAGGTGACCTACATAGGTGCCTACCTTAGCAATTCTGTGATTCTGTTACTCTATAATTAAATAAAGCAGAACATTGAGCTCAGTAAACACTCTCACTTTGGGTTTCCTCTGGAGTATTGGTGCTTATTTTGCTGTAAAGAAATAATGGCATGCTCTTTTAGCATGCTAAGCTTGCAAAGCTACACTGATAAAAATTATTAATTGAAGATGTAAAACATAAATTTACTTCAAAACAGACCAGTCTCCATTCCCAGGGCAGTGAGCAGACATAATAAATGCTTCAGTTTTTTTAAGAAAATGGCCAATGTTTCATCTAAATGCTGTCTGATGTATGATCCAAAACACAAAGACCAGAGCCTTGTAAATTTGAAGAATGTCATATTATGAGCATATTGAGAATTCTTGGAATTTAGGAAACAGAAAAATGTATGACTGGAAAAATCTGTCAGAGTGAGTACCATCCTTTTGTTGTCTGTGGACAGAACTAAAGGTTTGATCTTTCATCTGAAATGAGAAACTTGATTATATCCATGAATTTTTAATTATAATTTCAATCAGACTTACCTGAAAAATTGCCAATGTTTAGATATTTTTCATTCTAATACTGCACATTTTTATTAAATACAAGATATAACAGTCTTACACACTCATGTTTATAAATTTGTCTCTGAAAAATAAATCTCTGTATTTTTTGTCATTTCTCTCACTGTTATTTGGTTTGCATAGGTAAGTCTTGGTAATCTTTTTTCCCTAAGGAAAAAAGGAATACCTCAACATTATAGTCATAGTTCATCCCACAGGTTGTTGACTTTCTTTTCAGGTTTATTATCTGGAGTCAGACAGCCTAATTTGTTATTTCTGTTCTACAGGAACCAAAATAGTATCTAACTTGTGGTACATATTCCAGCAATGAAATCATTAGAAAAAAATAAAACCTAATCAAGGGTTTGGTAATATTTTCATTCTAGATACTTGGATTTTGTGTGTGTGTGTTTTAATTAAATTCCTTAAGAACTGATTTGCTTGTACTAGTAGATTGTATTATTACCAAGATTCACAGAATGGTTGAGTTTGGAAGAGATCTCTGGAGATTATTTAGTCCAGACTCACTGCTCAGATCAGGGTCTTCTCAGGTCTATGTCTCTTTGGGTTTTGAATACGTATGGGGATTGAGATTTTACAACCTCTCCAAACAACCTCTTAAAAAATTTTACATGCGCACAGTAAAAACAGTGCTCTCCTATGTTCAGAAGCCATTTTCTTTGTTTCAAAATTTTACCATTTCCTCTTGTTCTGTAGTGGAACCACTGGGAAAATTGTGGGTCCATCTTTGCTTCCTTCCATTAGTAAGGAGGTTTTCTCTTCTCTAGGCTAAACATTCCCAGCACTCACAGCTTCTTCTCATATGACAGATTCTGTAGTTCCTAAATCATGGCCCTTTGCTGAGCTTACTCTAGTAAATCCATGTCTCACTTTCTTGGGGAGCCCAGGTCTGAACCAAGTACTCCAAATGTGTCTCACTGGGGCTCAGCACAGGTGAAGGGTCACCTTCTTTAAACTGCTGACAGTGCTCAACCTAATGCATCCAAAATGTTTTTGTCCTCTGCCACACCACACAGCTGGCTCATGTTCAGCCTGTGGTTCACTGGAAAACCCAGGGCCTTTTTGCTCTACTTGTGTTGGGAATACTACTGAACAGCAGTGCTACTGAATATTTTTGTCACATCTGAAGTCTTCTGCAACTCTGTGTTCTGATATTTTTACAAGAATTCTGAACTTTTCCCTAGAAACTGAATGTTACAACTAGGACTTTCCAAAAAGTCACTTCTATGTTAAACTAACAATTTACCGGTGTGAGGATGTTATTATCATTGGAGATGGGGATTTTTGAGAAATACATTGTTCAAGACTTTAACCATTTGTTAGCAAGAAGACTTGCTGTTCTAGTCTTCCTGTAGGTTTAGTAACCTTCAATGAATTTCCCGTTCAGTAGTTTTCCTTTGAATACATTTGAAGTTTTATCATCCCACAGTATGCTGTCTGGATAGCATAAGCACAACTAGAAGCTGTACGAGACACTTTTCTTTTTGGTTGTTTTTGTTTTGAATCTGCCATGGGTCACTCAAGATATCTTTTTAAACTGATGAGACAGCAAATGAGTCAGGTTTTAACAGTTTATATTTTTCAGATATTTCGCACTGTCTTCTAAAGCCCCAGTCATTTCTTGTTTGGACTTAAGCATTTTAGATTATTATTTAGGATTTCCCTGTATGGAATATAAAACACAGTATGCAATATAAAGACATATAATAGTATGAGTTAGAAAGAACTTTTTAAAGATCACCTATTCCAACCCCCCTGTTCTGAAGGGGCATCTTCATATCCAGAATACATAAATAATGCATTTAGGAAATCTTCATTCCTGGCTTGTTTCTTCAAGAGACGGTGCTATTTTTGAGTTTTAAACCAAGTTCTTGAACATAAAAATGTCAGTTTCTCTTCAGTGAAAACTAACTATGTTCATTAGCATATTTTTTGAAACTGATTTGAAACATAAATTATACCATATTACTTTGGTAAGTTAATTTGTTAGTCTTGAGAAAGATTGGATTTCACTATGTGGTAATTACTGAGAATTTTGTTTATTTGCAAAGAATGTTAATCTACACTGAAAAATGGGGGACATGATCTACAAAAAGATACAGATTCTGAGATATTTGTACTATGTTTCATAAGAGTTCTCAAAAGATGTGAAGATTCATCTGAATTCTTGAGAATTGGATGCTATTTGAAAATCTATGCTGTTTCTTCAAATCCTATCAATAACTTTCTTCCATTTTTATCCTTAATCCACCTCAGTGAAAATATCCCAAAAGTCCTTCAATGAGAAAGTTATTATCCCTCTAGAACACAACTTCTAAACACCAAATACAGATTTTCAACACAAGAGAGAAAAATTACCTGGAACAGCCTTTGGTATACTTCCATATGGCACAAACCCCTAGTATTTCTTCTGGCTTTTTTCAGTATATAGAGCATGTCTGAACTTCATGGTCCAAGAAAAACAGGCTGAGTAATAGTTTAATTTAGGCTAGAATAATTTAGAACACTGTCAAGACCAAAATGAACACAGATTTTGTCAGATTCAATGGGTTGAAATCTTTGTCTTCATTAATGATTTACCTTCCTTGAACAAAGCTTAGACAGGCTTTCATCTTATAACTTCAGTGTTTTCTTCACGAAAGTGTTTAGAAAATGACATATACCTGTATATAATAAAGACTGTTATATATATAGATCTCAAGTTATTTCTACAAGCTCACATACAGCAGCAACTACAACTGTACTCTTTGAAAACGGAAATGTGACAAAAGGTGTGCATTTACAAAGTTACATAAAGAGAACCTAGGACAAGGTATGGGGCTTTTTTTGGTGTTAAGTCAATAAAGTTATTTGGTTTTGTAGCATTGGAAAAGCCTTTAACACGGGTATGTGAAGAAAGTGAAATATGAGTTAGAGAGATAATCAGAAATAGGTTTTTTATGTCATCAAGGACTGGTTGATGGCACCCTTATTTAACAAAATCATTGTTTCTTCTTTTTAAGAACTATGTGGTTCTTCTTAAAAACCTGTGTTTGAACTTGAAAGTAAATTAATATGCCATAGTCATAGAATGATTAGAATTGCATATGCTGTTCCTTTTCATTTTTCTTGAGCATGAGCATTACCTTTCACATATTTTTAAATATCAAATATGAAAACAACAAAAAAATTATTTTTGTTTTTACCTTCCTGCCCACCCGTACTACAGGAAAGCTGCTGAGGCAGTTGAAGATACACTTTACAGGACACGTGGGCTCCACGTTCTTACTGCTGTTCAGAATCAGGCATAAAGTAGGTACAAAGCACAGGCAGGATGTTTAATTGGCACACATAAAAGTGCAATTACTCACTCTTACACTATTTTGTGACTCATTTACTCCCCTTCATTAGGGAGGAATGTAAAAGGAAACCAGCAGCAGAGCTTCCCAGTGCGGTTGAGGGCTGACTGAAGATTGAAAACCTAGAAATGTATCATAAGGTTAAATGATTCTATGCTTGCTCCCAAAGCCCTTGGGCTGTAGTATTTTGTCTGTGTTTGGATAGTTACAAGTGCAAAATTACCTTTGCCTCTTTTTTATTTTATTTAACATTTGGGGGAAATGGTATCTTTTCCCTTATTCTATTTCTCATAAGTTGTTGAAAGAAATGTGGCCAGACAGCTACTTTGTTCTTTGACTGAACAAATGATGTCTGGAATGTAAATCAAATATAAAATATCCCTCTTCTAACCAAAAAAATATTTGATAAAATTTTGTAACTGTGAAAAAGCAGAGCTAGAAATGGAAACCGTTCTGAAGCATTAGATCAGTATCAATAATGCAAAAGATGCCTCTTAAACTGTGAAAAAGAATATATGGAGAAATAGGAGTCTTAGAAAAAAAGAGGCCAGGTATTGTAGGGCCATAAAGCTATTTTATTTAAATTATTCATCCAATGAGAGTAAAAAAGAGACAGTACTTAACAGTAGAAGAAAAAAAAAATCAAAATAGCCCAAGAACATCACAGTATTTTAAAGGACAGATAAACTTAGGGTTTAATTTATATGTAATAGAACAAAAATTTATTTTGTTTTCACTGCAGATATTGGGTCCATAGGAGAGTATACTTTTTTGCCCATACCTGACTATTAATAAATACATTTCAACTTACACAATTTTAGCTTCTTCATAGTAGAATATTTTACCATTTTTTAAAGTAAAATTGGTTTAAGAAATGAGCTGCCAGTTCAAAGTTGCTTATTCAAAGCAACTGATCAAAAATGTCCTTTCCAAGAAAGGAAATGAAAGTGACTTTTTTCCCCCTAATACCTATATGAGTTCACTATTTAACTGTTCCAGTAATACGAAGAGAGAATTGGACTTAGCTTCTCTCAGAGGAACAGCAGTCAGCAAAAGCCTCTTAGTCCTCTTAGCCTGAGGAATGTGTGTCTCTAACAGATTGCCAGAAAAGATTAACTGCTGCAGGTAGCACAGCTGCTGGTTCAAACAATTTTGATCTTTTTATATCTTGTGCTCATTCTGTTTCCACATGGAATTGGTCTGCTTGTTATGGAGACCCGCAGGTAGCACAGCTGCTGGTTCAAAAGATTCCAGTCCCCTTATATCTTCTGTGCAATGTTTCTGCATAGAACTGGCCCAGTTGTTTTGGAGAGCCCCAAGGAAACCACTTTACGAAATAGTTTGCTAACGTTTTCAAGGAGTGAAATACGGTCCTACTTTTTTTGTCTTTGTAGTGGAAAAGCTTGTTCATCAAAACCAGTATTTACTGTAGTTTCTTTGCATAGTTTTTCCTAGGAGAGTAAAAAGACATACCGTTTAAAAAGCCTAGTTTAAGAAAAGAGAAAAAAAGAAAAAAGTGTAGATATCACCATGCCTAACTATTTCCCAGTATGTACAGTCTGTGTGTTACATTTTAGGTTTTAAATAAGGTTTCTGAAATCTTACGATGGTGGGATGATGCATTTATCCTAACCAGCCATTTAAAAGGTAGATGACTAGAGTAAATTGTCATCTAGTGACAAGTCAAGAGAAACAGGCAGCTATGTAATCACCCATTTTGAAAAAAATTGATAAATGGAATTAATTTACATTGTGACATGCTTATCTCCCTGTTGTTGATGTTATGCACCTCAAAGTGAAAGGTTTTACTTTTAAATAGCAAAAGTTACATGATATAAATCTCCCATTAGTGATTCAGAAATCAAAGCCATGTTTTCATAGCTGAGCTCTGTACTGAAAAGCCTAAATGTTACTGAATGTTTTGTGGTTTGTATAACCATATATAAGTTGTGGGTGCAGGAACAATCAGAATTTCTGTGTGAAATGAAATATAAATGTTGAATAAACTTGGCTATATAGTCAAGGTAATAAGATCATAAACTACTGGGTGATCTTGCCAGTTCAGTTTGATGTTTTTTTAGCAACTTCTGGATCTTGTTCTGTTGTGCTGTGTCAAATTTGCTTTGACCAAAATGTTTGCATCATTCCTGAAGGTTGTCTTGGTTTAGGAAGACAGGTATCTGCTAGGTAAAATTACAATCAGAGGCTCTTTGGCAAAGATTTGGGAAATAGGAATAGCAGTTCTTTACTAGTATGTAATACAAAGCAAACAAACACAAAAAAACCTCCCCCCCCCCCCCCCCACCAAACAACTACAGCATTAATGACAAACGACAACAGTACCAAGAACCTTGAGGGCTTTGTTTCACAAAACCCAGGGCAGTTTGGTTTCGGTGTCCCTGCAGGATCCTCAGAGCACCAAGCTGGAACAGTGGAAAAGTCCCGGGCTGGTAGCTGGGATGGCAGGGTGTCCCGGCAGGCAGGGGCAGGATGTCCCGGCAGCGCAGGGGGTGCAGGGTCACGCTGCAGCAAGAGGAGCAGCGCCGAAGAAGCTCGAAGGCGAGGCAGAATAACGGCGGCCCAGCTTTTCTGCTTCCGGCGTTCAAGAAACGCGTGTCGGCCGCTCCTCAAGAATCTCAGCCGCCGCAAAGCACGCCGAGCAGAAGCTGGGCCGCCGTTATTCTGCCTCGCCTTCGAGCTTCTTCGGCGCTGCTCCTCTTGCTGCAGCGTGACCCTGCACCCCCTGCGCTGCCGGGACATCCTGCCCCTGCCTGCCGGGACACCCTGCCATCCCAGCTACCAGCCCGGGACTTTTCCACTGTTCCAGCTTGGTGCTCTGAGGATCCTGCAGGGACACCGAAACCAAACTGCCCTGGGTTTTGTGAAACAAAGCCCTCAAGGTTCTTGGTACTGTTGTCGTTTGTCATTAATGCTGTAGTTGTTTGGTGGGGGGGGGGGGGGGAGTTTTTTTTGTGTTTGTTTGCTTTGTATTACATACTAGTAAAGAACTGCTATTCCTATTTCCCAAATCTTTGGCAAAGAGCCTCTGATTGTAATTTTACCTAGCAGATACCTGTCTTCCTAAACCAAGACAAGGTGCAGTTTAACTTTCCTCTTAAAAAACTTAAAAGAACAAGACAAATTACTGAGGAGAGGCTGGTGGTGAAAATGCTTTTAGTTTCTTACTAGTGCATCAATATGATGGACTAAGGATTGTTTTCACTACTTTACCTATGTCCCCTCTAAATATAAGGCAGAATACTAAATGATTTTATCAGGCATGCCTCTCTTCTGTGAAGAGAAGCAATTTTGAGAGGTAAAGAAAAATTAAAGATAATCAAGATGATAACCACAGGTTTTCTGACCAGCATAGCTACCTGAATGTGTAAAGAATATACTGCACTTTTCTGTACTGTTATGAAATGTCGGAGGTATTCAGAAGTCTAGATATATAATTCTGAAATGAGGATTGCACCTTGAATTTGTACCGTTTTATACTACATATTTTCACGGACAGACTGAAAGCACATTTTACGTTTGTAGTAAAAGAAAATCTTTTTGTGATGACTTAGGCTACTGAATTTAGGAAAAAATTAAAAAATTATCAGCCTGTATTCTCAATTAATTGTAAGATTTAGAATATTGCCTTCATATCTTTGATGAAGATGGACTGAGAAACTAACAAAAGTAATTAGTCTTCTATGTGTGCTCAGCATCATTACATTGTTTTGCAAAACTCTGCTGAATTTTGGACTTAAGAGTGCCAGAAGACCTAAGCAAGAATATTGTATTCATACTCTCTATTATTGATACCTGAAGGTTGATCTGTGCTTCCTCAGAAAAAACTTAGGAGACTGCAGTAAGTCTGTATTAGTTTTGGGTAGTGGATGCCCATAAAAAATACGGAGGAATAGAGGATATTGCTGTGCTTGGTTCCTTTTTTGTTACAAGATTCATTGTAGACTGAGGTGTCTCCTAGGATACGTGTTACACTAAGCATTAGGAGAATGAAGCATCTCATTACTTTGTTAAGTTTGTCAATGAAATTGTTATAAATATAATTGGATTTTTTTCAGGAACCAGATTAGGGAAATCTCATTTCCAAGGACTGAAGATGACCCAGGAGGGAAAGTCTTGTCCTATCATTATAGTTATTCAAACTGCAGGTGAATTTTGGTATATTCAAGAGTATTATTAGTGAGACCTTTTCATTTATTGAGCAGCAGGTGTGCAGTTTTAGATACCATTCCCATAGATTAATTGTCACTATGGGCATGCTACTATTGTTTAGTGGTTGATAAGAATAAACACAAAGAAATCAGGAGTAAAATAAGCTTCAAAGAATAGGCTGTTTTTCCACAATAAAGAGAAAGTGGCTGGTAAGGAAAGTGTGCCCATGATGCCTTCTGAGCTGAAGGAAATAGTACATTCTTTCTCTTCAGGGCAGTTTGTGTGTCTTTTCTAAACTCCACTAGAGCTGTGCAGATGTTAATGACCACTTTTTCCCAGATCTCTTTTCCTAATGTTTTTCATCCACAATTCTTCAAAAGTTTCAAAAGTATGAAATGTCAGCAAAATATTTCACATACAGACAGAATAATAGTGAAGACAAAAGAGAAACTATAATAAGCATCTTCTGCAGACCCTGAGGACTGAAGAGAGCAACAAGAAAATAAACAAAAAACACTACTGGGCAAATATTAACTCAGGACAACAGGATAATTTGCTCAAGGGTAACTACAATGAACTGGACATCTGTTGGGTAACAAATACAGAAAACTGCAAAACATCAAAGATATTCTGCAATTAGCCAAAGGATAACTTAATGATCTCAAAAGTGGAGGATGCAACCATGAAGGCAGCAAGTCTGTATGAACTTCTTCCAAGCTGGTGTGATTGGATGACTGGAAATCGCTTACATATCTGATAACCTGTTGGCAAAGGGCCACTTTCGTTTCTAAAAAAAAAAAAAAAAAAAAAAAAAAAAATCAAAAAAAATCATAGATTAGAATGATAAAGATAAATTTGTGGCTTTCACAGCAATTGTTCAGATCCCTACATAATATATGAACTAACACAAGATTACTTTCTACATCTTAGTCAAAAATTCAGATGTTATCATAAATGTGTTTTTAGTATATTCATAGTTCCTCTCCCTTTTCCCAGCCATTCTTAGAACATGTTTTGTGCTGATCTGTGTCTGGACTTAGTGCTTTTCTCAGCTTGTGTTCTTTGTCGCAGAAGCTCAGAATTATTTTTTCTTGTCCAACATGTCCCCCTTTGTTTCCCTAATCGTATCTTCTTGCTTTAACAGATTTTGTTTCTCATTCTCACATTCTCTCTTAGTGGATAAACTCCAAAATTTTGTCTTCATGTCTGTCTGACTCCTCTGTATCACTATGAAATTTATTTTGCATCATTAAGAAGAGAAGCTAATTAGGCGTCAGACTCAAACCTTGTGCCCTTTTCCAAGCCAGGGCATTTAAAGTCCTCTTAAACAAATTTAGATTTTTAGTCCATTCAGTTTAGGGCTGGAGCATCTCCAATGGCTTTTTGAAGAAAGTAGAGCTACAGTTTAGTGAATGACATTTTAGTAAGTGCTGTAACCTGTGAGTAGCTTGGACTGTGCAGTCTTCAGTGGTTTGGGTTGTTATAATTTGGCCATGGCGTGGTCAAATTCATGAAGACAAAAGAAGAAAGATAATACAGAAAATACCATTCCAAAAGTTGGCTTCTGGTCCAAAGATTGGAGGCATTGAAGTTTTACGAGAAAAAGTTTGCCAGCTTTATTACATTGGCCAAATGATGCCTTTTTCCTCAACTCACATGTCAGAGATAGTTGAAGAATTTCTGCTGAAGCTTTCCCGAAACACACACCCTAGGCCAACACCAGTAATGAAAAAAATCCAGCACAAATGCTAAAAATTGGCAATGTTTGAAGCAGCTTTAAAAGAATTCTAATGGATTTGACTACTAGCTTTCTTCCAGACAGTATTCATGGGAATTCTGCTTTTCAGAAACTTTACTGCATTTTAAAAAATTCCATTCACTCTACCTGTGTAGATATTAAATGAAGTTTTATAAACCAACAGGTTTCATTTGAAAGTATATGCATGTGTATTTTTAGAGAACTTTAAAATGCTTGAAGTGCATCTGTAGTGATTGCAGCTATAGTGTAGAAAAATCCCTATTAGATTTAAAGTCTATTAGCTGAAGGACTAATCATCAGCTGAAATTGAAAGACCAGCAGAAGTCCAAGGATAGCACCAGATAGATCTTAAGAAGTTCTGACCATTTAGATAGGCAGCTGTTCTGACTTTTTCCAGGCTTATTTACAGCTAAGGAATACCTTGTTTTTTGAGTTGTTTCTAAAAAATAATTGGAATCACTGCTCATGTAGGTAAATAAGCAGAAAAGCAAGGATGACAGAATCTGACCTTGCCAGTTGATAGTATAAGACATGAACTAAATTCAGAGAAAGCTATCCTTTTAAGTAGTGCTACTTTAACCAAGACTATATTGTTGATGTTATTAACCTTTCTTAAGACCTTTGAGAAAAGAAGAAAATCTGAAGATGCACAGTAATTTGAAGAGTATGTTATGAACCTTATAAAAGAGATCAATTTCAACAACAACCTGTCATCTACTGGCATAAAAGTAATGAAATTGGAATAGCCCACTGGAGAGGCTGCTGATGTTCCAGTTAGTCTTCATGTGATTGAAAGAATTTGGCTGTGATTGAAGCAT
This sequence comes from Chamaea fasciata, assembly GCF_029207755.1. Classification (NCBI taxonomy): domain Eukaryota; kingdom Metazoa; phylum Chordata; class Aves; order Passeriformes; family Sylviidae; genus Chamaea; species Chamaea fasciata. The sequence goes on along the minus strand of NW_027094091.1, from coordinate 21,488,996 downwards.
AAATTGTATGGATATTTTTGTTAAGAAGCTTGGCAGACTCCTCTAGGGAATTAATTTTCCTCTGATGGATACAATGACAAAGTTTTGTGCTATATTTCAGGAATTTTATTTCTGAAGTTCTTCTGTCTTACTACAAAGAAGGAACAATAGACAATTTATCTCCTATCACTGCAATTTCTTTCTTAGGTATCTGCTGTCTGAAAAAGGATGACATGGCTCAAATAATCTATTCTTTCCCAAAACTAAATTTTGTCTTTTTAATTTTAGGGTATTTTCAATATGTATTTTAATTGTAATATTTCAGAATTTAAGATTTACCAGTCACCCTTGTGCCCTGAGGAGTCATAAAAACTTTTAGGGAATTATAGTGATGTCTCTGTAGAGTCTTGTGAAAAGGTCATGTATGTTAAACACACACACAAAAAAGGCTTTGGTCCTTTGAAATCTCTAGCTTTGTCAAATGAAATGACCTTACTGTAAGGTCAAAATTGAAAGTTTCAGGTTTGGCTAGATAATTCTGCATGGATGTGTTTATTGATACTTCCTACTTGTTTAAAAGGAAAAAGTGCTTAATTACACGTGAACTTATTAATTCCCCATCTGAATTCTGTCCTACAAAGCACGTATTAACATCCTTATTTTCACTTCATGTTTAATCCCATACTTAACTCAGTTAGGTTTACAACTACACTAAAGCTGATAGAGACAACCTGTTTTAAACATAATTTCATTGAAAACCTTCAACAGATAGGAGACAAAAACCTACTGTTATTTTAAATATGCTAGAAATGAAAACATACTTTTTACCCCTTTAAAAATTTAGTTTAATTCAATTCAACTTAATTGAAGTGACACTAGATTTATTCTAACATGAATAAAAGTAAGTCACCCTCAGAGTATTTATTTAATAGGGTTAAACTGTATAAAAAAAGAGGAAAGAGTATTTTTTTTCTTAGAGGCACCTTCCAAAGCTTCCCTTACTTTTGGAGAATAACAATGCAAGAAGTGCCTTTTGATGTTTTTGTGAAATATACATTTGAAATCAAATGGCAGTTATTGCTTTGAGGGTGGAACTAGGATGAAAATTATTTTTTTAATTGTATGCAGACATAAGAATGGATTAAAGAAACCCTTTTTAGACATTTTAAAATATAACTTGAGACAGTAAGAATTTTTCAGCTTAATGATGAGTTATAATACCAGATTTTTAAAAAAGAAGACAACAAGATAGTTCTGATGCAGATACAATGCAAAATGGTCCCTACATTGCAATTATTTGAACTATTTTCTGATTGTCAATATGTGCACACAGTATAACTATTGTGCTGTAAATATATGTGTGCTGGATCTCTGGTAGTACATGATGTGTTGATGGTGGTTCCTTGTCTGCCACATTAACAACAAAAGTTTATTACTTGGTCAGGTGCCTCTAGTGCAGAACTCACTGAATGAATGGACACAAACAGCTGGATATATGCACAATTAAACAAGGAAAGCAGTCAATCAGTTGTACATAACAGATTATAAAATCACTTCCTGTTTTCTAGAAACACAAAAGGTGGAACATATGAAAAATATGAATCACATATTTAGGGCTTTTTAAAAATTATATGGTGTCATATTTTAATTCCAGCACTTAGCTATATTTACAGTTAGCCTATCTGAATTCAGTAGGGGCTTAAACATCAAGTGAGTATTAAGGATGTGAATACATGCTTGGTAGGATGAAGTTCTTTCAGTAGTTCCCAGATATGCTGAGTAAAGCTATTGTGTGCCAATATCTGCAAGAGGAATAAATATGCTTTCATGTAAAACTAAATTCTTGGCCCTGTTGGAAAATACTGAGCATATTCATACAACAATAGTGAAAACATTAGGAGGTTATGCACATTATATAACTTATAATATTTTATCTATTTATAAATGTCTCATGGGTTCAAAAACAGGCCAGATTTTGAGGTCAGATATTCTACATGTATTAGCACTCAAGCACTTTGGTAGCTTTATTCAAAAAGCCCCATGACTACGAAGTACTGAGAAACATTGATAAAATCCAGATAGGATTGAAAGGGTCCAGTGTGTTCCTACCCAGTTGTTAGGAAATACACTGTGCAGCCTTATATATATCGTCTTTATTTCCTGATATCAACTGTCATGTTATGCTTTAGAGTAAATCCTGCAGGTCATACGTGATCATGCCTCAATTTCCATCAGGTATCAATAAAAGAAATACTGGCGTAGCAACACAGAGTAGGTTCTATATATCTTGCTCTATAAATATGATAAAGAGAGTGGTAAATCATGCCTGAGTCAACAGTTTCCAGCATAGAATATGAATTTGGGAACACTTATGGTAGGAAAATGCCACAATTCTATCTACTACATACTTGAATGAAGAAGTCCCAAGGCACTTTCCCAATTTTTACTAACATGAAGGTTTAAAAAAAAATTAAATTATTAAAAATAATTTAATAAACATGCAGCAATAATATAAACCCTGCCTTTTTGCATTTTTAAAAAATTGCTATTTTAAATACTTAGTTCTGATAGACTGATAAAAGTACAGGGATGACAAATCATTTTGTTTGCCTTTTCTTATTTTTCTCTGTAACTTTCAGCTTTTTTTTTTTTTTTTGGTACATTTCTTCTAGTTTATGAGACCCTGATTTCTACTTGCAATACAATTCTGATTACTTTTTAATTTGTATACCTTAATTCTCAGACATGTAGCAGAATGAGTTGCTACAGGAAAGTAGTTTGCTAGTATCTCTTTTTAGAGACACTTTTTCTCCTATAGGAAGATTAAAACCCATTAAAAATAGATGCATTAGGTATCTGATAGTCCAACTATGGAGAAAACAGATTTAAAGCTAAATGGGTATTTCCTTTTTTTCCTTTTCTATGCCAATGGTATTTCAACAAAGCACAGGAAAATATAGCAAATTTAGACAAACATTGAATTTAGATGATTAAATAGATGAACCTTTCCCTCATTTGTGTGATTTGAATTTTTTTTTCTTCCTGTCTATAGACATTAGAAAATACATATTTTGAAAAAGAAGAGAGAAATAACTTTAATCTACATTCAATCTGATTAGGCCTATGTTCCATTTCTGTTTGAAAGGGTAGTTGTAACCTCATGAAAGACTGACTGAGCCATTATCTTGTAAGAATCCCTCACAAGGAAAAGCCCCATTGTTCTTGAAGATATATATATTATTATTTTGTTTCACTGATTTAACTTTATGAAATATTTTGAGTACAAATTATCCCAGACCTTACACTTCATGACTTCTATCTTTGATTTTGTGCTTACCTAAACTGAAAGTTTCTCTGTGAGTCCAAATTAAAATCAGATCCATTTAAATATCTGTTTCTCGACATTTTTGGTTACAAACTCATGAACTTCTGTGAAGCTTTTTGATTTCAACTCAGCTGCACACACATTTCAGTACAATGTTGAAAATAATTTTATTACTTAATAGTGATTTGATTAAAGAACATTAAAGGAAAGTCTCCTTAAAAGGTAGTTAGTACTATGATTCCATAGTCTTCTGAAATAAATGTATTCTCACTGTTACATGTGGTTTAAAAAGCTTGATTTCTCATAAAATCTTGCTTCAAGACATTGGAAATAAACTGCTTTGAAAATCCGTCTACTTATATTGAGAACACTGAAAAGTAAAACTGCAATTCTAGCCTCTCTGACTTGCTACTCTTATTGCATTTTTTTAATTTCCTCTTATGACATTGTTTCTTGCTCTGCAGTGAAGTATTTCGTATAATAAATGGATCATGTGCTTTTCTACACCAGTCATTATTACAAGGCCATAAATTAAAAAGGGAATAATACCCAGAATTCATGCTGGGTGCTCATGACTGAGCACTTCTGACTTTGTCATTAAAATATCATAGAATGCGTTAAAATAAATATTTGGTTTAATACTTATAGAAAAGTTAATTTTAGTAAATTTACTATTGAAAATTAGTTCCACTGAGATCTCGTAAGAAAAGTGTTTATCAAGATTATTATTTCTCAAATGTTTCATATATGTACTCAACAACTTCAATACTTTCTGACAGTAGAGTATAAAGGGTATTTTTTCCACTAGATTTTAAATAAATATTTTCTTTGAAAAGTGCTGTGGCAACATAATACCGTAAAGCTATTTCCTGAGGAATACTCTTGAAAGAGAATAGCTTACTGCAACATATTATTTTACTTTTAAGTTTCGTTTTTGTGCCAAAATATGTATTTTTTACCATTATGCCATGTTTTACTATTTTATTAATGAGGTTCTGAATACTATTTAATGAAACTTTACATATTTTTATCCCCTGCAGATCATTTCAGGGAATGACCTTAAATTAGTTGAAATGACACTTCCATGACTTTAATTTAACTTTCATCCTAATAATTTTTTAGGATCCAAAGCTTACAGCTATCATCAGATATGGGATATATTACCTGATCTATTTAATGCGTTTTCATATCAGGCCTATCGATCATTACTGAAAAGAAATGTGAACACACATTATTTTTCTTAATTTTTCTTAATTTTCTCAAATCCGTTTACCACTTTCTTATCACAGACTCATCCCAACTATTTAAGTTATTTATTTAGCGTCTTGTTTTCTCACTATCTGTGTTGAATTCCTCAAAAATCAAGTTTCCTAGTGTGACTAACATAGTTTCGAGACCAAAGTCTCAAATTCATCCATCTTAAAGAATATGCATGATTTAACAAAGTATTTCTGAATACCTCTGAAGGTGCATTGGCTGACAGATTCTTAGCTTAGGTATTTAATTTTGAATTAAATCTCTACAGTCACTTTTCTCTGGAATTACATTACCTAATATTTTTGTCCGTGCTATAATATTTCAAGCATTACTTCTTATGACAGTGGCTAATTTATTTTTTTTCCTAGTGAGATTGTGAAAATTTGTATCTTCATTAACTTACATTTTTTTTTCAGACTCTGGTTAGGCGTATGTGTTCTTCAGTGGTTTCTTACTATTTTAAGTTCTTTCTGGTGGAGTGTTCAACTTTTCCATTGAGACCCTTTGTTTTGCCCAGTTTTATGGTTGTTGATGTTGTTTTGCTTGCCTGTAATTGCACATGTTTCTCTGAAGTGCATTTCCCAAAATGAAGTACTACCTCACATTTCAGGTCACTGACGGTATGTAAAAATGTGTCATTACTTAATGGAATCAGATCCTCCTGCTTAGAAAGGAATTTGCAATTTATGCTTCACTCAGGCCTCCTTCCTGATTCCCCCACAACCCTTCAATCTATTTCAGATTTTGATGGAACAGATGTAACCGGACAGGTTTAGGGATTCTTTGGCGAAAGTCTCCAAGCATTGCAACGTTGCAATGTTTTGGGAAGAACCTCTGTCACTTTGTTTTTCCCTTGGTAAAACTGCTATGTAGCTTAAGTTTCATTTTTCACTGTCTTTTAAATGTTGATTTTCTACAGAATTTACATAATTGTATTTTTATTATGTATACCTCTTAATTCAATTAGAAAAAACCCGTTTATATTCATAGAAAATATCAGTTTGCAGTGAAAGCCACATCAAAACAATGTGCAGTGAGATTTCTGGTGGTGAAGATCCTGCCGGGGCTACGTTAGCCACGAATGGACTGTATTCTGCTTTACAGTGAATGTTTTTGTCACCCAGTAGGTTTCCTTTCAAGTTAAGAGAAGCAAAGATCAGAGAATCTGTATTTAGACCCTAAAACCTGGGCAAAAGAAAAATTTCACCTAAAAAAGGAATCATATATCAAGATAAACTGTATAAGGACAAGGCAGATGGGAATGGCTCTTCTAGGAAACTTGGGGGTAAGGGGATATCTTCCCTACTGCTGCAGAAGGGAAGATATCGCAAGCTTTTACTTCTCAAAAATCCTAGTTTTGAATGACAACTTTCAGCTACTCCCCCCCACAAAAAAAGCTTCAAACTTTTGCTTTCATCTGATGCCTGATAGTGGTAGGGAGCAAGTGAGGTGCAGGCCTGGAGAACAGGTGCCTGGAGAGGGCTGGAAACAAATGAAGGCAGTGTGCAAGTGCTCAACCATGACAGTCATATGGCACAGGGTGGGGTTCCTGGCACTGACTACAGCAGTTACAGACAAAAGTTATTATTTACTGTTTGAAATCCAGCATGTTCTCAGCTCCTATAAAATCCAAAACAACGGGCCACGACCACGTGTCTTCATGCAACTGCTTCTATCTGCTTTGGTGTTGCAGGCCCTCTCCTGCAGGTGGGGCTCCAGGTGACTGGCAGACATTCTGGGCTGGACTGGAGGCTCCGGGGGGTGGGGTGTAGGGCACCTCCCACTTTTCACAGAACTTACGCTGCCTTCCCCACCACCCCTCACCCTTACTTCTATTGTTTTGAGCCAATAATCATTTTCCTCACTCTCTCATACCTGGGAAACAAACAGGAAGAACTAGAGGTCTGCATAAGGTCACAGTACTGAAACATCTCTAATAATGACACAGACTACTCCCTGACTGGAAGGGGAGCATCTCTGCTGAGAAGAACTTAGGGTTGCTGGTAGATGGCATAAGCTGGGCATAAGGCAGCATCTTGTCCTGGCAGCCAAGAACCTCCTGATGTGTAATAACAGGAGCACATGTAGGAGATCCAGAGAAATGAGTGTTCCTTGCCTTCAGTAAAACTTCTTCTACTGACATGGATATATTTTAGGTCCTCTGACAGATGACAAATTCTTATGAACTACAGCATGTTCAAGCAAGGCACTTCATAGTAGTAAATGTTGTCAGGGTGAAACACAACAGGCATGAACTGAAGCAAGAAGTCAACAAGAGATGCAATACTGATTTAAGGGAACAGTGCTTGCACTGAATGAAGTGATGCTCAGCATGGGATATTTGGGAAAGTGAAACTTACATGAGATCTGAGCTGCCTTTCTTTCTGTCAGACAAAACACAATCACACTGACACTGGATGTTTACAGAAAAATGTGGTGTATTTCTGATTTTGGCACTTTTATCATATCTGTTGTTATAAAGAGAAATTCAGTACTTCAATTTTGCAGTAGTTTTTTGAACCATGTTTCCAACAGAGTTGAAAAGGAAAAAAGTATAACAAGGCATTTCAAAAGAAAAATACAACCTTAAAGATTAAAATTGGGCCTGATCAGTCTCAGGAAGGTATGAGAGAGGGAACTTCCTCAATGCCTGCCAGTATTTGAAGGGAAGGTGTCAAAAGCATGGAGCCGGGCTCTGCTCAGTGGAGCTAAAACAATAGGACAAGAGGAAAGGGTCAGAAATTGATGCACAGGAAGTGCTACCTAAATGTGCAGGTGACCAAGCACTGGAATAGATTGACCAGAGAGGGTGTGGAGTCTCCCTCACTGGAGATATTCAAGAACGATCTGGACATAATCCTGTGCCCTGTGCTCTAGGATGACCCTGCTTGAGCAGGGAGCCTGGGCCAGATGACCCACTGTGGTGTCCTCCAACCTGACTCTTTCTGTGATTCTGGGATTCTGTGATATTTACCAGGTTCCTTTGCTGCTGTGAGTATTAATGGGCATATGTAAGGTTTGATGAAAGTCTTTTAATTAGAGAGGTTCTAAAGGATCTGATCAATTAAATTGTTTGTTTCAAAGGTAATCGAAAGTTTTAAACATCTGGATGGTGTTATTAACTTTAGGGTGGTTTATCTTAATTATCTTTCTCTTTGTGCATATTAATTTATTTAAATAAGTTGAGGGAAGAAGCTGTCTAAGTTAACAACAAAGACTGACTTCATTTCTTTTTGTGAAAGAGCTGCAATGATGCAAAACTAGGCTGCTCCTTAGAGACTAGCTATACAGTAATTTGGCTTTTTTCTTAAATAGTAGTTGAATATTAATTAGAAGTATTTTTGTTTCTTTTGAATTTATCAGTAATTTAGGAGAGCCTAGCTATTTCCATTTTTCTTCATTTTTGTTTTAACATTACTTCATTAGAAAATAATCTTTCGGAATATTTAAAGACTAATGTGAAACATTTAAGCACTCATCCAATTTTATAATGGTGCAAAATATTACTGAAACCTTCAAAATGAGTTTGAAAATGTGACAAGACAGTCCCCAAAGAAATGTAGCAGAAATACTTTTTTTAAAGTTATTTAAACTGAGAGTAACAAAGCATCATTTAACTAAACATTGTATAACTACATGAACTTTAGTGAATTATGATTTTTCAGATTTTATATGTTTTTGATCAAAAAAATCCAAAGTGAATTGCAAATGAATAGTAATAAGTATGGTGTAATATTCACCATAATTTTTTGTGTCTGTGGAGAATAAATTTTTCCATTATTATGGCATTTGTATTAAAAGCAGGAATGTGATGATGAATCTGTTGATGGTGCAAAAATGTGTGGCATCCTGCAAACATGCAAGAATACTATATAGAAATAAGTGAAATCAAATATTATTTGCCTAAGAAATAAAGTATTACATTATAACAAAAATAATATAAATGTCTGCTCTTAATCAGGGGATGATTTGGAAAGAACAGAAGAAAATGTTTTGATCAGCATGTGGCTAAGACACCATTATAACTCATCACTTATGGCATTCTAATTCAAAACATGTGAAAGACAATTTCAGTTAATATATTTGCAAAAATTACTGTGAAAGGAGTACATGTTTTAGGACTCAAAAGATAATTTATCTTCAGAGTTTATAATTTTCACAAAGCATTTTGGAAAAGGATTTGAGATTCAGCTGCAGTACTGTATTACTGTGGACTATATGCAACACTATGTCAGATAACCAGCTTTAGTAGATATTCCTCGGTTCCTAAATATTTTGTGAATAAAATGTAAGATTGGTGTGAATTTCTTCCTAGGCCTGCTGCAAATAACACAGCTTTCTCTGCAAATGTTTCTGAATTTTAGTAAGGGCTTTGTAGAGAATAGTGCTGAAAGCTGACCTTTAAAATGCACCAAGTTTTTCTGTGCTGTCTTTTATGTGCAATTTATCACTACCCTGTAGATCATGCTGCATAGCACTTTATTTTTGAGCTAGTCATGTGGTCTTCAATAGGACTATTCAGTGTTTGAGACATTATCCAATGTAAATTTAGTATCTCATTTCATTTTTCAGTTTGCATTAGCATCTGCTTTTAAGCTGCTTGTTTCTTAAGGAGTGAATTTTTATATCAATCTTAGTCCTCTCAGCTATTACTTTATATAATTTCTCTTCCTTTTCTTTTCTCTTCACTTTTCTGGAGACTCATTTTTTTTCTCTTTTTCTTTCCTTTATGATACCAAAATAGGTATTTTCCTCTATGTCCACAATATTCTTCTGTATTCACATACATGAAAAGAGGCCTAAATATTGAAATACTTTTCATCGCCGATACTTTTTGTATTTCCTAATTTCCTTTATGTGTCCTATCTACCCTGAATAATACTACATTTAATAACTATGAAAGATTAAATTGCAAATATTAATAAAAGCAGAATTAATTTTAATATTGCTTTTCTAAATTGGAAGATATGTTACAGTTTCTCCCTCGTTTTATATTGTATTGTTATAAAGACACAGACTGCTATTCAGATATTCTATATGTCCCAGAAATAGGCCTTAAATATATATTTGAAAAATTGGAATAATGGACAAAGATTTTTATCCAGGTTGATTAAAAAAGTTAACATGGAACTTTAAAAAAATGTGGTGATGAGAAATAGAGGTGGATTCAGAGTACTCATCTCCCATCAACTGTTTCACCTATTTTAAAAAAGGTTTTAGAAGAAGAAGAATGGTCAGGGAAAAATAAAAATAAATAAATAAAAAACCAAAAGCAAAACCAAAACACAACCCTTCTTTATGTTCCCAGAGAAGGAGCTATAACTACTGAGAATACCCTAAATTGATTCTTATGCTAAAACAGTAACAGATGATATCCTCGTAAGTTTCTTCTCTACCTTTCATCCATTTCTCCTGTGTCAACAACATCCTATCTCTTTCACACACAAAAGAAATTCTTTTTTGCATGGGTTTATACTTACATGATGGAGCATGCTGGGGGAAACAACAGCGACTTTGTTCCTTGGCTGTTCATGGAAACCATCTTTTATACATTACCCTAACATGAGGTTGCCAAGTAAATATGTACACATGAACTGCAAAGCTCTCTGGTGTCTGACAGAACCAGCTAAACCTAAAGACTCTGCAGAAGCATGGGCTGCGATGCCACTGACAGTGACAGTGATGTTTTAATATATATGACATATATATATATTTATAATATAATAATATATAATAATATATTCTTCACTTCAAACAACTGACATGGAAGGACTACATATTTCATTTACATATCATGAATATTTCTTAATATAACTTCTCCTACATTCTTGTTTTCCATTTGACAGCAGTTTTCTCAGCCACTGCTTAGACTCGCCTATAGAGTACGTTTGATACAAAAACCCAAAAGTTCCACCCATTCTATTCTATTTCTGAGCAAAATAAGTCAAGAAAATGGTAGTTTTTCTGTAAAAAGGTTCAGAAGGCTCAGAAAAATCTTGTTTTCAAAGGAAGTAGTTTATCAGAGAAAGTAAAAATACTTTACCATAGAAGCTGTTTGTCACTGTATTTATGAGTAGTTCTTACACAGTAATTCATGCAGATGTTATTTTTTACAGTGAAACATTTTTTTTAAATGTAAAATGCAGAGAGATACTCTATGTACTAGCTGTGGCTGGAGTGGAGTTAATCATCTTCACAGCAGCCCCATATGATGCTGTGCTTTGGGCTTGTGGCTAAACAATGTTGATAACACTAATGTGTGTCATTTTCCCATTCTGCACCCTACTTCCCCCACTGTGAGTAGACTGAGGATGGGCAAGAAGCTCGGAGCACACACAGCTGGGACAGGTGACTGGCTGGATGAAGGCATGTACCACATCCTGTAATGTCATGCTTAGCAATAAGAATGGAAAGAGGAATAAGGAGAGAGGAGTTTTGGCTTCCAAGATGATCCTTTTTCAGAGATTGGCAGAGTATCAATCTGGTGGTGAGTGCTTGCCTTTGCATCACTTGTTTGTTGCCCTTTCTTTCTTTTATTAATCTGTTTTTGTCTCAACTTGACTTTTCTTGTGATTAGTCTTCTTGTTTTGTCCCCATCCCACTGGGGTTGCAGTGGTTGAGTGAGCAGCAGTGTGGGTGCCTAGCTAAGGGTCAACTCACAATGCTTTATCGAGATTTCTGTAACATGAAGCTTCAGTTTTATGAAGTGGTAGAACTTGGTTCTCTGTGCAAGAATCCAGAAGTGCACCAAACTCCAGGTTTGATTTTGATGATGTTATTCCAAGTGCGTGATGAGAAATAAAAGTGATTGTTTGGATATTTAAAGCCAGGGATGGATAAGCATATTCCTGAATTTTGCCCTTACCAAATATATTTCCAGGACAATGCTGAAAGTGGTATGCTTGTTACAGAATCTTTTGTAAACTGCTTTAATGAGTTTCAAAATACACAAGCATACATAAATATGCATGAGGAAAAATAATTTAATTTTTACAAATGTGCTGCATATTTGCATGGTCATTAACAAATGAGCTCTAGGCCATGCATTGAAATAGCCAAATAAAACAACAGCAGCAATACAATCATTCTTTCCCCTCTTATCTGGTAAAGGTGTACACTTCAAGACCATTAAGCTTCCTCTGTGAATATGGGACATGGTGATCATACTAATTTCCGTATATCATAGTGGAAGTGTGAGAGATCTTTCTCCCATGAATCTGTATATAAATACACACATAAACACATTCTTTTCTATTTATAATGAAAGGTGGTTTTAACTGTATAGATGTTGTTTGAAATGTTAGTATTTACAGGAAACAGAAGAAAACCAACATCTCCCTATGAGAAAAATAAATCATCTCATAGCGTAAAAATAAATTATTAATCTCCTCTATTGCTCCCCAACACCTCACCAAAATTTCTTCTTGAGCAAATTTCTTTAAATGATACACCTATCTTTGTTCTGTGATGGTTTCAGAGCTTGTGCACAAAAGGCTTAGATAGGTGCATGAGAACAGAAGCAGTAGATACATAAAAAATTAAATCTACTTCTTTTATAGCTTATATATATATTGGGAAGAGATAAGATAAAAAAGACAAAGTTGGCATCACAAACAAAATAGTCTCTCTTGCATTTTTTAAATTTAAAATGGTTACATTTTAAATTGTTAAATTTAAAATTAAAATGAAGCATATGAGAAAGTATTCAATATATTTTAAATCTACTTCAAATTTAATAACTCAAAGCAAAATAAAAACAATAACTTGCATTCTGCAGATCTTGACCCTGCCAACGTGACTTGAAAAAGCTGGCAAGAAGGTTGTCCTCTTGTTGAATTGTTTGGCTCATGTTTTATGCACAAGCATGTTTTCCTTCCAGATTTGGCATGAATGTCTACTTGTTTCCCTCAGGGACGAATGCATCCAGGGCAACAAATAAAAAGGACAAAGTCTCACTTTCTGTTACAGTTTGAGGTAACCTTCATGATACAAGCTGCTACTGCAGATCAGAATCTTTCTTTATACCTGTCTGTGTCTTTTTTGTTTCAGATATTCATCAAAGATCCTTTTGCAATAGTGTGGAACAGTCAGTTGATTTCAGGAGTGGTTAACTATGATCTGCACTGTGTTTGATAACTAATTACAGATTACTTTCCCTGGCCTTTTTCTGCATAGCTGATGTTTGCTCTGTGTTCTGGCACGTGGCTTTTGGATGCATAGTGACTGGGTGGAAATGGCTTCTCAATGTGCTTCTTCCTGAGTAAACTTCATCTGCTCGTTGCATTTGTCCATTACTTTCTCTTGGGAAACACTGCTTTCATGTCATAAACCTTACTTTTCTGATTTTGATTTTGAACAACTTCACTACAAACATATCTCAGTCCTCTTTTACAATGTGCTATGCTGTAAGCTTGCTCTCGAATGTCAAGCTTCCATGTTAAGGAAATATTAATCCCAAAGTATTCATTCAGTGGTGTAGATACAAAACAAAGTATGCATGCTTTTTTGTATGTGCTTTCAGTCTGATCCTTGATAAATGGATTATTAAAAAATAACCAAAGTAAACTATTTGAATACTGGACAGTTCTGTCAGAGGTGAACTGAAGGAGAAGCAGTGGTTTGTTTCCAGGTAGATCAAAATCTTTTTGTTCTCTGAAGCAGAAAGGAATAAGTAATACTGCTGTACACTGCCATACCTTGACAGACGAAATGTTCCCCTTCTTTAATACAAACCCAAAACCCCAAAACTTAATAAGTTGCAACTTTCACCCTGAAGGGACCAAAAATATTTTGTCAAAGTTTCTATCCCAATGTGTAAGCCAGTTTGAAATGCAGCTTTTTGCAGCCAGACATCACTGGCAAAGACATAAAATTGAGACAATAGCAAAAATTTCTAGCAAATATCAGCTGTACTAGAAACCTGACTGATGGGCTTTTTCCAAGTAGAAATTGTGTGAATATTAGTTTTGAAATTCATTCAATATTGTTTCTGATTATTCCTCTTTTTTGGTCAATGTATATCTAAGTTTCATGAACTTACCAGCAATTTATTAGTGGGTATGATGGTTTATAAAAATCATACACTGATGATAAATAAATTACATATTTATTTTTTTAAAAAACAAAATGCCTTATAGTATAAGCTACAGGGACTTCAGAGTAGGCATACAAACCTCAAGAAGAGTCTGTAAATTATTTCATACCATCATCCTGGTCCAATTCCAGCTTGCAGGTTTCAAGAGGCCAGTGTGGGCACAATGATAAAAGATGATGAAATAAAGGAAAGCATGCATGTGAACAAGACAGGATTAATCTGCTACTAGCTTATAAATGGACAGAAAGCCTAAATAAAGAACTTTAGTCCGCTTTTAACAAAAGTTCCCATGTTTAGGAAGTCTGAATTTCTGCATTTAGGGTTGTTTATATTCTTCTGCAATCAGAGAAGTTGAGCAGTATTTCTTTAAAAGAGATTTCCCCTACACCTCTCTGTTTTAGAGCAAGATTTGGATAATTTTTTTCACCAAAACTCCTAAATGTTGTTTTTTCTCTCCAGAAGAGTAGATGAAATATAGGCAACATTTAAAATACACAGAGTCTTCTCTAAAAACTGTAAAATAGAAAATGTCATGGCACTAGTCCAGTATTTCAGTCTTTAATATAGAATTCTGCATATATACAGCATTCCACTGATGTTAATGGATTACTGCTATTTTGCAGAATACAAAAGTCTGTCTCAGAAAACTGTATTGCAGACATTGCTTTAGAGTGCACATAATGCATTATCTTGAAGAATTCCTCCAACAAAAACTCTATTGGGATGTCAGGCAAATAAATTATGATGTTGATCTTGAACTTTGCAAGCAAAAAATAAAATTCTTCTTTGGTGTCTTAGTGTCCTGCTCTGCTTTAAAAATATGTTATTTAATTTGCTTTTCTTTTGAATGTGAAGCTTAATGGTACTAACACTATTTGACCACCCATTTGTTTTGTGCGCAGGAGGTCTGGTGACAAATAACATTTCTAATCTTTTGTTTTCTACTCATCCAGTTGCATATCTATAATTACACACACACACACACACACACATATGTACATACATACAAGTAATAAATTTTGTGTCTCTTGAGATATAAATATATTCAAAGAATTTTGTGATGTCCACTATCATCTCACTGTATACAGAAAAACTTTCTTCAAATTTTCTTCCATGTTATAAAGTAATTGCACAAACATTTTTAACTCACTACTGTATTTGGAAGATGGCATCTATACAAAGGTTGAGTTTGAGGCAGATCCCTGAATCTCAGTTCAACTTCCCTCTCTGAAGTTGCATCAGATAGGACAGTTTGCTCAGTTATTTATACAGAAGGAGAAGATCTTCCTGGACTTTCTCTTGTCTAGATGAAGCAATTCCAGCTCTCTCAACTTATTCTTGTACGTCACACCAACAGTGAGTAGAGGGAACACCTCTCTGCCAGGAACACCTGCTGCCATTACTTTTTCTAATGTTGTCTGAGAGGTTGTTGGTCTGCTTTGCCACAAGGTCATATTGTTAAAAATGTCATTATGGTTAACAAAATCTGTAACTGTGAATGAAGACTCTATTTTTTTTTCTGTTTGGAAAAAAAAATAGAGGAAGACAAAGTTAATTTTTAACTAGTTTAATGAAATTCTTTGTCTCTAAACATTACATCCATAATTTTCAGTTTGGATTTTCTGTGAATAATTGATCTTGATAGAATGAATGTACAAGCTTCATTAATTTTTTAATATAATTGGATGATGCAGATCATGGTTTCTAACTGTCCAGTCCTTACTTGGTTTTTAAGCCAAAAACTCTGAATGATGTGTCCCTTGCCTTTTTTTCTTTCTCTTAGGTTCAGTTTCTAACAAAAGTATTTATAGTTTACTGGGTTTGTCCTGGTAGACTCATTGACTTTTGTCCAGCTCAACTCTTCCTAAATAATAGACAGTGAGAATAGCTATTAAAAGCTTAAACTGTCAAATGTCCTTCAGCATCTCTTCCTTCCTTGAAAACGTTCATGTGGAAATACTCTGCCCCTTCAAATCCTGTTCAATGTTAGTTCAGTGTTTACATGCAAGTACAGAACAGAACTGACATGGCTGCACATAGTTCGGTGTCAATATAATATTGAAACAGAGAAGGAAAAAAACCTAGCCAATAACAAAATGGCTGAATTTCCAGTCTAATTACTTGCACTGAAATATTTCTGCTTATGACCTTCTTTAAAGTTGGGGTTGTCATAACTGTCACATTAGATGTAACTGTTCTGTGAAAGAAATGTTGACCCCAATGAGCTGTAAAATCTACCAGAAAAGGTGTATAAGGACATTCATGAGTACAGAATTGCTATGCTAACTGTTTCAATATTTGGATAAGACACAGGTGTAATGGTTATTTTATAAGACAATTTTCATTTCATAGTTTTCACAAGTAATAATAAAATTAGCATAAAGATTTTGTGGTGAAAGACTGACCAATTAAAAAAAAAAAGTATTTTCTAAGCCAGCATATTGAAAAGGTAGGATACTAAAGTACTAAAGATAATATTGCACTTCTTGCCCCACACACCCTCCCCTCCAGCTTTTCCAATCTGATGGTTGTAGAAGTGACACGTATTTTATGCTTGATGGATGAAAAGAGACAGTAAAAGGCAAGATGAGCTAATAACAGTAAAGTCTGTATTGAATCAGAAATGTGTTGAGGTACTGAGTGGAATCAAGATATGTGCTTCAATCATTAGAGTTTGTCACAAGTGAGATTTGTTGGGTGATGTGCTGTCAAAGTACTGAAAGAGAAAGGTTTTATAACAAGCAGCTAGACATGCAGAAAAAGAAGTTTAGGACCCAAAGGACTCAGTATAAATAGAAGTTATAAAGTGAAAAAAAGTAATGAAGTTGGCATCAAGAGAAGGGCAGTATTGATCTAGCCTTTAAAAAAGACAAAACTTTTTCAGACACCTTGAAAAATGATAATCTTAGTTTTTATTTTCTTAAAAATCATTACTTATAATAATTAAGCATGTCTTCACCTCTCAGAAGAGAAAAACTCAAAAATGGTCAAGTTACATATAACTGTGAGCACTATTCTTATCCCATCTGCCTGTTTTTAAGATGTTACACATTATCTTAAAAATATGGATGTAATCCAGTTCTGGATTCATCTGAGTATACATTTTCTTAAAAATACACCTCATTACATTGAAAAATTTACCTAATTTATAGCTACTGGTAAATCTTTTAGCACTTTTGAAAGTATTTCACTTCATTGTAATATCAGGTTAATGTTAAAGATAGTTCCTTTAAAGAAATTATTGACGTTTCCTGAGAAAATTTAACAAAGTGACTTTCTGATTTGAGAGTTTATTCTTCCAGCAGAGTTTGGCAATGTGTAGTATTGTTCACAAATTCCTGCATGTTTCTTTCATCCACATAATGGATACTGTTATCTTTTATTTTAAAGTGTTTACAAAATTCTTTACATTTACATTAGATTTTGTTTTGTTTACAAATGCTAGTGGCTGACACAGTGTGCCCTTCTCTACAACCAGAACTTTATTTCCCATAACTCTACTCAAGTAATAACCACTAGTGGAGGTTTGAGGGATGTGTCTTGTCCTGATGGCTGCAGCCATCTCAGTAGACTCAATCAATGGATTATGAGGGTGTGACGCAGAGATTAATAAAATCAGATTCAACTAGTCTTAGAGCTCACAGAAAAACAGACTATTTCGAATTTTCTCCCTGAGGGAAGCAAAGGACCTGAGCCAAGAAGAATCAGTGGGAGAGCTGATCTCTAATAAAACCACAGTGCAATTTTTTTTAAGACTGCAGTGTGAGAGAGAAAAATCACACAAATTGATGCTTGATTTCAAGAGATGGAACTGTAAAAAATGTGAAATTTTCAAAGACAGAATGAAGTTGTTCAAAAAGTCTGTATGCAACATGAAGGCTGCTATAAATACTCTGTTAGAAGAACAGTTAATGTGTGTGTCATAATTCAAAAAGAAACCAAAGTGGTCCGAAACTTCCTCACACATCTTGCTTGGAAAGTTAAGGAGGCTATTGCAGCTAATAGTTTGACCTCTAATAAAGCTGGAGAGCTTGGTCAAATTGGGAAAAGAGAAATACATATGTAAACAATAGGTCAAATGTAAAGAGAAAATTTAGAGACCTAAACCAGAAAGGCCAGAACTAAAACTTTTCAAAGCATCATCAAATGGACAGCAAAACAGTACTTTAAACACATCAAAAGCAGGAAACCACATAGGGAATTGGTGAGGATGCTTGGTGTAAAGAGTATATGCGAGTTGATAAGGCCATAGCTAAAATTATCAATAATCTCTTTATTTCAGACTTAATCATGGCTGAAGGTGTGGATCAGGACCAACAACTGACCTTTACCTTCTCTGCACCAGAGAGATCAGAGAAGAAGGATCAGATTGAAGTAAATATACAGGAACTATTATGTCATCTAGATGAGTCAGATGTCAAGAAATCAACAAAAACAGATGGCATTTAGTCAAGAGCTCTGAAATATTTCAAATACAAAGGAGCTGGTCAGCTAGACAAAGTGTATGACCTAGCATTGCAAACAGCCACAACCAGAGGACTTTGACATTGATACCATTAACTCTACAAAAGCTGCCAAGGATGGTATTCTGTAAAGCAGAGATCAGCAACTGACTTTCGTCACTGGTTTGACACAAGAATCTGCAATGAGCTAAAGCTTTAGAATCAGTATGGCTTCTGTAGAGGTGTGGAGCCAAGGTTTATGAAGGGGATTCAGTGGGCATAAATTATTTTTAGAAGCATTTCAGAAGATCCCATATCAAAAGTTACAAAAGAGAAAAAATATGTTAGGGGATTGGAGAAAGATCCTCCAGTGGACTCAAGTTGATTAAAAGATGGGATGCAAAGGTTAGGACACAATTATCTCTCTCTAGGGTAGTTCCCTCAGAACAACTGTCAGTATGAACTTTGTTCAGTGACTTCACCAGTAACCTGGAGAGCAGTCATGGATGCCCCTTCAGGCTTTCTTAGGTTGTCAAAAGTATCAGTGTCAAAGAACTGCAGATGAACCTCACAAAACTGAGACAGAAGTTAGAAAGGTGGAAGACCACCTTCATAAAAGTAAATGTAAGGAATCTTTAACTAAAACAACTGGACTTCAACCATGCTGAACTTGGGACTGGCAGATATGAAGCAGATCTTGAAACCTTCATTCCCAGCTCTCTCAAATCACTGACTTCATGTGTCTGTTTGGTAAGAAAAAGGCTGAGGGGATGTGCCTGGGTTTGCAAAACCATGCAGTCAGAGGACTACCTGAAGATAGATCCTTCACTAAATGTTCACTAAAGACTACAATATCAAAACCAGGGGCACATAACAAAGCTTACAGGAGAATAGTTCACAGTCTCAAAACAGCCTCAATGATGTGCTCAGAAGATACTGATTTTCTGAAATGTGCTGCCACACAGCACCCTTTAGCAGAGTCGAAAAGAGACACATTTTGGGAAAAAGGGTTCAGAGATGGGAACTGAGGATGGCTGGGGATGTGCCCTCATAAGCACTAATTTTAGTTGCTGCAAAAGCAAGAATATGAAGAATTGGTGGCACAAAAGAACAAAAAAAGAAGTAGAACTAGTAAAACTAACATAGTACATAAAAATACAAACATTAGTAATTATTCACCCAGATTTGGTCTGAAATTCTCTAACAGAATGATCTAAAAGGATCCTCAGCAGGTCATCTTGTTTATTTTCTTTGACTAATACAAGAAAATATACCTTCACGTGTACTGGAAATAATTTCTTTGATGCTGCAGGTACGACATTCTCTTCCAATTTAGTCTCACGATTAATCATTTTAACAGTTGCAATTCTGTTTTCCTGTTATTTAGTCAAAATGTGCCTCTACCTATTGGTTCAATCTATTTCAACATAGAAATAATTTATTTTCCAATAATTTTTCATTAAGTATTCAATTGATGAGTATATTAATGAAAATATTCCAAACATCACTTTGGTGCAAATGGAAATGTATTCAATGATAATGGTTTTTTGCATGTGACTGATAAATTAGTCTTATATTATCTTGAAATGTCATGATCATGTTTTTTGTGCATCACATGGTGAATTCATAAGAAGATCATTTTATTGTCTCTTAGTCAAGATCTACCTTTTGGCTGCTTCTTCCAATCCTAAATTTGCTGTTATTGATGAGGTTAGTTTGACACTTCAGTGCTTCCAAGATGCTGAAGACTGCCCAGTTTTTTATCATACATGTGCTTATAAGTTTGTTTATTTTTCTATTTTTCAGCTAAAACTTAATGAAGGTGCTTAAGGCTGTAATTCTAGAAATCTTGGCCTTAATACAAGGCTTTGGGGGCTTGCAATTTTTAATTATGCTGTTTTTCAATTGCTTTTCAGTAGAACATCACACAGTTTATTGAGGTCTTTCATTATCAGATCATTAATTTGATTTGTTTAATATATTGTCTATCTTACATCTTTAATTAGAATGATCTAAAATAAACTCATGTATATACAAACTTTAAAACTTTTTTTATACGGTATTACTTCTCAGTTCCTTTGAAATAAAATCTATAAGACTGGAGCTGGAAAATATATACCCACGATTCATTTATTACTTGCCAAAGGTAAATTTTTGCTACTAGTGAGACACCAAGTATTTTATTATGAGTGTGCATTCAAGCAGATGAGGGAAGTGGGCTAATTGATAAAGGTCCGAAATTAGACCATCCTTTCCATTGAATATATAGATCTGCTTCTTTGTTGAGAGATCATGGTATTCTCAATAACAAATTGAAATACAGCAAATATTTCTGCATTTAAAGTGACTTATTTATGGGAAAAATACTGTATTTGATAAGTTTTTAAGGAAAAATATCTAGTCCAGCACATAGCACACTATTTTTATGATTTTTAAAATGTTATAAATAGAGCATTATTATCAAGATAAATATTCTAATTACACTTCTTCACAGTTATGTTAGATAATGACAGTTGACACCTGTATAAATAACATGCCCAAACCTCTAAGGATATATCATATATTTGCAATCAATAAATTAAAAGCTTTGATAGGGCATGACCTTGTTTCTGTCTAGGTTGTGCACTCACGTTTTCTTTCCAAAGACGATAGAGTTTGGTGTGTGTCCTGTGCCCTGCTCTTACTCTGAAATGACCTAGGGCACATTTTCTAGATAAAGAAATTTAAAAAGTTTTCTTAGTTCTCTATTTCAGACCGAGAATGGCATTCTCTGTTAAGAGGAAGAGTGATGAAAGTACAGAGGTAAACCAAGATTGAAAAGGAGGAAAAATATTCAAGAAAATAAACTTGGAAAAAAGCTAATGTTACATGCTGTCTAATGATCAATAAAACTTAGGATAAAATGCATTCTTGATGGCAAGTTAGGTTAAAGAAAACAACCACTCAATGTCTATTTGTAGGATCTTTTCCAGGGCTGAAAGGGACAAGTGTTTCTAATCCTGTTGCCTCATAGATTTAACTGAGGGTTCTTCTTAGTAATCATATTATGTAGTCTGTAATTTACAAAAATTAAGCTGAAATCACCAACTTTTTTCAAACAAGTCACCAGGCAATATCTGCCAGTTGTTGGGTTCTGACTGTAAAAATGGATCCAGATTGTAATTTAAACGCATTTGTCTGATCCATTAGTCATCAGACACATCTGTTTTTTTGTTAAAATGAGTATTTTCAATTTTGATAGATCTAACAAAATATTTATACTTCAGAAGAAAGAACTTCTGTTGTTTTAGTCATACAGTAGTTACACAACTCACAAATTAAGAATTGGTCATGACAGTTAAATACTTTTGTAAATAGGTTTATTGAAATCTTCATTAAGGAAAAGTTTGTTGTAAAAACAAATCAGATGGATCTCTATCTGCTTAGTTCTGTGATGATTGTAAATCTTCAATTGCTAATACATTTGAAACTTCATGCAGCAATAGAAGAATAAATATTCCCTACATATTTTGGTACATTTAAAATACTTTATGCAATCACATATGATGATTTTCAGTTTGTGTCCAGTAAGGGAAAAAAAAAGAAAAAAAAAATTTTCAACAGACTAGAGTGCTACATGGAAAGGATTTTTTTTTTCTTCTTTATTTGGAACAAACATGAATTAAAAGTGATCTTCAAGTACAAACTTTATTAATAGAAGTCCACGATTTTCTTTAATTGTGGAACTATCCAATCATCATACTTCAAGAGGCAGGGCAAACAGGAGATTTTATCTTGATATTAGTTTAATTTAATCTTTTTCAACAGAATTTGGAATCTAAAATATCAGAGATTTAATCAATATTTTATATCTTGTAGCTGATTTCAATTCACAGTCTGACTTGTTTTGTGCCACTCCACTTGGTTACTTTCTGAAACAATTATTTCATGAAGCTGTTATTTTTATCTGTAGAAAAACATCTTCATTGGTCACTGAATTCAAAGGAATGAAATCTAAACAAAATCTAAGTAGAAGAAACTAGCTACAAAAGTGATGTCCTAAACTGTCATTTGCATAAGTGGCCTTATTTGTGCAATCACTATTGAATATGATACCTTCCCATATTTTCTCCCTGGGAGGGAGAAATGTGTGACTTCTACACAGCTAATTGCAGATATCATTCTAAAGGTACTTTTTCAAATCTTGCTTGGATATGTTTTTAGGCTATGACTTTTAGACATTGAACCAATACTAAGAAACAAAGTATTTAAGTAGTATTTTCATTAAACTGCAATCATTTTGGGTGGAACCAAAAAATCTTTTAGAATACGGCTTTAATCTTCGCTTTTTTATACTGAAAAAAAATTGTGAGAAAAAGTCAAAAATTTAGCAAAATGTTAATTACAACAACATTTCTGCAAGAAGACTCTCAGAATGTACTCCTATGCTACAGCAGGAGAGTAGCATGTGGATTAGGCAGAACAAACAGAATTATGAGTCTGGAGAGTATATTTCGAACTTCCCAGTACCCACCCTAACTCCACCTCTGTGGCAGATTACTTCTATCTGAATAAGTTTTTGATCTAAAATAGTCCAAATTTTCTCAGCGCCTGTGATAACATCCCAAATGTATCTTCTCAGTAATATGTTCATTAAAAAATACTAACTTGAGTGGAGGAAAAAGGCTGTTAAAGGCACTGAAAGACAGGGAAGGCACATTTTCTGAAAGATAGGGAAACTCATTGAGTTAAATTTAATACTGCACTGCTACTCTATAGGACAATAAAAAACCCTACATTGTTAATATTTGGATGACAGATCAGGAGAATTAATTTCAAGTCATATTTTTAAAATAAATTGCCTCATTTGGTTTCTCTTTACCATGTTTCATCATATCAAAACAGTCATACAGACTCCAAGAGTGGGAGCTGTCAGTGTTAACAGTTCATCACTGGATCAGACTTCTAGAGCTATTGTTTTATTAATGTTTTCCCCCTCATTTTCTTCTTTCGTATATCACAAATCCAAATAGTTCCTCAGTGAGCTGTCTCTGTGAAATAACAGTAAAAATGAGAAACAGGAACCTCACTCATATGTTTATTATATACCCAGTCCTAGATATAGTTGTAGAGATAGTCTGTTTTGGCTTATGGACTACTGAGAATAAAAAACACAGTGACAATCACATTAAAAACTCCTTCAGGGAAAGAAAAAGTTCTCATAATCTACTATTTTGCAAAGAATCTTCCTGCATTGCCAATTCTCGACATTGTCATCGTGGAACAAATTCCCATGTAATGATGAGTAAAGTAAAAAAAAAAAAAAAAGTAAAGTAAAACCCCAGAATAAAGACATTTATGGCTGAATTTTTTAACTTCTTGTATTTGCAAGAATTGTGCCAGTCTAATTCACTTACTATTTCCCCTTTCTCAACTCTCTTCACAAAATTTTCCCCACCTAACTTATCTCTCATAAAGAAGGGATTTCTCCCTTTCTGCTTTGAAAAAATAATGTCAACTCATTTACTTGTGAAGAACTAGTTCAGGCATACACTACCCATTTGGAATCTCTATATAATCAGTGTTTACAGGAGTTCTGAGCCCCCTTCAGAGAAATACTTTAAGGGCTGCTGTGAATGTAGACATCAGTATGTGCAGAGCTATTTCTTTTTCACATCATGTAAAATTCTGAGACACTCTGCCCATCACTATTCTACTAGGTTTTTTAGTTCCTACATTTATGGTATGGATGAATACTTTGCATTCACCATCATTTTTCACAAACCCTTTACCTTGCTACTTTGCTGGCTGAGTCTCCAATTTCAACTCATCTAAGTTCAGCTGAGTTCCTTTTCCTGTCATGTCTGACTTCTTTTATTACTTACCCAGTGGATCTTCTTTTGTCCCAGGTCATTGCTTCCACTTTTTTTTTGCCTCACTGCTGCATTGTTGTTTTCTTGGTGATCTCTTCCTATTCTTGCTGGACTTTTGCATTATTTCATTTCTTCTGTTAAAGTCTAACCTCTCCAGGGACTCTGAGACATCATTTCACTTCATCCTACTGCTGCAAATGTACCACTTCTTAGCTGTCTTTTACTGCATACATGGAGATCCAAGGATAATAGTGTCCTGTTAGTACATACAGAATCATACTTATCCTAGCGAATCAATCAAATGGAATGGTTTCCTCAGAAATTATGGAAAGTGGGGACTACTGACATAGCTTAAAACATCCCTTATTCAATTTTTCTTTTTTGCCTGTGAAAGAATTACACAAACAATGGGGGGAAAGGAAATTTGATTGCATGACAGAAACCAGACAAACAAACTCCAGTAGGGTGCCACCAGATGAATGAAAAAAGAAAGTTGAAAAACACTGAATTTTTTTCCTTATTTGTAGTAATCTGTGCTTTTATATCTGAGAATGTTAGGTAAAAGATGGAAGCAAATGTGATTTGCAAGCAGATGATATCAGTTTTTTTCTGTCAACTGTATGACTTCAACCATGAGTAGACTTGCTTTTACAACAAAATTAATTGCACACTGAAGACTAGGTGTCCATGTTTCTCATTAATGCTTTTATTACTATTTTCATTTAAATTGAGCATTATTGAAATGTATGCCCTTATTTTTACCACATATTTAAACTTATATGAACAATTGGTGCTTAAAAAGCCCATATTCTTGTTCATTCTGAAACTTGAAGACAAGAAAAAAAAACCCCAGACACAAAATAAACTCTTCTGCTTGTCTCTCTGATAGTACTTTGAGAGACTTTTAGCTGCTGTAGTGCACTACTCACTAGCCTCTAGTGACTGTGCTCATCTTGTTCTTTAAGAGAAGTCCATATATAATGGCTCTAATAGGATAACATGATACACTAAAGAAGCTGATAAAATTTTTCAAGAATTATGACATTACAGCTTTTGTTTTCAAACATTCAAAAGTATTTGCTCAAAGGTGCCCTGCAAATACATATTTTCACACTAGAAAACCCTTTCACAAACACGTTTTCACACGTGTACCAGTAATTAAGAGTTAGAATCCACATTATGCCTATTAATACACTAGAGAGGATAGTATTTTATGACAATAAAGATGCACACCTCCATATCTTCATTATTTTTTTCCCTTAAACTATTCAAACACATTGTCAAATTTAGTTTGTTTTGTGTTTCTACTGTATTTTTTGAGCTTCATCAAGAAAACAGCTTAACCTCTTTATTATATAAACAAAATGTTCATTGAATGCACAAGGATCTCTAAAAGTTCTATGAATAATGCTTTAGTGATACAGAAACACTAGTGATGCTTTCAATTATGATTTTAGGCTGACCATTTCTGAAGCTAGGAGTGCATCAGCAGGAGGTGATAGCAGATCTCTTAATCCAGAGAAAAAATTGCAATAATCCAGATATACATTTTAGCTTTTATATAAAAATTGAAGTTGGGGAAAATATATGAAGCCATTGTGGGGCTTTTTTTTTTCCCTTTTTTTTTTTTTTTTGTGTGTGTGCAGTAGAGGAAATTTAAATGAAACATTATCTACTTTTCTTACAAAAGTTTTCAAATCCTATATGAAGCCAGGTAAGAGAAAAATGTATTTTTCAGAAGATACCCCTTTTTGGGAATTGATTTTAAAATACTTTTTCCCCCTAAAAGTGGGATTCTTCTGCTATAAATCAAAACTTCCTTTTTATATCAGTTGCATGTAAGGTGCTGTTGGCTTCTTTTTGGAAAAGATTTTTCTTTTTTTTTATCATTCTTTTTCCTCCACTCTTATCTGCATTCTAAAGCATTTTTTCTCAGTCTTCTGACACTTATCAGAGAGTCACCATGATGGTGGTCAATGTATTCCAAAACGTTTTCTTCAAGAATGTCTTCAACACTGGGTATTTAATAAAAACATAGAAACTTTTAAGTGATCTGCTGCCTCTTCTCCAAAACATGCTCTAGAAAAGGTCATAGTTCCTCACAGATACCTGAAAAAAATATTTTTGAAACATGAAGTGTGAGATTTTTAACCATTCTATAATTCATTTTTGTACTGATTATATAAATACCCTAGAGCAAAGAATACCTAATAACACAGTATTAATAACTTATACGGTCCAGATATCTGAGGGAAAACAATCCATGTAATTATACTTTAAGGTTTTACCTTTTCTTTTTAATGAAACAGAGGGAGGAATAGTACACAAAACTGATAGGAAGTTTGGAATTTTTTTAAATTATATGTAATTTCCACAGATGCCTTTACCATGGTGGCTCAGTTCCTGTGCTAACTAGGTGGAGTTCTCTAAGTCTTCAGATTGTATGTATTCAATTCTTTAGGACAGAATATTGAGATATCCATGAGTCACCCTTGTGCACAATGTCGACTGTCTTTCTTCACTGCCAGTCTCTTCCATAAAGTCCAGAAAACGCAAATGATGCCTAGTGAATATAGTAAACTAGAATTTTTCTCAAATTTTTTTGTAAGAAAAGAGAACCTGGTAGAAAAGTGAGTAAAAAATTACATGATAAATGTACTGCAAGAGGAATTTTAACAGGCAAAGTTAATAACATAGGATAAAGAATTAACTTAAAGTTTGTGAATGGAGAATTATTTTATTCTGCAAGGTTCCCCCTGACTGTAAATCGTGTTTATCTATCTTTATTAGAAAGACAAATATATTATGTATGTTTTAAGAAACCCAGATTTCCATGCTTGTAGCAAGTCTTCCTTTCAAAGCTGCTGTACTGAAAACTAGAACACTAAAATAACCTCTAGATTTTAATCAAAGTCAGAATACTGTATGTTAACTCCAAAAACAGATTTGAAAAACTATCAGCCAAAACCAAACTGAAGTAAGCGATTTTCTTTTTAAAATTGTAGGCTTAAAAAGTCTTTGTTACTGTTTTCAACTTGTGCTACATCTTAACATCTGGGCAGTTATGCAAACCTGCAAATTACATTTTTCCCCTCCAAGTTAATTGGCATAAAATTATAATGAAAAGAATTCAAAACCTCAGTGCAAAATTGTAGACTCATATAATGAAATTGTGAACACACTGATTAGCATGTAAAATTTTAATGAGACTGTGTTTTGATAGAAAAATCTTCAAACTGAGAGAGGCGTGCAGCAACTTCCAGCAAATATTTTGCTTAATTAATGAATTTCAATAATTGATAGTTTTACCCCAGATTTAAGTGTGATTACTGAAACCACCTCTCTTTTCTTCTTTTTTAATGAGACTGCTGTATGGAAATGCAAAGTTTTTAAAAACATATTCCCTTTCTTCTGAAAAGATTTGGTACAAGAAAGTTGATATCCCAGTGAAAAAATGGAAGTGTAATTAGTGCTTTTTATGTTTATTCTAAGGCCTGCTGTTCTGATACTGGGGGTGGGGGAGATCTCAAACTTACGGTCTCTGAAAAATCCAGAGAAATTGCACTTTGCTTGACCCTATTAGAACTTCCATATCACAGTAGAGCAGTTGTCCACTTTCACAGGATTATGGGTGAATGTTCTTGCCAATGCTCAGAGAAAATAATTCTGCTTTCAAAAATGTACAAAAAGAATTATAAATGGAGGAAAATAATGATGCCTTTCCTCTCACACAAAGATAATGCCTAAAACACTTGTTATTAGGGATTTGTGTAAAGGTTTGTTTAAAAACAAGCAGCTAGTCAGCCTTACGCATTTTGTTCTCAATGTGATTTGAATATAGAGGGTTTCAAAACATATATGAATCAAGTTTTTTTTTTTTCTTTCATTACAGCTGTTGGCATTTCCACTACCACCAAAGGTATCAGGGCTATGATAGAGGGATATGAGTCCCATGTCATAGATTTACTGACTCAAAGAGCAGCTGAGACTCTCCAGGCCAGGCCCCTGCACAAGATGGTTGCTCAGGATCGTGGCCATCTATCTTTTGAAAATCTCCACAGTTGGAGACTCCATGATGCTCTAAGCAACCACTGTTGCTGAATCACCCTTAAAATTAAAAAAAAAAAAAATATTATGTTTAATACTCATACCTGCATGGTGCCATTAAAATTAAGAAAAAGATTTTCAGAATGACTGCCATAATATCTTTGGCATGAAGAAAATGGGAATAATGACCACTCCTTTAAGAAAAGCTTTTTTTTCTGAAATTCTTGGTAACTTTTACAGGCCAGAAGAGTAGAAATAGATAGCTTACTAAAAAACTGGATTAGTAAACTTGGTCTTCATGATTCAAATAATTTACAGGTGTCACATTTGTTCCCTCAAAATTCAACCATGGAAGTTATGCACTGTATACTTCAATCATTGGGTTTATTTTTTTGTTTGTTTGGGTTTTTTTTTTTGTTACATTAGTGTATCTATCTATCTATCTATCTATCTATCTATCTATCTATCTAATCTTGGAAACCTCTAAGTGGGTACTTATGTAAATTCTGGAAAGAACCCAATAAAATCATTCAGCATCACCACAATTAAGCATAAATTAGAAAGAACAGATACTGTCAAAATTTTTATTAGGTTTAAGTGAAAACATTTTGAAACATTGAAAAATCATATTGCATATCAGTTTGGATTATATTCAGTCACTGCATTAATCTAAATATAAATCCTTGACTGTGCCTAGTACACCTTAACTGAAAAAAAATTTTAGGTTGTTTTAGTAAATGCAGCTCCATAGAGCCATGTTTAAATTCAATCAATACATACTGCATATCACTCCCAACTACCATATTCTACTGCTCAAAAGGCTGTGGGAAGCACAGACCACCTAGCAGAAATTGATTGACCCAGGAGAAGATGGAACACATAATGATGTGCACCTCTTCTGACTTGTAGACAACAGAAAAATGCCTGAAGTAGATTTTTAGCTAATTCAAATTCATTTCTACCTCAGGAAAGGTAAATACAGAGATATTTCCCACTTTAGTGCAGTTCATCTTTCCATTCACGCCATTGCAGGCTCTTGGGAACAGAGATGTATAAAGAAGTTTGGTTTGGGTCTTCGAATTATGTTTATGGGTAGGAATCACTTTACTAAAACACTTTCCTATTAGTTCCCTCCTGGTTCACAGTTTCACACTAATGCTTATGTGAAAAGGAAAAAGAAAAAAATACAATTATGCAGCTGCATGAGTTGCACATCCTAAACTTGAACAGGTTGTGGCATTTTGTGCCATATGGTATGCACGTCAGTGAAGTGAAGGGCATGCCTTGTCACATCGTATCCCATAATGACTTTTTGGGAGTGAAATATCATTTCCAGCTGAGGTGAGCCTTTCACTTCACTGATCTTCAAGTTACACGTCTCAAGTAACACAGCTGTTTTTGGAAACTAACCTCCTGTTAAGGGAAAGTGTGACTTGACAGAAAATCTAGCCTTTGATTTATGACACCCAAAAACTTAACAAGATATAGAACTTCCTAATAGAAATTGTTCAAGATGAAAGTAGTTTTATAATGGTCCAGTTATCCTGATATAATGTAAGTTACAATAGCTTCCCTTCAGAAGGGTGATTTAATATTGCTAAGATAGATGAGCTTATTATTACAGGAAAAATCAGGCTAGGCTTATGTCTGACCATCCAGAACTTACCATGAGTTTACCAAAGTAAGAAGAAATCATGTTTGTTGTTTATGACTCATTTCGGAAAATAAATTTTCATTCTCAGAAAAACCAAAAAAATCTGGTAATTTGTAAGCTTTTGGAATATGCTAGCTAGTGAATTTCAAACATCATCTAGGTCTTCCACTTTTTCATATGAATTATCTAGGTCACTGGCTAGCTAAAGACTAAGTAGACCAAACTAGCCATCAAAACAACCTTTTGCCCACCCACTCTCTGGGTAAAGAACCTTTTTCCTAATATCCAACCTAAACCTTCCCTGACACAGCTTCAGGCCATTGCCTTGGGTTCTGTCACTCATCATCACAGAGAAGACATCAGTGTCTGCCCCTCCTCCTCCCCTCGTGAGGAATTTGTAAACTGCAATGAGGTCTCTCCTCAGTCTTCTCCAGGCTGAACAGACCAAATTACTTCAGCCACTCCTCATTTGGCTTCCCCTCATCGTCTTGGTAGACCTCTTTTGAACACTCTCTAATAGATAAACCTTTCTTACACTTTGGTGTCCAAAACTGCACACAATATTCAAGGTAAGGCTTGACCAGTGCAGAGCAGAGTGGGACAATCCCCTCCCTTGCCTGGCTGGTGATGCTGTGCCTGATGCACCCCAGGAGAGGGTTGGCCCTCATGGCTGCCAGGGCACTGCTGACTCATGTTAAACTCTTCTTTACTAGTTAAATGCAGTAGTATCTGCTCCAGAACCATAACTTTGAATATCAGATTTGATCTAATTAAATGTAAGATCAGAAAATGTTCATTCATTCAGTTTATATAATGTTGCACTTTTTTTTTTTTTTGTGAGTTTCGGTGTTCCATTTTTAAGTTTGCTTTTTTCTTTTAAATTACTTTTCTCAAGATATTTCAGAGTCCTTAGTTTTTGACACCCAGAGTTATGAGTGCTGGAGGTTGACAGCAACCTAATTAAGAACGTGTTTTAGTATTTAATTTAAGCAAAAGCCCTGTAATACCTCTTTACATCAATAGAACTTATTTTGTCTGACTAAAACTTGAAGTTTAACATCCTTTTGTTGTTCTAAGATGTCCGTAAAATATGTTGTTGCAATATACACACTACCTATTTCCTTATAGATCTCACACAAGTGTAAAATACATTTCATTTTTGTATAACCTTACATATTTATCATCAAACTGGGTAACAATGTAGATATTTTAAGTAAAATATTTTATTGAGTTCATATAGAAGAAAGCTCTAAAACTGGACAACGTGAAACCATTCAGTCTAACTAAACAAGTAACTCTAAATAATAAATCAGACTAACTTTAGCAATCATGTTACAGACAAATTGTTTACTAGTTTGTGAAGTGAGATGACCTTTTAAAAGTGAACATGAAACAATTTTATTAATATATGTATTGGTTCATTTTCAGAAAATGCTTAGGATAATACATAAACAAGCTCAACTCCTATAAGAAGTTAAAAGATATGAAGGTAGCAATAGATTTTATACAAGTTATCATTGTCTATTTTGATGTCCAGTATATAAATGCCCTGCTGTCATGTAGGTTATTCCTCTTTTTAAAGGATTTCTTGCATGTGAATGGAGTTCTATGCAAATTTTAGTAGAATTGTTACCGTATGTTGAATAAAAGGTTTTGTTTCCCCTGGTAAGGGAACAACTTTTCCCCTTCAAAGAGGAACTGAAAGATGTATTTCTTCTGTATTGACTCCATGGTTTTCAGAATTCCCTCATAAGTGTATTAAATTGAAAAACTTTATTTGAATTAGTATAGAATGATTTACAAAAGAAAACCAGAAAAGAAACTGATTGCAACAAAGAGATCCGTGATGTGAACAGCAGATGCACAGTTTTCTTCAGAGGTATTGACAGGATGCCCTGAGATGCTCTGGTGGTGTCCCTCAGAGACCTGACATGGGGCAGTAATGAGAGCAGAGGCCCTCTTCAGATTCTGATGGGGATGTTTTTATATCTAATGCACCATGAAAGGTGAACCTATTGCAACTTTGAAAATTGGCAGCATGTTTTTGAGGAAGTAGTACCAATACGCTAAACATAATCCAATTTTCTGTCTGAGAGCAAATAAAGCCAGCTGACAGTTTTTCATCATTCAAATAGTAGTCAATCAAGGGTACTACGAGTAGAACTAAGCAGTCTGCACTGCTGCTCTCACTTTCACTATAGAAGCTGTAGATTTGGTGCACAACAAAAAGGAAATCCAATTTTTTACCTTCTAAATAGAGACAAACAATATAAGCTGTGATTGAAGGCAATTATTTAAATGAAATGGAGGGTCTTATGAAAAAAAAAAAAAGTGTGTACAAGACCAGTTAAATATTATGCCAAATCTGATTAGTTGCCCTGTTTATATCCCTGGCAAAAAATGAAATGTATTGTTATATGGAAACCATATAAGGAACAAAAGTGTCATGGGTGTTTAACTGCATCCAGATAATGCTCATCATTTTTTGCCAACCTTGAAATGAAGTATAGTCAGTTTTCAAGGTCTAATAAGATCTGACATATTAATTACAGTGTTGTTTTTGTTTTCCAATTTTAATTTCAGGCCAAGTGTAGTTCAAGCATAGATTTAGCTGTCAGCACTATTTTGGCAGATACTATTGCTCCTGGCATATCAATATAATAAAACTAGATCTTAATGAAACTGGAGACAACTTGTGCAGCAGCTCTGCATTTGATTTAGAGACGGTTTGAAAGTGAATGTAACAAATTTTTTTTTCTCTAGAGAAATGGGAACTTACTCATTTCTATTATCTTATGCTTTTGATTCTCTACGACAATATAACATTCCTTAATGTGGTGCCATGATGAAGATTATACATAATTCCCTCCATGCCAGGAAAAATGGAGCATTACTTACTGGTACTCCAAGGTATATGACATCTGAGGTATAGTGACAATCACATGGTTTAAAGCAGAACAGAAAAGAATAAATGGCCACCATTGCACAACCCAAGGGGAAAGCCTGCTGTAGCATAATTCAAGGGAGACCTTTGGCTCTTCCACTAGTGTCAAAGTTGTATCTACGGTTGTCTAAGGTTCATTCTTTAACAAAATAAAACAAAGCTCCTGAACATGGTGAAACCCGCATACCAGTGGTGTCTCCCTACAACTAGATTTACATATATCTCAATTAATCTTTCTTTTCAAAGTAACTGAAAATTTATTTTTACTAAAAAAAAAAAAACAAACAAAAATGCAGATTTTGACAAACTACATCTTCATAGTAGAGTGTGGTTTCAGTGTGATAATTGTTTCAGTTCCACAATTACTCAGTTTAAATAAAGTATCTGCTACTACATTTTGAAATCTCTACTGGCTTGCAGTGACTTTTCATCAAGAAATGAAGATAGATAGCAAATTTGTTGCTCAAAACTCTGGGAATAACTCACTCAGTTCTGCTATGATTAAAAAGCCTGACACTAATACTTCCACATGGCCTGGTTATTTCCTGCAGGTATGTGTGTTTTGTTCAGTGCCTTTTTCAAACAAATAAATTTTGTGGAAATCCAGTAGAATGTTTAGGGTTCTGGTAAATAGTAAAACTTCTGTGGAATTTATGTACCAGTTATGCACTTTTGCATTTAAACTCACCTGCAAGTACTTGTTGTGTGCATCCTGTAATTCTGGTTATCAGTTAAAATAGAGTGGAGGACACACTGTCACACATCTGCTCTTACCTGGATCACATTTTTTGGTTGTCTTTCTGGTCAAAAACCTAGAAGAGAGTTGTTCTGTGGCCAGATCAGGGTTTCACCTAACCCCCAACACACAGAGAGACAGAAGCTCGTCAAAACCATCAACTAGACCTGGAAAAAAGGATTTAAAGCTAATTTAGATTTTCTTCCTGTCCTTTGCATGATAAATCTCATGATATGCATATGCAGTCCTGACATTACAAGAAGAAAAGTGGCATTCTTCAACAGAGCTATCAAAAGAAGATAATATTTCTTCTCTGTGGACCAGAGACAAAATACAATGTAAGGAAATAATTTTGGAAGATCTGCTGGGCTTTGTACTCATAGCCTTTGGACCTAAGAAAGTTTTAATGAAATAATTGTAAGAAAATGTCAGTAACAATACATATGAAATAATAACAAATTCTAGAGGAACCTTTATTTCTGAAAGCTTTGTCTCATAACTATGAATTTTTTCTCATGTTGATCATTTGTGATTGAAAATGTGTGAAAGAGACATTAAAAATGCAACATGCAACTTCTTATCTCAGTTCTGTACTGAGCATATAAAGATAGAGCAATTAAAAAACATATCCATCGCTGAAAATTCATGGTTGGAATTTAAATTGGATTTCAAGATCAGTGGAAATAATTTCATAATGAGTGTTAGTATGCAAAAAGTCACAGAAAGTTAATGGATTTTATATACTGACACATTGCTCCAGAAGACTTATTAACGCATTCCTTGGCATTGTAAGAGAAATAACTAATGATAGATGCATTGAATTAATTAAAAGAAGAAGCTCTAGCACAGAGATATATATGTAGGGAATGACAGTGATGAACTATGAATTAAAAGAAAGACAATAGAGCTCATGTAAAAAAAAAAACCAAACTTGAATTAAATGTACTTTAATAAAACTCTTCTGTTTAGGTTCAGAAGATTTTGGTAGTCATGTTTTAACTCCTTTGCAATTTTCACTTCTGAAATTGAATGAGACAGTATGGAAGCTTTAAGTTTTTCAGTTATCCCTGAAACTCAGTTTGAAGGAAAAGGTGGCACCATAGTAACGTAACTGCAAATTTAATGACAGTGCTGCCCAAATTCAAGAGATTGCAATATTATACCTGAAAGACAGAATTACCTACCTGTAATTTTGCTCTTTAAAGGATGTCATTATACAGGTTCTCATTATCCAAGCTCAAAACTCTACCATGGGAACTGGAAGGATTATACCTGTTCTATTAATTTAACAGGAATAAATGAGCACTAAAAATCAAAGGTGTCAGTACCACCCTGATAATCTTGATTCTGGAGAGTTAATGAAAAAATTTAGGATTTACAAGGCAACAATAAGCAGAATATACAACATTTGAGAATGTTGTATCAATAAACTATCAATATACAACACACTTTAGATGCTCCTTTCTAAAGATGATGGTTATTCTCCTGATCGTAATAGGCCAGAAGAGAGGGGAAATACAAATACATTTTTGTCAGTAATCCTGCAAGTAACTTAGTTAATGACCTCATGGTCTATTTACAATCAAATTATGTTATTCATATAGAATTCTCATAACAAATTATGTTAGATGTATAGAATTTTCTATCACCAAAAAGTGCTATCTTCAGAATGAATCTTGAAACATGGTAAGAGCATGAAATGCGACTCTGAATTAGAAAGAATAACAAAAAAAATAAGCCATAAAACACCCATAAAATATATTCATATAAATAAAATAGAAAAAAAAATATATACTTCTTGTGCTGCATTTTACTGAAATCAGGGAAAGCTTATTTCAGAAATCAAGTGTCCAAACTTACCACAGTGCTCCTAAAAAGTGCAGCTCTGGTAAACAGAATGTGAACTGATCTTAGCAACAGAGTACAGAAGGTGATTACTGCAGAAATTTATGTGAGATAGTTTAAATTGATTCAATGAACACAATTGCATTATACCTGACAAAACCATTGGAATGTTAGATCTTTCCTCCAGCTCTTCTGCAATTCCTTTCTAATTCTGACTTTGAGCTCCATGCAATTACAGTAAAACTTCCAACACTTGAGAGGCATTTCAATTCCATTCTACAGCTCATAGCCAAAATGAGAGAGAAGCAGGCCCCTTAATTCTACTCAGAGATGTAAATGTCACATGCATGAGAAAGAGGCACAGTTGTTATCACCACAAAGAAAGATTTTTGTGTAAAAAAAATATGAAACAGAGAGAAAAGGATAATTGTATTGAATTTTATAGGTGACTTAATGATAGAATATAGGATAATTCAGACAAGGACCTACTTGAAATTTGACATATTTAAAAAACAAGATGAAGATAAAAAAGTAAAGGGAGCACACACACGTGGTTTAAAACTGGAAAGGTCATGAAATAAAGATCCACAATTAAATGAAGAGACAAGTCAGCTAAATAGCCATGTCATGATTTGCATTTAAATCTCCATTCTGTATGTCAAAATTACCTCCCACAAATGATATTTCACATATTTGTTACAGGAACATAGTTTAAAATCAGATTATCAGTGAAAATCTTTCTCTACCAAATTCTGGTGCTGAATAATGGCAATAGAAATATCATTAAAAAAATGAGGGAACATGTCAAAGATCAGAAACATGTATATTGTTCCACACTGTGACACCATCCTGTACTATTTAAAATATATAGATAATGTGAGAGTGTCTCTTACTCAGAAGTTTTAAAAGCAGATGTAGATCTGCGTATTCACTTACACACTTACCCTTAAGCAATTAAGTTGCTGATCATGCACCCTCCTTGCCTGGAAAACAGTTAACACTCAGCATTCACGAGGGATACATGTAGTCACACAAGCAGAGATGTGCTTATTACTTCATAAATTTATGCTGGTATTTCTTATCTCTTACAAACTTGTTTTTCAGTCACCTCTCTTATTTCTACAGAAGAATTTTATTTTTCATTTTAACTAAGGAATTATATATCTCTAAGATATATAATATATTTTTCCACTGTAAACAAAAGAAAAACATATGTGAACAACAACAAAAAAACAACCAAGTAAAAGTCATTGGTTTGTCACATACATGATTGTACATTATAGGTTTGCAAAGTGTGTATAATTTGTCAAATTCAGTAATTCTTCTCAAGTTACCAGCATTTTGCAGCAATCATGAAGAGTTCAGATGCACATAATTGAGAATATAATTTTCCATGCAGGAACACTCTGCAAGTGTAAACTGTCACCATCATTAACTCTGCCAAGGAAGAAACTGGAAGGTATTCCTCCATTCTGTACAACCGTCAACAGTTAGGTCTTCCAGAAACAGAATTATGATCTCTAGGGACCATAGCAAAGGAGGCATCACCAGAGAAATGCATAAAAGAGTGTTAAATCTTACTAAAATTGATGGTTATTTTTGGAGGGTTATCTGCAATGAAATTTACCAAAAAAGAAGTTTTAATCACCATCACATAGAGAAAGAACTGGGCAGGTGTAAAAATTTCCTATGATGGACTCCAAGAAAATGCGTTTGTAATACAGCATTCTCTTTGTTAGCTGTATGTTTCACAGGAAAAAAAATCTAGAAGGAAATAATTAGTGCAATGACTATACATGGATTTCTGTCTGAAACACATAAAAACCTTCCCATAAATAGATTTGGCCAATTAAAGTTATTTGATGTCTACAGTAATAGAAATTAGCTAGGAAACCAAGTAAACAATTGCGGGTTTTTTGAAATGGTGTGGTAATTTTTAAACAGACTATCTAATTCAGTATTGCTGCCCATAATTCCAAAAGCTTGGCTCCCATATCCATTGCTTAGAGTTCTGCTGGCAGTCTATTTGCAATTGCCACATTCAGATCTCACAGCAGGATTCCACTAGAAGGTCAGTCATGCATAAAGAGGTGAAGTATTCTCACAACAGGAGCACAATCTTTTGGAACAACTGGCAGATCAGCAGATTCTACTTCTTCAACCTTAATAAAGACTCACAGCAGTAACTCTGTTTAACCAGCAGAGTTCAAAATCTGAAACCTTGTCCTCGACAGAAATCGTCTACAGATTGCTCTTGAAACTGGCCCCACAACACAATAACCAATCAGTTCCTGCTATGCTGCACTATTACCTTGATGACTCATTTTAATAGCTGGATATTATAAGGTCCTTTTTGGTGTTGTGACAGTCAGAAAGGTCAAATGGGAGAGTAATTTCTACCTGCACAATTTTGGAAACCCATGACTGGCTTTTGTAAATATATTATATTTTTATGTAAATATAATTATTACAGTAATTAAAGGGAAGTAAAACTAAAAAAAAAAAGTGATGTTGGAGAGATTGTAAACACTTTAAACTACTTTTGACATTAATCCATTTAAATATTAAAAGTGAATTAGCATTTTAAAGATATTTTTGATGAGGAAGTCACTGATCTTTTTTTTTGTTTGTTTGGTTTTTAAATGTACATCTAGCTGAAATAAAGCAGCGAGATTCTGTTTTTTCTTTCCTCTTCTATTTGTTTCAGGTTTATGCAATCTGAAATTTTGATTTGAACCATGTTCCATTCATAGCTGACCAGATACAGAAAGAAAAATTGGGATCTCTGAAGTCCATTATCACTACCTGAAAATGACTTACAGTAGCATAAATAATTCATTACACTTCTTTTTAAATTCTAACAGAAAACTGCCTGTGTGACATAAAATTACATTTCAAAGACTGGTAAATACAGAAATGCAAACATTTGTCCATGGCTTCCATTAGCAATATTTACAATGACATCACCAGATGAAAACATATCTAAATCATTCTCATTTTACTGTGCTGAGTAACATATTCAGTAAATTGTATATGCCATCAGAACATCATCAACAGCCTAAAGAGAAAGAGAAATGATCTCTTAGCTGTGGCACAGATGTAAAATCTGGTACTCTAAAGTACTCTAATCTTCACTCCTACAGTGACTGAAGGAGAGAAGGCAGAAGGGGAGCATACAGTTTCTCTTAGGAGAATGTTGAAATACATGGTCAGGAAAACTGGAAAAACAAGGCAAGTGGAAGGCACTGAGAAGAATAA
This sequence comes from Chamaea fasciata, assembly GCF_029207755.1. Lineage (NCBI taxonomy): Eukaryota > Metazoa > Chordata > Aves > Passeriformes > Sylviidae > Chamaea > Chamaea fasciata. Next base: position 21,450,563 of record NW_027094091.1, on the reverse strand, counting down.
AATTTGTTGCCTACCACAGTGGTCTTGGAAAAAAATTAAAGGATAGAATACACCTGAACATAGATGAAGAAGCTTTGAACAAAACAAAATTAATCATTTATGTTAAAATGGTACATAGAAGGTAGAACCCACCTTGCTAATACTTCTTGGCATACATTAGAAGTAGTGGGTCTTTTCCCTTAATTACAGTGTAGTGAACTCCTATTGCTTGAAGAGTGACAGGTAATCACAATGAAAGATCTGCCTTATTAAATATGTCTGGGGGAATACCACAGAGGAACTCAATAATGCTACTGTTGATATAGGATTCAGCCATGAACATTCCATCCCCAGCTTGCTGGGATATTACTGCACACAGGAGCTACATTTAGTTATCAAAATCAATGCTGAGCAAAGATGGTAGTTTTGCAAATGCAGCACTCTGCAGCAGTATTAACTGTGGTCCTGAAAGCAACAAATCATCCAAGTCTGCAACCAGGCTGTTATTTGTGCTTGCGTGAGCCCTTGTAGTGTATCAATGGAAGCTTTTTAATTCTGGTCTTCACTAGTTTTTGGGTTCTGCCTAATGTTCCATTGTGCATTGCAGGTAGGTCTCATTGATCCTGGATGAAGTTGACTAGTTAATGAAGTTGGGCAGAGTTCAGAAATTTGAAGATTCATTCATTTTTATTCTCTGACTACATTAGTGTAAAGTGCTTGATTCTGCTTTCAAGATTATTCTGCATTAGAACACAGCAACTAATACTGATAAAAACATTATGTAAATATTTGTTTAGGTAAGCATTTAAGTAAACATTTATATGTTGACTAAGTAGAAAACAAAGAGAATATTAGGAACCAACATGTAATGTGTGCACAGCACTTCAAAGTCTGTTGTTTCTATTTCCCTCCTTTGATTGTAAAAAATAAAAACAACCAAACCAAAACAAAAAAAAACCAACCAAACAAAACTCTGTAGATATAATCGTGTTAATGAACAGAAATATATACTCAATAGTCATGTTTAAGCATCCTAATTATACAAAATGACTGATAATCAAATATAAAGTCATGAAGTAATTAGAACCATCTACAGGTTGTTGAAGAAAAGAACATGAACAATTACCCTGATACTTTACATGGCTTCATCTGTTTATGTTCCCATATTTAGGTAACTTCTGCATCTCCATAAGCAGTTTTTACTAGAACCCAAAGAATTCACGTATTTATGACACACATTAACCCAAATTTCTCATTAGCTGTCTAGACCAGAACACTGTACATTACATTAAAACTCAACATGCCTCACTTGTAGCTCGCAAAGCTAGATAAGAGTCAGAAAGATTTAGCTGCATGTGAAGCAGAGTCTTCTGAATTATGTCATGAATATCAAGTGAAAACTGATAGTGACTCTTGTTGAAAAAACTCTCTTGCACAGAAATTTAATTCAAGGTCTGGAACTTGCAGAAATCAGTTAATATTGTTGATGACAATTATAAGAGTATAAGCATGCATGAAACATATGAGAGAATATATGTCATACAGAAATTACATTTTAGTGGGTTTTAAATGGGAATACTTGTTTTTATTTAGACTATTTTTAAAGTGCTTCTAATCTTAGACATCCTTCTGTTGTGAAACAAAGATCAATTTAAAATAACTAAAAGAAAATAGGTGATTGTAAAGAAAATAATTCTCTGGTTTTCTATAACCAATAAATTTATGGTACTCAAGGTATAACTTATAGCAATGCTCAATTATAACAGGATAAAATGATCAAACTTTAGAGTGCTGCAAGATGCTTCCATGTTAGCATTACAAAGTGATAGATAATTTCTTTTTTTATGGTAATGCTTGTTTTATAGAGTTGTTTATCTTAGACTTGTGTAAACCAAGAGTTATTCTACTGAATAAAAAAATGTTCTAACCCTGCAAACACATTCAAATTGAAGAAAGCAGAAATAGTATATCTCAAGTGGACTACTGGAAAGATTTACAATAAAGAAAAAATATAATATGAACATCTATACTTGTAGATAGGAATAAATGCAAAATAATCTTGCTCAGCACCTCAGTATTCCAATATATCCTAGTATTAGAGAATACAGATGAAAAATGCAGTTGTTATTTTGTTTTTAGTAACAGAAAATTGTAGGAGGAGTTCCAGGGACAAATCCCCTCCAGGAAAAAGAGAAAAATAAATATCCCAATCAGTAGATTGCAAACTGGTTGCTAGGAGTAGCAAGAAATAGCTAGGAGAACTAGCTGTTTTACTGCTCATATGGAATCGTTCTCAGAAACAGAAGTCCATCAGAAGGGGGTTCTTAAGTACTAAGAAACACTCAGAGACAACAAAATTGCTCTTCTAAATTAAGGTAGACTGATAGCATTTTCAAGAATAGGAGAGAGATTTTATTAGACCAAATATTCTGATCTGGGATTTTCCTCCAGCATGTAGACAATATCCTAGAATTTCAAATTTCCTATTCCTGTTTTGTATGATATAAACTTGGATTTGGTCTCAAACACCCTGTACTAGTTTGAAATCAAACCAGTGGGAGATCGTAAATCAGAATTATAATTTTATAGGGAAAAAATTAAAAGAAATAAATAAATGCAGTAGTACAAGAACACTGACAAAGACAGAATACAACCTGACAGCCTATGGTGGTAGCAGTCCAAGCAGAGTGGTTCTGTTGAAGCGGTGATCCTGTAGAAATAATGGGTCTGAAGATCCAGCAGTAACTGTTGTAATCTGGGAGTCGAGTAGGTAAGCGCTGCTCTGGTGTTGAGAGTCTCAGCTTATATCCAGGCTGGAATGCTTGGTTCCTCCCTCTGGACGGATCATCTCACAATGGGATGGTGAGTCGTGTGATAAGGCCTGATGGGCCCATTAACAGGAGATAGTCCAGGAGGGGGTTATCTGTGAGTCATGTGGTAAAGATGCTGATGGGCCCATTAACAGAAGATAATCCAGAGGTGGGGAGGCAGGGAGCACTGCCTCACCTGGTTTCAACAGTTCATGAAGATGGTGATACAATATACTTCAGCCTAGGACACACCCAAAGACAACACACAGGGTTTTGATAAGTTTGAGAGTTTTTATCTTTATTGCCTTTTTGACACACTGAATGCTCTGCATAGTTTGGTAATGGCACACAACTAAGCTAGTAAAATTCAGATTAATTTCCATTATCCAACACATAGCTACTACCTAAATTGTAAAAGGTTTTGCAGAACTCTGGCCTGCAGCAGCCAATTTTCTGACTCAGATACCCAGATGGTGAGAAGTGTGTTATCAAAACCAGAATCTGAACAGACATCAAACAAGAATCTTCTACATGACTTCTGAATGATCTCAGAGCTTCTTCTATTGTCTCACATGAAATTCTATTCCCATTGTCAAGACTGACAGAGGTTCTATTGTCAAGCCAAAAAAAAAAAGCTTTCACATAAAAGTTTTCTCAAGGCTCCTACACTAAAGTAGTCCGACAAAAACCTCATTGTTTTTAACACCCTCATGTTTAACTGAAACTAATGCTAGAGTTGGCTTCATTATTTCTTCAAGAGAGTAGTTAAGATTGATATATAGCTAAACAAGACATGGAAGATGTCTAGACTAGAGACAAGTTTTCTGTTGTACGCCTTTATGAGCCAAAGAAATATAAATACTCATATTAAGAACTATGACAGTGTAGGTCTCCTTTAGTACAAGCATCTCTTTTATTATTTAACTTGGTCAGATATAATGCCTTAAAAAATATCCAGACAAAGTAATTCAACTAGTATACTGTATTTCTGAATATTAATTTCCTCTTAGCATTGCAGCTCTAGCAATAAATTTATTTTAAAGGCTACTAAATCTTTTCACAAGCTTTGCAAATAAAATTTTGTGTATAATATGGTAACATATCCTCAGTTTGTTACAACAGACTTTAGGGGTTTTCTGATATGTCTATAGATTTCAAGTATAAAGTTTATATATTAGATTGAAGTGAATTAAATAATTACTAATTCAAGAGATCTGTCAATGAATTTGCGACACTACATGTCCATAACTTTGAAGCCCTTACTTGTATCTATGCAAACCAAACAGCACAACCTCTCACTTTATTTCCTCCTGCAAGACTTAAATACGTGAATAAATGTTTTCAATTTCCTACTTATCCTTTAGGAAGAGTCAGCATAAATTACATCTGGCCATTGCTTCACTTTAAAGTTAGCAAGCATTTTGAAATGAACAGTCTTTCCCACTTTGAGAAGAAGGTCTGGGCACGTGCAGAGGTCTCTTAAATGTATGGCTTGTAGGTATTCTACTTTGCCTCGTGTATAGGTTTCAATGTTAGGGCAAATGTGTTCAATGTTATAGCCCACTGTACCTCTTGCTTTATGTAAAGGTTTTGAGCACATCTATATTTGTTACAGGAATGTGTTCATTATTACAGGAGCAAGAGACTTTTTGAGCTTTTCTACACTGTGTAACAGAGTATGAAGTAGTAATGTTCTCCTTTGTAAAGTGTACTGTATTGATATTACTGTGCCAAATAGCTGCTTGAAGCAGTAGTCATCAGATTGGATGTAGTATTACTTAAATGTACATATACTGTCTGGTATGCCTGAGCTGGCTGTATATCACCTTTCTTGGATATTGTGCAAGGATCTAACTTGTAAGGGCCAGATGTGCCAGATTATGTGCTGTATGCTATTCTCTTTTGAATCAAGGTGTGAGTAATCTCAATCGTGAATAATAGTGTATACATAAGTGTACAGAAGTCTAGTATACTGGGCTAAGGTTTTAGGTTTGGTTGGGGTTTTTTCCCACTGTTTCAGTCTATCTTAAAATTGTGAAGGGTTATGCTGGGAAAAAAATCATTGTTATGTTGACACTGAAACTTGCAAAACCATATATTAGATTTTGTACTAGAGTCATATTAAATTTAGATAATACCAACGCCACTAACTTGCTATTATCTGCTCTGAAATATGACCGGCTCCTGTCTTGCCATCACTTATTTTTTGCTGGATTGAATAGAAAATTAGGGCATTTTATAGAGAACATCTATTGTTAACCAAGCTCTGAAAATATCTATCTGGGACATGGGTAGAGCTGGTTGAGTGGTGTCACTCCTTAATACAAAGATTTCTTTTAAAAAAAGGGACAATGACTCCTCCCCCCTCCTCTTCTCTGAGGATATTCAGAATCAGCTCTTAGTGTGGAGTTCAATCCTTAGTATAAGTGGAAGTAAATAAATGACCCTTAAGTTTATCTACTGAATTTGTCCAAATTAAGTTCTACAGCTCCAGGAATCTTGGGCAGTGAAATTTGTTTGGACATGGCCTTTGGTGAGCCTGAAATTCTGACTGGGAGAGTAAAATCACCAATGTAGATTCAGGAATCCCTTCTGGCTATCTGGATCTGACCTTTGCTGTTTCTGATGCTATGGCTGCTATCCTTCAGCCAATGTTAAGAAAAAGCAATCACAGGGTTATTTAAATGCAACAGAGAGATTTTACAAAAAATTCTCATTTGAGAAAATGTGAGAGGCCAACTTTGTATATGTGATGGCAGAATAAAACTCCCAGCAATGCTGCAAAAGTACAGACCGTAACAGGTATAAACTCTGGAACGAATTGTGCAAAGGAAAGGTCAAAATATTTTCCCAACAGAACACTGAAGATGAAACACAGATGAAGCATTTGAGGAAGCTGTGTTTATCTCTTCTGTCATTGTAAGGCGACAGAGACTGTGAGAGCTCCTCTGTGAGACTCACTGAGATCAGTCTCAAGCATTAATAGTGTTACTGTTGCATACTGGTCTTGGCTCGCTAAGCAATTCTTCATTATTTATTATCAGTCCTGGCTAATCAGGGAGGTCTCAGATGACTTGAGGTTGATTAATGTAATGCCTATCCACAAGAAAGGATGGAAGGAGGATCTGGGGAACTGCAGGCCTGTCAGCCTGACCATGGTCCCAAGAAAAGGTTGTGGAGAAGATCAGCTTGAGTGCATTCACACAGCACATACAGGACAACCAGGAGATCAGGTGCAGACAGTGGGCTTAGGAAAGGCAGGTCCTGCCTATACAACATGATCTCTTTTCATGACCAGGTGACCCACCTAGTCTACTTGGATTTCAGGAAAGCCTTTAACACCATCTCCCATGGCATTCCCCTGAAAAAGCTGGCAGCACATGGCTTGGACAGGTGCACTCTTTATAATTCTGTGATTTGCATGCTTGATTGGATGTGGAAATAAAATCTTGAATGCTGTCTCTCTTCATCAGCATGCATTTTTGCTTCTTAAGCAATTTATTCCTATTTCTAGATATATTCTACAAATTGTGTTCTGGGAATTTTTGCTTAAATCAGTGTCACTCCACCAAGTTGCTTTAGTTTTTAATAATTAGGGGAAGAATGTTCTGTGTGAGAGAACAAAAAAAAACCCCATTCGTATTCATATATCCCTTGTTCTCATAGTAACTAAAGTGAAATGTATGGAATTATGTCATGAAAGGAATCTAGAAGCTGACTGGTAAATAATAGTGCTAACAGCATGCATTACGTATTTTTGGGTTTAATGTCTTCTGTGTTAATTCTTTTCATGTTATGGCTCCAATGGTAACAAAGTATTAGAAGGTAGGTTTGAAAGGTTATTAATTATTTCTCATCATAAAGACCAGAACTCAAAGCAATTTTTAAAGAAAGCTGTTTTTTTCCCTCTTTTATTTTGATGGTAGATTTGTATCTAATTTATTTTCATACATGTGTACACCTGCATATACCTGTAAGCATTATTATTATTATCACACTGATCAGTTTATAATCAGGTACTGTTCCACCTGGTTCAAAACTTGAAGAGACATGCATCAGATTCGGAAATACAGACAGGAAAGGAGAATACACTGTGAAAGCAAAATCACTTTTTTGGGAACTGCTGGCTGGCTGGAATTTCTGATCCTTTGCTAGACTTCAAGATGTGAAGCATGCTATATTCAGCAGTTAAAGTCTTTTCAGTTTAGGATGATGAATTTCTGAACAATCTGACAAAAGTTAATGCAACGTTTCCAACTTACTTTGTAGGACTGTTGATTTAAGTCATGGATATACCACCTGGAACATTTATTTCCTATACAAAGGGACTTATTTGCAGGCAAAACCAGTGCACAGGTGGGCATTCAAAGAGATATATGAAAGTTCAAACACTCTGTTTACAACTTAGCATGGCATAAATCTGACCTGGTGTGGTTTCACTCCCGTCCTGACAGCCCTGCGTAGTCTGTGCAGTGTAAAGGATGTGTGGATTAATACTGGAGAATTAGATGCTATCCTTACCTCAGAGCAGCTGTAATTCCACTGCTGCTGGAAGATAATAGATTTTAGATCAATTGCTTAGACTCCAGGCTACAGGTATGGTGATTTTAAGCTCATATTTTACAGTGGCTAGAGGACTTATCTTTAGTTTAAAAATGTCACATAATATGTCAGTGTTTTCTGTCATTGGATGGTTAGATAGGTAAAAGACAAAACTACAAGGATTTAAAATAGCAGAAAAGAGTGTTTGATGTTTTTTTTTAATTTATGTTAGAGGAAGTCGTACAGTCTCACACTCAAGTCACTTTATTTGGTCATTTTTCAGTCTTTTTCAAAAGACTCAGTATTTCTCAGTGGATCCTGTATTTTTAACTAACGTTTGACATAATTTTAACATGTGTATCTAGCAGTATACATGATGTGTATATATGCATTGATGCCAGACAAATCTGAATTAAGTAATTAGGCAAATGCAGAGGGAAAAAATCATAAAAATAACTAATCTTGATGGTGTTACAATTTGTGATAGCATATAGTGATATTTCCCATAGAATTGTTACAATCAGCTGCTAGAAGCAGTGATAAATTTCCACAAAACTGAGAAGCTTGCACTCCAGTGGAGACACACTCAAGCTTAACTGGTTCACTTAGATCTTTCATGGAAGAAGAAAATTTGAAGACCACTTCTTTCCTAGTGTTGCTACTTGAAATTATGACCAGCCCTACATCTCCTATGGAAGGTTGCACTGGAGCTACCATGAAAAGAAATGTGCTTTCTGGATGGATTTTTAGTAGGCAGGGGAAATATCTGCATACTGACAACCACTCTTTGGTGCCTACCTATCTTAAACGGCCATCTTCCGTTCTACAGAGATGCTATGAATTCTCTGAGTCTAACGTTGCACACTTTTATCAGCCTCCTTTGTAGTTTACTGGAAGTTTATTTTGAGTGGTTTTAAATGTGTTAAATTAATTGTTTATCAATTTGTGTAAGTATGTTAGCAATGAACCTCCAGGAGAAGTGCAAAACAGTACCTGGCTTGAGGTCACTGGTGACTTTTGTGTCCTGGTGGATCTCTGACATTATGATTTTCATTAATCAAACTGCTAATGTAGTGAATTATTTAAATTTTATATTTGTATTCTATTTACATAATGTAATGCTCACCTGCACATCCAGCTGGTAATTACAGCTAACAGTATTCAAGTTTTTACAGAGATTTGCTATCTAGAAAATATACTGTCACAGAATACCATGGCTGATATTGAAAGTATCCACTGCACAACTAAAGGCCTCTTAATATCTTCTAAAAAGAAAATTAATCTTTTTTTGACAAGACTTATTTTCTTTGTAGTAGTTGATTGTCAGGTGACAGAGAGACAGTACTTTGAATTGATAGCAATATGCTACTTAGAACTAATGTCAGGATAATATAGTTTTCACTTTATTTGTATTCCTTCTGAATACTGTTACAATATTGAAGAAAAGCACCTCATCCCTTAATATTACTATGATGTGGCTCAGTTGTCTTGTTTGATGCAAAACATCAGCCTTTGCAGGTGTTGCTATGGTCAGGAAACTGAAAATATATACTTGTCCGTACCCTTATCTTCTAACCCTTTGCCCTTTCCTTTCTCTTCGCATACATTGTCTGCAATTTCGGCATCCTTCAACTATTCCATAATTTCATTGCCATCTTTATTGTACTAAAAATTGACTCCCATGAGTTTATAGCATTCAAATAAATTAGCATACTCTAACACAGGTTTGAGTTGTGAAAGTCTGCTATAGGAAACAGCATGCCCTGTACAGTGCTTAATGTCTTATCTGTATGGTTTAGAAAAGAGAACAGCAATGTGACATAAATAAAAACATGTCCTGTAAGCCTTTTATTCTCTATTAGTATAAATAATTTTAATATCTGTTTTGTTAAGAGCTATTTTTAGAAATTTTTCCTATGCATAATTTCCTTTGCAGAGTTCTAATTCTGCCAGTATTTTTTTTTTAATTTTCAGAGTTATCTTTTCCTTCCCAAAAATTTCACACACTTAGGCACCTCCATTTTTTGTTTGGTACTACCCATTTCCTTTCTTGTCTGTAAAAAATAGTTATTGTTGCTGTCATTTCATTTCTTCCTCAGACTGAGCTTTTATGTACAGTTTTCTTCTTCCTTTGTAATAAAAACATTAAAACTTCCACGTCTATTCACATTCATATTTACTTTCCAATAAATTCATTAGAGATTTTCTTTATACTCCAAAAATCATCACTTTGAAATAACAGCACTGAGTGGGACCATCTTCTCTTTATCCATACTTAATGAAACTAGGAGAGGATTTTTGATTCTTGGGAAAAGCTAATCTAATCCTTCTTCTACTTTATTCCTTAAAGAGCAACCACTGTGTTACATGGCTAATAGGCCAAAACAAAGCCGAACAGGAAAATGTGATTAATTGATTAGAGTCTTTTATCAAATAAACTGGAGTCATAAAGTCAAGGACATTTCAAGATCCATTTGGAGAATCAGGCGAAAAGAATCTAATCCCTGGGCCATTCAGTTTTTTGTACATTGTGGAAAAATTTTGTCCTGACCATAGTGATTCTGATGACAGAAACACAGCCTAGAACATTGTCTTCAATCACTACCCCTGATCACTGAGGATACTTTTTCTTCTATATTTCCTATAGCAGAATATTCCCCCCACACTTCAGTTTTCCAGTTCTGTTTACAAATTCACGTGTACACATATGCAAATGCAATGTGGACCTCCAGCACCTTGTATGAGAATTTGCAGAAGACATATTAACATCCTATTAAAGAAGCAAGCAGAGGTGGACAATACCATACTACTCCTTTTCCTCTTTTATGGATCACCATGACTTGGCTAGATTAGCTGGATTTCTTGAAGCAACAAATCCATTAAGTTAATTTAGTAAATGTTATCTAGAAGTAATACAGGCAAATAACGAATTGCAGTTATCTCAGCAAGTGAAAGAGGTTTAAAATCATATAATCATTAAAGTTGGAAAAAATCTTCAAGGTCATCAAGTCCAACTTTTGATCACCAGCATGTCAACAAAAACATAGCACTAATTGGCAGTTCCAGTTGTTCCTTGAACTCTTCTAGAGATGGTGACTCTACTGCCTCCCTGGGAAGCTCATTCCAAAGTCTGACAACCCTTCCAGTGAAGAAATTCTTCCTGATATCCAACTTGAACCTCCCCTGGCACAGCTTGAGGCCATTTCCTCTTGTCCTGTTGCTGGTTGCCTAAGAGAAAAAGCCAATCCCCATCTGGCTACAATCTCCTTTCAGGAAGTCATGGAGAGTGATAGTGTCCCCCCTCAGCCTCTTTTAGTCTAGGTTAAACAACCCCAACTCCCACAGCCACCCCTCATATGACTTTCTAGACCCTTCACCAGCTCTGTTGTCCTTCTCTGGACTCATTCCATCACCTCAATGTCTTTCCTGAGCTGAGGGGCCCAGAACTGGACACAGTACTTGAGCTAAGGTCTCACCAGTGCTAAGTCCTGGGGAGAAATCACTTCCCTATTCAATTTTTTTTTTTAATTTGTATCACACTAGTTTGTATTCACAGAATCACAAAATCACAGAATAAGCTAAGTTGGAAGGAACCCACAAGGAGTCCAGCTCCTGACTCTGCACAGCACCATCCCCAAGAATCCCATCATGTGCCTGAGGGTATTGTCCAAACACTTCCAGGACTCTGTCAGACTTGGTTCTGTGACCACTTCTCTGGGGAGCCAATTCCAACATCCAACCACCTTCAGATGAATAGTCTTTTTCTAATGTCCAACCTAAAACTCCCCTGACACAACTTCAGGCCATTCCCTTGCGTACTGTCACTGGCCACCACGGTCTGCCCCTATTCTTCCCCTCACAATGAAGTTGTAGACTGTGATGAGGTCTCCCCTCAGTTTCCTCCAGGCTGAAGAGACGGAGTGACCTCAACTGCTCCTCATATGGCCGCCCCTCAAGGCCCTTTACCATCTTTGTTGCCCTCCTTTGGATGCTCTCTAACAGATTTACAGTGGTACCCAAAACTGCACACAATATTCAAGGTGAGGCCACTCCAGCACAGAGCAGAGAAGGATAATCCCCTCCCCTCACTGACTATCAAGGCACTTTGCTGACTTATACTCAACTTTCCACTGACCAGGACTCCCAGATCCCTTTCCATGGTAGTGCTTTTCCTAAAGCACAGTTCTTAAATCCATTGTCTCAAAACTATGACAATGAATGATAGAGCTTTTAAATTTCATCTTAATTAGGGATACTTATAAGTACTCTCTGTAAGTACTGACCCATGGTTGTAAGACCAGCAGTAGCCATGGTGGGTTACTTACAAGTTTATGTTTATCCCAGCAATTCCTTCAGTACTGTAGAAATTTTATGGGATATTTTTTAACATTTGGGAGCAGACATGAACACTGAAGATAATGTGTGGAGAAGAAAAATTGTCAGTCAGGAAAGAATGATGTTTCTTTATTGCATGACTGTTATAATTAATTTTCATACTAGTGAAAATGCTTGCCCTCCTAGAACACCCTAGTGAATGTCCCTGCCAGCAGAAAGGTCAGGTTATAAGATGTAACTAATATTATTGTCAAAGAGCTCATATATTTCAATGCCATTGTTATTGTGCCTTTGTTTGGCACATATTGGGTGAGAGCAACATGATATTTCATCCTTTCTAAAGAGCAGATAATGAATAGCAGCCATTTAGAAGCACAATACTTTCATTAAAAGCATTCTGGGCTAGATGGATCATATGTATCTGTTTCCCTTTTTTTTCTCCCCCATCCCTGTGACAAGTTGCTTAGGGATACTATGCTGCTGACAAAGAAAGATTTCCCAAACAAGGTAATGTACAGAAGCCTGTGGGTAAGTCAAGAACTTCTTTCCTATTCATTCTGCTTTTGAGACAGTATATGTATTGCTTACTATCTTGACAGGCATCCTTACCCTGAAGGCAGTACATCAGCAAATGTCAGGTCATGCAGGTAGCCCCTTTAGTGTGCTAACTGAAGGGGGTTACTTCATAATGGTAATGTCATCATGATTGATATAAAGACATCTTTTATGTGAAGGCAAGTACTTGGAAGATGCCTATAGGTATCTACTGTAGATAAATCACAACCTTATTTCAAGCCATTTTTATGGAAGAAGAACAGACTAGAGAGCAATTCACTATCTAGTCCAACTAGATAGAAGTGAATTGGGTGAGATATTCATTCAATTACAGAAGACCTAAAAGTGAGAAGATTAACTATTCTGTCTTAGAGAAGAACATGAAGCTATTTGAGCTTAGAGATGCCACATGGGGTATTGGATACTCTTACTCTCCACACCAGCTAAAAAGAGAAACATGAAAGTCTGGAATCGAGCCTTCAGAACAAAGTTTAATTTGCAAACAGCCTTGCTTATACACACGAACATAATCTTTCTAAGCAAAAGCTTATTTTTCCTTCTGAAAGAAACAAACTAACTTTTGTTATCTACTCTTTTGTGGGTTTTTTTAAGGAGGAAGGAAATCTAGAGGTACTAAGCTAAAAAAAATCCTCTCTCCTGCTTCCATCTTTGCAAAACTTCTATGCAATTATGTGTGTTCCTCATGTGCAACGTTCCCCTTCAATATTTTTTCTGCCTATTATATAGTATCTATTACCTAATAGTATCCATTACCTAAAGCAATGCATGCGCAAAGTATGAAGGGTAGAAAGCATTATAACATTTTGTAACTGTGATGCTTGCAATGATGTAGTTATCTACTACTATCCACTTGAATTTTTACTGCAATACTCTAATTCCTTGAACTATAGCTATAGTACAACAGTGGCAACAATGCAACCCTGGACTTTGTAAAGATAATTGTTTCTATTACTACATAGGATTCAGCTATTAGTCCAGTGGAGTGGGCTTTCAGGTACTTATTAATTTCTCCCATTATTTTTTTCTCTCTTTTGATGGCTACAGACATTCAAACATTTTTCTCTGAAAGGCAGAGAGGTGTGGCAAAATAATCACAATTCATACATAGGATGGTTTTTTTATTTTTGAAGTGTTTTGACAACAAAGAATTTTAAGATGCAAGGGCTGTTCTGCACTGAGGAGACCTTGCTGACATTACTACAATGAAATGGGCCTAACAATGGACCATTATTTCCCTAAAACCCAGTATATTCAGTTACCTAGGAGTAATAACAATAAAAATGGCCTTCTTAATCTACTTACAAAATTGAAAATGCCATATTACTCTTTGGTTAACTCAGTAAATATTTAACCCTGTATATTTAACTGGTTTGAGAACTATAGAAATGGTCAGTACATGAAGGTAATATAGGGCACTGGATTTCTCTTGGAAACTAAACAAGAACAATCATCTTTTATGCATTTTTCAAACTAGGAACCCAACCATCCATGAACCTGGTCTTGGTCTGTTGAGACTTGTATTACAGTCTAATCTATTTCAGGCTTGTAGACCTTTTGGTAAATCAGATTTTAGAAAAGGACTCCAACATGTGTGAGTTCAGGGCACAGGGGAAAAATTAAGAACAAATGAGAAGAGAAAAGGATACACAGGGGAAAGCTTGTAATTTGGACACAGCACTTCTGGGAGGCAGGATTTGTGGCCGGAAAAACATCAATCATAGTGAGGAGACAGAACTCAAGCACTCATCTCACAGTGGTTATCTGACTGAGGAGCTGGACTTACCTGCGCAAAACCCAAGAAAACAAAACCAAAGTACATCGTGCATTTGGCAGCAGCTGACAAGGGGTTTTAGGGCAGATGGTAAAAGAGATCTGGTTTGAAAAAGAGAAGGGAGTCTGCCCAAGGTCAAAGAAGACAATGAAGAGCAAATTCAGATAAATCCTTTCACTTATATGTTCTAGGTTTGTGTTGGGGCTGTCCAGACAGACTATGAGTCTTTTCTGGAATGAAGCCACAAAGTCAGCATGGATCATTTCAACACAAAAAAGTTCTGAATAGGTTTAAACTCTTCTGTAATGAATCCTAATGATGGCTAGAGGGAGGTGTTAATGAGTGTGAAATGGAGCCTGGGGTAACAGAAACTCTCCTGATAATGTCTTGAAGTGGAAGCTACTACAGAAACGAAAGTGGCTGTTGTGCAATGTCAGCCTGGAGATGTGAACTAGTATTTGACACATCTCATTCATTCTGAACTTCTTTCTTGTTATTTATTCCCTGCTGGGAAACACTGTATACCTTGGGTCCATTGTATACTTTGAGTACATTGCATACTTTTGGTACTTTTTTTGGATATCTTTTCTAAAAGTGGTCTTGCAAATTGAGATTGTAGGTGGTTACAAGTAACAAATAAATTAAAATCTTTTATTCTGTGGAATTTGGAACTTTATACTGAATAAAAATTGTCTAATTAAATATTGCTCAATATGATGTGCTGTGGATCACTGGAAAAAAAAAAAGAAAACAAAGAAGAGACTTCTGGAAAAGAATCTTTTTATCTAGATCTAAATTGTTCAAAGGGAAAATCAGATTCCATAAAAATAAAGCTGAAAACAGAAATATAAAGTCTGCATTCCTTGTTAAGATAAAAAAGACTCTCCTCTCATAAATGTGGAAGCCAGGCCATCATGGTCATTTATCTTCTGTTGAAAGAAGCAGTTTATCAGCTCTGCTTTGCCCTCTCTGCTTTTTTTTTTTTTTTTTTTTTCATTCTGTGCAACCAGTTGACTTCCCTAAGGTTTTGCTCAGCCAGTGAAAAAAATAGCTTTTCTTCTGCTATTTATCTTTAGGCAAGCATTTTTCCATATCAACTTTACTCAGTTCTTATCCTGCACTGCTGATTTCTGGGCATTTTATTTTGCTGCTACAGCATAAAGCTCTGAAAAATCTGAACAGTTCATTCCATAAGAGTTTGTGGGGACAGCTCTGTGGCTTTCATTGAGAGTGACTGTCCTTCAGCCCCCTTCAGTTACATTTAGTTTGAACATACTTGCACTGTCAGAACAAAACAAGTGTTATAAAGAAATATTCTGATCTTATTATTTCACAGAATTTTAATGAAAAAGAAATACAGATGAATACAAATATCAGTTGGCCTAAGCCTATCTAGATAGTCTTGGCAAGCCTATCTAGATAGTCTTGGCTAGAGCTGGAATCAATTTGCAAATATTTGCAAAGAGAGTCTGTGTTTGATTTTAAAAAGCATTAGTTCTGCAAAGCAAAGATTCTAAGAAAAAGAAATCCAATATTGTAGAATGAAAATTACTTAGAAAATAGGAATCTTCAGAGAGAGGATACTAGAGAGACAAAAAAAGGTATAAAGTTGTCTCAGACATATTATATATGCATATTTAAGCCCAGATTAAAGTTTCTACTGCCATCTCAGAGGTCCAAACACAGGATTTTTTGCCACATCTCAAAAGGGTTCTATTGCCTTTAAGTGGCAGGGCTACTTTAACATGATGCTGCTACGGAAATAAGTTTTCCCAGGTAAGACAATGAACTGATGGAATTTGATTACTTGTGGAGGGTAAAAACGGGGTGCTTAATAATGTCTCTGGAAAGGTAGGTCCCAAGATCTGAGAAAGAAATCCTGCCTAGAATTTATCTGGGACTGTGTTTTCTCTATGTCTTTCTAACAATGTTTTGGGGAAATATTTCAACTGCAAAGCAGAATGTTATCCTTTGAATTATATCTAATTATTGTCATTTGCATGGCAGTTTCATTGCAATTATTAAATATAACTCCACATCATGCATTTTTCTTTCATAGACTGGACTACACAGCAATAACTTAATCATTAAGTTAATCATTGAATCACTTTCACAGCATTCTCCTCCGTCTATCCACCTTCATCTAGAAACTAATGGTACTTTGACTGGAAATCTTCATTTCAACATCTGGTATGTTGAGCCTGATGAATGCTCCTCTTAAAGTCATTACTAACCCAGTCTGCAATTCCATTCATGATCATCTGCTTAGGAACAGTCATAATAGTCAGAAAAAACACTGGCAATGCAAGAAGAGGGAACAGAGACATAGTCAGTACAGAAATAAACATTCCTTCTAATATTCCCCATCCCAGTGAATGAAACATTTCAGCTATACACTCTCCAGATATGTTTCTCTCTATGTTGTGTTGTAAGGCAAAAAGCTATTACTCCAGAAGTATTTTTACTATTTTCCTATCAATAATTAAAAATGATTTTAAAATAAATACAGAAATGTTTCTAAGAAGAAAAATATATCCCAGATACAAAACCAGCCATAAACCAGTATCAGAATTTAGGGACAATGGAAAATTTTTGCTGTCCATCCCTCTCACCCCTGAAATACATGGGCATAGCTGCATCACTCAGAACAGACAATCAGATGTGTTTAACCAAAGAATGGCTTTTCACTTCATAAATAAGTTTTTCTGTTTCTGAGGCCATTCCTTCTGTCTTTTAAGTTAATTTATAATTTTACTTTTTTACTTCACTATAGAAATTTGTGGGTTTTTGCAGTGAGTATACTTTGTATCTCAGTCTTTTCCATTACTTTTTGCTGTATCACAAGTTTCTTATCTCAGCTTCTCTTTTATACAATACTGGTATAATGTATTATGCCATTTAAAGATCATTCAGTCTTTTTATGACTTTTAAACATATGATAAATCACTCTGGATGGCAGTTTTTCCCAGTTTAGAGCAGTGCTCTTTCTATCTTTGCCTAGTTTATTCATAACTATTACTGGGTGAAGAGCTGGTAGAATCTCAATCTGGTTCAAACTGAAATAGTACAAATGAATACTTAAAAATATAAACCCAGCACTGAAATTATTTTTAATCTATTTTTCTATTGAATAACTGAAGAAACACTTAGATCTTTCAAGGAATACACAGTCTTGACTATAATATTATTTCATTTCACTACAATTTTGGAGTAACGATTTTAAGACAATAAAGCTTGCAAAGCTCCCACTAGACGGCTTTGCAGTAAGGGTATTTTAAATATTTAGAGGGATAAGATTTAAACATATGTTGGATAAAACAGGCTTTTACTGGTGTGAGAAGGTGATCATTCTCACAAAGTGGAAAGAAAAAAAATGCAGGAAGTTTTTTCCTGTAAAACATTTAAAAACCAGTCTCAGAAAGAGGGATAGTCATTTCTGCAGTGATAAGAGGAAGAGTGAGCCATAAAATATTTGTGTAACTTTGCTGCACGTGAAGTTAATTGTACTTGTTTGCTTTATTGTTACCAAGTTTTATTGAAATGCCACCACAAAAATTCCATATTATATAAAAATATCCTTTACTTCCAACTCAGTAGAAGTTTAAAAAATGCATCACATGGTGAGAAACATTAAATGAAATAACACTTTTATAATCTTCAGCATTTTTAAAACACTTTCATCTGATAGAGGGAAAAGTATGTTTTATTTACCCTTTTCCTCCTATTTTGTGGCATATTTGTTTTAATATGAAAAAACAATAAGAAATGTGAGAAGGGTGAACTGGAGAGGATTAAGTTAAAAGTATTTAAGATCATCTTCTTGGTTTTGCCTCTTTTTTCACCTAGTTCAAATACCATGAAGAGATGCCTCTTTCCAGTGTACTTCAGCTTATACCTAAGTCTTTTCCCTTCTCTCTTGCACAAGAATCAAGCAGTGACACTGAAATTGCAATTACCGATCCAACCAGTGGGAGGTTCTTCCCCTTTCCCCTTCTGTTGCCTCTTCCCTGTTTGTCACCATAACTTTGATGAATGTCTGAGCTGGAGGAGGAGACAATGCGGTTAGGGAGGTTACTGGCTGGGCATGGTAATTGCCTCCTGTCCAGACATCAACACCCCCTTCCCTGTGAAGGCACCAGAGAAGAATCAAATACTGGAGAATCCAATTGTTCTAGATTTAGTCAAGAAGTCTAAAGGGTTAAGCAGACCCACTTGGGAGCCAAATGAGTGACCAAGATGTTACTGCTATTTTTAATGTGGCAGCAATAAGTCCCACTCATATTTATGACAAAACAGTGATATCTTCTCACAGAGGTTAAAATAGTTTCTGCCACAATGTCCACTGTATTAATGTGATAACAATCAGGAGGGAAACCGCTGGTGTGTCAGAGACAAGTCAGAAATACAAGCCCATCAACCACAAAAACCCTTTTGAGAAAACAGTGGAAGACGGTGGCATTTGCTGGAAGGAGAGTTTTTGAGAAAACAAAAAGTGATGCTGTGACACCAGTGTTGTGGTCATTCATAGATTTACTATAACCTGCAGGCTTATCAGACACTAGATATTTGCATGTACTATGGTTAATGTCTTCTCAAAGGCTCCAGTTAAGCTGTTGGGATGCACATCCTTATCCATAAGATGCATTTCAACTAGAGCCACAGCAGTCTACTTCTTTCTTGTGACAACAAAGGCCTTAAAATCTGCTTATAAATTAATGTTTTGATCTAAGGAGACTGTGTCTTCCTGGGAAGAGAAAGTACTAGCTAAACTGAGCCACCTGAAGAGGAGGTCAGCTTTTAGTGTAAGGGCAGGCTAGAGAAAGAGTACCTATTCACGTGGGAATGGTGATGCTGATCAGGGAGCAAGGCTTTCTTGTGTAAGTCATTAAATCCCATTCCCTCTCAAGTCTAGAGGGCATTAGGTTAAGAAAGTAATCAGAAATACTTGACCCACTGTGATTATTTGATGTATAGATACAGTAGGCAATTACTTGGGTGAGCCACAGAACTTTCACTGTCTTCTTGTCCTAAGCTCCCCAAAGCCATATCCCCTGTTATCAGATTTCTGTTTTCTGTAAATGTGCAGAAGAAGGGTAGGGCAGGGATAGTACATCAATCCTATTATAATCCTTGTTTAATACTGTATTTTAACCTATCTTTCTGATTTCAGAAAGTCCAGACCTATCAACAAAACCTTAGCATAGCAGGTTATCTTGGTTAACATGCTTTAGGTTACCTGGCCCTTTTAGAAACTGTAGTCAAAATGGTTTTAGTTTGAACACCAAACTCAGAAGTTTCTATATTCCATTTTAAACATTTATAGCATTTCAATCATTTCAAACATTATTATTAAAGTAATAAATGTTTTAGCAGCTTGAAATATCTCCAGATATAAAACACAGTGTTAGGTACATATATTACAAACAACAACAACAACAAAGGAGTTGACAAGTAGTGAGTTAAATAGAATTAATTTCCTTTCAGTTTCCCAGTGAAATCATAAACCAATCAGACTTTTGTTCTTGTGTTATATGATACTACCAACCCGAAGTCCCTAAGTGAAATTATTTCCTTGTAAATCTTTGCAGTCTATCCATTATGCTCAAAAAATATGATTTTTTTTAAGTGGGTAATATAAAGTAGAAAAAATATGTGCTATTTCTAATCTCCTGATATCTGCAGCAACCCCAGGGCTGATCTAAGCCTCACAGCTTCTAAATACTTGATTACTTTTAAAAGCTGATGCATATTAAGTATAACAGAATAAGAAAAACTAATCAGAAAGAAAAAGGAGAACAAATCAGAGAGATATAATAAAGATTCTCTTTCTCTAGGTAAACACTATTTTACCATTATTAAAACATACTTGTATTTATGAGTAATCACTAAATAAAAATATAATCATTTGGTTCACTGAATATTACAGTGTAGGTGTTCCTGTTTTCCTAATCAGAAACATCCATATTAAGTATAGTAAGAAACATCCTGATCTATTCAATCTGGCCAATGGACCTGCAGAGATTACTATAATTAGGTATTTCCTTTATGGATGTACTCAATGGCCAGTGAAATACATTCCTGTCCTTCTGACTTGGAATGGGAAAATTTTTATAACTGATATTTTGATTTAACTTTTTTATTTTATCAAATCAAAAAAAACATTGGGAAAGAAGATACAGAAGGAAGGAAGAATGAAAGTTAACTTTCAGTGTAGCTGAAAGTTGATTCAGCTACATTTTTTCCTTCAACAAACTTTGAAAAATTTTACTGTAAGTGACAATTATCTCTGCACATCCTGATGGTCAGCTGGACTCAGGGAACCACTAAGTCAGCATGTCAGAAGTTCTTTCTGGTTTAAGGTTGAAGTGTGACAGGGATGTAGCAGACTCCATTTCTTGTTCTCTGAAGAAGTTTTTGTGAGATTCCTCTCTCTCAACATAGTTAAGACTCCCCAGAATGAAACGTCTGTCATTCTTATATCCATGTATTACATCTGTGAGTTCTTTGATTTGATTGATACATGCAGCTCTACTTTCTAAATAAGAGGCTAGGGATTTTTAACTGGCAACGTAAGGTGGCTGACGCCCAAACAGAAAAGCTTCCTGATTGTAAACAACAAGTTTTGGTCTGTGTAATGATATATATACAGCACCTCATAAAAGAATTTAATATTCTTTGAAGACTTGATAAGAATTATAGGAAGATAAAGGTTCTCTTATCCTCTTAGATGCTTTATTAAATTCAAGAGAGATAATATTGTCTTCTTGATAACCTATGTTTAGATTTGTTCCAAAGCCTAATTTCCTAATAATTTGTGAGAACATAAAGAAAAGTCTGAACAAGAAGAATCATTTCCCTTCCTTCCATTGTCACCTCATTGTCATTATCTCACTTGGAGCTACACTTTAGTGATTTTCTTGTTGCTCTCTAGGGAGGTCAACATATAGGTGTCTTTTCCCACAGGGGAATACCATTTTAATTGTGCCTGAGAAAGAGATGGTCTTTCTGGAGATGTTATGTAGAGAAAGATCCACAGGGAAAATAAATCTTCAGCTATTGAGCTGGAATTGAGCTTTTTCTGAATTGATGGAAAGGTATTTCCTGAACAACTGACTCATGCACGCATATGAAATCCTTTTTTTCCCAGGCACTACAGAAAGTGGTTTTCTAAAAAGTTAGAGGACAAAGACAAAGACTTCTGGTTTGTATGCTTGACATCTTATTTAAATTTTTAAGGAGTTTTGCGTATTCCACTCAGGATTTTTGGTATTTCAGAATTTTGCGAGTTGATAATTGTGGTTCTCTCAGTAAGGATTTAAAGTTTCTGGTCACCAAAGCCTGAAGAAATGCTTCTGGATTTCTAATGCAGAATACAAAAAAATAAAAATTAATATTTCCAAGTTGTCTGTGGACCACTACACTTGTCTAGCTGTGATATCAAGTGGTAAGACAAAGATTAATTTGGCTTAGTGAAGCCAAAAAATTTTCAAATTACAAAAAACCTATCAAACATCACTGAAAACATTCTGCTTCATTGCTGAGGGAGGAACTTGGATGTTATTTTTAAACCCGAATAGAATGGAAAAACATTTACTAAGATTTTTTTTTTTTCCCAGGAGTCTGCCTTGTGAATTTCCATTTTTTTTTGATTGTCAAACTTCTCACTACTTCATAAATTATTTGCAAGGTGCCTGGAGGTGCAGTTAAAGAGGGCCAACTTGTGTTTCTACTAATGAATTGGTTTCCCTGTAGGGTACAGGAGACAGTACTTCAGTCTAATGAATGGAAAGAATTAAACTTCAAGAA
Source organism: Chamaea fasciata (assembly GCF_029207755.1). Classification (NCBI taxonomy): domain Eukaryota; kingdom Metazoa; phylum Chordata; class Aves; order Passeriformes; family Sylviidae; genus Chamaea; species Chamaea fasciata. Next base: position 21,428,744 of record NW_027094091.1, on the reverse strand, counting down.
TCTTTTTACTAAAAATAACACCACTTTTTACACAAGAAGAATAAGGAAGCTGGGGAAAGGTTCTGTACCTGTATTGCTCTACTTGCTTGAGTAAGCCCATCCTTGAAAATGAAACAAAATGTGAACACTTTTAGCCTGTAAATGTAGATGGGAGTAGGCACTGTTTGTTTTATATATGGAAGCATTGACAAGTCAGTGATATCTGTTGTTCTGAACCTGAGGTCCTCTGGCTGTTGATTTCATTTTAAGTTGTGCTGCTACTGTGGCTGCTGGTGGCTGAAAGGGGAGCTGCTGGGAAAAAAAAAAAGAAAAGAAAAGAAAAAATCTACAATAAAGTCATAGGGGAGGCTATGAAAAGCATTCTCAGAATTTTATGCAGGATTTCTTTCATATGGTGGGTTGTACTAATTAAGGATAAAATTTCCATGTCTGGATTTAAAGGTAAGACTAGCACCTAGTTTCATACTCCCCAATGAAAAGCAGTATCATTGATAAATGCCTGCTGCCATGACAGAGCATTCATAACAATTTCACATACACAGTATTCCACTGAGGATTCAGTAGCTTTGATATTTATGTCCCAACTGGCTCTTATTCAAGCTTTTTTCCCCCCCCAACGAGTGACTAACTACCCCGATTTGGCAATTCTGCTTCATGAATACTTTGAAGAAGTCAATCCCTTAAAATTCACATGTTTATCTAAGTTAGTTGATAGTTGTTTGTTTGAACAACATCCTTGGTATGACACCTGGCAAAAAACTGAATTCATACAGATACATATAACATTAAAAAAAACCCCAAACCAACAAACAAAAAACCCCAGTATCAGATTTTTGACTCATTTTTCCCCACCTCCTTCCGAGACATAAACACGTCAAAGAAATTTGGCCATGCCCAAACTACTATATTTTTTTTCTTTTTCCTCCCCTTGGATTCATCAGCAAATAAATCTTTGTTTCCTCTTCTTGTTTATCAGTTTTTCCTATACAACTTCATTTTCTGTTCTTCCATTTGTTAGAACATTTTCTGAGAAACAGCTTGATGCAGAACAGTGTTGCTACTAGGCAAAACTTTGATACTGGTGCAAAGAAAAATGACTACATTTATTAAAGAGGATTTATAGGCATAGGATACAGTTTAAAAAGTTGCTAAGCAAAGTGTGTGCACGACCATAGAAAATACTTTTTTTTAGAGGCAGAAATCTTGGGGAGTAGCTCCCCTGTTGGGAAGAAGACTCGAAGTCAGAAAGAGGTCTTCATGAAAATGGCTAGTAAAGAGTGCAGGGAAAGGAAAGCAGAAGGGAACAGTTGTCATGGGCATGCAGAATTCATTCCTCATTAGTTAGTTAATGAGACAGTTTATTCTGCATATGTAATGCCATTTTTTTTCTTATGTGCCAGAAAAACTCTGATTTGTTATAATAATTCCATGAAGCTAATATAAGAGTACGTGATAAGTCACTGCCATGTGTGATATCATTATCTATTCAGCAGGGAGTGATAGAAACCTACTGAATAAGAACTCCATGATTCTGAGTCAGTCTCAAGTTATCTCTTTATTCAAATTTGCAGATTACTCAAATTTCCACCCCTCTGTTGTGAACCAGGTGAACTACATGCAAGCTAAAAGGCTTCATGAATGTCTCTCATCTTCACAAAGAGAAAAGATCCAAACTAAGGGAAGAAGGACATGATGTTGCTTCATAATATTGCTTCAGAAAATCTCTGAAGTGTAATATTTATTTACAGGCTATTATAGTCAGATAGAATGCAGGTACCAGCTCTAATAAATTTATTTATTTTAAAATAGATATTATAATGTAAAAAATTCTAACTCAAATTTCCAAGGCCAGCAAGGCAAACACATTAAATAGATATCACTTCAGTATGGCCATGTGCTATTTCTTTCTCTTTTTGGTCATCTTCTCTTTGAGGAAGAGAAACAACAGAATGCAGGGCAGTTTAGAGGCAGAAATCCTAAAGCAGCTGAAAGGCACCAGGCAACAGCTATAGAAGAAGCTTCCAAAAGATAACAAACACTAGGAACACAGAAGAGTAGTTTAACAGGAAATATTAATAGAATGTTTTTTACTGACTTAAAATAATGAAGGATCTACAGATGTTTTATGAGCTCAATAAAACCCTGGATCATCACATATTCCAAAAATATTTACAGCTCATCTTCTTCAAGCAGTTTCCCACCCCATTCTCTTCTGCTTCCTTCCTTACACTACAGACATCCTGAGAATTTTGCCCCTAACCAGCAAGATTTGATTTCTCCAACAGCTGCTGCTCACACTGGATGTATCTCTAGTCTGTAATAGTGTATGGCGCAGAGATAACTGAGCTAGCCAAGATCTAAGTAAATGGTGTACAGCAATTTTTCAGCTCACCATAAGACATAATTTACCTTTCTAGGTTGATTTTAGACAGACTTAAATATCTTTCTTTTCACTTACAAGATTAGACTGAATTTAAACTGTGATGGCAACCTCTGCATGCATCTGGGTGGATTTGCCATTTTGACTATTTTAAGAATTTATGTAATACTCTGTTTCAGTGATACTTTCGGTGTGTGATCTATGGCAACAAGAAACAGCAAATCAATTTTGAGGATAACTTGTTTTCAGGCATCTGAGGAGAAGTGAGATTCCATTAACTCCATCAATCACCTCCTGAATCATTTTTCCCTTAGGAATGGTGAAATAACTTGGTGTCCTGATAGATTCTTAGGGCCAACACAGAAATAAACAGAAGGGAAAACGCAGAACAAAACATTTCTGTGTTCATGATTATTAGAGGGAAAAAAGACTCATTAGGTTTCTGATCCACATTTTTTTTCCTCACATTTCAGTTGAGATCTGAGGTCATTTTGGCAGACACCTTGTGTCAGTTAGAATTCATAATCCAGGATATTTTCAGCCTATTTTTCTCCTCCATTATTGTTCTCTGATACGGAAAAGCTATTAATAACCTCATTACAATCCACCTGATCACATGTAGCTGTCATTGCATGGAGAGAGGAGGGATGAACAAACAAGAATGGTTAGGATGTCTGGAAAAGACAGTCCATTCTTAATGAAAAGGCTGCTTCTGTTTCCACAATTATTTTTTTTTTTAAATTACTGCATAGGATTAGAAAAAGTGATACATAGCGATGCTCTCAACTTCAGCTGAGAACAAGAAGCAACAAAAGCGAGTGAAAGAAAAATAAAAGAAGCATTTCTCCATCATTTTATTTGTTCAGATAGTAATTTACATTGAAAGAGATTACTCAAGGAAGAATTAGAATCAATAGAAATAAATATTTCTAATAAAGAAAATTTATAGTAATTATCTCAAAGGACTGGAGGGATCATGCTGACAAGTTTTCTTCAACTGAATTTCATATTTTTCACTTCTGAATTTAATTTTCTCCTGCATGTCTTTCTTGCATTTTACAGGTCAACCACGATTAAATTTTTCAAAGGCAAATTTACAGTAATCGCAAACAATTTCTAACTCCAGTAATATAGATGTTATTGTCTTGCTGCACTGATACAGCACTCACAAAAGCTTATTTAACATACAGTGCAAAGTTTCATGCTATCACCTGATAAACAGGTGAACATCAGATTTTTTACTAGGACAACATTGACACTTTTGTTTTAATCAGAAAGTTGGAGAGGAATGGAAAGTTAAAATGTGGGAATGGTCAATGACCATTCAATTACAACAGAGCTTAAGCTTTTATGAATTATATAATTTTACTTATACTCCAAGCAAAACAAGTAATAATTGATAAATCAAGCTATGTGAAATTAACACCCTTCACTGGAGATTTGTGGAGAGACCAGTAAAAAACTGGTTAGCAAGATAGGATTTTTTTTTAATAATAATAACCAATTGCCTACTTTATAAAGTGTTTTTTTTGGGGGAGAGCCGGCTGATATACCTAGATAAAAAACATGTCTAGGACAAAATACTAATAAAAAAAGGGAAAACCCTATTGTACATGTATGGAGCTACTGAAATAGGAGACTGAAGCATTTTATTTGTCAGGATTATTGAAGAACTAAATTTTAATATGTCTATGAACCAGTAAATTGCAGATATTATAAAACAAGAGATACAAACTAAAGAAATTAACAGTAAACTACTGAGTTACTTTCTGTGACTGTAAAGACAAATGGACAAAAATATAAAAACATCTACCACTGAAATTACTCTGTGCCAATTTTGTGGTAAGCCATACTTCTTGACTTTCATGTCTTTATCTCTTATGCCTTCCTCTTCTTTTCTCTGATTATTTTTTTTTCCATAATAATATTTTTTTTTGTCTAGTTTCTGAGTTCTTTGTATGCAACCACAAAAGTATCCTTTTTTAGAATTCCTCCGGAAGCAGCCCTTCCTGCTCATAGTTAATAATACCTACAGGTCTTCCTTCTAAGCCATTTGACCTTGATATGCCTGCACCTTCTCTTTAACTCAGTTGAGAACAATGACCACCTCTGACATGTGTTACCAGTCACACAAATGGATTCAGCAAGAGGTGGAGCCTGGATTTTATCTGCTGTTTGTTGTTAAGGTTATCTGACCAGCTTCGTAGGGGTTGCTCTCTAAAAGGCTTACTCCAAAGGGGTGAAGATGTGTGAGGAAGACACGGTAAACAATATCTGCCTCTAACAGACCTTCTGGGGATCCTAACCAGAATGCTGATATGAAAGGCAAAATGTTGACACTCGGTGTGAAGCATGTGTGAGTGGTGAAAGAAAAGGTATTTTGCCAAGAGTGAATCAGAGAAAGGTTCTCTTGAGAGATCAAAAGAGCTCTCTCCTATCAGGAGAATCTACAGCATTCACATAGAGTGGGATGCAGATATGTACAGTACTGATGTTTGCAAAATTGGCACAACAGCTATCTACGCACATGCATATTTCCACAGAATTAATTTAATACGTCTAAGCCCTCACTGGGTCCTACCTGTGCATCAGCAGAACCGTGCAAAGCATGTCAGATGCTGACTTTGCCTGTGTATAATGGTTTATTAAATCTTTCATGATAGAGGGGAAGAATGAGATGGCATATATCATGACTTAATTAAGGCTTTGTCACAGTCACAGTTGCTATCCTCATTAGCAATCTAGGGAAACATGGTAACTGTTTAGAAAATGTAAAGCTGATTGGATGCCAACACTCATTGACTAATTACTGGGGGTTGCTGTCAAAGCAGAAAATTGTATTGAATAACACTTCATCCTTGCCTTTGACAAAAGTATGATGCAGAAGGTCTGCAGAGTGTTTAGACACCTAGATGCAGCAGTGATGACCATGAAAAAAGCAGCAAGGGCAAAATGGCATAAGCTGGCTATCATAATATTCCCTCTGCAGATTTACTATATGTTTTGTTCTTTCTCACAATAGAAGCTGACAGAGATATTTAGCTACTAGCTCACCAGCTGAAGGGGAAAAATAAAGACCCACCATTTAATGAGTCTGTCTTCAGTATCCCTCCAGTGTATGATTAGGACATTTTGATGTTCTTTTAACTAGGTGAAATTTTTGTTCTTCTTTGCAAAATTAGAGTTGAAATGAAATAAATGGAAGCAACAACAAATAGTTATTAGATTACATAAAGTAACATATTTAATCTAATAGTTATTAGATTAAATAAAGTAACAAAACATAGTCTTAAAGTAACAAAATATGCTCTTTTCTTATTTTATGGAGTTTAGAGGACATTTAAAATTAGACTGAAGATTTGGAATTTTTTCCCCTGAGGTAAATATTGGACAAGGTTGAAGCTCTGCAATATTGTTGGCTTGCGTTTTTTTTTTTACCAGTCCTGAAACATATGCACAAAACACAGTGAAATTCACTTGTAGATCCTGTATTTCCCACCATTTAATAGACTTGCTATGGTCATCTTAAAATGCAGTTAGAGTCAAATGTTTAATTTTATTTTTTCAGATGTTTATAAAAGTATGATGACACCCCTGTTCCCAGTTATTAGGAAGGCAGGATATGTAAGAGGAGGTAAGACATGAAAAAACCCTGGGTGTTTTCATGTGAATCAATTATGAAAGTGGTTTTGACTGCTGTATTATAAATAATTACTTAAATGAAATAGAGCTTTATAAGAGAGGAAAGAAGAGACTAGGCGAAACTAGATCAATAGAGAGGTGATGTCTGAGCATGGAGAAATTAGCTGTCTAATTGGAATAGCAAAATAATTCATTAAAAAAAGATTAAAACTGCTTTTCTAATTTTGCAAGTATGACCAATGGATTATGAGATATCACAATGTTATTACTGGAATAGAAGGATGAGAAGAAAGATTTACCTGGATTACAACAGAAACAGCCTGAATTATATAAAATGCAATAGTTCTACAGCACTTAAATATTTTTCCCAGGTATGTTTTTTAATACATACTTTCTTCTGTTTCAGCAGAAGTTGGTTAAAAATAAGGATGCTATCACAGGTGTTTAAGTGTATCTTACTTTAAACTCAGTTTATAAGGCTTGGGACAATGTCTAAAAAATTTCAGAGCTCTGCAAGCAATAACCAGATGAAATCACCTCTTGTTTAGTGGAATACTGTTGAATATTGGGCTGTATACTATTTTGTGCTGTTGAACTGTTGCTGTGACAGCGCCTCTTCACCCTAAAAGTAAAGAATTTTTTCCTAGCATCTCATCTAAACCTACTCTTTCAGATTAAAACCATTCCCCCTAGTCCTGTCATTACATGCCCTTGTAAATAGTGACAGTCCTCTCTATCAGCTGTGCAGAAGAGCTTTCTTTCAGACAATCATAGTGAGCAGCTCATTTTCCTGATCCCTTGTGATGACAGTGTTCACAACATGGCTTTGTGTAAAAGATTACTTATTTTCATCACTTGTAATTGGTATCTTGTAAAATTTGCTTCCTATATTTATTAGAGGGAAAAAAGTAAACAGGATTATATGTTCAAATTCCTCACAATATTTGTTATTTATTATTAGGAACTTATTAGTTCCTAATAACCGAAACTTAAAAAGTGCCATTTTTGTTTCTGATCTGTGTTCTAGAGCTTCTGGTATTCCATGCTTGTCCCCCCAAATTACATATTTTGTGGTTTATTATTATTATTTTTTTTATTTGGTGGCTATCAATACACAGATAAATGTGTATTTAACAAAGATAAACAAAAAACTTGAGAACATAATATTTTTCATGTTTAGCTTAATATTTTTGTATTTAATTTCCAATTATTTGTCTTTATTTAGACAGCTAATGTATTTTTTTTAACTTTTTGGCAACAGTCTCTGTAGGGATTTTTTTGTCCTGAATGGCATAACTTCAGAAAGACATGTTTTGAAGGGAAAAATCTTCCAAGACTGCTTTGTAGTGCTGGTGTCTACATTAAATCCGTCACCTCACTCTTCAGTTATCTATTCTTATAATCACTGGTTGTAATTTCTCATTGTGAAGACTAAAAATTATTATATATTACTTTAAAATTTTGCCATGTCACTTTTCTCTGTCTTTAGTGTTTCCCTAATATTAGATCTTTCTTAAAGGTTGAAAACTATCTCTTCTCTTCCTCTTCACTTTGAGGTGCATCATTAACCCAATTGGTAAATAAGAGTAAGTGGCTCTGCTTTGAATTTAAGATAATTTTAAGGAATCTAATCCTTCTTGTTTTATTGACAAGAATTACAAAAAATGTTGGAATTGCCTTTAAAAAAATTCTTCTGTCTAATTATGCAGTTTCTATTTAGGAAGCATTCAGTAATACAGTTATTGGATCCATGAACTCAGTAATAACTGAAGGCTCAGTACTGGGTCCTGTTTAATATCTTTATCAATGATCTGGACAAGGGGATTTGGTGCATCCTCACAGATGACACTGACATGGTTGGGAGTGTTGATCTTCTGGAGGACATGCAGGCTCTGCAGAAGGACCTGGACAGGACAGACAAAGGCCAGTGCTATGGGGTTCAATAAGGCCCAATTCTGCAGTTGGGTCACAACAAGCCCAGACAGTGCTACAGACTGGGGCAGAGTCGCTGGAAAGCTGCCCAGCAGAAAAGAACCTGGGAGTGCTGGCTGGGAACTGCTGAACATGAGCCAGGGTGTGGCCAGGTGGCCAAGAAGGCCAATGGCATCCTGGCCTGTGTCTGCAACAGTGCAGCCAGCAGGACCAGGGCAGTGATTGTCCCTCTGTACCCGGCACTGGTGAGGCCACACCTCAAATCTGGTGTTCAGTTTTGGCCCCTCACTAAAAGAAAGATATTGAGACAGGTTTTCTCAGCACAAATGCTTAGAAATGTTTTGGAGGTGTATACTTTAGCATTAACATTCAAGATGCTAATACACAGCAGAGTACAGAATATGGTACGCTGCCTCTGAGAACAAGTCCAAAGAATGCCAAAGGGGAGGCTAAATTCAGTGTTAAATGGAAGTGTTTCTATCATAAGTTTTGACAACTCTCACAAAACTAGTCTTCCACAGACATTAGCACACAGTAGTGGGAAATTGCAAAATAGGAAGACCATTTTTAGCATGATTCACATGGCAGTAATAGCAAAGATATAGATTAACTTTAATGATGCTTTTAAAAATATTACAAAGCACTTATATAGTTTTTTACATGTGCATTAGGGAATTAGATTTATTTGGTCTGACAAGTAGATGGTGCCAAATATAGCAAATAGTAGGTGTATAATATGTACAAAAATGACGACTTTTCCCTTTGGAATCCATTTTCCAAATATCTTGGAAACTAGTAAACAACAAAAACAAATCCCCTTAGATCAAATTTAGGTACTAACATGTGTACTATTTGAAGGCAGCTTGAAAGCTTTAAATTTTTATGGAAGCTGAGATGAAACCAGTGAAAGAATAATCATGCAGTTCTCCATTTTACTTGCTTCTAAGACCATTAGTTAAACCATCCTATGTTTCCAAGGTTAACATTGATTAACTGATTAAATGCACTGCAAGAAGCAGCTACAGTTGAACCAGCTGATTATCTTAAAAAGTGCATAAAGAATCTCAACAACTCTTAAAAAGAACAGTTGATTTCATAACTTCTGCCTGCACTAGAAGATCCTTTTTTAAATCCTGAAATCTTCAGAAGTTTGATGGGTCTGGCAGTGATGATGTAGTGGAGGGGAAAAGTACATGCAACTTCCCTTTTTCTTTATCTTTGTGAGCAATGTGAAGGCAAATCTGAAACAGAAATACTTAGGTAAATGCATCAGCTCAACTGCAAATATTTGTCAGTTCTACTTCACTGTGGCTCCAAATGACATCCAGACCTTGCTGTTCTCAGTGTAAATACACAAGAGGTGATGTAAGAAACAGCCCTGTCCCCAGATAATTGACATTTTTCAGATAGGTTTGCAAACAAACACTGGTTTTAGTGTTCTAACAGCAAGATGCTCTACAGAACCAGAGGTTCCATTGGTGTACTGGCTTCATGCTATGCCTGCTGGAATAATCCTCACTGAGATCCCATTTATGGACTCCTCTGCATTTTTTCCTAAGAAAAAGATGAGAGAAAACACTCCCCAGAAAAAAAGCTGCCCTGTATTCTGTAACAGCAATAACAACCCATGTTGATCCTAGGATGGAGCACCACTGGTATAAGGAAAACGTGAGAGACTTAGGGCTGTAGCCTGGAGAAGACTCTGAGAAGACCCTACTGTGGCCTTTCAGAGCTTGAAGAGGGTCTATAAGAAAGATGGGAACAGGCTTTTTTTCAGGGCCTGTTGTGATAAGACAAGGGGTGATGGTTTTAATCTAAAAAAATTCAATTTAGGTTGTGGGGGTTTTTGAGGTTTTGGTTTTTTTGGTTGTTGTTGTTGTTGTTATTGCTGTTGTTGTTGTTGTTTTGGGGTCTTTTTTTTTGGGGGGGGGGGGAGGGTGTTGGTGTTGTTTGTTTTTTTTACAATTAGCGTGGTAAGAGAACAGGTTGTCCAGAGAGGTTGTGGATGCCCTTTCCAGATCCACTGGAAGCATTCAAGGTCAGGTTGAATGAAGGTTTAACAAACCCGATCTAATTGAAGGTGTCCCTACTTATCACAGAGGGTTTGCACTAGATAACCTTTAAAAGGCCCTTTCAACTCAAACTAGTTTGTTATTCTAGGACCCAAAACTAGGACCCAAAAATTGGTTATAGAAGATTTTGGGTTTTTTTAAGTGTCTCATCAAACAGATTTTTTTTCATCCAAAGATGAATCCTTCCTTGATTTGTTCATATTTGTCATGAATATATTTTTCTATTTCCAGAGAGGAGACACAATGGAGCATCTATTATTTTACAATACCACCTGCTAAAATAATCATTCAAAGTTTTATTTGTGTAATATATTTAGAGGTAAAAAAAGGGAATGGTTCATCACTAAGATTATACTAGTCATCCTACAACCAGGAGCATAGCTCATTAGGTGTATAAAGATTAAGCACTTAGTAAAAGGTCCAGTATCATTCCTTAATTTTTGCAGATGATAATGCATATTAAAAAAAAAATCTTTTTACATAAACAAGACAAAATCACATGTCACCTTACTAATTTTTTTTATAGGTCTACAGTCTGAAGAATACCTTTAAGGGAATTCGAGCTATATATAGTCTGCAGATAAGATTTAATTTTCAGTTGCTTTTAGCATATTTCTCTTCACAAGAACTAAAGCAACTTTTATAATAATTATGAAATAAAATATACATCAAGTAATATTTATGTACTTAATTTAAAAGATTTTTCAAAGCCAACACAGTTTAAAACTTGCTTCCTAGTAAATTATGTCATCATGTGTTCATACTAGTAATTTTTATAAGGCAGATAGTTTGTAAACTTACACTTCAGTATTCATGATAGAATTGTAAAAGACAAGATGAAACATGATTTGAGCCCTGCTGACCAGAAAAAAAACCATACTGGGAATGGATTATTTCCAAGGTACACAACACAATTTAAAATCTATGGGACAAGAGCAAGGTTGACTTATTCCTTTACAGTGGTAGCACTTACTTCAGAAAAGTGAACATAAAATGTGATTTGTTAAATCTGCACTGTTAGGATAGCATACCTGCTGTCACCAATTTGTAACCTGCTGTCACCAATTTGTTATCTATTTCTCCTGTGTTTAGGATCCCTTGCCAGCACATGAAAAATTTCCTTTTTTTTTCTTTTTTTCAAAGGAAATATATTCAATGCAATAGAAGTTTTTATCCTTCAACTCAAGCATTGGATAAATTTGAAGCAAAAATCCTCAAAAGCCAAATTAGCAAAATAGTGTTTGCTTCCGTTCTCAGCTTCATCTCATTCCATTACTCTTTCTTTTTTTTGCACTTTGCCATTATCTTGTGTCTTGCAGGTTGTTTTAAAAGCGGTATCTCCTCTGAGAACTATGCCAGGGAGTTCCTTATAGTATATGAAAAAAATTCTAATCAGCAGCTGAAAATATCTTTACTTCATGCTGTTATTTCAGTCTCATGATGTGCTACTTAAGCATTACCAAAAAAAAATAAAACCCCCCTCAAAAAAAAAAACCACAAAAACAAACACCCCAAAACAACAACAACAACAACAACAACAAAATTAGGTACTCACACTGATGGATCAGAGTGGGGTTACAGTCAAAATTAATTCCTAATACATTATCTTGAAATAAATTTCTTTAAATTCTTTAACTACTTCAGTACTCGAAAGGAAGAGCCTTAAATGGGAAATGGTTACAACAGCAAATACAATCTTCATGTTATACACTGGGTGAAAAAAAGGAAAAGGTTTGTGCCGGAGAGGAGGTCAAGCAGTACTGAAAGAGGTTAGATGTGCTTACCCTGCCCTTATCCAGCAGAAAGAGTGGCTCATGCCACCTATCAGTGTTGCGGGAATGCAATAAAAATTTTTTCCCAATTACAAAGTTGCATATGCCCTTGTTACTTACATTTTTCTGAACAATGCATTTTTCACATTTTAATGGTCTTTTTATTTAAAATACTGTCTTTTTTTTTTCTGCTTTTGTTTGGGTTTAGCTTTTTTTGGTGGCTGCTTGTTTGTTTGTTTGTTTTTGTTGGTTTCCTTATTTTGGTTGTTTCCCCAAAATACGGTACAAATTACAAAATAAAAAGCTGGGTAATAGTAAAAAGCAGATGTAACTATATTTTTTTAAAAAATTGTAACTTTGAGAAAAGGCCATAAATGAACTTATTATTAAAAAAAAAAAAACAAAACCCAAAAACCCCGATAAATTGATTACCTTTATTAATTTTGCTTTGAATGTACTTTTCCTAGCTCATATTCCTGCTCAGGGAAATACAATTCATTAGGAAAAGGTAAGAGCTCAAAGAAGAAATAAAACCCTCCTCTTGAATTTGAAAATAGATAGGAATTAAATCCACAAATCTCCCCTTAGGGTATGACAGGTAGCATAGAGATTTCATATGTACAGTTTATGGCATAAGGAATTTCATTAGATGATGCAGTTGCTTCAGTGGGAAACCTGCCCCCACAAACAAGCTGGTAAAATCAGGACAAGCTGCTAAAAATGCTTCTTTCCAATATGTTGTAGCAATGATGCATCACATCAGCCACCCTGGGAAAGATTTTTGCCTTTGTACAAAGAACTTTGTTACAGCCAGATTATAAAAATAAAAATGCCTCTGTTGTCTATGTGCCCAATCTACCTGCTAAAAGTTTATTTCACTGATGTCACAGATTACCTTCTTGTCCTAATGGATAATTCCTTTATTTGCCTGGGGAGAACAGAGGGAAGTGTAAGGGAAGGATGTCCTGGTAATTTCCCAATCCAAGACATATAATAAGGAAGACATCCTTAATTGGTATGCTAATTATTTTTATTGTGGAAAACATTTGTCGGATGCCTGTGGTGGCAGAATAGAAGAAAGGACCTCCAAAGCTGACATGCAGCAAGAAAGAAATATGAAGTGGAACAGAAACTGGCAATAGCAGCTGAAGATATGAAGCACCCCAAACCTATAGAACATGAAATAAAGGACAAGATTTATGTATTTCTTTCCTCCATTATATGGCCTATTGTTGATATTGTCATACATCATAGGCCTTAAACTCAGACTACAGGAGAATATCAGCAGCAGGTTATAAAAAGCATTTCATACTTTACTCACCTTGTACTCACTTCATGCTTTACTATTGGTTATATGATTACATCAGCATGTCTGTCACCATTCCATACATTCAAAAAGCTATTTTTGCCTTAAAACTGATGAAGACAGATTAGATTCTCTCGTAACTGAATCAGTTCTCTGTGGGTTAAATGGGCAATGGGACATGACTCCCTCTCGCACATACTTACAGTCAGTTATACTAGCACAATGCTACAAAATTTATATACTTATTTTAAGTTAAAGACGGCTGTAATTTTGACAGAACAGTTAATTAAATATGTATTTTCATTCTCTGAATAGCAAATAGTGATACGATCTTTCCATAATGCACAATGATATTAACTGAAAGTTTTTTAATACTTTTGGCATAAAGCTGTCCGTGGTCTTGGTATATATTCACCACAAAATGTACAATGGTTTATTTCTCAGCAAGAACTTAGGATGATCTGAAATGCTGTGTTCTACCTTCAGGTTATAGAAAAAAATTCTAAAGTTGTCAGTAGGAACATAAATATACAGATCAATAGTCCTAAAAACTATGTGATACAATGAGTGAGATGGTAGTTTTTCAGTAAAGGAAGATAAGGGATGTCACAGTCATCTCACAAGCTAAGTACTCCCCAAATAGCCACTTACTACAATTCCCCAAGCACTCACTGGTATTGGGGCGAGCAGTACCAGCTTTCAAAGCAAGTATTTTACCCAAATTGTAGGTCCTGAAGGACTTACTGCTACTATTAAGCCTTTTGTTTTGCAAATTCCCATGGTATTATGGGGACATGATATGTTCTCACAGATGGGAGTCAGAACTGGGTCTGATTTTTCACAGGGGTTACTGATTTATGTATATTACCCTGAAACTGACCTCAAAAACTAGTGAACCGGCATGGGTAGATAAGTGGCCCCGCAAGCTGAAAAATTGCATGCCTTACAAAACCTGGTTAACGAACAACTGCAAGCGGGATGTATTGACCCCTCCACAAGCCCATGGAACTCTCCTGTATTTCTCATTCAGGAAAGAAGTGGTACGTGGCATTTGCTTCATGATATCAGAAAAACAAATGCAGTCATGGAAGGCATGGGGGCCCTGCAGGCAGGCCCCTCATCACCTACCTTGATTCCTTGAAATTGGCCCTTGACAATCATTGATTTGAAAGATTGTTTTTTTCACAATTCCTCTGCACCCAGAGGACACACCGAAATTTGCCTTTTCAGTGCCCAGTTTAAATATGCAAGAACCTTTGCAAAGATTCCACTTGGTAGTTTTACCACTCAAGCAGTTTTACCACTCATATATGCTGCATATGCTAATTTCTGAAGGAAAATATACCACATAGGTAAATGGAAATGTACTTAATTAACATGAAAATTGTACAGCTCATCTTTATTTTTTTGTACGTGCATGTGTACATAATAAAAGCACCTTTTGCTTCAGTTGGGGTTATTTTGGTTAGAAAACAGAATCTTCAACACAACACCTTTTTTATTTTTAAATATAATTTTCCACTGGAGAAGACAGAAATATTTGCATACTTATTCAATTTAGTTTACTCACAAAATTCATAACTGTGATGCTGCATCTCATTGCAAGTTTATTTCTACAAGCAGATGAGGTCATTAGGTAGAAAATTCTGTGCAAAGTTATAATATGTATTGGCTACATTTAGTATAAACTATAATAGTAGTTGGTAGAGATTTTGAGCCTTAGGCTATAAAATTCAACAAATGCAATCATTCTTCTGGTAACACTAACATTAAGACAGTTTTGGAAAGCTGAGTAACTGGGCACACTGGTCAACTCTTAAAATTCAGTATATTTTGACAGTCACCACATAATTGAATCTGAAATGTTTCATTTATTCTTTATTCTGCATGGATGAAATGTCAAATCAGAATGACTTAACTGTGCATAAATTCTGACATTTTAGGAAGAATGAATATGGAAAAATCTCATTAAACTATAAGGCATTTTTCAAGTTTAGTAGTAGCCTCTTCCAGGTTTGACTACAGACCTTCTGTGGATGGAGTAATGACACAGCAGCAGATCAGTTGGTGGTAAAGGTGAGGAGACAGGGCATCACAATAAATTCACCAGAAATATTCCCCAAAAGGAAGAGTTTAATTACCAGGTTGTTCTCTCAGAAGAACTTACCTCCTTTTCACACACTCAGCCACAGATGCAGAAGGTTACAAGTTGATAGAGAAATTTGACAAGATTCCCCTTACTGCTACCATGGCATTTGCAGTCAGTTGTTTAAAATGTGAATGTCTGGACATGAAGATGCACACCTGCTAGGATGTGTACAAGAGCACACTCTGTGAAGGGCTCATAGGCAGAACTTCTTACCCACCAGTTCTTTACTGGTGGCTTCAATTCCCACACTTGGACCATGTATGGGTGTCAGATGAGGGAATTGCTAGGACAAAAGAGTTGCAAAAAGAGATAAAGAGCAGAGCTGGGAAAAATACATATTCCTATCTGCTCCTTCGCACTTGACAGAAAACTTGTGCTAAACAGAACTGCATGAGATGAAAAGAGAGCAGACAAAAGAAAAATAACTCTGGACACAGCAGAGAGATTGTTGTCAGGAATGTGTCTATTCTCGAATGAGAACTGAAATGTGACCATGAAAGGGGCATATGTCACTGCAATAAGGCAAACATACCTGCACATTTCCAAACATATGACCGAATAACTGGTAAACAGCTAAATACTTAAAAAGAATCAAATGGCTAACTAAAGAATCAAAGGTGGAGAGTAAAAAAATAAACATGTCCTTTTTACAAAGGGGTTTCAATCATAATACCATTCACAAGGCTGTGAGGTCTCTGAAATACAGCAGTGTGAGCTAGATCTGAGCCTGCCTGGGCACTGTCAGGAGAAACCTGTGCTTTGGCACAGTATCCAGCAGGTAAACAAAGGGAAGGCACCAGCACTGTATGAACTGGCTGTAACCCTTGGCAGCTGGTTGTACAGAGATGGGCCCAGCAGCACCAATGCTCCCCTGCCCCAGACACTGCTTGCTGTGATTCAGTGCACTTACTGCAGTCATCCCTGTATCTCAGAATGCATTAGCTGGAAGAATAGAGGATTTGACTTTATGACTAAGATATTTACAGTCCTGTCAAAACCCTGACTTTCTTTTGTACTATTAGGAAGAAGTACATATCCTATGGGAGGGTAGAGTGCTCAATATGAAAATGGTTAACTCAATAGAAAGATGCAGCAATGAAAAATGGGCAGTGAAGAGGAATTATACTGGTGAATCATAGTTTTTTGTGGTCAAAACTGATAGCTGTCAGATTGGTCAGTGACGATGACAATGGCCACAGGTCTGTGTAAAGGAGTCCCACAGCTTGCATCACTCTCAGTATCTCAGTGACTTGACAGGTATGTGGTCTTTGATACATCCCCACATATGACTCTGGAGGTAGTTGAACAACTTATTTGAAATATCAGTCTTCGGTGAACAGTGGGAATTATTCCAGCAGCCTAGAGAAAGAGAAGTTTTCATTTAAGTTATTCAGGTTCCTGACATAGCACATCAAAGTGACACTAATAAAAATATTTTTAACTTTCAATATATTTTAAATATTTCATTTCACTCATATTCCTATACATAAATGAAAAATTAAAAATATTTTAATTATTCTACTTGAGCAAGTCAGCATATATTGCACCTTTCTTTCTTTAAAATATCATATTCCCATGGATCACTTTTCTATCTAATTTTTCTCAGCTTAGTAATAAAACAACGACTTGCATAGTTGTGAAAAATGGTGCTGGGGCTGCAATTCCACTATGGGCTTTTCAGCTGACCTGCCCCACCTGGGGTCCCCATCTGCACCCCTGGACACCCAGTCCCCTCTGGAGCTCTGCTCCCAGGCGCTCTAGTCCTTTACCCAGTCTTCAGTCCTTTTCTGCCCCTGTCCTGTCCCCAGACCTCTGGTGTAGTCCTGTCTCCTACTGGACTGGAGTCCCTAGAAGGATCCAGAGCCCAACTCTATCCTGGCCTGGGAGAGTCTGGGCCTGTCAGCAGATCTTGCTGATGGCACCGTGCTCTGCCCACTCTGCTCACCCCCATACTGAGGAGCTGTGTGCTGACCCACAGGAGCACTCCCTCTGCTGCCCCGACTTCACCTCCAGGCTTGTGTTCCCTCATGGAACAGCCCTATGCCTGCTGCCTCTTGGCAAGATTTTAGGCATGACAAAAAGAGTAGTCTGCTGCTCTGCGGTGCTGTGCTGTTTAATTGATCTCATTTCAGTGCAAGTTGACTAGGGGTTACTTTAAGTATTAGAAAAGACTAAATAAAATACCTATTATACTTCCACCTTTCACTTATAAGTACTTGGAATTAAACACAGTAGTGGCTTAGGGAATTCCTTGGATTTTGTGAGTCATCATCTTTTTTAGAGATGGAATTAGTTTTGAATGAGGTGTACCAAATATAAATTTATACAAAATGCAGAAGTCCAAGAAAGTTTTTGAATTATGAAGGTTAAAGAAAATATGCTGATCTGTGCAATAGAACCGTAATAAACTTACTGCAAGGCAAGTAAAATCTTCTTGGGAGTATCTTCAGGAGTCACAGCATATTGTCTGAGTTTATGTTGTGCCATTTTATTATATGTCAGGAATTCTTGATGCAAAACTGTGGTGTAAGGAAAGACATGAGACTTGAGAGATTCCTTTAAAAAAAGAACACATAAAATAAAAATAGAAGTGGAGATATTGCTCGAGAAAGCAGGGGCCATCAGAATTCTTAGGGATTCTGGAAAAACTGCATCCCACATGGTGCTTCCAATGCAGGGTTAGTGCCCACTGAAGTGAATTCAGCAGAGGACCCCAAGCTGACCAGGGACTGGAGAAGCTGTCCTACCAGTAGTGGCTGAAGCAGCTGGGCTTGTCCAGCCTGGAAGAGAGTTTCAGGGAGATCTAAAAAGAGCCTTTCAGCATCTACATGTAGTGATCAAGAAAACAGAAAGAGATATTATGAAGAAAATTAACTCCAGGCAAAGCCAGCACAGTACTTCTTGCAGAAGTTTCCTTTCCTTAAGTGCTGTGAAAGCCGGAGAAGTCTTCTAGTGACAAATACAATAGGGAATAGGGAAAGCTGAAAGTCAAAGGCAAAAATTGTAAAGAGAGATACTCAGGTCAGCTGCAAGGAAAATGTGGTCCTTCCTGAGGACAGCCAAGCTGCCAAACAGACTGCCCGGAGAGGCTGGCAGTTTTTGAGATTGCCCTGAGCAATCTGGTCAGACCTCAGAGCTGGACATGCTGTGAGCAGGAGATTGGCCTGGGGACCTCCTGGGGTCCCATCCAACCTGGACACTGCTTTGAGCACTTCTCATTTAATGCAGTAATAATGATAGAGCTGGAAACAATATGATTCATAATATATGGACAACAGAAAAATAATTATATGGCTCATACAAATCAATAAAGTGGATGAAAGCATCAGAAAAATGTTTCATTTCAAACAGAACGCACCAATGTTGCTTTGAGCCTATTAGTCTAAAACAGGGACAGAGAATGGGCAGGAAGAAGATCAAATAAAAAACCAAGGAAATACACACTCAAAATCACAGGTGGATGAAAAAAAAAATCTATCTTGGTTTTTCTGCTGAAGAAAAAGAAAATAATTTTAAAAAAGTTAAAAATAGAAAATTTGAAGTCTAAGGAGAGTACTTTTCAAGACATAAAATATGTCTTTGAATTTTCAAAAGTCGTATCTTAAAGTGAAGTGTCTGCAGTGTCATTTTAGATTTAAAGAACAAGAGAAAAAATTTTTTTTGCAGAATCACGAAGGTTTGCACATACTTAATAAACAGAGTGTGTCAATCTAACACTTGAAATTTCTAAGAAAATGTTTCCTGAGAGTTATGCCAGGGACAGCAAACAAACAATATTACTCTTCCTATAAACATCTGATACATCTTTAATATACTTACAGATGTGGTAGCCTCTAAAACAAGGTTTGGGTACTAAAAAATTTGGCAGCAGTTTGTTCATTCACAACTTCTAAAAGGTTGAAAGTTTTTCTTTTCCTCAGTGCCCCCAAAAAGCACTAACGCGCTGCTCGGGGTGACTTTCTAAAGCTTATAATTGGCCGATTCCCAGGAGCTGATTAGCAATCATAGAATCCACGCAGAGGGAGTTCAGGGAGACAAGTCCATGTCTCAAAAGCACATGTTCAAGAAACCCAGTTCCCTTTTTAAAATAACAAACCGGCAATTAAAACCATGTGAGCAGTTTGACGCCGCTCTCTGGGAAAGGCCTCGGGCTCCGCGCACCCCCGGCGCGGCGGCAGCGGCCGCGCTGTCCCCGGGCGGCGCGGGCGACAGGGGGCGCTGCAGCCCCGCGCATGAGGCGCGGCCCACGCAGAGCCCGCCGCCAGGCCAGCGCCCGCACGGACACGCTGACACGGACACACAGAGCCCTCCCCACACAGACACACACACACGGACAGACGGATACACAGACGCGGACACACGGATACACAGACGTGGACACGCAGACACACAGACGTGGACACACAGAGCCCTCTCCCACAGAGACACACAGACGAACACACAGACGCACACAGAGCCCTCTCCCACACAGACACACAGACACGGACACACAGACACGCACAGAGCCCGCTGACTCTCCACACCGTCAGCAATGGCGAGGGGGTGGGGGGGGGGTTGGGGGGGCGAGGGGCAAGAAAAAGCACTTTGAAATCTTTCTCTTCGCAGAATCAGCCCTCGAGCTTATTGCAGCTTTCTTGTCCTCCCAGCGCTCATGCCTGATGCAATTTAAGAGCTAGAATTAAATTCAAGGCTTTTACTGTAGCTACGGCCATTAAATGGTACAAGCTTTTCTGGAACCGCGGGACAAAGACAAAAATTGACTTTGTCTCTTGATTTATTTATATCTTGATTTAAAAAAGTAATGTAATTTCATTTTGGTGATGGAGTGCCTTCTTTTCTGATGAGAGCACAAAGTAATATCTTTTTAAACAGTGCCATTTAAGTGAGTGTATCATTTGGGTTTCTTTCTATCTTAAGACTTAAAGCAAATCCTGTGCAGAAGCTGAATTAGAATGATTGACAAAGAAGCTCCTATACTACAACCCTTAAAACAAAACAAAACAAACAAACAAAAAACACACACAACCCCCCCCCCCCCCCCAACCTTTTAGTAAGTACAGTGCCTCCCGAAGTGGCATTGCACTTGCAAACCACTTGCACCGCTGAAAATAAATTGCTATTCCAGATATTCTGTTTCTTCAAACAACAGTGTATTTATTCAGTTTACAAATAGTGTAACAAATTTCCTGGTGACCATAAAAAAATAGGAGATTTTAAGGATACAGAATTTGTGGCTATATTTTTTTTCTCCCCATTTTTTCTTCATGCCAGGTATCTGCATTTTCTTCCAAGCTTGCCTCACTGATGTAAGATGCAACATAAGAAGCAGACATACAGTGTGGCATATTCCAATCTGAATTTAATATGATTCAGATTTTCATGGTTTGTTCAAACACACTGTGTTGCAAGGAACGAACATTAAACACCATGGCTCTCAAGCAGCTCTGAACAAATTTCTTTATTCAGGTCAGTGAAATAAATTAGGCTCAGAATGTATGAGATTGCTGATACGTAACAATACAGATTGAAATAAAAATAAAGATTTCATCCAACCTGCATTCCCTTTACTTATCTTCCGCTACCCAAATGCAGTGGCAGTACATCTGCTTGTGGATTATCTGATTTAATTTTGCGGCTTCACTGCCTACCGAGGGCTAATTATCCATTTGAAACTCTGTACCCCACTGAGGTGGTGCCAAGAAAGCAGAAATCTATGACACTGGTTCCATAGCCATACCATGTTGCCCTGCACAAATCAAGAAGTCAGTCTTAGAGCACCTGCTGGTATTCACTCACACTCAGAGCAGAGAACACAAATGCTTCCGGGATGCTAGGTAGTGACAAATGGAGGTGAGTGCTGTCTCTGATCCCAGAGTAATTACAATGCTCTGACTTTTTTGATTTAACATCAGAACTGAAAACTGATTGATTAATGTACATATTCCCTTAGCATTTAAATAGCTGTTTCCTGTGTGCTAGCACTAGTAATAAGTGTTAGGGATTCAATGTAGTCTTTCAGAAAGAAGATGTGACTACCATCCTTGACTTACAGTAGTTATGAGAAATTAATCAAGCTTATTTGATGGACTACTTAGATAAAAAAATACAAGCTTCACCTTCTGTGTTTAACTAAACATTCATGGGCTAATGAATACATATTCCTTCATTTATATGAAGCTTTGAATGTAGACCTGTATGCCAGGGAAAACCAAGTGCCTAAGAGAGGAAACATGATATACAGTAAGGTAAAGGAGAATGGCACTGAGAGTTGTAAAATCACAGAAATTAGACCCAGAAAGGATGTTGAGTTTTATTTATTCTTTTCCACCTGATAAATGTTTACATCTAAGAAAGGAAATTTGCTCTGGGCGCCAAATTGAAAGATTTTTGGTGGAATGATCGAAGAAACTGTTGTTTGCTTTCTGCAGTGTTCAGAAAATTGCTCATTCTTTGAAAGTAAACAGATGACATCAAAGACATCTGACTCCATCACCACCTTCCTCCTCACAGAATCAATACACAGTGCCCTGAGCTTTGACCAAGTACTCTGGTCAAAGACTGTAAATTTACTCTGTGAAACTTCATCTTTACCTTGATTCCACCAGATGACAATTCCACCAGATGACTATTTTTCTGCCAGACAAGGGCGACTAGTCATCTTCACATCTCAGGAGAGATGTCATAGATGCCAGTCATGGATGAATAAAAACTACAGGGTAGTGATAATTCCTGGCATTAACTAGATTCTGGCTTTGTAACAAGATCCTTCAGCTCTATCTGTCTTACACCATCAACAACTTAGCACTGAACTGTACTTTGTAATTTGATATGCAAAAGTTTTTCCTTGATGCTACTGCTTTTAGTGTAGGTTACTTCTATATGTGCAAAGAGTGTGCCTACACTAGCAATTTCAGTGGAAAGTGTTTGCGTGCCTCTTCATATTGTAATGATGAATTCTGGAAATATGTGAAGCTACTATTCCACATGTGCTAAAAACAGATGGGAAAACTTCTGTCATGATTTTAATAAAAAATAGGGGGGTTAATTCTGCCTTGTCTGAAAAAAAAGAAAAAAATGCTCTTTGTTAAATCATACCTTTTGTTGATTCCATAAAATTGCTTTAAAATTAATTATTAATTTGATGACAATCTCCTGTTTCTGTGTACATTTTTTCCAACAAAGCAGCCACTTGTACCAGTAATGTGCTAACCTGGTGCAGGTGGCTCAGCTTTTCATCTCTGTGTTGCTTGTACAACTTCTTTCTCCTGACATTAGCTGCAGTTTGCAAAATACTGGTATTCCTTCATTAACTCTCCACCTCATTTGAATATGACAGTTCCACAAGGTATCCTCATGTTCTTACAGCTGTTATACTCCTTGGGCTGCCGCTTTCACAGATTCATGCTCTTGGATATAGCCCACAGTAGGTGTTGTTCCTATACCCCACAACTGCATGTATGATATAGGAGCCCAGCAATATCTTCTGCCATATGGAGCACTGCAAGCTGTTTTTGAGCAGCACTGCTGTCCATGAAAAATCGTTTCAAAGATGCATTCTTTTGAACATATATTAAATATTCTAGGACAAAAAAAGCATTAGATTAGAATTTCAAATTGTGAAGTTGAACTGATTTACCCCAGTGGGGCATCAAATGCTGTGGGCTTTTCTTTTGTTTGTTTTTAACATGTATATATTCCCAATTACCTAGCAACCAAGATAAACTTCCCAGAGTGTTCAGTGTCTAATAAAACTTGCAGCTTCCATTACTGTCAGGAAGAAATGTGGTTCACAACTACAGTAGATCATGGTATAAGCTGCACAGAAAATTTCTCCTTTATTTTTTTTTAATCTGCAAAGTCTTACATCCACAAAAAGTGATATTATTATTTCAAATATAAATGTAAAAAATCAGCAAGCAAGTTCTAAAATAATACTGGTCTTAGTCTGTTATGCTTTATGTCATAATCAAAAGCATAGTGTTGAGGGAAAAACGGTGGGAGAGCATTCTGTATTACTTAAGTCTATTAGTTTAGTCTATTAGTTAATATGATTTAAATAATGGTGACATGTTCTAAACTCATGTTAAAATTGTAGAATTTTAGCTTGAGGCGAGCTATTGTTTCACCTTTATTGTGGTCTGCCTTTCTTTTTCTGTGCTCTTATAGTATATCTTATTTCTTTTCCTGTCTTGTTTCATTTTTACGTGTGAAGCGAAATCAGTGTAGAGGATGCTGAGATAATTATATCTTCATTAATATTAAAAAAAACTATCTCAGTAATAAACAGAAAAATCAGGAGGATTAAATAAGAGGAAAGATAAAAGAACAGTCAAATGTGTATTTTTGAATATCTAAGAAAAAATGCATGCCCAGAGGAAAAATTGTATAGAGTTTAATCTTTATGGTTTAATGCAAATTAGGGGGAAAAATCTTAAGCCATATAAATTAACAAGAAAGACCTGGTGTTGAGCACTAAATAGGCAAATTGAAAGGAGCTGTTCTGATACATACTGCAAATAATGCTGAAATTTATTTTTACAGCTGTGTATAATTTAATTTGGTAATTAGGAATGACATTTACATCGATCTGTCAGTTGCCATTGGCACAGACAAATTTTGTGGTGCAGAGAGTTAAAGTTACCTTTATTGTTGATTCTGAAAATGTGGTCTCTGTGCTAGTGAGTAGTCTGGAAGGTCATAGTAAGTGGTCTGTATTTATTCTGTGCATGCTACTCTTCAAGAAATTTTAAAGCTACAATTGATGCCTATCAATTTTCAGAAAGTTTTACTGATCTAGCCTGATTTCTTTTGCATATTCTGGGCTGTGATATTTCACTGACATTCATTACTTGACACTTTGTGTTAAGGCACATCCTTTAAAAAGACAACAACTTTGGTTTTGAAAACTTAAATTGAAGGGCAACCATTGTATCCCAAAGTCATTTGATTTAGTGTTTAATTATCCCCCCAAGTAGGAACAAATCACCAAGGAAATTAACCTATACTAAGCAGGAAGTCTATTTTGTATGTGATGAAAGGCATTACTCTCCAAGGAAATAAAGTGGTCCAAGGAGTAGATGAAATGGAAGATGACATATGTTTTACACAAAGTTCTTGTTCATTGGTATTTATGGATACTACTACTACTAATATTACTTCTACTATTATTATTTCTTGTTGTTGTTGTTGCGGTGGACAAAATACTGTCATTGATTGATTGATTGTGGATATTTTAAGTAACAGTTTTCTGCAAGTCAAGTTATTATAAAAGTTAGGGTAATGATTATACTTTTTTTTTCCCACTGAACCTTAGTATTTTGCTAAATATGTGCGATGTGTATATTGTAGTATTATGTATATATTTTATTTGCACTGCATAGAGGTCTTAAGAAGGGAGAGAGAAAGAGAGGGAGGGCATGCTGTATAGGTTTAAGGATGACAGCAAATTCAAAGTAAAGAGCAAGAGTGTTATTATGCTGTTAATAATTTCTGAATTTGTAACAAAATTGTCTGAATGTGACATATACCTTTGTTACCTATATATGACATTTTGGAAATCAATTTAATTCATATTTTGTTATCTAGCTTAGAGGTTCATCTCACTCATAGGACTCTTGCCATTTATTCCTAAATGAACAAAATAAGGTTTTTAACTGTTCTTAGTCAGCTAAAATGGCTCTAAATTTATAATAATTATGCCATCTCTCACAACAGATCCTGGAAAAAACAAATCTTTTAAAATATGCACTTCATCATTAAAGTAGGGTAAAAATCACCAAATATATGTTAGTATTTATTCCATGCGTGGGACCATCACTGTTTTTTTCATTTGTTTATTGTCCTCTAATAAATTCCTTTGGAGTTCCTTCATACTTTTACAGCTGATTTGTCTTTAGGCGTTAGTAGATCAGGATGTCCAAGGGCACCTTCACAAAATAGTATAAATCTGCAATACAGAGACTATTTGGTGATAAACCAACTTGATAGAAATCATGCTTGAGGATTAATTGTGTCACTTTTTTTGAGAATGATTTAAAACTTTGTAACTTTCTTTTGTGGGGAGTTGATACTCTATGCACTGGCAAATAGAAGCAACAAATAGAAAAAACCCAGATGATGAATACTTCATTCTACGAATGAATTTCATCTTGCAAAAACTCACAAACTTTCCAACGTATGTATTTTTAGGATATTTCTTAATAGGAAGGAATGCAGTAGAACTAATAGTGCCAACACTGTGAACAGTCCATATTTGTATTTGAAAAGAAATTACTGAAATCATTGAAGTATGGTGTTGCTAACATGTGTTTAATTAAAGCTTTTAAATATGCCAATCTAACTCATCCTTTCTTGCTGACCATTATATAAGGACAACGTTTAGTTGTTTCTGAAACGCTATAAACTTATAGGAGAGAATTCACTCAGTACCTTATAAGCAATACAAAATGTCTAAAAATATGAAAAAGTTTTTTCATGGTTTGTCATCTGGAGAAACAGACATATTTTCCAATTTTTCTAAGTTTTTGAAATATTTTAAAAACAAATTATTGTGGATAAAAGGATGTTGCACAGCAGCTGGGCCATGAAAATAGGGATTTGCTAATGTGTGATGGTAAGTGAAAGTAATTCAAGTTTCTTTTAATCTTTTACAGTAGATTGAAGTACTTCCAATTATGTTGGGATGGTTTTTTTGTGCTGGAATGCTACTACATTCCTTAAAATTTACCATTTGTAAGCTGGTATGTGATAAATTGTTCATGTAGCTAAGCCATGAACTGGGTTCAAGGTCATGTTAGATGGGGCTTTGAGCAACCTCATCAAGTGAAAGATGTCCCTGCCCACAGCAGAGGGGTTGGACAAGACACTTCTTCCTAAATATCCCTCCCAACTCAAATCATTCTATGATTCTGTGTAAGTACTCTTGTTTTTAAGTTATGGTTTTCACGACACAACCCAGGAGTTGTTGTAGTCCTCTCCTAGTGTCTCTTAGGAAACATGGAATTAACGGAAGTGATATAGCAACCTTTCTTATGGACTTTGTTATGAAATCTGTGGCTTGTTTATTGTTTGGATATTTTTAAGGAAATCACAGTGCAGGTTTTTAAAACTCTTCAGTTCTATTTAGATTTCTAGAAGCATAAGTGTTCTCAGATATCTCTGACTGCACAGAAATGATTGCTGCGTCTATAGTTTTAATGTTAATTTTAATAACGGTTACAAAGAAAAGAGTCTGTGAATATTATCTCATCCTGGTGCATAAACTAGAGCAATATTTGAATTGTAGTTAGATTTTTCCTGTTAAGCCAAGTTTCCCTATGTATATCTCCATTAGCTTTAAAAATGTTCTATAGGAAAATAATCTGGATACTTTCTTTTTGTACAATTACTGGTTGCAAATGGATATCTTATCTGATTGCAAAATGGAATGCTGATAGGACTGGCCAAGAAAAACTTTGGCAATATAATTCTAAGTCCATCAGCCTGAGCCACGTGTTAGGATCTTAAAATAAATGATATATAAATTATTGCATTGGCAAACTATCTATTAAATAAAGTCCTGGTTTGGGTGCAAATTAGGAGACTGAAATTGTTTTATATTTGTTGACTTAGGCTGCAGTAAAATTTACTGGACTACTTTCCAGTTCCGCAATCTCACAAGTTGTATTAGAAGATAATGCAAAGCACACTGTCACCATTGCCTGTAGTTTAAAGCAAAAATTTAACATGTGGAGTGAGGGAGGAGGAAAAAATCTTGGCCATAAAAGTCAAGCTGAAAATAGAATCGTAAATGAATCTAATCGTACTGCGCTCAGCATCTGTATGCAAAGTGAAGTCAAGAGAATTTCAATTTTGCTATTAAGATATATTCTATTTTTAATTCATTTGATTGGAAATGGAGTTTGATTAACATGTTCCATGACATGTTACCTCATCTCGTTGTCATGGGAACTGACACAAATTGTTCAGAAGTTTTAAAATAAGAGAAGATGGTTTTCCTGGAAATGAAATTTTCTATTTAATTTCATTTGTGTTTAAGTAGTGTTTATTAAACAGGTCTAAGTATTCCTCTATATGTCTGACTACATAATTCCTCCAAAATATGTGTATTTTTGTAAAAACTTGAGTAATGTTCTTTCCATTGGCATCCTGAGGGATTCAAGGCAGACAGTTTTCTTTCTAAGTGTTGTAGCCAACCATTTGTTCCATCAGATGTGACAGAAGTTACTGTACACCAATCAATTCCCATACACAAATGCGTGGGGCATGGGGAACAAACTGGGCCATGATCTTATTTGGGTTATGGAGATGCAGTGGGATTGTTCAAATGGCTGGGGTGTGTGACAGATGGATATAAGCTCATTAGGAAGGATTGGACAGGATGGTGAGGAGAGGGATCTACTCTTGAGGTGAGAGACC
Source organism: Chamaea fasciata (assembly GCF_029207755.1). Taxonomy (NCBI): domain Eukaryota; kingdom Metazoa; phylum Chordata; class Aves; order Passeriformes; family Sylviidae; genus Chamaea; species Chamaea fasciata. The sequence continues at coordinate 21,401,074 of NW_027094091.1, read as the reverse complement.
AGTAGGGTTGCCTGGGGTTCTGTGTATGGGTGGATGATGAATCATCTGGGAGATTACAGTTCAAGATTAGTTATTTGGGGTACAGTTTTGGTCACGTGGGATTTCCAATAACTCTACAGAATAGTCTTTCAAAAAAGGGAGATCCAGAAGAGTTGGATTATTTTCAAGGATCACCTGCAAGCTCAGTTAAACAGGGAGTTTCTGTCTAAACACAAACATGAAAAGGAAGCATAAAAGGGCTGGAAGCAGGAACAAATGACAGAAAATGCCCAGAGATACTGCCAAAGCATGGAGGGGTGGGATGAGGAAAGTTAAAGCCCACCTGTAGTTGATGCTGATGTGAAAGACAAGTGAAACTTCTACAGGTTTATCAGCAGCAAGAAAATAAATAAAAAATGTAAGTCAGATGTTCAATGGGGCAGGGGGTCTGATGATAAAGGAGATGGAAAAGGACAAGGTTTCTGACGTCACCTTGTCCTCAGTCTTTATCAGTATGTGTGGTCTTCAGGCCCCTGAAACTGGAGATGGTCTGGAGCGAGGAAGACATACCCTCAGTGAAGGAATATGCTGATGATACAAACTGGGAGAAGTGGTTGATGCACCAGATGGCTGCCCAAAGATGTGCTGTCTCCACCCTTGAAGATATTCAAAAGCCATCTGTGCACTGCCCTGGGCAACCTGCTGTCAGTGGCTCTACTGAGAAGGGGAGCTGGACTGTATGATCTCAAGAGATCTCTTCAAGTTGGAAGGGATCTAACTTCCCCTGCTCTGTGTTTCTCTTTCATTTAAATTATTTTCTTAAGTAGCTCTTCTAATAAGGGCTAATGCTCACTCTTACAGGCCTGGATTTTTATTTGAGCATCTTAAATTTTGTTGTCATGTGAAGTTGGTTATCTAGTTCTGCAGGAACATTGCAGTAATAAAAAACGAGCTTTGATTAAAAAAATAACATTTGATTGTACAAGCAAAAGATACTTTATTCCAAAAACCTGCCTGTAAACGTCTGTGTCTGAACAGAAGTTCATCCTAGGCTTGTGCATCAACAATTCTTGGTGTGCGCGATGCTACCACTCTTTGTGGTAACAGGCAGAGAGATGGGTTCATATGGAGAAAGAAATCTGCCTAAAACTCCAGAGAAAAAGCCCTAGTGTTTGAATAAAAATTTATTTTCTGCCACCTTAGGTTTGCAAAACCTAACAGCAAATATATCTCAAAAGGCTGTCTCATGAAGACATAAAAACTTCTTTTAATGTATCCAGTATACCTGTGTAAAAGAACATTTATTCTGAGGAAGCTGCATTTTGAAATATATTGTAGTACTAGTGAATTCAGACTCTTCTCTGGCAGGCTGATACTCTTTATGACTAGACAATAGATTTAAAGGACCTTCTTTACTGTTGTATGACCCAGCGTAATGGAGAGGCTTGAAAGAAATGGTACTAGGAATTATTTCAGAAATGAAACATCATCTGCCACTCACTACCCAAAGTTTAAATCAACTTGAATGGCTGCAAAAACCCTTTTTTTCAGGGATGAAACAGAAACCACTGAAAGTACAGGAAGCATGTAGTAAGGATACAGAAAACTGTTACTTTTCATCATGGTTGTGATCCTTACTTTCCCATTAAAACGAATTCTGCTTAGTTCAGACCTTTTTTATGTCTATGTTCCAAGTGTTTCTTAGTCTGTATATTCTCTGGTGATAATAACTACAGTTTTCATAGCTGGTCAGACTGAACATTCATATTGGACTTGTGTCATTTCAGCTAATGCCTATACTCGAGGAAAATTACATTGACCATAGATTCATACCTTTTCTGGTGATAAGCACACAAAATAGCATAATGTTCTGTGCCACTGATTTTTATTCTCTAAGCACCTTGGACCTATGCAAAAGCCATTTGGAAAACTGCAAGAAGTGACATGGGTCAGCAGCTGCCTCAGATAGGAATAGAGACAGAAAAATAGCATACTGCAATGGTCCTCTTTCCAAGCTTGTGCAGCTGAATGATTTTTGAGGTTGCTTGATATTTATAGGCAAGATTTCTTACAGTGTTATTTGATGCATGTGATACACTTGCAATTTTATTGGAGCCTGGTCTGTGTTTTGTTTGTTTCACAGTTTAATATTACATCAGTTTTTCATGAGAAACATGAAAAACACAGAATGAGAAACACACAATTCAGGAATAGGACAATCGCAAATTGTAATTAGATTTTTGGCAAAAGAAATCACATCTGCTTGGTTTATTTTGTGGGATGAGAAAAGATCACCTTAATTTGTTAGAATGTCACAATTCTCATTCATTATGAAAAGTATCAGTAGTAAAGATTTTGGTTATCGTAACCACATTTGTTTCTGTCTTTGGGGAAGAACTTTTAACACATTTCACATGAAATCCCATAGCACATGCTCCAGCTTAGTTGACAAATGAAGTTTCCATAGGTCACAGCATTCTCCTTTGGGATATAACTCAAGATTGACCCAGATCCTTTATGCTTTTAGACTTCTGTTTCAGATCAGGTTATATCCCTTTAATATTGTTATGGTAAGGGGGAAATTCTTTTTGCACCCCTTGCAGTAAATTTAGACTTCACTAAGCCCATCATAATTTACTAATCCAATGAATTGTGCCTAATTCATTAGAAAAAATTATGATGCCATGTGGATGGACTTGTAATATTTTCATACAGTTAAAAAAAGCCATGGAAATACAGGGAAAAAGAATTGTATTGCACCATTTGACACAGAACATAAATATAATAATATCAACCTGAAGCTATTAAGCAACTTTATGAATTGGAGATACTTGAGAAGAGCATCAGGGTAGGCTTTGGTATGCACAGTCATGCTCTGTCCTTCCATTGTAGGTATGAATAAACAGTCTCATATGCAAAATCCCTATACTGAGACATTCAGGTCCCATTCCCACATGGGATATAATTTGCCCAGTAGTTAGAGTCTTGACTCATCTTTGCAATGTTTGTAGTAATCTTGTTTATTTTGATTGTAAACCTTTGGCAGAAAGAAATATCTGTGGAAGGTAGGATTTTAGTCTCACCAGGGCCTAAGGGTATCATCTGTGGTATAAGCAACCAATAATACACTCCATTCAGAACCAGTGACTACAGGGAGATGGAAAATGAGTAAATTTTGAAATGGAAATCTTCCCTGATGTATTGATATCTTACATGTGTACTACTTTGTGAAGGTTGGTAAAATAGTTTTCTTTTCAAATAGACCTTATTTTCAGAGGACTAAAGAATGAATATGAATAAATGAATATTAATTTACTTCAAGCTTATGGAGCATTCTACTTTTATGCTTACTTGTTTGTCTAGCTTTGGTCAATCGTGTTCCAGAAAGCATGGTGGAAATTATTTTAAATAGTCAGTAAGAGACAAGAAAATTAAAGTCTGGGCTGGTGATGGCCACATCGCGTGATTGTCTGATGGCAGATCCCTATTTGTTTATTAATAATTCATATTCCTTTTGATTGAGACTGGCTACCTCTAGAAAAATGGATTAGATGAGTAATAATTTTTACCTGGTATTTAACTTAATTCCCTTTCACGTAGTAAAATACCCTCACCAGTAATGATGCTGTGTTAAAATATGCAATGATACTTCTACTTTTCCAGTGAATTAGCCTAACTAGCCTATTATGTTAATACAGGTGTTATTGAGTCACTCATTAATTCTGTCTGCAAGTATGACACCCAAGGAAGCAATCTGTTTGTTGTAATTGCTGTCATTTGAAAAGCCATTCTTATAAAGTAAATTATTAACACATTCACTTCCTTATAATCAATCTCATAACTGATGTGATTTTCTACCTGCTCAGGCACCTCATCTCCCAGGTGGAAGATTAAATGATGCTAAGGTATCACCTAACTCCTTTCCTTGAGCTATACCTGGCCTTCTGATATTAATTCATTCTGTAAGATACTATACCTTTTGTATGTCCTTGCCAGGCTAGATAGCATCACAATTTTAGTGTTATAAAAACATAAGATCATTCAGCACCAATTAGAGTTGTAGAGCTGCTGTAAGGTAGCCTTGACTGATCAATAAAGACTTTCTATCTGGAGTTCCCCGATGAAAGAAATATCTAAGCTCTTGACCTTGCACTTCACACTTCATTCTGTGATATATTACTATGTCAAGCTATAGCAGATGGTGAGGGATGCAATGGTAGGTGAGTACATTACACCATATTCTCGACTGCCTTTGACTTTAACTGCAGCATTTATATTACTCTGCCTTTGCCTCATCAGCTTGAGAACTGAGATATTGTGACTAGCTCTTTATCACCTCTGACCATCTTTTTCTTTTTTTTTCCATGAGGCTCATTTCCTTTTCTGTCATTATCCACCTTTTTCTTTCCAACAGAGCATTTCCCCACTCCGTTGTCTTTCTTCTGCTAAAAACGTATTGCAATTTCTTCTCCCTCAAGGGGATTTTTTACTGTTGTGAAATTTGGTTTTTTCTTGGGAATCAGTTTGCTGCTTCTTCAGAGAAAAGGTTCTTAGGATGGCAAAGGGGCATGTCACAGATTAGCACGAGCTGTATAATCCAGAAAAAGAACCAACAGTGAAAATTAAAATAAAACAAATTGTAAAAGTCTAAAATGCAAGTTTGCAGTATGCTTTGTCCCCTGCAGTTGAAAAGAGAGAACTGCAGACCTATTTTTCACAGTCTTAACTTAAAGTTAAATGAAGGATACAGAATAAACAGATATTTTCTTCAGGAACATATGGATTGAGCACAGATACCCCTCTTTTTAGAGTTTAAAATAAATGAAGCTGCAGTTGTTAATGAGACTGAGATACTGCTATTATAGTAAAAGTGCCTGACAAGCATGAATTTCATTAGGGGCATTTTCACAGATGATGTTATTGTCACACTGCTATTTTCTAAAAATGAATTTTGTCTCTCTTCCCATTCATCATGGCTAGATGAGAAACCAAGAGAAATTTATTCAACCTGCTGCAGGATGAGCGTTTTTGAAACTGAGTCTCAGAATTAGGCTCTAATACCTCCAGTACCATCATCCACATGGTTAAATCCTCATTCACCACTTTGTAAATGTACTCACTGGTGTCACACTTATCAGCACAATTATACATGAGATGCTGAAAAAGGAAGATGATCATACCATTACGTAATTGGTTTTCTCTGATATGGATGACACTGGGTTTGAAGTCACACAATAAGCAAATGCCTGATGTATCCCTTTTTAAAGAGAAAGTAAATCTTCATCAGGTTGATACTCATATTGGGACACAGATTTTAGAAGAACTAAGAGTACAATTCTTGCACCACTGGTAAACACAGATTAGGTCTCAATATCTTAAAAGGAAAGAAAAAGAAAAAAATCGTGCTGGAAAACAACACCAGGCCTAGACAATCCTTAAAATACCCTCAACAAAAAAGAAGTGGAATATAGTAATATTGTAAAATTATATTGATTGCAATCTGTAGGGAGAGGGCAGAAAAAATACTAACAAAACAGATCCCTATCTAACTAAGGGTTAAGAATTTGATTATGTCTGTGCAGGCAAAGTGGATATCTGGCTTAAACAGCTGAAGGAGGACATCAGTCCAGATTACATAGTTTCAATGCCACCCACTGTCCAAAATTGTGACAAATGCATAATTTCATTTACTTTCATTCATAAAGAATTAAATAGCTTATTCTTCATAAATGTCCTTGCAAGTAACAGATATCTGTGAAAACATGCATTTGTCCACAAAATTCTGAGTTTAACATCTGAAAATTAGGTGCAGAATTTTGAGAATAAGTATCTGAGACTTTATAATCTTTAAAGAAGAAATCTCATGCATCGCATCAGAAACAGCTGCAGTTCTTTATTGCTAAGATTAAGTAGAAAAATAAAATAAAAAGCAGAAAAGGTAAAATTCTCTCCTTTGGACATCAAGAATAAAACCCTTGTGGCTATATTGGAACCAATACTACCCAGTGATTATATGAAAGCCATATTATGAAAGGTAAGCAACATTTGTATATTGAAGGAGATACATTATTTGCTGACAACATTAGCTACAAGTAATCATGGCCTAATCACAGGCAAGAAATATCTATTAGAAAAGAAAGAACAAGGGGTCAAAACTTCTGCATTATCCAGACAATTCCTTATTATCATAATAAATGCTCCTTGGAAATAATTCTGTTAGTATATAAAGAAATACACATTTCTCACTTGAAATTATGTTTCCCTTACAAAACATTATGGTAAACAAGAATTTGTGTTCATTGAATGTAGAAATTCCACTTATTTCACTGGGATTATCCATAGAATATGCTGTTTCAAAAGAAAAAGTGAGATGGACAAAGAAAATTATCTTTTAAGTATTTTTAATTGGGTATCTCAATCTCTTGACTTTTTTCCTTGTAATATCTCTAATATCTAAAATATATTTAATGTAATGTTTTAAAAGATGAAAAAAAAATGTGGATAATGATATTTTTGACCTAGAGTGCTGACAATATTCTCACAAGAGAATTAATGATTTGTTCTACACTCTTGTTTGTTTGTCTGCTTTGTATTTGACCATACCTAATTAACCCTTGAAGAATATACAATCCCCAGAGCTTCTTTTAAGATGTACTTGGAACTTGTGAAATGTAGCTAACCTTAGCAAATTATTGGAATATTCTTGATATTTAGTAACAAGCAAAATCAGAACTGCAACAGGGATGTATATGATTCCACACACTTCATCTCCAACAAGTACATCACCTTGGAATGAAAGTTGACTTTTAAGTGAACCTAAGCAGCACTTGATCTTGTTTTGACAGCTTGTGTTTAATGGCATGCACATATATATCCTTCAGGAAGCTAATGTAGGGTACTTACTTTCAGGTAAGCAGCGAATATAATATATTGGAATTATCCTTCCTTAAGAACCTTGCTTGGAGAATTAATCTCCAGTCACTTATAAATGCTTTTGCTTTAGGCACTGAAATCAAGTGACCTAACAGCCAATTCAAATTTTAAAAAATAATTACACAAAGAAAATGTACCCCTTCTGATTGCAGTGAGTGCAGAAGGAGACTTCTTATTGATTTCATTGGTAGTAAGATTAGATGCTTTGTGATCAGTACATGTCAAAGGGAATAAATTCCAAACTCAAATAGGAGTTATTATTTCTATACATGTTTGAAGACTAAGTTATTTAGCTTGAGGTGACTCTGCTTATGACCTTACATATATTGATTTGACTGTGCTTGAACAAACTATGCAAAAAGTCTTTGTAACACATTTTCTTTTTGAATGAAAATGTACTGAAGAGCTAAAGTTTCTCTGATTCATATTACAGAAAAGTAAATAACTGCAGATTTAGCAAGACTACTGCTCCTGTTGAAGTGTTTTCAAAGAGAATATTGATGTCTTCTAAGAGTCAAGCTCTTTAAGAGTCAAGTTTCTTCTCTTCTTTATCACAGGTTTTGGTGTTAGTATTAGAAAAAAAAAAAAAAGAAAAAAAGAAAAAAAAATGTTATGACATTGGATTTTGCTGATACTTGTTAGTTAGCTTTCTGGTTTCAGATGGCCACTTCAGCACATGATGCCTTATTGTACATGGCTCAAGCTTTTCAAAGTAATCATTACAGACATCTAGGAGGAGAAAAAAAAAATCTCGTTCTTGAAATAGTGAGCCTTTCAGGGATTGGCATATATTACTTCTGCTTATGAAATGCAGTGCAGGGCCAAAACCAGGGTATAATAAATTGCTAAATGTGCTAAGTAGCCTTGGTTTCCCTTTTACTGCTCTAAACTGATAGAGTAGGATCAATCTCTGTCCTGTTTTGCTAGTAATTTATTTTTAATAATATGAGAAATGCTCCCTTAAGTCTCTGATGCAGATTTTCTGAAGTCAGGGAAGAAAGTTAATTTGAACACATGTGCAGCATCAAACATAATTGCTTCATAACATACTTGCATGCTGATTCAGTACATCATTCTGTCATTCCATTTATGTGAAATAGATGGTGGTGTACTATGCAACAGCAAGCCACAGGAGTGGGCATTTGCAGCAGGGGGAAATTCAGAAGGATTTATAAGTAATTACAAAGATTGATAGATAACAAACACATTTTTTATAAAAAAAACAGAAATTTTTAAAATAAATAAAATTGAATTATGATTAGAGAAATAAAAGTTCAGTGAAAGCTGATTCAAAAAATGTCAGCTCCTGTAAGCATACATTTTTAAGATTTCTTTTTCCTTCTGTATGTTTGGGGATAATATTTCAGCTGAAGGTCAGATAGGGCCTAGCTTGAGAGAAAATGTAGATACCAGAAAATATTTTTTCCTTTGAATTCCTTATTATTCCTTGCCTCCCTGAATATAGATGATGATTTGCTGACCCTGAAGGGACAAGGTTATTTTCTCCTGTATGCTCCTGACATGTACTATGGCATACTACTGGAAAGATGCAGCAGAGAATTTGTCGTGATTCAACTTCTATATAGGAAAATCTTTGCTAGGGATTCTTTTGATACAAATTCCTAAGGAAAATAATTAAGGTACAAACATAAATATAACTTTTTTTTTTTGTCTTTCACTGCCTTGTGGATATTTAGTTTAGATACTAATTTTTACATTGTACTCTCCACTTGCATTTTCCAGGCATGGCAGGATAATACTATTTTTTTGAAATCATGAGCTAATCTTTAAAAACAGAAGATTATTGTTTCCATTAGACATAATAACATCAAATGGCACTTGGTTGCTGCACTGCTATGGAATTGTCCCTTAGAAGAGCAAGAAGTCCTGCCTGGCACCTCTGTAAATGGCACCATGATTCTCTGTTGGTTAAATGAATCTGACAAGGATTGCTCTTCATAATTTGAACTCTTTTAAGTGCAGATGGAACAAACTGGTTCAGTGAGCATGAGTTACCTGTAACTATGTAAGCGGCTGGAAACCTATGCCTGGCTTGGAAAGTCATAAAAGTATGAGAGTGAAGCTGCTCAGGGTGTCAGTCAGCCAGAGAGGTCTGTACTGCTAAATGGATGCAGAGGAGTTTGACTTGCCCCTCAGTAACTGACTTATCTTGACTGTGCTCCTTTGTAGAAGGCAAGATACATTTTTTAAAACATAGACTTCCAGCTGGGTCCACGTGTTTGAACAACAGATGTTTTTATGACTCATGTAACCAGTTGGGGTTTACCAATATTTTACAGGGTTACAGGTAACTAAAGATCACTGAACCATCTGTTGTTAGCACATTTTAATGGTATCTGCTGGTTCAAAGAACCTGTATACTCTATTTTAAAAACCTCTATCTGGTTACCTAACTAAAGGCATGACGAAAGAAATACAGAAAGGCATATACATGGAATTTCTACCCTGTGATTTGGTTGAATACCTGAAGTTCCCATTTCCTCCTTAGCTTAAATGTCAGACTAAATTTCTGAGCCATGAACTAGATACAGAACTAAAAAAAAAACAAAAACAAACAAAAAAACCCCCAAAAAAACAAAACAAAAAACCCAAAAACCCCACAACCTTCCTCACAAAAACAACTCATAATAGTAGGTGGAAAAAGATTGCATTGTAATATCTCAATATTCAGCAATTTAGTCAATGTACATATAACACCTAGTTTGGCATATTTTAACACCTTTTATACAAGAAGTTATCTTCTAGAGAAACAGAATTCTGAAAGATCTTTCTTAGGGAACATATATGTCTTCAGAAAGACCATAGTGAAGAACTTTTCAACAACATAGGCTTTTCCTAAGTATCACAGCTTTGGGTCTTGTGGTAGCAGCAACCTTCGTAGGTTGTGAATGATTTCTAATTCACTAAGGAGTGTGGGTGAAAACAACATACAATGCTAGTATCAGCTTCCAGCAGGTGGCAAAATACTGGGGGCAAGAAGGCCTCTTTAGAAGCACAAAAAATCTGATACAGTCGTGTTGTGGTTTAACCCCAGCTGGGCACTAAGCACCATGCAACCCCTCCCCCACTGCCCACTTTCCTCCCCTGAGAGGAGGAGAATCAGAAAGAAAAGGTAAACTTCGTGGGTTGAGATAAGAACAGTTGATTAATTACACCAAAATAAAGCATGACTAAAATACACTACTACTACTAATTGTATTGATAATGGAAAGGAAAGAGAGGAATAAAACACAAAAAAAGTGACACACAATTCAGTTGCTCAGCACATGCTGACTGATGCCTGTCCCTGAGCAGGGATTGGTGGCTCCTGGCCTCTTCCCCAGTTTCTATACTGACCATGACGTTCTATGGTATGAAATATCTCTTTGGCCAGTTTGGCTGAGCTGTCCTGGCCATGGACCCTCCTGGCTTCTTGTGCACCTCCTGGCTGGAAGAGGACAGGAACCTAGGAAATCCTTGGCTTAAGAAAGCGCTGCTCAGTGTGTTATCAACATTATTCTCATGCTAAACCCAAAAAACCACAGCACTGTACCAGCTAATAGGAAAAAAATTAACTCTTTCCCAGGTAAAACTTGGATTCCAAAGCATGAAGATAAACCAGTAAATTACATTCAGCTGCCATAAAAACCCCACAGGTCTCAGAGGGTCAACTAAAGGAAACTCATTGAGGAATTGGATAAATTAATTGCAGGATCCTTATTTTCTACATGGAAGAATTAAACTCCCTAAGAACAAACAGGAGGCTAGAGATGATAGAAAGTGATTTTTTAGGAGCTTGTTTACTTAATTTTGCATACAGATATTCAGTACCATAAAAATCTTTGCTTTTACCTTTTACTAAGTTTCTGGTGTCTTGTGATGCTGTATTGCTTGAAAATATATATCCATATAGATACGTGTGTGTTTCTATAATAAATCCTCACAGCCACTGAATTATATTGTGAATTATTTATGTGAATTATATAATAAATTTTCACAGCCCCAGTACAATGCTATACAGTGGCATTGCAACAATTAGTATTGAGAAATACAGTCTTGAAACCTAAGCACTTTCTATCCACACATTTTGAGAAGTAACAGAAAAGCTATATAATGAAGGAAAAGCAGATTCTTTTCATCCATACTTATTCCTTTGAATTACCTGATAAGCTCTGTGAACTAAACGCAGAAGACTGAAGAAGGTGGATTATACAATAATATCTGGTCCTTATAATTGAATTCATTCATGTCAAAAAAACACAGTGTGAGTAATACCACCTTTTTCTGGATTGCTTTTCCTGGTATCAAATTGTCCTTGTGTACTCTAGGTGTAGAGTTCCAGAAGCTAACACCAGCACTCACCACCGCAACCACATAATTTGAACTTTGAATATTTTCTCTGCAGAGTACAGAGAAGCAAAGAATGCATTCTACACTGCACACATTTTTCTATCACAGCCATTCAGTCATTTTTGTTTGCTTTTTTTTCTTGACAAAACCATGAACACATTTTGTTTGTCTGATTTTCTATTTGAAATTAGGTCTATGAAGATGGTTAAGGAAAAAAAAATTAATCATAGTAGAGGGAAAATACTTTGACAGCAATACTATGGATATTCTGCACTTGAATATAATGTCCTAGCACTCAGATTTATTTCACTGTAACTAAATTTGTGTTCTCCTGATTTACACTGGAGGAAAAATCAGGACCAAGGAGACAATCTAAAGCATAACAATCAATATTTGCAACTCTAAAAGTCCTCAAATGGATTCTGTGAACTTAATTTTCTTCTATAAAGCTACTGTTGGCACAATTTGCAGCACAGCTTTCTAGCTCCTGATACATTATATTGCTGGCATGGTTCTGTAATTTTTCATTAGTTGGTGATTCAATATTCTCACTTTTCTTTATACCAAAATAGAAGGGATGTTCTTCAGTTATTGCACTAAAAAATACTCTTGGGTATATTGTACCTAAGGGGAACAAATTCATTATATAGCAGCACATTATAAAACTGCAGTTACTCCAGACTGACAGTTATATTTTAAAATATTGAAGTTTGCTGGAGTTGTTTTTTTTTTTTTTAATAGCCCTAGTTTGAACAGATAAATCAACATGAACAATTTCATAATAGTATGCAAGATATTCAATTTACGTTCTTCCTTTGTTGACTTTACAATGACTCTTCAAAAAAAGATAAAATATAATAAAAAAGTGTTAATATTAAAGTTCATACTGATTTTTGGATATTTGCTAAGTGTTAATTCCACATGCTAATATTTCCAACAGAAAAGTGTCTTTTTCATTTAAGATATAATCTCACACAAAAATGTACCAGATTTAAGCTTGGATCTTCATGTGTTTTACTAGACAGAGGCATTGAGGGATGGAAATGTTTTTAGAAAGTGGGAAAAAAATGCAGCAGGATGAATGAATGAGGACAGGGTTTAAAATAGCTACAGGTGAATGTGTATGTACATAAACATATATATACACTCTCACAGGTATGTGTTTGTAAGTAGACACAGATGTGCTGGGAGGGTTGAGGAGCGCTGCTCACCCCGGTGGGTCACGTTTTCAGTGCGCTTCTATTCAGGTTATACAGGTGTCACTCTTCGAGTTTGCTACAGAACAGTTAATTTTAAAAGAAATTTCAGCTTGTAGGAAAAAATTGTAAGAAATTTCTACTTGCTGAGTAGAAGCTAAGTACTGGCCTATTGTAAACAGATTATTGTCCTGTAATGGATTGTTGAGCTCTAAAAGGGAGCAGGGGAAAAATGCTTATCTTATGTCTGTGTTCTTTCCTTAACTCCTTTCCACCACCTTACTTGAAAATACTTCTCATCATGCAGATGAATTTGATGGAAAACTGTCTCTCCTGATGCAGTTCTTCCATTTTTTATGAGTGCTGGTTGACTTTGTATGTGAGCAGGTTGTATGTACTGTCTGTACATACTTTGTTTGTAACCTTATGCAGATTGGTGGTATGGCTATTATTTGAGATTCCATCTGGGGTACAGGCCTTGCAAGGAAGGAAAAGTCTTAGTTTATAATAGATGTAACAGCTACTGATTAGGATACTCTTTGTGAAGCTGAAAGTCTCCACCTCAGTCATGGCTCTGAACAAGACATTAGTAAAATCTTAGGTTTCAGCTGACCAGCAAGTACTTAATCATTAAACACTAAGATATACAGAAAAATCTCTGTTTTATCAATGGCAGTTAAGTCCTATTCTGAGTTTAGTGATTTAAAAAATATGTCTCCTTTCTTAAAAAGAAATAACTATGAAAAAACCATTTCAATTTGATGTGCCATACTTTTCCACAAAATGAGAAAGCAAGCAAAAAATATTTTTATATCCAAATGTGTCAGGGAGAAATTAAGTATCAAAGTATGTGTTAAACTCAGCATCTTCATATTACGAACTTGAAAATAATTTTTAACAATCTATATTTTTGTGTAGGAGAATACTATCTCTTATTAGAACACTTGGCAGTGCAAGAATATATTTGAGACAATACTTCCTACTTCTGTTTGCTGATTGGTTGAGGGTCTGTTAAGTGCTCAGAAATACACAAGGAGTCACACATTTAGATGATGAACTTATCTTGTCATGTACTTGTATCCAAGACAGCATGACCTGCTAGCTCTGGTGTATTTTATTTGGTTGTGACACCAAGATGTTATGATTTGCCTCTGAAACCTGAAGACACAAAATGTGAGATTCAGAGAGGAGATGAAAAAAAATAGCATATGATGCATGAATTAGTAGCCATATTTTTAAGTCTGCTGCCATTTATCAAAGTTCTTCCTCTTATTCCCTGAATGTTCACCATAAAATGAATAAAAAAATATTGGAATGCAAGGATGTAGGCTTCTCTGACAAGATGGCTGGCTTGGCATATGAGGGCAAAGCAGTAGATGTTGCTTATTCTGACTATAGCTTTGGATGCTCTTTCCCAGAACACCCTCACAGATAAATTGATTAAAAATGGGCACCTGGAGGCCAGTCACCAGTGATGTACCTGAGTGTACTGGGTCCAGTACTGTTTAACCTCCTTATTTATAACCTGGATGATGGGGGGAAAGTGCATCCTCAGCAAGCTGCTGACGAAACAAAATTGGAAGTGCTTGATGCACCACATGGTTTTGCTGTCCATCCTTCCTGGACCTCTCTGTTTTTAAGGACTCATTCCCAAGGTAGTCTCAGAATAGGCATCCTGGATGGGCTGAAGTCTGCCTTTCAGATGTCCAAAGTAGAAGTCTTGTTGCTGCCCCTCCTTGTTTCACTGAATATTGAGAACTCTATTCCATGTTCACTGTACCCCAGAGACCCTCCCACCACGTCATCTCCCACCAGCCCTTCTCTGTAAACAGGAGGTCTAGCAGAGCCCCTCCCTAGTAGGCTTGCTCACAGGTGTGACAAGAAGCTCTCCTGCACACACTCCAAGAACTTCCTAGACTGCCTCCTCTTTGCTGTGCCAAGTTTCCAGGAGATGTGTGGCAGGTTCAAGTCTCCCACAAGAAATAATGTTGAAAATAACCTACAACACCCAGTATTTCCAGGCAGTCTCCCATCCACATACTAACCCAGCTCAACCCAGCCAAACTTCTGAGATCAGATGAAATTGCATGTTCTTAGGACGGTTTGGCCATAGGTATATCCTGATATATTGATTATAACTACACCCTGGAGACATTTTTGAAGACACATCTCAAAATATCCCTTTACTGCTGGCAGTAAGCAGATGATTTTTGCTCTTGAGCGGTGCCATGCAATCTGTCTTAAACTGTGAGAGACTGGAGCGATTGCTGGCTCGAAACATTTCTTCATCTGCGTGTGTGGGGGAAGAGGCAAATCAGGCTTTCCTTTTGGTGAGGAAAAGCACTGCCCCATACACCTCCCTCCTCTGGGCTGGTATCCCAGCCCTCAGTGGCTGCCTGTCACCAGCACACTGAGGCAGTGCTTCACACCCCACCTCTGGAGCCCCAACCCAGCTCCTAAGGGGCAAGATGACTGCAAGTCTCACACAGGGGGTGGGCCCAGGAGGGCCAGGGGGTGTTTAAAGTGGAAAACAAGGGGAGCATATGTCTTGATCTACCTCCTCTTCCATCAGCTGAGCACCGCTGGAACCAGGAGTGGTAATGTTTATTCTTTTCTATATCTTTTCTGTCTTTTTCTCTTTCTTCTTCTAATTCCCTCTTGGAATTTTTGAGTAACTTAAAATTGCATGGGCTTAGAATTTGCTGAGTTGAATGGGCTAAGTTAATAGTTTGGGAAGTATTTTATGTTGATTGAATGCTGCTTTAAACCTTTTGCCAAAGTTCTTTGATTTTCTGAGGCTGCAAGTAAAGTTTTTATTGTTTTGACCACTTGAGAATATCTTGTCAGTATGTCTCTCATGCATCTGAGAGTATGTGACCAACCATAAGCCCTTTTAAAAGTCTTGTTGAGAGAGGTTTTCTGGGGCCATACATATACATTGGCATGTTAGTAATCTCTTATTATGATTATTCTCTTTCTGAGTTTCATTTTTTATTTTGTCTTTTCTAGTTTTGTCAGGATTTTACAGAAAAAGGAAATAGTGTCTCTTACACACCTCAGCAAGATCAAGAGACAATACAGTACGAAAATGTAGTGTGATTTGCTTAGAATTCTCTTCGATGAATGACATTCAAACCCAATTGTATTCCAGTCTTCTATTTTCTACTGGCTGAACTGCATACATGCTCTTCCCAGGTGTTTACATGTGTTTAAACAAGACACAGTAATGACAATATTTCTAACCAGATTTCTGTTTTTTCAATTTAGTAAATCTAGATTCAAAATGGCCAAACTGCCATCACGTCTTTAATTTAAAAAGTTTCTTTGCCCCTGGTTTCAAACATTACCAGGGAAAGCATTTAACTTATGTATTTAACAAATTAGCTTGTATAAAAATGAATTAATTGCACTGTTTTTAACATCTGTCTATCTCAGAAAATGTCATCTTCTCAACTGTAGTGTTTTACTTCAGTATCACTAGCTAGAACTGAAAGTTTGTAATGTGAAAGCAGTGTCTCCCAATGAGGTTTTATTGCAAGCATTTGAGAGATCATATTTCTAGTAGTTATATAAATTATTGATTTTCTTGAAGTGTTATCTTTCTCATACAATCTTCAAGTTCATCAGATAGAAGTACACTAATTTTACAAGGAAAGCACAGCAGCTGCAAAAGGAGTGTGATTTTTAACATCTGAAATGTAAGCTTCAGCTCATTAGACTATTGAAAATTCATTTTTATTTTTACTGCAACTCAAATCACCTTGCACTTTCTTTACTACTGAAACATGCATCAGATATATTAGAGGTTCTATGAAAAATTTGTTTCTTTCAGAAATATTTAATTTTCATGCAATATACTAGGAAAAGAAATCTTATTTTTCATTGTTGAAGAATTACAGGCATAAAATTGTGCTCCTGCAATGTACAATAATCTTGGGATTTTTATTTTTAAAATAGTGACATTTTCCTGCCACAGTTACTGCAATTATCAGTAGTTAACAGTTCGAAACAGAATATGAATGTTTTGGTTTTATCTCATCAGTGGTCACTCTGTTACACAAAAGCGGCAGCAGGTTCTGCTGTACCCATACAAAAGGATATCCTGGTGTACTAGATATGGTTAGGATGTTATTTTTGTCCATAACAATCTATATGGTTCTATGGTCTAAATTTGTGACCAAAACCATATTGGTAACTCATCAGTGTTTTAGTTGTTGGTGAGCAGTGCTTACACAATGTCAAAGCCTCTTCTGTTTCTCACACTGCCCCCTCAGCCAGTAGCCCTGAGGGTGGGCAAGAGGCAGGACAGATGGACCAAACTGACCAAAGGGATACTCCATGCCATAGGACATCCTGCTGAGCCGTAAACCTGGTGGGGGAAATGTTTCCAAAGTAGTCTTTGTTTGGAACACAGTTGGAGGAGGATGTTTTTGCACCACAGGAAGTTCATGTCACAAATTTCCAGTGGGGTTTTAGGTGGAGTGTCTGTGTAGTGAAACCATAAAAAAGTCATTTACACTTCAGTGTATTATTTGCTTTCTCATATTGTGAGCATGACCTGTGACAGTCTGAGGTTCTGCCTTGATGCATCTCTTTTGCATCATCTGAAGGATGTGAATTCAGAGGGACTGCCTTTTATAGTTTTCTTTTTTCATTTGAACAAAACCAAAAATTTTTTTTTGACCCTTTCTAATTATTTTAGTAACTGTTGTTCTTAGGTTAGTCTAAAGCAGCTTTTTTGAACCACAGGTTTTTTCTCAATCTGAGCAAAATAGATCACTAAGGTGCAACAGTATTTGTGTATTTATTGAACCCTTTGTGCCAGTTCTGGCCTCTATCTTTCATAGCTTTTCTGCTCAACAAAATTTATGAAAGTGAGTATTGAAGAGTATTAAACTAATTAAAAGAAGTTTATAATTTTAAAGGGAGATCTTCAATTCAGAAGCCTAAACATGAACTGTGAAGTAGTCTTCTTTTAAACAAAGTGAGTACTGCACTCAGTTTTGATACAATCTTGATACATACAAGACATGCTCAAAAATAATAAGAAAAATTAATTTTTGTCAATGTTTTTAATTTTTTTTGGCATTACGGTAAAATTGCAAAAATGGTCTTTGCTATTAAGGTCTGAGTTATTATTTTCTAATAGTCTGCTATAATTTTGATGTTCTCTTTGCAAACGTGTACAGTTTGTGTTTTTTTAATTCGATGCCACTTTTTCATATGATGTATCAGGGAATTTATGCAATAATGCTCTGTATAAATTACCAGATTTCTGTAAAAAACAACATATAAGATCATCTGCATGCATTGCAATAATTCTTTGTATCTGCGATTGTTTTTCCTTGCAATGCTGATGAGTTACTGCAGTCAACTCTAGCTTCTCTAGACCAACAGTCACCTTTTATCTTCCAGATGAATAGTCTCATCTTGTGATACATACTGTAAATGTAGAGATTTTTATGTTATATAATAAACTGCATACAAATACAGTCAAAGCCAAAAATAGAGTAGCAGAGGTGATGCAGGAAACAGTTATTTCAGCAATATTTTCTAATTCCTTATCCTTAGTACACTGGATTCAATTCAGTAATGTCTTATTTCATTCACGTCAATATTTAATTTAAGATAAACTCATTTATATCTTGTGAGGAGAAAAAAAGTAGTAAAAAACCTGGAACTTCAGAAAAGTATGAACAATATAGTAAAAAAATATTAACTGCCTTAGAAATAAAGAAAAAGGGGAAAAGAACAAAAAAGAAGTATGTAAGAAACTGATTTTTAAAATTTTCTGTAATTCATCAATAGTAGAGATTTTCTTCAAAAAGGTATGCAAGTGATTACTGCAATCTAATCTTCCCCTATACAGAGTAATATTTAAAAGATAAAGTGCTGTTCATAAGCATGATTTACATATTAATACATTTAAATCATGAAACAAATCATAATTCAGTGTATAGTGTTTACAGTTCATTGTGTGTCATGCTAGAGCAACTTGACAATGGAGATGATTAAGTTTATGTCAACGTCTATGGTCTCCTGGATTATGCTACTGAACTTTCTGAGATTAATTAACCTGAGTAGCCTAATTACTGTCGGATGAGGATCTTCTAGGGAAATATTTAAGAGGAAGAAGGAAAAAAGGTTGAATTAGAAACTGTCTGAATTTCTCTAAGTACTCTGAATATCTTCAGCAACACTTGTCTCTTGATCTTTAATCCAGTGTAAGCCCTTCCTGTGCTGCAGCTTTTAACTATATAACCACCCAATAATGAGAACTATAGGTTTGGTCTTGCTGAAAAATGTCTTTCTGTAGCTGCAATATATTATCTACCCTCTCATACTTTCTAAGTGTATTTTTTATCAGTGCATTACTCATCCATAACATTACCTGAAAAAAAAAATGGCAAGTTGCTTTGTTCACAAAGAGAACAAACGCAAGAGAAAAAGCCTCCAGTATTAGCTCATTTACCCATCAGTGAGACTTGGCTCCAGTAATTGGTCCAAAGAAAATTTAAGTACCACACATAAAAAACGACTCAACAGAAAAGATTGAAGACAGCAAAATTACACATAGTTTTGTTTTGAAAGCGTGGCTGGGGAGGAAGAATCTTTAATGGTTAAGTGTCTTCATGCAAAACTTCTGTTTACTGAGAAGTTATAGCACAGTCACTGTGTTACTGTAGTTCTGCTGCCACTTCTTTCCCTTTTACACCATTTAAAGGAAAAAGGCTAGTTAGTGTACTGCATTTGAGAAAAGATTTTGATAGTGATTCTCCACTGGAAAAGGTACCTTCCTGACCTCTGGAGTTAATGTTAGAGCCACAGGCAAATGAGTGGGCCATTAACTATACCCTGGCTTGAAGTTAGGCTAACTGTGGAAAATTACTAGATATGACATGAGAAATTGCTGACAAAAGTTACAGATAACTCAAGGAAAGGTGGGTGGATCTCAAAGGCTGTAAAGGAATTACGTGAGAAACAGCTAAATTCCATGGGCTGTTGGAGGGAAGCATTGAGAACCCTGAGGGGGGAGCACAGCATTGTAAAACCAACAGCACGATTTGTCTGTAACATTAATACCATATATGGCTGACACCATATCATAATGCTATGTGTGGATATGGATATCATAAATCCAGGACCAGTATGAACAAGTATTTAGAGACAGGCTGTTTGTCTGGGAAAAGACTGGCACTGAGAGCAAAAGATACAAGAATGTGAAGAACAGCACTCAGATAATCCAAATTTTGTGGCCAGGGTAGTGATGGGTTACCAGTCAGGCAACCTCGTGGATAGTTTGTGTAGCTGAAACAGGGCAATAAACCATAAGAGCTAAACCTGCTTTTTTTTAGTCAGGAGCACTGGGGTGGAAGTGGTGCCCCTTAACAGGAAGTTTACAACCAGGCAGAAGGAGCATCTTGGTGTCACTGTGCCTGTTACATCACCTACCCTCTACTTCATAAAAGTTAAATGTATTTCCATGGGATGAATGTTAAGAGGTATCCTTTACCCAGTATATTCTGCATCATTTAGGCATCTCCCAGCTATGCATAAATCCAGCAACTGACCCATCCGTCCTTCTCCCCTGGCTCAAGCTTTCAGTCATTTATTAAGCCATGACTTTATTCCATGCTTTATAAGAAGAATACAGCCATCTGATCTGCACTTACGGACTCCTGCACTACTAGCAGGACTTCAGGCAAATATTACATGCCTGCAAGAAAAGTGCTATAGAATATTCACTTTCTGGACAATCAAAACAAAAGATGCCAGTAGTGTTGAGTCCTTCCCAGGACCTCCAGCAAAAATTACTAGGTGTACTTCTGACCTGCAGGATGCACTGCTGGTGTCTTGTGTACCATGTCCTTTCCACTTTTCCACATGTGAATCTTTCTTACTGCTTCACCTTATCAGTTTATTAGTTTACTTTTTACTTTTACTTACTTTTACTCAGTGACCCTGTCAGTACTGTGATAGGACAAGGGAGAATCTCTTTACACTGAAAAAAATGTAGATTTCAGTTAGATATGAGGAAAATAAATTACTGTGAGGGTGGCTAAGGGCTGTTCAAGCTTGTTGCTCTCTTTGAAATGAAACTGAAACACTTTTCTCAGAGAAGCTGTGGATGCCTCAGCCCTGGTAGTGTTCAAGGCCAGGCTGGATGGGGCTTTGAGCAACCTGTTCTGTGGAAGGTGTCCCTGCCTATGGCAGTGGGGATAGAACTAGATAACCTTTAAGGTCCAAAGCCATTCACTGATTGGGCACAGCAGTCTTTACTGCAGCCTCTTTTACTAACTATGGCTAAAACTTATGGTGTGCCATCAGCTTTGTCTAAACCACAGACAATTTAGCAGGGATTTCCAAGGTCACAACCTGAAACTCCAATCCTCAACCCCACCTATGGCAGATTTTCTTTTTTTTATCAAACTGTACTCTCTGACTACTAATGATAGTTAGGATGTGAAATATGAGCTATACCACAATATACAAATATCAAATATAAAATATTAAATATAATAATAATAATAATAATAATAATAATAATAATAATAATAATAATAGCAACTTCATAAATAAAATTATGTTTCTAGGTTGAGCTTATATTCTGGAAAATTATTTGGAAATGAGTAAAGTGTTACTCAGTATAGTCCTCAAATTTACTACAAGCATCTTTTGTAGAATAGCAGAAAATACTGTAAGAGGGTTCTGTAAGGAATGTGGATGTAGTACCGTGCTGTTATGTTTTTGCACATCCAATCCTAAATTACTTTTTTTACACAGGCGCAGTCTTAAAAGGAATTATGTGCATGGTTATCGTCAGCTAAGAGGGCATAAAAATTAGTCTACTTACTTTTCTGTGAAAATGAAAACAAAATATCTCCTCAAACAAGTACATCAGAAAAGCTTGTTACTCATTATTATTGAAGGACCTAATCCAGTATAAAACAAGAATAAAATTCTACATGCCAGTCAATTATCCGGGTGTCAACATACACATAGGTTGACTGTCTAACCAAAATTAAGGCAGATATGAGCACTTGGTTTGATGCTTCTATTACTTTACTTGTAGAATTACTACACACTCCAGTGCTATACCAAATCAAACCCAATGGCTAAATACACTATAAAACCTCAACAAAAACCATTGACTGAGAATAAATGATTTGGCACATTCCTTAAAGCAGACTGGTTTTGTAAGGTGGCTGCTGTTAACTAGTTTTGTTTTGTGAGGTACTGAACCTACAGAAATCTGGCTCTTATATTGTGGTGTTTGGAATGTATATCCTTCTAGAGGATTCACTTTGATTTTTTAAACTTTTAATGTATCTGTAAAAGGTTGGGTATAATTTATTTTTGTACAGATTAGACAGTGTTTTTTTAATTCTTTTTTTAGGGACAGTGTTAATTCTAAGGGGGTTTTTCTTGATTATTTATTCAGACTCAGAATTTATTTTTTACGAAAATAAAGTAAAAATATTGTATTAAAATAATTTATATTTATTTTAATACATTTGCAGTACATATATATTTGGTATGCTTACAGGCATATATTTGGACACAGGCTGTTTGTCCAAGTAATGGTACTATCTGCTGATATGCCCTTATAAGATCCTTAATAAATTGTACTTTTAAATAACTAATAAAATAAATAACAAGACTGAAGGAAAATAACTGCAGCATATTCTTGGTTCCTTTCCCTTATATAGAATATATCTAGCAAAACTATTTTTAGGAAAGTTCATTATATAAAATCAATTATTACCACCAAAGTGTCCACTCCTGATATACCTTTAGTTGTAGTATTATATTCGTGTGGTCACCAGATGATGTTTAGCCCCTCAAAATAAGCTAAAATTAGAAACTGTAAGATAGTGTGCTTCCATGAAGCATACAATAAAATGTACAGTTTCCTTTAAAGACTATGGTTGAGTGTTTTTTCTACTGCAAAATGCAGAAGTGAGGTTAGCAAGTTAAGGGCACTGCATCAAGAGCTGATTAATAGACTCTGAGAGAGTGAATATGTGTCTGCCATGCTAGAGCAAAGACCATATGTTACACTATCACTTTTATTCCAACTGCATCTTAGCTGAGTGACGAGAATAATTTCTGACAAGCAAGGAATCCGTCTAATACAAGAGATGTCGTAATTTACAACAGCAGGATTACTGCATGACCTGTAGCCCTAAGACTTACTCTTAGGCAACATACTAAGGCTTCATCTACTAGTGACAGTGTTTGTCATCTCTGAAAGGAGCTGAAGAAAATGTCATTCAAAGTCAGTACTTCAGAGTGCTAAGTTCAAAAGGAAATTAATGTATCTTCTTTTAGATAAACTACATCCATTGTAAATATCTAAAGGATGCAATAAATGATTAAAATTCCTTTCACTGCAGACATAATATTGTGTTGGAGAAAGTGTTAGAAACATATTACTTTTGGAACTAAAGTGCACATTCTAAGATGTCAATATGTTGTTTGAAGCAAGTAAGGTCTATTTGCCCTATTTTGCATACAAACTCTTTGCTTCACTTTAAAATCATACCGGTTAAAATAATTATTTTTATTTAAAAATGTGCAGTTCTTCAGATAAATTACTTTGTTGTCATAACAATTTATTTCCCTAGTGACATAATATTCAATTTAACAAATCAAATTTAATTAGCAATTCTATGGTTTTTAAAACAATAAAAACTGAAGATTCAGTTCTCCTCATTGCAGTGAGGGCAATCGCTATGCTAACTGTTTTAATATCTGAAACTGAAAGACACAGGAAGTATATGATTTTGGGAACTGGTGTTTGGCTAAATTCAGAAACTATTTAGTGAATCCTAAAGCACTTGCATTAAGTTAACCCAATAGTTTGATTCTGATCATTTTGTAACTTTAATCTGTACTGTATGCTTCACAAAACTTCTTTAAAAGGTCAAAAAATTGCAAAAGATCTATGGCCTCTCTCAAACTTATCTGGAAATGCTGACATTAAAAATATGAAGAATTAACTAGACTTTCTATAGCCTCCTAACCCATATTACATGTGCCTCAGCGTAAATTTTACATAGACTATATGATCCTAAAATTAGTGAGAATGCCATGGTTGGAACAGGACCTTTGGATCAGAATAAGAAGCATTTATTTATTACATCTATTTGTAACTTATTTTAGCTATTAGATATCTTTATAAATATGCACAGAATTCCAAAATCTCTGAAAAAGCATGTGCTAACTCAAATTTTACAAACCTTTGAAGAAGATACAGATGCAGAAGGCCATTGCTTCCCTTTACCTTCTCTTTCTCCCTTCCCTGAATTTTGTTGGGTGAAAAATAAAGATCGTCTTTGTATCTGCAGAAGAGAAGGTTGAGATCCACGAATCACTTGTTACTGTTTTTATTGCTGAGAACTGAAGGAAGAGATATGGCCGAATGGAAAGGAAAATGGTCTACTGAAATTCTCTCTTCTGAGTTGAATGCCTGGGCTCCACATAATACATAGTTAATGTTCCACCAAAGGAAAGCATAGCCTTCAGGGAGATAGGAAACTGTCAGTTAGCTAAGTATTCATTAAAAAGAAAAGAATCCGGGAGATTTAAGAGACTGACTGGAGAGAGGAAGGCATCTGCTCATGGCCAGTCAGAAGCCTCCGTCTGTGTACCATCCTGGTTTTCTGAGTCTGCACTTGTTTCTGCCATGTGTAAAGCCAGAGCAGAGCAGAGCAGGTGTTATTCCCTGAACAGCTATAATGGCTATGATATATGGGATTTGCCTCCAAAGCCAAGCTCTGCATGATTTGGAGAAGTTACTTTCACTATTTCTTTGTCAATTGCCATGCAGGGCACACCCTGGCAAACTTTTCCATGTGACTTGCAGTTTAGTAATTTCTGATCAGCTAGCAAAACTTTCAATGCTACATGAGACCAAGATGCCTGTGGTTCAAGATAGGACAGCCTCTGCTGAAATTCAGTATGTCCATGGTGGATAAATTCCCCTAAGTATGTTTGAAGAGGTGGACTTCATATGTGCTCTAATTCAGTTCCCATCTGTAAAAGAGAAAGTAACATTTCCCTGCTTAGCTCACAAGACCATACTTGAGATAAATTAAGCATTGTAATTCACGTTGCAATCAAAAGTAAAGTGTTTCAATGCCAATCAATAAAGCCTGAATGAAACAGATCTATAACCTCTGAAATCATTGACAATGCAGTGCTAAGGGAATATTAAATGCTTAGAAAGTGCAGGATTAAAGCTCTGAGCAAGAAGCCAGTTGCAGTGACACCCAGTGAAAGTTATAAGTAGAAAGTGTCTTCAATTTTGTCTGACCCTGGATTCCTGTCTGCCCTTTCTGAACTATACACTTGGGACCGAGACATAGAGCACTTGTCTTAAAGGTGGGAGACAGGATCCTCCTAAACCAAGTACCTTACCTGCAGGCCCCATCTTCATCAAATCAGAAACCTGGCTGCTAGAGCTATGGTGCCCAGCATAACCAGTAGAAAATTTATATGGCTAATCAGCATTGCTGCAAGGCAGAGCACATAAAAAGCTTATGGAAATGGAAACTTTCCCTGGAATCTTTGTCCAAGGAAATATAGGAATCATGATCAGCATTTTTGGTCAAGATGCCTGCTGAATCTGCTATTAGGAAGTCTTCTTCAGAAAACATGCTGTTTTCCAGGTCACATTTACATTTTATATCTTTAATAATCTAAATTAAATTGACAATAATGCTGTTATATTTCTAGTCTGTACAAGAAATATTCTTCAAAAATGCTTTCCCTGTTTAAATACCTGTCACTAGATTTCATGAATCCAGGATGCATAGAAAAAAACTTATAGTGAGAAGAGTTGGGAAAAAGGGTCTTTATATTTAACTTTCTATTATAGATATGTTCAGTGAAGCAGCATGAAGGAACTTATTACTATACCAAATGAAGAATTTCCTATGAGAGTTCTGTAATTTCATATTAGCTTATTCCCCCTTCATAACATGGTGATTACCACACTGAGTGATATATAAAAATGGGGAAACCAGCATGCTTCATTGGTTTTAAAGGAGTCAGCACTAGTGGTGTTTCAAGCTGAGAAAATAATTGTCAGCAATGACACGGAATAGGATAGAAAGTTTATATGTTTCATATTCACCCAGTATTTATGTACTGCACAACTTCTTTTCAGATGATCTGTATTTTCCTCAAATAAAAATAATTTCTTTTTGTATTTTGTCTTCAAAAACTAGACTGTAGTTAGTTTTCATCTCATCTGTAATTCTGAGTTTCAGTGCCATCAGCTAAAGTAATAAACATTTCTGCCTGGAAGTGTGCTTTAAAGAGATCCTTCTCAAAATTCATACCTTTAATTTAGCAAAGTATTGTTTAGAGTTTAAATAAATCTTCCCCAGATTTGAAAGGTAGTTGTATGGATGAATTCACAAACAGTTCTTTGAAACTACAGAAAGCAGAAGCTTTGCAGACAAAAACAAAGAAAAGAAAAGAAATATATGTAAAGCAGATACTTTACCTGAAACAGAAAATTCACATATTCCCCAAGGCATGGCAAACATTACTTTAAAGCTCATTTGTTCAATCTTTCCCAAAACCTAGAATAAACAAAATGGTTGTTTTTAAGGCTGCTCATCTGAGTCTGTTGTTATGAATGAAATATCTGCAAGAAAAAGAAATTCAGTCACCTGGAACAAAGTTAATTTAGCAGGGCTAAGTAAAAATCAAAATTTCTGTGTGACATTGTTTTTCTTTTTTGTTTCAAGTCAAGAGAAAATTTAGAACTATAAGTAAGTTATAAAACTAAAACACTGAAAATTCTTGCTTTACTTATGACTACTACGATGCATTATAATTTTTAACCATAAATCTTTAGTTCATATGAAATATAGTTTTTCTTGACAGTAGACAATGGGGAATTTGGTATCCACGTGGTCTACCTTTTGCTTAGGTGATACTGGTAAAAAAAGTAATTTACTGTGGAGAAGAGGAAAACAAACAAAGTCCCCAATGGAACTGTGTAACTTGGAGAATGCTTATATCCATTCAGCGACATATATCAGGAATATGCCTGTGTTGTACTGTGGTAAATCAAAGAAGGAGGTGTTAAAATGGGTATTTTCCATTATATATTTGGTTAAACCACCTTTCTTAGGGGGAGATTTTTGCATTCTATGCTAAGGTATATTTTCCTAATAAAATAATGTTCTTTTTCAATTCTTATAATGGGTAGCCTTCCTTAAGTCATGAGAACTTTAAAGGAACCCATTCTTTTTCACATCAAAAGGAATTGGAAGAATGACACACATTTTCTACAAGCAGCTGAGAGCTGGGAAAATCCAGTTGAGACCAGCAACCTAGGTGCAAATATCTTGGACCACCCTGAATTTCTTCAATTGCTCCAGTTACAAACAAGAGTAGCTGCATATGAGTTTTGATCATATCAAACAGAGAAATTTAGTTTAATAATTTAAATATATGCGCTCAGAAAAATAAAAAATTGTGAATAAGCACATATATGTCTTTGAGACCTTAGGTGAAAAACAATAGGAATTTATTGTGATGTTCCTCACAGACAAATTAAATTTTTAGTTTTAGCAATTTTAATTATTTTAGTGCTATTACATACTTGTTACAGAGATGTTTTCAGCATTAGATATGCTGAACTTTCTCAAAAAAAATTACCAACGTGAAATATCCTGAGTACAAAGAGGAAGTCCATCACCAGAACTATGGAAGTAATCACACAAAAGTTGCCTGCCTTAATTGTTCTGCCTAACTGTTCTATCCTAAATATTTCCTACTAAAAGTAGATATAGAATTATGGGTTTGATGGAAATTAAGAAATTTGATGAAAATTAAACACAATTCTTTTGTTATTTCCCTAACGATGATAGTATCAGATGCCTCAGAACAGCAATGATCTTCATTTCTTTTGGCATTAAGCAATCTGACCAAATAGGGAAAGCTACCATTCTTATTTGTACAAGGTTTAGAAAAGTGCCAGTGGCGACCAAGAGAGAGTGCCTGGTATTACTGAATCAGATCAAGCTCATCATCATTAATGGACAGATTTTATTGATTTCAGTTAGCTTTGCATCAGTGTTACAGAATTTGCTTCCTCTCACCTTGTATGAGGTGAAGCCTCACCACTGAGTGTAACATAGTGCAACTATGACTAGATTTTTGAAAGGTCTGAAATATTGTGTAAGCATGTAAAAGTTCGTTTTTACCTCTGCTACCTGTCTAAAAAGATAAAAAGGGTCTTCAGTGACAGGTGTACATAGCCAAGGTAATTGAAAATTAAACTATGTTGCTGACTTAAGTTTAGCTTTGTAACAAAAAAGAATTACTCTAATTGTTTATCTGATACTTCTCTTCTGACTTGCATTTCCTGGCCATGCGATTAATCATGGCTGTTCAAATTGTTATTTTAATAGCATTTATTTCAGTTCTGTGAATTTATAGATCCATTAGTTGTAAAGATTCCACATTGAGAGCTATTAATAAATTCAAGTGTTCTTTTAGTAGAATATGGATGAAGATTCTGTTGCACTATATGTCTAGTTGTAGTGCCATATATTGATCAGAATTTCGTTACAAGTTAAGGTCAGATCTAGAAAGAATAGTTTGGAAGGTATTTAGTGCACTGTATGCATTATTTTGAGTCACACACAGCATGACACAAGATAATTAAAATTTAATTGTTAGTTTATCACTCTCCAGAGTCAAGTAAACACCTACATTTTCTGTATTCATGCTAGTTTGTATAATTAAGGTCAATTTTGTGATGCATTGAAAGCAGCTATTGCAGCTTGCAAAAAAGTAACTTTTAGTATCTAGCATTGCAAAATTAGAGCAGCAAAATTGTATTCGGAGACATCACATCAAGTCAGAAAAACTGCAGACTGAGATTTGCTGGATAATGGTGTCCCAACATTTGACTGTGTCATAGGAAACCATTAAATCCTTCTCAGTGAAGGAAATGTGTTTGTGAGGTCTTCACATAAATCCACCTTCATGATGACCACGACTTTCTGAATTTTTTTATTTCCTAATGGACTGAACTCATAAAAAATGGGATTTTTGGGGGGGTTACATAAGATTTCTGATCAGAATAATTCTGATCTATGCATTTTTACAAGATCAGATACATTTTTCTTACCCACGTTGCCGGTTTTTGGATGTTCAGCTGTAGAGCTTGTGACTGAAAGAAGTTTTTGTATGGACTGTTGAATTATAAAGGGAGAAGATCTATTTTCATCCTAACTTTTGCAGGCACAGAAATCTGTAGTAAACCTAATTCTGTATCATCTTGCCATATTTGAACAAAAATACTGTGAAACTATTGGTTTTTAAATTTAGAGTGCTATTGAACTTTTCTAGAAGATATGTACACTTTCAGTGCATGTAAAATACATGAGTATTATTCCAGCTTATGCCAGTCACTTTGGCATGGAATAATTGCCTAGAGCAAAGAATAGGTGGTCAGGGTGGAAACACTTTTTCTGAGTAAAAGTTTTCAAGATATGGAAATAATTTGTCATATAAAGTCTATGTAAAAAGTAAATTGAGAAAAAACCCCACCCCAATCATTGAGGTGTTCTGTCAGGTATTAAGTTTTGCTTCACATTTAGTTATTTACTTTCAATTGTTAAAATGTAATCAGTTTAATTCTTCAAATACAAAGTTGTTTTTACAGTAAAACTGGGTGTTTTGTTTCAAAGAGAACAAAATAATAGTTGTTTACATGAAAAATAGAAGCCTGCTATTCTGACAAGCTCTTAATAATTAGTGATCCAGGCAGACCCTTTGAAGGGTGTTTAGTCACTGATAAAATCCACAAAATTCTTTCATGACTTTTTGAGAAGTGAGAATTATGTTAAAATTATTTTGGTCCCTGTTTGAGAAGAACGACTTTTTTCCTGAAATAATGCCAGTGTGGAAATGGTGAATGTTAGGCTGATGTCTCTTTGGGAGAGCAGGGCATAACAATGCATCATCTGTATCTAATTTGCCATGGTATTGTTATGATACATCATCACATACTCCTCTCTTTAAAGTTTAGCTGATATCTTTGAAAAATGTGAAAAACTGTAATTGGCCAGCTTTCCTTAGTGTTACAGTTAGTCTGGTAAAGTTTTAGTGAGTCAATCAATTACTTTAGATACTATGTGAACAAATTTAAT
This sequence comes from Chamaea fasciata, assembly GCF_029207755.1. NCBI lineage: Eukaryota > Metazoa > Chordata > Aves > Passeriformes > Sylviidae > Chamaea > Chamaea fasciata. The sequence continues at coordinate 21,371,430 of NW_027094091.1, read as the reverse complement.
TCTACTTGCTGCAAAGCAGAGTTAAAAGCTTTCACTTTTCATGCTTGTAATTTTGCAATATTAATAAAAAGAGTGAGAAAAGTAATTTAAGTAAATTGCTTTTTATTAAGATGCAATGTCCAAAGAGACCAATGACCACACACATTATTGTCCTGATAAGAAACAACTTGCAACATTTATCACAGTGTACTTGAGTCCTCAAGCGTCACAACTCAATAAAAAGCTACTGGTAATTCACAAAATTGGCTGATGGGCAGAATGCTGAACTGTTCTGTTTATGTGAGAGAAAAAAGAGAGGAAATGAAAGAACCAGGAATGAGAGTTATGTTTATACTGTATTGTGCATCTATACAAAACATTGATAAAGCTGCTAACTCTAATGTTACAAGTACAAAAGTATTCTTCAGAGTTTCAGATTTGTTTACATGCAGTACAGACATACAATTCTAAAATCACACTGATAAAATTTAGTACCATAGGAAAGAATATGACCTTAATTTCTTAATTTTATCATTGCAGAAATATTCTTGCAAAATTAATTAGAAATAGAAAGAAATTCTATTTCAGTTTTAATGAAGATAAGGAGCTGTAAATTATTCTGATGAAATGGTCCACAGGGAAAAGAAATGTTTATTATTTGCCTCTTTACAACAGTGAGGAAAGAGTAAATACAAAACCCTACAAAATCCAAGCAGAAGATTGAATTCTTAAATTAACAATCTTCATGTAAGCAGCAACAACCAAGAATGCAACTGCTGTAACTTTTCTCCATTCTTTTGAGAACTTCTAAGTAACTTAAAACTTCATTTTACATCCATTAGTCTTTCATATCTCAAAGACCTCTTTCAGCTGGCTAACTACTTTGGCTTTGATAACTTGTAATCAAGTTGCTTTTCATATAAATTCTCTAACATTTTTGATTTGGTAAGGTTGAACACACCTTAGACAATTTAGGGTTCTACAGAAAACACCAAGACCTACTTCTCCATGTTTCAGAAAAAGAACTGCAGGAGGATTCTCCCTCTCCCTTCAGAGACAAATTTTAGGCAGTAGAGCAAACTTGGAAAATATTTTAGACTGTGGTTATGCCCAGTTCTGTCATGCACTTCATGGTTTCTCACATATTAGGGAAAGGACTATATATATGAAGTTTTTTGTATATATCAATTTTTTAATGATTCTTTCTCAAAATGAGCGGCATTTCTGTAGTTTAGATTATAAATCCATAATGTGTAATAGATTAGAAAATATGTCAAAAAAGGAGGCTAATGCTACAAATATATATTATGAAATATCATCACCTTTATTAACTTTGTCTGCTTCATTTAAAATTTAAAAACCAGGTTTATTTGATGCAAAATATAGGACTTGGTATTGTTACCCTCATAGGATCCAAGGTTACTGATAGGATTTCTTGGATGGGTGAAATTATGTTTTCAGGCATATAATATAAAAGTGGGTTTTTTGGTGTGTTTTTTTTTTTTTTTTTTTTGGTTTTTTTTTTTTTTTTTTTGTGTGGTTTTTTTTTTTGTGGGTTTTTTTTTTTAAATTTTATTTTTTTTTTAGATAGTATAATGCATCTCTAAATTACTCTCACCTTAGCACCTCTCCTGAAAATTTGGATGTGGTAATTATGAATTATAATTTATTTAAACTCCTAATGTCAGAGGGATCAAAGGCCATGCAGTTTCCTACAAAGGAAGTTCCTCACTGGTTTATAGCACAAGACCTATGTGAGACCTGTGCTTTAATAGAGCAGCTTCTTGTGCCTGCCTGTCACTGTTAATGATGTGTAATTTATGGAAATAGTAGACAGTAATTTCTAATCAGCAAAGCTGCATCTAATAACTCTGGAATATATCATACAGGATTGATGTTACATTTATAAAAAATGAAATTGACAGGTGAATTTACTTCTATCAACAGCTGTAAGACTTTATTTAAGAAAAGCATTCAATCTATTTAGTAACTCATTTAAAACATTGGTTTAAATCCTATTCTCTTTAATAAATATTTATTAATAAAAGTAGATCTAATAATTCTAGAATAACAGGACATTCAGTGAGTGAATTCTTTACATTATATTTCAATACATAAAAATTATATTTTAGTGTTTTTATTTTCAATAAATGAACTATGAACTAACTTAGAGTAGTTACTTATATCTAGCAATTGGAAAGGTCTCTGGATTTTTATTGTAGCATTTCTATTCACATTACACGACTTTTCTGTGACAGTTTTATGGATGGAAGTTCACTTTTGAAATCACAAGGATAGGTATCTGCATTGTCACTGATATTATTCCTTAAGCTTTATGAAATTATTTTATAAACACAACATTGTGAACCTAACTATGCAGTGTCACCTGCTCTTCTAGGTTATCTGAATAGGTTATTTGATGGTCACTTTTTGCAAGTCAAATTATTTGGGAGATATTATGTTTTGTCATGAAAATCTTGCTTCAGCTGCTCTTACTTATTCAGAGTAAAAAGTTTCTTACTGAAATAGGCTACTAATAAAATTTCTAATCTTCATTTCTTTACTATTCCTTCACCAACTTTATAAAAAAAAACTGAGTACCATCATAGAGGTGGGATATGAGAAAGGTTATATTTCTTCTCAACAGTGTATGTTGGATAGAGATAGACAATACTTTAAAATCATCTCTAGTTCTGATTTGACCACAGTACAGAAATGTCTAGGAATTGAAAGAATTCATCGAACTTTTTTGCTGTGTCTGCTAAATGTTTTCAATTTAGAAATACCAATATATGTTTGTGTGCAGTTTGAAATTTTTTGTATGAATGCATGAAAAATGACTGAAGTAAAACTACCTTAGAGCTTATCATAAACTTTTTGTATAGATAATGTCTCTCATATAACTACATATTCAGGATCAACATACACACTCAAACTGTGCAAAATATGGTATTTTTAAAATTAATCATGATAGTCATTATCATTTTGGGCTACACTGAGAAGGCAACAAATGTCTTCTCTGATGACAGTGAAATAGACAAAATATGGCACTGATGGAGTGGAGCAGATTGTTCATGCAGCTTGACTGATTGACTGTTTAAGATATCACTAATCTGGAATAATCTGCAGAATCAACACCAGCTGAAAGGAATTCCACTATTCATCTGGTTTCTGTACAGCTCAGCTGTTTCATGGCAGAATCTGAAGCTTTCAAAAGTTTAAATAGAGAGGGTGATACTCATAATAAGTTATATATATGTGTTAAGATGAAATAAACCCCACAAATCTTTTATGTGTTTTTGTTCTTCCTGTCTTGTTTCCTTGCCTGCTTCTGCAACATGTAAATTGCCTTTTTAACCAAGCATTGAAGGATGGGGAGAGTCTCAGGAAGCCAAAACTGGACACCTTTTGAATAATTTACTTTTGTCGCAATACTGAGGTAGAGTTCTATGACTTCTAATATTGCATCTTGCAAAGCAATGTGATATTCCATCTGGTCCTGGAATATGTTAGCATGGTTGTTTTTCTTCTTGGTTATTTGGAGGGCTTCCCTAAATCCTTTTATTCTTCATATAGTTATATCTTCTGATTCTTGTGTGTTTGCATGGTGTCCAAGGGCCATGAATAAGAGTGGCCATAACTTATATTTAAGTACCCTGAATCCATGGATAAATTTTTGAAATGGTCTTCAATGAGACAAATGGAAATAGGAATGTAACCTAGTAGGAATGTAACATAAATCCCTTGCATTAGTAGATCATTCTTTTTTCTCTGCTGCTAATATCATATTCAAAATCTATACCAATACTGGAGATGCAGATAGTGAGTTAGCATATTATTCTAGGGCTGTAACAAAATCAATAGAAACTTGCTGACTTGAATGAGAAAAGCATCAAGTCTGCAGTGAATCTCTTAAGGCTTTAAAAAACCCTTGAACTTTCATTATAGAAGCTCTGTTTTAAAATATGTACTAAAAGAGTCAAGCATGCTACTTTTTATAGACTGATAGTCTTCTGTAGGTCTTCAGATGAACAGAATACTGTACTAGTGAAAGGCAGTTTGTAAGGGTGAAGTAAGAGGGAAAACTTTCATAGCACTGACTGGCAATTGTTTAGATCAAAGAATAACCAGACATCAAATATAGGAATGTATCCAAGATGTCTTCTTCTAGGATGAGTAGGAGATTACTTTGTCTGAGAGACTACCGGTAGCAAACTTCATCTAGGTTAAGATATGAAGGTCAAGGTAGAAGGTAGAGATATAAAATCTGCGATAACGGTATTCTATTTTACCCAATGGCCTAGTGACTGGAACACTCCCCTGGAAATGGTAAATCAGCTCCAATTCCAACAGAATGGGAATCAAAATATACAAGCTTTGCCTTCTTTATAAAATCCCTGACTAATAAATTGATTTAAAAAGAAGGATTTCCAGAATGAAAAAAAAAAAAACATAAGCAAAGGGATTTTTGATCTCAAATTTGTATTTATGTATCTGTTTGTTATTTCAGCACCAATTTAGGTAATGAATTTCTTTACTGATTCAATTCCTTAGGGACTAATTTCAGATAATCATACAATGTATGCCAAAACTTCTACTTAGCTCATTTTGTACTGAGATAATAACTCCTGGTTTAATATCTGGGCATGTTTTATTTTCCCTGAAGCTGAAGAAGAGTAGGATTACTCCAGTAGGAGGTTGTAATACTTCGGAATATCTAAGGTTCTGATTTATATTAGGTTTTATCTGGTGCCCACCTTCAGGAGGATATTTCTATAGTTTTGCTGGTTTTTAATATCTGCCAAAGAGCAAATGACAGATATGTCAGCTGTTTACTAAGCCATCAATCAGAAGTGCAGTGCTGTTGGACCTGTAATAGTCTAGGGATATAAGTGAGGTAAATTTCCAGAGGGAGATAATATCTTTAATAAAATGATGGGGAAATAGATTTTTTGAGGAAAAAAAGCCATGAAATACTTTGGTCTCAGAGTGAATAACTGCCTGTTTCTAGCTCTTTCTCACAATGTCAAGGATTTTATCATCTCTCGCCACTATTCTCCTCCATTAACTATCCTATTTTTTGAAAGTATCTGTTTACTTAATGAATTGGAATTGGAGGTGTTTGTTCTAATGTACTTTATTTGGAATTGAGTATATTTTTGACACCTACTAAGAATTCCTTCCTTTTTTCCAGCTATTCCAATTGGTCCAATAAACTATACCACTTCTCCCTAAGAAATATGCTTAATAACCAACAAGACTTGTAAATGATTGTTGGTGCCTTTGATGGAGGAATTCATACCTCACTGGTTCTTTTCCCTGTACTGAAGCAAAAGCCCTTCGTGAGCTTCTGTACTCAGTAAGATGACCGTCATGCAAAAGAATCAGTTAAACTGAAGATTCTATTTCTTTTTATTTTCTCAGTAGTAAGTCTTTTAAGTTAAAGAAACTTTATCTACCTTAGATTACACTTAGTTTATGACATAGCTAATAAGAATGGAATAGCAGTGTACACAAGGCATTGTTGTTTAGTATGCAAAATCATTATCCCAGCCCCCAAAAACCTTGTTGATATGTAATCTACCTAGAGTTATACAGATGAGGCAGTACACTGAGACATTCCTGTTCACCCCTTTGTGATCTGTAGATTTTTATTACAAGAACTGTTTGGAAAATATAGTGAAAAACATATTGATATGTTGATATAACTGAACTTATATGATGTTAGGAGAAAGGAAGATATGTGGGAGTCATTAAATGGCTTGTGCACAAGTTAGAAGGATTATGGCTGTCTTAAAATGCCACCCATCGTTATAACTAATTTTTCATTCAAACGTAAAAGAGCATTTACTGGGCACTGAATCTGATGACTTTGAAATATCTCTTAGTCCAAACAGCTATGTGCAAAGCTAATGTGTTTTTATCATTTGTTACAAGATATTTTATATATTAGTTAGAATTATGAAGAAGAAATTATTTTCTTCATAAATTTTTTTTAGTATAGCTTGCCAGGGAAATTGCTAACAGAAACAAAAGCTAGTGCATAGACTGACATGTAATGATAGAGAAGCCTACGAGCAGCCTCTGTGGGCTTAATATGAAACAATACTTTCAGATGTGACAAATTATGGTCAGGAGTTCTCCAGAACTGAAGAGACCGTGACCTGCCCTTATGGTGGCATATGAATGAGATTAGAGAAGGAAGAACACTTGATAACTTTTTATTACTCCTTGTATTTTCATTGGGTGACAGCACAACAGGGAGAATAACTTCTGCAGTGCTTCTACATGCAGTGCTAAAGGAAAGAGGGGCAAGAAGCCATCAGACCTTTTTGCTCCCAGTCTCTTTCACTGATGTAATTGAATAGCACATGACCTTCAAAGACAAAGAGGACTGAGGTAGAGAGCTGGGTTGCAAATACCATTCACTCAAGGAAGATCATGAGAGTGCAAACATTTAAAAATTGCATTATGTTAGAAAGGTATTTCAAGGGTAGATGTAGCATTAATAGCAGCTGTATAAGCAATTAAAACAGCAAGGCTATCAATAAGGGATTGGTTATATTTGAAATGCAGCTATTTCAATGACTATCTGTAAGTTATTTTGGAAACACCATGTTTATTCAACGAAACAGTTGCTTTGTGAGGCAGTAACCCAGTTCCTTGGTGAATAAACATCAAGAAAATTACCTTGCTGTGAAAGTACTGTTGTCTTATGGAAAAATGCAGTAATAGTCTTCATATAATAGGACAGAAAATACTTTTGTTGCTAACTTTTCCTGCTGCTTTAAGAAGCATTACAAAGATCTAGTTAGAAGACGAAAAGTCTTTGCCATTATAAAATCTGAACTGAGAAACCATCTGGGAAGTATACAGCATAGTCTAGGCTGGGGTGACAAAGCAGCTGTTCTGGACCCTGTGAACGGTATCAATGGTTTGAAAACACTACAAGGAAAAAAAAGGCATTTTAGAGCCGAGTTTTCTATAAGCGAACGTAAATGTTCACGCAGGAAAAAAAATCAGTCTGTTTCTTTAAAGACTGTCATTCAATGTCCCCTGGAGCACAAATAAAATCATGTTGAGAGTTGATTTCCATCTTTCCTCCTTTTCTGTAATGCTCTATGGCCCAAACCCCACATTTTGAAATAAGCAATTGTACGAACAACAACTTCTTTGAAAGTTTTAGAGGAAAAAAAAGAAAAGGAAAAGTAAATTAAAATATTATCAAAATCATTATATTTTTTGTCAGAATAATATTTATTGCACATTTAGAAAGCATGGAAATGTCAGTGTCAATGGTAAAATAATATAAAATTCTTCTCTACCAAGTACAACCACCACTATTGCAATTAATTATTTTAGACAGTGTGACAGAGATTGTCACCCCATTTTGTAATGGTAGAGGCTTTTGACATGTCTATTGCCAGGCACAGATTTCAGGCCTTCACAGATATGGAGCAGCCTTCTCACTGCTTGCCTCTCTAGATGTGCAGTCTTTGTACAGTCTGCTTTTTGCCAAACACCATCTCATTGTTCTGTAAGGTTTGGCTCTATGTCCAAATAAAATATTTCTGATTGCATCAAGACTTACAAATAGAGATAAGCACATGCTACAAAGTCAGTCCCCATCCAGATCACAAAACAGCTGAAGTGCAGCACGGGCCATGTAGATTACTTTGGGACAGCACATTACATGTATATTACTTCGGGACGTAGCCTATCAGGGGTGAATTATGTGTTCCAGGTTTAACCTCTCTACAGTGGTAGATCATACCCTTTTAGGTTTTCCGACATTTCAGAATCACCATTTGCAGTAACGTAGATTTTCCCTTAAATTTTTCTGCATTTTGGAAAGTAGATAATCTCTTTTTTTAAAAAATATTCTTCAAATTTTGTTCTATCAGCCTTAGAGTGTTGCTCTCTCTGCCCTTGCTACTCTGGTCTTATTGCATGGACGAGCACTTATAGCTTTGTAGAAAGGGGTTAAATGCTGTTTCACATGCCAGGTTGCAAGTTCACATGCTTTCTAATCTGCTGCTGACAAGTATTATTTTCCCATTTGACAGCAGATGTCCTGTCAAAAGTCTGTGACAGCCAGTAGGCTAAGAAATGTTGCTTCCCACTAAAACAAAAACAAAAGACCTGTTTTATCACAGTATTTATTGAGTTCATCAGAGAGGTAACTGAATGGAACTAAAGGACCAGTACATCCAGGAGAGATCAGCTAAGATTTTAAAAGATCTTTCTTTTACATTTTTTTTGTTTATAAACTATTATAAACTGCATAATATCTGCAACTCCTGTTAGCATAAAACTGACTGTTTCTTCTTTATTATCTAAGCAGAGAGCCTGTAACTCAGCATTATAGAGGATAAGTGACCATGGTACTCCACACATGCTGTGCAAGACCATATGCCATTGAAAAACTAGGAATTCAAAAAAATGAGATGACTGACTTCTTTTCTAGAAAATTCTATTTTTACATCCTGTATGCATGAAACAAACTCCAAACTCTTTCCTCTTGACATGACATGAACAAGAGCTGAAGAACATTATTGTTTCTGTTGAACTTGTCCTCTGCTTTGCTCTCAAGAGGATATAATACCACTGACTGTGGCCTGGGTTGTAACCAAAAGTGAACTGGATTATATTTTATAAAAGTTTTCTGTTATATACAAATTTCCCTTGAACACAGAACGATTCAAGCTAAAGAAAATGCTTCCTTCAACAATCTATTTTTTTGAATTACCATATTTCGTAGTATGTTCTGGGCAGTATTTAGGTTCTGCTATGCATTTACACCTCTTACTAATTCCTTCTGTAAATGTGACTGAAACTGTCTTTTCAGGCTGGTGTAAATATCTAGATTTTCATCACAAACTGACCACAAGCTAGTGTCTATAACACTGGTAGATGAACCAAATAAGGAAGAAAATGCTAACTAATGGAATCTTAGGTGAAATACAGAGCTCAAGAAATTACTAGTGTTGTAAATAGCAAGGCCAAGAGCAAGTTAAACCATGTGGATATAATTTTGTCTTGATTACTAATGAACAAAATTTTGCATAGAATCTTAGAATATACTGAATTTGGAGGAACCCATCAAGACTGAGACAAAAATCCTGGCCCTGCACAGGACATGCCTGGAGTCACACCCTGTTCCTGAGAGTGTTGTGCTATATATTGTATTGCATCATCAGTTTTCCTATCTGAACTCCTGAGTTAGGGGTTTAAAACAGTTCTGTCTCAGAGAGAAAATCTATCAGTTTAGTACTGGTTTATTTATGTGTGAATGTGTCGTTATTGCCAAGACCAAAACTAGCAAAGGCATCATCAGTTTTTGTTTCTCCTCAAGCCTTTTTTCCTCTGTACAACACCATCTCCAAGGATCACCAAATGCATCTTGAACTCCATCAGGCTGGTGCTGTGGCCACTTTCCTGGGTGTTGGCGTATGGCACAAACAGGATGGGACCACACTATTTCCCCCATCTGGGGAGCCTGTTCTAGTGCCCATCCACCCTCTGGGTGAAGAACCTTTTCCTGATATTCAACTTAAACCTCCTCTGACTCAGCTTCATGCAGTTTCCTCTAGTCCTGTCAGTCCTGTCACTGGTCCTGAGAGTGGAGAGATCGGTACCTGGTTCTCCTCTTCCCCTCACAAGGAAGCTGCAGACTGCGATGAGGTCTCCCCTCATTCCTTCAGGCTGAAGAGACCAAGTGCCCTCAGCCACTTTTCACATGGCTTCCCCTCAAGGCCCTTCACCATCTTTGTTGCCCTCCCTTGGACACTTTCTAACAGCTTTAGATCCTTCTTACACTGTGATACCCAAAACTGCACACAATATTCAAGGTGAGGCTGTACCAGCTCAGAGCAGAGGGGACAATCCCCTCCCTTGCCTTGCTGGTGATGCTGTGCCTGATGCACCCCAGGAGAGGGTTGGCCCTCCTGGCTGCCAGGGCACTCTGACTCATGTTCAAATTTCCACTGACCAGGACCCCAAGGTCCCTTTCTGCAGCCTCTCATTCCTCAGTCTGTTCATACATCCAGGGTTGCCCCATCCCAGTTGCAGAATCCAGCACTTGCCTTTGTTAAACTTCACACAGTTGGTGATTGTCCATCTCTTATTTGTCAAGGTCTCTCTGTGGGGTCTCTCTGCCATCAAGGAAGTTGACAGCTCCTCAAAATTTGTCATTTCCAAACTTACTTAGTATTTGTTCAAGTCCTGTGTACAAGTCATTAATGAAGATGTTGAAAAAAGCTGGGCTGAGGATGGAGCCCTATTTCCTAGGATAGCATTTAAAGTCAGCTTCAGATAGGAGAATACTAATGCTGAAATTGATATTCAAAACATATTTTTGTTTACTAATATTTTGAAGATGAGATTGTACTCATAAATATAGAACAGATAAAATAAATCTTTCAAGAACTAATGTGCTTTAGGGTTGATGAATTGGCAACAATTAATACTCAAACACATTGAAATAAAATGTTCATGAAGTTTATTATTTGCCATTCTTATCAACTAATTAAAAACATCTTCAGGGTTGGATGTGTAATAAATGAGTTGGAAAGAAAGACAATGGATTTCAACACATTTTCTCCCCTTGAATATTACAATGACTGTTGACTCATGGCACATTAATTCTTGCTATAGAAAAGAGCAGTAAGATTAGAGAGAGAGTTATACATTATAGTGTGAACTCTGGGTATATTAGGCACTCTAGCTGTAAGTTAAATTTATATATTGAGATATAATTATACTCTGCTGATTTATACTTCTAAAGTTGAGACCATATGAAGAGCTTATTCTGCTTTCTCCTCTCAGCAAAGCTGAGAGACTACAACCCATTCTCTTTCCCACTTTTGTAAAAGACTGATGAGCTCAGAAGAGATTTCCTATACATAGAGCTCTAATCATATCTTTAGGAAATACTTTCTATGGACACCCTTGCCAAGTAAAAGAACTGTTTTCAGGGCAAGCTTTCCATTGACCTTTAGAGTAAATCAATAGAAATGTGCAAGACAGAACAGAAGAATAAAATCTAAATGAATAAAAATGTATGTTACTTCATCTAAACACTGAGTCAAGGTATGCACATATGGTATGCACATATTCATAGAATAGAATCTATCATAGGGTTGCAATGGACATTAAAAATCATCTAGTTACACATCAACTCCCCTGCCATGGCCAGGGACACCTTTCACTACACCAGATTGCTCAAAGCTTCATCAATAAGACCTTGGATGCTTCCAGAGAGGGAGTATCCACAACTTCTCTGGGCAACCTGTTCCAGTGCCACACCACTGTCACAGTAATGAATTTCTTTGTAATATATAATCCAAATGTATTCTCAGTTCAAATCAGTTCCTCTTTATTTTCAGTACATGTTCTTGTAAATAGTCTCTCTCCAGCGTTCTTTTGGGCTCCTTTTCGGTACTGGAAATCTGCAATTACCTTACTCAAAAGCCTTCTATTTTCCAGGCAGAGCAATGCCAATTCTCTCAGGCATTCCTCATAGGAGAAGTAATCCATCCCTCTAATCCACTTGGTGGCCTGTTCTGGACTCAATCCAAGAGGTCCATGTCCTTCCTGTGCTGGGACCCCAGAGCTGGTTGCAGAGCTCCAGGTGGGTCTCACCAGAGCAGAGCAGAGGGGCAGAATCCCCTCCCTGGCCCTGCTGCCCACGGTGCTCTGGATGCAGCCCAGAATACCTTTGGCTTTCTGGGCTGTGGGTGCCCCTGGCTGAGTCATGTCCAGCCTCTCACCCACCAGCACTGCCAAATACTTCTCGGCAGGGCTGCTCTTGTTTGGTTCATCCCACAGCCTGTGTTGATCCCAGGAGTTGCCCCAATGGTCTCTTGGTATTGTTTACATTTCTGAAATGAATCTCTTGTGAATTTTGCTGAACCTAGGTAAAGAATGAGGATTCAGTGCATCTATTAAGTTATACCAGCCTATGTGTGTCAGGGATATTAGTAAAATACTAGTGGGGAGTGAGGCTTGTACTAGCAAATTGCCTGTTTGTAGAGGACTATTATCCAAAAAGTTTGAAATTATCTTGCTTATTCGTGAAAAAATAACTTTTTTTTTTTCTTAGTTGAATTATTTGTCAAAAATAATGTTTGTTAATGAAATATAAGATTAATGTTACGTGACAATATGTATTGAAGTAATTTTTAAAAATGTATTCTGATACAGAAAAGAATGTTTTCATGCGGGAACCAATAAGACTGAGATACTTTAAAATGGATTAGGTTTAAACTTCATTTTGTGGAGTGTCTCTTAAAAATACTCCCAAAATTATGTTTCTCATTTGACTCTCTTCCAAAGAAGCATAGGGCATGCTTTGATTTCAGAAAAGCCCAAAACACTGTATTTACCTTTCAGTGAATGATTAAAGAAACTTGAGGCATTTTTTAACAACTTTAGTGAGACCTGTGAGAAACAAACCAAGCAGTAACCACTGTTAGTAGATGCTCATACTGTTCAATTTTATAAATAGCATGGTTACAGGCAGCACTTCTAAAAATCACAAACTCATGGAAGTTTTTATTTTACCTTCATGTTAGGGAAAACAAGTTTCAAGTAGACCTCGAGTGTACTTGTTACAGTCCATTTTATCTGTCCTATTTATTCTCCAAATGTGGAAGGAATGGAAGACAGGAATATATAGAAGACACATAGTAAATTAGGGGTTACTACCTGTAATCTCACCCTCCAAAAAAAAGTGTGTTGTCATGTCCCTGGATGTTTGGGCTGGACTAGATTATCATAATGCTCATATTTTCCTTCCCAATGAAAACAGTCAGAGGATGTAATTAAGTTCTAAGGACAATAACTGGTAAATATAAAAAGAGGCAATGCAAAAGATACATTGAACAGGTTTGATGTATGCATTGTGATAAAGATAAACTTAGATAAGGATTTTGAGATTAATCTTTGTTCTACTTTTTAATAATAATAAAAAATCTCTTACCTGAACTAGTTCAGTAGTTACAAAAAGAAGGTGAGTATGAAAAGGGTTGTAAGGTCCAAATATCCTTCTGGAGATATTACCATATTGCTGAAAGGGCCATTAAAAAAAAAGGGATAAAAGGAGAAATGAAGCAGAACTCCAGTGTAAAGTCTGTAAGCTTGTTTCGTTTCTTAGATTTTTCAGTTCAGAAAGAAATTAATTATCTTCAAACAGTGGGAAAGGCATTAAACTAGTTAAAAAATTTCAAGGATAAGGAGCTGTATTAGCATACATGGAGAATATCAACTTTATATCAGCTTAACATAAAAAAATAGGGAGCAGGAATTAACATGATTGACTACTAAGGGTCTCTCTTGAATGCTGCATGAGTAGCACAGTGTGAACCATTAGAAAGTCTGCCCTTATTGAACTACTGTTCAAAAATGCTCAAGAGAGAAAAGTTCACTAGAATAGAAATGAGCACATGCTGATAGATGGTAACTGGCACTGATGACCACTGTATCCTTATACTGTGTGGTAATGATTTTGGTCCTGTAATTGCATTTACCGTGTTAAATATTCTGTTCACCCTGGGGAAAACAATATTGCAAACCACTATAGCCTTGCTTCAGAAAAAACAGTGGGATAAATCCTGGTAAAGACTACACAACTAGAAATATAGGAGGTAGATTCTGTGTGTCAGGGCTATCAATTGTTCATTGTGGGATAATAATACAAAACATGACATTTATTAGATTAACTGATATGGAAACTTGGGGGATACAAGAAATTTTACAGATGACAAAAAATTACAGATGACACTCAGCAAAGCTCACATTTACCTAGAACATTTCAATTTCCAGTTTACACTTTCAAACTATTCAGTTAGAACAATATATTTGTTCTAACAAAAAAGGCATGTTTATTGAACAGACCAGTTGTCGGGTTTTGTGCTGCCACCATCAACATATGTGCTTGGCATTACTGGCAAGCTTAGAGAATGTGATCGATTCTAAGCTTTTTAAAGCTGTCTGCATGCTGTCTACAAAGTCTGACTCCAAAAGGCTGAACATGCAGCCAGAATAATTGTGGCTACTATATTTTTAATAAGAAAATTGTCAAGAGGTTTTCATTATGCAGCTTATATCATGACAGCTGTTTTCAGTGATGAGTAAAAAGCTTTTTCTCCCCTTTAACATTTCTTGCTCCAGCTTTCTAATTTAATGACTCATCCATTCCATAATTCCCTGGAATAATGAAACAAGTTAGTTAGATTCCCACATTTGCCACCTACTAGGTGAGGAATAAATAAAATCTTCCTCTCACCTGGGAGTTTTTTGATGGGCCACTTGATTGATTTGAAGGTGGTGAACAACATTGAACAAAACATACAAGAGGCTCCTTCCTGAAATGCTCTACATGGGAACGTCCCTGAAAATAAAATATTCTTTTTTCAAATTAACATCAAGAATGACTTAGACAGAAAATGAACTATGTGTTTTTTGTGTGAAATGCATGTAGAAGAATTGTTTGTTTGGCAACCAAAGCCACAACTATAGCATCCAATCAGGAGTACTCTGCCAGTCCCTGCAGAAGGTCCTACCATGGTACTGTGAGGTCTATAGGTAGGAAAGGAAGCCAGGGGATTGTAGACAAACTTTTGGTGAGTCACAATCCCAGGAAGTGAGTTTTTTCTACTGGGTACAGTCCAGTCACTGGCACAGATGTTTGCTCTAGACTGTGGTCAAGTTACAGAACCCTGATGACTTCTGTAGCCTTCATGACTTCATATCCTTACAGAGGCTTATGCTACTGAAAGGTCATCATTGTGGGATTCTACAACTCCTTGATTCTCTTTCTATTCAATGCTTGAGTAAGAAATGCTCCTTTTTTTTTTTAGCAGCCATGTTCTTCAGTGTGTTTCTGATAAAATATTGACATTGGTTTCCAAATCAATATCATAATGAAAAGTGTTTTTCATGGTCTTTATTTTAAGATCTAGTAACAGATTCCTCTTCTCTGTTGAAACAACCACAAAATAATGTTAATTAACAAATGGCAATGTTAAAGATTGCAATGTTGATCACTGCATATTGAGAGCATCACTTGAGCAGCTGTTAATATCAGTGATGATCATATGTGAAAAGGGAAAAGAAACTATCCAATTTAATGGTTCTGCAAGAAAATAATTTTTTAGTAGAGTAAGACTAAAATAAGCACTAGAGACTTTTTTTTTGATTTTTAGCATTTACAAAAATAACTTTTAACTAGAATAAAATTCACAAATATCTGCTGAACAAGATGAGATGAGAAAATATGAATGCTCTAAATTGGACATTCTGAATGCAATTAAATTAATGAGACCATTAGTGAAACTCCAATTGGATGCAGCATTATTATATTGCTCTATCATAAATATGGTTGATATAAAAATTCTTTTTCTTGGAGACTGGATATAAATGTAAATTCGAGCACTTGTCCTCTGCTACAATAGGTTTTGTTAATAAATTTACATAAGAAATTAAAATATAACATGTAGACTGTTTATACTTTTATAGTTAAAGTCAGTATATGATTCAAAAGCCAGTCAATATATCTGATAACATAATAGCCAATGCAGTATCTGTACATGATTTTGAAAGCAAGTATTATGTAACATATTGTAATATGATTGTCCTTACTAACTTTACCAGATGGAAATATTGTCTACATATACGTACTTTTAAAACTAGTCTTTAATTGTACTTTGATTGAACTCTTACTGACCAGGGGAAAATTGCATCCTTGGATGCCCCACTTTCATTGTATTAAATCAAACCATGGCAGTCCTTACATTTCTATCACTTGCAGTATCATGCAATATGACAGAATATCAATATCACTGGAATATCAGCTCTGGAGTTCACAGTAACAAGCTGGTTAAGCAGCAGGAAAGCAGGAAATGTTAGAAAGTCAGGGACATATTTCAATTCTCACTGACTTAAAGCCTTTCCTCTTAAACTTGTGCAATTTTTGCAATTTAAACAAAAGTTTTTTATTTAGTCTTTAAGTGGTAAATAGAATGAAGAACTATTTCTCTCTACCTAACAGGCATTTACACTTCACTGAAGCAATTCCAGGCTTTCCTGATCTGCTGCCAATAGAAACTACTGGGCAATTCTTCACTCTTTCTTGTGGAATTCTCTGAAATTGCTTTTTAACAGCCTAAATAGACTATGAAGTTTACTTAAAAAAAATCTATTAAATTTTAAAATATGACTGAGCTGGCCTAAAAATCTGTCTATGCATAAAGTAAATTTTTTCATTTTAACCATTCTTTTGACAAAACAAAGAAGAAATAATCTTCTTCCTGTAGGATTTGGTTGTCCTTACCTCAACCACAGTATTTTCCTCAATTAGTGGCATGCCTATTATCCTATTAGGCTAATAAGACAATGTAAAATTATTCTTTTAGATCTAACATGGATATCTGCTTTCCTCAAAATTCCCTCATATAATGGACTTTTTACTAGTTAATATAATTCATTATTAGCCAATCAAATTTTTTTTCAAATTTTCAAGATTTGTCTGACAGTTTTTAAATATTGGGCGAGAGGGATGCGTTCTCAGTGTTCATCTCTTATTTTTTCATGTGAGAATTATCATTGGAGGATTAATAACCAAGTGGAAAACTAAGAATTTGCAGGATTTGAACCTTCAGCTTTTTCACTGTGAATAGTCTTTTGGAGTCCAGTGGTAATTCATGATGTATAAATTTTAGTGTTCATGTCAGTATGGAGCTAGGGTTATGGCTACCTACACAAGTTACAGCATTGCAAACTAGAATGCAGAATAATAATGCATAGTCATTCCTTTGAAATATTTGTTCACATAAATGCATTTGCTTCAACTGTCACTGGGATATAAACTATCATTTAACATGGGCTACAAACATGAAATGGTTAATGTTGATCTGACAGTACATAGTGAAGAACCAACCTTACAGCTCTCTATTGAAAAGGTGTGGCATTGAGTAACACTCATGTCAGCAGCACTTAAAAGTAGACAAAAATATTCAACAATTTAAAAAAAAAATCCACCACAATTATCAGTAAAATGCATATGCAATGGTGAATATTTGAGGGGGATTTTTCATAGAAAAGGTTTCTGAAGTTATAATCCAAATAATGAAGAGATCATTTTTTGGTTCTTTTTAAGGGCTAAAGAAAAGAATTTTACACTTCCAAAAATGTTCTTTCAAACTCAAAACCTGGCAAAAACCTACATGTTCAACAGTTTACCATTACAGTGAAAGAAAGCTTTCTGACACAAACTATACTCAAACAAAATGTTCTTTAATCTCTGCCAGTTTCTCAAAGGAAAAAACAGTTTCAGCAGTGACTGCTCAAGCTAATTTTTGAAGGAACTTTAGTTTTCTAAAAAAGCAATTAAAAGAAAAGAAAACCAAAAAGCTCTACAGAAATTCTACAAGGAAAACATCCCTGATAATTCAGGCCTAATACTGCTGGAATATAGATGACATTAATAGAGATGCTTAGACAGCTATACAAAACATTGTCTCCTTGATAAAACTTGCAGGACAAATCAACAAGAATTTGTCCCTCTTGACTAGTTGTTGCTGTATCTATGACATATATGAGCACCAGGAGGTAATGTTATGTTAAGTCATAGGTCTAGTCAAGCATCCTGTCACTGATACAACCAAAAGTGGATGTTCACAGAAAGGTATACAGAAAGAAGGAAGGAAGTGCAAAGCACCCTCAACGTTCTGTTTAGATACCAGTTGTTTGAGCTTCAGGAAACACGTGTGGTTTGGGCACACTTTGGGTTCAGAAAACCTCAGTCATTCCCTTCTCAATGGACAGGTCTAATCAGTGTCACTTTTGGAATCCACAGCAGGCACTTGCCACTTCTGAGGCAAGAATGTATTGCAGCATTGGTGCCACATAATCTAGTAGCGAGCAATATTGCTTTTAGGTGATGATGAATAAGATAATGATACTTATGATGGTTGTCATCAAATCAGTGCCCACTGCCTAGGATGAGCACACTACTTTTGTGTTATTATTTTTTTTGATTCATCATGATCATAATTTGAAAAAGTAAAGCATTCCCATTGCAATAATTTAAGGCTGTAAACAAGCATTTAGGTAAATGTAGAATACTGCACTTACAAAAGCTTATGTTTATACTTATTAATGGTATTTTATGAAATTGGCTGATAATTTATAACACCTACTATCTTCAGACATATATCTTAAATACCTTTTTCATTGCATTAGCTTGTTGCATATTCATAGATCATTATGCATATGCAGGGTTTTTATTATATATCTACTGGATGTTAATTCAACTAAAAAGACAGTTCATGCATAACTAAATCAACTACCACTACTACCGTGTCTAAGTTTTTTTTAATAGCAGAAATAAAAGCAAAGTTATTTTAACATTATACATATAGTATTCATTTTAATATTTGCTAAAAGTCAACTTTATTATATGTGTTTATAATAATATTGTGACTGAGCTATGTTTTGAAATCTCTATATCTCTATATGTTTTGCTAAGTGTAACTTACGTTTGTAGTTACATATTTTGTGTCACCCTGCTACATCAGACATACCATGAAACATCACTTGCCTTGAAATAAGTAAATTTTATATTAAACATGAGTCAGAGAGTTTTGGCTTTGCCAAAACAGCTCTTGCTGTTTCAGAATATGAGATGCTGTGTGATGTTGTGACTATGGGACTGTTTATTTTAATCTGTAGCTGCATTTCTCTTACTGCACCTTTTCTATACATAAGAGACAATAGTTTTATGGATATGAGATGCTAGAGAAAACATAAAATTCAGCGTTTCACGGAACAGGTGGGCAGGGTGGAGATGCAACCTTGGGACGAAGGAAAGTAGTGCCAGCTGGGAAAGGTTGGAAGTAAGTGAGGACAGCAAGAGGAGGAGAGAGATGGACGGTGCTCCCCCTACTGAGTTGGCCTGGGCTGCAGCCAGCAGCTGGTGTGCTCGCAGGAGGGCAAAGAGACGGACTCCTGTTCGTAGTGGTGGTACCTAATGTTGTGTAGGGACTGGCCATCAGCTGTAAACTTGCTTGTCGTGCTGGAATTTAGTCAGGCTTACCCAGAAAATTCAGAGGTGGCTTCATGTGTTGCTCCCATCACAAAAATTTCTAACTTTTTAACTATATATATATATATATATATATATATATATATATATATATATTCATTTGCAATAAGGTTTTCCATGTTCTGATGGAGATAACCTGCAGATGCTGTAGGTGTCCTGGTCTTTCAGTGCACTTCATACCGTCAGCTGATAACTGCTATACATCCTCACTGTAGCAGGACTGAGCCTGAACCCTGTTCCTTGTGCTAGCTGATCTGTGGAGGAGAACACAAAACAGCAGCTGCAAAATGTAACTTGTAAATGGCCTTTCTTAAGGATTATCAACTCCTTTGTGTTTGGATTAGATCCAAGAAAGACAGTAATTCTAGATAAGTAATTTTCAATGAACACTTGTTTCAGAGCCTGGTGGTGATTTTTTTTTTTCCTCTAGCAGGTAGCAGTAAAATTTATAATTGCTTTTATTTTAATTCTTTCTTTTTTTTTACTCATTCAGGTGACATTTCTTGATGTGCCTATGTTTGTTTTGCCCTTGCTAGTCTATCAATATTTTCCTGCTGCTGCTGCTGCTTCAGAGGTACAAGAGTAGATTTGATTGATCTTCATCAGGTATTAAATACTACAAGTCAGCAATTTCTGCATAACTTAGAGTGGAGAAGAAAATCCTACCTACTACATGAATTGTTAAAAGTAGAATGCTGTTGCTGGAAAATTAGTTAAGTATATTTTAATATAATGATGAAGACCAGAGTCAAGGTTAGCTCTGAAATGTGGGAGGAGAGTGACATAAACAAGGGAACTTATGGATTGGCATGACACTGTCATTAATTTTTGAGAAAAGTAGGACTCATTTTAATGGAGTAATTAGCCCTTCTGTATAGGCATGGCAAAATGTCAAGATACTCAGTGTCAGCAGGTTTTTCAGACCTTGAATTCCTATTTTGTTTCAGCCTGGGAAAATCTGTACCTGTCCACAGTTTAAGCTCAGTTATGGTTATTCAGGTAACTTTCAATGGGTTAATTTTGCGTGTCACCTAGAAACACCTAAAAGTTCTTAAAAAATGAACACAAGGTTCACAGAGTGAAGAAGTAAATCAGCAAGTGGAAAGTATCATCATGGAGAAGCAGTGCCAGTGGTTCAGACTACTCTGCTTCCAGTAGGCAATGGGGCTGATATGCATCTGGAGCTGAAGGCAGAGAGAGAGCATAAAAAGAACCAGATCAAGGGCATGCTTACCTTGTCATAGTTCCTGCATATCTTGCCAAAAGAGCTGGGTCTGGGAATATGGTCTAGGTAGATGCATCCAGGCAACTGTTCCAGCATAAGATTACCATCTGGGACCACTCAGACCCTGGATGAAAGCTTTTATCTCTAAGGCAGCAAGGAAATAAGAGAAATGTCCCTTTTGACTTGTTGCAGTGATAATGATTTGTCTATACTAAGCCTTTAATATTTTGCCATTTCAATTTTTTCCCAATGTGCACTCACCTGCATTTTTTACAGGACCAGTTCAGAGCTGTAGGGAATGATAATCCAATGCGGGATTTTCTGAACGGATGATAATCATGAGCTGTGAAAGTATCAGGAACCCATGAGATACCCATTACTTACACATAGTGAAGTAGGTCAGCCTAAGTGCCTACAAGAGTGTTTCTTTTACCTGCCAGATGGGAACTGGGGGCCTGATCATACCATTAATTATGCTAAAAAGTGGAAGACTTGAGGAATAAAAGAGAAAAGCTTAAGGCTCAGACATGCCGGCTGTCACCAGTCAGTGAGTAAGGTAACTCAAATCTACAAGTGCACTTTGATGAAAACTTAAAAATAATATGATTAATTCTACTTTATCAACTGAAGGAAAAAAATAGAAAAGAAACTTCTTTTTCCCTAAAATTCCTATGGAAAACAAAGGATTATTAGTATTTGTTTCAGGCCTTCGGGGAAGCTGGAGAGGGACTGTTTGTCAGAAAATATCATAATAGGACAAGGAGTAACGGATACAAAATTGAAAGAAGGGAAATTTAGGTTAGATACTAGGAAGAAACTTTTTTTTACTACTGTGGGGGTAGTTGGACACTGGAACAAGCTGACCAGTGTTACTGAGCAGGTTATATTTCTTTCAAAAGGAGTCTGTGCATCATTGGAGGAAAATGTTGGGCCCTCATCAGGAAGAAGGGAGATTTAATCTGTGAAACTGATAGTAGCTAGCAAACAAGATCTAAGTGATGTCCATATGTTAGAAGAACAAATTAAAGTTTAAGGTTTGACATGCTTCAGGGATCTCAGACCTGGGGGGAGGAAGTTAAAGTAGCTTGGGAAGAAGGATGCCTATGGATAATAGACACAATGAATGCAGAATTTATAGGCAACAAGGACATTTGGCAGGACTCCCAAAATAAAGAAGAAACTATTAAAACCAACACAGTAATTGTGAAATCAGATCCAAGTGGGTAAAAGGTGATTCTGGTGGGGGGATCAGTGACCACTATGTACCTCAGCACTGAATGTCAGCCTTCTAATCTATCAAACTGGTTGGAGAGTTTATTTCTTGGTTTTTGGTGACACCAGGGAGGGGGATGCTCCAGCCTTGGCATTGTTAAAAGCCAGGTTGGATAAGGCCTTCAGCAGCCTTATTGACATGAAGGTGTCCCTGCCTGTGGCAGGGGGGTTGGGATTGGATGATCTTTAAAGGTCCGTTTCAACCCCTAAACATTTCATGATTCTGTGAACAAACTGAATTTTCTGTTAAGAAGTTCTCTGCACAAAACATTATGACCTTTCCTGCTCAAAAATTTAAGATACAACTAAATCCTCTAAATTAAATCCTGTGCATTAAAGAAAGAAATGCATAGATGTTCATTTTTGCCACATCTGCAGTCTTAGTGAGCATTCATGCTTTTGTTCTCTAAATGTTTGTGTCATTTTTTTGCACAAGTGGAAGCTCAAAAAGTCTACAGATATGCTAGGCAACTTTCACTGGGACTTGATAGTATTTGGAAATAAATACTGAACCTGAATAGCCTGAAAGTGATATATCCAAGAGTGCACATGGGAGGAAATGACAGACATGGAAAGTGCTCGCTTAAAAATTATATTTGGCCTCTCAAACATACTTAACGTTACTCTCAGTAGGTCTAGGAGCTGCTACCCAGATCATAAATGCACTGTTCTCTAAAACTGATTTAAAATTTGACACAGACTGAGAAATGCCTTGTATTTCAATGTAGATTCAAGTGAAGAAAAGAAATGTGTATTCCTCTCTGCTGGGATGAAAGAATGCTTCTCCCATGTGGCACTTTCAGGTTTGTAATTTCAACTCCACAGGCAAACATCTGTGCCTTCATCAAATTGGAGTAAGAAAAAATATTATCAATGATATTTTTTGATCCATTCTGTAGTGCCGCAGCAGTGTGAAGGATTAGTGTGAGAAGTGTGAATATTTGTCAGAGATACGTGATCTGACTGTAGAGATTTGAAGGGTGTAACTCAAGAGTGGTTTCTTTCCAGGTTTAGAGATCCTTTAAAAGCCTCTGTTGTGACCTCTGTGAAAATGGCACCTTCTATAAAACTATCTAATTCTTCCAGCTCTCAGCTTAACTGGCCACAGTCTGTTTTTGAACAAACAAACCAGAAATATTTGGGATAAATAAAGCAAGCCACCATAACTCAAATACAAGCGGGTAAAGAACTGAAGGTCTCTCAAGGTGTATGTAATAAGTTGTACATAGTGGGAGCACAGAGGTTTGTGTTGTGCGCAGGAGAACAGGACGCTGAGGGTGGGGCAGAAAGCAGAAATGCTTCTGGTGCAGGATTTCATAATAATATGTCCTGATTTGACTAGCATTTGGCATGGCTGTTCTAGGAACCTTAGTTCAGTCCACATCAGCAAATCCACTATCACATCTGGCACCTCAGTAAAGAACATCAAAACAGAAATTATGATGTCATTTTTCCTTCTTGGTCTTTAAAGCAAGAGACTTTTGGTTTAAATGAAGGGGTTGAAAGAGGGAAGCTTGTATTAATCTGAGGATTTCAGTACCTAAGATGAAAGTTGTTCTTACTCATTTGTGCTCATCCTGAGGCATTGTTGAGCAACTTTTTTTTTTTGAGGGTGGCACACAAACCTGATGTTTGTAACTCACATGCTTTTATAGAAGAGAAAGTAGAAAGCAATTTGGCCAATAATACCTAAGAGTGGCACAAAACCCCCAAACTCAAACCCAAAAAACCAAAACCCAAAACAAGCAAAAAACAAACAAAAACCAAAACCAAGCAAAAAAAAAAACCCAAAAACAAAACCAAAAAAACCCCAACCAACCAACCAACCAAAAAAACCACCCCAAAAAACCCCCCAAGCCCCCCTCCCCCCAAAAAAACCTGAACCAACCACCACCAGCAACATAAAAAACTGAAACCAAACCAAAATCCCACAAAACCCCCCAAACAAACAAACAAACCAAAAAACCAAACAAACCAAAACCAAAACCAAGAAACCCAAAAAACCCTGGAAAACTAGAACAGTCCCTAATGCAAACTAATGCAAAGGGTGTATGAGTTGTTAGGAATCCATTGGATGAGGAATTACTTCTGTCTCTTTTAATACATAAGCCTCTGTTGGGATGGAAATAGGAGTTTATATTTATTTTACAATGCAGGATAGGTTACTGGCTGAGATGATAGCTAGAAACTTGAATGATACAGTTTTGGTTCTGAGTTCAGGTACAGGATGACCTTGTGCTAATTACTTTGTCTCTCTGTCTTTATGACTCATAGTTTAAAAAAGAAATGTCTTTTTTAACTTAACATTTTCAGTGTAGTGGGTGCACTAATGTGTGCCAAGTTACTACAGTCATTAGAGACAGATGAGTTTAGAGGCTTAAAGAGCAACATTTTCTAAACGCCTCTGTGTCTGTTTTTTGCTTTTTAAAAAGAAGATTTAATAAAACTCTAGGCTTTAGAAGTTCATTCATTTTTTTTAAATGGAATTTGGGTTCTTAACTTCCAAAGGCATTTCTGAACCTCCAAGATTTCTGAAGGGATTAATTCTGTAATGGTCTTTCTTTTCTGCCCAGTGTTTCTAGATCTGCATAAGCCTTTGGCATCAGCAGAAGGATTTGCTCCCAAAGTGAAGAGCCATCTACCAGAAATCTTCTCCTAGCTTGTTTCAATAATGTCTAGTTGAATAAGGAGTGACTTGAAAATCTTCCTTAAATCTAGACATATGTAAATAATTTTTTTGCTATTATGGTAAGCATCAGTATGTTCAGACTGAAGAGGATTTTTATTTTATGGAAAACTGAACAGTTACAAAGAACTGAGGTGATTGAATAGACAGCTGACAAATTCTCAGTTGGAGAGTACAGAGTTTGAGGAGTGCTCAGTGTTTCGTTATGAAAAACAGCTAGTAAAAAAAAGACTCTTACTGGTTAAAGCTTAAAAGATATAAAATTTAAACTACCTTCTCATAAGCCTATTGATTTGATAGGTTTTATACGACTTAATTCAGTCCTCAAGAGCTAAGGTGATTGGGGTTCAGAGTTGTATTTTTTCACAAATCAAAGCAACACTGAGGATGAGGGGCAAAAGGGAGACTCCACTCACTGCATGAATCTACTTATATTTGAGATGGATGTTAGCCTTCAACTATGGTGTATTCTTGTGTCAGCTGGATAACCTGTTTTCTGAGGTGATTCAACAGTTTCTCTAAAGTAAGTTACAGCAGTGCCTGAATTCATGTTCTTACTGGTGTAGATGGTGTTTTCTTGTCTTGGGTCACTCAGATAATATTAAGCTCAGAAAGGGAAAAACACCAAAACAAAAGAATTATCATTTGTACCACCTAGATAATTTTCTGGATATTTCCCTGCTGCCAGTTGCTGGGATAAGGCCAAAACTGTCATTCACTCCTCCACAGAAGACTTTGGAAATTTGAAGGCGAGCATTGAGGGACTGAAAAGCCAATTTCAAACTGGAAATTACCTAAATATGTTATTAAGGGTAGAGATAACTGTACTCTGAGATCAAAAATGGTTCTTTGTCTGTGTGAAGTCCTATATACTGTTGCCATGTTATATATACTCCAGAGCAGAGGGCAAAAAGGGTGAGTAGGTGTAGAGCTCTGGATATTTCTAAATGATGTCAGGGAGAGTAAAGAGATACAGCACTGCTCTCCTCAGCTGTAGTCTCAAGTAGGTATCTTTTGATGGCCAAGGTTATTATACCCAGTGCTTTTCACCAAAATGCCCATCTCTGAACTCTCAAAACTTCATTATTTCTGGAATCCTCTCAGCTGGGCAATCTACCTCTCTTAGCAGTCTGTCCTAAAACTTGGTTGAGCATTGTATGATTTAGAATATGTGTAGGGCACAATCTCTGTCAGAATGGAGTATTAGATCAAACATGGAAAAGGAAATAACTTACATTTCACCAGAATTTGAGGAATGTTTACTTTCTAATGCTTAACAAAAACTAGTGTGGAAAGTGTTGCAACTCTCTGTTCCATTCTCTGTCAAGCAAAACCCCCTCATGCCAGTAAATCTAGTCTTTGGAAAAACCCCTCAGCACACGAAAAAAGCATTTTGCACATGTTAGATAAATGTACAAAATCTACCATTCTGTCTTTAACCATGTAAGCAGAAAACAAGGAAAATTTACTTTATAATACAGGAAAAAAAGAGTCAATGTGTGTAAGGACTGTTATGTTTCTCTCAGCTTGTCAGTTGTTAAAAAAGATTATTTCCACATTTATTTTCTGATTGCTTATGTCTTTTTTGTACTTCAGTTTACAGCTACCATTCCCTCATGTGTACATTTTAATGATTTGCTCTTCCAAATTATACTTATCAACTTAGCTTATTCCAGAAAAGGAATCTATGAGGTAGCCTTCCTCAATCAGTCTTATTCCTTGAATTACTTCCTTATGTATGAAAAGGCAGTTATCACTTTTGATTAGTCTTGGATAGTTAATGACAAAAGTGCTTAATTATTAAATAAGGTAGCTTTTGCTCGTAATGCCTTTGGATGTACGATCTTTATTTCATTAACACAGCTTTTGCTTCAAAAATTGATATACCCATTTTTTATTTTTTGCATTGTGCATTAGATGCTTAAATGGTATGAAAATTTTAGGTTAGTAAAGAAGATTTTGCAATCTGTGGTTTCAACTTTTTACATCTGTATTGACAGATACAATGAGAAAGGAGTACTGGAATCTGATGTCCCTGGCACTGAAGTTGGGTGTTAAAGGGTGCTCCCTGCCAACTGCTCTGTTGCATGGCAGGTCCTTGCCTTTCTCTCCCTGCTCGTAGCTCTTGCAACTGAACACAAATTAGGAAGTCAGAAGGGTTTTCTTTACAGAATGAATATTGCTGATAATCTTATTTGTATTCATATGCCCACCTAATTTCCTAGCATGGTCTTAGTGTTAGAATATTAATTATTATAGTATTTTTATTAAAGCTTAGTCTTATTTCATTTGAAGGAGTGAATGCAAACAAAACATGGAGTTTCCTTATGGTTTGGGTTTTGGAAAAGAAGTGAAAAGAGGTGAAATATCTGTGTGGGAAAAATAAAGAATAAAATTGTGACTCCAGTAACAAGAAAGAAGGTTATTTTAAAAGGCTGCAAAAGAGAAGATAAAGGAAGGAGAAGTAATTAGATTGAATTTTTCCCAATATAGATTTTCTTCTCAGTAACATTAATGGAAATCTACTACAATTGGAATGGATGTTCTTATTTACAAGTAATTTTAAATGGCTGTGTGAGTAACAGACATTCTTTGCATCAGATTTGAGATGTGTGCCCCTTGATGGGCCTCAGTAAAAGAAAAGCCAGTAATGCAGTTTGTCCTTCCTATGTGAATCAATCAGGTACATAAAGGGAGGAAAGGGAGTACTACCTACCATTTTTATAAAGGAGAAATAAGTTAATGTTTTCTGTCTAATTTGTTTTAAATTACTTCTGAGTAGTCCATTGAGAAATAGAAAACAATGACGTTACTAAATGGCTGAATATTTATTAGTGTAGACAGTGTATACTTATACAAATGTATTGCTGGAGATTACAAGTTTTGATTGAAGTCTGTGGAGATACCATACTGTGAAACTAATATACTGATGATGAGGCCCAAAGGATCTCATCTCATTTTGAATTTTGTTAAAGGGAATTCTGTTAAACTTGAGCTTATTAAAACAAAACTACATTAACTCTTTGTATTGTGAGTCTTTTATGGTGATTGTGTTCTTTCTGCTTGAAATCTCTTTTGTCAGTCAGCCTATCTGACTTTTTTTTTTTTTCCCAAATGCAGCAATTGCTGTGACTGTCATATAGTCATGACATTCTTTTACTTGCACTCTGTTTCCTTTACTTTTTTCTTTCCTTGAACAGAAACAGAAGGTTTAAGTTTCTGGTACTCGTGAAAAATTTTTTGTATTTCAATAACTAGTGTAACCCCAAAATCACAACATAAAGGTTTATTAATCAAACCTTGGACAAATCTTAAATACTAACAGTTTGGTTAATAACAAAAAAAATCCATTAAAAACAGATTTGTAATATGTGTGAGTGCAATGGATATGACTACAGATGGCTAAGTAGAGTGTAGACCTGCCTTGCTTTAATTTTTCTATATCTAGGCTATCCAGATGCTTAGCACGGATGTATCTACATAGCATAGAGCTAGCAGGGCCTCCTAAATTATTACTAATATGCAATCCGAATTTTACAAATCTCGTTCAGTAATTTCTTACCTGTCCTACAGTCAAAGTAATAAAGAATCACTTGACACTGAAGGCTATGGAATTTCATAGCGAAAAATGTGACTGGGTAATGAGAGCTATGCATAGGACAAGGCAAATTAAAGATGTGTAGGTTTCTGTAGTTGTGATGTGTTTGCATTTTTTTGAGTACAAGTTTTATGTTGCTTAACATTTAGTTAAGATATGTGTGTGAAGAGTGTGTGCTAACTACCTATACTTCCAACAGAAAGTATTCCCTTATATTAGCAGTATATATAAGTGAGTGTTCAACATACTGGACATCTGGACATCTTTACACTCATACTCAAGAAGTAAGTGCTACTTTGCAGCAAAATGGATCCAATTTGGCTGTCAGATGTTTCGTAAGTGAAAGTATGTCTCCAAATTATGACATAATTTCCAATAGTTTTCTCTGAAATTGTTTTTGATTTGATTAAGTCACTGCCAGAACAAAATATATTTTCTTTGCATTAGTCTTTTGAAATAAGGTTATATTTTAAATTTATTTCTAATAAGTAATACATACTGTGAATAATTGTTCTTTGTTTATAGATGGCTGCTAGAGTGGCTTGAATTTTGTAATAATTCATGAGAAATTAATAAGCACTCATAATAAATAAACTTAGGGACAGTTTAATGACTATTCATCAGCAGTTCATGCACAACAAATCCAAATGTTTATCAAAGATGTTCATAAACATAGTGCATGAGCAGCTTTAATGAACTGATAAAGAACATTAATGAACATTCATTATAAATTTCCCTTTGCTGACATCCTCAGAGGAGATCTTAACATTTCAAATTACTTTCCTTTTAAAGAAAAGAAATGTGGATATTTCGAAAAATGCTAGTACTTAAGACAGGAGTGAAAACAAAATACTGATCAAATTTTTTGTTGAGACCAGATATAAGTTGTGTTGTCATCTAAGACCAGCTGCTCTTGTCATGCTTCATATGAGACATCTTCAGAGACCATTTTTCCAAAAGTCCGCCAGATTTATAGAGTTGTCATCTCCTAGTTTGTGAATTGGTATCTTTGATGTGGATTGTCATGACTGTCTATTTTCCACCAACTTTTAACTGTTCTTAGAAAATTCTGGGCATTAAATTCTATCTTAAATGTTAATGGAGATGTATTTTTTCTTGCCTATCACAGAAACAATGTTAAGTAGAACTTCAGTGCAGCACATTAAGTCCTAAGTTCAGGCAAGTGTAAGCTTCCTTAGTTAATGATTGGGTTATGAGTGTGGCTTAAACAAAAAAAAAGAAGAAAAAAATATTTGAAGTTAGGAGCGATATATTATTCCTCTTGATTATCATTTCACTATTGAAAAATGACTACATGCATGTTATATTTTATTCAAATCACATTCATAATCCAAAACAAAAAGCTTCTAAAGTATTTGTTATTTATCATGTTTCATTTTCATTGATGACATAATTAGTCACATGCAGACTAATCTCTTTTCACAATCATAAAATATAGTGACGGGTCCCATGTTAATTCTACTAGCTAAATTCTCCCTAGTACAGTGATGAAGACCTAGATGAATGACAGTGTAGCTATATGCTGGCCCCTTTTCACAGTACGTTAAAATGCCATGTGCATCACAGCAATCACAATCCCTTTGCAGAAACATTGGAGGTCAACTGCATAAAATCACATTTATCTACAGAGGAATTGGAGGAACAAAACTACTCCTTCAACTGGGATATATTTTTCTATCTCTGATTCATAGGTATTGGAATAAGATGAAAGCTGTACATTGCACTGAATTTGCTTTACATACTGAATAACTTAGCTCCTTCTGGTTTTACTACTACTGAGAACTCTATAGATACTCATATAACACGTGCTCAAAATCATGGTGGGGGCAAAAAGGAAACTTACATACATAAAACCTAGAATTTCTTATCTGTATAATAGATCTACTTAAGCAACTATTACTAGTCCACATTTAACTATTGCAGAAAAGAAGGATGTGGAATGGAAAAGTCTCAGTAATGGCAATCCAGTTAAGTTACATATAATCTTGGTAGGTCCTGGTGTTATGCTTATGATGCTACTGCCTTTCTGGGTCCTAAGGGCACAGATTTCAGTCTGGTGTGTGTGTGCACATGTGTGTGCATGTTGGTGGAGGAGGAGTACAGTGTGCTGCAAGTCCTTTGAAGGCTGGAATGTGATGTTGGCTTTTTTGTTATTCTATTCCATTTGTGGTCTTTTTTTATGTTTACTAACTTATTCTTTGTTCTGTTTATTACCCCTAAAACTGTTTTTTGTCTAGCCATGTGAAATAGTCTTGATTTTTCTCTGTTTTTTTTTATCTCCCTTATTATGTTTCCACCTGATTCTTACACATTTTTGTACATTTTCTTTATACATAAGGACTTTCAAAGCATTACAACTATTTTAAAAGTGGTTTGCATTTGTGTTAGAAAATCTAAGCAACCAGATATTTTTACCTGGTTCTTTACTAAATCCTTAAATAATTCTTACTTACAGTGCAGTCATCAGTCATCAGTGCTTGTTCATTTCTTGATGAGATTTTATTTGTCCAGCAGCACTTCTGCCAGGGTCTTGCACCAAAACTCTGTCTGAGAGAGTGCATAGCAGTGAGAAAAGCCTCTGGTACTGGCATTCAATTAGATATTTAATCCTAATTGGTATAATTTTGTAAATGACGTTGCCAATGTGAAGATGAATCATATCCCTGAAAAAGTATTTTGCTTTCCAGGGGCCACAGAGGATCCTCAACTGAAATATGATTTCTTGTGTATTTCAATCGATTGGGAATTTTCAATGAAAACAGGATGGCTGAGAATGTCTGTGATAAATTTGAGGCCATATTCCAGAATTCTTCAAAGACAGTGACTGTGTCCAAAAACTTCACAGGATTATAGGATAATTCAAAATGGAAGTCTTCTTAGGAGGGCTATAGCATGAGCAGGGCCAAACTACATAATTTAGGGTTTAATCCACTTGGGTCATGGAAACCTCCAATGCTTGTTTTCTGGGCAGCCTTTTCTACTACCCAGTTTCCCCTTGTATCCCGTCTCCAGTTCACAAAGTTTTTCCTTCTATCCAGTCATGTTCTCTCTTGCTTCATTTTCCATGATCTCT
Organism: Chamaea fasciata; assembly: GCF_029207755.1. Classification (NCBI taxonomy): domain Eukaryota; kingdom Metazoa; phylum Chordata; class Aves; order Passeriformes; family Sylviidae; genus Chamaea; species Chamaea fasciata. The sequence continues at coordinate 21,340,471 of NW_027094091.1, read as the reverse complement.
CATCCTTTCAGCAAGCACTACTGTGAGGAGTCTGCTCTGTCTCCTTGATAAACTCCTCCTAACTCTTTAAAACTTCTTAAGAAATTGATTTAAAAAGCTGGTACACCCATATTGATAGAGGATAAAATATTAATTTAATTTCAATGTAGAAATTAACAGTATAAGGATGTATATGATGATACTTTTCCCCCCCCCCCTTTTTTTTTTTCTTTTTTTCTCCCCCATTAAACTGCAAATAAATCTTTGATCTTAGGTAGGTTTTCTATTTTCCTGTGTGGAAATATATATATATATAAGTAGTTCTACCCTGAAGGATCATTCTTACTTTTTTGTCAAGCTAAATTTAACATCTGTGGTTCAGCTTTTTTATCTAATGGATACACACTGGACAGACTGGCTTCTCAATAATGCCATCATTTAGGAAAACGAAGCCTTTTATGCAGTGAATATTTTGAATTTGGACAGGTCAGGTCAATATTATAATAGCTGTTCCCTTTTAATTTCACCTAGAATGTCCTGACTATCTACCACAAAGTGTCGTCGGCCATACATATTATTTTTTGTCTTTGGCACCATGCCTACAATCTTGCAATGCAACATGTCAAGAAGAATTTTGCCCTGAATTGTGGAACAAATTAGAGGTAGACAGGCATTTAAAAATAGATTTGATTTGCTGTATTCTGCAAGCTTTCTGGGGCAAATGATAAACCACAGCAGCTTGAAGTAATGTGATGAGAGCACTCTTATCACTCTGCATATGCTTAACAATGTTTCACTGTCATGCTGCCCTTAAAAAGTATTTAAAAAACAGAAAAAAAAATCAGTTTGATGCAAATTTGTAATATCAGAAATGCTGAATCATGGATCCAAATAATCTCTGTGTATATGCGCATTACATGTTGAATTGACTAATTGTATATTACCTGGAAATTTCCACAGGTTGCTATTTTTCCCACTGTTGCCTATATATAAAGTTTAAAAGATATGTATTGGACTGAGCTTTGTTGAACATTATGGGTTTTTTACTTTTTTCCCCAGAGCTAAACCAATTCTTTAGAAAAATAATTCTTTATTTAAAGTGTTCACTGAACTTTCTCCATCCTGTAGTGTAAGGTTTAAGTTTTGATGAAGAATTTTGTTAGCAACACCCATAAGAAGGAATATAGGATGTAATTTGATGAGTGAAAAGAAAACAACATTTTAGCCAGTCTATTATCCAGAACCAAGGTGCTTAACACTGGACTTGTTTTAGGACCACTAAATGTGTATGTGGCAGAGATAAAATGACACAATAAAATTGCATAGCAAGAAGACTTGAGATGAATTTATTCAACATACAAAACTTCATAGAAACAAAGATTCATACTTCAGCATAACCAATACTAATAATTTATATTAAAAAGAAATCCCACCCAAAGTGGGTTCAAGTCTGCCTTTTTGGATGGGGGTTAGAAATAAATAACACATCATAATCGAGTCTTTTCGAAAGGGAGACTCCATAAATTGAATACCTTATATTTTTCAGCATTGAAAAATATGCACTATAATTGAAATCATAGAAGTCCTTTACATTTTTCAGCATACGAGTAAATTTATTAATTATGATATGGTAGTAATAGAACAGCTTTCTTTGAGATATGATTTTACCTTCAGGTAAAAATGCAATAAAATACAATAAGCTGTTATCTGATCAAAACAGGATTGGCAGCCTTTTTTTTTGGGGTGGAAGAAATATATGATAAGTGCTTCTTAAGAATAAATCCACATCAACCTCCACAGAGCAAGACTGTGGTCTTTTTGATAATCTCACGGGGGGATTATTGAAAATCCCAGCAGGCTGAAAAAATTAGGCCTCCTCAAAGGTGTTGTGAGAGAAGAAAGAAAAAGTAAAGTAGTTCATCCCAAGGAGAAAGAAAGAAAGAAAGAAAGAAAGAAAGAAAGAAAGAAAGAAAGAAAGAAAGAAAGAAAGAAAGAAAGAAAGAAAGAAAGAAAGAAAGAGAAAGAAAGAAAAGAATAGTTGCAACAAGAGCCTGTTGTTAGAGGATATGCTTTAAAAAGATCTTTCAAAGTCTAAAAAAATTAAAAATTAAAAGATTAAAAATTAAAAATCAGATATATGCCTCTCTGGATCAAAACAGTGCATCCTAATGTTTTCAATTTATAGTTATTGATAAAAATGAAATCTTGAAACTATAAATTATGTATAAATTTCCTAAATTTCAAACATATTTGCATTTTGTGAGCTTTTCTTCACTATTCATCAGTTAAACTCTTATATACTTTGTCTTTATGAGATATGTTTTAGTAGTTAACTTGCCTTCATTTTTTTTTAGGCTGTTGGGTTTTGGTTTTTTTTTTTTTTTTTCCCTGTTATTACACACATAAATCTGGAGTAAACCACAGTACATTGACTGGAATCTGGGTAAGCAGAAATGAACAGTGATGGCAAAGGAAACCTTATTTCTTCCACATTTTTCTTCCCTAATAAAACAGGAAAGTTCTAAGTGAATCCTTATTTAGGGAACACCATTTCACAGTTGATATTCTTTCCAACTTTGTGCTCTAGACATAGTAAGCTCAAGTGAGCCTGTAATGATGGCTAGATCTTTTATTCTATCGATTGCCTCATGCCATGAGTTCATTTTCTCAATCAGAAATGTCCTTTCAGCTGTGTTATTGCAAGAGTCAGGGAGTGTCCTCTTGCTTTCTCTTAGCATCCAGACTGCCAGACTTTCTAGTTTAGAGCATGTTGTAACCTCTGATATATACAGAAATTCTCGCTTTGTTTGCCCAGTTGAATATTTCTTTGCCATATACTGAAGCTTTAGCAGAAGTTGAAGAAAGTTGGAGATAAGAGATAGGAAATGCTGGAAAGAATGCCCTCAGAGTGATGGTTGATCAGTGCACTGGTTGTAGATCAGCTTCTAAAATAATGTAGCCACTTGTTCTGTAAAATCCTGTGTAAGCATTTACCTTCATAGGAGAGTTCAGAGATACTAAATTAGTTGATTCCTTCACTGATCACATAATTTAATCTATGCATGTTCAATCCTTCTTAATAGATTTAAAGTATGCAAGTTACAAATATAGAGCAAAAAATTAATGTGTACTAATAACTGTAAGGGATTATTATGTCTGAGTAAACTGAAAGGAGCACAGGCTGTGCTGATGAAGTCCACTTGCAAAAAGACTTTGTCTTGGACAGATAACACTATGAACAGATCTTCAAATGTTTCTAATTAAGTCCTTTTCTAAACTTGATAAAAATATTGAATACCTTAATCATTGTTGGGTGTTTCTTTTTCATTGACGGTTGCATAAATGTAATCTCAAATTTCTGTGAAAGCATTTCAGTGTACAATTTTGCTATTTTCTACAAATAATCTGTGGCTAGAACTGCAAATGCTCCTTTTTTTGGGCTCAAGGTTATGTATTATCAGATTGCTAGGGGAAAAAAAAAGGGAAACAAGAAAAGCACAGTCATATTTCTCTCAGAAAGCAGTCATTCATTCTCCTTGAACAAGCAATGATAATATACTTTAAAATTAATGGTTTGGGATTTTTTTCATTTCTAAAATCACTGAGAAGAGTTGACTATGAGTTTGTAAGCTGGTTGGAGGAACTATTCACATATTCATCACATTCTTGTCTGGTACTAATAGGCCCTGGAGAAGCAGCAAGCAAATCTAGGAATGTTTGATGTCAGTGCTCTTGAAATTAATCAGAACTTTGATCTAGGCCCCGAGCCTTTAACAGGGATTAATATTAAAATAACATGCTGAGGGAAACTTGTATGATTTCTCTAGCCATCATGCAATATGCCCAGTATTTAAATATATGTATTAAAGACACTACAAGCAGTTAATATATCAGTGAGACCAAATCACAGCTATGGACTTTCCTAAGACTTGGACTTACCTTGTGGTACAGAAAGCTTCTTGATGCTGAAGACTGGCTTCTGACTTCTCTTACCTGCAGTTCCTCACACTGCTTGACTGGTTGGGAGCTTTCAGCAGAGTCAAGATGTTCTTTAGATCAAATCATCAAGCAATATTTCCTAATACAGTCTGGCTGCTTTTCATTTTGTTCACTAAGGAGATGCGAATGTAATCCATTCTGTAATGATGTTTTTGAAGTCCTTCTTCTAGAGCTAGCTGTTTGGTCTGTCCAAGATACACAATCATTAGCTAGTGTTGTTTTGGTATAGTGGTTCCCATGACTTCACCAAGGTGGTACGGATAAAACTTTTGTTTTGCAGTCTAAGGATGATATCCCCTTCCTCTTCCTCACACTATTTTTCATCAACCATGAAAAGCTTTGAGTCACTAACCCCTGAGGAATTAGCCCCTGAAGAACATATCCAGCCTGTCCCTTCAGTCAGTTACAGGAGAAAGCTGGGATGTTTCCCACCCCCCTACACTGGAGGAGAACTCCAGTGGGACCCGTTACAGCATGTGAGGAAGGGGCTGTTCCACTTTAGATTATGAAAAATAGATCTCTGAATGTAAAAGTAATTTAGCTCTCTAAATCATTAGATGTTTCAATTAGAAGTAGCAAAGTTTCCCAACATTTCTATTCAAATATGCCTTGATCCTTTTACTTGGAAACCAGTAATAGGAATCAGTGCCTTTTTTGAATTGTATCACTTAATTTTTCTTCTCATAACTGACCCTAGTGACAAAGAGGTAAATTAATGTTAATTCTGATGAGCTTTCTTAGCTACAGATACTTGTCCACACAGAAAGGGATTGATGCCACCACATTATCTCATATGAATCCCAGAAGAACTTATCAGATGACGAAGTCTAAGTTGCTAGTGACCTGTGAGGCAAACACAAAGGTAGTAAAAATATTGACACAAAAATTGCAGTGCTTAACCCGACATCCTCTACCTTGTTTTCTACTCTTCATGAGTTTAAATGGTGTTTTTCACCATCCTACTTTTCCTGCAGTTGCATGTCAACTTTGTGGTTTTGCTACTCAAGTAAGGGGCAAATGTTTCTTTCTCACAAGTGAGCATGTCAACCTACTTAGTTGAAAATTTTTCTGTGACAGCAGAAGGCTGTGGAATTTATGCACAGGACTTAGCAACAGCTCTGTTTCCTTAAGTTATTTTTACTACTAACTGTACTTATTATTGCCTGGATTTTTTACAGTGTGTATAAAATAAATTACTTTTTGTCAAGTCATTGTCACTTCTAAAGCACCCAGTGTAGTAAAATGTAAGTGCTGTATTTCTTGTGGATTTACAGAGTTTCAGCCTTTCTACCTTTGGTACAAGTCAACAAGGATTTCTTGCCTGGGATGTGGTTTTAAAAAGTGGATTATTCTTTCAAAAAGCTTTGATCACTGCAGTCATATTGTCGAACCTTTTATCTTGCTGGTACATTGATTTTAGCCAAAGATTGCCTTTCATGAAACTCTGAACTTTAAAAGCAGCTCAGTTTCAAGGAAAAATATTCTGTGAAACATCTGAAAGCTCAGGTTTGATCGTTTTATGTGCATATCAATTCTGACTTATTTTCTGTGGGACAGTTGTATAATGCTTGTGCTTCTAAAATGTGAATTATTCACTATGAGTATGGAAAAAATGATGAGAATTTAAAAGTGTATGTAAATAATCACATAATTCTGACTTTGAGTTGTGAAAGCTTTTTTTTGTTAATTAGTTAATTGGGCAAAAAATCTATGTCTTGATGTTATTATAGATATTGAAACACATAATTCAAGGGGTGAACATATGTCATATGTAACCTTAAATTGTTTTTCTTAATGTCTGTTATTCTTTGGCATTCTCTAGAAGTTTCTCAACTGGACTATATAAAACACCTTATATAATTTTTAAAATGTGTTGAAAGAAATGCAAGGAAATATATGTTTGCCTGGAAACCAGGATAAAGAAAGATTGGGAGTGTGTATTACAAGCTTTATTACTATGATGCATAATTTTTAATGTAAGTGGGATATTAACTAAATAGACATAAGAAAGCATATTTGAATTCTGTGACTCCACTCTACTCTTGTGTGTGTTTCTGAGATTGAAGCACTAGATTTCATGCCAGTGTAACTGTCTAACTATTAGTCTTATTATGTAAATTCTAGCAGAGCATAAAATGGCAGGAGAAAGCCTTCACATTAATTTTTTCTCTCCCAACAAAATAAATCTGAACTAAGTTGTTCTGCAAAGGCACTGCCAGATTGCAACTGCAAGATGAGGTCTGGCAACCTCATCTGAACAGCCAGCAAGGAAAGAAAATATCTATGTTTAAGTAAGCAATGATCTATGTCAAGGTCAGTCTGTTCTCTCAGAGCACTCCTGTATTGACATTTATGTTTCCTCTAAAAGCTGTATCTCAGAAGTCTTCAATTCAGGAAATATTCCCAAATGGCAGCTGAATGTGAGAAGTACATAGAGCTTTTTGGAGCACTGGAGCTGTACAGCCTATACCAAAGCATGTAGAAATTAATGTCTTGATTTAATATTTATGTATAAATTCATATTATTGAGATTTTCCTCCCTAAGAGTGTCTTAAATCTTTTATATTTACTCATGTCTAGGATTAAAGGAAAAGGATACAATATTGCTTTACATTTCAATTGTCTAAGGTTCCCTTAATAATCCTGGACATAAAGTATTTGAAAGAGGAAAAAATAAAACTTTATGCCATATCTCAGTCTTGCTGTTAAGTGTGTCAGTTTTCTCATTAGAATTAATATGTAGGAATTAAGATAATTTTCCATTTTTTAATTGGACAAGAATCTATTAAAAAATGCATGATTCCAAATACAGTTGAGACATGAATTTCTTCCATTATCTTTCAACAGTCTGTGGGACTAAAATTTGGGTAGTAATTGGAAGGAGGTAGATCATCTATCTTGTAATTGTAAAAAAAAAAAAAATGCAGCCAAAGATTAAAAAGAAATTAATTACTGACAATAGTGTCCTTTTTCTGGTGGAACTGTAAAAATCAGTTTTAATTCCATTATGGAGCCACTAGCAGCCTTATTGGAGTGTTTGCACTCAAATAGCTCTTTAAAAAGTGATTCTCACAATTACAAGATACTTCTTACACACAGAAATATTGGTTGTTTTGTATGGTCATTTTGCTATAATTTGGTCTTCCAGTCTCCCACTCTGTGCAGTTGAAGTTTCAAAAGTCAGTGTATTGCTAAGCAGTGCATGATTTCTAACTCTTTCTTTATCTTTGAGTGCATTCATTTGCTTTCTACATTTAATATCAGGCTCAATAAGCCTGGTTTTGGGTTTGGTTTTTTTTTTTTTTTTTTCAGGAGGTATTCCAGTGTTCACTAGTGTTTTTCTGGGACTTTTTGGTTTGTTTGTGTTCTTCATTCATTTTACATTCACATCTGCAGGTTTTTTTTCTGTTCATTTTTAAACAGAATTTGTATCAAATTCATTCATTTCTGCAAATATGGGGTATAGGTTAGTTTGCCAGATTATTTTTTTAGGCATTAGCTGTATAACAAAATAAAGCCTATTACCTCTTTCTGTGAAAGCCCATGAACATATGAAATCTCTGGCAAACTTATGTTTAATTATTTTCACATCATAGGATTTTACCTGTTAACTCTGCCAGCATTTCTTAGAGAATTACATCATACTCTGAGTTTGTATCATCAAGTCTAGTTGTAAAGTGAACGGGCCATATGGGGATCAAACCCTCCACCTTGGTGTTATGAGCACCATTCACTGATAACTGAGCTAAATATTGTTTAGTCCTATAGGCAACCACATTTAACTGAGGTGCACTAAATCTAGGAATCAAGCACATAGTTCAATCCAGTCTTGGAAGCACATTCAGTTTTATAAACAGCAGAGATATGAATGATTTTCTATGGAAATTAATCTCACTTCCATAGAACCATATCTTCAGATGGGTGGGATAGCATTCCTGGAGATGCGATCATAGGACCATATTTTGTGATAGAAGCAGCAGCTATTCTGTATTTGGGCTGTGTCTCCTAATCCACATTTTGATTGCAGAGCCAAATTCCTGATTTCCAGACCTATGAGGTAGGTGACTCCTACAGAACTTATTATTATTTTCTCTGCTTACCCTATGAAAATAGTATATTCAGTAACCATCAGCCTAAAGTGTCACACAATTAATCTTTCCCTACAATAATTCATAGTCAGTATGCAGATAAAACAAGAATGCTTAAAAAAAGTTTAAAAGTGTTACAAAAAATGTTAAAAGTTAAAAAAAAAATCTTTACTGCAGATACTATTGAACTGTGCTAAGATTCAAAATGCTGGTGCCAGACTTGGAGAAAGATGTGTAGCAGCCAGGTGTAATGAAGCGTAGGCAATGTTTTACTGCTTTTTTGATGCCTATATTTGTTAGTAGCAAGACATAATGATTTGTTCTAGTCAGTGTTTCTCACTAATTCTCTTAGCAGAAGTTCCAAATATGTTAGATTTTTTTGTTTGACAACTCATGAATACTCAGTATTTCCATCGTTACTGGACACAAAGTTTTGGGGCAGGAAGAAGCTAAAAAGCCCACAGAGCATTTTTATTATTGCTCAGCACAGTGCATATGACTAAGAAAAAGCATGAGTGCTGTGCATTCTCACTACCCTCAGCCTCAGCCTGATTCATCCAGACTGGCCTTTTCACCTTCATAAAATATTTGTAAGTCTTTTTATTGTGTACTCAAGATTTCTAGTCCAGTTATTTCCAGGAAAGCATATTTTAAGTCAGAACCCAGAAAGCACTGTCAGAACATAAGCTTCCCATACCCTAAACTCATTAGATTCTGCTACTGCTAAAAGCGTGAAGCTGTTGGAAACTGGACACCTATGGACAATTGGGTGAGGCTTATATCCCCAGCAGCTAAGAAGCCAGCTCCTGAAGCAATGCTGAACTGATCTCCTGGTGATCATGGTGCATAGGGCAATCCCCTGATGTGATACATCTGATCTGGGAATGCATCTGGCCTCCTTGGTGTTTCCCAAACAGTTGGATGGGGTGGAGGAGATCAGAGTCATGGGGTAGGGAAGCTCATTCCCACAGCTGTCCCATCTCCGTGCATCTACTTAACACTAATGGCAAACATGTCCTTTTTCTTTCTACCTTAAGAACAGGGAGGGTTCTTCAAAGGACTCCTTTTCAAGAAGATATGTGGGAATTTTAGGTGTGAATTCTTAAAAAGCTTTTTGCAATTTTATTAACAGCCCACTCCTGGAATGTCTTTGAAATTATAGCTGTATTCACTTTATGCATAACTAGAGAATCAATTTTGGAAAAAAAAGATGTTTTGGAGGGAAAATGGGGGCTCAAAGAGTTTTCTCCTTAATTTTCTAAAATTGTTAAGGATTTTATGTTTAGAAAATAATTCTACAGCAGTCAGTAGCATATCATACTGTTTATATTTAGGCTTTCTTGAAGGTTTTAAAACTCTTTGATGTGAAGGTTATCTTGTAATCGAATGTGTGTGCACAGTATATACTTAAAGATATTCTAACTCTGCCTACAAAGTAATTGCATTTTTAAGCATTTCTTGCATGAGTGAGACAGGACTGTGATGTTATTTGGAGCCACACTGTTTAAACTCAGATACCAAATCAATGAAATCTCCATCGCAATTCTAAGCAGATCTTGAATCCAGACAAGTAACAGGACTGAAGTCCAGTAAGAAAATACCCTAAGTGGAAAAGTTCTACTGCTATTGAGATGTTAACAGTAGGAAGGGTTACAGATCATGAATTTGTTTTTCTTGACAAGCAACTGCTGCCAGCAAAAACAAGACAGAAAAGCAGTGCTTTGACTGACTGAAGCTGACCTCTGTCAGTTACTTTGTCAGGAAAAAATGGCAAGATGTCACTGTGATCATGAATAGCCTCATAAATACTCAAATCTCGGCCTCAGATTTTGAAATACTCAGATTTCGAACACGTATTAATCAGTTTGGTAGAATTGAGTTGTGCTGATTTCTTGGCAAAGGAGTTGATTACTATATTATGCAAAACCACTAGAGCAAATGCATATGAATGTTTCCAGAGTTCCAAAGGGTTAAACATTATACTGTAATGTCAGCAGCTGGGGAGACAAGAATGAATTTGTGTACAGTATACAGTCTCAACTCTGTTCACAAAATTCTGCCACTGTAGGGTGCAAGGCATCAGATCTGCATACAGCTACACTGTAGTCTGGCTGTGGGAACACTTTCCCACAGTCATCTGGTGCTTCAGCAGAGTTCATGAAAGCTGTTATTTCTACGTATGAGGAAAGGAGGGAAAGCAAAGCTGAAAGCAATGGGAAGCCTGTCACATCATCCGTGTGAACTCAGTGTGCCAAGAGTCCCAGGGAAGTGGGCAAGGAGGCAGAGTCTTTTTACCTCTCCACAGAGGGTGCTACTGCCTGCAGGAGGGGTTGAACTACTGAACAGGGGATTAACCCTCACAGTGTGAGGATATTTGGATCAGAATGGCAGCAGGTTAGGCTAGTGGACCAGGCTTGAGCAGAGTGAATGAGTCTCTGCCAGACTACAAAAAGAAAAAAAAAAATTGGAAGGTTACAAGAATTTTACACTGTTAAAAGCCTAAAAATGTAACTATTATTCACCAGTAAAGAAACTCTGTTCAGAGTAAAGGTTGTCTTATTTTAAGAGAATTTTGTAACACACCAGTGAAGTGATTAATGTGTAGTTTTTGGCAGGATATGAAGGGGTTTGAGTTTTAACAATTTGCAAAGAAAATCTGATGTGCTAAAACAGAGTTAGGAAATACAAGTCAATGTAGATGGTCTGTAACAACACAATATGACTATTAGACCATTTTTTTAAAAAAATATAGCTGCAATACAAGTAGGTCTTAATGGAATTTTTATTCTTAAAACTGTCCACTGACTTATGCATATGCAGGCATGTATGTTTACAAAAAAAAAAAAAAAAACCCAACACACTAAGCAACTACCTCCTTACACTTTGGGAAAATAAAGGTGGAAGAAAATGCTGATAATAAAGAAGAGATGTTAAAGAAGTGCATTTTAAGGATTTTTAACCATATGGCGTAAGACTTTCCAAATAAATTTTAGTGTTCTATCTAGCCTCCTATAAAATTAGTATGGTGTCTGAAATAAATAGAAGTACAATCTGATTCTGCAGTCAATTTTGCAGTGCTAAAACTACAAACAATAAACAAAGGAACAAAAGATCCCCAAGTTTGTTTTTTCTTTTGCTACAAGTACCAAATCGAATAGCAAAAAAAATGTTTATTGAAAGTGTTGAAATACATTGTGACATTTCTGAAAATAAGATCCAAAAAGTATGTACATTTACTAGCTGTAAGTGAACCACACACATGCTAAATACTTACTACATACACATACATACATACATACATACATACATTTCTGTAAATGACATACTATGGTACATTCTTTCTTTTCTGAAACTGAGTTGGAACCTTATGTTTGGAATTAATGCACACAAAATAAGGAGTCTTGTTTAACAGGTGTCGCCTTCAAAAAGTAAAAATTAAGTCTTACAGAGATACTTTGCTATATCTTCATCAGTTTCTGTTAAATCAGGAAGACTACTGTGGAGATTATAAGACATGAAGAAGAATGCTCAGGTTATGCACATTCTGGTTTCTGCCTTGATGAATACAGTGTTGATTGCTTCCTAAAAATGCAGCAATTCATGTTTTACCAGTTTCCAATGTACAAAGACACATAAAAAGGAGACAAGAAAAGTCTGGAAAAACCTGGAACTCATTGATTAGGGCCATCTTTGCATTGAAATTGCTTTTCATAAAAAAACCTGTTCATATCTGTCTGCCTTGCTGTTATAAGCACTTAATCTCTTAAGAACAAAGGTTGTTATAATTTTAATTTGATTAAATTAATAATAGTTGTTGTATTATCTAATCTTCTATGGTAAAAAACAGCATAGAATAACATGTATCTGAGATGTTACCCATCTTTTCACATAAAAAACATCACCTGTGTATTTTTGTATGAGGGATAATTTCAGTGGAAGAGGTGTGTTCCCTGGAAAGTCATAGGTAGGCAAAGGATATCCTATTTGAAGAATAAGCATTTTATTTCCATAAAAAATGCAGCAGATGTATCAATAAACATACTGAAGGCTATAAGGATTATAAAGAAAGTAACTTGATTTTGAATGAAGTTAAAGATCTAGAGATCAATGTAACCCATTATATCTTCAGAAATAATCAAAATAAGCATAATGGAAGTTCTAATATTTGACCTGTAAGGCTGATTTTCAGAAATAATGAACTAAATATTATTATGTTACTTTATGTACCAGGTCACCAAGTTCATTTGTTCCTTCACATACTCATTGATAGTCTATGATTCTAGCAGGAGAGAGAAGTAATGTATCAGATGAGAAAATGGGGAAGAAGTTTTGTCAGATACAGCTGGTTTCATGAAATAGAATCTGTGTGTCTGAACGGAAGATTAACTTTATGAGTGACATCTACCTGGGGCTGTCTTGTCTCACATGACAGAAACTGTAGAAGGAGATGTGTGAAAAGATAGGACCAAAACATCAGGCCATGTAAATGTCATAGTGATTATGCATTACACATTCCATCATGGAAAATTAAAAGGTTAATGACAATCCCTGTTTTCCAAAACAATACACTTTCCAATTTTTAAATGTTTTTTCAGCAAATGGAAAACAATGTCTAGGGGAACATGGGAGAAAACAATACACCCTTTTAACATCTGTTCTGGTTTTTACTCGTGAAATAAGCCCAATAAGATGAAAGAGATTTGAGAATGTTTGCGGGGTGTGCTCTACTACGGCTCAACCTCAAGGGCACAATAAACTTAGAACAAATGCTTAGAGACAGATCAAAGATCCAATGAATTATTTTGCATTTTTAACCTCTGACCAAAACACCATATCCTGAATACTGTTGCTGTTAATTGGAGAGCGTAAAAGATAAGTAGCATACAGGGACAACCATTGCCATAGGAAAGTAAAACTGTATGATTAATTATGGCATATTCCCTTGTCTATTCAATATGTTTATGTAAAACTTTTTTTTATTCTTTCAGCAATAATATTAGAACTTTTCCCCTATTGAGTAATATTTAAATTCATGAATATGCAAATTTGAAAGGTGAGAATGTGCATAAATATCTACAGAGCTTATTGCTACCTATGTAAAAAAAAAATTAAGCACAAATCTCAGTGAAAGTTGTTCACTTATATTCACAGTTTAGTGATAGAAGTTAAATATATTTTGGAAGCTAGGTCCATTTTATAAGAGATCATTACATAAGTAACTCCATTTTCAATTTACACACTGGTCTATAACCCAATGATATTTCTTTAAAATTCATTGAAAAGTCAATGTGTTCTTTTCAGTCTGTCTTGAATAATAAAAAGGCTCTGGATCAAGCTGGCTGTCTGTTAATTGTTGATGATAAAATGATTTGTATAAATTGATACAAAATACTTTCAACTATATGTATTCAGTTTGATGACATTGTTTTGTTATTTTCTCATGTTTTGGTGACTAGTTACCAAAACATGTGAAATTCTTTCTAATGGTATAATGACTTAACAAAATAGGGAGGGAAGTAAGTGTTACTGAATTTTAATTCCATGAAGTGAAATTGAAATTCATATCAGTTCAGCACATTTCAACAACCAAATACAACTGAATAGTGGATAAATGCTTTTATTTGCATGTATAATGGTTTCCTTAAACAATAACAGTAATGCTACTTTATACATATTAAAATACTAGGATATTAATTTGATTGAAGTAAATAGGCCTTTTAAATTTAAATTAATAGTCTTAAATACTGTCTCTTGTATATTGACAAGTCTGTGTCTCTGACCATATTGCTTTTCTTTCTATTGGTTCAACCATATACTCACTGAAGTGGAACTAGGAACTTGAAATTCACTCAAAATTTCAGGATGCATTTATAAGCATTTACCTGGTAGTAACAAAGTGTTATGATCTACAAAAATCTACATTTTATGCCATTATTGGATTTAAAGAGAAAAATATAAAAGTAGAAGGTGATTCCTTTTATAGCAATTTGTGGTCTTTCTTATTTTTATTAAAAGGAAAGCCTCTCGATTGTTACACCTGGGTGTATGATCCATAGCTTTAGATTCAAAAGGAATTCTGGTCATAAATACTTTTAGCATCAAAATATGACTTCTATGTCTATATTTTTCTTTTCCCAACCTTTTAATCTTACTTTTTTACTATATAAGGTGGTAGACATTTATACCTGTTAGTTTGGTCTTTCATGGCAAATATAACAACTTTAGAATTTGAAGTCACATTGTGTAACAAAAAAAGACTAATACTCAGAGACTGAGCTTTATTAATTACCTGTAATTTGTCAGCTGGCACCTTAGGGTTTGGTTTTTTGGTTTGTCTTTTTTTTAAATGAAAAAGTCCTGCTTAACGTAATCAGTAGCAATTAAAAGAATTACATATGTCATTTTCCTTTTTTTAGAATAAGGTCAAGAAATTAAAAGTGATGCCATTTCATTAAAATGTAACTACATCAACTGAAATTTAGATAACTAAATTAATGATTTAATTAACAGGATGAAACCTTCCTAAAAGCAAAGAGAAGATTCAATAATACCACTCTGAGCACAGGTAATAACTGATTTCAATGAAGAAATACTGTCTTCAGTAAGGAAGTCTTTTAATAAAATCATGAGCTTGAATATATAATAGTTTATCTTTAGTTAAAATATTAATGCGGAAAAAAAAGGCTGAAAAAACTGAAAGAAAGCTATCAGCTGCATCACAATATCAGGTTAGGAAATTTAGATACACTTCAACACTTTTTCTAAATAAAGCTTTGATATGTTTCATGAAAGAAAAGTGCAATTTGCTATTAAATTGGTCTATTTACATAAGTTTTGAGAGGAAGAACTGCTCTCGGTAAAAAAGTAAGCACTTGTACTCTATATAGCTCTGAACTTTAATGATTATGTGCCAAATACGTCTAGCAAATACATTTCTCTTCTGTAATCCCAATAGAGTTGCTACTGCTGAACTCAGAGATGAATTTTGTTCTGTGTACTTCAAGATCAATGACTAAAACTACAAGAGATGCTATTCCTCAAACACCAGTAATAAGCAATTTAATATGCAGGTCCTCAAGACATTTGCCTATTTATCTTTTAGTTCGGGAGTCACTCATAGCAGACAGGTAAAGATTTTAAACTTTATTGGTAAAGTTAACCTGTTTCAAGACATCTCTATGACTGCTTAAGCATTCACAGTTCTTAATGGTCAGGTTGTACAGCAGCAGTTACCAATAGTTGTTGTTCAAATGTGTAAACATTTTTACTCCACTTCAGTTTTAGACACATGCAATGGCTTTTAACAAAGTTTGGATTATTTTCTTAATTTCATCACTTGAACCCATTGACCAAGTGATGCCAGGATGGCTACAAAGGAGGTTGTGCACTGACTGAATCAGTTGTAACCACTGCAGCTTTCCAGGTATCCGAACTAAAGCATAAAGCTGTAGTTAAAGCTTTTCATAAAGCTTGTTTGCAGCCAGGAAGCTGCATGTCTAAAGCAACATTAGTGAACAGAAGCAAACATGGCATTTCTTTAGCATTTAAGTACAACCTGTAACCCATTTAGGCTTCAAAATCATGAGAGTGGTCTCTATAATGTCATTTAACGCATCAGTTAACTACTAGGATTTCTGGGTAGTTTGGTACAAGTGGCAACTTTCCTAGTGTTGTGATGCTGACTTTTGCTACTTTGTGCTAATCTACTATTTTCTTTCATATATTATGATCCACAGTTGAGTCCCTCTCATTTGCAGGTTTGATTTATTAGAATAGCAGACTTCACTTAACATCCTGGAAAAAATACAGTTGTGTTGATCTGTCATTGGACAGGAAGATGGATTACAAATGTCCATTGAAGTTGGTTTCATGTCTATTCTAAAGGCATCTTACTGCATTCTCCTGAGAAACTAACCTCCCATGGCTTGGAAAGATGCATTTGTAGCTGGCTTAAAAATTTACCTGATGTTCAGGCCAGAAAGTGGATGGAGTTGCATCCAGATGGGAACCAGTTGCTAGTGGTGTGCCCCAGGGCAGAGTGTTATGGCCAGTCCTGTCAAATATCTTCGCTATCTGGACAAGAGGATTGAGGGCACCCTCAATTAGTTTTGGATGACAGCAGCTTGGGTGGGAGTGTTGATCTGCTGCAGGGTAGCAAGGCTCTGCAGAGGGGCCTGGACAGCCTGGATTGATGCCAGGACAATTGTATGGGGCTCAAAATGACAAAGTGCTGAGTCCTGCCCTTGGGTCACAACAAGCCCAGGCACTGCCATAGGCTGGGGCAGAGTGCTTGAAAAGCTGCCGAGCAGAAAAGGACCTGGAGGTGCTGGTAGACAGATGGCTGAACATGAGCCAGGGTGTGCCCAGGTGGCCAAGAAGGCCAATGGCATCCTGGCCTGTGTCAGCAGCAGTGTGGCCAGCAGGACCAGGGCAGTGACTGTCCCTCTGTACCCAGCACTGGTGAGGCCACAGCTCAAACCCTGTGCCCAATTCTGGGCCCCTCACTGCAAGAAAGACACTGATGTGCTGGAGTGAGTCCAGAGAAGGTCAACAAAGCCGGTGAAGGGTCTGGAGCAAAAGTCTTTCGAGGAGCAGCTGCGGCAGCTGAGGATGTTTAGTCTGAAAAAGGAAAGATCAGGAGGAACCTTATCGCTCTCCTCAGCTGCTTGAAAGGAGGTTTTGGACAGGTGGGGGTTGGTCTTTTCTCCCACTTAACAGGTAACAGAACGAGAGGAAACACTCCATTGTGCCAGGGAAAGTTTACATTGAAGACAGGGTTTCGTGGTGAGGATAGGGTAGGGGTTGGAGTCAATGATTTTAGAGGTCTTTTGCAACCTGAATGATTCTGTGCTTCTCTGTCTATATTCTATGAACTTAGAACTGCTGTGATGGATTAGAACTCAGGAAAGATGTAAGTGGAGTAGTTGTATTTCATGTAGTACCATGGGACGTGCATCAACAAGAGAGGGTATGGGGGTTCAAATTATTTATTTCTTGAAAAAACTGAGTATTTCCTCTTACAATATAAAGTAATAGGTTAAACCTTATCTATAATGCATTCTGAACATTTAATTTTTCTTGTTGGAGAGCAAAGAGCTGTTTAAAATTGGGCAGTCATCTTATGCCATTTGCTCCTTGGAGTCCATTAATGAAGTAAAATGGAAAGAAACAGAATTATTAGGAATTCTTCTCATTTGCAGGACCACTGAATTAGCAAGGTTCCAAGTAAAGCTATAGATGAAGAGTTTTCATTGGAAATGCAGAGATATATATTTGACCTTTGGGGGTTTGAAGTTAGGCAGCCACTGAGCGACAATTCAAAGGACATTGAGCAGTGAGGTGTGAGAGAAG
This sequence comes from Chamaea fasciata, assembly GCF_029207755.1. Taxonomy (NCBI): domain Eukaryota; kingdom Metazoa; phylum Chordata; class Aves; order Passeriformes; family Sylviidae; genus Chamaea; species Chamaea fasciata. The sequence continues at coordinate 21,323,054 of NW_027094091.1, read as the reverse complement.
ACTGACAGGACTGACAGGAAGCCTTCTGAGTACCACTTCAGTTTCTTCAGCAATACTGATATCTTGAAAGCTACTCTATTAGGGTGAATCAAAAATCCTACGGTATAGGAAAAAACACATTTTGTGCATTAGATATCTATTTCTCTTTCATCATTTTGAAGAATGATCATTCCTAGAGTAATAGCAAAAAATGAAGAAGTCTATTCCTAGTCAGTCCTATGAAAATAAAATCAAGCCAGACCAGTATTCAAACACAGAATATTTTATTTGGCTCTTGAGTATTATATTCAAACACACAGAGACTCGGAAAACCCTTAAAAAATAATCTTTCAATGGTACAAATGTTCATAAACAAATTATTCTGTCATATTAACTGCTGCATACCTACATTAGTCTAAAATAAGAGTGTTTTCAGGTGTTGTATGACTACTCCTTATGAAGATACCACACATCAAGATTGTTGGCTCATGGCTATTGCTATATTCTAGTAGTATCTGTCAATAATTGTTGGTTCTTCTGGTGATGATGTCTAAGTAGTAGCCACTGAAGTTATATAAACTTCTTAGTCTTCTTTAATCAGCCCTGAAGAGAAACATAATTTTTAGATTAATAATAAAGTTTTATTGCATTTATGTTAGGTCACCAAAAATTGCCATAGTCATGGAGTTTCTAAAGACTGCTCATTTCTAACATAAATTTATTTTAAAAGAATAATATTCCAATTGTTCATGTCTCAATATGCAGAGATTATTATTTAATGCATTTCAGTCAAATTGTGGAAAGACCAAAACTCACGAACACTTCTGAGACTTCTACTCACCAATGCCTTTATTATAACAGTTTCACAAATGTAATTGCTCTGAAATTCATTTTCTAATCCTACAGTTTCAATTGTTGGCTAAAGATTGAATTAGGAACAAGAGCCTAGATACTCAGAGGATTCTCTGAGGGCTTGGACTTAGGTATTGCTGTTATGTTAGCAACTACTTAGTAGTTGTGCCTTTGACCTTAGTTTAATTGCAAAAGATGGTCTGCAATAGGAATTTGTATGAAATGTAAGTAAATGTCAGCTGGTGTATTAACAGGCTAATTTATTCATTAGAATAACAATAGCAAAATAAAAGTAGTATCCATTAACAAAAACCAAGCATATGTTGAGGCTGGGAATGCACTGTAGCTGTGTGGCTCCTCTAGTAAGTATTTTGGCATGCAAAGTTACAACTCTGGCAGAGGAAATGCAAATGAATAGGGGGAAAAATGAACTGGAACACTGATACTGTGCTGTCAGTACAAAAGTTTCTCAGTGATAAGACTGGGGACTAATTTAACTGGATTTTTTTTAACACTGGCACGGAAGTGAAGCTCTGCTGAAAATTCCGGTGAGCAAAACTGGAGGACACAGTAAATTAAGGTGTCAAAATAGCCATATAGTAAGAAGTGAATCATCTTGAGGATGATGGTTTGCTCTTTTATAAGAAAACCTCCTTAAGGATTTTTTTTATAATAATATTTCACTTTCTACTGAGTTGAAGTTATATGTGAAAATGGTTTTAACTTTTGAATGAGTAAACCAATTTTCCATCAGTTATAATACTGCATGGTGGGGTTGAGGAGAGATGGCTGGGGATAAAATTAGAGGAAACTGAAAGTTATAGTTACATCTTAACAGAAGTTATAATGGTACAAAAATGGCTTTGCTGCTTCCTGGAGGGGATGCTGCTGGTGTGCTGAAAACCTATTCTACAATGATTCCCCACACACAATCTGCAGCCATCAGTGCCTGCTAAGGGGGATGGAATAGAGGGTAAGGCCCAGCAGAGACACCACGGCCAGGCTCTGTTGAAATCCTTGCAGGGAGGGGAACTCAGTGGTACTTTGCAGCTGAGAATCCATGTAACACCTGTCAGTCAGGGGAGAGCGAAGAAGATGCCTTGTTGCCAAGCCAGTGGCTGGGCCAAAACTGCTCTCCTCAGAAGAACTTGTTTTTTATAACTTAACTGTAATACTGATGCACACCTGTATCCCAAAGGTACCTGCCTCCAAGGTGCAACTAACCCTCACTGGGCATGTGCTCAGTATTTCATTGACTGTAAACCCATGAGTAACAAAGGTATGGATGATTAGAGTCACTCAAGCTCCACTTAGCATAAAGAAATAGTATAAAATTAAGTTTAGAGTGGGGAAAATTTCAGTAAGACTCCATCATAGCTTCTGGGATCAGTTGACAGGCTGAACCTGTCTTCTCCCCTGTGGAGACACCTATTGGGTAAGAATCATACTCTGTACACACTGAATACCTTAGTTAGGGGTTAGAACTTGTGTGTGTATTGTATGAATAAATTTTTGCAGTCAGATACTATCACCATCAATCCTTGAACCTTAACCTGTTGCAATTTTGTATTAAAAAAATATTGTGTGTTGGTGTAAGTCCTTCATGGGTGCTGGGAGTCGCCAGCAGCAGGAAACATACTCGCAAATAAAGTGGAGGATCCACTGAGAGGTCCTAAAGTGAGAAGACCTGCTGAGGGGTCTCCTTTATGCTGTTGGTATGTCCCTAAATAAGTCAGTCACAGTGCACTCTGATCCAGCAGGACTGCTCAGTGAAGGTTCCCCTGACAAGACGCTGACAGACTGGTCAGGCACAGGGTTCTTAGCTTTCCTGGAGTGCTGACAGAGAAATTAGACAATAATGGTTGAGGAAATCTCCCGTTCCACGTAACAGAGGATTTGTAGATACTTGCTATACTGTTCAAGAATGCACATAACTCGAGGATGACACTGTCCCATGCTTTTAAGAAACTTATGAATATAAAAGGTATAGTGATTAAGTTATTACCGATAAAGAAATCCAGACAAATAAAATCTGCTATTAAAACTAAAGAAGGAATAAAAAGAGGAATTCTGTAGAATGGGAATAGCCCATAATTCATGGAAGAGCGAGTACATTGGGTTTTAGTGTGTTCAGAGCTATGAAAAGAACAAACCAATATGTAAAAACTTAGGGGAATAAACACTAAACATAATTTTCTTGTGTGTCATTTGTGCATACTTTGTTTTGTAGCAAACTAAATTGGAATCAAGATAGCTAATCACAATTGCCATAAATTCTGCTACTATATTCTGCTATGCAAACTTAATGAACAAAATAACTAAATAAGGAGGCACTCTAAATGAACTAAGCAGCGCAATTATACCAAGACCCTTAAAGTGACATAATGCAAATCCATCCTGGAAATATTTGCAATGTGTGCGAAATATGCGTGAAAATGAAAGCATATGGCTATTTCTCACCAAGTATTCCGGCTCACAATACCATGAACCGTCATGAAAATATGTCGCAGCAAACATGATATGTTGTAACAGATTTTGTTCAAAAATGCATAGAAATTAAGTAGGAACTAAATTTTCAATAAGGCAGAACTGAGAAATAAAGGTACATGGATTAAATATCTAAGGAGGTAAATATTCACAACAATTGATACATTTATACGGTCCAAAATATCTCTTGAAAATTATATCATGACCTGTTCCTAGACATCTACATGCATGACATCCTTGGGTTTTTCCAAGCATACTGTTCAACACTGCAGGAAAAATGGTCTTCAAATTTTTAGAAGCACAAATGTTATACAGAATGAATAGTAAGGTTAAGATTTTTTTTTTTTTTTTAATTTGAGCTGCATACATGCTCACTGAAACATAATATCAGATATTTGGGGTTTAATTGTTTCCACCAAAACACACACTGAAATCACTCAGCTTTGCTTGGCTGGTGTATTTGGGGTTTTGTTTGGGGTGGTGTTTTGTGTTTTATTTTGATTTTTGGCTATTTTTTTCCATCTATGGGAAAACAATAATCTTTTTTTTCAGATAATCTGAACAAAAATAGAGCACAATCCAGAAACAAAAATAGTAACTTCATTGAATATAATATGTAGGGAGGAAAATGAATTAATTTTTTGTGTGTAAAAAAAGTATTTTTTCAGTCTGAGCAAAAATGTGAGAAAAACCGTGCTAAGAGATGCTAAATGCCTAGTGAGAGTATTCTAGGGCTTCATGATCAATGGAAGGTTGAATTAGCAGTGTACCCTGGCAGCCAGGAGGGACAACCCTGTCCTTGGATGCATCAGGCACAGCATCACCAGCCAGGCAAGGGAGGGGATTGTCCTGCTCTGCTCTGAGCTGGGGCGGCCTCACCTCAAGTCCTGTCTGCAGTTTTGGGCACCGCAGTATAAGAAGGATTTAAAGCAATTGGAGAGCATCCAAAACAAGGGTCATGAAGATATGTGAAGGTTATAGAGGAGAGGCTGAATGAAGAATGGCTGAGTCCATTTGGTCCGTTCAGCCTGGAGAAGGGAAGACTGAAGGAAGAACTTACAGCAGTCTACAACTTCCTCACAAAGGGAAGAGGAGGGGCAGGCACTGATATCTTCTTTCTAGAGAGCAGTGACAGGACCCAAGGGAACAGCATGAAGCATATAACTTGTTAAACCTCAATGAGCATCTGGGAAAATTCCTTATCACCTTTACTTTGACTTAGTTTGCCCCGCTATAAGTGCCTCATTAAAAAGAATTGCAGGTAAGGTTTTGTTGAATTTCAAACTTCATCATCTGACTTTATAAAGCCTTATATGAATATTATTCAAAAGATAATATGATTACTCAAAAAAAAATGATGAGGAACATATAATTTATCTGCATGAGCTGGTTAATATTCTCACAAATTGGCTGGACAAATATTGAATCACTAACCAGGAACCAACACAAATTTTGGTGAAATAGCATTATTCCTTAGTGTCCATGGAAATAACTAAGACATGTAGTTATCCAAAATCTGGTGGGCACAAAGAAGAATGAAAACTGGTGAATAAAGGCTCCTTTTTTTAGACTGTTAAACAGTTTCTGTCACACAATGATTGCTATATAAAAATCCATTTAACAACAATGTCACTGAGCCTTGACTTACAGATCCTTCCATGACTGATAGTGTTTTCCAACTACATAAAAATCCAGAGACGAAAGCAAATTTGAAGCAGTCTAAGCACATAAAGAATTTTGCAATCTATTCAGATTCATTTCCCTGAGTGTTGCTTCTTATGCTGTCTATTTCTCTGTAAGCCTGTTTAAAACGCTAATATACTTAATACATATTTGCAATACCTAAGAAGTAATCTTGTGCATTCAAACTCAACACATACTAATTTCCTCAAGACTCTTGAACACTTTATAGTGCTAATTATGTCTATTACTGTCATTTACTTTGAAATGACATGAGGGCTCCCTTCTGAAAGAGAAATCCCCAATTTTGCTTAGTAATGAAGAAAGTTCTATTTCAGTAAGCCTTTCTGATCTAATGGCTCTGATTTCATTTAGAAATAATAGATTTACTTGTACAAAGAATGGTGACACATATGTTTAATGCAGATAACTGCTTATCAAATTTGTTCTAATTAGGCATTTTTGTATTATAGGATTAATGTAGACACTTTGGGGACACTGCACAAGAAGCATATGTAATTCACAAGTGAGATGACTTTTTAAAGGCAATTTTACATTTTTCATGCTGTTTCTCCAATGTATACGGGGTTAAATATAGTACTTAAAATAGTCAATGTCACTAGAATAAAGCTGAGAAACCTTTGATTCTAATGAAGTTTAAACCTGATACATTGCATATGTCTGTGTCTTTGTGCATCTATGAATTTGTTCATCTTTTAATAAATATGAATCCCAAATCAATCACCTTTTTCACAAAGCACTAATTTACATAATTGTTCACCATATTTTCCATTGTGAAGCACCTTTGAAAAAAATGAATTACTAGAAAAACAAGCCTCTTCTTCCATTAGTCTGAGAACTAGACAAAATGACTTTTTACTTGAGGTTTTGTTTGCTTGGTGAAGACACAGCAGACTTTATTTGCAGTTGTGTCCTCATACTGAAGGCATGGCTAAAGAAGAAGGTTCTAGTCCTGATTGGGTCAAAACATTTAAATCCTGAGGAGAATGTGCACTTAAACCATAAGTATCTTTTAGTTTTGTTTTGATTTTATTTTGTCAGAGAAAGCTAATTCCTTTTGGTAAGAAAAACATGAGAAGAACAGTCTTGTGTTATATGACGCCATGAGGCTTATGTATTTAAGATCTTTCTTTGCTCTACACTGAACTGTAAAAATAACTGAAGCTGATGTAAGGCCTAATAATCATCTACATCAATATCATTGTAAAGAAAAGGTGCAGGGAAGACTTGATCTTTCGAGAATGCTAAAAATTACAAGAACAAGGAAGGGTCACTGGTTTTTTTATGTACATTTTGAATAAAGCTGGAAAACTTAATGAAGAATTGAGAAATGAATTTAATCAGAAAAAAAATTATTGACTGCTTGCTTCTAAGGAGATGAAGATAACAGGAATTGATGGAAGGAATCCAATTCTAAAAGTTACATCACAGTAAAACAGAGATTTAGAAAAGAAGGACAGATGAGTTCAGAATATATTATACACCTTCTATATATTTTGTTTAAGGTCAGGGGCTAGAGTTAAAGATACAAAGCTATGGCATTATTTTATATGTTCATACACCATTTTGAAAGAAAATATAAGGAAAGATAAGAAGGAGAAAGAGTAATATTGAGAATTTTTTGTGAGAAACCCAAAGCATCATGATGTTATACTGATAGGAAAGGGAGAAAACCACGAGAAATCAGATCAGTTTGTTTCTCTGAGGATATCAGAAACACATATTTTCTAGAAGAAGAAAAGATTATAGTGGAAGACAAATTTTAAGAGAAATCAGAGAAAGCAGTGAGTGATTTATACAAGTTACCTAGTCTCCATAATTCTTGCAGATATGGCTGGATATTTGGTGTACCCAGGTATTAATTTATTACTGTGTAACAACAAGAAGTCTTCCTGACCTATGTTGCACCTTAACATTCGCAGCCTGAGCCATTTGCTCAGAGGTTGTTACAGACAAACACATCTCAGATCTGTCTGATCTCTAGCTGAGGTGGAGCTGTTGTGGTTCAGCCCCAGCCAGCCACTAAGGACCACACAGCTGCTCACTCACTTTGCAGGTAATGAAAGCAGTTGCTGGATTGGCTCCAGGATGGAATGCCAAATCCAGTATGACTGCCAAATTGTGAGGCATTTTAACGTACTTAGCTTACACTATGTGAACTCTAGGGGAAGTCAAGGTGACTCTTCGTGAGATAAGTGCTGCTCGTGATGAATAAGGTCATCATAGTAAACTGATTATCTACACGTCACTTGAAAAATAATTCACTTATTACCGGAAAATAACAAGATCACACCAGCTTCAACAAATTTGACATTCATGTTGAAGAAAATGACAGTAATTGGATACCAACCTTTTCTGCAAAGAAGGCATTACTTTAATATTAATTCAATTTTATACAGATATTAAAAATTAAAACAGTTGATTTTACTGACAGCAGCTAAATCAGAAATGGGAAAATGCATTAGCATAACAGGAATATTCTTCAGTCCAATAAAAATCTAAAATAAGAGGACATTAAGAAAAAATACAAAAGTTCCTAAATAAAGTGATAAATAACCATATAGAAGAAAAGAAACACATATAAGAAAATAACTTGATGACAGAGAAGTATTAACTACCTTAATTAAAAAGTACTGGAGCAATTATGTTGAACAGCTTAGATTTTACGTAGCAATTGGAAACCTGGCAGGATTTATACAGTGCATTTTTCTATTAATAGCATTTTGTAGAAGTATCGGGGAAAAATGCAGAGAATGCACATTTCAGATCCGCATAATGACATCCATCACATCCCTGTAGGGGTACTAGAAAGAGATGTTTAAGTTGTGTACCAATCTCATTTTGCTGATAACACTTTTCATCAGAAAAGATGAAACAAATGTGACTTTCAAAATTTAATCATGAAGGACAAGGACACTGGATAACAGTAACCACTTTAAATGTCTCAGGAACTTGCACTGTAAATGTGCATGTTATCAATTTGAAGGCAGACCAACATACTTCAAGGCAAACTAGCCAGATTATTTTAGTTCTTGAAGGAGGAAGGACACATAGTACTTTAAATGTATTATACAGGTTACAAAAGAAAGGTGTATTCTCAGCATCACATAAATATGAAACAGTCTGAGGTAAAAAAAAGCCTGCAACCAGAGGCCATTAGATTGCTTTAGCTGGATAAATAACCCCCAATAGAAAAGCAAATATGCAACATTTCATCAAAGCTATGACATTGCATTGGGAGTATGCCTGAAAGAAACATATGCTATACAGAATGATTATGTATTGACAAATAATATTGAAATAAAGAAATAACTTTAGAAATACATTCTAAGTTAAAGAATATTGTTTTTCAATTGAAAGATACAAGCAGATTTGCAAGAATGCTGACTAATGTGAGAGAATCATTACAAAGATCTTACTTAGAAAAGCAAAAATTATTCAGTCAGAAAACCTGATTGTAAAAATGACACTGATACACAGAATAACAATAATGTTTTAATACTGCTGAAATACATACTACAGTGCGCCAACACATAACCACATTTGCCTATCTAGTCTTGTAGCTAAATGAAAAAGAAAAAAAGACATACAGCTTTATTCTGTTGGGGGAAAAAAATCCTTGATTAGAAAATTTCATTGAAGGATATTTCAATTACTTCAAATATTTCCTTAATAGGCACACACTTTTTCCTATACAACTATGTAGGTTTCATACAACTATGAAAGGAGTCATAGATAAAGTGTGTATACATATTCATTCACATACAGCCATGTCACTATCAGCATGATTTTTGTGCGTGTTTTCTTTACTTAGGCATGTTTTTACAGACATTTATTCATCTGCTTGGTCAAGAAAGAAGGAGAGGGACCTTTTGCAACAGCATGTAGTGACAGGAATATGGGGAATGAATTCAAACTAAAAGAGAGATATTAGCTATTAGGGGGAACTGACTTGCTCCGAGGGTGGAGAGGCACTGGAACAGGTTGCCCAAAGAAGTTGTGGATGCCCTGTCCCAGAAGGTGTTCAAGGCCAGGCTGGATGGAGCCCTGAGCAACCTGGTCTAGGGAAGGTGTTCCTGTTCATGGCAGGGGGCTTGGAACTAGATGGTATCTAAGATTCCTCCTAAAGCAGGTCATTCTATGATTCTATGATCCTCTCCCATCATTGAGAATGTAAAGGAAGAATTAGCTCAAGAATGAAGAACAAATTTACATATTCATCTAATTCTCCATCTGATCTTTTACAGAAAGAGTTTTGATGTTTTGTTTATAGTTAATTCATACTTAACCATTGTTATTTCTTTCCATTTCATGAAACCATTATACTGGTCATAGTCAAATATAATCTGAAAGAGAAATTTGACAGACTGAGTGTTTTTTACCTTCCTCCTTCTCCGTTTCTCAAAGGAAAACCTGTGTCTATGACACTTTGGTACTAATGCAAACTTGACTTGTTCAGACAAAAATTTTGATGTCTTTCCTCAAGCTTGAACATTTTTGACTTCATTCCCACTACTACTGAAGATATTGAATAACACACTGAACAAAACCATCATAATATTCAAAATTAAATGTTCAAATGACAGAATGAATGTGTAAAAACATTAAATTACTTAAATAGATATGTCTCATTGATTTTCAATATGAAAGTACAAATCCCAGTATATACCTTCAATTCCCTAAGAATATCAGACCACACTCTTTCTTTCTATGAAGACAGAAAAATTGGTCTCTTTAATGCATATCTAGAAACTAGGATTATACTTCAGAGGATCCAGCTTTTATCTATAATAATACAGTATTTTTATTTCCCAGAGTAGCTTACCTATAGAGTTATAAAGAATTTCCATTGAATAGTGGTTCTCTCCTCATTCTTCCATCCATAACAGAGGTCAGAACAGACAGAAGTATTTATGAAAAGAAGAACAGAAAGAGAATAAGTACAAAAATTTTTTTTTTAACTTGCATGTGTTTTCAACTTCTAGCACTTCATCTGGACTATCATTATGCAATTTGCAAAGAATATCTGATAGAAAGAATAAACAATATGAAGCCAGGTTCTTCTCAGTGGTACCTGATGACATGACATGAAGCTCTGGGTACAAACTGGAAGAGTGGAAATTCTGACAGAAAATACATTGAGGGTAGTTGAACTCTGGAATTGATTGCAAAGAGATGTGAATTCTCTGTCCTTTGATTTGTTCAAAACCTAAACCCTAAAACCTAATTGGACATATTCCTAAGCAACTTGTACTAGCTAATCTTGTTTTAAGCAGGGTGTTTTTCCAGAAGACCTCCAGGGATATCTTCCAATCTCAGCAAATGATTCCATGATTCACTTACCCAGGGGTGAGAATATTTATGATATCCACGAAAAATGCTGCATTTCAGAACTGCATATGGTTGTAGGTGCACTCGGAAAGCAAAGCCTGTGCTACTTTTTGGATCTATGCCCAGGAGTAATAGAAGTATAAGCTACACCTCTAAATATGCTTCTCAGATAGAAATGTACTTCCTAGTGTATCAATGACATTAGCAAAGAGAATACAGCTTGTAAAATAAAAAGATATAGCAGTTTGAAATTGATAAATAATAGTGCCTCACAGAGATCATTATTTTTGTACTCTCACTTGAGGTTAAAAGTAAAAAACCCCAGTGCTCTTCAAAATTTATAACTGATTTCCTTTTCACTCACCTGTAGAAAAAATGGTATCAAGGTAAAAATGCCTAGTTCTGTGAAAATCTGGTAAAGATAATCTGTTTAAAGTAAAAAAAACCCCAACAAGTTATAAGTACATAGAATGGACTTGTAAGGTAAAAATTTCAAAGTATATGGAAATCTAACTAGCAGAAGAAAGGCTAATGATGCATAAACTCCTTGTTAGACACTTCAGGTTGCCTATCTGAGTCAGAGTTTTCCTGCTCGCGTTGTACTTTCCTCATCATTACTGACTGTAATAGTAATGGAAAATTTAATTAAGAACTGTTAGATCATGTATATTTTTCATGTATAAACTGCTGGAATTTTAAATTCTCCTTTTAACAAGGGAGAGATCTACAGAACAGAAGGGCTTCTAACTGGGGAGGTTTCAATTCTTCTTCCTGTGTTGAAGATCTTTCAAATATCACTCAAATCCTCAAACTATTCACTGAAGTTGCCTTGCTTTGAATTCCTTTGACAGGAACCCTAAAACAACTTTTGCCTTGAAGCCACTACAAAAAAATTTATAGATGCATAAATAGGCTATTAGTTGTCCCTTAAAAATAAAAAAAAAAATCAGTGTTTGAATATCAAAATATTATGGAAATGCTTAAAAATTAGAAATCACAAGCATGAAAATGCCATTAAGAAATAACCATTTCTGGTTTTGCTTATTATTTCCTGTAAAGATTGTGAGAATAATATCTGGTTTTATAGAATATTCCCAGATTAGGATTCAATTTTTTATACACAGAATAAGAGATAGACTTTTGTCCTAGACTTCACAGACAAGAGAGCTTTTGTTTCTCTTTTAAAGAACAATTAAGTGATTTGCTGTTGTGTGGCTTTTTTGATCTCGTACAAAGAGGATTCAGATTTTTTGACTTTCTATTCTGTTCTTGATACACTCTTATTTCTCTCTGAACTTTTTCTCAGGATGCTTGGAGGCGTATTTACAGATAAGTAAATGAAGAGCAAAAAATATTTTAGGTTTTTAAACACAACTTCATGGCACTTTTCAAATAAAGAATCATAACAACATTAGTGCTTCTAATTTAGATAGCATCTCAGAAAACTATTAGTGTTAAAATACTATTCTTAATTAAGAAGTACATTTTGAACACAATAGACACTATAATTGGCTGTCAGTAGAATATCCCAAGAAATTTTTATAACAGTGTAGATAAAAAGATGAAATTGTGCATTTAGTCTTGTTCATGGACCAGCACGTAAAATTTAAAATAAATATCATAAATAAAAATTTAAAAAAGAGTTTGACTGGAACACTTGGCAACTCTAAGCAGAATAATGATCAATTATACCCCTACAATCTACAAAGTGCAATTATAAGATTCTCAGAATTTTCTTTAAATGATATATTTGTTTGTCGTACCACATAGGAAAAAAATAGAAAATGAATTGCATTGAGCTAACAGGGTTATTTCAAATTGAATTATTTTTCCTTTTAAAAGACAATTGAAAATAAGGACAGTCATCCCTCTGGGCAGTTTTGAAACACTGTGGCATCTGAAATAAGTTAGTGAACATCACTAGAGAAATGGTAAAATGTGCAGAATATTGGTAATAAAATGACATGCTGGTTGCTATCAAAATCAAAGCAGTTAAAGAAATAGTCTTATCAGAATTATCATAAGAATTGGACAAGGACTATTGAAGATAACACATTTGGATTAAAGGTGAAAAAATGCAGATCTCAAAGGACTTTGTCTATGCAATCAGTTTAAAACAATTTAGTAATCAAGGTATTACATTAAAGGTACTAAAAATAGCATTTATCCTCCTCATCCTTGAAAACAAGAAAAAATATTTGAATAGGACAGTAGGTAGGCATGTAAAAACATTGGAGTTAGTAGTGGAAGTTTGTTGTATTATCAATTTATCTAGTTTTTGCCTATTAGCTAATACATTTGATGGTATGGGATAAAGGAAAGAAAACAACAGAACACAGTAACCAGACACAGAACTTGGCTTTATCAGGACATATAACAAGAGATTTGATTTTCTTTCTTATGAAAGTAACAGTTTTCAGGCTAGAATCAAAAAGTTTGATTGTAATCATGGTAAATTAGAAGTAATTTTGGCAGGTTAGGGCCATTATCTCTTACCTACCTTCTATCTAGAAAGAGAATGTATATATACAAATTCTTACTCAATCCAAAAATAATCACTTTGTTATCAACCAAAATTCAGGTTTATCTAAAGAGACTCTGAAATTAATGGATATTAGGAAAGATTGAAGGATAATTCTTACAGCCCTCTTCAGTACGGCTGAAAACAGAACTACCCTAGACTCAGAAGACAGCACAGCAACTTTATGGTGGCTTGTGGGAATTACACATCTTAGTATGCCTTTTAAATTTTTAAGTACTTTTTAAATTATGAAAAGCTTTACACCTTCAATATTTAGAGCAAGTTTTTGAAATCTGGCCTGGAGACAAATGTGAGATAAAAAAATAAAATGCACACCTTTTTTTCTGAGATTCTCTTTAGGTTTGGGTGACATGTAGTGTGAATTTAATGTCAGTCATCCCTTTCGTAAAATTCTGTTTGCATGTTAATATAACACATCTGGAACAATATCTGTCAAGACATAGTCTACAAATAATTTGACAATAATTCCAGCTAGTTACACTGGATAATTTTTTTCAATTTCATTTTAATTTTGTTATCAAAGTCCAGTTTCTAAAAACTGAAATGTTGCATTTAAAGATCCTGAAGACCAATGACCTTTTATATCAAAGGCCTTTACAGATGGTCTGTGTGAGAGCCATTGCTTTTACTCAGGAATAGGGATGGGAAAAGAATACATTTAAAATAATTGTAAAATAAACATGTATCAGCTAATTACATTATCATTATTATTAATAAAATGATATTGATATATTATTATATTATATAATATAATAATATATTAATATAGCAATATATTAATATATTATTATATTATATAATATAATAATATATTAATATAGCAATATGTTAATATATAATATATAATAATTATTATTATTAATAGTAATAACAATTATATATATATACATATTTATTTAGGAAGGTGGTGTTATTTCCAAGAAAAAAAATGTCATGGGAGTAAAACATCTGGTGGGATGGAAAGTTCCTCCTTTACAAGACAGGATCTGAAAAGTGATAGCTCTTCACATTAACAGTAGAGGAAATCCCCTACACATCAGAGAAATGTGTTGCACTAGTATAAAGAAGTTCACTAAATATATTTTTTTCTTGTGTATCTGAGAAAAAACCTCATAGATTATAATATTTTGCCGTAAATACTTGACCTGTCAGGGAAAAAAAAGTTTTGATATCGAATTAACTAAATAATGAATTAACTAAATAGTGAATATGGGCAAAAAATGTTGCTTGGTGTTGCAAAATGCAAATGATGATATCCCATACAATGTCACAAATCCATTTGTGGTTATAACCTAATGTTATATAACTACCTTTTTTTTAATCACCTTTATCACCAAATCAGAACCAATATATGCTTGATGGCACCCAAGCAGCCAAGGACTTGTGGTTTAGGGGGATTTCTTTATAATGCAGAGGCCACAAAAGACATCTCAGGTAACATGTGATGTTTCCCATGCATTATTTCTTCTTCTCCCTTCTTGCGACCTGCAGCAAGAGGAAATGACGAAAGAGTAAGGAACAAACCTTTAACCAAACACTTCCCACTTGGAAGATGAGATACTGGAAGAAATTATGTCATATGCAGTGTTACAAAAGCTGTACAGACTAAAAATCAGCTTTTCTGACCCTGCACATTTTCTTGAACATCTCTACTCAGCTACATCCAGAGATTACAGAATCATAGAGTATCCTGAATTGGAAAGGGCCCATGAGGATCATTGAGTCCAACTTCTGTCACTGATGAGGTGGGCATTATATGCTGACTACATCAGGAAGCAAAATATCCTTCTAGACTTTGTATTTCACAAAGTTGTTTTTCAAATTAAAATTTCGTGTTGGTTGCACAATGAAGAATTTATATATTATGGCATTACCACTAACTACCATTTGAGAGTTGCAAACATAGCAGCAGTGTAATTCCACTTGCGAGAACTCTTTCTTCAGGGATTGCTGAAACTCTACCGAATTCAGGCTTTTCAGAAGAGAATGTGGCTTTTCACCAGAACATATCAAATGTTGTACATTTCAGTTTGTTTCTGTGGGAAGAACAACCTTTAGAGTTGCACAGTACTAACTGAAAAAGGATATATACCCTTGACAGAAGCTTGTCATAAAATCCACTAGAATCCCAAAACAAAAAACCAGCTTGTCTTCCATTTGAAAACTGCAGTTTAATGCAAAGATGAAATCAGGTATTTCTGGTGATGGCCAGTATACTGTTTACAGGTGCGTACAGCACTATGGTGTTAGACATCTGTCCCTAATTGAGGTCAAGTGGTGTCTACTTTTCATGACAAGTGTTTTGCAAGAACCTGTAGAGTGTAAGTACTACATGTTGTGTGTAATTTTACTAGAATTATTCTTGGGTTTGTATCCATTCATTTCTAGCCTGGTTAGCCTGTCTACACCAGCTACATTTTTGTACAGTATTCTGCCCTGTGTGCTCAGAGTTTGCAAAAGTTTTGGCCAAAGCTGTGTCACCTCATTACCTATTTGAGATTTTTTCAGTTTCAAGCTGTTTGCAAGACAACTGATTCTGCTGTATCTCTGAAACAACACCAGATTGTGCACCAAGTCTGACATTATCCGGTATGCATCAGACTTGCAGAATATGTGCAGATCCATTGGGAACAGACATTACCTAAAGCAACCCCTTCTCACAGAGATAAATGAGTGCCTTATGTTTGCTCTGTGTTACTCTTGAAAAGTCCTTTGCATCAAAATCACCTCTTACACAAAATGTAACTATGATAAAATCCTAAAGATCTGTATTCTACTGTTTTTCTTTTTTACACTAGATCAAGCTGCAGCACATCTGTATTCTTGACAGACAGCTACTGTCAAATCACCTGCAAAACTAAGAGAGTTCATTAAAGAGAACACATTTTTCACAAAGATGTCTTTGGCCCCGATAAAAATACAAAACAAAGACTTCAGAAAAAAAGGACATAGGAAAATAAAATCTTGAAGAATAGGCTCAGACAAGTGAGAAACACAGAGTTGGAGGACAAAAAGAGTTTATCCAGTAAACATTCTAAACCAGTGAAATTAGCTGAGACAGTTCTTCAGGCACAAATCATATGGCAGAGTTAACGAGAGGAAAAGCCAAAAAACCCCAGGTGTAAAACCAGTTCCCAGGTATTTTGCATGTGTGGTAATAATATAGAAATTACTAGAAAATTGTTTGCAGTATCCATTTGTTTTGAGAATGTAAGCCAGATTTTACTTCAAAAGCAATTTCATAATAATGATTTTTCACATGGAAGAGATAAAGCAAAATTAGAGACAAAATCCAACACAAACTATTTTTTTGGTTTTATTCCAGCTGACATCTTTTCTTCCTGGAGATCTGCTTTTCTTTTAAATTAATTTTTTTCCACTGTAGTAGACCTTTAACCTATTTGGCTTACATTTTAAGAACGAAGTTACTGTACCTTTAATTCCCTGATTGATATTTGCAAGCCAGCAGGTGCTAATGGTGCAGAAAAGTGCATATGAGCTTGAGAGAACATTGTTGAATCACAGCATGAAGCCAAAGATAATATAAATATATACACTCTAGTTTTACTGACACAGACTTTGAACTGTCATAGATTTGGATGACAGTTGGTCAAATTTCATTTCAAGGAAATTATTTTTTGTGTGTGTGTGCCAAAAGAAAATATGATGTTAATCCAGTGAGACTTGGGCCCCATGCTGCTTCAAATAAGATTAAAGGGATTGCCTACCAGGGTGAAGTTCTATTAAGTTTATAAATATTCATTGCTATATTGAAAAGTTTAAAGCAGACTGAATTTCAGTTAATTGCTCACAGAAAGTAATCTTCTTATTTAAAAGAATACTGTTAATTAGATTTTCAAGGAAAAAAAGACTGGGAACCCAAGATTTTTGAACAAAGAGAGGGCTTTAGGCAGCTGAATTTTATAAAACACAGAAGTGATCAGATCTGTTATGAGGGTAAAATTAGTCACTAGTTTGGTATGAAGATATTTAGATATTTTCCAGTTACAAGATAGCATCAATATTTCTATAGGATTCACTGGAAATGAATTTACTCAACCAGTCAGAAGTTCCTGGCTGTTGGTTCAAAAGATACAGAGTCCCTGGTCACATTAGACAAAAGTAAATTAGTTAAAAGGCTTGAGCTATGCCAGCAAAAACACAGACTAGAGGTGTCAGACAAGACGGATCTGTATCAGAGGGGATACAATAAAAACAAAGCAAAACAAGCAAAACAAAGCACACTTCTTCCCTCCAAAAAAACAGCTCCCCAGTATCAGTAGACAGCACAGCTCATGCCAGTACTGAAGTGAAGACAGTGGCTACAAAATGTTAGCAATACCAAAGGAATTTTTTGATGAGTGTGTGAACAGTGTTAACAAAGTGGCATTTTCCTTGTAATGTCTTGCAAAGTGCACTACTTTATCTGTCTTTCCAGGAACAGCATTAGCAAGGCATATGGTTGGAATTCAGTAGAACACAGGAAAATACCTGTGTAATGAAAAGTACTTATATAGTTTCTTTGCCAATAATTGCATATACTCAGAGAGCTCAAGGTTAGAAGCTACAATTTGTCTCCCAGTCTGTTTATTACAGGCTGCAATAATTGAACATTTGTCCACGCACACACACACACACACAAAAAAAAAAAAAAAAAAAAAAAAAAAAAAAAAAAAAAAAAAAGGCAGCTAAATTTGGCTAGGGGCTTTACATGGGGAAATAAATGGGAAATGAACTAAAATGTAAAATGAGAAGTCACTAACTTGTCTCAGTAACTCTTCAGAAGATCACTCCTTTGCTGTAAGAGTGCTGCTGTAAAATGGATTTTATCATGCTTTGGGAATATATTAAGATGAAATGGATTAAAGTTTTCTTGAGTACAACATTTTCTTTGCCAAACAGGCACTGTAAGAATGGCAACATTGAAGTAAATAAATTCCTTCTTCTCATTAGTTTCCACTTGTAGACAGTTTCAAAATAACATCTAGTTAAAATTTGTCACATAGGCTATACTGGTAGAGAGAATACACTTTGATTATTTACACCCAAGCTTAATCATCCTTTTAAAAAGGATGTTTCTTTTCACATTTAGAATATATGCAACCTTGGCTTTCAGTCCTTAGTTCTTCCTTTTCCTCTTTTTAACTATTCAAATAAGGGGGCCTTTTGTAGTCTATTATGAATGTACTGAATGAAAAGAATTTTTAAAGTCAGTGGAAAAAGCTCTCATTAAGTTCAGACAATTTGAAACTGCTCCAGAAAATCCCTAAAAGTTTTCCTACGTTTTTTTTTATTCCTTCATGAAGTTTGTTTTCCAGTCTGCTGAATAATGAGTATTTTGTTCAACGCTGGGGGAAAAGGCAAAAAATAAAAATTATTTGTTCTGAGGGGTAATGCATAACTACTTCTAGGTTGTTATTAAAGTAGGAGTGAGCCCAGGATATGAATGTGTAATTACATGGATCCAGTTGCTCTGATATTTCTCACAGCGAACAGAGTTCTAGATCTTAAGTTGGACAGATGATTGCCTCAATATGAAGTTGTGGTTTAACCCCATCCATCTTCCAAGCCCCACATAGCTGCTGGCTCACTCCTCCACTAGCAGAATCAGCAAGAGAATAAAAAGGGTAAAAGCAAGAAAACTCACAGGTTGAGACAAAGGCAGTTTAATAGAGTAAGTAAAAGTCACATAAGCAAAGAAAAACAAGGAATTCATTTCACCACTTCTCGTAGGCAGGCAGGTGTTCAGCCATCTCCAGGACATCAGACCCCCATCCCATGTCATGGTCACTTGGGAAGACAAACACCTTAATTTAAAATGTCCTTCTCTTCCCCTTACTCTGTATTCTGAGCATGATCTCACACAGTCTTGAATATCCCTTGGTTCAGTTTGGGTCACCTGTCCTGGCTGTGTCTTCCCCCAACCTCCCAAGCACTGCCAGCTTCCTCACCAGCATGAAAATACAAAAAGCAGAAAAATCTCAGCTCTTTGTAAGGCCTGATTAGCAATATCAGAAATATCTTTGTGTTATCAACCCTTTACTCAACACAAATCCAAAACACAGCCTCATGCCAGCCACTGTGAAGAAAATTGACTCTACCCCAGACAAAATCAGCAACAAAAGTTGTCACATTTCACTGTGGGAAACTGCAGGGAGCTCTTTTAAAGCTCATGTTCTTGGAAAAAATGAAGACAAACGAGTCAAATATTATACATGAGAACCATTTATTGGTAACAAAAAGTGTTTTGCCCTACTAAAGAAGAATAGAAAAGATGGAAAAGGAGGAAGGGGAGGGAAAAAGAATGGGGGGAGAGAGAGAGAAGGATAGAGAGAGGAGAGACAGAAAAAGAGGGTGTTATCACCAGAACTTCAGAGTATGTCGTCAACATCCAAGTGACAGGGCACATGTGCATACTACTCTCTTGTAAAAAATATTTCCGTGTGTATTTATATTAGCTTTTTTATTTCCTCTGGTGAATAAGTGCAATCATTAACAAATATTGCTCCAGAAATAGAACTATTTCCATTTTTTTAGATTTTGATTTCATTCCATTTTGAAATTATGTAAATCTTATAGCCTCAAAACACACTTTAAGTGTGCTAGTTTTTTGCTGGTAGATAATCTCACAGGCTTCAAAGCCTCTTCATGAAGATATCTATGAAATGCTTGTGAAATTTGCAAACATTGATGACATTTAAAACATTTTTAAAAAATAATAAATTTTAAAATTACATTTTTTATTTTAGAAATTTTTTTTTGGTTTTCCTCAGCTTTTTTTTTTTTTTTAATAAATGTTATTTCAAATGAGGCCCTTTACGCATTTATTTTTTTCTTGTATATACCGTTTCCTAGCAAGTAGATGTTGATCAGGAAAACTCCAGACACCTACACTTTAAAGAACTATTTCAAACAGTTTTGATTTCTTACTTCTTAATCTATTTTGCATGCTAGTTTGGTATCATGCTGATAGTATTCTTGAAGTCAATACTGAATAGTAAAATTACTTTTTCACATAAATAATCAGTCTCCCTAGCTTAATGTGGGATTTCAAACCTACCATAACTGAGGCTTGATTGATGCATGTGTAATCACAAGTCTTTTTGCCATAACCTTCTTACATCTGCAAATCAGCTTTCACAAAACTCAGCTATTTATATGGTAATATAATCCTATGGCACACAAACCCCAACCCCTTTTACTTAATCTACATAATTATGTATCATTTAAAAGAAAAGCTTTCAGCTGGATTGAAGTTTGAGAGAAGGGCTTATGAGTCTGAAATTTTATCTTTTTTTCCCCACTGATATATAACTGGGTTCATAATAGTTATCATTCTTGACAAAGCTTTGGGAAAAAATATAAATATTTGCTAATAAAAGAACACAATTTTTTTCAAATGGAATCAAAAGAGATGGACTGGGATGTTTTTCACAACTAACACTGCTGGTATAAAGGTCTGTGAAGGAATGATCAGATGTGTTCAGATGTATTAAAAACCATTAAAAGCAGAGATACATTAAATCTTTAATAAACAATAAAAATTGCACATTAACACTTTTTGGTTGTGGGAAATTTAAAATTAATTATTTAGGAACATTAAGCGTATTTGTTTAAGTACATATAGCAGTCCTTAGCTCAAGAAAGAGAAGTTGTTTGTGACCTTTCAGCAAATTTACAGAAACTAACCAAATGTGTCCTTTAAAGAGTTTTTTTCTGATGAAATACTGCAGAATTATCTCAAATACATTTGTATTAGAGTACTTACTCCTGCCTTACTTAGTTTAGCTTGTGTGATATTTCAGCCTTATATATAAAGTGGAAAAAACTGGCAAACTGATATTGAAGTTGTATGTGCTCCAATCACTAATCTTAAAGATGAAAGCAAAAAATCAGTGTTTTGCTGGATATTTTGAATTAACACAATACTTTTTATTCAAAGTGGATTGCTATTCACTTGGCAGAAAGAAAAATCACATACCTGGATAGTGACCAAACAACAGACTATTTTTTGGGCCAAATTTCTGACGTTAATTTCTTTCAAATGTTAACAATGAGCAATAAACTGTACACCACAATGAAGCTAAAAGTATGGCAAATTTCTTTTTAATTAAAGCTTATAGAAACTGAATACAATTTTCTCTGTAAGGGGAAATTGGGTGGAATTAACACAGGCTTTGAAGAGAACTGGCATCTGAAGACTTAAGTGTAGCACATTCTGCATCTTTCAGGTAAGGACATTACATAAGAGGAAACAAGAACCATCTGTTTGCAGCCAGAAACACTTTCTGACTGTAGATGTCACAAAAACTGGAAATGTAACTGAACATATCCCTAAGGAGATATGTATCTGAACCAAATAATAAAATAGGATGCATGCACTTTGCTGAAGTACTAAGTATTGAGAACTTCTTTGGAAGTCTTTGAGAGATGTAGCTCTCAGAATTCCTGAAAATAAAATTGACTAAAGAATTAACTAAAGTTATGCTAGATTATCATATACAAATCACATATACAAATTATTTTATCCGGAAACTTCTGTGTATTACTTGAAAATGGTCAATGATGCACTTTCTTCTTGAATCGTTGTTTAAAATTTTTATTATACAGAGACAAGGGACCATATCAATAATCTATAAAAGTCAAATGAAAAAAGAGTCTGGTCTAGGAGGCAAACATTGAAACAGCGTTTATTGCACATAGTGAAGAACTGACCTGAAATCCTCAATTTAAAAGGCAAAGAAAAATCTGCTTCACATATTAAAAAAATGTAAAAAAGGTAATATATTTTTGCATCCATATTTTATTTTTTTAAATTTTCCTTATTTTTAAAGCTGTGCACAACTGTGTTGAACATAATCATCTAAATATAGAACATTTGTCATTAAAATATATTTAAAATGAAATAAAGTATGAAACAAAACCTTTTTACATCTGATGTCTTTAAAAATAACTGTAACTTAACTTTTATTTTTCCATGTTTATAATCAAAAACATTTGGGGATGGATATTTAAGTTTAATAACCTGAAACTACTTTCAGCAAGGTTCTGAACTTGACATGAAAATTCATAGAAAACTGGGAAATGATGCAATTTGGTTATGTTTTGGATAAAAGAATGAAATTACATAGAACACCTTTTTCCCACCTACAGCAGAGAAAAGGAAAGAAAATCTGTAGTTGAAGATCTGGATAGTTCAAGATAACGAACAGGAAACAGTAGCAAGAGTGAAACTGAAATTGGTAAAGTTTATAAAACATCCAGTATGGGCTGACCCCCAGCTTTTTGACTAGTTCTACTTTAAGGTATCTTGAGAGCTTTGTTTCTGCGTGTTTCTCAATGTGTAATAAATGCAAAATCCCAAGGTCAGAAAATAACATGACATCAGTTTATCAAAAATTTCCTTCCTTAAAATTTCCAGTTCTCATTAAAATTTTACCTGGATCATAAAAGTGCTGCATGATATTCCGGTGCTACAATGTTTAACATATTCCTCCATTAACTCATATTTAGTATGGTAAAACTATGGAGGGAGAAAAGAGTATCTACTGAGCAGCATTTATAACTGAACATGGTTTCTTATAAATAATGGTCAACAGAAAAAAGAAACCTTATTATAAATGTTCAAGAAAATACGAGGGAAATTCATTATGCATAAAGGAATATAAAGACATGTAGAGAATAACAGATTCAGATTTTTCTGAAGATCTACTGATGAACTTAGGTTTTTTAATTTGGAATTTTATCATTTCAAGAGATAGGTCCTAAGGTTTTTAAACATGTGAAAATAAATATTCTGGTGTTGTGATTTTTTTTCCTCAGTACAACTTGAAAGTAAAATCTTAGGAACCTTACATAGGAAGAGGAAAGAAAAACCCCTCAACTTAAGATATGAAAGCAAAACTATTTTGGTGTACAAAACCCATGCTCATTCATTCATGTCATTTCATTTTGACAATTTTACATGATCACACCATATTTTTGAGCCATGATTATGGATTTTTAAAACTTCTTTACAAATATTTTAGTTTTATTTCACAGGAATGTAAGGACCACCACATGCTTTTATGTCTTGAAGAATATTTTTTACCTGTGATGGCATTATGGAAAGTAGATTGATGTTTGAAAAACATTAAACAAAATGTGGTGAGTATATTCCTTTGACCTGAAGCGAAATCATACTCTCAGTGTTGATGTCATATTTCTGAATCATGTTTTCTAGGACTTTTGATTCAAAAGTGAAATTGTGTTTTACATTCTTATTTTAAACTCTGACATTCATGAATTAATAATTTTTTCTTTAGGGTGAGGAGAATGCAAGACAATAACTCTGGATATTCTAATGGAAAATAATGAAAAATATCCCTATGTCTTTGAGTCATAAAAGCAAAGAAGCCATTTCTGAACTTTTTTCCAGTAACACTATTCATGCAGAGTAGAAGATATGATGTGGCATAAAGTTCTACTTTACAGCTAGGACAGGTTTCTAAAATATAATTTTGCTTTCTTCATTTAGAAGAAATAAAACTTACAAAAATCAGTCTAAGTCTATTTTATCAAACACAAATGCTCAAATCACCATGATTTCTAGCTTAGTGACAAAAACATTTTATTCCAGTTGCCAGAATGGATTTTCAATCCCTACCAATCCTCTTCCGTACTGCCACTGACGCAAAGAAGATGATTTTATTTTGCTGAAATCCTTGGGCTCCCTTTAAAGTACTAGTAAAATATTAGTTGCAGTATTTACCAGTAAAAACGTCGAGAAAGACAAATTATGAAGAAGATTCTATTCATGAAAAGAAAATAGGGGGAAAAAAAAGCATTAAAAAAAGGAGAAAAAAGGCAAGATTAAATCATCTCCATCAAGGAAAAAATAGATTGCTTATGAAAGAACCAATGAAAAAAAGCTTTTGCATAGGCTTTTCTGAACAACACCACCTCCCTCATTCGTCAGGATTATATTTGCTAAATCTGATAGTGAAAAATTGAAACACTCCATAAAAAAAAGGCCAGGTATTTTTTATCAAATGAACATAAAAACTGGTATCAACTTCAGTCTCTCTATCAGTCTTGCTATAATTTGCAGAAACACTGTAGTTTTTGTCAATGGATTACATCATTCACACTTGCTTAACACATCCCAGCAACAGCGGTATGAAAGCCATCATGCTCAGGGTGAATAGCTGCAGAGAACGTAGGCCAAGGAAAACCTGTTCCATGTTCTTAATATACCAAATCACAAGAAATTTTTAGATAACTCAACATACTCTATTACTGTAATGTTGGGATACTATTGATAGATATATAGAAAAATAATAACATTTGAGGCCAAGGTATTTTCATTAGGTTTTTGTCCTGCAGTAAATTCTCTGAAACTTTTCAAATTTTATCTCCACTAATGTCATGTATGCCATTAAACTAAAAAAAAAACAAAACAAAACAAAAAAAAGACCAACCAAAAACAAAACTAAAAAACACAAACAAAAACCCCACCAAAAACAAACAAACAAACAAAACACAAACAAAAAACAACAACAACAACAAACAAAAAAGAAAAACACCACCCCCCAAAAAAAAAAAAAAAAAAACAAAAACAAACCAGGGAAAAAGAAGTGATGGATGGTCCTGCTTTAATTGCTAAAATTCCTGAATGGACTAATTTTCAATGTCAGGTCTTTAAAATGGGGCTCAGAGAGCCTGTAATATATTTTACCTACTTTCCAAGTATTTTAATAATTTAGCTAATACTTTAATGGCATTTTATGAGCAAATGTATACATATATGTCAGCATAACATTTTAAATGATAAACCATGACTTTATGGTAATTTTTGCTAATTTTGAGAAATACTCAAGGAGGTCACAATGTTTCAAGTTAAATATAAATGTGATTGTAGTGCCATGAACTCTGCCATGTAACATAAATAATCAAGCAATCACTCCAAGATATGCAATGTTACAGTTACTAAGTGAACATACACATACATTATCAGTTTAATTATTTCATATTTCTGATAGCAACTGACAGCTATAAACATAAATTCTCTATTATGCTTGCTTACATGATGTGAGGATCTGGACTCAAGTCAGCAAAATGTTTTATATGTGGTTTTCATGTGCTATGTTTTGTCTAATGGACTTCTGGTATTTAAAACTCTTTAGATTATTCCTCTGCTAAGTGCAACACTGGCATTAAAAGGTCAGAAAACAGGTGAGTTTGTAAAACTGCATGATTTCCCTCAAGTTGGTATTTTGTAGATATACAAAATAAGTGATGGTGGGCAAAGAAGAAAAGGAATATGTTAAGCAGTGTTTTCAAAAAATAATATTAAGCAGATTTTTCCCACCCTATCTTTCCTTTGTTCTTTGTTAGCTACTTTGATTTCATATAGTTTAAATAGCTTCTAAATATTGGTTTGTTAAGAGCTATGTTAAATAATCTTTTACCATAACCACCATACATAGAATTAATGCTATCAATGTTGCATTACCATAGATGTTTCCCCATTGATATGATATATGACATTTCATTGCACTATGGAAATTTCAAATATTTATTATACTTTACTGAGCACTTTTAATAGACATATTATTGGGATTGCATAACATCTGCTGGTATTGAACAATACAACTAAAATTCCACCACAATGACTTTTCACTAAACACATCACCACCTACTGTTAGAATTCTAGTAGCACTTAGAGTAAAACTCCTTAAAATAGGACAATCACACAAAACCTACTTTATTTTATCATGTATTGTAGCACCACATGCTGCTTTCAGACAAAGTATGAGCTTTACTCAATAACCATGAGCACTGATGAAGGAACAGTATTTTAAATTGATGTGACACTGTTAAACTAGAAGGCATTTCTGTGGCCAAAGACTGTTCTCCAGCCCCTGGGGAGAATCCTGCATCTTTATGAGAATACTTAACCAATGAGCCAAGAACTCGGTGTTCTAGACAAACAACACCTCTTCAGATAGGTTATATGTTAATTAGGCAGATGGGAAAAAATACAGACATATCTCTGTGGCTTATTGTGCACAATAAGCACGTTAAAGGAATGTGCTCAATGACAGAGGATGGAAAATCATTTTGTGGAAATAGGATTAGGACCTGTCATTGCATTTCTTTTCAGTTATAGCTGCAATGAGAAAGTTTTGTGGAGATGTTCTTTGTGATTACATTTTGCAATTTTGTTTATATATATCATTTCATTTAATGCAAACTGTGACACTGCAATGATATTTTCTTTATTTGGTTTTAGAAAACTTTTTGAGTGTTCATCACAAATCAACTATAGAAAGAAAATGTTAAAACTTCTGAGCATATAGGATGTGAAATACTAAAAGAAATAATCTACCACTTGGGCACCGTGTAAACATCAAATCTGCAATTAAAAAAACCCAAACAAACTCTTGATCTATGGTAACATCAACAATTAAATTTAAAAAAAAAAAGCATTAAACCACATATACATTAATTCCATTGCCCTGAACTAGGTACAAGAATAAAACTCTATGTGAAGAAGGAAGGAAAACAAGGCACTGAATGAAAACAAAACAGATTGTGCTGTTGATTCTATTTGATGAAGTATTTGATGTTAACATTGTGCACCAGAGCATGTTCTATAATAATAGTCATATTTATTTTACCTTAGTCACTGGGGACATTATCCAACTTTATGGAGTCAAGTCTATTTAAAATCTACAAGTATTGATAATATGGAAGAATCCTGTGACTTTTTTTTTTTTTAAAATATATTTGGACATGGCAAACAGAGCTTTTCATTATTTAGAATCCATTTTTTATTCCAGATAGAGAATACTAAAATAATCTGTTGTGCATAAGTACGAATGCTTTTTTTTATAGCCTAGAATATTCTATGAAAGTATTACTCAAATATGACCTCTCTAGTAACAGGAATAAATTTTCTTCTTAGCATATTATGCAAATTGTTCATTTCACAGATTTTAAAGTTTTTAAAAATGCACATTGTTCATTGCTGGAGATAAGATGCTAAAGTATTTCACTGTAATGACTACTTTTCTTTTGTGACTTGACATGCACAAAAAAAGTTGGCTTTAAAAATATTACCTCTCTTAGCATTCTTTCTTTTAATTTTAAAAAAACCACCAACCTCCAACAAAATCTGTTATTTTGGTGGTTTAGGGACATTTATTTTTCCTGGTATCAGGTTCCCTTCTGGTTTTTGGGAAGGAAATAAGAGATCTGACTAAGTAACTTAATGGATATGATGAAAACACAACATCTACAAGTGATTAAATGAAATCTTATTTCATGTAAGTAACAAAGGATTAGAAAGCCGATTTCTCTTTTATAAAAGGTTATGTTAAAGGTTATTCTATTTCTTCAAAAGTCATTCTGAATTCTGCTTGATTTACTCTTTATACTTGGTGCTGCACATGATCTTAACCTTAAGATTTCCATTACTTTCCACATTCTAGTGTAGCATGTTCTCCATAAGAAAAGGTCAAATTCCCCTCATTTATGGTGGTATCATTCTGGGAAAATAATATTGAAAATAGTGAAATTACTTTGTAAACCAAGCTTTTAGAGAGAATATGAGAATAATTAGAATTAATTTGCATGTAGGTAATGTTTCATAATACTTCATATGTTTGTATCTGCTTTATTGTCGAAATCAATTTTGCTGGCATTTCATCTCAGGCATCTAACTATTTCTTTTTAGATCATGGTCTTCATTGTAGAATGTGATATGAGCATGTGCCCAATGATGAAAATTTTAAAAATATCCTAACCTTTTCTATGTCCAAAACTTGAAGAAACCACAGTTTTCTGTAACTGATCTAATTGGATTGTACTAATTGGTTTGATAAGGCTTGAAGGGTTCACGTATTAAACTTGTGCATATATCTTAAATCCTCCGTTGTTATTTGTCTTCAGTTACGGGCAACTACTGATCTTAAAGCTCACAACAACAACTTATTCTGTGGAAAAAAACATTTGTAAACAGGGATACTAAACCCAGGGATACTAAACCAGTTGCAACTGCAACTGCAAACTGCAGCAACTGCAAACATGTCTGAATTTTGTGTACACCTTTTGATCTAATAGTATCATGTAATTCAGAGCTGTATGTACAATTAAATGTCACATATGCAGAGAACCTGTAATATGATGATCTCAGAGGAAAACCATTATGTGATAAAAAAGGTCTGTGTAAATAAATATAGAAGTTGACACAGAGATTCCTGGTTAAATACATAGTTTGAAAACTGATACTTCATGGACTGAAGCAATCCATAACAACATTTAATCAACAAAGCGATTATTTCATTAATTTAATAGTCTCCTTTTTCTAATTCCTTCCCTCTGATTTTTCTTCACTCTTTTGCTCTTTCTTCTTATGTACAAGCATTGACTTGGTCTTAAAAAGATACTTTGAGAAACTGAATTTATTTTCATTTAATTTGACCAAAGAAAGCTAGTTTTGTTGTTTTGAGATCAATATGTAATACCTTTAGGGAGATATTTGCATTCAAGGTTGAAAATAAAGTGGCAGATTTTTTGCATTATCAGTCTTTTTCTTCTCATGGTGCTGAAGATTGACTCCAGAGAACCTGCTTATTCTTATTGTTTAGTTCTTTCACCACGCTCAAAAATTTCCAAAGATGACACTTATTGCTTCAAATGTGCACAACACCTTTGCACAGATGAAATAAGCTTGCAGGCAATGAGAACAAATTTACTGTGGCAATGAAGTTTCACCGAAAATACTCTGAAATTACGTTTTCATTTTTTAATAGACAGTATCTTTCTTATGAGAAAGGCCAATATACAGTAAACCTGTTGATAAACATATTGACAGTTTCTTAATTTATTTTTGAAGAAAATAAAATTATAGGGAAAAGGTGGAACAACATGCTACACACAATATATACAGAACGTGAGGATGAGAGTAACTTAGGTTACTATAAATAACCTATTACAAAATTTATATATTGAGAAGAATTCATTGTGACAGATATTTTGTCGGGAACCTTGCATGTTTGAAGACAATAGGTCCTGTTTTCTGATTTGTTTATTTACTCTTAAGCAATTTCAATGTGAAATGCACTGCTGGACAAAGAATTTCAATGCACAGTGGGTATAAAACCAGGCTTTTACACAGCATTATTTGCATACTTTATTTCCATTCTTTTATGAACGGCATGCCATTGCATTTGTATGGAAGTGTAAGTTCATACATATTTAAACTAAATTCGCTTGGCAGGATAATATAGAAGTGTCATTAATCTTATAAATTTCAGCAAGCAAATGACTTGTTTCTCACCTAACAATAGCCATTAACATAGCATCAGCACAAAATGTGTTTTACCTTGAATACTGCTGTAAAATTATCATCTCAATCTTCTGAACTGCTACAGAATCCTGAAGACTGATGGATAAAAATTCTAGAAAAAAAAATAAGAGGACAGTAGAAGTAGCACTCTTAGTGAACACTGCCCCTGTTCTGCTCAAAGAGTGTGTTTGAACTCATGAATTCACTTAAATACTGACTCTTTTAGACTGGCATTTTGTGAGTGGCCAGAAGACAAATGACCAAGGCATTGTTTGAGCAACAATCTTTTGAAAGCCCTTATTGCTATCTAGATGGTAAGAAAAAAATTAAGATAGCTCAATTAAAAAGAAAAAGCTCTTGACTTAAGACTTCAGTGCCTCCATTGTTACTTGGGCCGATCAGCACGCAGGTCTGGTGGATTGTACAATTCAGTACCTTTCTGTCTGACTAGAAAACAGGTTATCTTGGAATGTTGTCTCAGCAGCTTATCAGCAGTGAACAGATCTACTAGAATGGACTGATTCCAGTCCACCTCATCTTTGTGTGTCTCTTTCTCTTGGTGAAACTGGAAGGGGATTTAGAAAACAGAGTCACTCAGTCTTGCAGAAGTACTCAGGGGATGTCTTCTATGCAAGCTAGAAATTCTTCAGGAGCCGTTTTTGTGAATAGGCTGTTAATCTCTATTAACAGCTCTACTGCTAGAAAATAGTATTTTGTACACAATCTTTTTTGCTAGGTAAACAAGGGTTCTATTTCAGCTACCTCAAGGTATCAGCACCATCACTTGTGACCGAATTATACAAAAGTATAAAACTAAATTTGTATGCTGGTATATATAAGCTTTAAGACTCAGGAGCAGATTTTCAGAAGAATCTCAAAGTAGAACCACTCCTGTAGCTAAGGCTTCTTAATTCCAGGATCAGGTAGGGCTTGTTCTTAGCATCCTGTTACAATGTGGGTTTTTCTGCTTCTAGTGTATGTGTTGTGCATCAGTTTTGCAACATAACTAAAATTTGCCTGTGGCTTTCAGACGGCCTTAGTCAACTTCAGGTTTGTGACTGAAACATCATGCCTAGATGCTAACTCCAGCATCTACTAAATAATGCTTTGAAGAGTCTCAAAACCATTACTGGATATAGCTACTTGTATGTGAAGCCAGAGACCAATGCTGGTTTTTCTGAAGTTGTAGTTTAGTATCTCCTCATTTTCCTTATTACACTAATAATTATTTTCTTTTTTCCCTAATGGCAACTTAAATCTGAATAAACTTCTTGAAGATAAGTTGTGTGCCACTATGTCACTCTAAATTAATTTTTTTCATGACCTTTTTTCTTTCTTCACTTACTCTTTGAAAGTCATTGTTAAACTGAAACATTAGAACTGAATTGGATAGTTCCCATTCCTTTCAACAGGATGTTCAATGTAAGCACACAGAAACACACTTCTGTCCACTTGTGACTGCTTTGTAAGTTTATAAGGATGTTTATAAATGTTTTAGAAACATTCTACTCCAATACTGTTGAAGACACTGTAGTTCTGTGTGATACCATGGGCATAGGTTAAATGAACTAAGAATCTCTTTTCTCTCCTCTCTGACTCATAAGATGAAAAGAAATGGAAACTGTAAAGCTTCTGAAAGATTAGGGGGGAAAAATGAAAAGAATCAATCTTCTTCAAAACGTTCCACATTCCTTTGTGGAAATCACTGTTGACATTGCTGCAGATCTTCCTCTGCCCCTGGCCTGCTATGTCACTGCACAATTTGTCCTTTTCAGTGTTTTACCATCTTTAGAGGTATATCAGGTTTTGTTAAAAAGCAGAGTTCCTCTGCTCTTGCTTTTTATGTATCCTATTTATATAGTAAACATCCTATTTACATAAATGTACTGGTTGTGACTTAATTTTCTTTAACAGCTAGTATGGACCTGTGGGTTGAATTTGTGCTGGAAACAGTATTAATAACACAGGAGTGTTTTGGATATTACTGAGCAGCTGGGACACAGAGCCAAGGCCTTTTCTGCTCCTCACCCCAGCCCAGCAGCCAGTTGGCTGGGGGTGCTTGAGGAGCTGTGAGGGAACACAGCTGAAACAGCTGGCTTTACTGACCAGAGGGATATTCCATACAGTATGGCAGTGTGCTCAGCAATGGAACTGAAGGGAGAAGAAGGAAGGCAGTGATGTTCAGAATGAACATGTTTATTTTCCCAAGACACCATTATGGGCAATGCAGTCCTGCTCTCCTGGGAATGGCTAAATTCATGGTAACTGGTGAATGAATTCCTCATTTTGCTTTGCTCACATGCACAACTTCTACTTGACCTGTTAAACTGCCTTTATTTCAGCCCAAGTGTTCTCTCATTGTTACTCTCTAATTTTCTCACCCATCCTGATGGGGGTGGGGAGGAGAGGGGAGGGCGTGAGTGTCTGTGTGGTGCTTGGTTCTCAGCTGGGGTTAAACCAGAAAAATAATCAATAAAATACCTTGATGTTGGGAATGTTCTGACTTGTACTGCCCTGAAACTAATTTTTGAGAAGTGTCTATGATGGATGTGGACAAACACAAGCAGCTTTTCTTAACTTGTTGTTTACCAGAGAGACTAAATTGACTTCTGTTTAGGCAATATTCCAGTTTGTAGGTATGGTATGGATTTCACATTCTCTGGAAGTACATCTAAAATGACTGACAAGTATTTAATCAACTAGAAAAAATAAAAGCAAAGCAAAAAATAAGGAAAACCTAAATTCAGTTAGGGTATTTTCTCTATCTGGATTGCTTGTAAAGGCAAAGATGCCTTTAAATTCATCTATGAGTGGTTTCCTTAAATTTTCATGACTTGTATTTTAAAGTGGTTTGTTTGGGTTTTTTTTTAATAGATACAGTTGAACTTATATGTAGATACTTTAAAATGTGTGTGTGAAATGGTTCTTGTTTGGGTTTTTTTCTGCTAAGTGTGTGTAAATTACATGTCTGGCTAAACTGTTACATGTGTATATCTCTGTTTTTCAAAGAAGCTGACAGTCTCAGATACTCAAAAGTTTAACTGCGTTGAAGGGCATTTCTATCTTAAAGTCACATATTGGAAATTCTCAAATCACTTCTAGTGATTTAACTATGAGTTGATGCTTAACATTCCAATGAATCTTATAAATCTAGTTGGTTATGGCCAGTCAGCGTTAATTTGGAACTAGTCTACTGTTACAAAAGGCATTAGAATCTGCTAAAACAGTAAGCTCTGGAGAGTTACTTGTTCTCATAAAATAGTACTTTGCTTTTGCATACAAATTGAATTGTGTTTTGTTTTAAAAGTAGAGACAACTTACTTACCCTGAGGATACATTTTATTATCATGTGAAATATGGAATGCTATTTTGCTTCAGGACATAAAAGCAATTTTCCTCTGAATCCCTCTAGAAACTATTGCATCAGCTTACCTCGTTATCTAACATCTGTGAGGACTATCAAGTGTTCTTCAGACTTATTAATTTGTATAACACTTGTACAAACAAAATATTTAATAAAAAGCTGATTTTGTATTTCTTCTAAAGTTAAATAAGACTAAATTATAGTCGTTAAGAACCTCAGTGTATTTAAAGTTATAACATGTTGTGGTGGGTTATCCCTGGGCAAAACCACAAGGGAGAAAATAGGAAGGACAGGAAGCAAGCTTATGAGTCAAAGTAAGACAGGGAAATTGCTTATCAATTACCATTATCAGCAAGGCAGCCTTTACTAGGGAAAAATTAACTAATTGCCAGTCAAAAGAAAAATGTAAGTATTTATTTAAGTAGAGGAAAACAAAAGAGGAAACATTAGGCCAACATCATTAGTACCCTTTTTTCCAGGCTTAACTTCACTCCCAGCTCCTCTGCCTGCACGCCCCCATCCTCATCCTTTCCCTGCAGCATCATTGGGAGAGGGAGCTGCAGCCAGCTATCAGTTCATCTCCAGCACTACTTTTTCCTCACACTTTTCCCTTGCCCCAACATGGATGCTTCACAGGCTTCACAGGCTTCAGGGAACACCTTCTCTTGTGCCATGGACCTTCTCCTCCTCCTCCTCCTTGTAATGTTGGTTTTCCCTCTATTTCTGCTCTTTCTAAAATGCATGCTCCTAGAGGCAGCACAACCTTGGTTGAGGGGTTCAGCCATGTCCTGTTCTCCCCCCAGTATCTGGCTGGAGCTGGCCATGTGCAGCATGGGGCAGCCCTGGCCTCTCCTCACAGAGGCTGCCCCACAGCCCCCACTGCAAAGACTGGGGCACATGCATGTAAATTTAAAAAAAAAAAATGGTAACAGTAGAAGTTTTACAGAAATACAGATGTCTTTCATTATCATGCTTTCCAGCCTCTAAGCTTCTTTTTCCTAAATGTTTGCTGTTTTCTGTGAAAAGTCCTTCAGACACTTGAAAGGATCCTGAAAAATTCTTTTCTCATCTCCCAAGTTTCTATCAAGGTCCATGTGGACCGTAACCAATCAGAGCTCTTTGCCTAATGGTGTTAATGGTAATTCATTTCTTCTTTTAATTAAACACTGATGTAGATCTAAAATTTAAGAAAATAGGAAAAGCTGTATTCCCATGCCAAGCTCATAATTTCCTTTTTCCGCCAATCTGCAGGGTCATTGACAGTACCCCAGAGTCTACCACAGATGCACATTAATTACCCGTTCTCTAATTACTAGGGTATCGGGATAACTGTTCAACCATTCATTAAACTTTCTTCTTTCAAAGCTCCAGAGATGTGCAAGAAGCTCACAACTTGGCAATTTTAATTGAACCCTATTAACTCATAACATTGTACAAAAAGCTCTAGTTATCAATAAAGAATCCTTTTCCATTTTGTCCACTAAGCCCACAACATACAAATGATCATTTTTGGTGCAGTCCATTTGGACATCTAACAGTGCAGCTGTTCACAGAATATTAATTATTGGGAATACATCAACAGCATTAGGGAAGAGTCCTGGTTGTTAAATTACCAGTTGAATTCCCCATTGAAGACATGCATGGAGGCAGTTATCTAAATAAGCAAATCTGAATAGGAAGATTATCTAAAAAGTTAGAATATTAACAAGAGGAGGCCTGTGCAAATTAATAGAGATGATAACAACAAGTTAAAAATATGGTAAATTGTTCTGTGAAATGTATAATTCCAGGATATAAAGTGAATCTTCACTATCTTAAAACATTTTTTCCTAATGTCATTCATTATTTGAGTGAAGGAAGGGTTATGACATGAATGAATTAGTCACAAAAAATGATGCCTTACTTTTTAATATCAGTATTTTTCTTGTGTGTGCCACACCTTGGATTTTTAAGGTTTATTTTTTTTAAATGTCACACTAACCATCTCCTGGTTTTAATATACCTGTGAGATGTCATGATGATTCTCATTTGCTCTGACTTTGATTTCACATTGCATCTTCAAAGTGTATCTTTTGTTCTATCTTATTGGTATAGGAGCCATTACTATATATCGATACAGTTAGCATTAGTTGATAAATATGAGTTCATTATTTATGGTTTGTAATCTGTATGTTATTTTCCAGGAGTCAGGATCCACTGCTGGATTCTTGGTCTTTAGCAAATTCCCTGTAATTCCCTGTGTAAGTAATCACATCTTTTCAAAGCCCTTCTCAACATATTCAGCAGGATTAATTATCTACCTAAGTAACTTTTCAGAACAGAAACAATTAAGATGTGGTGTTATTATAACAGATATGTCCAATAGTCCACAAAAATTTACAGTTACTCCTATTTGCTATGTTACCTATACCAGAGTAGTCAGTAACTATTTTCTTGTACTGAGCTGATCTATTAGTATATTTTTAAAGTTCTATACGATTTCACAAAGAAAATTCAGGATAAGTACTCTTGATTCACAAAATAAAGTTGAATAATGAGCAGTTTGAAACACATGTATGTCTTTAAAGTTATAGTAAAATTAACTGTTGAATACTTGTCATTAAAATAGATACTACTTCTTTGTCAGATTAGTGTAAGTGGTTGTCTAGAACTTACTTTTGTAATAAGTGTAATGCTAAGCCATAGTAACACAGCCCTCTTTACAACAGTTATTAAGGCCAGGTTATCATAAATTAAAAATTTTTGCAGTCTATAAAAATTAAGTCTATATAGAACTCCTTATCAAATATGTGAATTGCCATTTTAAAAAGATACAAAAAATATAAAGAGGGGTACTTCTACTTGCAGTGCATTTCTGGATACTGGACCACCATGTTGTATCAAATGAGATTCTGCTGAACAGTTGCTTTGTGCTAATCAATAAACAGATTAACTTCATACAGATAATTCTGCTTAAATAAGCATGTGATGCATACTGCAATTAATCAGAAAAAGAAAGAGAAGACAACATATGTTGATTGATCCTGCCTAAATTCATCCAGAAGAACCTCAGCTATCTTTTGCACTTTGAAACGGTAAAAGAAATGTGCCAGGAAATTGCTCAATCTTCTCTCTGGTCTGTAACATTGACTGTTTCTTGATTCAGGCTTTTTTTTTTTTTTTTTTTTTCTTTTTCCCTGATCAGTTAAATCAGGATTACACTTGATTACAGATTATACTTAAGTGTAATCATCCTGCCTTTATTAAACATTTCCCTGATTTGGTTATTTGAGTACTAAGATAACTACAAATCTTTCTCATCAGAATGAATTTCTGTCACCCCTCATAGTAAACAAAAGTAAAAAATCAGGAAATTAATTACACATAGTTAATGCTTTAAGTAGGATGTTGGATCACTTAGAGAACAAAACCAGGAGAAAAAAATTCTTAGTAACAGTCAAAAATGCTGACATGACAAAAATAGCAAATAAAATTACATGTATTGCCAGGCACAGTTACAAAAATGGTGACTAAGTCTGTTAGAGCATGGTGCTCATAACACCAAAGTTTTGGGTTTGGTCCCCATATGGACCATTCAGTTAAGAGGTAGAACTGATGATCCTTTTGGGTCCCTTCCAACTCAGAATATTCTTTGATCCTATGATTTACTCTCCAAACTCCAGGCAATAATCGAGAGTTTCCATGGAAGATTACTGCATAGCCAGCAGAGATGAAGAACGAATTTTGGATTCTGTGCTGTCTTTTGGGCTAGGTTTAATTCACCCAAGGCCTAGACAATGCCAGCTGCTTGTTTACCCTGTGTCCCTGCAGCACCCCCAGAGTGGGGCTGGTCCTGTCGATGTCCCCCCACAAGGCCTGCTTGCCAGGGTGGCCCTGAAGCACAGCATTCATGGAAGAATGCACCCCTTCCAAGAAAAATATGGAATCTACAATCTATGACACACAATGTAAAATGAATGTTGAGTTTGTCCAGGGGTAATTTGAAGTAAAACATTAAAATAACTACTATAACCTACTTCCAGAACACCGCTTCTTTGTGTAGTCTACCTATGTGATAGGCAGTGTCTTAATTCTGTTTTAATGGGAGTGCCAAAGAGCAGAGCAAATTTGAAAGATGTTTGATCCTAAAATTAGGAGGGAATAGAAAGATGGGAAGAAGGAAGCAAAGAACTGATTAATTATCTTATTTTCCAATTAATGGTGCAGAGGACTATATCATACCACCATATTTGTTTTGATGTGAAAATCATTTCAATGGGATATTTAGATAAGCTATTCTTTATTATTCTTATTCAATTATATCTGTAAATATCACTAAGTATTAACATCCCGTACAAGGACTTCATTTACATTTAATTACTTTCCCTGTAAAATGATTTCTGCTTTTGAAGTTATGCATTTGTACATTACAGAACAATCAAATTATCAGCCTCACTGCCAAAGATCAATTTGGAACACTGAGAAGTGTGATGAAGTATGTTTTCCATCATTAAAATTACCTGCAAATTCTTCACCATTGTCAAAATGTCTATGGCTGTTATTTAATTTGTTTGTGATGAGCAGGAGTAAATGGGATTGTGTAATAAAATGAAATTTTCAAGAAAATTTATCTTTCCATGAGTAGAGTGCTCACTGGAAGTCAAAGAAATCATCATAATAAATGGGTCTATATTTTATAGGTCTTTGCATCCTTAAAATGTGTAGTCTTAAGATAGGCATAAAAATGTTACATGGGTTCTAATGAAACCTGATGGATTCAAACATCAGTGAAATCTGCAATTAGTACACTGGCATGTGAAACAGAATATTATGAGAAAGGAAAGTCTAAGCTTAATTTTGTTTCCTGATTCTTTATTCTCTTGAGAACAGTCTTGAAGATGGCAATCTGAGAATAACACAGTAAGTATGTGGTTCCCCCACACGAGGGAACACAAATACCTAAGCAGATCCCAGTGAAATTCTACAGTGACTTTTTTCGCACACCTAATTCTGTCCAAAGTGTTAGGATGTAGTTTTTAACTACTAAAAATACTACCATTGTCTCCTCTTCTGTCTGTGGGAGAATAGTAGTTCTCTGTTCTACACAGTTTTCTGATTTTTCAGAGAGGTAGAATGCAAAAAGGTAATATTAGAAATCTGTTAGAGCCAATACAGCTCTATAAGGTTAAGTACATCTTCCTACTCAAGGGAACAGTTAACGTTGCTTTTAATAGGCATATCCTGAGTTTTTGTGATCTAGGTGCAAAACATGAACAGTAATTAACTAGCAAGTTTACAGTAATGGTAAAAAAGAAGTAAATGAAAGTCTCACATTTTCTTGGAAGAGAAAAAAGTTAAAAGAGAAAAACACTCGCAACTGCCATTTTTTCCTAGACAATGGTTGTTGCTTATAGTTGTACAAATTTGTATTTTGGAGTATTAGGATATACGGGGCAAACCACTATATTAAGCCTTAGATATTACTATGACAGCAACTTATATCATTTGTAGTTACTCATGTTTTTGAGGCCTAGAAATGTGTTATATTTATGCTCCTATTTGATTAAAAGAGAAAAAATCACTAAGCTTTAGTCCTGTTTTGGGCTTGTATAGTGGGAGAGTGTGAATGTCAGGAATTGACCCTGAGCATCAGTTAAGCACTCAGCCACTTACTCACTCCCCACTTTACTCCCACTAGAAGCACAGAGAACAGAAAAAAAAAAAAGTGTGAAAACTGTGGGTTCAGGTAAAGACAGTTTAATAAGTGGAGGAGAGAGGAAAAACACAAGTAATGCAAAGACAGTCACATGTCACCTCCCACAAACAGAACAATGCTCAGCTAATCTCCGGACAGCAGTGACCTTGAAAGCCAAAAACCTCTCACCTTCTTCCTCTCCCTCCAGTTTTTAATGTTGAACATGATATTACATGGCATGGAATATCCTTTTAACTAGTTGGAATCAGCTGTCACAGCTATGTCACTTCCCAGTTTCTTGTCCACTGCCAACATTCTTGCTGCAAGTCAGGGAGGCTGGGGAAAAGAGAAAACATGATGCTGGTGCAACCACTGTTCAGCCATAGTGTTATCACCACAAATCCCAAACGCAACACCTTTTGAACTGCTGTGAAGAGGAACCCAGCCAAATCCCTTATAACGATTTAGGTGTTTTAAATCAGCTGCTGCTGTCAACAAATGCGAAGTCTGAAAAATAAATCTCGATAAACACAAGTAACTCTTCTGAAGGTTTTTCTTGGGCTTGTCCAACTGCTTTACCAAACAATAATGAAGTAATACAGACTGGGGATCTTTTCAATGCATGTTCCAACTTCCAGAGGAGAATTCCAATTCGAGCCATAAGACTTACTGTCATTTTACCAAAAAAAAAAAAAAAAAAAAAAAATTATCCACTCTGTCCTGACATTAACACCACTTGAAAGTAACGCCTCTGTGAAAATACTTGGCCGTCCTTCCACTGGTCTTTGGCTATCCAGTAGAGAATGATATATAGTTGTGCAAGCTCAGACAAAGAGAATTATCAAGTTTGTAAGATTTCACTGTTTTTGCAAAGGAGGTACATTTCTGAATCTTTTCCATTATCAGTTATTCACTAAATAGAATTTCCTATTAGCAGAGATAAAATGAGTGGTTTGGTTTTCAAGTCTGTATTTTTATTATGTTTGCATTAAATCAGGCTAGAAAGTGTTTCAACAGCTTCTTGTAGAAAGTTCTTTCAAGTAATAGTTTTGAGCCAGGTGGCTGTCAACCACAGTAAGACAAAAATTCCAAATATAAGAACAAAGTTTATTTTGAAATAAATTTCACAGCTTGGTGAATAAAGTTTACACTTCTGTGGGTTTCATGAGAGTTGAATTAGCTGCTAGCAGTTTTTAGGTGGGCGAAGGAAATGTGAAAAATTTTGTTTTTCTGCATTTCTGTATTTCTACTAAACTGAGACCTCAGTGGGGACTGAATGTCTTTGTCTCATTTAAAAACAAAAGCTTAACTCTGAGAGACAGCTCCTGGCTCTGTTGAGATCAGAGGTTTGGGAGCCAGGAGCTCAGTATCTGCCCATAAACCTTAGACTGGTGATAGGGAAACATGCCTTAGATTCTTTTGTCTTCTGTGAAGAAATTATTTATTTTTAGGATATCTGCACTAATAACCAACCACTTACAAATATACCGATGCTGGAAATTCTTCTCTTGATTTAGGATTTCTTTCAGTGAAGCTGAACTGAATGGAGGGTATGAGGAAGAAAATAACTGATTTGACAAGATTTACCTTTTAATTGATAGACACTGGTGGTCATATAGGTCATGTATGTCTTGGGACAGGTAGCATGGGTCCACTTTTTATCATCTTTGCCTTTTTGGTGGTTGGTCAGATATTTGGAATAGGATTAATTTTCTGTAAATGATGTAAATGTAATCAATGTAAATGATGTAAATGATGCCATCAAAATGGAATAGAAATACTTATGTTGTTAAAAAATTTATAGATTTTAATGTAAGAAGATGTCATCGTATTTAATAGCCTGAATTTCTGAAAAAAAAAAAAAAACAAAAAGAAACCAAACCAAAACCCCCAATAACAACAAAAGAGAACAAGATTTTTTCCATTTGTTAATTTTTGGTAGCAAGTTTCTAACTTCTGTTTGAGCTTTATATGCCTTTCAGAAATATATTTGGTTTTAATTTGAAGGCTTTTGAGTGATGGGAAACTGAGCACATCACTGACTATAAGTTTTCTCATGGATAATTATCTTTACCATAAAAACTCATGCCTTATTTATGCTGAAAATTTATCCAATTTCAGCTGCAGTCACTGGTTATTGTTATGCCTTTGTTCAGTAGATTAAAACCCCTTGCCTTTGAAAAGTAAAGTAGATAGAGCTTTTTGAATCTCAAACTGCAGACTTTGAATCAGTCTTACGAGGTTTGTCTGAACCTTTTCTAATTTTTTGGAAAACTTTTTGGTGGGTTAGGTGGTCTAATAATCTTTCCAGTGTTGCATTCAGAAGAAATATTATCTTCATATTTCTTATATATATATGCGTACTGCAAAAATAGATCTTCTGATGAGATTTGTTTGGATTTCTGTTAATTTTCATGTGGCTAATGCT
This sequence comes from Chamaea fasciata, assembly GCF_029207755.1. Taxonomy (NCBI): domain Eukaryota; kingdom Metazoa; phylum Chordata; class Aves; order Passeriformes; family Sylviidae; genus Chamaea; species Chamaea fasciata. The sequence goes on along the minus strand of NW_027094091.1, from coordinate 21,282,363 downwards.
GTTTAGATTGTGGGTTTGAGTGTCAAGATGCAGAGTGCTTCAACAACTGCTTGAATTTGAATTACAATAAACCCAGGCACTAACAAGAAAGTCAAAGTTAACTTGGGCAACCTAAGCAAATTCTGGTTAATTAAACATCTGCAAACCTATTAGCACAGGTTTTCTTCTTATCTAGGTCAGGGTCATCATAGTTTCTAAAAGCACAGAGCTGTGGATTTTACCTCAGTCATGTATCTGTTTTCTTCTAGTGCAGATAGATCTTCTGCATTTATTTCATAATGGCACAGTAATTATATAAATTTCCTTATATACATTAGCTGCACTAGTCTGCAGGGTGAAGGGGTGGGCAGAAGGCAGGAAAATGTTCTTCCAATAGTTCATTTTGTCACTCAAATAAAGGTAGAACAACCTATTTGGAGAGGGAAAATAACCTTTTCCTTGCCCTGAATGTTAACAACACAGGAAAATCTCTTTCCTTTGTAATACAACATTAAGTAAAACAGATGGTTGTCTCTCTCTGCTTCCAGTTTCTCATTTGAATCCTCAAAAGCCAGCAGAATAGGCAGCTTGCTGGGCCAGTGACTGAATCTTCTAGGTCAGCCAAATGAGGTGTGTTCCCATTCTTAGATCTCCAGTGCAATTTTCTGTATTGGTTTTTGTGGGTTGTTTGGTTTTGTTTTTGATTTTTTTTTAAATTTTAGTTTATTATTTGTTTGTAATCAAGTAATTTTCTTCACCTACTTTCAAGGATTTATATTTCTTTAATATGATGGGTCCATACCAGCCAAATAAACACGGTACAGCGAAGTGCAAAGAGAAGTGAATTGAAGCTGCAGTGCGCACTTTTGGGAACTGGGAAATAGCATAGAAGAGACAGAAGTGGGCAGATGGCCAGCCAGTTTGCTGTCCAGGAGAGTGCTGCACAATTCCAGCTGGGAGTTTCTGCTTTGAGCAGATAGGACCCAGCACATGGAGTATGAGGTCTCTCTGAATGTTCATTTTCATTTAAAAGAACATCCTTCAACTGCGGGTTGCATGGGTTTGAATAGCCTTTTCACAGTTTCTTTGCTGGGTAGAGAAGGCTTAGCAATTATAAAATTGAATGCGACTTCTTGAATGTGATATTTTGTCAATGGAATTTTAACAAAGCTATTGCCGCTTTTACTTTTGAGAAAGAAAATGAGAAAAAAAATGATGTGCTATATTTTCTGCAAGCAATCTGGTATTGATTAACCCGATTCTTGGGATTATGTTTTTTCCCACTTTAATATAATGTAGAAATGTATGGGCAGGGGGGGCTGCTTTTCCAAACAAATTTTAACAAAAACTGCAACCAAATCACAAGCTTTTTTTAAAAAGAGATACTGAATTTACTAAGTCGGTGGTTTAATCTGTATTTATAGATGGGAAAATTTTAATTACTCAAACATTTCTATTTTAGAACACTCCCTTTTCACCTGCCCTTAAGAATGTTTATAAACATTGTCCCTCAAACAGTTCTTCTCCCACCTCTCTGTTGCTTTTAATGTAAATGAAGATTGGTCAACCAAATACAGCTAAGACAGGACGACTTCATTGGAGTATGGCCAGAGATTGTCATATATTTGGAAAAAATACAACTATATAAGAACAAGCAAGTGAAAACTGTATTTGCATTTCTCAAAGATTCTCTCACTCAGACAAGTCACTGGCAAAAATGCTACCAACTCATTGCCTCTTTGGAGGTAATCCATAAGCAAAACCATGGGTAGCACACACCAGATGCAATCCAGAATGTTAGACTGAAGTCAATGCTCTGCTCTTTGGAGACTGGACATTTCTTACAGTGGTGAGCAGGATGTGTTATACCTCAGAGGCTGAATGTTGTGCTGTGGCAGAAGGGTGTGCAGAGCATAGTGACTCATCTACAGTACATTCAGCAAGCCAGCCTTTCAGCTGCTCTGAAGACTGGAAGCAGTCGTCAGATTTTATTCTTTCCCTTGCTGGAGAACCTAACATAAAGCATATTGTTATAGAGAACCCAGCTTGCTTCATTCATTCATTCACATTAGTGAAGTACACTAATGAATGAGTGATTGAAGAGCTATATAGTATACTTCTTTCTTTGTTTTGAAGTGTGATGTGATGCAGCTATGATCCATTTTACTGGTAGAAATCTGGACTGGTTGAATGATAAACAAAAAATAATGTACAAAGTGACCCCACAGGAAGTTGCTCATTTTTTCAACAAATTAAAAAATAGGAATCATTCTATTTTTATTCAGAATCTAAAAGATGGCAGGTGGCTTTCAGGTAATTTACTGCCTGTTCTTTCTCCAGGAACATCTATTAAAATTATAGCCACATTCAGTGCAACACTTAGCCTGAAAGCAATTAGAATTTCTGGCTTTAATGTGTGGCTTACTAAACTCCGTTTTGTCATTCAGGCTCATGCTTCAGTTCTCTGTGGTTTTAAGTTCTGGAAGCAGTATTTCTTTGTGCGAGGCAGTGCATTTATTATGCTGGACTTCTGTTCACTCAACGCTTCTACAGTTTTAGAGACCAAAGTGTAAGAGAAAAAAATCAGCTCACTGCTGGAATTGGAATGTTGTGAGAAATCAAGATTCCTTGGGTGGCTCATCCTCTACTGTTTCAGAAAGAATTTGAATGGAGGAAAGCATTCATCTATTACTACACATTCAAGGTGGCAATGTGGATTTTGCAAAAAGAGAGAAAGAAAAACTATTTGTGGGAACCAAAGTGCGATGCTTCCCAGCAGCCCAAGAGAAGGTTATAGACAGCCCAAGAGAATGTTATAGATTGATCTGTAGACAAGTAAATTACAGTGGAGATTCTGAGGCACTGAGTATATGGCGGTGGTGCTGTGTAAGATGCTGGAGGGTGGGAGAAGGGAATACAGGTGACCTCACCCCTGATAAGTAACAGCTGTGTTAATTAACCAATGCAGCCTAACCCCTAATGAATCACAGCTATATCTTATAAAGGTAAGTGTGATGAAAAGGAGTGGGTTAACTGGTGAGGGAGAATCATGGAGAAGGATCCTGGGGAGAGGGAATCACTGCTATGAGGTCAGTCTGGGTCTGCCGATGGAGCCTGTTGGAACCTGCAACCATAGTCTAGCTATGTAGAAGCCTGCATTCAGAGTCTGCAAACTAATACGTGCAGTCATAGTTTAAGAGGAAATAACCAGCAGTCAGAGGCTGCTAGGGACACCTAGAGTAGGAGCTTGCTGCAGCCAGAATCAGTGAATAGTTGGAGTCAGGATGGCTGAGCTGTAAAGAGGAATAAACCAGGACCCTTTTCATGCTGTGGTAAGCAAGAACTCTGTGTCTCAGCTCATTTCTACCCTCTAACAAGAGGGCTGCTGCAGCACTGGAGCAGCACTATGTGAACATAAAAGTAGACTGTCTGTAATCCAGGGAGCAGTTAGGGGTTTGACATTTCTTCCTCACATGATAGAATGTGATTTCCTTATGACAGCTGGAGATCAACAGGAAGCAGGAGTTGAAGGTACACTTGGACCCATTGGCTCCCCATAGGGAACCTTTGGGCTCAGAGCTGTGTGCAAGCACGAATTATGAGGACCATAACTCTTCCGTTTTTGATGTGATGGTATATTGGAAGTCAGCTAATAGCTGAACTAATTTCCTGTGTATGTAACTACCAGTTTGTGGCTCACATGATTGAAAAGCAGATGGCAAATGTCCAGTGAGTCCTGGAGTTGATGTGGGCTTTTCTGCTTTATTTTTTCATGATACAATATTGTATTTTGGGTAGAATGTATAGGGGACTGGATAATGGCAAAGCAGCTGCTTTTTTCTGCTCTCAGTTTGAGAGAGAGGAAACCTTCCGGAGCCATGGTCATCAAGAAATAATGCTGTTGTTCGAAAAAAGTCAGAACAAATACATACCCCTGAATTTCAGTAAGATAGTTGACCCTTCAGTATGTGAAGAACCTTCTGGACCTTGTTAGAATAGGCCTGGCAGCATACACTCTTAAAGGTTGCCCAGTTTTGTCATGAACTGTGGGTTTACTTGGTATGAGAGTACTAGTGGGAAAAAACTCTGAAATATTGAGCCTAAAATGGTGTGCACTGGCTTGCTCTTCAGTGTCTTCAGATTTAGAAATTCGGAGTATTGTTGGTATTTGTTGTTTCATAAAGAAAGAAGTCCATTCACAGACATTTCTACAGCATTTTTGGGGTTATTAGGAGATAAGCTGGTTCACCTTTCAGTAAAAGATATATCAGAACCAAAGGGGTAGATATTCCTTTGCTACCAGCTTACGGAGAGCTGTCTCAGTCAATTCAAATTAATGACATATATAAAAACTTATGATTGAAGTAACCTAAATACTAGGCAGATCCAAGCACTTCTTAAGTGTTAGTGTTTCAGGATAAAGGATCTCTAATTTTTAGAAATGTTCCATGTATTTCTATCAAGGCAGTTAATGATTTTCAGTTGTGAGAAATTAAACCATCAGTGGATTTTTAACATAGATGTTCCAAAGAGATTAGTTTTGTTAGCTGGATCAGAATGTGTCAATGGGTTGATGAGGATAGAAGTTTTGTGAGTGCTTCCTGAGTGAGAGAATTTTAATAATTGTGAAGACATCCTACACTGACTCTTTTCTTGTATGAGTGACTCAGGCTGAAGGTGACAAGCTTGATCTGAAACCATGCAGCTGCATGGTAGGAAAACGCAGTATCTTTTAGTAACTCTGAGAAAACACAGATTAGCTCCTAGAAGAAATGCACATGTGAAATAGCGGGATGGTACTGTGCAAATTCATGCTCAAGGATCAGATGTTGTAGACCAGACATTTAAGTACAGCAGCTGAAGATCTTAATTCTTAATACTAGGTCTGAAAGGAAAGTAAGGTGTGAAAATGTTAAGAGGCTTATTTTTGAAATCAGTGACAAAATTTTTCTGTTAATTTCATGTTCTACACATGCATGAAATTTTGTGGTATACTTTTTTCAGAGAATAAGCTCTTCCCTCTGTTTTAGTAGAACATAAAAGAAGATCCTCATTTTTTTGATAGAAATATTTTCATCATGATACATTCATCTGAACACAAAAAAGATGAGCATCAATTTTAAAGTGCACTTATAAGTCTGTTGTGTTAGAGGATTCTTGTTATTTATTTATGCAGATCCTATCTCTGAACTACAAATTTCAAATGACTGCAGAAAATCACATTTGTTTCTGATAATATGTAAGTTTATAAATTATTTCCTATATAAATAAACCAGTTATTATGTATAATAAAATATTAAAAGTATATTGCAAATACTTCTTTTGCATACTTTGACAAGAAATGATGTTGGGACTTTAGCCATTCAGCTGAAGAAATGAGCAAGTCCTTGGTGTTTTTGCTCTAATTCTCATTCAAGGAAGACTATTAGTGATTTTCTTTTATCTTCTTTCTTTCCTTACTCTCCCCCTCCCAATAATTTGATTAATCATTTCAGTTACATGTTTCTATTTGGCAACCTCTGGATTCAAAGGTTCTATCTCAGCAATATGTCAAAAAGAGTGACACTGCAAAGGCTGGACTAAGTTTTGACATGACACTAAATGAGGAACTTTATCTCTTGAGACATCTGAGTGGATTAGATTAAATGAACTTTAAGAGGAGCTTTAGAGCTATGAGCATAACCCACAAAATCCATAAATATTGAATATATCTGCAAATGTGTACTGTCTAGCACTATGGCCTGCTTTCAGTTTTATATTAATTCTCTTAAAGAACTGCTCCATGTCTTTATAAACATGCACAAATTAAATGAAATAGCAAATAAGTAAAACAGAAGGGCTTTCACCAATTGTGGGAAAATTATAAAGGTAGTTTCAAGCTATCTATTCTGTGAAGTCCACCAGGGATTTTGAAAATTAGTCATACCAAAAATGGTAAGACTTTTTATGAAGATAAATATTCTTGTACAGAGAGGGTAGAAATTTCAGTTGAAGGTATGGTCTTAAAATTTCCCTTCAGTTTGCACAGATCATCCATACTTGGCTTAAGGTATGGTTGGAGAAGTGTTGAACAGGAAGGAGACTTCAGTTTTCTCTTCTGGTCTTTTTATGGTTTGAACACAGTATGGATTTGAGACATTATGGCTTGGGGACCCTCCTGAAAATCTCTGTGATAGATTTGCATTTGACTTTTCTCTCTGAAATTGTGTGTTATTTTATTTTTTGTTATCAAACATTTATTTTTTTCTTTATAAGTCAGAATTTTAGGTGCAATGGGTGAGGCAGCCTCTTCTGTGACACACTAGAAGCAAATATTGATGTTGTGTAGGAGTGAATTGTGTAAATAGTGCAAATTTTGAAGAGGTGTGAATTTTGGTGTGTAGGGATTTGTCCACAGCTCCATTTTGTTTATAAACTTGTGATTTCTATAGTTTAGTATTAAGATAAAATTTTGCACTTTTTTGTATGTAGTTATTGTTTACTTGGGTGTTCCACATGAGGAATGAATTCACCTCACCTAACTTCCGCAATTTAAATACCAGGCCTGCATTTAAGATACTGGTCTGGGCTCTCCTTATAACTAAGGAACGACAGAATGGAAGTTTTTCCCCATTTATTTTAAATACATTTTTTTACGTGTGTGGGTGCATACAGGCTGCTATAGATACTTAGCTGTCTTCTTACTGCAGAGCAAGACTAGGTGACTGGCTTAGATTTCAGACTTGCTTTAAAAATGAATTAAGATGAATCCTTTTTAGGTGCAAACCAAAATTCTCTAATTAACAGAGTTAGTTCCTTAACTTTAAGGTCATGTCCCTTCTACATTCATAGAGATCAAAAGGTAGAACATTCAGATATGAAAATTTGTAGACCCTGTGGATAGATTAAATTTTTGTGTAGGAAAAGGGGGACACTTAAAGACACCTAGAAAATCAATACTGTGGCCTAGGTAATTTTTTGAATCATTCCTCAGCAAAGGCATGCCACAGCCAAGAATACATGTTAAATGTTGCTGTTGTTATTCCACATAATTCACTGACTAGATATTTACAAAACAAAAATACCAGTTTTTTCTTTTTTCTACAACAGTGTATTACAATACACCAGAGGAGGTACAATACCACACAGTACCACTGCATAATGTATCATAATGAGTTCTGAAATCAAGAGTTATTAATGACTTTTTGCTTTTGAATTGCTGATGAATTTTTGATCTTTCACATATGTTGGACATTTTGCTAATCTTAAACAAAATCATTATCCATGAGAAATATTATTTTGGTAGGAGGTATGTTGCACTGTATTTTGTGAAACTAAAAGCGTGTAATTGCGTTGTTGTCAAAGCAGAATATTTCCAGGGTCTAGGTTGCATGCAAATAATTTGTAAAGTTGAAGTTACAGGTAAAATTGTCAAGTGATTTTTAGAAGAATGGATTTATTACTATCTCAGAGAGGCTATGTTTCTAGAATTTTATATGTGTTATTTCCAGTTGATAGATCTGATATCTGTTTTGTGATTTTAACAGCAAAAGCTGTCACTGAATCTTGTTAAATTAATATATTTGAAAGACAAAGGAAAAAGAAACAGTCTTCCAGCAAATTACTTCTTTATGACTAAGAATATTTTAGAGACACATGAGTATTCTCACTAACAGAACTTTTTAATGATCTTCATTTCATTAAATATTTATATAGATGAGAACTTGATGACTGACAGATGGAATTCTAAACTTCTTCCTGAGACACACAGTCAGTTGAACTTTCTTCAGGAAGAAGAAATGTACTTTTGAAATAAAATAATAAATCTGTCTTTATTTTGGAATTGTAAACTGCATAGTACACCTTTCTAGGGGTGGGTGATGAACTCAGTGGGATTGCTCAATGAAAAAGATACTGTTTAATGTGTGTAAGAGTCCTGTCTTCCAATATTCAACATTTTTGTTCATTTTCTGATTGAGGAAAGTAGTTCTTGTGAGATTCTGAAATATTTTGAAGGTCTTCTTGAATTATGAGTGTAAATTTTGATATTTTGGAGGATTCAATGCTTTGGTGATTTTTACCCAGCATCTTCAGTTTCCATAGCCCCCTCTTCCTTTCTTTAATGAAAAAAACCACCATGCAATTTTTCCCTAATTAACTGGAAGGTCAACAATCAATATTTTATTATTAATATAATAAACTGTCAGTAACTCATGTCAGCTCACGCATCTGCCATAAAGAGGAGCTTCTGCCATGTAGCAGGAGGCAGTATCTGCTCAGCTCTGTTGCTTTCATTTTGTAACAGCCTTTGAGGCATTTTTCTTATCACCATAAAGGTTCTAAAATTTGTTGTTGTATAGCCTAGTCTTTCTCTTGGGGAAGTCTAAAGCAACCTTCAATGACATCCAATTATAGACAGATCACATAAAGGAAGTATTCATCTAAATATAACCTGGTTTTGCTCTTGGGTAGTCTTTGGCAATCCTCAACCGTATCCAGTTATAGACATATTATATGAAGAAAGTACTCATTTAAATATAGCTGAAAGGTCCATACATATCTACAAAATGGCAGATCATCTAATCTTACTCCTGAGACAGCATAGGCCATAGGATTTCATCATTGACCCCGTAGTCTACAGAAAAAAATGCCTTCTAGGAAGCAATCCAGACTTGATGTATAGGAATCAAAAATCTGTTGCTCCCTTCAGGCATGTTGGAAAACAGTTTAATTTTCTCTGTAATTTGCCTCTACTATATTTTAATTTTCTCACATTTATCAACTTTATATGAAACATATGCCTTCTAGGATAATATTTCTGGTGGATTTTTTTTATAAGTAAGACATTACATTTGAAACAAAATTATTGTATGCTATGATCGTTTCTTAAAATAGGCTGCAATATGCCCTGCATGGTAAACAGCAGAATGTTTTCTTTGTATCTTAGCTTCCTAGATATGCAAAGCATACACAATTTAATAGACTAATTAACTCATTAGGCGCTGGCATATATTCACTAGTGGAGGAATGTTAGCAGTGGTTTTTTCAGTTTTTGGAGTTTTTTTACAACATGCTAGTAATCAGCCTCTTTTTCAAGTTCTCTAGTATTTATATTTGCTTTGTAGAAAATCTCTGATCCTTTGCTTATGTTTGTGGAAAATAAATTATCATTGTTTGCTAGAAGTTCCAAAGACTGAGAGAAGCCACGTGTTAGAGAGCAGGACAGCAAAAGACATTACAGAAATTTTGGGTTGTGTTTGGCCATACAAGATCGATGACAGTCCTGTACATATTTCATCATTCAGATTTGCTACATTAACTTTATTTTTCTGTTTAAGACTGTAATTGCAGACTTAGACTACAGAATGATTACATGTATTTTTTAAGAGGGCAGTGAACATGAGAAATGCTAATTTTTTACAGGCTGTGCTTTGCTCAGTCTGTTTGGCAAGGATGAAGGGGTTTTTTTAGTTCTCTCTCTTTTTTTTTTTTTTGTTTCTGTGATAGAAATGGAAAAGCAAATATTTTGGACACTGTAGGCTGTGTATCAGTATATAATATCAAGAAGGAATATATTACCTGTGGAAAGCTTAGGGAAGTTGGCTTTGTTTACTCTCCATATAAAATTTCAGGATGTAATTCAGAATTTTTAAGGTGTTTTCAATTTGTTTCTTAAAACAGTGATAACCTGATACGGGAAAAGAGAGGTCTCATGAGTTTCAAACTATTATGAAACTGAATTGGGAGCAATTTTAAACTCCCTTGACAATCTTTCATACAGCCAAAAGTATATCTTAAAGGATTTTTTCTGTAATAAATCTCTATATATAGGCCTTATGTCTGTTTTAATATTATAACATCTGTGAGAAAAATGTTGGTGCACTTGTAAAGGGATGCACATAAGAGACTGTTTCAGAATGAAGTGTGTAGTATGCAAATGTAATGCTTATAGCTGCAGTATTTGGTGCAAAGATCATGGGAAATCAAGACTGAACAGACCAAAAAACTGTCCTGATGCTCGTACCATTATTTTGCATAGGACTCAATGGATGTTTAATGCGTAATATTATAAGCTATTAAAAAAAAAAAAGGCAAATAATTTTTATTCCTATTAAATCTTTAAATCACTAGTCAGGAAGTTGTTTTACCCTCAGGCTTACATTCTCCAGCTTTAGAACTTTTAGTTTGAGGATTAGGTAGGCAGGCAAATTTTTTGTAACATCTTGAAAATATAGAAAGCAAAATACAAATGAAAATGTCAAATATATCTAGAAAAAATAAGTCATACTAGAATCACCAGTCAATTTTATTACATTCCTTTATATATGTAGGAGTTGTAAATAATGTAAACTACTGCTGTTTCAAAATGTTTTTCTTTCTGTTTTGCTAAAATGCCTCAAACCCCATTCTTTCAGCGCAAGAATATATCTTCATAAATGATGAAGTTTCTGCTATGGATTTATGCTACTTAAAAAAAAAACCAACTTAAAATTTGGACACAAGTGAAATGAAACTGTTATTGTTAAATAGGCATCAATCCTGGCCTCATCATTGTTTCTTTTCCTTGGTGTTCAAAACAATTCAGACACTGCCATAATGCTGTGTGCCACCCTAGAAACTGCCTAGTTAGAACAGTGTCTTAAGAGTACAGAAACATAACTCCGTTACAATATATTTTCCTTTTTCCCTTCACATTTTTAGTTGAGTAACTTTTCTGCCACTTCAGTATTGAGCTAGATGACAAATCAAATTGAACTATTTAACCAGACATCATTGCATCTGAAACCTGTACTACCTGGAAAAGAGTAATTTATTAGTGGCTGTTTTAGATGTTATAGTTAAGACAGCTTGTTTCAAATGAAATCCAGAATATTCTTAGAACTATATGCTCCAAGGTAATGAAAGGTGTAATTTTAAAAGTAAAAGCTTGAGATTTAGTGAAAGATATTAGGATGCACAGAACTGAGCAATTGTGTTCTTACACTGACTGATCTCTGGTGTCAGGGGGCCTGGATAATAAAGTAGGATTTAGTACTTTTATATTTAAATTGTAATGGTAAGTAATGATACACAATACTTGTCACATGTCAAAATAAAAATCAACAATTAACAAAAGCTTATCATGTCATCAAGCCAGCAAGAGGTTGTGAGTTTGGGCAGGCTTATCAGGCTGATTTTTGGGTAGGGAAGCCAGAGGGTGCAGTACCTGTGAGATGAGCGCACTACAGCATCCATCAGTTTGCTGGTGAGTGCCAAGCTAGACTAGCCAGTGAGGAAAAGAGGGCCTGGGAACTGCTCAGGAGTGTTGGACAGAGAGCAGGGTCATGCTGGTACTTGAGGAATCCACTAAAGTGCATGTGCGTGTGAGCTGAGAGTGTGGAGTGTGTGCTGTCAGAACTGAGCTTCAGACTCTACTGTAGGGGAGGGGATGTGATGCCAGTGCCTGTATTCATGTCCCACGTGCAGGTGATGCTCAAGGCAGCTCCTTGTCTATGGCAGCCTGTGTAGCTGGCCATGTTGGTGTCCTCTGTGTGTGTGCTTGGAATACACAATGCTCAGCATAACTACTCTTGGACTCACAAATGAGAAAGGAGCAGCTGTATCCCTTGACCAGGGATGGAGGCCTCTGGCTGTCTGGGCTGGACTCCAGGGGTCAGTGGGAAAAATGTCTTATACAAATAACAACCCAAAGCTGCTGGAGGCAATGGCCATTTCTTAACTTCCTTAACAAAATGTGATCAGAATACTTATAACCCGCTCCCAAGTTTTCCTTGAACACTTTTTTCTTCACAAAAAGCAATTACATTGATGAAAAAGCACATTAATCCCCAAAGATTGTTAATCATTATATTTTTATACTATCATATGGCCATAAATATAAAGAAAATCTCTAAAGAGATGTTAAAAATAAAGTGGCTTTGATAAAAACAAAATTAGTAACTACAGAACACACCAGAAATAATCCCAGAAAAGTTCATATTGTTGTGAATAAAAAATCAAGGTCAAATTTATATTGCAGCAAACAGAATTAATATTAATTAAAGATAAAATTTAATTTTATCAGGGCTTTAGCATTTCTAACCTGATCCCTGGCTGCTTAGACAATTTCTCTGTATTCCACAGAGGCAGGAGTCGGAATTAGATGATCTCTGACATCCCTTCCAACCAAAACCATTATGTTTTTCTGTGACTCCTCCAAGGCTACCTATCCTTGCTTCCATACTCTCTAGGTTTCCTCTCTGTGTTTCCTTTTGTATAGGAGTTGCTTGTTCAATAGCCAAAATAATCTTGTAATGCTTTTCTCTTATAAAGATACCACAATCTACTAAATAACTGCCAGTTCCTATTCTACATAATGTATATAATACAAACATTGGGGTGTTTTATCCAAATGTAAAATTGCACAACTGTTGTACTAGCTATGCAATGCTCAGAGTTTACATCACGTTCCACTGAAGATTGGAAGACTGCAGGTATTCTATTTTTTTTTCTTCTCACTGAATGAAGAAATTACATCATGGGAATCTACCTTAGTAAATAATCAGTGATAATTTTAAAACTTTTTTTTTTTATTTATGCTGCATAGATTAAATGCTTATTTTGCTATTCACTTCACTTGGCTCTGTGCAAAATAAAAAACAAAATTCTTTGGTAAGAAAAGGTCCTAGTCCCCATCTGATTTTTTTTTTCATCTCTTTAATCATCACGGTTATCTTACTTCACCTTGTATCTGCTTTTTTTTCCACTAAGAGACTGACAATTTTCTATCAGCTACTGCAATGAAGCAGAGTTTTCATTGCATTTACATACCTCAGCAAAAAGGCAAGAACAGTAATTATGGAAGCGATCTATCATACAAGGTCAATTTTTACTGATGCTTCTGTTTAGAATAATCAACTGTGCCTCTCTGTAAGAAAATGAGTGCTAGTGAGCATCCAGAAATGAAGCAAAACTATCATGTAAATGGTTTAGGACCTCATCCTGCATAAGTGTCATAAAAATTTATTGTTCATTGAAGTTAATAGGTACTGAGATCAGTCAGTGACACTTTAAAGCATGAGGGCCTTATTCCAAATTAATCTTTATTTTTGTTTTAACCTTAATATTAAGGCACTCAAAAGAAGCCCTAGTAACCATAACAACTACAATTTACCACATTTCAACAATTTTATTTTTTTAAACATTTTAACAGCCTTGGATTTTCAGTAGTTGAGCACATTTGATTTAATGCTCCCTTCACATTCACCTCTGTAGTGAGCATAAGAACTAGTTTTCATCTGATACCCTAGATGTATGACTCCCAAATTCTTCGCTGGAATTTTAGTAGTGACAATTACTGCTAAAATGTTCAAAAGGATGATGAAACACCTAGAAGGAGAATTTGAGAAAGTCAAGCAAAAAGACCAAAATCTGGTAATGCTTACTATCAATAGTTGATTTCATAAGTTGAATTCATTAAAATCAAAGCTTTCATTCATACAAAAGAGTAACTTCAAACTCTAGCTTTATGGAATACTCTTTTAGTAATGAAAATGTTTGGAACTCTTTTTTAAAGAGTTAAACGTAGGTAATTTCAAAAAGTCAAAGTGCATACAGAGGAAAACAAAAAACGCGCACATTAGAAATAAGGACTGAAGACAATTAAGGAACAAGGAAAAATTATTTGCAAATGCTACAGAAGCTGTTTACAGACATGTTATAAAATAGCTTTGAATAAATTATAGATAGAAATGTAATCAATGTTTTAAGTAGTTTGTAATGTATATGTGTATGTTTACAGTGTATTTATTTAGTATACATAAACATAATCTAGAGTTAGTAAATATTTTATAGCATAGATAGCACAGATACTATGCATGCATTCTGAAATAGCTAAATATGATAAAAGTAAAAATAAAAGAGTGAACAAATATTAGTATTATAGAGCATAGTGAAAAACTATTAGCTATAAGAATGTAATGTAAAAAACCAAGTGATGTTTGAATACTGCCATTTATTATACATAAGGCTATAATAAAGAAGAAAGGATAAAAGTTAATTCAACTTTTGAAAATATGCCAAAACCAAAAAGTATTGCAGAGATTTTGAGAAGGCAGATACTAATTTAGTTTGAAAAAGCCATTTAAAATATAGAAGCAGTATATATTTTTCCAAATATATATCTTTAAGAGGTGTGAATTTTCCATAGTTCTCAACAAATAGGATTCAGTTCTCAGCTTCTCCTTCAGCTCTATGACTATTACAAACAAATGGTACCTATGTTGCACTTATTTTGAGCAAAACTGGGACAATTTTTAAAATTTGTGATTTTTCACATTACAGCCTATAATGGGAAGAACTATTGGGGTGAAGAGATAATGGAAAGTAAATTATAGGTAGAAAATAGAAAGAATACCCCAGAAAAAATTAAAATATTCCTAAACTGATTACTTACCTTTGTGAGAATCAACTTCATAGTTCATAAATCAATTCTGAAAAGCAAAAGGAAAGCATTTTTCTAATTTTAAGATATGCTCATATCTTATAACTTTGACCAAAGAACTTTAGTACAACAGATAATTTGTAAACCAGAATTACAGCTTTTTAAGTTGTCAGACAAAAAATGACCTTAGAGTCATGATATGCTTGACCTCCCTGAGAAAGAAGACATAGAATACAGTGCCAATTGTCTTCTGGTTTAATGTATTTAATGGCTGATAGAATAAAGAGAATTTAAATAGATATCAGCATTTGGGTTTTTTTACCAATTAATTGACTGGAATAATTACCACAGAGCTTTCTTATGTGGTATCTTCTTTATATATTCTTTAATCACACAGTCATATTCAGTTGGCCATGATTTCCTAAAAAGCAGCTCATAATATTAAAGTTCTGTTAATTAGAGAGAGAAGGTAATCAATCTTTCTAAGCTCAGCCTAAGGATATTCTTTGATTTAAAAGGATTGACTTCTTATCTGAATTTGACAATTGGATTATTGAAATTTATACTGACTTTTGTCAAACAGTTTAAATGTGTAGCTTATAATTTAACTTGTGCTTTCACCACCTTGTTCAAACCAATTTTCTAAGATGATAAAATAAACCCATGCACATTCCAACAAGAATGAATGCTGGCTTAGTGACAGTGAAGATGTAAGAATCTAAGGTGAATATTTAACTTCCTTCTGTACTCAACTGAGTGCTAATTCCTGAAGCTTCTCGGCTCAGAAGTTTTGCCTCTTCTTTGGTGCTCCTATCTTCTACCTCATTAGTGAAAACTCTACCTATTGTAATCTCTCACCATGGTTGTTTCCACCATCTCTTATTGACTTATCACTTTGCAGATCTAAAAGCTCAAAGAAAATAAGAATAAATTGTGCCACAGGAGAACCACTAGGTAGGGTAGAAGCTAGAATGGAAGAACTCAGTGGTATATAATTTGAAATTGATTAACTATAAAAGACGGATATAGTAGTGGATTGTGACTTCTTTTTCTAAGACTCCTATGGCACTTTCACAGCAGTCTCATGGAGATCATGTCCCCAGCCCTTCTGGTCCAGAGTTGACCAGCACCATGGACCCAGGAAACAGGACATTTACTCCAGCTGCTCAGTATGGCTAAGTCCTGGCTGGTGGCCTGGACTGCTGTACAGAGTTCTTGCACTCCAGGCTCAGCTTTCTGCAGGATCTTGGACAAGGCCAGAGGGCAGGTTTTTTACTATATATCACTTTCTAAAGTGGCCTGCTGGCAGAAGCTAGCAATGTCTTGGCTGCTTGTGTGATGCCAGGCTAGTCTCACTGGCATTCTTTGTACTGGAGGTCAGTGAATGACTTTTATAATGGTTTCTAACATGTTCTGTTTTCCCATTCCAAGTGTGACACACAAGTGAGTAGTTAGCAAAATTAATCTGTTCTTTAATTGATTTTCCAGCTTGTACTGGATTAATATAATGAGTAAGAACAGGTCAAATATAGTAGAGGTCACACATACCTGGGGCTTTACTGTGTAATGTGCGTTACATGATAATGACAAATAATTAAAAATCTGAAGAATTTTCCTGTTGTACCATCCTATAAGGATTCCAGCTCATGCACATGAGCTGCTTATGTGCCAGCAGCTCTGGGAAAACCATCTCTGGGGCAGAGATTTAGTGACATAAATGGAAGTAGTCTTATGGCTTTTGAATATCATCTGCTATTTGTTTGTGATGCAAATATTGGGACTCTCATAATTGAAAGGCAAAGACCTGACTACATGAGTGGGAGGCTAAAATGATGCTGATGTCCTCTACTGAGAGCACTGTACTCTTATCTATCATTCATTTCTGTGAACCTCATGCATGCTCACAGGCATGTGCATTCATATTCTACAGAGTGCAGAGTCCACAAAAATAGAAGAAAAAAAATCTTCTAGTGAATAAATGATACCTTTTTTGAAAACCAAAATTTTCTTGTTTGCTGAGGAATTTACATGTTCCTGCATATTTTCCATAAATTTGGCGGGTTTTTTTTTCCCTGCAGATGTATTTCATTCTGGTTAAGTAAACTGCCATAGTATTTAATCAGAAAACTTTGCTACAAATGAAAAAAAACACCATTTTATCTAAAGAAAACTAAGGTGATGAGGCTACTATACAATGACATGATTAAATAGAATTTTGGTTCAGTTGTTTGACTGTCATACCAGTTGAACTTTCCTGCCTTTGCTTTTCAGGTATCTTAGGATTCTAGTGTTTGTTGCATCTGTCAGTCAGCCAATTAAATTCACACTGAGAGAAAACACTGTGAGGGAAGAAAGTGTCATTCTAATGAGATCCTATTATTGTTTACATTCTTGTGCAATAAGTGAAATTTCAGCTATCAGACTCTGACAACAGAAGGAAAGAATTCTTATTAGGAAAAACTAAGGCAAACACATTCTTTCTGAGATCCTGGGATTTATATTAATAACCTTTGAATTTAGAATGTCCTTTATGTTCATCTGTAATTACCAAATCTGTGTTATTTATATTAGCATTTTAAATTAATGTAGTCAAATCAGTATGTCTTCATGAAGGTGAATCTAAAAGTAAATGATGTGAACAGGGAATGAGAATTATTGTTTTAGTCTTGATCCAATATTGTATTGGGTTAATGTGGCCATATTTTGTCAGCAGGGATGGCTTCTGTGAGAAGCTTCCAGAAGCTTCCTCCATGTCTGGCAGAGCCAATCCCTGGCAGCTCCAGAGATGGATGTGCTGCTGGCCAAGGCTGGGCCAATCAGAAATTGTGGTAATGACTGTGATAACATATTTAGGAGGAAGAAGGAAAAGGGTACTGTGCAGATGTTATTGTGGCCAGAGAAAAAAGGAGTGAGAATATGTGAGAGGAACAATTCTGCAGACACTCAGATCAGTGCAGAAAGAGGGACAGGAGGTGCTCCAGACACTGGAGCTGTGATTCCCCTGCAGCCCGTGGTGCAGACCATGGTGAGGCAGCTCTGCCCCTGCAGCCCATGGAGGACCACAGGGATGCTGAGATCCACCAGCAGAGACCCACATTGGAGCAGGTGGATACCTGAGAGGAGTCTGTGACTCTGTGGGAGTCCTGTCTGGAGAAGGGTCCTGGCAGGGACCTACAGACCCATGGTCTCTCTGTCAGAGAGGAGCCTGTCCTGGATCAGGTTTGCTGGTGGGACTTGTGACCCCTTGGGGACCCACACAGGAACAGTCTGTCCTTGAAGGACTGCACCCATGGAAAAGTGACCAACATTGCAGCCGTCTGTGGACAACTGTCACCCATGGGATGGACTTTCAGATGTGTAACATTTTTATCTCTGTGTCTTTATATAGATGAAAATATAATTCCTTAATTAAGGAATTCTCCTTAAACACTCGAGAATTTAATGGAGAATTGTCTCTTGTGGGAGGGCCTCCATGCTGGAGCAGGGGAAGGACTCCTCTCCCTGAGTAATGGGAAAAACATGTAATGAACTGACCATAATCCCCATTCCCTGTGCTGCTGAGGGGAAGGAGGGAGGGGTGGGGGAAATGTGTTTTTAAGGTCTTGTTTTACTTCTCATTATCCTGCTCTGATTTTGTTAATATTAATTGAAATTTGTTAATAAATTCAAATAATATCTTTAATTCTAGCTTCTTTTGCCTGTGACGGTATTTGGAGACTGACTTATGTTTTATTTAAGTATTTATTTAAAGTAAAAATATCTCTTTCTAAACAAACAAACAAAAAATTTAAATTGTTGACTTTTTAAAATTCTTGCTGCAGTTGCAAATTAGAAATTAATGCCTGTATATGAAAAACAGTGTGGCCAGCAGGACCAGGGGTGTGAGTCTTCCCCTGTACTCTACTCTGGTGAGGCCACATGTCAAATTCTGTCCAGTTTTAGGACCCTCACTTCAGGAAGAAAATTGACAGGATGGAGCTAGTCCAGAGAAGGGCAAGAGAATTGGTGAAATGTCTAGAGAACAAGTCCTGTCAGAAGCCACTGAGGGAGCTGGAGGTGTTTAGCCTGGAGGAAAGGAGGCTTTGGGGGGGACCTTTTCAGTCTCTAAAACTGCCTGAAAGGAGGCTGTGGCCAGGTGGGTGTGGCACTCAGTGCCATGGTCTGGTTGACAAGGTGGTGTTTGGTCACAGATTGAGCTCAATGATCTCAGAGGTCTTTTCCAACCTAATTGATTCTGTGATTCTGTCATATTCTATAACCAATGCTGTTGCCTGACAAGCTGGACATTAGACTAGATTTTAACAGAAGAAACTGCTAGTGCTTTTATTAAAAAAAACATGTTTCTATGAGAACTTCAGCCATTCATGTCTTTTCTGAATATCAGTCTCCAACAGAGCCCTGGGTAGAATATTTTCTTGACCTATTTAAACTTTGAAGGTTTCAATTTTTATTTTTGCTTTTGCACTGAAGCAAATCCATATTCAAAGTATAAAGTAATAGGGCTTAGAAAAGGATGAGGATAAAAAAAATAAATCCAAAGTTGTCTGATGGAAACATACCTTACCTGATGTTCCTGTTCCTTGAACTGTCACAAAGAATGTGAAAATGCTCCAAGCAACACCAGAAGGCCCTTCATGAATAGGTGTCTCTATTGGAGAGGCATTCAAATAAACACTTTGATGTTTATGTGATAGCCTTGGAATATCTTTTCCAAATTCACAGTGAGATGACACGAACAGAAGACAGCTGGCTGTTGGAAAATGGTCTCCTGTAACAGAAGCTGCACTGTTCACCCGAGCAGTCTTTTTCTACATTTTGGTGCTTATTAACAGAAAGCACTATACCCCACACTTGTGTTTGCATATATCTATATATATATATCTATATATATATATCTCAAACCACTACTGCATCTGCTACTGAAATAGGTTATTCCACAAAGCAGGAAAAAAGTGTATTTTGCATACAAGCTTATTGCTACAAGAAGCTTTTTCTTTCTTTTAAAAACAGCTCCTTTTTTTCTTTTGAAAACAGAGTAAACTTAAAAACAAAGGAATCATATAATGTTCACAAATGCTTTCTCTTTTCATGTTACAAGAATATTTACTTTCAAAACAATTCTTAGAGTTTCAAACTTCTGTGCATAACTTCGTCTCAAATAATTTATGAATAATAGTCAACTTATTGCACTTACATAGATGCCAGTTTTAGACAGTGAAAGGAATCATATGGTAATGGTGATATACTCTAACTAATCCGTGTATATTCAGTCTCAATAAAAAAAAAAAAAAAAAAGGTTTTTGTAAAGTATATAAAATCAGGGGATCATATATATATTTTTTAAATCTATAGCAGAGATCCACCTGTAGCCTCTGGGGAACACCCCATGGTGGAACAGGTAGATGCCCAAAGGATGCTGTGACCCTGTGGAAAGCCCTCACTGGAACAGGCTCCTAGCAGGAGCTGTGTCCCCATGGACAGACAAGCCCATGCTGGAGCAGGTTTGCTGGCAGGACTTGTGACCCTGTGGTGGACCCACGCCAGAGCAGCCGGTTCCTGAAGGACTGCACCTCCTGGTCCATTCCCTGTGGAAGGGACCCACACTGGAGCAGTTCATGAATGGCTGCAGCCTGTGGGAAGCACTCATGTTAGAGGAGTTAATGGAGGATGGTCTCCTGTAGAAGGTTCTCCATGATGCAGCAGGGGAAGAGTGTGAGGAGTCCTCCCTCTGAGGAGGAAGAAGCATAAGAAACAGCATGTGATGAGCTAAATGCAACTACTTGTCCCGCTGCACCACTGATGGGAGAAGGTAAAGAAAATCAGGAGTGAACTTAAACCCAGGAGAAAGGGAGGGGCAAGGGGAATTTTAAGAATTAGTTTTTATTTCTCATTATCCTAATCTGATATGATTGGTTATAAATTGAATTAATTTTTCCCAAGCCGAGTCAGTTTTGCCCATGATGGTAACTGGTGAGTTCCTTTCCCTTGTCCTTATCTCAACCCATGAGCCTTTTGTAATACTTCCTCTCCTTTTTCCAGCTGAGGGCAGTGATAGAATGGCTTTGGTGGGCACCTGGAATCCAGCCAGGGTCAACCCACCATGACAGACTATAAATGACAGTTTGTTTGCCACATGACCTTGATAAATGCAGCATGACAGCTGATTAGCCTTCCAGACCCATAAAGTATTGTTTAAAAGAATTTACAGCATTAGTGAGGACAATCTCCAGGTATAGTTTCCCTAATGTCAACTTTTTAATTTATTATGTTGTTTAATAGCAATTCTATGTTTAAATAAGCCAGTTCCCACTCGGTGTTTCAATTAACTTATCCATAAGAAAATGCTGAAAGGGATGCATTTTTAAAATAAACAAAGGTTTATATGCTTCTATCAATTTATATTTGCCCCCTAACTGTTACAACAGCCATAAAATCTTCAAGTTTACTGAATGCTCATGAAATACACAATATTTGTATCAGATATGCTGTTCTTTGCTTTGTTGGGTTTATTAAGGAATTATATTTTCATCTCTATAAAGGCACAGAGATAAAAATGTTACACATCTGAAAGCAGGCAAAAGCTTTTCAAATGAATCTGTGAAGAAGTATGTGTGAGCAAAATAAAGAATCTGATCAATAGAAAACAGAAGAGAAGCAGGAAAAGAAAATTAAAATTAGGGATTTAGAAGGTAGCCTGGGAGCAGGCAACACAGTTAAGGTTGGCTTCACTGTTCTTCAGAAGCAGAGAATCAATAAAGCCATTGCTTAAAACTGAAGATGAAATTACTTGTGTAAATGTGCTTTATTATTCTGGATTATTGTTATTATGTGGTTTCAGGACTTTTCTGCTGTTCACTTTTGCATTGCTTATTTTTCTCTTCTAGAATTCATCAATCTTGTTTTGTTGTCTTTTTTTTTTTTTCCTGGAAAGATGTCTTCTACAATGTAAGTCTACTTGTCTACACATTTATCTGTAAGATTTTGCAGAAATATAAAATACAGTAACAAAGCATGGAAAAAAAAATAATGGTCTGTACTATAGTTCCATGTATCAGGGATCAAGAAAACAAAGATAACTTTAAGGCAGGATACCAGCCAGGTGTTGACATGAGTTAAATTGGAGTTATCAATAATTCATGTAGTCTCAGGAGTATGATTTGAACTTTCACACTTTGTAAGAGACTTACTGAACTTAGATGGGAGCAGTATGGGCTGATGCTCTCTGTTCTTCCTAATGTTTCATATTAGATGGATTGTGCCTCTTACAGGCGTGTAAACTGACAAAAGTCAGCAACAGGCCACAGTTCAGTCTGTCTCACCCAAGAAGCTGTGAAACCTTGAACTGAATGCTAACTCACAGAAAAAGCCATCAAGTGCCAATCATACCATCATCATGGTGCTGAAGAGAATGAGAGTGCTTTTGTAAGATGTATTTTGACTGAAGAGAATCTACTAAGAGGTCAAAAAGCTACTTTTGAGGTGCTGGGACAGTTGAATTATGTATTGTATTGTATTCTTCTTCTTCCAGGACTGAAACAAAACATAAAATTTTGTGTTTGATAATGGTTTGTTCTAAGAGCACAGAAAAGAAAACTGAGAGTCAGAGAAAACCCACATCTTTCTATGGTTCTAAATCTTATTTTTGTTCAGAGAAAGGTTTTTGGATTTTCTTTATATACTCAAGGTTCTAGGAAAGGGTGGCAAGGTGGTAATGAAACAAAGCCTACAGATCAAAATGAGAAAACGTCTAAAGAATCAAAGTCCCGCCAGTCTAGAAAATCATGAGGTCAATCTTTGTTTTAAAGGCAATCGAGGTTAATTGAAAGACTCCCACTAACAGCAAATCTAGTCAATTGATGTCATTCTCTGAGAGACAGCAGGAATTTATAAAGGGCCATCTTCTATACCAGAAGCACTTTCCAAATTTTCAGGTAAGAGGTTATCTTTAATGTCATGCTGACTGGGTGGCTGTTCATGTTAATGATGTGTTGTCTGGAACCTCCATTTCAAGTTACAACATCAAGAAATTTGATATGAATTATGTCTGATAGTAAAGTATTAATAGCACAAACTAATGCTAAACATGAATATTTTCAAATGATCCTCTAGGGAAATACCTTTTGAAAGATTAGAGACCATGTCAAGCTTAGGGAACTCAGTGCTGTAAATATTCTGTTGGCATTAGTGAACAAATCTGTACAAGCACTGGAAAGGAAGGGGGCCTTTAACAGCCATAGAAACATTCAGAATTAATATGATCATTCTGCCTTTTTTCGCTTACACATGCATATTACCTTTCCTTAGAGTGAATGAGTCAGATTCATATGTTATAGTACTACTTCCTAAAGTGATTGACAACACTTTTATTTTTCAATTCTGTCTCAGGCTGCAAAGACAGACTTTGTTCAGACTGATGGTAGAGAAAAAGAAGAGAGAGGAATGGCCTCCTTTTTTCTAGATCCATTTTTTTAGTGTATCAATCTGCCTTGTCTGCCAACATGTTTCATAGTGTAACTGATTTAATCTTTGATAGATAAGTAAGACTGATCTATCTTGGAAGAATATTAGTATTTTTAATTTAGGAATGACTGATCTCTGAGGATTACATTCAGCTACTGATACTGGACAGAAATTACGCTTTTCCAAGTCTGATTTTATTTTTCCTTCAAACAATATGTTTTCCCTTTGCCTTAACTTGAATACATGAGGAAATAAGTGAATAAAAAAAACCATGAAGAAGTTAAATTCAATTCATTGCAGTAGACTGAACTTTCTTCTTAAATTTTATGGTTAAAATTTGAATGATATTTTGTGCTTTTTTATGTTTCTATTATTCAGTTTCTATTATTCAAAAGCTGGTTTTCAAAATGGGATTTTTGTGCATTAAATGAGTGCTTGAATTAAAAGATTGCTGAAAAGTCTTGTACATTAGATTTAGTGACTCAGCTGTGGAAGCAGAATATCTGAGGTACTAAAGCTCAAGAGCAAATGTAAATAAGAGGACCCTTAACCTAACTAGTCAACTTGTCAGAAAAGTGGCTGCAGTGCAGAATCTTTTAACGGTGGATAGTTGCCCTTGAAAATGTTTCTGAAATATTAAAGCATGTATATGAACAACCATGGGAATTACTGAAGCAGAGGATAAAAAACAGTAAACAGTGGAGGGTTTTTTGGAGTTTTTCTTTAAGTTTTATTCTTTTCCCTGTAAGTCCATGGGGTAAATTTGAAGTTCTTTTTCAACAAGAAACATTCCTTGCAAAAATAGAGAGAAGAGTATTTTTTCTGCTTCAAAAGGTGTTGTAATGTTTTCCCAAGTTAACACTTAAAAGAATGTTTTCTGAGGCTGGAGTGAAATTTCAAAACTGGAAAGCCTGAACATCTGCCCCTTGTTCTAGGATTTGGAATTTAACCCAATTGACTAAAGGCACTGTAGCTCACTTCTTTTGCATAAATAGATCCCAGCAGCTCAAGGGTTGACTAATCAACTTATTGATTAGTCTAGGTACTCCAGAAGTTCCACTGGCTTTTAATAAAAGGTGAGATGATAAACTGTGTTTAAAGTCCTACATTTGCACATTAAAATTACTAAATCACTTTTAAATACATAGTTCATACATACAGCAGAAAGCAAAGAGAAATAAAACTGCTAAGGTAAAGCAAATTTGTGAAATGTCAGCTGTCATAAAATTAGTGAAACAGATATCACAGCATGTATTATACTTTGTGCATCAGAAATATAAAACAGAGCATGAGTACTTTGTTTTACATTATTAAGGAACAGGCAGTGATCAATACATTCATTTTTCTGAGAATGTTTATTAATTGAACCTAAAAATTACACAGATATATTTTACCAGTGGTAAAATTATGATTCTGCTCTCATTCATTCCATCTTGAAAGCAGTACTGGTAGGAAATCAGGTCTCAGAGAAGTTTTGTTCTCTTTTTTGATCTTTGGTATAACAAGGAAGAGGTTTACAACACTTCCCAGTCTGTAGGAGATTGCTTTATGTGCTGATTAGACTTTTGTAAAGACATTGTCACATATAAGAAAACTCTCACCTGATATAGGTAGACACCTTCAATGATCAAGCAAGACAAAATTTTAGAAAGCTGAAAAATAACCTGGACAAGGGAGGTGTATTAGGATAACAACTACAGAATTGAAGCCAAAATGAAAGCGATCTGTGGAATCAGTACAATTTATTTCAGAAATATTTTAAATGTGTTAAATGTAACAAAAGTGTGCAAGCATATAAATCAGAAAAAGACTTCTTGCATTTCCTCATATTTTGAGGCAGATCTAAGCTAAATCATCATAACTGAAATTTAGGAAAATTTGAATCTAACATCAGATGTGGATTTGTTTGATGAATGCATTTCATCAAACCCAGGGAAAGTTTCAGCAGCTCTGTATAGTTTTCTTATGTAAAATGACAATATTAAGAAAAAAAAAAAGTGAATTGTCTTGCAGGACACTATACTGCAAGAATAAGAAAATATAAAATCAAACATATTGACTCTGATGATTAAAGCCGGCAATAAAATGCAGCTAAACACGGACGACCTAAAATTAGGAATTGTCATATGAGGAAAAGAGAACCGTTAAGAAAAGTTTAAATGTAAAATGTGGAAAATGCAAAGAACTGAAATAACGTGGCTTATTTTAAGAATTAAAACAACAAAAACAAAACCAATGCTGATTTAAGAAAAATAATCCCATTCAGCATAGGTTTCAGGACCACTTTTCATGTGGGAATGATAAATGTGTGAAACAGGCTGTCAGACATAGTTGCTCAGGCAAAAAAACCAGGGGTCACATGAGAAAAATGAGATGCCTTCCACAGGGGATGGAAGTACTAAGAATGGATGAACTTAGGCTGAATAACCTCTTTCATTCTCGGATGAGATGTTATGCTATCCTCTCAGTTGTTTCTTCTGAAATCATTTAATTGAAGAAATTGTTCTGGCTGCAGCTTCCTAATGTTGTCAGAGGACTTTTTAATTCTGGTCCCAAATTTGCATGCTGACTATATTTTGAAGACTGAATGTTAGTGTATTGTTAAGCAATGCTGATCCTTTTAGCCTTATTCCTTGCAGTGTTATGTGTGAGGGTGTCAGGACAATCTATATAATAGTTTAGTGTCATTTAAATGGTATGGTTTGTGATCTGTTCTGTCTTTTTTGGTGCAAAATAGTGAGGGTTTTAGCTGAACTATGATTGAAGAAAACGCTGATGTTAAGCTCTGGTGATATTTTACAAAATGTTATCCTTTACACAGTGTTTTTTTTAACCACAAGGACTTCATGACCTTGCAATCACCACTAATTCCAGGGTGGTTTTAAAACTTTAAAGGGAAAAAAAAATCAGGACTATAGTCATCTTCATATGATTTAATAGCATTTAATATTTTGCATATGACACTAAAGTAGGGCAGAGGTGTACCAGTATATACTCTTGAGGACAGGGCTGTCACTCAGCGACCTAGATGGTATTTACAGAAGGATCCTCATCAACCTTCTGAAATTCAACCAAAACACATGCAAAGTTTTTATGTTTCCCAGCAACAACATAGGCAGAGTCTGACTGGCAGGGAAGAGTAGCTCTGCTGAGAACTCTTCTGCGGAGTGCAGCAGCTGGGAAGCCAAACAGGAGGCAGCAGTTTGTCCTGGCAACAGAAAAGGCTGAGTACCAGGTGTGTGCTATACACTTGTTGTCAGCTCTGTGAGACCACATGTAGTGTCTCCACCATCCATGTGGTTTAGTATCCTGATCCAGTTTGGGGCTCTCCAATAAAGGAAAAACATGTATTATCTGGAGTAAATTTAATAGGACCCCAAAGCTGATCAGGGATCAGATACTGTGAGAGGGGCTGAGGGGTCTGGTTTTGTTAGGCTTGAAGAGAAGGATTTTAGGAGACATAACAGGCTTCTGTACCTACCAGCAGGTCACCAGGAAGGCAGAGTCATGCCCCTCATGGAGGTCCATGGTGAGAGGATAAGAATCAACAGCCACAAATAGACACAAGAGGGTCAATGCCGTGGACTCCATTTTATGATGTTGTTAGTATATCTGCTTTAGAACCTCTGTGCAAGATGCTCTGCCTTCAGAAACCTTTTGTCTTTGACTGTAAATTACCTCTCAGACTTGTACCTAGGAATAATATTGATAGTAGTTTTACCCAAGGCAGCCCTTTGTAATATTTTAGTACCTGAAATTCTTTATATGTTGGTTTCTCCTTCACTTCTTGCTTCTTCAGGTCTTTGGTTAAGATTTGAGCATCTCTGGAATGGGACCTTCTTACAGGGAATATTTTGATTTAATTCATAATTTCACTAGCAATATTTAACTAAAGATTTATTTCTTTAGGTACAAAAAATTGCCACATAACAGTAAATAACAAGAAAGGATTTAATGCCAATTAAGAAATGTTTTTGTACTGCTTGTTGCAACTCCAGCAACTTACAGAGGGCATACAGTCCCTTTCATACTTTCACACCTGTGATAAGCTGTTGAACTTCTGTACATTTTTCTACATTTATTTAAATCCAATGTCTTGCTACAGCCCTGATAGAGAATTTTTTTGAGAAAAACATTTTATTTTCTTCTCTCTTTTTTTCATACATACCATACAGTTTCTCAACTGAGCAGTTAAAGGTCACATTTTCATATTTAGTAATAAAAATATAAGAAAAAAAACAAACAAGAAATCCCTGCATAAAACCTTCAGTTTGGAGTATTTAGAAAAATGTTCTTTCAAATCTGGGAGTTAAATTTACAGTGTGTAATCCTAGCATTCAAATAACACTATTTAAAATCCTAAACAATTTCTGTGTAAGACAGATCTGGGACTGAAGTGAGAAATTATATTGCAAAAAATTTTTAAACTGGCTTTTTATGAACTAACACTAGGAAACAGATTGCTGCATCATGGCAAATAGGCAGCTTATAAGTTTGAAAAATATTTCTGCATGTGTGCAGAAATAACAGCTTAGAGATCATTGCTTCATAGTCCATATCATAATTCATATATGTTCATTGTAACCGAAATATCTTACATGTAAAAGTTTTGTTTAACCTCACTGTGTCAGAGAAACTCTGTTCCTTTGATGCATTAAATGGTCAAAAAAGAGTAATAAAATGGAAGTGCTGATAGAATTCTGGCTATACATGTACACACTTTAATATGAAAGACAGGAGAGAAACTGAAGTTTTACTGAATCTTCAATAACAAATTAATTTTAATCTGTACTAAGCCTAGAGTGATTAATTTAGTGGATGCACTGATATTTTCACAAGGTCTTCAAAATAAAGGCAGTCCTTTGAAGTTGCATAATGCAAATTAAATATGAACACAAAATGATATAGAATTATCTACAAAATTTCTTTGCACCGTTGTCATAGATCACTAATGCTATGAATGGCAGAGCTAGGGGCAATGAGCCAAGCTGCAGATGATCTGAGGATCAGACTTTTTTCAAAGCTATAATTTCAATAGAAGCATAAATCAGGTGCATAGTAGTGTAAAACCACAAAGAAACAAGATATATGGAGGAGAAAAAAACCACAAACCATCTGAAACTAGTCCACACTGAAGAAAATGTGTGTAGTTCTTAAGGTGAAGTGAACTTTCTGAGCTGAACTCCAGGTGGTAGCATGGAATTGACCTTAGTGATCTTGCCTTCCAGTAAACTGAAATATTTCTTGATTAAATTACAGTTCATGATAGCTGGTAGTAGTTATCCGGAGGTAAGAAGAAGAGCTTTCTTGACAGGAGGAAAGAGAAGTGTGAAAGTGCAGGAAACATTGCTATACCTGGAAAAATTAATATTGTTAAGGAAGGGCTTAAGAGCAGCTTGTACTACAGTCAGACACTGAAAATAACTGTAATTTGCATTGAGCTATTCATAGAATCACGGAATGATTTGGATTGGAAGGGACCTTAAATATCACCTAGTTCCAACCACCCCACCATGTTAATGACACTTTTTACTAGACCAGGTTTCTCCGGGCCCAGTCCAATTTGTCCTTGAACACTTCCAGGAGTGTGGATCCATAACTTCTCTGGGCATTATTACATAGTCCTGACACAAAAAGACTGTGTATAGTAGTATTTCTGAGATTCAGAACAAGGGATGGAATTTAGACAGTGATCAAGAGAAAAAAAATTACGTAGCACAACATTATATGTAAGCCTTAGGTCTTGATATGGCTTATTAATGGAGAATTTGATCCTGCTTCATGAGTCAAATTATTATAAACTTCAAAATGAATGAGAAAAAATGGCTCACTGTATTGAAGGTGAAGTGCATTAACTTTTATCCCTCTCTTAGCTTAAAAACTCCATTTTAAACAAAGTCTTCATAATTTCACTTCACTCATATCTTAGAGGTTAATGAAATAGTTTGAAATTTGGTATATTGTTGTGCTTTTCCTTAAGTATGTCTGAATGTCACCATTAAAATAATGTATGATTGTGAGCATCTGAATTTGAACAGTGAATTTTTGTGTTCCTACTCCATCAGGCAAAACCATGTAAATATTTTGGTGCTGATGAGCAAAAGTAATTAGCTCCAAAGATGCAAAGGGTAGACAAAGAGACAGTTTTTTCTTGACTCTGCAGATACAGGCTAAATGGCATCAAATCAGCAGTGGCAGTTACTATTAGCCTGCAGCTATAGCAACACCTTTCCCCCAGCAGGAACAGTTGTAGAGCAAGGAGTCTTAGCAGTAGCCACAGGGGTATACCTGGAGAGAATATTAAAAATGTCTGTATGCAGCATTGTCATATCATGGAGAGTGCTGAAATGTAGAATGATTTCTCCAGCACAAAAAAATTCTATTAAAATTAATTCCGAAATACCTCTGGGATAAATTTGGTGTTGAAGAATTCTGCAAGATGTGCAAATACTTTCAGCTTTGATAAGGGAATTCATTAAAAGCCAGGAAAAGTGGGTAACTAGAAAATTGAAACTACCACAGAGTTCTGCAATAGTCCAGGACAGTGTGAAAAGATACTTACATTACCCTTTTTGTAAACATGCTCTAATTTTAATTAGGAAACCTCATAGCAGAATCAGATTTCAGGTGCAGTTTTATGGACATCTTACTGCTTAACAGCTAATTGACTGTCCTGTGCAATCTTCTGGAAATCTAACTTTAGGATTGTGTACATTCTCAGTCTGCTTAAATCCACTTCAAGCCTTCTCTGTGCATTTATGAGAAATCTTAATTTAAATAAAATCCCCAAATTATTTCATTGACATGTACATCAGGGAAAAGACTATACATACTGTAGTGCTACTTCCAGAATCAGCAAGATCCATGCAACTATTTTGGTTTGGAGAGAAGAATACAAAGTAGGAAGTACATTATATTTGTCATGGTCTGTGCAGTGCTTAGTCTCAGAGATTTAATGTGCAACTGAAAAAAATTGAATTTAGATAATTATCTTCAGTTTCTTTCTTAACCCAAGTCATACTGTGCAACTTCAGATATCTCCACATAGTAAACACAGCAACCATTTTGGGTTTATAATAATCTCTTTCTCATATCTCAGTTATAAAATTAGCTGCAAACTTTGTTGTCCTGATGTGTCCATTTTTAAGCACTTACAGTAATATTTTTTTTCAAAGTATCTTCATGTTAAGATTTTGAATTCTGATAGTTGGGTGTTACAATAAATATACTTTTACATTTGAAAATGTGAGCTATCATAGCAATATTCAGGTTGAAAAAGATCTTTTAGATAATTGAGTCCAACTCAGCATTGCCTAGCCCACCACTAAACCATGTCCCTAAGCCACCATATCTACACCTCTTGAAATACCTCCACAATGGTGACTTCATCCACTTCTCCAAGACAGCTTGTCCCAATGCCTAAGAACCCTTGTGTTGAAGAAATTTTTCCTAATGTACAAATTAAACTTCCCCTGGTGCAACTTGAGGTCCTTTTCTCTTGTTCTCTTGCTTAATACTTGGGAGAAGAGGCTGAGCCCCCTCTCCTCCATCTCCTTTCATGTGGTTGTAGGCAGCAAACATCTCATGCTTTCACCACTTACCAGTGACACCACAGTGTTTATAGGGAGAGATGAGGTCCCCCCTTGATCCTCCTTTCCCTGAGACTAATCAGATGCAGTTCCCTCAGACACTGCTCACCAGACTGGCAAATATACAGATATACAGCAAATCATTGGTTTTTATTGACCTAAATAATTAAAACTTCAAAATGGACTAACAAAACCACAAATATTTAAATTGCAAATACAAGTAGAAGTGTTATTCATTTATTTGAATATACACATATTTTTATAAACAATTTTAATTTTTTATATTGTATATAGTTTTTATAGGTTTTTAAGCTTTTACAGATTTAAAAAGTTTCCATGTTTTTATATGAAAAATTAAAATACACCTCTGTCAAAATACTGTAAGGGAAGGTTAGATCACATCATTCATGAATGAAACACAGCTGAAAGTAACATTGGAGTTCAGATAACTTATTTCTTTTTTTTTTAATGTGACTAAGTATTAAAGTTTAGGTGTGAGAAAAAGAGACATTTTTCCAAAACACTGATTTTACTTGCTCTAAAACCAGATTCAATAACATTTTTAATGTTAGTCATACAGAATAGAGATATCCAAATTCATTAGTTATATTTGCAATCCATGGCTATTATTCATAGATTTGTTCAGCCACAAACAACTTCACTTTAATTATTCTTTTTATCTAATCCATTACTTTCTCAAGTCCTAAATCTCTTCTTATTTTGCAGTGTTTATGAAGTGCTTTGAAGTAATTTAAAGTTATGCCTTTGAATGAAAGGGACTGCATTATTAAAATCTCTCTAAAGTTACTGAGACATCAAACATCCCATTTCAGTTATCCTCATCTCCTTGTCTGGCTGTGCATACAGAGAAGAAAAATAATTTGCTACATGTAGTTATCTCAGCCTTTTCCAAATCACTGCCAAATCTGAGATTTCAGACCACTATTTAGAACTGTGGGCTCTGTGATCTGTTCTGATTTGAAATCAACCCTGTACCCTCTTATAGTAAATAGAGTTATTGTAGTTTTAGGAAAACTGATTAAAGGTGTCTCACCAAAATCTCGGTAGTTCTATAATCCATATTGAAATTCACTGGACTCCATCAGAGCACTCTGTAAAGGAGTGTTTAATGACCTGTGAACACCCTTAAAAAGGATTAATTTTTTTATCACCAGGTAGGAGACCTTTATTCATTTTAGTTCTCAGCTCCACAAATAAATTCTCCTGAATGAAGCTGTGATTATGAGAACTCTTCACTGAGGACATATTTTAAATACTGCTTTCCTTTTCCAATGAGGATCATAATACCTTGTTACTTCACATAAAAACCGTTTGTAAACCTTGCCTGAAAAATAAACTAAGAAAGTATCTGATACAGGGAAAAGACGTTTGCTAAGAAGATTAAATTAAAGTCTCATTTGGTTCATCATTTCCTTCACGTAAGCCTGGTATGTAGAAGTAGAGAACTGCAACCATAAAGCTTGACACATTGCACATTGTTAAGGAGAGAAATATGAAAGTCTGTTTCTGCATCTCAGAGAAACATAACTGCTACAGCACCCAGAATATTACTGTTCACAATGATCATGTTATTTAGATCAAGTCACTAAAGCCCTGCTTAATTATTAAACAAGTAAGGATTAAGGATTAAAAGTTGATCAGAGTTTCAAATATTTAGATTTTCTCTAATGGAACAAATTATTTTCAGTTATAACTACATAAAAAAGAATACCACAGGATTGTGCATGTGTAATCAACAGCAACAAGGCTATTTGATTGTAATACTGAGAACAAATTATGGTGACATAATCATTTTGATTCGAGTCAGAGCAAGTCTTTTATTGGTCCCCTAGAAGTCCTTGGGAGTATAAAACCTATTTATCTTAGGGAATTTTGACCCTTCTCATCCATTATGAACCAATGAGAACTGTACTCCACTATCTCCGTTTATATACATCAGCTATTAACACAGATTGATAGCCTATCATAGTTATTGACTTCATTTATGGATTGTAATAAAAAGAGATAAACAGATGTGCAACATAGCCCCCATTTCAATACCTTTCTGATTCAACGTAGAACAGCTAAGTATTTTGGTGTGTCTGTGTGACATACAATAAACATGAAAGACTAGTATGTAGGATGATGTTTTCAGTGTATCAATTTTTCTAGGTCATGTTGGATTTACTGCTATCCTATTCTCTATTCTAGCACTTTCTGGTATTGCAATCTAATTTATCTTTTCTTTTAATGCATCACTTACCTCATGGAAGTTCCAGGCTGGCTACAAGCTACCTTACAAATTTCTGATATGAGAATTAAGAAGAAATCAGGACCACTTACAAAGGAATTAATAAAAATTAGTAGTCAGTGCAATTTCAGACACATAATAAATCAAATCTGCTTTTCAGAGCAGTGATCATAAATACATTCTATGTTAATATGAAATTTTGTTACAAAATTGAGACTAGCTGCATTTTTAATCTAAAGCAATACTACAGGAACAAAAGAGTGGTTATAAAGTTGCTGCACAAAGCTTGTCTTTCAAAATCCTAGGCAAAAACTAGGCAAAATCTTTGTGTTTTCCCTAGAATAAAAAAAACCTAGAATATGCAGTGTCCACTCTTAACAGATTATGATTTGAAGCCATTTATGTTATGCTAAAGTCCTAGATTAGCCTATACAAATACTATTACTGTACCATTTCAAATACCTTTGTTGTTTAAAACTTCCCTTTTCCCCTTCTTAAGCCTTTCCTCTGTTCCTGATTCATCCATTAATAATGGAGCAGTTTACACTTTGCATATTGTGCACGTTGCTGTGTAGACTGATAAACTAGTACCTTGCTACCCAAAAAACCAGAGTGATTCTAAGAAACAACTATTAGTTTTTCTCTTAATATCTGGGCATTTGAATGCTTTTTCTGAGGGTTCTTTATGTTGATTTTAATGAGTAGAATATAGAAAAAAACAGTGAAAATTTGCTTGAAATAAATTAAAGTTCCTCAAAACCAGAAATGAGTGTGATAATCACAGATAAAAGATATAAACCTGAACTGTCAATCCATTATCCTTCTGTTCCAAAGGAACCACAGAGGAGACTGGTTGT
Source organism: Chamaea fasciata (assembly GCF_029207755.1). Lineage (NCBI taxonomy): Eukaryota > Metazoa > Chordata > Aves > Passeriformes > Sylviidae > Chamaea > Chamaea fasciata. The sequence continues at coordinate 21,248,826 of NW_027094091.1, read as the reverse complement.
CACTGTACTCGTGTCTTGCCAATGATTTAGTGACTGCATTAATTTAGGAATGAGAACACAGAAGCCTTTCATAATAGGCTAAACTATTTGTTTCAGCCTTGAAGTACTGGCAGGAAATAATAATAGGACAACACAACTGAACTTGCAAAAATCTTACTGGTTAGATTATTCCAATCTTGTCTGCCCTTCCTAGGACCATCATAGCAAGCATGAAAATACAGGGAACACGAAAACACTAGAAGTTGTTATAGATTCTCTAGGCAATTTTTCAAACATTACAAACAGTGCATGACTGATTGTACAATACTGTTGTGATATTTGACTCTGAAGGCTAAAATTCCACTTGAATTTCTGTTTTCAAATTGTGTAAATGTGAAACATATACACATATTATGCATAAGATTTTTGACGTGTTTGCAAAATTCAGGCAGGGGTGCTTGAGACTGCTAATGAAGAATAGTGAAGATACTTCTTTTTTGGTCAACATAACTTCTTCATACTTCACATAAAGGGTGGCAGAGCACTGGAACAGGCAACTCAGGGAGGTCATGAACTTTCCTTCTCTGGAGACACTCAGAACCCACCTGAATGTATTCCTGCATAACCTGCTCTGGGTGATCCTGCCTTGGCAGGGAGTTGAATTGGATGATCTCCAGAGGTCCATCCCAACCCTAACGATTCTGTGATAGATAGCACCTGAGAGGAAGACAGAAGCTGACTTTCCCTATAAAAATTTTAGTATACTGCAGCACTAGTTTTCACTATGGTTGCATGTGTAAGGACCCTGAGCACATCCCTTAGGAGGTTTGGCCAGTAGGGCTGGGGACCAGTGTGGCCTTAAGCGGTCCCATAGAACTGGTGGCTGTGGGGAGAGGCTCCTGGGAGTGCTGTGGCCAGAGCTGACCCCTGCCCACGGAGGCTGTTTTCAGCCATGGCACAGTCACCCAGTCCTTGGTGAAGCCACAGTCCTGCACAGCTACTGCTCCTGGTGTAAGCCCAGACCTGCAGGGGCTGATGGCCTGGCCTAGCCTCACCCTGGCTCCAAGCATGGCAGCTTTGCTCAGCTTTCCCCAAGGCTGCGATGAGCATGGTTCCTGTCAACTTTCCCCACCTGCAGGCTGGTGTTCTGGCACAGCTTTGGCCCAGCCCCAGGGAAGTGTCATATGCTCAGGACTGGCACTAGCCTCAGTTACACCCTGGTAATGTATACATCTGTCTGCCTAATTTATGACCATGAAGTGATCATTATATGACATTTGTGACAACCATACACTTTCAACAAGTATACAGATTATAGATAAAGAGTGAATGAAATTTAAGAAATGCCATAGATCTAAAAGAGCTACCTATGCCATTTTCCTCAATAAAACTTGAAATGCAATACACTCCTGATGTCTATACCTTCTCATCAGTGCTCCTGCTCCTTTGGCAGTTACTGAAATGGCTTACAAAGATCAGCTATTTGTTATTAAAGAGAATTTTATTATCACTTACATGCAGCATATCCACACTCCTGCTTTGATCAGTGGGACAGATGCTGTTGTCTGAAAGTGAATAGTTGGCTTGTATGACCTGAGTTTAATTTGAAAGTGGAATTAGGTTGAAATGACCAGATGTCCTGGTTTAGCTGACACAGCTGGGAAAATAAGGGAGTGAGTCCTCCTGGAACACGTTTCTGGGTATATGAAGGAGAAGAAAATGATTTAGAACAGTCAGCATGGATTTACCAAGGGCAAATCATGCCTAACCAGCATGATTGCTTTCTGTAATTAAATGATGGATTTGTGGATGACAGGAGAGCACTGGACATCATTTGTATCAACTCTAACAAGGCTTTCAACAGCATGTCCCATAGTATATTTTCATAAAAGCCACAATATTATGTTACAAGTAAGTACGCAACATTAAAAATTTGGCTGGATGGTCACCCTCAGAGGGCAGTGGCTAATAGGTCATAATCAGCCTGGAGGCATGTAAAGAGATGAGTACTGCAGGGGCTGTCCTGGGAATTATCCTGGTTACCATCTTCACAAGTGACCTGGAGGAGGTGAATGGTGTGCTATGCTCAAGATTGCAGATGACATCAAAGTGTGTGTGTGTGGCTGGTGTGTGGGGGACAGGGGCTGGATGAGGTGTTGACATATTTGAGAGTAAAGCTGCCATTCAGAGGGACCTAGACACTGGATACAGTCTGCATCTTTGGAGGTTTTAAAGACTGGACTCTATCAAGCCATGAGAAATCTGGTCTGATTTCATGTTCCTGCTTTGAGCAGGAGGCTTGTCTTGAAACATCCTGAGGTCCCTTCTATCTGAATTTCGTGATGCCTTAATCCAGCATAAGAATCATTCCTTATGTTCTGGCAAAAATCTTTTGGTCACTCCTCCGTTGCTTTTACCTAGGACTGATGTCTTTTCCCTCATATATACAAAATCAGGGTCTTTGGAAGTTAACTATTCGTGGTACACTGCAGAGAAACAACTTCTGAACTCTGTAGTGACCTCTTTTTCATTCAATTTTGGGAAATTGCCTTTAGCATTGATAACTGCATTGGATCAAGAAATCTAAAGCAGTGGGAATGTCTTCTTTAATGTCACCTACCACAAAAGCAGCCTCCCTGAGTCACCATAAACTCGGGCTGCTTTTGAGGGTGAATTCAGGTTTTGGAAGGAATCACAAAAACCCGTGTCTATGTATGAAACATGGAAATGGCTACATATAGAGATGTAGAGAGAAACATGTTTACAGAAGTGAGAGATAAGAAGCTGTTGTTTGTAAGAATATAAAACAGCATAAAATACCCTACTAGGTCAGACCAGTCATCCACGTAGCTTGTTACTCTGACTCAAAGAGTTCCTAGCAGACATACAGTTTTGGATGAGCATGAGAGCCTAGATAATTTCTGTGGCCTATTTACCTATTCATGGCTTGTCCTTCTAGTATACATTTATGGAATATTGTGCAGAAATTTCCTTCCTTCTGAACTTGCTGATATTCACTGTCTCCATAATCTCCTGTAGCAGAACTGTCCAGAACTTTGCTGTTGATGATGCGGTGTGAAATATCCTGTTATTTTTTAATGGCACTTCTAGTAACCTTGAGTGCCTCAGGCTATTGTAATGAGGGATTTGGAAAAGAGCAACTCAGAATTCAGGTTATCAGTTTTAATATATGCACATTGTAATATTAGTGTCTTTAAAATACTTAATGATAATTTTTAACAGTAAGACAGGAATATTTTCAGGCGTGGAAAGCAGAATGAGGATACTTTGGTAAAGAGAAACACTGAAAAAAGTCTGCATCCTCTGAATACTAAAAGATCCTTAAATTCTTATCTTAATACTTCCCCATGATCACCCACAAGCTTAAAACACAAGGGGGAAAAATTAGAAAAGATAATATTGTTGTAGCAGTAGAGTGCATGAGTGCATCAGTGGCAATTTTCTAGTAAGTTCAGAAATAAGATATATTTTATCCCATTTCTTTTTTGCAAAAAAAATAATTTCAAAAACTTCAATAGTAAATTTGCATTATTCTAACAAAATAGATCCTACTACAAGGAAGTTATTTTGATGGCCATGAAGAAGAAGCAGCAGGAATTTTTCTTCAAAGTTATAACACTTGAAAAGTATAAAAAATGTAAATGGGGTTTAGTATGTTGTCGCTATTATAACTAAAGTTTTGTGATTTTCAACAAAACACAAAACTCAACTGAAACAAAACAAATTTACCTACAAAAATAGTAAAAACAGTGACAGTGAAAGAAAGTGATGTAGCTGTGTTGCTACACTAGTACCAACCTCCCCGCCCCTTATATAGCCCATGATACTGTAGGCTTTTATACCTATCACAGATAATGAGTCAAGAATGCAACATTTTTCTCTCACTAAAATATCTGTATCATCTGAGGATGTACATATAGTAATTTTTAACAGATAATGTGTAGCAAAGGCCATAGGTGAACATGTGGTGAACCAAAAGATTCCAAGGTCTGTCTTGATTCTTAAATTTGTACTGTATCCTAAAAAATTGATCGGTCAGGGTCTGATTCTGTAAAATCATAGGCAGCTTTATGAGAATAATATGCACTCTATTTCCCAACAAATTCAGGATTAAGCTACTAAATCAATAATTTTTTACTACACTTTTAATGTTACATCCTATTTTTTCCCCCTCCATACTTATCACTAAATAATCTTTGGGGGAAAAATAATCCAAATGGATTTTCTTCCACTGCTGATGGACCTTCTGTTTTAGCTTTGTAGCATACCTTTTTTCCCCATGTCTTTCCCTTCTGTTGACATTTTTCTAACAAGCTAATGAACTCTACAGTAAGACTGCAGCATTGCATGTTGGCAATATGGAAAAGACATATGTTTATGTAACTCTTATTCTGTGCTTAACTGCTGTCCCATAGGGAAAGCACAAAAAGGATTTTGGGGACAAAAAAATAAATTAGAATTCTAATTTGCCACCAAGTCCATGGGACATTAAAAAAATAATATTCTCAAAGAATTATAATGAATCCATTGTCTTTCTAGAAATTTCCTGAATCTCAGCATATTCTCTAACAGCTTGTGCATGAGAGATAAATGCTTGTGGAGATCTAGAATGCAGCTATTGGTAGAATCAGAAAGGCACACTTCAGTGTGCCACTACTCTTGGCTTGAAATGGAGAATTACATAAATATAACCTTCCCTGAAAGTTAATTCTACATTAAACTATGATTTAAAAAATGAAAAGAAAATCTCTTTCAGGAGAATTAGACTACATTCAGTTCTCCAGCAAAACAATGAATCCAAGAAACTCTGTTGTGTAACGCATCCTTATTCAAAGGACGTTGTGCTTAAAATTTCAGAATAAGAAAATAACAATTTGTGTTTTCTGCTTGTCTCCTGAATTGTCCTGACTACACATCTTAAGGGCATATTACACTATGACATATATGACGTTATGTCAGAAATACACTATGTCAATGGATCCTTCTGAAAGTAATGACAAAATCTTTCATTTCACTAAAAATAGTCTTCAAAAGTCTAGAGACAACTGTCACTGTCTCTGGGGTTCCTGTATTACATCCTCTTCAGTAAACTTAGTGGATCTCCTAAGTACAGTGGTGCTGTACAGTATGTGATTGTTGCTCGATAATTAAAACCTTATCTGTCTGGAAACCAAGTGGGGTAAGCTGTAGTATTTATTGATACTGACTCAGGGACCTACCAATGTGTGTGTTTGAATCTGTAGCAGCAGTAGTGCGAGAGTTATTGACAGACTGGATTGATTTATTTATTTATTTTACAGCTATTCTGGGCCTGGGAGTCATACATTGACATAATTTTTCCTGGTAATACAATGTCAGATTAAAAGAAAAAAGAAAAATTCTTATTATTACATATTTATATTTACATATAAGGTAAGTCCAATGGTACATGTTACAAAAGAATTGAACACCCCATACAAAGGTGCTTGTCATTTAGAGACTTGATTGTATTGGAATTCTTAAGCTTCCATAAGCAGCAAGAAAGAAAATCAGTAGTTGCTTTGTAGAGGAGCATAAAACGCCATGAATTTTGTTTGAAACTGAAAAATGTCCTATCCACTGATACAGGGCAGAAATATTTGTTAACTTGTTACAATGGTAGATGAAAAAGCCTTAGAAATGTCATGAGGTAGACAGGCAATATATATACATGCATATACAGTCACATACCCAAACAGATAAAAGAAGTAATGGGAATAACATACCCCATTCATGTTGCCAGTTATTCTCCCAACACTATACCTTTTTAAATAATTCCTCCTCTTTCTGCTGTTTTTCTAGACATATTTTTATTTTCTGATCTTCTGAGTTAGATGTAAGATTATATGGATCACAAACTAAAATTTCTGGGGCAAAATCTTAACAAATAAAACAAAAACCTAATTTGTACCTGGGAATAACTGTTTGCCAGTTAATGATTTGGCACATCTATCAATTTTTTAAGATGAAAAATATATACATGTGTATAAAAGTTTGGAGTTAGCACATTGTTGAATGAATTTAGGCTTCATAGGGCATCTCCAGCTTTTTTCTCATTTTTATTGGTCACTTTTTAATGATTTTATTCATAGCTATTACTATTAAAGACCTGAACAAGGAATTGCACATATTTTTCTGGTCTTTTATTAGATGCACATTTTTGTGTTTGGATACTTGTTTTTTTTCAGTCCATGTCCTTGGCTACTTTTAAATTGCATATATTTGGTCTAGTCCATAATAGTGAAAGTTAGGTGCATTTCACTAACTTTTATACTCTCTGCATCAACTTAAGCTTCACATTAATATGTGATCCTTATAACTAAGTGTATTATAAAGCTTTAAGCATGTGATCATGTTTCAGCATTTGCCTTTGAAGGCAGTAATAGGGTTATTGAGCAACAAAACGATAATCAGGAGTTTTAGAGGTTGCTCATTATATAATGAATAAATATTTCATAAATTCCCCACTGTTTACAGATAGCAATAGTTTAAAAATAAACTGCAAATGTTCAGTGTATAATGCAGCTGATCTAGTTGTTAATGCTTGTTGGTTTGGTTTTGTTTTTTTTTAAGCTATCTCTATGTTTATTTAAATTCTAACCTACACAATATAGCTTCATAGCCTGGCCCAGCAGAATATGTCATGATAAAATTTCCAAGGATCATTTCATGCCAGGTCATCTACACTGTCAAAATGAGTTATTTTTAAAATAAGTTAAAACATGCCACATGCTAAATATTCTTAATAAGAAAATCTTCTTCCATCACATTTTCTGGGTTTTAGATATGAATGTTTAGATATGTAATGGATGTAGAGTTATAAAATTTTGAAAAATAATGTCTGTTTTGGAATTTAGCAGTTTCAATATTGGCATGAGGCCTGATTGTTTGGTATGGTGACTGGGTATATACTGAATAGCCCATACATTTTGTGGGACCTTTTTCAACCTGATATCCAGATGTCGGCCTTGTCCCAGCTGCATATAAGAATAGAACATAGATGTCTACAATTCTCCCCCTTCATATAAAGATATCTTTTGTTGTATAAATACAAAAGAAGTTGTGTTGTTTTATAATCAAGCTCTACTAAAATACCAGAGACTACTGCTGTTGCTGAGTACAAATTTAACCTGTGCCACCTCAGATCCAAAGCTGTTGTGCAATTGGATAAATCAACACAAAGAAATCCTTCCTAAATTAGATGATGACTCTGTTAAGGAGGAGGACTGTAGGGTCTTTATTGCCTGCTTTGAAGCCATTTAGAAAAACAAGAATTAAGTCCCTATTTCCCTGGTTCCTTGAACCTGCCATCCAGATCTGCACTGTAGAGACATTGAGAGCCAGTGGTTTCAGTACAGCAAAAGTTACAGTCCAAAACCAAAAAGGCAAATAACCATAATAACAATTAAAATCCAAACCATACATCTATGCTTGATGTTCTGTGTCTTCCTACTTTCAGAATAATACAAAACTTACTCTTCTGAGAAGGAAGAAACAGTAATTAATTATTTATTGTATATTAGGAAGAAATTCTATACTATGAAAATGGTGGGGCACTGGATCAGATTTCTCAGAAAAGCTATGGATGGCCCATCCCTGGAAATGTTCAAGGCCAGGTTGGATGGGACTTAGAGCAACCTGTTCTAGGGAAGATGTCCCTGCCCATAGCAGGGCATTAGAACTAGATAAGCTTTAAGATCATTTCCAACCTAAACTTTTATGGTTTTTTGATAATGCTGTCCAATTAATTCTAATTTTAATGGTTTTCTAAGCAACTGCGGTCTTGCTATGATAAATCTGTTCAGCTCCTAATGAAAATTACTTACACAGCTATATGTGGGATAAATACTAGTCAGTTCAGGGCCGATGTGCTCAGAGAAGCTGATTATTTCACTAAGACATATGCTGGCATTAAATATTGCTGTAGAAATAATTATTGTCTCATCAACAGGTATCAGTTTTTATGTTAATTTTTTCTTTATCCCAAGCCCTTGAAAAATACTGTAGCTTCTAGTCCTGGAATGAAAACTGAGCATTTCCAATCTGTAGAATTGTAATGCACAGTTAGATTTCAATTCTTTTCAGGGCAGTTTTGTAAAAGAATTATTGCATTCACTGATACGTATTAAGGAGCAAAAATATTTCTACTTATATTTGGAGATTGTAATGACAAGTTCTTATTTCATTCTGTATATATTACTAGATATTTAGGAAAATGAACAGTAAAGGTCAACGAAGAGTAGAGATGCATTCTAGAGCTTTATTTGAGTTATTTGCTTGAGTCTGTTCAGCTGCACATTGTTCAGTAACTGGCCATATTGAGTCAAATTACTTACCTAAATGAGCTGAGCAAATGCTGGCTCAATTTAGTTACATACTATGAAATTTGTACTTTTGGTTATTCATTTTAGTGAATAGTTTGTAGAAGACTAACATTCAAATAGCATTTACCATTATCTTGTTAATAGGCCTTAGTGCTCTAAATCTACTAAGAATGCAAATAAATGATAATTCTGCACTCATTAAGGAAATCTCTTGTGACTTACTTTGGTTAAATGCTCCGACAGGCATGTTTAGGACTTCTTTGAGGTTGGTAAAGTTCCAAAAATCTGTAAATTAAAGTTCTGTGGTGTGCTATAAAATATGCATAATGAAACCCTGGATGTAAATTAAGAAGATTTATATTTCAGCATTCTGCTTACGTTATTCAGTCTGAATGCTTCACAGGTTTTAATGAAGCAAATAAACTGTTCTTTTTCTTGAAATTCATTTTGAATGGTCACCATGGATTCATTGTTACAATATTTAATTCACACATCAAGAGACTTAATTGCTCTTTTTAATCTATATATCATACTGAAGTGTTATTGCACAATACCTTTGAATTCTAGGTGCTCCATCTATAGTAACAGTGCATTGAAGTTTCCTGTGGACATAAGTAGTTAATATAGAGCTGGAAACAATGTTTATGAATGTTCTTGTACTTAAAACTTATGTGTTCACTTCAGTGACATTTATGAATTCTATTATTCATAGTCAATGAACATTAACTGAAAAAAAAGTTTATTTCCAAAGGTATTTAAATATTATCTATGGAAAATAAATAAAAATTGTAGTATAAACTAAAATCCCATGTGGGTTTTCTGTGTGGTTTTCAGCAGGAAAGAAGCTAAAGTGTTGAGGTTTTGTGCAACTGCACAAAACTGCTCTGTGCCCAGAGCTGTACATCTGTCAAAGAAATCACATCAGGGTTTTGGGTAATCTTTAGCCTATAAAAGAGAAAAAAGCATGAAGAAAGAGACCCTGATGTGCAGCTATATTCTAGACAGCTTGCTGCTGTGGAATTATTTTGTTCAGGAAAAATTGTCTTCCAATGTGGAGGATCGTATTTTGTATTCTAACAAATTTCTTCGTTGATGGTTCAGTTCTAGATGAGTTAAACTAAGTGGTAGTGAGGGTATTTCAGATTTGCTCTGAAACAGAATTGTTTTGATATAACAAAATCAACCACAGAATTTTACTTGTAGACTCTACATGCATACCTATGTAAACCTGCACCATTTTTAGAATAAAGACCTACTATAGAACTGTCTTTGGCTTCTAACTCTTCTAATTAGTGTTTCTGTTTTTTCTGGGATGAGGAAACTCTCATTCTGAGAGGAATTCTGTGGAACACAGGAAATTCTGGAAACAGTAGTATGGAAAAATTCAATCAACTTAAACTAAAAAAAAATATTAGCCACAGAATTCTGTGTAAATAAATAGCAAGAATGTTGTTTGGACAAATATTGCAAATACAATAAAACATTTGAAAGGCTGATTTTTTAATTTGGAATTTCTCAAATATTTTAAAAAATATTTCTAGAATTTATTTTGGTATTACCAAGGAATTTCCAGAATTTCACAGCTCTACTATAATACATGATAGCATTATATAGATCTGGTTTATTACACTGTATTAAATATAGGCCAGCATATCCATTTTTGCAATTCTTTCTTATTTAAAAATATTCTACACATTTGATACTAAAAAAAAAAATAACTAATACACATGTGCTATGCTATTAAAATACCATGGTATTACACATAATTCAGTTTGAACACCAGGGATTATAAAATGCCTTTGGAAATTAGTCAGCCCAAACTGTTAAACTGTTTTGTAATGGAGAATAGAGAAGCAGATTAGTATTTGAGCTTTTGGATCACATTACTCTATGATGATAGAGTACATCTAAAAACAATTAAGACAGTGATGAATATGAGAACACAGAGCTTAATTGAGGGGTACTTTTATAAGAAAGAATTCATATAGAGCACTTAAATTCTGAGTAGCAATCCAAACAATTCCAGATAAATGACGAAGATAAAACAATTTAAGATGGAACAGGTACACATACATTTGCATGTACATCGACATACTCATTCAGAAATAAGTAATAAGAATTCTTTTTGAGGAATTAGCAGGGAGAAGAGTCAAAATAGAGATTTGGTTGTAAGAGATGCAGGGTCCAATGGGATTTAATCTGGTATTCCATCATAAAGAACAATTTGACTTCAAAAAGTGGCACTCAGAATCAATGGCTCCTGGCATAATTCCCAAAATATTTGAAATTAGGTTATATGTCGTCTGCAAATTTACTGATGAAAGAGTCAATACCCTCATCCATGCCGTCAAGAAAAATATTGAACAGAACTGGCCCCAGCACAGACCCTTGAGGGACAAAAATGCCCAGGGAATCGGGCCGTGGGAGCGGCTTTAGCACTTAAAACCAGTGAACTGCACCGCCACAACCCGGGGCCGTTTGATTTGGGTTTCTTGCAGGGAGCGGGGGCTTGCCTGGAGGCTCAGCTCGCTTCCCTCCTTCGGCCCTGGCCTTTTTCTCCCTGCAGTCCCGCTCCTTCCCCGGCTGTCTTCCGTGTCCCTGTCCGCCCGTGTCCTGCCCCGCTTCATCGCTTCCCCGCTTCCCCGAGGCAGCCGTACCCCCCGGCCCCGCAGGGCTCCGCTGTGTCCCCACGGAGCCGCCGCCGCCGCCCGCAGCCGGCGCGCCCCGGCCCTGAGGGCCGCGGGGGCTGCAGGAGCGCGCCCGTGGCCACGGCGGCCTGTGCTCGGCCCACGGAAGGGACACGCAGCCGCTGCTGCTTGGAAATCGCGCCCAGCCCGCCCCGGGAGCCGCGCAGCCTCATCGCAGCCTGCGGCACACACGGCTCCGGCTGCCGAGCTGGAGCCGGCAGCGCGCCCGCGGTACTGCGGGGTTCCGTGTTTGTGTCTCTCTCCGTCTCTCTTTTTGCTTCCTTTTCTGTCCCCCTTCGGTAGGAACACTTATCTTCCTTTATCAATAAAGAGTTCTCAGATAAAATATAGCCACGTTTGCACTTTATTTTGGTTCTTTTGCACTTCGTTGTTTCTTTGTTGGGTTGGTGGGGGGGTTTTTGTGTGTGTGTGTTGTTTTTTTTTTTTTTTTTTTTTTTTTTTTTTTTTTTTTTAAATAGAGAAATCTATCGAAAAGAATCCTCTCCTGCTCCTTTTTTACAGGAGGACGGGACAGTCATCACCCGTCCAGCTACCAGTGCAAAGCACAGCACTACTAAGGAAAAACGAACTCTATCTCAGTCAGACCCAATACATGCCTGTAACACACTTCATACTTACATGTGCATACATACATGCTTTTGTGCATTATTTTACGTTTGGATTACAGTATCACATTTAAATGCGATCAGAGTGAAGCTTTTTTATTGTGCAGCCCTAGAAACTGTGCCAAAACTAGACTATAACATTGGCCAGTTCCTCAGTGCTAGTAGGGCTTCTCAGTAAATATGCAATTATTTTAAGTTCAAACTGTGTGGATACAGTGTTATCATTATTAATGTATATTAGCCAGTTATTTCTGGAATGATTCTACTCTGATGGTTAGCACATTTGAAAATCATGCATTCATTTTTATTACTACTCATATTATTTAGGTTAGGTTCCACATCTATTTTGAGAAAATATATGTATTAAATTACATGTATTTATAACCCTACGTGATAAGGCAGGCAAGATATGATATCATAACTAAATGTTTAGATTGGCATCTTATTCCAGATGAAAATTACTTTTGTATTAGAATGCTATGTACATTGCTTTATTAAAAATATTTCCCCATTGTTCTTTTAAATTCTTAAACAGAGCTCAATGTTGGCATTTTACTAAAACCAAAATATTGTGACATTATTTATGATTCATAAATGAAGCATCATCTATCCCCTGTGAAAGACTGCCTCATTCTCTTGTAGGCATTCTAGACATAAGATGGAGTTTACTTTCCTTATCCATTTCTTTTAATTTCTGGTGATGTTTTGTGTTTTTGACCACCACTAGTATGGATCTGCCAACCAATGGAGTCTTACAAGCTCCCCTTCCTCTGGGTACTTGCCTGCTGCTAGCTAATATTTTGAATATTTTTTATTCAGCACTAGCTAATTCCCCTGGACAGTTCTTTGGTGCATCATTTTGCAAGCAAATGACATTTACATCACCTGTGTTGTTCTGTTTTGTATTTTCTATCTTTACTGTCTTTCTTTTTTTGTGACCTCTTACTGCTTAAGAGCCCAGAGGTAGCTTCTTGAATCAGGACATACACATACCACAAAACAGAAGATATTTAGCAATTAATTGATTATGAAGGGGCCTTAAATTACCTGGTTGCCTGAGGGAATACTGTATTCTCCCAGAACAGTCACAAGCTGCTGTGCTTTGAAGATTTGCAGGAATAGAATGCTGTGGGAGATTTTGATTAAGGGACCAAGCATAGATACTGCTTGAGTAATGGGATTTGTGCCACTCTATTATGTTCAAATTTCAAAACTCAAGATAACATATGACTTTTGTCATCATCCTTTTAATGAAAACTACGGTATGTGGCTGTGAACAGAAATCCTGCTAAGTAAACTCAGGAGAATTAGTTCACTGTACACTGGGATTCCAATTACTGTGGAAAAAAACTTGAACAAGAAGAAATTGAGCCACCAAAACACTACAAAATTTTACAGTAAGGACATTATGATGTACTTTTTAATTTAATTTCTGGATTCCTTCATTCTTCTGTCTGCATTGTGTGAGAATAAGAATGAGCAATACAAATTTCTGTGGCAACACTGCCTTTCACCCAAGTATCTCAATGGATTTTGAAAGCAGTGATTGATAAGTCTCAAAATTACTAAGGTACTAGAACAAAGCACAGGTGCCCTGCCTGCCTTAGAAATTAATTACAGCCAATACAAGATTTAAGAATACCAACAAGCAGCAGGGCTTGATTTCAAGAATATATGTTTAGTGGAGAGGTAGCTATTATTTGTACTTTAAATGTGACTACTGTTCTAAAGTTAATCAGCTCCTTGAGAATTGCTGCACCATTTTTGCAATGACTGGTGACACTGGCTTACCAGTTGCTGGACAAAGATAATTGAGAACATTTAAGAGACACTTGGGAGTGAAATTTAAAACTGCGTTCATTTCTTCCTCTTTTAACCAGCTACCTCACCAAGGCAAGGTATTGTTCATTATATTAATGCATAAGAATATAGAACTTTTTTCTTTTGGAATGTATTGAATTTTGAGAAGTGATGTAAATGATGATATGTAGAATATTAATAGTATTATGAAGTACTGAAGGAGTAATAATATCTTGGCATCTTTTCTTTATAGTATAGACTATTGCATTATTCCTACTAAGAAGCATTTGTATATAATATCAGATATTGAATAACACAGTTTTATTGGCATAGCATAGAAGTTGAAGAATTTTGGGGCCTGAACAGTGCAAGAAAAAAAAATTTATATTTTATCTTAAAGATTTTAAACCCCTTAGGTTATTTTCTACTAGCACTGAGTTTCTGGATGTGTTTTCCCATGCTGAATCAGAAAGAAAATATTCTAGTCTATTATATTTGCCCTGAAATTATATGAATTTTTGACTTCATTTTTATTATTTATAACTTAATGTTTATGTTAGGTCATTATTCACAGTTGCTTATCCTCCTAACAAAAGCAAAAGATAGTTCTTACTGACTTGATTTAACTGTGATAGTAATTGCAGAGATTCCCATGCTCACCATTGCTATGACTGAAATTCTCTGGGCAACCTATTCAGGTACTTCACAGCCCTCTGACTGAGGAATTTCTTCCTCACATTTAACCTAAATTTCTCCTCTTTTAGTTTAAATCTGTTCCCCTTTGTCCCAACACTATCTGTCAGTTTAAAAAGCAGTATTATTATAAGCCCCCTTTAAGTACTGAAAAGGTGATGCCTGTCGTCAAAATGGTGATGACAGTCATAATAATCTCAAAAAACTTTTCTGCACACAGATCAAACTCAGACCACTTCCAAAATAAATAGCTGATTAGGGTGACAGCCTTTAGAGTAGAGCAGTGCTTGTCATGATGGGATTAGTCTATAAAGCTTGAAAGACCTCAGCTTTTACAGAAGGTGACACAATTTTCAGGAGCAATAATCTCAATAGTTCTTCTTCACAATCCTGCTTACTTTCCATTTATGCAAGTGAGTGTGAGGGGCAATCTTCCAGAGAAAGAGGGTAAATAAAGTCATAAATCAAGATTTTCCCTCGTGTAGAATCTTTCAAGTCATTCTGTCTTGCTAGGGTAAGGCAAGGAAGAAGAAAAAAAAAAAAAAGAAAGAAAAAAACACTTCAAAATGCCAACTCATTTTAAATCTTGATTTTCAGTTATTTCAGAGTGTGATTGCAGCAGAACTAGAGAACCAGAACCTGAGATTCATTCCACTTGCTTTCATGTCTCCCCATTTTCTTAGTTTCTGATGTTTCTATATTTTTTGCTCTATAATAACTGTCAACCTTTTCTGATCAAGCACTAACTTGACAAATATGTTGGAGAATGTGTTAGTCTTTAAAGCACAACAAATTGCGTTTGTGGGAAAGGAAAAGCCAACACAGGACATACTGTCCAAGTCTGAAATTAGGTTACAAACATGCACAACCCCTCTAAATACTTGAAAAATAGGTACTGTTCTGATATGATTGCTGCAGTATGTCTTTGATCAGCATGAGCTGATATAAAACCAGTGCTACATTGTGGCAGGGGCAAAGACTACTCTCCAATGGCTTTTAAGAACATAGCTTGCAAATCTCCTAGTAAAATTCTATTGATTGATAGAGTCAGCATTATGTCATCTGGCAGGAACACTATCTAAAGAATGAAGTCATTAGCAGTCTGCTGAAGGATATATCCTTCATATTTGTTAATAACAGATGGAAAAAGTGTAATTCTTACAGTGTCAATAAAAGAGTAACACATACTGCATTTGTAGACACATATATGCCAGCTGTTGTGTACAACCCATTCACAAATGTTCTTGACAGTACAAGCCTACAGTTTCAATAAGAATCATGAGTTTTCTTTAATCAATATATAAATACACTAATATAATCCCGATTGGCATAATGATAAATTTTATATCTTACAACATTCCTTTTCTATTAATGAAATAATAAAAGTGGAATTTTAAAGCATTAAAAAGCCATATACAGTAACTGCTCCAAAATTATAAGATAGATTCTTGTACAGGAGATCAGTGATTTTTAATCACAAAGTAATTCAGGGATTTTTATCAAAATTAAAACCTTCTACTATAGCATCCAGGATTACCTACTGATTTGTCACAACTTTATTCTGTGAAATAAGAAGGGACTAAATGTTTCAGGCTGGAGTGAAAGAGAAAATAGAGGAATAAATTTCTTTCTTCATGTTATGCTTAAAATGTTTGTATCCTGAATACCCAGAGACTGAATATAAGGTTAATAGATCTTTTCATGCAACTCCTTAGGTTGTTACCATATCTGCCAAGTGAAGCAGGATTTGGCACAGTAAGCAAGCATGAATGATCTCCATGGGAACCTGAGTGCTGTAATAATTGTGACAATAGATGAAACTACTTCTTTTATTGTCAAGAAACACTATTGCTTTGTTTTTTTTTCTCTTTTAAATGAGCAACATAGTGGTCCTGAATTGATAATCTGATGTCATTTTTTAGACTCAGTTTAGATACTCTTTATTTTTTCTTTTTCCTGTCTGGACACACATCTTGTCCTAGAAGACAATATTTGGAAACTACTGCTGTCACTAAAAAAGGAAATTCACTCCATGCATGAGTACATTTATGAATTCATATTCAGATACTTCCATGATCATTAGAGAAAACTCAATCAGTAGAGTTTATGTGGCCGTTATCTGGTTGTTCTTAATTAGTTTGTGCTGAGTTAAACATGGATTTACATTTTTAACTATATCAAGTTATCTCACTCTGCATTTGACAAAAATAATATGAAAACAGGCTGACAGACATAAATGGACTAAAACACATATTCTGCACGGGGAGTAACTTTATTTTCTGGCTGACTTGTATCAGAAAAACGTTTTGTACGTGTTCTATGGCTTGTATAAAATGCACGAAGTAATGAGGCTCATCATTACCATGCTATTGTCATTTCAAAGCATTGAAATGCAAAAATTAGCATTATCATTAGTTCCACAAGTTTTTTCCACATAATGAAAACAATTAATCAGTATAAACTGAATGTTTCAACTGACTAGCGAGGAATGAATTCACAGACTCCTTGGAAGTAGTACTTGCACATATTTTTTACCTTCTCCATTATGCATGGATGAAGATATTAGATGTCTGTTCTGGTGTCCAGGCATAGAAAATAAAGGGGAAATAGAGCTTATTCAAACTATTTGCTTACCTTAAGGCAGAATCAACTATATCTTCATCAGTCCAGATTAGAAAAAAATATACTTTTTTTAGGATTGGTTTACATAGCTCTGGAAAATCATAGCTTCTCTGTGATTATGTGTTTTTATGTTCCTTTTGTTAAACCTATTTGACTCTCCATGGGCTTGGAAGCAGTTTATCCACTTATTCTTGAAAGTTCATCATGTTATTTCCTCATTCTTCACCCTAAGCTTTGCTGGCATCAGTCATTCAAACTTTCATCAATGCTGATGTCTTTCTAAGCCTCCGATCACTCATGTTTGTCCCCTGATTACCTTCAGCTTATGCACAAAACTCAATGCAGCTCTCTAAACAAGGCTTATTAATGTGAGAGAAAAAGATTAGTTCTTATGTTGCAAAAAGCATGTGATATCCCTCCTGTGCAATATGACATTTAAACTTCTGTTCAGTTTGTGTGTATGAAATTCCCAGGTTGCCTCTAAACTATTGCTGCCTCTCTGGGTACTCCCCACTATAAGTCAAAATTTATTTTTCTGAGGTATAGTGTGTTGTACGTGAGTTCTGCACTCTTTCCTTCTTACTGCCACTCCACTGTCTGATCTGTCTTGGACACTCTATTCTAGTCCTTTTTCCTAGTGGTCCCCAGAGCTCCATTTCATGTGCCATTTTCATAAATCTTCCCTTTTTTTCTACCATTCACAAAAGTAATAGTAAAAAATAGATCATTTTCTTGCAAAACAGCTTTTGATAGAGCCCTTCATTCCGACAGGGAATGACTAATAACAACTTTCCAAGTACAATTTTCCTACTGGTTTACACCCCTTTTATCTACATCATGCTTTTCTAGCTTGTTTATCAGAATGTCACATCAAAAGATCTAGGTAAGGGAAGTTATGACATCTGCTGCTTTTCCTCTCCTTTCAGGGTCTTCTGCCATGTCAGACAGGGTGATTAGAATGGTTGACAGTATCTGTTCATGATAAATCTGTGATGACTTCTCATCTCTTTCTGTTTCTCCATGTACTTAAGGGAGTTTATTCTAGTTTTATTATTGCAGTCAAGAAGTCTACAAATAGAAACACTTGGTTCCTACCTTTTAAAGAAGACAAGTATGTTTCCATATTTTTTTTTCTGAAATTTCAAAT
The DNA here is from genome assembly GCF_029207755.1 of Chamaea fasciata. Lineage (NCBI taxonomy): Eukaryota > Metazoa > Chordata > Aves > Passeriformes > Sylviidae > Chamaea > Chamaea fasciata. The sequence continues at coordinate 21,230,909 of NW_027094091.1, read as the reverse complement.
ATCGTTAAAATTGCTCCAATTGCTAAAGGCAGTTACTAAAGGCTCCCACTTTATACCAGCTGTACTGAGTACCTTATGTACTTAACTGCCCTCTTAAATTACTGTTTTCTTCTTGCCTATTCTTACTGCTTGTGGGTGTTTTTTTTAATATTATTATTTTTATTTTTGGGTGAGATGTTTATAAATAGAAATGTAGCTGTATTATGCAAAGACAGTTTCATCACAGTTGTTTTTCTCAGCTTTCATGTACTTTATTTCAGCGTTCCTATTGTTATGAACTGGTTTAACACAGAGGATCAAGGGAAGCTATACCTCTATGAATAAAATGGATCAGAACCCAAAAATGTGATTAAAACCAAACAAGGTTGGATGTTGGTGCCAAAAAATTGATATCTTTTATTTCACAGTAAAAGAGGAAAAGAGAAAGAAATAGAGAGGAAGGAAGGAAGACGTGAAGGAAGGAGGGAGGGAAGGAAGGAGGGAAGGAAGGAGGGAAGGAAGGAAGGAGGGAAGGAAGGAGGGAAGGAAGGAGGGAGGGAAGGAAGGAAGGAAGGAAGGAAGGAAGGAAGGAAGGAAGGAAGGAAGGAAGGAAGGAAGGAAGGAAGGAAGGAAGGAAGGAAGGAAGGAAGGAAGGAAGGAAGGAAGGAAGGAAGGAAGGAAGGAAGGAAGGAGGGAAGGAAGGAAGGAGGGAAGGAAGGAGGGAAGGAGGGAGGGAAGGAGGGAGGGAGGGAAGGAAGGAAAGGAAGGAAGGAAAGGAAGGAAAGGAAGGAAGGAAAGGAAGGAAGGAAGGAAGGACCCCTTGGGGAGCCTTTGATGGGCCATGTCACCCCCTCTGCTGTGGATCAGCTCTTGCCAGGTGAGGGGCCTCAGCTGGGCTCCTCTACACAGCAGAGTTTGAGTGTTATCTGCCTTTTCACCACTCACTCAAAACCTTTCCTTCCCCTGCCGTTTGGTGTGAGGGTCTGTTTGAGCCTGGAAGCTGATAGTCCTGGGGCTGTTATCCTTGGGGCTGATGGTGCTGGGGCTGATAGCCCTAGCAGCTGATAGCCCTGAGGCTGCCATCTCCACCCTGAGGGGTCTAAGCTTGATCCCTCTGGGAATGTGTTGTTTTCTCCCCTGACCTGAGTTTAGTTTGTTTTATCTCCATCAGGGAGCAGTTCAGGGCCTCAGTCAGAAGGCCTGTTCAGGGTGGGGTGACCTTCTCTGCAGCTTTTGTAATACAGTTTTGCTGTAATAGGCAAAGGTCCTTCATGAAGATGTTTAGGCCATAAATTACAACATTTCAGTCTCCAACACCTATTTATAGTCTCTTATTCAAATGAATATGGTTCACAGAGAATAATAAACTATTTGTGCTTATAGAATAAGCTTATGAAGACAGTCATGTAAAAATTGCATAGAAATTTGCCATTTTCTTGAACTGTAGTAATTGCACAAGAGTTAAGACTGGTTTCAGATTTGCGTCATCCACCTATTCTTTGGGTGACTGATGCATTTGTCTCAAGCTATTAAGTTTCTGTTAGATATGAACTGCTTATTGTTTGCCAGGTAGTTTGATTTCTTTATGAAGAAGTTATAGTCTCTAGAGAAAAAACAGTCATGAATAAAAGGTGAGATTCTCTAATCCAGTCTTTTCATATACAACAAACAAATATAACATCCAATTCACAGTTTTAAATAGGTAAAAATGTTTTTTGAGAGACTCATATAAAAACAGAAACCACACAGTTACATTCCCAGATCACATTATCAAACTGTAGCCTGAATTTATATAAAGTACTTAAAGACTACAGTATTATAGGAAGGTAGTCTGGTGTCATACTAGAGGCAACATGATTTTAAAAAAATGCGTTGAGGTAATATTTTGCTATTGTGTATGTGTCTGAGAAAGTGAGAGCTATGAGTTCTTTATATATTTAGAAATATGGGAAATTGATTGCTGTCTTGGAGCTGTAAGAATAAATGATATTTCATCTAAAGATACAAAACAAGGAATCATTTCATCAAAAGTTAAAATACTCATCTGAGTGTTGACCGAAAGAGAATCAAGAGGTCTTCTAATCCCTGTTCATGGGAGAATTGTTTGTACCCTGGTTACAGAGGCAAATGTTAGTATTTATTGTATGCTAACCTAAGATTTATCTGGTTTAGAAGTATCTATCATTTACAAATACATTTTTAATCACTTTTGTAGCAGCAGTCTCTCTGAAAATAGTAGATGTGTGTACCTCTGGGATATTTCAGTACTAAGGCTTAATCTCAAGTATGGTATGTTCATCTAAGGTATGAGCTGAGTGAAATGGAGAGGTCTATGTTCAAATTCACAGATTCAAATGGTACATTACACTTCAAGAAAAATAAACAGGGATCTCCCCCACACACACTCCCCACTCTGACTCAAGTCTCTTTCTTTTCCTTCAGAGCAGCTACTAGGCCATACACAAAGGCTTCACTAGAGTGATGTCAAGTGGGTTAGACATAGCTGAAACTCCTGGTTTAAAGCATGATACAGAATCATATGGAGTTCCAGAGCTTTGCAGTCAAAACAGTTTATTAGCAGCTCATGCTGCAATAATACTTGAATTTATTATACATTTCAGGCAGGAGTTAACTTATTCCCATGCACATTGCTGACCAGTTCTGATAGTCTATTCAGAGGTGTGAGCCAGTGCATAGCAGTGAGACATGGCAGATTCACAGAAATACATCACTTCTAAGTGTTCTGCTTATGTGTTCTATTTTCCGGTGAACTCATATCTAAGTAAAGGTAACAAAAGATATTTTTCTCCCTAAATTGTTCTAGAGTGTTGTTCAGCTAAGGCCTGGCAACTTTCTTACTCTAGTGATTTTGCACCATGCCTTTATTTAGTTAGTCAATACAAATGCATCCTTTGGCCTTTAATCCTAGAGACATTCATTCAGCTGCTTTTGGTAGTGAGAAGCATTGATGATGAAACTGCATATAATAGCTATAAATTAGGTATATGGAGAATAAAAGTGCTATGAAAATAAATTTAATAATAATTTAATTGACACCACAAGGGACTTCTAATCCTTTAAAAAATTGTTTTATTAAACCTCCAAACAACAAGAATTATTCAAATTACCATATGATTGTGTCTGTAAAGTATATATTTCTGTCCTATCTAAATATATATTTAGAATTACATATTCTTGTATGTTGGAAATGGTCTTCACAGTTCATGTAGTCCATAGCAGTTGGACTGAAAAGCAGTTAGAGCAGGCTCGTGGCTTTAAATTTGTTTTACCTGTCAAGCTAAACCACTCGCAGTTTACTTATTCCTCTTATTTTGCACCTACCTTAGACATTGTGGGTAGGTTTGAAAGGAAAAGGAAGTATGAGAATTTCAGTGGAGAAAATTTCTGAAAACTAGGCATTTTTATTACATTTTGTGTTTTAGAGTGGTTTTCTCTAATTTAGTAGTTGGGGGTACCAACCTGCACAGTCCTCCTTTGTCTTTCTCTGACCCATTTCTGAATGTCTCATTTACTGATTGCTTGTCACAAAATCTAAAATAAACTCCTTCAGCCTTGGTTTGATTAAAAACACAAGGATTGAACATCTTTTCCTGTGACAGGTGGCAATCAGTGCTTTTTTGTGTGCTTGTGAAGATACCTGTGTACATTTCCACTTGCTGCAATGGCAGAGCAGATGTCAGGAGCATGTGGTGGTGATCACAAGGTGTGACTTTTGTTAGGGGATGCTCTGGAGAGGCTTTAGTTTAATGAGATCTAATGGACTATGCCTCACCCCAAAGTGGCAGGCTCCTGCATTCAATTGCTATCAGCAGTTTCATTGCTCTTTATCACTGTGGACAGTGCCTGCAAACAAACAAGTATGCAGTTTTCATGGCAGAGGCTGTGGAATTTAAGGTCCTGAGAGGAGTGAGCAAGACAATACCAGAATTACTTCTCTGGACTTCGGAAGGACACATTTCAGTCTGCTCTGGGAGCTGTGAGGTGTATCCTATGGGAAACTGTCCTGGAGTTCAAATGGGTCCAGGGCAACTGACTCATCCTTAAGCATACCTCTTCAGGGCATGAGAATTGCCTTCCTCACAAAGAGGCAATGCAGAAGGCAAGCGTGGATCAACATGGAGTTCCTGATTGAGCTCAGACATGAAAAGGAGATACACAGATAGTGGCAGCAGAAACAGTCTTCAGGGAATGGATATACAGACATCGGTAACTCATGTAGAAATTAAATAAGAAAGGCCAAAGCTCAGCTGGATTTGATCATCCTAGGGACCTTTTCTTGCCTAAATTATTCTATGATTCACTGATCTTTCTGGGCTCTGAGGTGAGACTGACTGGCTTGTAGTTCCCCAGGTCTTCTTTGCTTCTATTTTTAAAATGGGCATTATATTGCCCCTTTTCTAGTCAGTGGGCACCTCACTGGACTGCCATGACTCTTCAAGTATGACAGGTAGTGAGTGATGTAGCCACTTCTTCTGCCAGTTCCATCAGGACCCATGTCTGCACATCTCATCAGGTCCCAGGTACTTGTTCACCTTCAGGTTCTTTAAATTGTCTCAAACCTGTACTGCTCCTATGGCAGGAGGTTCTTCATTTTCCCAGTCCCTGCCTTTGTCTTTTGAGACTTGGAAAGTATTGGTGGAATACTGTGCTGGTGAATATTGACGTGAAGGTTCTCGAGTACCTCAGCCTTTTCCATGTCCTGGCAAACAGGTCTCCTGTTTTCTTTTGGAGAGGGCCCACATTTTCCCTAGCCTTCCTTTTTTTCCCTAGAGGTACCTACAGAAGCTTTTCTTGTTGCCTTTTACATCCCCAGTCAGATTTAATTCTACCAGGGCTTTAGCTTTCCTGACCCTGGCTGCTCAGATGTGTGTTGGTAGCATGCTCTTGCAGCCAAGGAGACCAAATACATCCTGGGCTGTGTTGGCAAGAGTGTAGTCAGCAGGACCAAGGACATGCTCCCTCTGTTTGGCGCTTGCAAGACCTTCTCTGGAGTACTGAATTCAGTTTTTGGGCTTCCTGCTGCAAGAAGGATATTTATGTTTTGGACTAAGTCCAGGAACAGTCACCAAGATGGCTGAGGGCTGGAGCACAGCGTATATGGTGTGAACTGGGGAACTGGATTTGTTCAGTATTGAGGAAAGAAGGCTCACAGCAGACTTCGTTGTTGCCTGTTGATATCTCACTGGAGGATCCAGAGGAGCTGGAGCCAGACTGCTCCCAGAGGTGCACAGTGATAGGACAAAAACAATGGACATAAGTGGGAATGTAGGAAATTCTAATTAAATGTTAGGATATAATTGGTTGGAGCATGGAGTGAATAATATCAAGGTTGCAGGTTTGATCCACATATGGGCCAGTCACTGCAGAGTTGGAATTGATGATCCTTGTGGGTCCCTTCCAACTCAGAATATTCTGTGGTATTTATCTTTTTTTATTATAGTGATGGTCAGATGCTGTAAATTTGTATGGTGTGTCCAGATTTGACTCGTCATGGCTGTGAGTAACCTGGTCTGCTGTAGACTTGCTTTGACCAGAGTATTGGCACAGTTAACTTCTGGATCAGATTTCAGTCTTAAATCATTCTATCATTCTCTGAAACCTGTACCCTGGGTGGGAGAGGTAAGACTTAGGAATGGAAATACAAAGAATGTAAGCAAAGAAACAATAGATGAAGGCATAGCATGATTAATTCTTTTTATTTCAGCAGCAAATTTTTCAAAATATTTGTTGCTGAAAATTTTGAAATAAATATCTGAAGTATGAGGTCTTATCTGGGGTAAATTGGACAAATTTCAATTTACCATTACTTTTGCAAGTTTCTTTGGTTTTTCTTGGCTCTAATTGAATGAATATTCCTAGTGGCTGTATTCTCCAGTTCTGGTATTTTGCCTTTGTTTGTTCTTTCTTTAAAATATATTTTAAAAATCCTTGTTATTTTAATACATAAAAGTTTTAGATCATCTGCAGAAAAAATAAAGAATGCTTATAATGCCATTGATTATCTATGCTTAACGCTGTACTTTGTTTAGCAAAGAATAGAAAGACTCAATAATGGGTCAGAAGTTCCAAGTTAATTGATCTTCTTTCATCTGGTGAGATTGCCTTAAACAATAATTAGTTCTAGCTGTACTTTGGATATCCAAGTGGAAACATTGAACCGTATATCTTACATGATCACTGACCATGGAAAGCAAAGTTGTTGAAAAAAACAAACAACAAAAACAAATCCAAATCGAATAAACTTTAACCATTCCATGGCACAAAGAAAGTAACAAGAAAGAAATGAGAATTCTTAATGCAACATGGTACTGGAAGAGACGCATCAAACGGAAAGGTTTATTTTAAAACATAAAATTTTCTGTCCTGAAAACCACAGGCAGTTTCCCAGGTATAAGTTCTCTCTCCACGGATGAGCATCAGAGTCGCACTTTACCTGAGACTCTAAATCCATGTCACTATTCTAAAATGTATTTGTGAAGAAAGTTTTATTCGTTATGTAGTGAAAGGACTTTAGAGATTGCTTTTAAGTGACTTTGATTAACCTCAACAAAAGCTTAAAATACTTCAGTTGGAACTTTTCATGAAGATGTAAGATTTCCATAAATGAATCAAAGGAGAAAAGAATTGGGAAACCATAGCAGCTATTATGTGATTGTATAAATTAACTACAAGCCAATTAGTAATAAAATTATTGTCTGTTACAAAATTGTAAAATTACAATCATAAACTTTAAACCTTTTCTAAATTAAATGGTCCATTATTAAAACATGCTTATAACATAACTATATAAATACATACGTATGTGTGTGCAAATGTTTATATGATTTTTGTGTATATAGTTTCTGAACTTTTGATGTGACTTCAAAAAGTTAAAATCTAGCAAAGGAATTAATGAAGGAGCATTGATGAACATTAAGTTCATTGAATGTCAAATGACGTTATTTCCCAAATGTTAAAATAGTACTTAATAGCCTTTGATGCAGCAAAATAAAATAGATGTTTTCTTTGATATGCATGTGCAGAACAAAGATGGCTTTGAAGTCTGTTTTTGTGTATTCCTTTAGCAGCAAAAAACTGACATATGATCGTAAACTTAGGTTATTTGAAAGTATGAAAGCACATGAGACTTAAAAGGAAAAGTAGGACAATTTTCTTGACAGAAAAGTAATGCTGCCTTTAGTGTCAGTGATGTTAATTGACTGTACTTGAACTTTCCTAAGGCTTTAGGTGATCAGTTTGTTTAAACTAAAGGAATACTATTGTGGACAGACTTTATAAGCCATAAATGAAGTAGAGAAATAATAAAATGCGGTTGGAAAAGTGAATGATTAAAAAGAGACCTCATTCATTTTGATTACAGCTACTGTTTGTCAGTAGATTTTTGAGAACACTGGCCTCCACCAGATAACAAAATCTAGGTATGTCCCTTTGCGCATTCTGAAGAGGGTTGCAGAATCTGATACATTGCCTTGTCTTGATTAGCTTTTTATGACGTCAGGAAACACGTATTTGAAAGGGTATTTGTCCTACACAAAGACTAAACTAAACCAAATCTCCCTACTGCTTTGTAATATTTAGATATGACTCAAAAACTTATTGTTCATTGTTTCTCTACCTGTACTTCAAATTTGGTAAAAAAAAAAAAAAATGTTTCAAATGCCCTTGGTGAAACTTTCTGTCTGGCAGCCAAATAGCTCTTCAGATCCTGTGCCTCTCCAAATTTGCTGTAAATCAACAATTTCACAACTGTTTTATATCTACATTTTGATTACTGATGAATATGTGAAATTTCTTTCACTTTTCTTATGTGTCTATATCCAGTCTAAAGTTAGGTATCTTTGGAGAACCTTTGCTGTTCTTGTTCTGTTCAGTGGCATTAATGATACGCTTATCTTGTTGTTCTCAACCAAGTCATTAACAATGAATAGAATATCTAAAGTGCAGGCTGCACTAACCTGAAGATTTTCGCTTATTTCCTCCAATTATTGGCAAAATATGATTACTTTTTCTGTCTCCTAGAATCTTCCCCAATACTTTAAGTTTTGCTGGGGAACTGGTGGCTCACAGACGTCCTCAACCTGTAGTAGTCTCTTAGGCTACTTCTGTGATGTCTTTGGCAGCTGACAAAGGTTTCAGACTCATTCCCTTCTGTCACTGTTTTTTTTTCTCTCTGCCCTTTCCTGACTTTTCACAGCTTCCCACCACTCCTGTTGTCTCTGTTCCCTATAAACAAAGCCCTTTCTCGTAGGCTCAAAGCAGCCTCTTTCCAATCTAACAGACATAGAAATTCTTCTCAGTCATAATTCCCGATGACATCATCCAGGGTCTGCGACTGAGTATTCAGTAATTGTCTTGAAAGAGGTTTCCTAGAGCAGTCCCAGTTTAGAATCAGTGGAGAAAGAAAAATATTCTGGCTCTCTTCACCATTATCTTCTTCACAAATACTTTCTTAGACTTCTGAGTAATCTGTCAGGAGCAAAATATGCATGTTAACATGTGGATGCCTATAGTATATCTGTTGTTTTTGAATACTGAAGCAGAAAGGGAACACAGAAAAGGAAAGGGAAAAGAAGTGCCTAAAGCATATTCTGTAGTCTTTAATATTTTAATACCTTTCATTTCTTCTGAAAGGACGATGTCAGTGTAAAGCTAGCTCCTGTAATAAATGGAATTGGGGAATAAATGAGATAAGCATTATCAGCTAGATGTCCTGACCTATGTAGTGAATGTGGAGGAAGTAGGAGACTCTTGTTTTAAGGTATCAAGGTCTATCTGGGACTCTCTAAAGTATCCTAGACATTTTTACATATTACTTTGAAAGTATTTGTCAGAGACATAACAAAAAAGAGATTATTTACATCTGTAAGACTCAGAAAGACATTTTTTATTCTTCCAGTCTTAGTGTAACCACTTTCTGAAACCATTTTTAATTAGTCTTAATTATTGAGGATTTGAATTTTTCTCTTGGAAGAAAAATTGATAGAATTACACTGAAATGAAAGAGTAGAAGGTTGAATCAAGTCCAGAAAAAGTTCATGATGTGACATTTGACGTTTATTTGTCATTGAATGAGAACTTGTCCAAGAAAATGAAAATTACTTATGGTACAAGGAAGGAAACAAATCAAAATATCTCTATTATAAAAACATGTTGGTAGGAGACCCAGGTTTACATTTCATTTCAAACTCTTAGAAAATTACTTTGACTTAAAGTAAAAGACCTGAATGAGATGAAAAGTTAAATAAGAAGATTATGTTATCTTGAATTCTCAATGGAAGCTATTGTCCTACATAATTTATAGTGAATTTTTCTTTGATCTTTTATGTTTACAGAGAGTATTACTAGTGAATACAAATTTTAAAGCTAAAATATTCCCATTAATTCAACAATTTGTACTTAAATTAATTATTTGGATTTAGTTTATTATGAGTGAATGAATGTTGTAGTGACAAACCAATCGTTAAAAAATAAATCGATGCTACATGTACTTACATAATCTGCCTACAGGGTTTCCATCTCAGTATCTGGATCATATTCAGTAGTTATTGCAAAATTGCAGATAAATGAAAATTAGTCACTATTTTAAGCTAACAAATTACCTGATTGTTGCTTTTTCTGCTATTTAGGTTTTCACTTATTTGGCCTTCTTGGGAACTTTGACCTGTTGGGCTTACACATTTGACTTCTTTTAAAATTTCCAGAGCAGTATGCCAGAAGAGCAATGAAGCTAGCACTTGAAAAAATTAATTGTATTTTATAACTGAAAGAGAAAAAAATCTTAGAGTAACTGAATACTTGGACTGAGACTTGGCATATTGGCAAGAAAATTAATAAAGTCATTTCACTCCATCACTGAGAAGCACAGACTGGTAAATTCCACAAAGTACTTTTTCTTACAGGCACATCTGGAAATTTCATTTCTCATAGGTAGTTACCAGTCAGAGAAAAATCACCGTATCAGACTAATCTATTTACAGCAGAATGATAACATAAAACTAAAAGACGACTTTGCATGTATAAAAGACTGAAATCTTAAAAAAATTGGGTGAGGATTTTCTGTGCCTTTATTTCAAAGAAAAATGCATCCAATATTAATGACCTTGTCTGTTTTCTAGTTAGCGCAGACTTTTGGAAATTCCTTCAACTTAGATGTTTGGCATGGATTTTGTCAAGCAGGAAGTGTCGAATTTTAGAGGTGCCATTAAAGGAACTGGAACTCAAGGAAAATTAAGTCTTAAGATACATTCTCTTTTATTCCTGGGTACAGCAGAGTGCTCCAAGTCTAGCTGTGCTTAGAGGATTATATATGTATTGACACCTCCATCAATTACAGACTCTATCTAGTTCATGACACTGGAGGACATAAACAGTTCAGCTTCCTTTGTAACTGAAGCACATGGTCACATTGTTCTTTGGAAATTTATGAAGCCAAAAAATTCTTATAAAGTATAAATATTAATTTGAAACTTAGAGCTTCTGCCCCTAATCTCTCAAACTTTTATGCATGTGAACACAGTCCTCCTGAATGGATTTTATAGATTAAACTGTAGGAGATCAGACTTCGTTGTTGCACGATTCTTTGCACAACCTTGCAGAAGTTGGAAAATGCAACAAAATAGGAAATTAGGAAAACATTCCAGACTCTGCCTGGAAAGTTGCCCAATTTCTATTTAAAATTTCAACATGGCACAGAATTTTTCAAATAGCATTGGATTTCCCTTTCGAGCAAAATAAACTATGGTAGTAAAACTGGAGAGAAGAAAATTGATATTGTCTGTTAAATATTTTCTCTGTATCAATAACCATTCAGTCTCTTGTTCTATGTTGGATATATATTTTAAAGTATTAACTTCAATAGATAACTTGCTGTAGTTTTTAAATCAATACCTTTTTTTGTAAATTGCATTTTTAAAAAAGAAATGAATAAAAGAAAACATTCATAGGGGAAAAAAAGCTGATTGTGTATCACGGTCCCAGTGCAAATTGCAAATTAGATGTATTGCATGTGATGATCTACGAGGTTCTCTCCACCCAGGTAGTAAAATCATGCCACAATTCAACAGCCCAGGTGGCTTTGCCTCTGTGCTGCCAGTTTCTCTGCTTCCATTGCTGTAGCCACACCCACAGGGCATTTGCGACCACGTGTGAGTCACTATAGACGTAAACTCTTGGCCATTTTTCTCATTCAGCTATTGTAGAATCTGAAACCAGATGGATAGCTTTCTCCTCTGCAAACTGACTCAACTGCCACTCAGCAGTTTCTGCGACTTCTTTTGGGGGACTCCCTATAGCAGCATTCCACCTTCAGCTATTTTCCTATATTACTACAGCATCCACCAGTGAAAAGGCCAGATTGTTATCTTTTTCTGCTAGAACTTTGTACAGTGTGTCCTTCTCTGGAAATATTCTGAAATCTTGGCCTTCTCTCTATTTAATGTACGATCACTTCCAAAATCCCTGTGTCACTTGGGTTTTCTACTTGAGTCCATTGTGAGTTCAGTGTGACCCACTTACTCCATGTAGCATGAGTTGCATGATGTATAGAGGAGATCTTCCCACTGAACATCCAGGTCAGCACCAGCAAATGGGATGCCAGGAGAAGCTGTGCTTCAGTACCAATCACTTCCAAAGCAGCTTGAACCCCTTCAAAAGCTGCCAGCATATCTTTTTCAGCTGAAGCATTGTGGGCTTCAGATGCTCTGAACACCAGACATCAAAAACCTGGGGGTTGAACTCTCGTCTTTTCTGATGCTTTCTGCAAGAGTCTGTTTCTGCAAGGCCATTCTCCTTAGCTGCAGCACAGAGCATATGTTTTAATCTCTTGCTCTGTCCAGAGTGGCCTGAGAGTTACTGAATGGACTATCTCCTGTTTGATTTGTTTAGTGTATTGTCATGAATCAGGACCCTATTTCAAATCATTCTTCTTACTGACTTGATGGAGATGGCTGACAATCAGGCTGTAATTTGGAATGTGCATTCTACAAAAACTTGCAATGTACAAGAAAGATAAAAAAAATACACAATGTAATTTTTTGCTAAGTGGTATAGACATTGTTGTTTTTTTGTTGATCACAGCCATTGGGATCTGACAATTTCTGTCTTGCTATTTTATTCCTAAAATCTGAATCTCTTTTGTTCAGGTCCCTTGACCTTACTTTATTTTATGGCAAAGCTGGCTTTCAGAAGGATTTGGTCTATTTTCTTTCCTTTCTCAAAAACTTACGCTGTACTGTCTCACACAATGATATCATCAATATAGTTTCACACTGTTCCAGTGCAGTCTGGACCAGTCCGTGGTTGATGGTAGGGCTGTCTTTCCACCCCTGGACAGACAGTTCCAGGTCTTCTGGATTTCCCGCCAAATGGAAGCAAACTGTGTCCTGCTGCTGCCTGAGGAATGGAGAAAACTGCATTAATTCTATCACTTGTGGTTTACTGCTTGGCTTTCTTTGACTGCAGCTTGTATCTAAGTTCCAGCATGTCCAATACGGCAGCACTCGGGGGTGGTGGGATTTCATCCAGGCCACAGTAGCCTACTGTTAGTCTCCACTCTCCACTGGGCTTTTGCACTGATCATTTGGGACAGTTAAAAGGTGAGCCAATTCTTGCTGATCACTCCTTAGATCTCCAGTTCAGGGACCACCATCTTATGGATTAGAATCAGTGAGTCTCAGTGTGCTATTGCTGCCCGAGTGGCATTGTGGCAGTGATTGGAAACTGTTCTTCAACCTTCAGCACTGCCACCACAGAAGGGTCCTTTGGGAGGACTGCTACTGGCATGAATTGATCCTTTGGTTCAGCTGCAGTGCCTCTGGGGTTTGCATAGCCACAATGCCCATCCCTGAGGCTGGAATAACCTGCTTCCTGTCAGCAGGGTCAGAATAGCCACATGTTGTTTTGTCATTCTATTCAGAGACCTTCCCTTCCCCTTGAGGTTACTTGATGGGACAGGACTCAGTAGGCCTGGGCCAGGTCTCAGCACATTTCTGTGATTTGTGGCTCTGGATTTCCAAGCGGACAGTGTATTTTTCCAAATATTTAAGTAGTTTTTCAGATTCTGCACCTATTCAAGGGCGTAATTCCAAAAGGCTGGAGATGACCACTGTCCTAGGCTCTTGCCCATACTACCCCACACACCCTGCCACTCATAGCTATCCAGCATCAGGGTAGATCTCTGGATGGTATTCTTAGATAGTTTTTTTACACCTTAAACAAGACCAGCAACACATTCAGGAGACATAGATATAGGAACATGATAGTTTGAAAATCCCATTGATATTCAAAATTCCCAAGAACCTTTTTGATTTTGGAGGAGAAGGAGAAGGTGGATAAGGTATCTCCCCTGCAGATCAGCTCTCTGAAGAGGAAAGGTATAAGGTGTAATTATTAATAGTTCCCAATAGATGGCTCCTGAAGTACAGTTGATGGCAATTCTGAGTACAAATACCAGATTAGTGTAATGACCAACAGTTTTATCATATCATAAGTCAGTGTTACAAAGTACAACATGATAACCTAAACCCAGCCCCCAGAGATGATAAACAATGCAACAGGGAACACATACTACAAATGTGTTACAGGACATAACTAAGAACATGTGCAATAGCTCTGAGAGCAAATAAATCAACATTGTTACCAGTGACTATTAAACTAATACAGTGAATGCATATAACAAATTTGTTTTGATGTTTTGATACACCCTAGTCAGCTGTGTTGTTATCTCAAACCTTCAAACCCTATGTTGGGTTCCACAAAGGATATAGTTTAATGTGACAGGCAGTTAGCACCACAGAGAAACTTGCTCACTACTCTCTGCCTCATGTAGAAAAGGGAGAGAGTGGAAAAACAAAAGAAAAAAAATGAAAATTCATGGGTTGACATACAGGCAACTTATTAGGACAGAAAAGGAAGGGAAAATAATAACAATAATAGTAATAATAATAGTAATAGTAATAATAATAATAAATTCAAGAACACAAAAGAAATTATACAATGGAAATGCAATGGAATTTCTCCCAACTCACCAACAGATGCCCAGCCAGTCTTGGAGCAGCAGCTCCCAGCCAGTTTTCCTCCCAGTTAAATACTGAGCTTGACACCATATGGTAAAGAATATCCCTTTGGCCAGTTTGGTGCATCTGTCCCAACTGTGTCTGTTTGCTGCTTCTTGTGCCCTCCAGATAACTTACTGGTAGGATGGTGTGACACACTGAGAAGTCTTTGACATAGTGTAAACAGTGCTTAGCAAAAACTGAAACATTAGTATGTTATCAACATTATTCTCATCCTAAATCCAAATAAATCATTGTAGCAGCTAGTAGGAAGAAAATCATCTTTATCCCAACTGAAACCCAGACACAGTACAACAGAGCTGAACTCAGTAAACAGCGCCAAAATAGAACTGTTAAACTCCAGTGGATTTAAATCACACCCAAATGGTGAAGTGTGACTTCTTCATATCTCCTGAAAATGTCAGATGAGGTCCAATTCAACCCAGTCAGATTCCCAGTTCTGCAGTCCCATCACAAGCTGGAGTCCATGCAGACATTCCCTGGAGGCTGCTGTGTTTTGAGTTGACACAGTAGAGTCCCAAAGTTGTCTATTAAATGACAAGGTTTGTGCTTCAGGCTAAAGACCTTGGAAATACTTTTAGCATTGTATCAAAATTCGAGTTAATTATGTCAGCATTCATTTGACTTACTTAAAAAGTATTCTAGCATAATTTGAATATTTTCTAACCTGGCTGGCTACACAGATTGTATTTTTTATTGAGTTGAATATACTTTAACTCAAGCAATTTTTTACTCGTTGCTAAAAGTGTTGTATTTTCCAATTCACAGCTGTAACATGCATCAAATATCTCTTCTGTTTGTGGAGTCATAAATGTAATGAATGTTTATTTACACTGTGACAGTAATGCCAAAATGAAATATTCTTGTGGTTTTGCTCTACAAACACCGGAAGGGGAAAGAAGTAATAATAACAGAATAGGAACAGGGCTGCCTATTTTAAATGCCTGGCAGTTGTCTAGAGATAGTCCCCACAGTATGTGGGAGAGATTTAGCATTATGCTGGTGCCAGAATTTTGGTCCTGTTTTCACTTCTGATAATGTGTTTGGGAGAAGAAATTACTCAATTAAGTGGTTATTTCAGATTTACATCAGATGTAAAGCACTCAGGGTAAAAAATTAGGAAGTTGAAATATTCATTTTACATACACACACATATATATATAAATTAGCAGACATGCAAGCTTACCTCCCACTCTGCTCACTGCAGCAGCTGTATGTATGAGTCAACTCCATATAATATTAGAAGTCTACATGAGTGTTTCTTTAAGGATCTCTGAGATTGCAAGCTTAAAGAAGACCACAGATTGATTGAGTCTTTATCCATTAGCATAAACATCTTAGCAGAAACCAAAACAATGAGATCTGAAGTGAGATGTGTAAGAACTGAAGGAACAAAATTTACTGAGGTCAAAGGAGCTACCACTTGCAAAGTCAGATGTAAGTGATACACAAAGTCAGTGTAAGTGATCATTTTCATAAAGTGAATCAGATTTTGAGACAGTCTTATCTCTCATAATTAGGGATCCTGAGACATTTGGAAGGCTCCATCTCTGCTAAGCTTTACTTCCAGGAACTTTGAACACTTCAGGCTTTGCCTGAAGAACAGTTGAGAGAAACTACTTTGCAGTCCAGGACAGTGGAGTGTCTGGGTGGGTAGAAGTTCATTGACACCACAGCATCACGAAGAGTAGCTTAAGGAAAGCACAAATGCGACCTCTGAGAACAATAGATTTAAAAAGGACTTCTGTTGCCTTTCTTCACCAAAAGAAGAATCAGCCAATCAATGAACCAGAAACTGTGTATCTGATTGAAATTCTGTGTTGAGTCTCTTCAATAATTCCTTCGAACAATGAAAAGCAGCTTAGAGCTGGTGAGTGGAAAAACAATCCTTTGATGTCAATTATTTCTCTTGGATAGATAAGCTTGACTTTTCTAAAGGAAAGGAGAGAGAAGGTAAATTCAGGTTTAAAAGTAAACGGAGACTGTGGCACACTGTTAGCTTTTCTAATGACTTGTGTTTTAAATGAAATCAGTATTTTAACATAGTTATGATATTGCTCTGTAAATAGATAACTATCTTCCTAGACAGTTTGAGATCCAGATATTTATTTGATTAAAATTAGACCTTGAACTTAAATCAATCTGCTCTGCAATACTGTAAATAGTGTATTTATTGTTAATTTATTGTTATAATTATATTTTTTGAAAGCATCATTTTCTGTCACAAAGTAAGCCTTGTAGATAGCTTAATTTAACTTAACTGGTGGAATTTCAAAGTGTGTAGCTAATAACAGTCATTCCAGGTTCCAGAATTACATTTAAGTACTATGATAGTTCATTAACAAAACTTACACATATGCAGAAGTGGAAACCTACAGGAAATTATTCAAAACTTTTCCATGACTTTCAATTTATTTTAAAAGTAGCTTTTATTTTTGCTGTTATTAGGATGCTGATCCTAAAAATATTTATTAGCTTTGAGAATGCGTATGTTAATTTTGAACATTTTAATTTTCAATTACTGGGTTTGAACATTTTTTTTTGATGACTAATTACTGCAAAATTAAAACAAACTTTCATTTCTAAATGAAATAAATTAGGATTGACTCAGCCTGTTTTCCCTGTTTCTTTCTCCATTATACCATAAACCAAAGTAACATCTCAAAATTATTTTTTAAATAATTCAACTACCCCACAAAGTATTATCTCATTTTACTTTCACTTCAATAAGGATCCATGTCATAGTTTGGTTTTTTTTTTCCCTTGAAATAGTGTTAGACAATAATTGTAAAGTGACATAATACTCTGTCTAACCCCGTTAAAAGGAAGGAGAAAATTGTGGTGGATATTTTTAAAAAAATATTGTCTACATAACAAACTTTAAACTTTGTAATAGAAGATGTAGAAAACTGGGTTAGTTTCTTAATGTCCTTTCAATAATTTATTGATAAGATGTTACTAAGCTAGTTAAAAATGGAAATTGCTCTGGAAATTAGAACTTCAACACACCTTTTTACATGAACTGGTATGCAACAATACTCTAACTCCTGATAATCTGTAACTTACTACTGGGGTTTTTAGTCATGTATGCTATGTAATGTGTGCTGCCTGGAGGCTCTGCTAGATATGCACATGTTCTACCCTCCCTTTACTCCTACTAATCAGATACCCAAGGTCTCTTATAAAATTTGTGAGAAGTCTAGATGTATGCCATTATTGGATTAGTCTTGATCAGGGTTTTTTTGCTGATTTTTTATAATGTGTGCCTTTCTCTGTCCTGTTTGCCATTCAATAGTGATTAACTCTGATTTTGTATTTGACTTGGTCAACCAATGACACTAAATGAATCATATACTATTGTAATAGCAAACTTAAATTAATGACTTAGTAATTTGAAATTTTATTTCTTCAAATAAAGGAAGGGGGGGTCTTTTGTCCGGGGGTATGATTTCTCCTTGCAAAACAAGCTAGTAGTCATGAACCTAAGAGAATATTTTGCATGTCCAAATTTATGGTTCAGCATTCATTTTCAGCAGTGACAGCTTCAAAATATGTTTAAGTTTTGAATTCTTCATTGTTGGGAAAGGTGAGACAGGAAAAGCTTACAAATATGATTGCCTAGCAAGAGATACTAAAAATATAACACCTGTGAGTAAAATAGAAATGAAAGCTAGCTTTGAGATGTAGGCATGGCAGGCTGGAAGACAGGGATTAGCTGGTGATGGGTTGGGTGATAACAAACAAAGGGACTCGAGGGAGTAGCCCCCCATGGTAACAGGCTAAAGGTAGATAAGAAAGTAGCCTTTAGAATTTAGAATACAGAATTATATTGTAATATAGCAGTTCTCATAGGCTGTGTGCAAAGTTTGTAGGCTTTGTATCTCATGCCGGTTGGTCACTGTAAATCAGAATATTCAACACAAAAGGAGATATAATGTATTGTAACAAGGACCTCTACCTCTTACTCCTCTTACCTCTTAGCTTTTAGCTATCTTGCTTTTACCCCTCACTCTCTTAGACCTTCTTACCCTCTGGCTCTCTCTCTCCCTTGCTCTCTCTCTCTCTTTGGGGCATCCCTTCAGCTGAGGCTGATGGCTGAAGGCAGGCCCTTTTACCCACGACCCTTGCAGTAAAACCACGTGTGTTTCTTAGAGTATCTCAGGTTTCCAGAGTTCCCTCTCCCTGCTGTCCACGGATGCTCCTACACTTCATAACAAAAATTAAAGCAAAATCCTCATTTTTAATTGCAGCAATTACCAGTTAAAATGTGAATGAAGTCCAAACTTTCTTAACATTAGCATTTCTAATTATCTAATGTCCCATTTTTACTGAGGGTTATGTTGCAATTTAATTGCTTCATAAAAACTTGTGATCTATATTTGCAGAATATTTTTTCTTTACTTCTTTGCTTTACTTACATAATTTTGCATAATGAAGGTTAGGGTTCATGTTCTTTTGTAGTTTTTTGTTTTGTTTTGTTTTTTCTTCCTTATAATATGAAGAGCTGAGTTAGGTAATTTCAGCTGATTCATGCATTATTCCTTTTAGTCTTGTATTATGATTTTGTGTCAGATCTGGCTGAGATGGAGTTAGTTGTCCCCCATAGAAGCCCTCGTAGCACCATGCTCTGCAATGGTAACTGGAAAGGTTTGGTATCCCACCAGTGTTCTGGTGACAGCTGAGCAGCTCTAGCACAGCGCTGGTGCTGTCTCCTCAACATTCCACCTGCCAGCCAGCAAACTGGGCTTGGGCAAAGTTTTGTGAGGGGCACAACCAGGACACCTGGCTCAAAATGACCAGAGGGGTGTTATGTAACATACGTTGTCAGATCAGATATAAAAACTAATAAAAGGAGAAGGAAATGAATGGGCATTTGTTATTTACAACATTTGCCTTCCAGAGAAATCACTATAGTGCTGAAGTTCTGCTTCCTAGAAGTGGCTGGAAATATCTTGCAGATGGAAAGTCGACAATAAATCTTTGTTTCATATGCTTGTCTGAACTCAGCTTTTGCTGTTGGTGTAGTAAAATATCTTTATCCTGACCTATGAGGGCTTTTTTTCATCTTCTGTCTTCCACCCTAGTCCTGCTAAGGGGAGAGCAATAGACTGGCTTGGTGAGCAACTGGCACTCAGCCAAGGTCATCTCCCCACAGATCTACATGTGGGTTTATTAAACTTTCACCAAGTCAATCACTAGTAATTTAAGTGGAAAAAAAAATCATTACAGGGATAAAATAATGTAGAATTTATACACAGTTTCAGTTTCAATTGATTTGTTTTCATAAGCAGGTATATGTTCACATTTGAAAACATGGATCTTTGAATTCTCAATGCCTGTGAAAGCCAAAGCCAAGTAGAAGACGCATATGTTTAAAACTGCAGTTTTAACTGAAGGCTAAAATCTTAAGGAAAATTTAATAAAGCAAGTATATTTAAAACAATTCTTTTCTCAGATGCTTTTGTGGTAATGAGTGAAGGATAAAAACTCAGATCAGTTTTCTTTTGTATATAGAATCCTATATGGAGCATAGAAAAAAGTCTTCGCCAGAAAAAGGATTATAATAGGCAATCAAAAATGTGAGAACCTCTAAAAGAAAAATTAAGGTTTCTGTGTCCAAATGGCAAATGAAACATTGCATGAGGTAGAATATGATGCTATTCTAACTCAGGGATATTTACACATTTTTAGATTAATAGCTTCTGAAAAAACCCCTTTTTTTCATCAAATTTGAAATGAATAAAGAATTCAAAGCTGTAAGTATAAAAACTTTCTACACCCAATCTAATCTCAGGCAAATTTGACTATATAGATTACATCTAGTCTGATCACAGCCAAATCAGGTATTGTCCAATATTTGATAGATTTCCAGAACAATGTTAGAATATCTCAAACCTCTCATCTGTATTTCTTAACTGTACTTTGATATTTGGAGGGTGGAAAATAGAGAAAAGACAGAAAAATTTGGAAAACATTCTTGCTTGTTCCTAAAGTTTCGCTGGCATACTCCCATGCAGAGAACAAAACAAAGGCAAAAAACTATGGCACAAAGGCAAAAAACTTCCATGAAAGATTTCCCCAGTGTTACACAGCAAGGCAAGAGCATATGGCTAATTCTTTTTTGTGGTCACTTTAAGCTCTCTACTGATTCCCTAGGTGTGTTTCTTTTGTTTTGTTTTCCTTAATTACTTTTTGTTTGTTTGTGGGGTTTTTTTTAATTAATTTTTAAGTTATGATGTGGAGTATGGAATCTCGAATGTAAACAGAAATGCTGAGTACAGTTCTCCTCAGGGAAGATAATATTGGTCACATACTATGTGTGCCAAAACTATGAATTCTAATGAAATTCGTATGTGTTCTACTGGGAACTAAACATTGATTGCACTAGAACTGCTTAGGTTTTTCTTCCCTGGATTATTAAAGCATCTATTCTAAAAATTTTCTAGAATATGTTTTTTCTTAATGTATTTTCTTAAATATAAAAAGTACTAAGGACAGTTCTGCTAAAGAAATTTGTAGGCTTCATAATATCTTCACTGGATATTAAATTAATCTGTTATATAATGCATAAAAGAAGGCATATATAGACATAATTGGAAACAGATGGACATCACAGGTCTCATGTAAGCCTATGTGATTGAGTCTGTTTGTTCTTCAGAGGGATGGGCAGAAGACTACTAAAATGCAAAAGAAATGGTCATGGTCACATCAGAACAGCCTTGTTATTTCCTTAATAAGTCCTGCCTCCGAACAGGGCTTACTGGCTTGAGCAAATACACATGCTTTTGAACTTTCCAGTTCTGAATTTCCTGAGTTTTAACCATCCAGCACATCCTATGTAAATAGATATACAGGCCTATCTGCAGTTACTCATCCTAAATATCTGGAGTGTTGAGTCCACTTCTGGGCTTCCTAGTATGAGAGAGACTTAGAATTACCGCTGAGAGTCCAGCAGAGGCCCACTAAGATGATGAGGGGATTGGAGCATCCTTCATATGAGGGTGTGCTGAGAGAGCTGTGACCGTTACGCTTAGAGAAGAAAAAGCTCAGGTAAATCCACATGTATGAATACCTGAAGGGAGGGTACAAAGAAGATGGAGCCAGGATCTCTTCAGTCATAGCCAGTGACATGACCAGAGGCAAAGTGCACAGGCTCATAAACAGGAGATGCTCTATGAACATCAGGAATCACTGTGAAGGTGACGGTGCACTGTCGTGGATTGCCCAGGGAATTTTTGGATTTTGCAGCCTGGAATATGTTTAAGACATCTGTAGATGGTCCTGTGCAGCCAGATGTAGGTGACCTTACCTGAGCAGGGTAGTGGACCCAATGACCTCTATCTTGTGTGTGCCTTTCCTTAGGTTTGCGTCCTCAGCAGTGATTCAGTCCAACATCCAGCTCTGGCCCCTCCAGTCTTAGTTGCAGTGATACCTTAAACAGCATAGGAAATAGGGCTCTCCAACATTAACTGTCCTATCATTTATAATTTGATCATCCTAAATGCATGTTAACAAGATTTGGATATAACCGCATTTGATGAGATACATAAAACTAATCTTACTGTAATAAATAGAGCATAAGATATGTGAGGTAGATATTGCTGAAGTATAAAAATCAATACAGTTATTTGCTTCTCATCTGCTGCAGGAAGTTTATTCTTAGACACTGCTTAACTTCCATTGAAAAGGTTTTTTCCATCCTCCTTTGAAGCATCTGGGAGACACCTATAGAGCTTATTATATTAGGCATCTGGCTAGACCTCTGCAATTATATACAATTTCCTACAGATATTGCAGGAATTATTGTTTTGTGAGGTCCTACTCAATTAGATGTTTGCCAATGAGAGAGCTAGCTTGGAAAAATACTTGTAATTTTCTGTTTCATCTGTTTTTTCCTTATGGCTAAACTTCATTCATGTTTGGTAATATCCCATTATATTGTTTGCAAAGGAGAAAAGTTACGTGTTACTTAAAATCCAAGTATGTATCCAAATTCTGCCAAAATTGTCGCCTAAAACAGACCTGCCTCTCTAAAAGGAATTTGAAGATGATGCCCATGGTTTAGCAGTTTTTTAGTTGTATGGCTTAGCCATATTTTTCTGGTTAGATGAGCAACTTAGGGTTATACTGTCTGTGTGTTTTGTTTAGTTAGATTTCTTTTCTTTTGTATTGTTCTTCATTTACATATCTTCTCTGATATAGGACTAAATTTGAAGTCAGTCAAAGAGGAAAAATATTCTTCTATAATCCCCTGTGCTTACAGAAAGTGTTTATAGTGAAATAGTAATGTGTAGTTAAATTCATATGAGATTTTACATCACACATTTCAGAATGTTAAAAATGACATACAGCAACTACTGTAATTTCCTCAAGTGTTCCATTACCATAAATCTGACAAAGATGTTTTACTTTGCTGCTGTGTGATATTTTATTTGATTAGGTATGTTGATAATTCCTACATTCCTTTAATAGAACAGCTGATATTTTGCAAAAACACTTCCGAGTCAATGTAAATATAGATTGTCTGTGAAGTGATGTAACAAGTTGAGACTAATGAAATGCAAAAAACTTCTCTTTTTTATTTTTTCATTTCTTTTTCCCCCCTTCAATAATATGAAGAATCCTAATAACTGAGGTGTAGACTAAAATTTTAACATCACTTATATATAAACCTCTAACATGTATGGACATAAAGTTATGGTAGTATATTTGTCTAAGATACACTATTACAGCCTCAGCCAACTCAGTGTTTGTTGATTCTGGTTTGAATGAGTTCTATCTCTTTCCCCAATAATACTGACTGGCTTTGTGAAAAATGGAAGTAAATAATCTGTATAAATAATTAAACACAGAAAAAAGTTGTACTATTGCAATAAATACATTGACAGCAAGCATCACTATTGTTAACAAAGAGCAAAATGCTGACAAGAAGTTCTGAAAATTCACTTGTAATCAGTCTCTGTAAGTCATGACTTTTCCTGTATCTGCTCTGGATTATAAAACTAAAGGTGTTTCTTTTTATTTTCCTATATTGAAAAATACAGACTGTGGCTTTCTCTGTAAATATTTTACAATTAATTTCACAAATTTTAAAAATTTTAAAATTTTAAAAGACTAAAACTGTAGTATGAAAAATCAGGTATTTTAATAAAAAGTAAATAGTGTGAATTTTTGAGAATGCTGTAAAAATTAAAACTCTTATCCTCATTTTATGGAGTAAAAATGAATATTTAAAGGATAGAACTGCAGTATAGAAACTCATCTGGGCAGAGCTGGGGACAGGAGGGAAGAAAAGCAGCTCTTTAAGCATAATGTCATACACTTTGTGCTAATAGTACTTTAGGGAGTTCATAGAAAGCCTTGTTTCACTGTGCTTAGGAACTATGTTTCACTATGCATTTTCTTCTGGACTGGCAATTCTTAGGAAAGGACACTAAATACAGAAAACATAAGAGGCCTTGAGCATGGGAAATAATATTAATGCTCTTGTATGCATTTGACCAACTGCTCTTGGAGTGACTGAAATAAATCATATACTGAGGGTCTTGGAGAG
Organism: Chamaea fasciata; assembly: GCF_029207755.1. Classification (NCBI taxonomy): domain Eukaryota; kingdom Metazoa; phylum Chordata; class Aves; order Passeriformes; family Sylviidae; genus Chamaea; species Chamaea fasciata. Next base: position 21,207,284 of record NW_027094091.1, on the reverse strand, counting down.
ATGTGGTAAATATTAGCCTTGCAGGAGATAGAAGCATTATGTGTGGAAGATGCTGTCCTTTCATACACCCTGTAAATCTATAGTGCAGATGGTGAGATACAATCTATAGTGCAGATGGTAAAGGTAAAAATATGCTTTTAACTATATTGTTCCTGTTTTTTAAAAAGTAGAATGAAGAATGGCATATAAAGAAAGGAAGATGAAAGAACTCCTCCCCCTAGAAGTCAGTAATACCTTGTTATTTAAGCCATGTTTTAGAAAATGAGGCAAATACTCTGTGACACATTGTAGAAGCAGCACTGTTAAAGCAGTTGTTTTTTATTAGGAGAACATATTCCAAGACCTGTACATAGTAGTCAGAGCTGAAAAACAGCAGCATGACTGTGATGGATTCAAGAATAATTTCATTCTATTTTTCACCAGGATGAAAGATTGACTAGAAGAAATATTTACTTATTAATTTAAAGCAGTAGAATAAACTAAGTAGTAGCATGGAGTTATAAAACTTTTCAAAGCAAGGGTTTTAAACAGGATACCTTATATTCCGTATGGATAATCTCATCATGCATTTGAGGCTTATGTTTTTCCCTGTTGTGCTTTCTTTCTGTTTTGACAAGTAGTTCAACCCAAAATGTTAAGATAACTTTAGTTTAAGATTTTGTAAGGTAAAAAGTTTTCAGGGGTTTTTTTAGGTCTGTTTCTGAGGAAGGTAATGGAAACCCTTTATTTTATGTAGAATGTATTTTGTTCTAGTTAATTACCTGCATAGAATTATCTGCAATTTTACTAGAAGCATGAATGTAACAGCAACATAACAGTCCAAAACTGAACTTGGGTAATAGCAGCAGTGGTAGCACCATCATAGAGTATCCTGAGTTGGAAGACACCCACAAGGGTCACTGAGTCTAGCTCCTGAATCAGCACAGGATAGCCTTAAGAGTCACACCCTGTGCCTGAGAGCATTGTCCAAATGCTCATTTAACTCTGTCAGGCTTGGTGCTGTGACCACTTCCCTGAGGAGCCTGTCCCAGTGTCCACCCACCTTCTGGGTGAAGAAACTTTTTCTAATACCCAACCTAAACGTCTCTGACACAACTGCAGGCCACTCCCTCAGGTCCTGACACTGGTCACCACAGAGGTCAGATCAGTGTCCCTCCCACCTCTTCCCCTCATGAGGAAGTTGTAGGCTGCAGTGCTGTTTCCCCTTAGTCTCCTCTTCTCCAAGCTGAAGAGATAAAGTTATCTTAGACAGTCCTTGGATGGCTTCTTCTCAGGACCCTTAGCCACCACCTTTGTAGCACTCCTTTGGATACTCTCGGATAGCTCTATATTCTTTTTATACTGTGGCACCCAAAACTGCACAAAGTATTCAAGGTGAGGCTGCCCCAGTGCAGAGCAGAGCAGGATAATCCCCTCCCTTGCCTGGCTGGTGATGCTGTGCCTGATGCACCCCAGGACAGAGTTGGGCCTTTTGGCTGCCAGGGCACTGCTCACTCATGTACAACTTTCCATCGACCAGGGCACACAGATCTCTTTTTGCAGGTCTGCTCTCCAGACTTTTGTTCCCCAGTCTGGATTTATATTTTTTGTTGTTCCATTCCACCTGTAAGGTCTGGAAGTTGTCCTTGTTAAATTTCATATGATTGGTGATAGCCTAGCCCTCTAACCTGTCAAGATCTCTCTACGGGGCCTCACTGCCTTCAAGCAGGTCAACAGCTCATCTCAATTTGATGTTGTCAGCAAGTTTACTTAGTACCTTCTTGTCTTGCATTCAAATAGTTTATGAACACATTGAAGCAGAATGGCTCTAAAATGGAGCTCTGTGGAGCATACACTCCTATTTATAGTTTAAACCACCTAGTACAGTCTGAAATATGTGTTTTCACTTAAGTTTTTCCTGAATATTATTTTTCTACCTCAACTACTGTTTTCAATATATTTAGTGCTGAATACATTCTTGTTAGGAAACTTCTGCAATCTGGCAAGTAGTATGATAAAATACCAGATTTGAACCTTGATCCAATAAAGTACTAAAAAAGAAGAAAATATTAGAACATCTAGAAGCAAAACTGATATCACAAATTAATAAATCTGATGTGCCTCGTGACACTGATGCAGAAAGGAAGATCAGACAGCTATGAAATTTTCTTAAAAAGCTTACAACTTAGCTGATACATACAATAGATGTTCTTGTGAAGTGCAGATACTGGAGAAAACAAATGGAAACATTTCCATTGTGCAGACAAGGAACTGGGGAATAGAAGGAATTGCTGCAGCCAATTCTCAAAGCATTTGAACTAATTGTTTTGTAATGAAACAATTTAATTTTAAGGCAGAAATTATCTTCAGCTTAGTCTGATTAGGTAGGAGTAATGTATTCTTGTTTCTTAAAATAAGCTTTTCAAAGTATGTGCTAAGGATATATCCTAGCTTTAAATGTTTCAGAACTCTGAAAATCCTTCTCCATTTGAATTTCCCTGTATGCTTGTCACATGCTTCTGAGAAATTAGTGTAATGATACCTTGATCTCACTGTACAATCATTCATACTCCATGGAGCAGGCCAAGGGGAAAACACTGGATTGTCTTGATTATTTTTCTCTTCACTGAACATGTATTAATGATAAAACCTCCTAAAATCATGCTGGTTTTTGTTTCGTTTATGGCCAACGTAGAAGCATGTTCTTGACATGCCACTGTTAACAGGTGGAAGGTGAACCAAGTACTGTTACATTACTTAGAGAAAAACACCACTTTATTCTCAGTCCTTTAAACTTAGCTGAAAAGATCTTATAACTATTTTCATTAACTAGTTTCTAGAAAAACTTCCATGAAATAGGATTAATCCCGTATGAGGTGCTATGGATATTTCTGTGCTGATGTATGAAGCAGATTTACTAAAAGCAACAGGTTAGTACAGCCTACCAAGTCTGTGTATGGTCAGCTTCAGTTACCTTTCCTAAATCTTTCCACATTCATTACTTCTCTTCATGTGTGAGGCACATTCTCTTGTCTTTCTTTTCTGTAAAATAAATGGAGAAAAACATGTACATTTAAATAAGATGCAGAAGCCTATCAAAAAGAAAACACTCCAGTGCACACAATTCTTCCCTCAGGGACAGGCTGAGAGGGAGAATGAATTGCACATGACAGCTGCTAGGGTTTGGTTTTGTCTAATGCAGTGCAGACAGACACTGGAAAGGGTGGCATCAAAATCCCAAACAAAATGAAACCTATCACTGAGCAGAAATGCACATTGCTGTGGTTGTATTATGCCTGTAGATAACAGTAAGCATCTAAGACCTGCCATCTTCTTCTTTAGCTGACACAAAATGCTGTGGGTTTGTGTTGGGTTTTTTTGTTTGTTTTTAAATCTGCCTATATGGCATGTAATGGCTAGGAGAAAATCCAAAGGAAATATTGATCTACATTCTTCACATCTATTCCTACAACACTATACAATATGCAAGTTCTTGACTTTAAAATGTAAATATCTCCAATCTTTGGTAGTATTTGAATTCCACTTTATTTGCAATAATGAAATATTAAGAAATACAATTAAAGTTAAACAGCATCGATAAAGATAATTTTAAAGAATTTATCACTCCTTAAGGTTTTGAGGGATTCCATGACTTCTTTTGCATGTTTTCTTCCTCCTTCACTTTTTTAATGTCTTCTATAACCAAGGCATAAAGTTGGTGAGAGAAAAGAGCAGAATTTGGTGTAGATGGAAGGCAGAAGATCTGAGGCCAGCTGTCATCCCAACTGAAGAGACATAGTAAGTATTCCTGAATGATATTTTCATATTAATTAATTCAGGCCCCCTCCAAGCAATGAGAAACTCTCTTCCTTCTGTTAATCCCTGAAGATATTTACAAGTGCAGTCTTTTGTAGAAGAAATGAGAAACTTTTTTCTCATCTCTTCTCTTCCCATCCCTTCCTTTTCTCTTGTCTTCCTCTCCATGGAATATTTTGGCTGGGTTGCCAGCCAGTAGGCAGGAACCTGCTGACTTCTGGCTTCTCTTGGACAAGTGATACAGCTTCCATTAAACACACTAGTACTCACAGTCGAGCCAGAGAAACAGATGGAAAAAGTGTGAAATAAAGCTGTGTAAGCTCCAATGAGGCAAAAAATACATACTTTTCAAAGTTTTGTTAGCTTTCTACAAAAATGGCACCCTAGGGAAAGTTCTGTCACTGAATTTTATAGGCCAGGTGTTCATCTGAACAAAAACATAAAGAAAGAGATGGGCTTTTTCTATAAAAAGAGCAGGGTGTTTTCTGCCTTCTCAATTATGTGAATGCTTTCACAAAAGAAGTCACCAGGGGTCTCAAAATGCAACTTTAAAACCAGCTTAAAATACTTTTTTAAAGTGAGTATTTAAATATTGTTAAGGTTTATTTCCAGTTTCCATTTCCCCTATATTTTTCTGTGGTAGAATGATGGATTTAGTTACTTCTGAAGTGCTGAAAATTACTTTTAAGAAGCCTTGTAAATGACATGGGTTTTTTTTTTCCACCTTCACTTCAGTATTCTGGATGTATTTTAGAGAAAGATTTCAAAGTGAAAATAAGCATGCACGAAAATTCAGTTATTTACTATGATATTTACTTTTCCTTATTTTATATTTTGACCTAGTTTTGACCAGTGCTTAAATGTTTAGTTCTGACTGATTGATCACAAAGGTGTGCATCACTAAGGCTCTTGTAGCAGTCAGTGTAAGTCAGTTTTTTTGTTGTTGTTATTTTTTGGGGGTTTTTTTGTGAGGGTTTTTTTGTTGGTGGTTTTTTTTTTTCTTTTTTCTGTTCAGGTTTGTTTAAGGTTTTTAAAAGTTATAAAATATCAGTAGATTTCCAATATCAAGTTTTAAAATATCTGGACTGAGATGAAATAATACAGGTAACAATTATGAGGTTTTTGACACAGATGTTGACTACCTGAATTAAAGAAAATCTTATTACATCCTAATAAATACTTATTTTCTTCTCCCTCCACCTCGCAAACCTTACTGTAACACCCCTGGTGTCTTCACAAATTTGATGTGCAGATTCTATATAAACATTTTTAAATCCCTTTGCTTACATGCACAAACCATGAGTCAGTTATTCAGTTGAAGGTCTTTAAGTAACCAGACCTGGAATGTAGGTGTAGATTTCTCCTTGAAAAGAGAAATATATTTCAATAAAGCCTCTTACATGCCATACTGCTCTAACGAGGTCTGCTTGATGCTATTTGCTTCACAAGTTAGTCTGACGTTTAATGAGGGAAGTAAGTCAGTTGCAATTACACCCTGGAATTCTGGGAAATGGATCCTGGGAAGACAATATTTCTTTGATGCAGTGATCTGCTCTAAGCTTCTGCTTTAAATACAAAGAATATCTTTCACAGCCACCATCAGTGTTGTGCCAGCATTTGCAAATAATGATACAGAAGCAATAGTGAACATAGTAAATGAGGTTTGTATTAAAATTTCACATTAGAATCTTGGTCAGGTGTTCAAATAAAGCCTAGAGTTACATGAGCCCTATAAGGTTAGGATAAGGAATTGGCCAAAGAGTTCTTCAGCCAGTTCCTAAACCGCAAACCAGTATTGTATTGAGAGTCAATGAGCCAGAGATTTGTGTTCCATGACTCTATGTCTAGGTGGCCATCAGGACTCTCTCTTGAGATTGATATCTTTAACAATGACACAGACAGTGAGATCAAGAGTACCCTCAGCAAGTTTGCAAATGACATGAAGTTGAGCAGTGCAGTTGACATGACAGAAGGATGGCTGCATCTGGGAGGACCTGGAAAAACTTGAGAAGTAAGCCTGTGAGCCTAACCAAGTTCAGCAAGTGTAAGGTGCTGCACCTGAGTAGGGGCAATCCCAGACACAAGTACATAGTGGGAAAAAAAAGTCATTGAGAGCAACCCTGCTGCTGAACATGAGCTAAGAGTGTGTGCTTGCAGCCCAGACAGCCAACCTCATCCTGAACTACATCCAGAGTGGCATGGCCAGTAGGTGGAGGAAGATGATTCTGCCCCTCTACTCTGCCCTCATGAGACCCCACCTGGAACACTGTGTCCAGCTCTGGGTCCCCAGACATAAGGAGGACATGGACCTGTCAAGGTGGGTCCAGAGGACCATGAAAATGATCAGAGGCTGGAGCATCTCAGAGCTGGAGCAGCTCTCCTATGTAGTCAGACTGAGAAAGCTGGGATTGTTCAGCCTGGAGAAGAGAAGGCTGCAGGGAGAGTTGTTGAGGCATTCCAGTACCTAAAAGGGGCCTTATAAGAAAGCTGGAGAGGGACTTTTACACAGGCAGATTATGGAATTACACAGTTGTAGTTCCTTTTGGCAGGAGCTATTCCCTTCTGACATGTTGCATGAATTTTTCCTGGTTTTTTTTTATTATTCAAAAATACTATTAATTAAATTCAGGAAATACTTTTTTCCTCTTCAGTTTACTCCCTTACCTCTGTCACAGACACTTAGATTTCTTACCAAGAGTTACATTCTATTTTTACTTCACAAATATGCATGCAAAAATGTCTGTTATAATATATTTGAATCCTATTTTTAATAACTGATGATTTTGTGTTTTGATATCTCAGAATGTATATTCACAACAGCTGAAGCATTTGGTAAATGGGAAGTTCTAGTTATACATTAATAACAATACTCGGACTACAGTGGGGTAAAATTATTGTGAGTCTCGTGAAAGGTTTTTGTATGATATTTGAAGGTTTCTAATTGTCTAAGAGACTTCTGAAATGATACCTTTGTCCATGTGGACAAAAACCTGACAAACATTGTGGATTTATTTATAGGTACTTATTTAAAATTTTGATCCTAAATAAGAAATTTCAAATTAGGAAATAAATGTGCTCTTTATGTCTCTTACTATTAAGAATTACTAGTATTTTTGTCTGAAACTATACCTATCTCCTAAAATGCCTTCAGTGTTGGACTATTTCTAGTGGAGATACAAATAATATTTGGAATCACTAGTTAGTGTCCCGATCACTGGAACAACAGACACTATATAAAAGGACAGTCATATTTCCAAACTGTTCCTTATATCCAGAGGCTACTCATGATTTACATTTAAAGAGCTGTGCAGAAATAAAAATTAAAAAAAAAAAAAACAAAAATCAACCCAAACCAGTAAGATACCGTATGTCAAATTTGGTTTGGACACAGTCTGAAGCAATTAGGATTACTTCAGTTAATAAAAAGAACACTCATGAAGACTGATATGGTATAAGAGTATTAATTTGAAGTGGAGATTATAACTGTATTTTGACATATGCTGAATATTAGCCAGACATGTCACAGAAAAAGAAATTCTGGGATGACAGCATGCAGTCTGACTGAGCATCTGCCTGAAGCATTCTGCAGCAAATTCCAGATTTTAACATCTGTCCAGAAAAGAGGTAAGGTGGATTTATTATTAAATCACTTGATGGGTATTTGCTGGTCTTTATTATTTTATTACTTATTAGTTCTGCTAATAAAGAACTAAAGAGGAAATAAAGAAATGGTGAGGAGTAGGAAAAAGTTTGTTTTCAAGGGCTCATCACTTTACGTTTCTTTCTGTTTTTTCCAGGACAGCAGCAGTCGTGCTGTACCTATAAAAGCTCATGCCAAACACAACTCTGCCCTTTTCAAATCTTTTTAAACTCCTGCCCAGAAAACCGGAGAAATCAGAAGTACACAGCCACCCAAATATGTCATCAAGTGACTTACCAACTGAAGATTTTCCATAATGCACACTATATGCAGTGAGGTTCAATAGGGGAACACTAAACAGCTTAAAAATACATGGAGAACTTATAGGTTCAATAAATGACTGAACAGGCCTCTCCTCTAGGCAAAGACCTGGTTCTGCACTGGATATACAGGTCTAACAGAGTATGTGGGGCATGTTCTGCAGGCTGTTAGGGCACTGATCCTTTGCTAGGATGAATTTAGCTGTACTGATTTAGACTGACTGAGAACTGCACTGTATATATAGACATACACACACACACTAACATTAATCACAATTGCGATAGAGAAATAAATGTGGAATAGGTAAAAGGGATTAATGGCATGAGTAGGTATTTAATGCACGTAAGAGAGGAAGTTTTTGAACTCAGTTTGTAGAATGTGGTGCCTAAAAATGCAGGCAACCAAAAAGAAAAGGAAAAAAATAAGGGCAGGGAATAGGGAGGAAATCAATTGAAGTTCATTTTACTACAAGCTACTTAAATGAAAATTCTTTTATACATACAGTTGTTCCTCAGTTAAGATTTCGTATTTTCTTAATCTTTCTTATTTTAAAAGGTTCACTCACATAGGTCTATTAAATGATTAGTTCTTCCAGAAGTCCACTGTTGGCATGAACCTTTGAAAACACAGTGCTAGGTATGTAATCAGTCTCCTTGAAAATTTCTGTAGGGAGAAATTAATGGAGAAGTGGTTTCTATGGATTAATTTATGAGAGGAGAAATAACAACATGGGATGAATTATTTCATTACTACTGATCTGGGTTTTTTTTTCTTTTTAGGCTTTTTTTTTTTTCCCCATAGAGAAGAAAGAGATAAGAATACATACCAAAATACTTTATTCTTTATATTCCCATACTACATGGGGCAAGATTAAAATACAAAAGAATAAGCAAAAAAATCCTGAAATCTAGTTTGCTAGTTTGCTCTCTATAAATTACTTCATTTGAGTTTTCCCTCTTATAGACCTTTCATAAAAATTTTCTGTCTTTCATCTGCTCAACCACTGCTGCATAACATCCTAAAAACTTCAGTGAGTTATTTCAGAGACATATTTTTTCTGACACATGCTGCCTCAGGCTTCTCCTGAAAACATCATTCTTGAGATTTTGGCAATCACTTGCGTCCATCATTCTTTGCCATTCTTGCATTTTGACTACTTCCCAGGCAGCTGTTCTCATTGTCTCCTCTTAAATTTGTCTCCATTTGGAAAAACGCATCAAGTTTGCAATAATCCAGATCACTGCCATCTTTTGTTTAGAACAGTAAGTTTCATAGTTTGCAAAATGCAAGAAATCATATGTGACTCATTCACGTAGTATTTGTCAACTTTTCTTTTTAGAACACTTGTCTGATCTTTTCCTCAAGGCAAATGTAAACCCCATGTGTTCAGGATCAGAGAAAAGCAATGTAATATCAAATTGGAAGAACAATTTGCAGATGGCACGTATTAATTAAAGAAGGATATACTGGATATAAAAATCAATCCTTCACACACTTAAGATCTTCAGAACTGAGCTGTTAAAAATGTTCTTCAGAAAGGGGCAAAGCTTGGCTGCTTATTAAAATGACTAGGCAGAATACAGCCTATAGTATGGTTTATTCAAATGCAGTGCTCAGTCATGTGAGTGAAAAATTTGTAATATCTCTTCTTTATACAGGAGAATGAAAAGTCTCAAAAGACAGAGAGTAACCTTATCACTGCAAGTATTCAGAACCACATTTCTGTTCTTACAACAGGAATCACAGCTTTGTGTACTTCAACAACAGCCTGTCTATGTATCTGTCAGTATGTAGAAGCAGTTACAACCTACTTTCATTTTTATCTGTATTCTCAGGAACAATGTGACATACAAGGCAGAAAAGACTGAATAACTGGGTGGTTTTTTATTTTTTATTTAGAGTAATTAACTGAAAGATCTAAACTACACCTCTCTGTTAGTGGTTCTTTTCGGAATTCATTTGTGCAGCATTTCAAACAAACTGCGCTTGAATTTTAAGGAGTGGTGGAACAGACCAGTTACTCTTTTAGTTAGTCTTGGCTGTCCTTGTCCAGGAAAAAAAAATAATTCATTGTGACGGGATCAAAAGGTGGACTTGTATTTTTCTTTCACTCGGATGGAAAAACAAAGTCTCCAAAACACCCCATTCTCTTTTGTCTGGCAAAACACTTGCTTTTTCTTGTCAAATTGTTAAAGTGCTTTTCCTCCCTATTTATTTATGTCCACTTCTCTCTCCTGTTCTGAATAGTGGATACTATGCAAGCCTTTCATACAACCCCGACCTTTGTTCAAAGAGCAAATAATTAATCCAGACTTTTAGATGTTGGGGTGGAAATGGAAGGACAATGCATTTAAAAGACAGTCCTAACTATGCTGTGGTTCTGTGACATGTCCATGTTACTGAGATTAGAAACTGTACCTGAATAAAAAAAGAAGTCCTGCTGAATTTAGCTTTCTCTCTCTAGTTTTCTACATAGAGCTCTGACACGAGTACTAAAGATCTCCCATCTCATAAAATCAGGAGAATTAGGTACCTTCAAATAATATAGGAAAAACCCTTTACTGTAAATGTGAGCTATATACATCTAGTCAACACTTGGTTAGTTCTGAAATGCACTCTGAAGTCTTTCATCTGACTTAGGACTCTAGGCAGACATTTCATTTGATATAAAGAATCCACTTCTGCAGATAACTAGGAACAACATTCCATTTTCTTAAATGCACTTTTTATATAAAATGTTCTACTGGCTAGAGAATTACAGAAAAAGCAGAAGCATTAGGTTGTTTTTAATAACTTTTAGGATGGTGCCAACCTACTCTTTAGCTCAAGTTGTGCTATTGCATAGCTTTGAAACATAAGATAAAGAAGTGAGATTCTTTTAAGCCTTACTTTTATTTCCATCTTCCATTAAACAGTCATTTAATAAATTCTTCTTTCTAAAACATAAATTTCACCTACTCCTATTTAACTAGTCTTTCCGTTCCTTCTTCCCCCTGCCCTCATGCTATCCTTAACTCTAGCAGATTCATTTTTGCTCAATTTTCTATTGCCCTATCTAATCACAAAGTGAGTGAGCTAAAATCACAAATAACTTGTAAAAGATATTGTAATGAAAGCTAATAGAAGCAATTGTCTGGTTTCGCAAGATTTAATAATTTCCATGGGAATTATTTTAGCATCCAGGAGGAGAGGAAACTTTCTGTGTCTGGACTCTTAGATTTTTAACCTTTCCAGAAATTTTAATTTTTTTTTTTTTGGGAGAAATCAACCCTGAAATAATGATTGAAATAATTAAATATGAATGGGAGGAGTGAGGAAGAAGTCATTGTGCAAAGTTATATTGATCCTTAGCCATTCATAATCTTAGGTTCTGTGTGGTTAAGGCATTTAGGGCTATTTAAAGGGGCAACTACCTCAGGTAACTTATAGAATTTACAGAATGGAATCAAAAAAAATTTTTTTTTACAGTAGATTTGTTTCCTTTTCACTTTTTTACCTCCACACAAATAAAAAAGGATAGCCTTTCATAAAATTAATTTTTTGTTATGATACTGGAATTATTTTACGAAGAAAAAATTGACTATAGAGAAAGTAAAATTATTGCAGTATTTTACAACCAATTATAAAACTTAGAGATCATTTCAGGAATAGTCCTGGTATAATCTGACACATTAAATCATCATGATAGTTCTAGAAAGGCCCTGAAGGTATACTTAAAGCACTTCAGAATAATAGCAACTAAAATGAGATAAAATTAACAAAAACTGATGTCAACAGTATACTATGTCCATTTTTCTGACTTATTTAGAGTCATCACTTTTTAGATAAGCAGGGTTTTTACTCAGTTGTAAAAGATTTTGGCTGTCTGTGTCCATACTCTCAAAAATCAGCAAGGTAATTGTAGTTTTGGTTTGGCTAGTTAAACTTCAGCCTGGACAATGCTTGCAAATACCTTGACCATATTCATTAGAACTTAAGGTAATGTCTCAAGAAGCTATCTGTGACAAAACTCTGTTTTTAGCAACAGAATAATATGTGGAAAGGATGGGAAGTATATCCAATGCTTCTCAGCAGGAAGTTCTGGCTAAGAAGAAATCAGTTTCAACATCCTTGCTTCCACAAAAAATTGTCTCATCATTCTGGAAGGGTCTTAGAGGAGTAGTTATCCCCATGGAAAATTTTCTATTCTCTCTTCCTCTGAGAATCTGTTAATTTCTGTAACACTTTTTTCAAAGAAGCAACAGCAGACTTTATTCCCTGACAGGGAAGTAATTTCCTTTTTTCCTACACAGTGCCTTTGAGGGTCTTTCTGGACTACGTACTCTCAGAATACTCTATTTTGTAAATAAATACATATACTAACTATAGTGTAGTCACTTGACCTTGGCTGAACACCAAAGATGAACCAGGCCTCTCTATCACTCCCCAGTCCAGCAGTACAGAGGAGAGAAAATAAGATGAACAACAAATAGTAAGTAAATTGAGACATAGAACTTTAATAAAGGAAAACAAACAAACAAACCAACCCAAACCAACAACAAAACAACACCCAAACTTGTGCACACATATGCAAAGGGCAAAAAAAAATTTATACCTCCCATCATTGAGCAGTGTTCAGCCACTCCCTGAGAAGTAGGGCTTCAGCACACATAGCAGCTGCTGCAGAAGCCTAACATCATAAATAGCAAGTATCTTCCTCCATCCCTTATTCCCTCCTCACTTTACCTCAGTTTTTATATCTGATCTGATGTCACGTGGTATGGAATATCCCTTTGGTTAATTTGGATCAGCTGGCCTGGTTGTGTGCCCTTCCATGATCTCTCAACATTCCCACTCCCAGCTCCAGGCAGGCAGGCAGGCAGGCAGGCAGGCAGGCAGGCAGGCAGGCAGGCAGGCAGGCAGGTTGGTAGGCAGGCAGGTTGGTAGGCAGGCAGGTTGGTAGGCAGGCAGGTTGGTAGGCAGGCAGGTTGGCAGGCAGGCAGGCAGGTAGGTAGGCAGGTTGGCAGGCAGGCAGGCAGGTAGGTAGGCAGGCAGATAGGCAGGTAGGCAGGTAGGCAGGCAGGTAGGTAGGTAGGTAGGTAGGTAGGTAGGTAGGTTGGTTGGTTGGTTGGTTGGTTGGTAGGTAGGTAGGTTGGTAGGTAGGTAGGCAGGTAGGCAGGTAGGCAGGCAGGCAGGCAGGCTGGTAGGCTGGTAGGCTGGTAGGCAGGCAGGCTGGTAGGCAGGCAGGTAGGCAGGTAGGTAGGCAGGTAGGCAGGCAGGTAGGCAGGCAGGTAGGTAGGTAGGTAGGTAGGTAGGTAGGTAGGTAGGTAGGTAGGTAGGTAGGTAGGTAGGTTGGTTGGTTGGTAGGTAGGTAGGTTGGTAGGTAGGCAGGTAGGCAGGCAGGCAGGCAGGCAGGCAGGCAGGCTGGTAGGCAGGCAGGCTGGTAGGCAGGCAGGTAGGTAGGTAGGTAGGTAGGTTGGTTGGTAGGTAGGTAGGTTGGTAGGCAGGCAGGTAGGCAGGTAGGCAGGCAGGCAGGCAGGTAGGCAGGCAGGTAGGTAGGTAGGTAGATAGTTTGGTAGGTAGATAGGTTGGTTGGTTGGTTGGTTGGTTGGTTGGTTGGTTGGTTGGTTGGGAGACAGTGCTGCTGCTGAGCAGCCCTGTCAGCAGTACCTAGAACGCTGGTGTGTTATCAACACCTTTCCAGCAGGCAGAGCACTGTGAGAGCTGCTATGGGAGAATCAACTCCATCTCAGACAGACCCAATACATACAGTATATCCTTTATATGTCTTTTTACATAAGCTTTATTGTTAATATTTTTTCTTGTTTGGATTAGGTAGAAAAAGAAACTGCATGTTTTAAGAAATTTTTAAAATACTTTCCAATTACTTTTTTACACGTAAATATGTGTGTGTGTATGCACAGAAAACATAAATAATAATGAACTACTTCATGCAAGATCTTTCATTTCTATTTTATTTGGGATATTTTTAATCATTAAATTAGGTAGAAGAAATTCAATTTCATTCTATATTGTATTTTTAATTTATTTCTTGCTTTTTTTTAGGAGAAACTAATTTATCCAGTTCCAAATTGACAGATATTCCATGAAGCTGCAGAATCAATGGTTCTTCAAATTTTAAGGAAAACTGGACAAGTTGAGCTCACGTCATTAAAAACTATCCTTAAATTAATTGACTAGTGTAATTTTTATGTGCCATCTACTTTAAAATGTCACAAAACTACTTTCACACCAATAGAACTACCTAGGAATAAATATACAAATAGTATTGGGGAAGTATAAAAGTAAAATAAATCAAATTTAATGTTTTTATTTTCCCTTCTCCAGTTCTAGTCTCTGTTCATGGTTATTCAATTCAGTGGGGATGTATTTAGGCCTCAACCCTGCAAAACACTTTTAAAAAATTATATTTTAGTTAAAATTATATTTAATATTTAGCACATAGGACTGCTGCTTACTAGTTGATTTACTTTTTTACAGTGTGTGATTCATGATTCAACAGTTATAATTAATAGCTCAAATAAAACTTTTCTTGAAATCAGTAGATTTCAGAAGTAAAAGTACTTCTGAGCTCTGGAGTCAGCACCATGTTTCATCTGGGAATTTCAGATATGTGTGCACAGAGTGGGGGATCGGAAAGGGCTTTGAGACAGAAAGTACCAAAAAGTAAGAGAAAGTATTCATCAAGAACAGCTATACATGGTGGCTAACTTGTGCCGAGAAGGAATAAAAAATAATTCACTTTTAAAAAGCCATTATAATTATCCATTTATATCAAAGTTTTATAAATAGACATTGTTTGTGTTATTTATTCCAGGACAGTTCCCTCTACTGAATGCATGCTTCAAAAATGATCCATGACGATCAGACCTCATGTAGTTTGGGAAGAAAATAAATTTTAAAAATGCCCTTCAGATGCAAGTAACTTGCTTTTTGTTAAGGGCTCTTTTTTACTTTCAATTTTTTTAATATACTACCTACAAATATATTTATATTTTACCAACATGTGTGTGTGTGTATGTGTATCCATATATATGTGTTTGTGTGTAATATTAACTTTAAAAAATGGAAATATTTATGTGTGTATTTCAGATTTGTTGTTCAAAAAACATGCATCTGGAAATGATCAGCACACGTATCTCTGTGGGCAGATCTGTATCCAGGATGGGTGTAATATTTTTGAAGAGTGAAAAGCTGACTCAGACCAGTGTCGGTGGTGAATGGGCCTCTTCATACTCAGCTTGGTTTGAAAAGTGAAATCATGCTCAAGGAGATGTGCTATTCCAGGTAGTTGTCTGACATGTTGTCCTCTCTTTAGAGAACTAACAGCACTTATTTCCACAAGGTAAATTAGAGTCAACATCAGAATATCAATTTTTATACCTTTCTTATCTTGTAAGTATAAAGATAAATGTCTGCACAGTTGTCAGACTTCATGTATTTAGTTTTAATTCAACTATTTTCTACTTTATTACTCTTCCAGTGGTTAAATTCACTCTCTGCTAACCTTCCATTTCCTTGTAACTAACTTTATCTAACACTTGATTTAGCACCAGTGTGAGACTCTTGATTTATACCAGGTACATTCATCTTTTCCACGACACAACAAATCTCGGCTTGTGCTATATTTTACATAAACATCTTTACAGCACTATATATTGCATAAATCTAAACTTTTCAGTGAAACTTTAATAATGCAAGCCATTATGCAAGCCATTATGCATAATTTGTCTGAAGATAATTACTGGCTGCCTTTTTGCTTTATACTGTAAGTTAATAGTGTAGCAACAGAACACATACTTATCAAATAGGATTTTGTCTTTCGTTCATTTTCAGTACTGACTTGCTTCATGGAATATTGCAAGAAGTTGTCAAAACCACTGACCTGGAAAATATGCTCCTTCATCAGAATGTGATCATGATTAGTATAATTCAATCACAGAATGATGTTGGTGGTGCATGATAACTAAAGTACTGGTGCTTTCTGATACTTCAAGTAACATTTAAAGCAAACAGGAAAGGCTCAGTGAGCCCTGACTTCCCAGAACTGTTGTCAGTTTGATGTGTTTCTTTGTAGAGAAAGTCTGACCTTATACACTATTTTTCCCGTAAGACATCAACTGTATCAATGTGAACATGGAAGTAAACTGATATAGGTGTATTTTTCTTAAAATTCAGATTGGAAGAGGAAGAAAGGAGATACAATTTCACACCTTGTCTGTGAAGATCTTGTCTGTGCACTGGTCACAGTCCAATGGAGGTCTAGGTGTAAGAATTTTAAAGAAAAAGGGTCTATGGCTACTTGGCAGCTGTTATAATTATGACTATTGAGGCATAATTGCAAGACCCAGTAACAATAGAGAATTAATTAGGAACAGAGCAATCCAGAAAAGTACTTAACTATGAACATGCTTTATGTTATGTTAACTTTTACCCTTCCTCCTTGGAGATCCAGTCTATGGGGAAAATAACCCCTCCACTCTCCCATGATAATAATCTTAAAAACTGGGAGTACACAAGTGATTTACAATGCAATTGCTCACCAACTGGTGGCCAATGCCCAGCCAGTTCCCAAACAGAGGCTCCTATCTATCTTTCCCCCTAGATTACATTCTGGGCATGATCCTTATGGCATGGAATATCCCTTTGGCCAGTTTCTGTTTGTGTCACCTCTCAACTTCTTGTCCCCTCAGCCTGTGTGCTGGTGGGATCATGTGAGAAACTGGGAAGTCCTTGATTTAGTGTAAACACTGCTTAGCAACAACAAAATCATCATTGTTATCCAGGTGTGGTTTCATCTGTGCCATAATGAAAAGTGGAATTTTGCCCTGATGTCTTAGATAAATACCTTGAATGTACTTGGGGTTGGGCGTGGTAGCATTATAATATTTGTCACTCGGTAGTGATACAGAAGACTGAGCAATCATCTTTCAGTGGTGGTAAGCTTTCTCCTGGCATATTAAGAACTCTAATACTTACAGTCCTGGACACTTGCATCAGAAGGCATTGAATGCTGGATTTCTCAGCTTGCAAAATGGTTCTGCTTGTTATCAAGTGACCTTAATGTTTTCTTCACTAGTTAAAAGTGAATAATATGAAGCCTGAATTCAAAGGTGTCTATGGTAGCCATGAGGAGAGAAAATTATAACTTCTTCAAGATTAAAAGTTCAAACTCTGATGGCTGTACCTTTTAACTCTGTAACTGGCTTTTACCCTGATCTCTGTAATCCTGTTAGCTTCATCATGTTGAAGAGATCATGACATTTTCCAAAGCACCTGGGGGAAGCATTACCTTTCAGTTCATTGACTAAGCTTTTTTCTGGGAAAGCTTAGTCACCCAGCAGTGTCACCCAGCTGTGTCTAGTCTTTTTATGCTTCACAGAGTGGCTAAGGTTGGAAGGGGCCACTGGAGGTCAACAAGTCTGACTGCTTAAGGTTATAGTGATCTTTACTACTTTGTAGTAGTACATTAATATTTTTAACTATTTCAAATACTAAAAAAAAGAAACCCAAAAAAAACCCCCCCAAAAAACCCCAAACCAGCTAGGATTAAAAGCAAGTGCATGAAGATGAGGAGTTACCATGTCTTTTGAAATAAAATTGATGTAGGAAAAAATGTAGAAGAACTTATAATAAAAAGAATGGGTGTTCTAATATAATATGGTTTTTTTTTTTATCTTTGTGTCTTGTAGCATACTCAAATTCTGTCTTGTTAGTTACTAATCTTAAAAATACCAGATTCCCAACTAGGAATCAGGTTAAATTATACTTTTTGGTACTTGTGTCATGTAATTTTGGACTAACTAGAAAACTTGTGTGTCTTTTTCACAAATACAAATGAGATTATGTTTTCCTTGGTGAGATTTTGGATAGGTACATTGTAGTAAGTGGCATTCATACTACATGCAAAATAAGTAACCCTTCAGGAAATTGTAATTTCTTGAATGAGAAGAATAAGAATTCACAGTGATTTTTTTTTTTATTTTTGAGAAAGAAGGAGAGAGAAAGAAATAAGATAAAGTGGGACAGAGAGACAAAGAGGAAAAAATATGCAAATCTATAAACTACATCCCACTTAACCAGATTGGTATGTCCACATTTGCTTGGAAAATGGAACTTTGGTAGGTAAATCATCTAGTTTGGACAACCTGTAAAATATAGAAACAAGTGCTAGGCAATATAACCTCTTCTAGATTTGTGGGAAGCTCACATAAACTGACTGGTGTCATGCTTTAAATTTTAGGATGTATTTCCTGGGTTAAGGTATGCATATGATTTTAAAATATAGCATGAAGCTAGGCTTAGGTGAGACAAAATTGTTCATCTTTGAGAAAGAAATTTAGCCTGAAACAAAGAAAAAGCTGTTATGACTGGTGTGATGTTAGAAAATAGAGTCTTTCTATTTCCTTTTTTCTCTGTTTGAAAAATATTATATTTAGGATGAATTATGAACATAGTGTCAAAAACATGAAACCATCTCCACTCCCAAGAAACAAAAGTAGCAACTTTAAGTTAAAGCAACTGCTTTCTCATTATATTGATACATAGAACAATTAAGTTTTGACAGGAGATCAGGACTTCTAAGCACAATTGCTATTCTAATTTATTTAATACAGTGAAGGAATTCATCTTAAATAGGGACTGTTTTGACACAGAGCTGAATTGATGCCTCTGTGTTAATCTTTAACTGGGCTTTAATCATTACTTTTTGTTGCAATTTATGTCATTAACTTCACTTAAGCTGATTACCCATTAACTATTTTAATAGTATGCTAAGCGCTTCAAGAAATTAATATTTGAATGCTCTTTGTGGTCAGCAGGATCAGGGCAGTTATCATGCCCACATGTGGTTGAGGCCACACTTCAGTTTTGGGCACTGCCCAACAAAAAAGTCATTGAAGTGCTGGAACAAGTCTAGAGGAAGGCAACAGAGGTGGTGAACGGTCTGGAGCACAAGTCTGATGAGGAGTGGCTGAGGGAGCTGGGGCTGTTTAGCCTGGAGAAAAGAAGGCTCAGGGCAGACCTTACTGTTCTCTACTACTGCCTGAAAAGAGATGGTAGAGAATTATGGGTTGGTCTCTTCTCCACAGTAACAAGCAATTGGACTAGAGAAAATGGCCTCAGGTTGTACTAGGGGAGGTTTAGACTGGATATTAGGGAAACATTCTTCACCAGAAGTGTTGTCAAGCATTGGACTATGGTGCCTAGAGAAGTGGCTGAACCACCACTCCTGGAGGTGTTTGCTGTAGATGTGGTACTTTGGGACATGGTTTTGTGGTAGACCTGGCATTTAAGGTTAATGCCTTAATGTTTGGACTTGGTGATCTTAAAGGTATTTTCCAATCTAAATTATTCTATCCTATGATTCCCCACATTTCCCACTGTTTTACGTGATGTTTTGGAAACCTGCATAATGACTGTAAATAATAGGTAAGAAAGGAAGTAATGTAGAAGGGTGGTATAAATTTATTACTCTATTATGGGCTAGGCACAGTTTTCTGATTCTACGTCTTGTAGGGAATATCATCTCATTTGCCATGTTATTAAAATTTCCCAAGACTATCTCATCAGAAGGAGAAAGGAAAAAAAGAAATGTCCTCAGTTGAGAGGAGGATCTAGTTGCCACTAATAGACTGGAGTTTTTAACTAGTATAACAGATTATTTTGAATTGTTCAATTGTATAAGTATTCTTATCAGGAATCATGAATCAAAAATCAGGAATACTTGAGCACTGACAAACTGAGAATATGCTGTGTTTGGAATTAGGAAAATTCAATGCACAATTATATACCTATCTAAGTTCTTGTTGGGCAAAGAAACCTAATAATCATAACTTCTTCCTGCCAGATAATAAGACTATTGATCTGTGTATGTCTTGTGTTTATGACTTTGACTTCCCAGTGTAAAACTCTATAACACATTTTTGCTCTTAAATAAAAAATGTTGCATTGCAAGGTAATATTAGCTATAATCAGCAAGTAGCTTTAAAATGACAGATGGATTGCCACACTCTAATAGCTTGTCATCTGTTTTTTGAAATTCTGTCTCTTTGAGAAGAATAAAAAACTTAGTCTCCATGCAACATATGTGTATTTTCTTCATTATTCCACCTCTCCCTCCCACTCCCCTAAAAACAGGTGAGGTATCAGTATATATTATGGAAATTTTCTATCATAAAAAATGAATTAAAAGTGTTGGGCCTTGCTAAAAGGTAAGTCTTTTGAGTCAGAAAGTGCTGGACAGAAGGAACGAGTCACAAAATGGGACTAGGAGAAAAATATGAAAGAGGTATTTGTCTGGGATCATTGGTTGAGTGAAATAGCCGTGGGGTATATTGGATGACCCCAAAGACTCAGGTAATAGAAATGGGATGAAATTCAATAGCACAGCATGAAAGGTCATGCACTAGGGGCTAATAACAAGCATTTTTGCAATAAGGTAGGAGCTGATCAGCTGAGGTGCAGTAGTCAATCACAGAATGGCTATAAGTTTCCAATGCATTGCAATCCAAGGATATGTTAGCTAATTTATTTCTAGAAGAGAAAAAGAAATCTACAAACAGTATAGAAACCTTACTGTAATATTAGGTATTGTTTTGATAATCTTCTTTTCAAAATACACATATTGAATCGTTAATAGATGCAGAAATGTATTACTGAAATATCTCATCTTTTAACCCTTAAAATAAATTCTGAGAGAAGGTATGACTTTAGGAAGGTGATTATATGGCAGGTATAATATATATGTTTATCATATATATAGGACGGTAAATATCAGTACTAGCCATTAAGTCAAGATATTTTGCTGGGATATGAACAGATGCATATTAACTGTCTCTGGGTCAGATTGTGTGGCAGTTTAAAGGCCAAAGGCCATCAGATTTGTGATGCTCTGGTTTGGCCTGCTAAAATAGGCAAAAGAAGTCACCAAAACAAATAACCTAGATGAAGTGAATCTTTATGAATTTGAGATGATCCAGCCATCTGTAAGATCCAGTGCTGTGATGGAAGTAAAACTTTTTAGCTAGGTCTGTGGTAAAACTTTTTAGCTAGGTCTGTGGTAGGGAGTTGTTGGGGTTTTTTCTTCCTAATTTCTGTGTGGAAAAGTAAATTAACCAATGATTTGGCCCCAAGCTCTCTATGATCTATGATCTTCACTGATCAAGAATATGGACAACCAATATTTTCATATTCATACACAGACAGTATGTGTCTGTGATGGATTAAAAAACTTCACAGAAGAAAGGAGAAGCTGAAAGATACATTTAAAGATGAATGTTTCAGAGAACAGTTTTGGCATATAAATAGACTTTGGACAAATTGAGGATTAATTTTTTCAGATGCTCTGGTGAGTGAAGGAAAAAATGGGGAGGAAAAAAAGCTTTTTTGGAGCTAAATATACTGGTCAAGATAAATAAATGAGTTAGGATAGAAGAATGGTTTTTCAGAGAAACATAGATGTTCAAAGAGAGATTCAGATCCTTATTTCTGACTTGGTAACTAAGTAATTATCAATGGCAAGATGATTATTTCCATGAATCCACTCAAAGAGGAGTACTTACTTGCTACTTATTTGTATGTAATATAGAGAGTAGCAGGCTCATTAACTTCGACTTTGGTCAGCAGAGCAAAAGGATATGATGGAGGAAATTAGCTTTCCCGGTGGTGAAAGGCTCTGACACCTGCCATGGCTCTTCTCCTGACTTGCAATTGCCTCTGCAATTTGCTACTCTAGCTGAATGCTCCCCCAAACTCTGGGCACATGGTAATTCACATGTGAGTACTTAATTAATTGGCTCATTTAATCAGTATGTGAGCAGAAAAGACCTTATGCTAGCAGTATTTCTCCCCAGGAGAGCTTGCCCATTTGAGAGGCATGGTCTCCATGTCCCCAGATAGCAATTAACAACTACTGAATTGCTCCACTGAATAATCATGAAATTTGTCTGTCTCGGATCATTTCGTGTAGTCTAATAGTGCTTAAATTTAGTATCTTGCCAAACTGAGGCCCATTAGAATCAACAGTGATTTCATGTGCTTTTTGAGTTAACTTAAATGAATGCCTTATCGAGAGATTAAACTACTTCATGCTTGATGTTTACATATTGATAGTTTTTTGAATATTTTTATTTATATTTGGGAAAAATTGAAATTGAAAATTTAAATTAAGAGCCTTTGAATTAAAAGCCTTCTCTAAATAATCAAAATAAATAACAGTAAATACCAGCATAAATTTGTGCTTCAGTTTATTAACTAAAAGTGAAAACTAATATCATATTTGTGAACATAATTTTCATACTAACACTTGATATAATTTCTCCCAAATGTGATTTTTTTTTTTTTTCATTTCTCTTCAGGTAAACATGGTGAACAAACATATGTAACAGTCCTGTACGTTTTTGTTTAATATCTTGTTCAGAAAAATATAACTTTGCTAAGGTGTTGTTTGAAAGAGACACAGTCATCATTTGGCCCCTTTGAGTGAAGCCTCTGACCAGTAAGGGTCATTCTTAAAAGCAGGATCTCAACATCTGAAAAAAAATCATAATGGTAGTCGTGAATGAAAGCAGTATTTCTTTAAATACACTGCTTTTTGAGTCTGTAAAGTGCTCTGACCTCTAAAGCTTCAGATTCTTTCTGTGAAAGAGGTATTTTCTCCACTAACTCTTGACATCCAGAAAAGCAGTCTTTGAATTCAGAGATCATTTGCGCCAGCATGTTTCTCCTAAAAACAATTAAATCCGACTCCAAGCTGTTTGAGGTTTTCTTTTTGGGTTTCAAAGCTATGAATAATTCATCTGAAAAGACTACCAGGGACTACCTGTCTGTTTGGATAGGTCATCAGCCCCTGTCGGAAATTCTGGAGAGAACGTTCTCAGGGGTCTCTCAGAATGTGTGTCCAGGGATGGATATGTTCTTTTCATAAATACTCCAATAAAATTGATATTCCAATTTAATAATGAAAATTAATCATATGGCAAGCAAAATGACATGGGTAGTATTGTAGTATCATTGCAGTAATATGAAAGTGTCATTGACTTTCATCTTGCAATTGGGCAGACTTGATTTCCCTCTCCCTACCCATCTTACAGTATTTTGAATGTGCTGGTCATATGTGGTTACACCTAATTCACATCAATGTAAATCAAGGATATTAAGAAGTACTTTAAAGCAACACTGACTTAAAAACAGCAAAACAGAAGAAAAGGTTCCCATTTTTGATACTGAAGAACAGTTCTTACTATAAAGTTTCTGTATTCTTAATTTCTATATGGCCACTCATATTTTGAAGAAATAAGATTATTGAGCAGAGAAAGTATTGAAATAAAGCGAAGCAATAGAAGAGTGGGTTAAAAAGAAGCCTTCTTTGTCAAATGGCTTCTACCACATTTTTGCTCTAACGTAATTTTTCCTTTTACTTCAATAAACTTGTATTTATTTATTTATTATCCCATTTGGTATGTTATCTCATTATTCCCTAGATAATATGTTTTTTTTCTTTTGTTATGTTTTGGTTTGGGTTTCTTTGCGTAATTTCGGTATAACTTCAAGTTCTGTCTTTCAGGTAGTGTGTATCAGTCCTTCTCAAAAATTACCTCCCTCTTCTTCCTTTTCAAAGATTGTATATAGAAGCATAGAAAGTTTTGGGTTGGAAGGGACTTTAAAGATCACCTAATGTCATCCTGTTTTGTCCTCTTCCCTCACCCCACCATGGACAGGGACATCTTTCACTAGACCAGATTGCTCAGAGCCCCATCCAAAGTGGTCTTGAACTTCCAGGGATGAGGCATCCATAACTTCTTTTGGCAACCTCCTCTAATACCTCACCACCCTCACAGTAAACAATTTTTTTTCTAATATCTAAACCTACGCTCCTCCAGTTTAAAGCTGCTGCCCCTTGTCCTATCCCTATACTCTTGTGCCCCTTTTAGGTACTGGAAGGCTGCTAAAAGGTCTCCCCAGAGCCTTCTCTTCTCCAGGCTCATCAATCCCAACTCTCCCAGCCTGCCTTCATAGGAGAGGTGCTCCAGACCTCTTCTAATCTTCATGGTCCTCCTCCAGACTTGCTTCAATGGGTCCAGATCCTTCTTATGTTGGGTGCCCCAGACCTGGACACAGCACTCCAGGTGGGGTCAGATGAGAGCTGAGTTGAGGGACAGAATCATCTCCCTCAATCTGCTGGTCACACTTCTGATGCAGCCCAGAATATGATAGGCTTTCTGGGCTGCAAGTGTACATTGCTTGCTCATATCCAGCCTCTCATCCACCAGCACTCCCTTGTACTTCTCCTCAGGGCTGCTTTCAATCCATTCTCAGCCCAGCCTAATTTGTGCTTAGAACTACGCTGACTCAGGTGCAGTTTCTTACACTTGGCCTAGCTGAAATTCATGAGGATTGCCACAGGCACACCTCCCAAGCCTGTCAGGGTCCATCTGGATAGCATCCATTCCGTCTAGAATATGGACTTCACCACACTTAAGTGTGTTCTGCAAACTTTTGAGGGTGCATTCTATCCTATTGTCTATGGCATTGACAGATGTTAAAGACCGCCAGACCCAATACCAAACCCAGATGTTCACTGGTATACTTGGGCATTGAGCCATTAACCACAGCTCTTTGATGCAACAATCAGACTAATTCTTTTCCCATCAAGTAGTCCATTTGTTAAATCCACGTCTCTCCAGTTTAGAGACAAGGCTGTTGTATGTATAGTTAATGCTTTGCACAAGTCCAAGTAGGTGATGTCAGTTGCTCTATCCACCAACACTGTAACCCCATCACAGAGGGCCACTGAAGTTTTCAGGCATGATTTGCCCTTAATGAAGCCCTGTTGGCTGTCACAGATTACCTCCTTATTTTCCATGTGCCCTATCAAAGTTTCCAGGAGAATCTACTCCCTGATCTTTTCAGGTACTGAGATAAGACTGACTGGCTTGTAGTTCCCCGAGTCTTTCTTTTTAATGTTTTTAAAAATGGTTTTTAAAATTACATTTCCCCTTTTCCAGTCAATGGGAACTTCAGTGGACTGCCATAACCTCTCGAATACGATGAATAGTGGCTTATCCACTTCCTTCACCAGTGCTGTCAGGACCTGCAGATGTGTCGGAGATAAGCTGTACTTGAATCATCCAGACTGAGCCATATCTGAGGCCTCTAGGCCATGGCACTGAGGCTTGTAGAGGTTGTGGTACAGATAGAAATTCAGTGCCAAGAGTGTGTCGCATTTAGAAATTCCACTTAAGGTGTTAACAAGGGTCAAAGGGTTTCATAGTAGTTAGTAAGTATTGTAATTGGTGTGGACATAGTAGCTACCTTAAACAATTTATTAAACAATAAGTGTTTGCATTCTTCCCTGCGCCATGTACCAATGAGAATGTATCTGTAATTGTAAACTATATAGAGTGTATAAAACCTGCCATCTCACACAGAATAAAGGGGAAACGTAGCAGTAATCATATTGATCGGACCTGTGTTTGCTTTGCTAACTTCCCTTCATCATTTCAGGGCTCCCCTGCGACTTCACAGATGTGTCTCATCAGGTCCCATATACTTGTTCACCTTCAGGTTCCTTAAATTGTCTCAACCTGTACTGCTCCTAAAGTGGGAGCCTCTTCATACTCCAAGTCCCAGCATTGCCTTCTACAACTCAGGCACTGTGGCTGAAACATTTGATGGTGGAGACTGAGGAAAAAAAGGGATTATTTCAGCCTTCTCTGGGTCTTCTGTTACCAGGCCTCACATTTCCTTCCAGAGAACACCCAATTTTTTTTCTAATCTTCCTTGTATCACTGATGTACCTATAGAAGCTTTTGTTGTTTCCCTTGATGTCCCTGGCCAGATTTAATTCTGCAGGGCTTTAGCTTTCCTAACCTGATCCCTGGCTGCTTGGACAATTTCTGTTTTCCTGCCAGGCTACCTTTCCTTTTTTTTATATCCTCTGTAAGCTTCTTTTTTGTTTTATAATTACATTTAGTACAAACTCTTACAGAAATTGTGCTGTAAATTGTTTCTTTTAACTATTTTCATGGCATATTAAAAAATGCATTTATAAAGTTTATGTTGTATTTTCCCTCCCACAATACTTTAATCCAAAAAATATTCTGAAGATGAGTTCTCTTAAGAAATTTAATGCCCAAATCCAGATCCTTCTCAGATGACATAAATTTGAGCGCATCTGCACATATGCCTGCCCTACTCATACCACAGGCTTCGCTTCCACTTTATGTACCTACCTAAGAAATAAAGTCACAGGAAAAAGTGACAGAAGTCTTCTGCAGTATATGTACATCTCTGAAGTAAATTCTAGAAAAAAAGTTGACTAATCACTGGAAGATTTTAAAAAAATTATCTTATGTTTATGCAGTCAGAATACAGTAAAAACCTGTTTATTTTTTGCAAATTCACGCATAGTGATAAGTATCCGTGTTCATGTCTCTTTGAGTAGGAATTAGAACATGTATTATAATAAATAAAAATTATAATAAAATTATAATAAATACATGTTCATTCATCAGTATTTTTAACTTTAAAAGAATATTCAACAGTGTTAGTTACACTTGTGCAACTGCAAATGTCCTTCAGAACAACTGAATCAGTATGGGACAAAGAGAAGACATGTCCAGAAATACTTGATTCAAATTAAGTTTTGGGTTTTTATTTTTTTTGAGAATTTCAATATCTAACCATATTTCCGTCTAGATAAAACTTACACTAATATGTCCTGGATAGGCTGGAATCCAGCATCAACACAGAGATGTACTTATGTCCTCCCTCCAGCCAAAGAATAAGGTAAGACACTCACATCCAATTTTCCTATTTATATACTGTAAACATGTAGCAGTATAAATAGGAGAGAGGAGTCATTAGCTTTTTATATCATACTAAAATGTTAACATCAATGAAAAAGATTTTAAAAGAATTAAGGAAATGGTTTAAGAGAAGAATGATATTAAAGGGTTGCTATGATACCTTTAAAATTGGACATAGAAATTCTTGCTATATTCAATGGTCAGTGACAATTTCACCATTCAGACAGAAGTTACACAAACATTAAGATCTAGTGCAGCAGAATGGGAAGTTGTATGTAGTTGGGTTTGGCATGTTTGTATTGAATTTCTGCCCATGATGTTAGTAATTAAAATTTATGCTAATTAAATGTTGAAAACTACAATACTTTGAAAAATCAGCTTTTTTTTTTTCCAAGAAAGATGATAGAGATTTTTTTGTCTTTTTTTTTGAAGTCTGAAACTGCTAAACTAAAGATTAGTTAATTTTTCTGTAAAGTAAAGCATGAATATCTTCAGCAGAAATGAAATTAATTCAGTCTTTGTACTATCTCATGTTTACGCAGTCAGAATACAGTAAAAACCTGTTTACTTTTTGCAAATTCACAGATAGTGATAAGTATCCATGTTCGTGTCTTTTGAGTAGGAATTAGAACTTATAATAAATAATGGCAAACAGAAATCTACCCTTAGCTATGGGTTGTGCAAGGTTATTTTAGCATATAGTGCCCCTGAGAGTTCTAGATCATTGCCAAAAAATTCTTCATGTTCAAATTAATTAATGGGTAGCAAGTTTAACGGAAGATGACAGCCAGATTTGAGGAGAGAACTATGCCATTAGCCTAATTTAATTTGGAGGTCAGGATTAACACAAAATGAAGAAACTTTAGATTAAGAAAATAGTTTTTAATTTTTAAAAATATTTGGTATGTCTGCACTAATAGAGTCTTAAAGACACTTTGAAGATTTTAATATCCCATTTATATTTTCAGCCATTTATTTTAAACTGATTTGTCTGTCTTTGAAAGTGATTAATGCATGGAGCCTAGACACACTGACTAAAAGAAAAAAAATTTCCCCCTGAGGAACACTTCACTGAAAACATTGTCCTAGTTACTAAATTAATAATTATAGTGAAAGTTTCTGGAGATAAAATTATATCAAAACATGCCTCTGAGCTTAAAGCTTATTAAGTCAAGCTAAAATTTAGCTTGACCCAAAATTTATTGAACCACACCATGTGTTTACAGAGCTCTTTGTTTGAAGAAAAAATAGCTTGATAATAAATCTGAGAATGAAAATAGGAATGCATTCCATATAGGAAAAGTCTTTTAAATGACTTTTTTTTTAAAACCATTTTTTACATACATATTCTGTCTACAGTGAGATTTTATTCTGATCCGAAGCACACTTATGAGATAGAAGAACTGATACTATTTCCCAGAGCTGCATTCTTTTTAATTAAATTTGCATTCCACCTGTCTGTGATAGATGAGTAGGCCCTTGACAGGAGATTAAAGTTAAATGATGCCCCTTACCCAATATCTACTTATTTTTGTATGTGAATTTGTGAGTTTCTTAGGCAATAACTTTAGATTAAAAAAGTGACAAATGTGCATATCTCTGTGTGCATGTGTACACACATTTGATAAGGAGCAAAAGTGCAGTTTGCACTAAATTATCCCTGTTTGAATCCTAAATTTATTTCCAACTGTCTGAGGGCATTTTGCCCCTCTTGCATTTTAAATTCTGAATATGTGTTTAGTCTGGACCTTTAACATGGTTATTGTCATTCAAGTTCTTACTTCCTTATATTAGGTCATATGTTTTTAGCTCCCCCCCTCCCCCCCCAAATTTCACTGATTTATTATAAAAGTATTGCATTAAAATAATACTAAATATTACATTAAAATCAGTTTTAGGCACAATATGGTTCAATGTTTCCTAGTAATTATCCATGTTTTAGAGTGAAACTACAGCATATTAGCAAACTTTTCTTAGCTGATACACTCCTGGTACGAATCATAACTGAAACTGCATTTCTGAAAATCTGTACTGAGATTTCCATTGAAATTTGTTATCATTTCCCAAACAGGATTTTAGAAGTCATTGCTACAACCATAATGACTGCCTAATGGATCATGAAAATTAAAAATATGTAGAGAACTTCAATAATTCATTGCTTTACAGTGACAATTCCAGAAGTTTGCTGTACCATATGGCTAAAAAAAAAAATAATTAAATGACAACTGTTAATCCATTGGGTTAAGAACATGACAGAAAAGACTTTGTCTTCAGCATGTATCTTTGTTGCAGGCTTATGTCTCTAATATTGTTAACTTAGTAGATATAGCATATGTATTGTTGTAGATGAACTATCAGAAAGCTATAGAAATTGTGCAGAGGTAGAAATTGTGCAGATGGGGATACCAAAGGAAGAAACCAAGTATATCAGGCAAATCCAAAGACAAAAGTAAAGCGGATGTGTGTATTTTATTACATGGCTGGTTTACAATTTGCTAATGGTTGATACAATGATCTGAATCTTTCTTGCATCTCCCCCATTCCCTTCTCACAACTGTTCTCTCCAGCTCTTACACTCCATTGTCAGAGATCCCATGGGAATTCATTGCATTCACTAAAAAGGGATCTCACAGCAACTTTGTGCTGTAAATATAAAGAAAAAATGTAGAGCTTAGCTCAGTTCAGCTATATAAGGTGTTTCTTTTCCTTCACTGATAAAAATTTTCCCCATTCTTTGTGCAATTACAATAGTGGAAATCTTTCCTCCCCATGCCTGTATGAAAAAAAGCTCATTTTTTTTCATTTCTCAATCTATTGTCTTTATTCTTCTGAGCAGTCCCATTAGCTTTATGAAGAAGATAAAATGGAAGAGCAGTATGATGAAGTGCAGTTCCTGTCTTCCTTTATCCTATCTTCCTGTAGTATAAGTATGCTTGTAATGCGTGCATTATTTAAAGTCCTTTGTCATTCTCATGCATGTACTGTATGTTTGACTAATATGAAATATTTGCCAGACAGAGAAACCTCTTCTGACAGTTTACTTATGATTTCACCTCATTCTTTCCACAGCATCACACTTCAACAGTTTTTTTCCAAATTTGGGTGTGGGCAAAGGGGGAAGAAAGAAAAAAGTAAAATATAAGAATTCATAGGAGACAATTTTCCACCTTTTTATTATTTTTTGAGAAAGGATCAAAGCCAATTTAATTCTGTAATTTTTGCAGTTCTTATCAGATAATGAATTTAGGAGTTGTGAAGATGGTCAGTTTTTTCCATATAAAAGAGTTATGTTTTCTGGTCCATGGCATGTTTCAACACGAATCTTGCTTTCAGTCTCACTGAAATAATTTTGTGTTCTGCCTGTCCCTGCAGCTCGTTATTCAACATTAAGTTTGACTAAAACAAATGACAGAGAGTAGTTTTAATTCCATGGGGAATTCTTGGCTCCATAGACATTTGCTGTGAAGGATTTACTCCTGTAACAGGCCTGTTTCTGAATTACTTTGATGGTGAGTAGTAAGCAAAGAAGCAAAAATCTTTTTTTTCAGGACTAAGAGGTCAATACTGCATGAACATATTGGAAAATACATTTGAAAAAAATAGAATTACTGCCTGTGCAGACAGCATTACTATCAGTGTTGTCTTCTACTAGTTAGTGAATGAAAAATAGTCCTGAGACCTTACAGAAAGGAGAGTAAATATTTTTCCTTGTTTTTTTATGTCTTTAAAATAAAAAGAATTTTAGTTCTGATATTAGGCAACACATGGTTCATAATCCAGGGGTATCTTAATTTTTTTAGAGCTGTATTTATTTTTCAGGTGTTTAGATATGATACCAGACTTCATCAGCACTACTCTTATGAAACATTCTCTTTGAATACATCATTATACCATGACTCCATCAGGAGAAAGAGCATATGGAATAACTGGACCTTTCTCTATTTTTTTGTTCACTTAATGTAACAGAAGTTTTGATGCTTTGACATGAATATCCTCAGGGCTACAAAGGCTTAATTTCTCCAGACTCTTTATTCTTTCAGGAATTCTAAATTAAACTCCAGATTTTCTTCATTTGTTTTGTCACTTGGAGAATCAAAGCACAGGGATCTGATGTCATAAGTAACACTACATCACCCAAAGATAAGCTCAGTTGTTTAGAGGATGCTGGTCTTAATGCCACAGTGTGGGTTCAGTGGCCCCATATGGGCCATTTACTAATGAGTTGGATTCAATGATCCTTGTGGGTTCCTTCCAACTCAGAATATTCTGTGAATCTGTGAAATTAGGACCCATCTGGGCTACTAAACATGGGAGTTTGTAGTACAGATAAAAAGATTCTAGGATGATGACAACATTTTGAAAAGTAGTGGTAATAAATTTCTCTTAATCAAATTTGAAGCCAGACCAGGTTTGGTTAATATTTTTGATTCCACAGAAGTTTGACTATTTCTAAGGTTCTTGGTGTAGCACTGAGCACTACCTTCCTTGTGAGGCATGTACTGTGCAACTGAATGGAGTTCAACTGATTCTAAAGTGGCTGAGTCCATGTGAATTCCTTGATGGAACTGATGTTACAGGTCAGAAAGTTGTCATGCTTTTGGACACACGGTGACAAGACTATAATAACTGTTTCCAAGGCCTAACATTAGTGCATTTATACTCCCCTTTCCATCTGGAGGTACCAGTGAACGTTTTCCATTTTGTAGTTATTAGTAGCCTACATTTAACATGATATATTTATCTATGACTTGTTCATCTGAATTCTTACAGAGAATATTTTTTTTTTTTTTAATGAAGCTGGAACTTCTACTGGTCTGCTGCATTTTCTTAGGTTGTTTATTGTGCATTGTGTAAAATACGATCTTTCAAACTGTTTTAAATACACCCACCATCTGTGAACTTCATCGTTGAACATTTAGCAATTTTCAGGCAATACGTAAACTATTTTTTTCTTATTTTGCGTTACTAAAGCCAATTTAAGTTTGAACATTTTTTTATTAACTGAAATGATGCTGCCTTTTCACTGCCTATTCACATGGGAGACACCAACCAAACTGGAAATACTCAGCTACAAATGCAACAGCCTGTGAAGTTGCACAAGGGATTTATTTTTACTTATGAGAAGATCCTGTGCTATAGTTTGTTGTGCCACTGGTACCATGGCATCTGCTATTTTCATGGCTTTTCCACCTTTTAGTTTTGAGTAAAAGACATCTAGGGAAGTTTTAGACCACATTAAAGATCATATATTTACTCCATATATCCAAGGACATAGTGGGAGCAATATATAGTGTTCATTTTAGTATTCAAAGTTAACTTTTACTGCCTTCATACTGTGATTCTTCAACTTGGTTGGTTGAAGTGTTTTTTAAAGGGCTTTCTACAGAATAAAGCTGCTTCAATATACTTCCTTTTAGAGTTGAGCCATTACAGTTTATCATTTATTCTCAAATATAATCTCTTTATGTCTTGAGTGACTTCTGGGTGTCAATTTATTTTCTATTAACTCTTTCAGTGGTGCTGAACAGCATATATTCTATGGTATCTGGAGGAATATTCTTATAAAAAAGCTGTTCATTTCCAAATGAACAAATATTGCCTCAAACATATTATTTTTATCAAGGTACTTGTTCAAGAGTATTGTCAGTAGCATCAATTAAGCTCATAAAACTGGTTTTAAGCACCAATGAAGCTCATAAAACTCATGAGTTATTAAGCTTATTTTAGTGATTATTATTAGTCATTTCATAGTCTGAGTACTGTATTTTGATGAGCAACTACTGAGTCAACTAATAATTGCCAACTAACTCGACAACTGTTTTTGATGTCTCTGCAGTAACTGAATAGTTGTGCATGAAATGTCATGAATAAAATTAGTCTTAACCTGCATACCAATTTCTGAGAGCTTCCTTATCTTGTTTGTTTTGGTTCAATATATTGAATGGTAGGGAAAAATCCTATTATTTCAAGCAAGCAAGTAAAACTTAAAGCAGAAAACAACTAAAGAGCTTTCAGACAAGAAACTAGTCTTAGAAGGTTTTGAGAACAAAATATCATCCACTTAGTATGACTTGGGAAAGACCTTTATACATAGACAAACATATATATCAAGAAAAAATTAACTAAATACACCAAAAGGAAAAAGACAACCCTATTCTCCCTGTATCTGTGTACGAAGTGAAGAGAAATTAATTTGTTCTAATAATGATGAAATTGGTAGTATATATTGTTGTCAGTCACAAAAAATAATCTCTCTCTGCAGGGCTTTTTTTTTGCTCTTAAGTGTTGCCTACTTTTACATGCCTTCCCCTTTACACTACATGTGGATATTTACGGGTATGAAAGCATATGGGTATGAAAGCAGTAATCCTAGTTCTCTGATTTACTCTCCTGCTGTAGGTGGCGTGTCCTGTGTTTGTCTTGGAAGGAGTCAACTGCTCAAAGAAACTGGAGGTGACAAAAGTATTTCTCATTCCCCATCTGAATGAACTTTGGTTTAAGAAAACAAGATTTATGCAGAACTGTGTGTATGTGTCTGTTTCCTCAACCCTCCAATGTAAATATGCTTTATGCCTTCTGAAATGCCTGTGTTTTCAGTGAGACATGTGAAAGTGTTAGGTGGAGAAGGCTTAGTTATGGAATTACTGGCTGGAAAGGACCACTGGTACACTCAAATCTTCTTGTGGGCAAAAGAGGAACACCGAAATACTCTTTACAAGACAGTCAAATAATTAGTTTATAGTCGAGTTGTTCAGCACTTCTCTGTTCTGCTATTTTTAAATTTGGTTTTAATTGAATGCTTAAGGTTGCATTCCAATAGTGACCAACATTGTTATTTTACAAAATACTCTCTGGGCTGCAGAAGATTTGCTATATCAGAAGATTTGCTATTTTTTAAAGAAGGAAAATAAACCAGTGATTTATTAACTTGATTTTTCTGAGGAATATTTGTTCATGTCAATGTTCTTGCAGTCACAAAAATATGTGCATGTAAAACATGAGTACTGTTGTGTGAACAATATTATTCAATAATGAAATGCTCACAAACCACCATTGTATCACCTAGATTCAAAGTGTTATAAGAAAGATGGGGGTGACTCTTTAGTAAGGCCTATGCAATGGGACAACAGGTAGTGGCTTGTCACACAAAGAATTAAGTGTCCTGATGTTGCAACAGTGTCTGGAAAGTTCATGACTCAACAGGATAACAATTTTCTTTCTTTTTCTGTTGGCACTGCTATGACAAATAAGCCCACAGTTTTACCGTCCCAAGATCATGCCTGAGATGCCTACAGTGACTGTTCCCTGATTTTCAGAAGGTGTATTTAATTTAACATTTCCTGATTTCTTCAGTGGCACTGCAAATGAAGTGTGAGAGAACATCAGAAATAGTTATCTATAATTGCAGAGCAATTACATGAGGTGACATTTCTTACAGCATGCAACATATGTGAAATTTCATTAGGCATTCTGTAACGTGATTTTCTTTTCTGTTTTATTTAGTAGATTCAATATGAATATGTGATACTATTAATGTGTTCTGTCAAAGTTATTAGAAGGACAAAGCAGTAATCTTACTCAACATCTATTTACTTTGATAATGTAATTTAACATTCGAGAGACTGCAGAGGTGCATGATGTCTCACTAGCTCATAGGCTATGATACTTGTCACCTTTTTTAAAGAGAAAGTCAATTCTTAGCAGGTTTTTTTTTTCAAGCTTCTAAATAAAAAGTAAAGTAATTTATATTACTGAAAGAATACAGACTAGGACTCATAGAAGATTGAAGCTGAGGGAAGGTGTCTGGGTGTCTGATTGGAGATAGTGCTATAAAAAGAATGCTGTTGTTATTTTTGACTTGTGAGACAAAGATGTTTTTCTCCCATTCTTAAATAGATTTATTTTTCTCCCCACAAGGATGGGGTTGTTGATTTAATCCTGCTAGAAAACTTCAGTTATGGCATTCTATAATTGCATTTTGAGAGACTCAAAATTAAAAATGCATTAGGTGCTGTTAAAGTCAATGTGAAATTTCCAGGACTCTTGTGATGATTTTTTTATTTTCCTTGAAATAGATTGGACACTATGTCAATAGACTTACACTTGTAGTGTGTGTTTTCATACTGAGAGTATGCATTTCTCTTTTAAATGATACAACAGATTACTGCTCCTATTTTCACAGTAAAATTAAAGATTTTTTAATGAGAATCCCAGGAGCTGGGAGCGACTGGAGAAATGCAGCCCACTATTTCTGATAATATTCATTATCAGAAATGTGGGCTGCACGACCTTTAGTTGTGATTATTCACTTTGCTAATCTTTGAGGCAGTAATAAAATAAATAGTCTTCCTCTGTTCTTTAAAATATGTGAAGCTGCTGTTAGTTATTAAACAGCAGTAAAAGAGATGTTAGAATATTTTGACAGCGAAGCAGTAAGGGGGAACCAAATTAGAAAATAATCATGAGTCTGAATAAGCAGCAAAAGATGTTGTGCCTGTCATGAATGGCAGGTGATGCTTAAAGAAGTTGCATGGTTTGTCTGTGTTTAGAAAAAAGAAAAAATTGTAAAGGAATACACTTTATTAATTGTTGTATTTTCTTAATTGAAAGAAATTTTTAGGCTTAAAATTCCATTTATCATTGTGCTAATCACTGGACAGCTAGGTAGGAGCTGGTCTTCAATAGCAAAAGATGTTGAATGTTAAACACCATTCCATGAAAAAAAAAAATTCAAAACAAATATTCTCCATTTTGTTTGGATTTAACCTAGGGGAAGAAAATGCTGCTTTTGGATTGGCTGTTTGTGTACTTGATGATTGGAAGACAAGACTTGCGAAAGTATTGGAAACAATCAACCAAATGGCAACTCATAGAACAGAAATAAACTAGGTCTCCACCAAAAGACTCCTGGAAATTCAGGTATACAGAGAAATATGGTAATTTTCAACCACTAACATTCAGAAAATCCTGTGTGCAACTCTTGTCCTTTCACTTCTGGTAGGTTTTCACTACCAATTGAACATCATTTTCCAGAAATGAAAGTCCATTTTAGAGTTCACCCACAGATATTATTTCATGGGAAAGCACCATTACCAATGTGAGCTGGTTGTTGTAACACTGTCACTAATATCTGACTCTAAAGTCTGTCTAACCATGTTCTTCCAGAGCATATTATAATAACCTCAATAGAAACTAGCTCCTGTTCACCTGCACCAGGTTTCATTGCTCTGCACAGAAGAAAACATTTTCATTGATGGGTCAAGCCTTGTAGGATTAATTAAAGTTTGGCCTGAAACACTGCAGTTTTTCTCTGAGCAATTATGAAAAAAAAATTTGCAATAATGAAAAAAATAGGCTTTAGATCCCATTAAAAAAAAAAAAAAAAGGAGATGTTACTAGAAAGATAAATGTTGTAATAAGCTAGGGTGGTCTGTATGCAAGAGCATTTTTTCCATGCACCTAATTTTATAAGATATTATTCCTTGTTCAAATGACACTGCTTTTTTCCTGATCCTTGTAATCATGTTTCAACCTCTTGGGAACAGAGACTCATTTATTGTGATTCTTTCCTTGCAGGAGTTTTGAATTGCTTGTGGCTTACTCAGAATACACTAGCAGAGTTGTCACTGCTTGGAACAGGTATTGTGCTGGCTGTGCATTCTTTACATTGCTACCTACAGACTGATAGATTGATTTGAAAATGCCACAGGCAGTTTTAAAATCCCTTCCTGGGACTGTCTTTAGCAAGATCTGAGGCTCACTGACTGAAACTTTTGCTGATGCCTATCAGTTTTCAAACTCTACTACTATTTAGTGTTTCTAATTGCATGCTCAAAGTCAGCAGGCAATTACACTTGTTGCACTGGACCATATGGTATGAAAGTCAGTGTCCACTAAAATCTACCTAATTTGAACCTATTTCCTTTCTACAGGAATCTAAAATCTTTTCCGCAATTCGAATTGTAACCCATCCCCCTTTTTCCTACTACCCCCAGCATGGATCAGGATCTGAGAAATCACCCATGAAGTCCCCTAATAAGTCCAGTTTCAAATTATTTCAGTGAGCCCATTTCTGTCAGTACTGCTTTTGCAAACCTTGCTACTGTGTTGAGAAAATGTCTTCTGCCACTTCTTTGCCTTGTAGATCTATGTTATTTTAGGAGGGTGGGAAATTTCAGATTTTGCTATGTATGAATGCTATTGTCAACAATGAAATTTGGTTTGGCGTGATCTGACAGCCACATTTTTAATATAAATACCCTTTTTTACTTTTAATAGTTGTTGCTTAAACTTGGTATAATTCAGTAATATAGCAGAACTTGGTACTGGCTTATTACATGGTGTATGTGTACATATATGCACTTGTAATAAAGTGCAAATGATATTGCTAAGCAAAAAGAAATACTAAGAATACAATTAATAACCACATTTAGTGTTGGGGATATACTGGATCATTCTACATTATAATCCATGTATTAACATGAATTTTTATGATACACCCTAAATTGAAGGACATCTTTCATTCAGCAGAAGAATTTGTGTTATGCTTGTCATAGAGTGCACCTTTCCAGAGCAACTGTACTCTCGGATTTTGAGTCGGAGTTGTTTCTCCAAGGACTTGGCAGAAGTTGAGCTAATGGCTTTGCTTCTAAAGCAGTCCTTTGCTAAGGAACTTATTTTCTGAAGGGCAGGAACTAGACCTCAGTACGGCCAGGGTGTCCCAAGCAGGCATAATATTCTCTTATCAGCATGGAGGCCAGCAGGGTTATTATATCACGGTGACCTCTCCTTTGTCAGCTGTCATCACGAGTTAAAATGCCCTTCACTCTTTATCTCACTGCTAGCTACCAAAAGATCCCTACTGAAGTAAATTTTTCTTTATTTTTTTTTGTGGTTCATAGTATTGCATGCTGCTACTACAAAGGAAAACAAATTTCAGTTCTACCAAACATAGCCTATTTTGAATACATGGATTTTTTTACTGACTGATATATCAAAATAAACAAACAAACTAGCTGATTTTGCTGCTTTTAGCTTTTGCCTTTGTTTTAAGAACAAGGACATTGAAATCAATTTCATAAATATAACATGAAAATATTAGCTTATTCACTCTATAGATTACAATAACTTTCATAAATCTGAATTCCTGGCAGCTTCATTTCATGGTGTTGAAACATCCGAGTCCTCAGAGAATGTTGAAGGTAAAGCTTAGTAATTTCAATTTATTCTAAGGTCAAAACACCTATCCCCTCCCAGAAATGAACAAAATAGCTTGTGAAAGATTTAATTTTTTTCCCTATATATATGAATTTTTTCCCCTAGGCAGTCATATGGAATATTAATAACAGAAGGCCAAAAGGTAAAAAGAATTGGTTAGAACATTTCAGTAATAATTCAGAACTATGACAATCACATATGTGTTAAATGTGATTGTTCCGTGAGCTTTTGTCTTCATCCTACTTAGAAAGATAAAGCCTTGTGAAGACACAGTTGAATAAAAAGACTAAAGGCCAGAATCACTTTTTTTTTTTTTGCCACTGCCCCATTAAATTGAAGTGTCCTGTATTGTGCTTGTGGAAGAGAAATATTGATATTTGGGGTAAGATCTTAAAGAATGTCATTAGGTCAGCTAGAATGTTACATGTGAAGATAATGGCAGCAAAGATTCCTTCTTTGGGCCCTGACTCAGGCATTCAGTTCAGCTCCAGCTATTGCAATGCATTATTGTGCAGTAGGAAACTGGAAATAGCAAACATAAGAAAAAGGCCAGAAAAAATACCTTATGGGACATCAGTGTCTATCTCATTAATGAATAAATTTTAGATTTTTTTCAAAAAAAATGTGGTTTCTTGTTAGGATCTAAAATGTTTGCGTTAATATTATATTCCCCTATCTCTGCTTGAGTTAGGTTCATGGCAAGACTACAGCTATTCATGTTGCATTTTTGTAGCAATGGTGGGTTCAAGTCACTTTAACAGCTGAATTTCCACTAGATTCTTTTCCCCTGTTACAGTTCTGAAGATTCTGAGGGTGCAAGTAATAATATAGACAACAATTTATCCACGTTTGGACACTATCATACAACTTTACAAGATGTTTTGATATTCTTTAGTTTTTTTCTCTGCTTTCCCCAACTCTTTCATGACACTAATTTCTAGCTAACATTACTACAGCTTTTTTCCTAATTTTTTCTTTTTCTTAAGTTGTTCCTGAAAGAACTATAAAGCCCCACCCCCCCAAAACACCCCCAAAAACCTCACCTCAAAACAGAAAAACAACCCCTATAAGGCAAATTAAGTAAATGAAATTTAGTCTCAGAAAAACAAGTTCTGAATTCAAATTAAAGAAGCAAAAATGTCTTGATAAATCTGAATCAGTTCTTCTCATTAGTTTAATATTCTCATTTGCTATTCTTCATCAAAGCTCTGTACTTCCTAATAGTCACATCTTCATGAAACATTATCCTCCCTTATCCACAGTGATTTTAGAAGAATTTTCCCATATGTATTTGCACTTTTGATTATCACTGGGGAAAACAACAGCCTTCTATACTAAGAGAAGTCTACTTATAGTCATACAGAGAAAGTAAACAAAAAAAGTCCTTTTTTACATAATCATTAATAATGTAACATAAAAAACAGTGTTTGAGTTACAAAAAGTGAAGAAAAACGCTTTCAATACATTTTGGTTGCAAACAGAAACATTAGATTTTTAACCTGAGGTTTTAGTATGCTGGCATGAAGTTTACTAAATTTAAAAAATTGTAATTAAAAACAATTCCAGTGTTCTGATGGGTGGTAATATGCTTGCATTAGAATGGTCCATGGAAATATCTTAACTGTGTGCTTATTTTTTTGTGCTAAGTAGTAAATCCTATTATTTTTGCCTTCTAAATTAATATTCTCTATTTTTTAAATGTATGAGATGACTGCAAGTGCATCTAAGGAAACTCAAGTCCTGTATAGTTAAATAGAGGGAAGCCAAACCAGCAATTCTGATGATGTTACACCTCATTAAAGATGTAAATTAAAAATACTAACAACACAGAGGTTTGCTTAACCTTTTCCCAGTATGAAAATCCGTAATCTGATCCTTATTTAAAGTTGGTTGATTTATTACAAAGTATAATAAAGAAGTCCCTTGAGCCACTGAAAGTTCATTATCGGAGATATTACTTTAGTAGCATACTCGTGGATTAGTTTCAAATTTGTGTGAAGATTGTTGGTTTAGCTTTGGTATAGAGAAACTGGATATATTCACAGAAGGTTCTGGTCAGATGTTCTATGGTGGAATCTATTTTTGAGGAAAAATTCCTGACATATACTGCTGCTGATCAAAAGGTAGATTCTCTGTGAGGAAGTCTATTACTAGTCCATCACAGTAACTTCAAAGAGCAGATGTTGAAGAGCAATTCATTTTTTTGGATGCATCTCTTTTCTGTTGATCTTACAAGAGTAATGAAAATACCACATTTCCAGAAGAATTATTTTTTTCCACAACACTGATTTCCATAAAGAGAGAAACTGTTTCTGGGTCTTCTGATTCTGTCCCAAATCTTGCAGTATTTAGCTCAAGATTTGAAATTCTGTTTTGTGACTTCACAGCACTATCTGCTCTAGGTGAAAGAATGAAAAATACTTTAGATAATGTGTGTTCTCCAATGCATCTTTTTAAATTTTTACACCCATTAAATAAAAAATTCTGTCGCCTATTGCTACAGAAAAAAAAGCAACCAAAAAACCCCACTTGGAAATGTGACTTGAATGAACTGAGATAGACAAAAAATGCTTGCGTACTATCTCTTTTTCTCAAGTACCAAGTCAAAGAACAAAACGGCTGTAAAACACAAAAGTGGGTACATGATCTAGTTTATCTCCTGGGTATTGGCTGAAAGACATTATAAATATAAGCAAGGAACTGAAATTATTTTATAGTAGAAGCTCTCATTGTTTTTAAGATGAATATGTGGCTAAGAAAAGGAAATTTGTCTCTATATCTGATACTAAAATTCTGTTCTAGTCTCCATTTAAAGAGATATGAGCAGCAACTGTTGGATAGAGGTTTTCCTTCCATTTTTGAACCACGTTTTACTGAATTAACAGACAATTTTTCCTGGCCGCCTGTACTTTTAAAAAGCTGATAAGTAATGTATGATTCTTTCTTGCAAAGTAACTATTGAATTAAGAAAAAAAAAAATAAATCTCTGTATTCAATTCATCATTATTTCTTTGCAGATGCACTCAGGTATGGTAGTAACATAGAGAAAACAAAAGAGCGCTCTACACTTCCCTGGGTCTATCCATACTCCTTCCATTGAAATTCCACTTATTCCACTGTAATTACTCCAGCCTTGCTGCAGTTCAAGTAACTTAGTACAGTTTGGAATCACTTTGTCACATGCTAAACAGCAGGCAGTAAATCTCTGGTAACATATATTAGTCACTTCCTGAAATAAGGAGTAACAATTAATCACCTCAGAGAATACTTAGCAGAATCAGCCATTACTGAGACTACTATTCCTTCCTGACAAACACTGTACAATAATTCTATCACATGCTGCACATCTCACATAGCTGAAGACATAAGCTTTACAAGCTCAAAGAAGATAGAGTATCCCTAAGGTTCATCTTGGTTAAATCAGAAGAGACAAAAGCCTTTGACAATGTACTTCTCTCAAAATAATATTTTAATTGTATTCATGATTAGTGGTATATGTGAATTTCCTGATGAAGTAATGCTATTTTTTTATTTGTAAGACTGATTTTATTTGAATAAATAAAATTATTCACAGAGGCAGAATTGTAATTTTTTTAACAGCCTTTTTTACCCTGGATATAATATTGTTGTAATTTATGGTCACAATATTCTTTAATTGGATTTCTGGTTGCTCTTCCTAATATTTTAAAATTATTTTGTACCTGTGTGTTTACAGAGTAATTTACAGTATAATCATAAAGTATCCTGCAGTGAAGAATATACCGATGCATTTCTGAATATCATGAAGCTAAACCAATCTCAGCTGTCAAAACTGTTCCATTAGGAAAAGCATAAGTTTGTAAGCATCCATCCAGCATAAACAACATTTTTGACCTCTATATCTTGTAGAATAAAGGAAGTATACCTATTATTATGTGCATTGCAACTGTGTTGCTCTCACCAAGACTGCAAATACATGTCCAGAAGTTGAAGTGATAGAATAGGAAAGAAAAGATCATTCCTTTAAAAGAGTAACCTATCCAGGATTCATCCCACATCGTAGGATGAATAAATAAACCCAGGTTTATTTGGAATAAAATAAATATTGGAATAAACCCAGGTTTTGTATAGTGTGTGAATTTGTCCAGTTTTCCTCGTCTGAGTGTGCAGTGTGCACACAATCGTAATAATCCCAAATACAATTTCACTCTCTCCAGTTCGTCTTAGAAAAGAATTTTCTCCACCTTTATATCAAGCACATTTTCTTCGAATTTCGGTCTGCATTGAGTACAATTTCATCACTTTCTTTTATAAACCATTCCTAAAACATTCACAGAATATTATCAAGAACACAGAATATGCATTCTTTGCAGTTAAAAATAGCCATGACACTTATGATAGCATAAATATTTCTGTTTTGCCTGTTAAAGGTGGTGGTGGTGGTGGTGCAAACTTCATGTACCTTACAGATAACCTAATATCACACTCCGGAGCAAATTTGATATGAAAATACTGTGTTTAGTACATATACAAAGCTTACTTTTCTATATTATGAAGTTTCTTTCCATATTATTGCATGAATTTTACAATTCCATTAATAATTTTAATTTTCACATTGTTTGCCTTATCAGCAGAGATTTAGCATTCCACTGTGGAAGGAGAGCTAAGGTTTCCCAACAGTTCAAATTTTAATGAATACTCAGGAAATTATTCTACTATTTTCTCATCTCTGCTTGCTTTTCAGAACTGAGAATATATTCATTCTCCTGGAATGAAACCATGTGTCAGGTCCCCCTTTTTAAATTATACAGTCATAATTTTCTGGTTTTTTTCAGATTTAATGGAAACTGGGAATATCCAGGAAAACTGAGGTTTTTTTCAAAT
This sequence comes from Chamaea fasciata, assembly GCF_029207755.1. NCBI lineage: Eukaryota > Metazoa > Chordata > Aves > Passeriformes > Sylviidae > Chamaea > Chamaea fasciata. Next base: position 21,164,639 of record NW_027094091.1, on the reverse strand, counting down.
AACTCTTAAACAGTTTTCCATTTTATACTTTCCCATTAGTCATTCAATTGGACAAAACACTTAGACTCTCTAAGTCTTACCTGAAAAATATATAGTGGAGAGAAAACAAATCTTTCTCACATGTATACACTGTGCTGGAGCCAAAACAATAAATGAAGCAAGTAAAATTCAGATTTTCTCTCTCATATCTATCTTGAAGGACACTGCAGGGAATATTCTTTACTGTGCAGCACAGTAGAGCCAAGAAGTTACCTTCTAATGGCAATGGAAATTATTTAATTTGATCTGCCTAGAAGGAACTTGGAACAAATTATCATAAGATCATACCATTGAAAGAATCATAGAATGGTTTGGGTTGGACATGACCTTAAAGATAATCTAGTTCCAACCCTAATGCCATAGGCATTAAAATTCCTCATAAATTTCAATTAACTAGGTTTCTAGAATATTTAGGGTAGAAATGAGAGGATGTGCCAATCGTCTTACCCCATTTTTGGCAACACCACACTAGTTCTCTGGTACAGAAAAAAAGGTTAATTTTGATGCCCTTATTTACCAACTTCCTTATCATAACAGAGTCAAGTAAGTATATAAAAAATGCAACTACAAACTTTTTTTTTCACTATTACTGAATCTTTTAGCACCACTTGGAAAGAGATTTGAGTTGGGGTGAACTGTCCGTATTTGTCCAATAATTTGAAATTCTGTGTGCTCTGCTGAGTGAGGTTAGGAAGCAGTTGCTGAGACAGGTGCCTTTGTCTTTGAAGTTAAATTGTGACACAGGACTGCTTTCACATGCACATCAAAGTATAATTCAAGTAAAACTGGATTATTTAACTAGAACTATTTGCACAAAGCTGTGAACAGAGACAAAATAGCTTGTAAGAATATAAGATGTTTTATTATATGATAAGCAGTAGATAACCAAGACGTTAAACATAAATAAACATTTTTTTCAAGGACTCACATTTGCAGATCAGTTCGAACTCACACAGTTATTAGTTAATAATGCCCACTCCCCCATTCCGTATACCCAAACCAAATTAATCTCTAGCTTTGATTAAGCTCATGACTGCATAGCAATGAAATCCCCACAATCTCAGCTTGGTCAGAGGTCTTCTCCATCACATGACACCACAGTGATACTCAGTTTGTTCTCCTCTTTTGTCTTTGCTTCTGTGTTTCCATGGCACTTCTCTAACACTAGCATAGCATGCCCAACTTCACAAGATATTAATTAGACATGTATTGACTCAAAAAACTTTTAACTGATATAGAATGGAAAGCCTAAATGAGTCTCCATCCCTTTACACCTACTAGAAATATGCACCTATTAAAAATAGTTTACAGTTCTGAGTAGCTAATAAAATATACAAACATGAGAAACAGGGAACTGCTACTTTTCATGAAGGCAGGAGAAGATAAGTATGATTGTTTATAGCTTCTTTTTTTTCTTGTCATTGAATATTTTTTCCCTGCATTTCTTATATTGAATTTTGCGGTAAAAATATTAAGTACCCCTCTCCACACCCATGAATTAAGTAAAAAGACAATTTTTGCTCTAATTTCAATGGAGCTAAATCTATTGTAGCTCCTTTAATTTTATTTGAAATACAATAACATAAGTACTGATAGGGATAAAAATAGATTTTATAGATTTGTCACTGTAGAAAATCTATATGAGTTTTGCTCTGAAAACAGAAGCCAACTGATGCCATGTCAGGATGGGAGGAAGACTGAGTGAACATTGTGGGTCTACAGTTCCTTATAAGACAGTGAACATAGTTCTCAAATCCATAATTACTACCTATTTTAAAAATTGCTTTTTTTTCCCCCCAGAGTGATACATATAACTAAAAATTATGAGCATAATATTTCAGATGTATTTAGAAGGGTTAATCCCATTGTATTTCTCTTCACATGTATGCTGATGCAGAGACACAGATATCAGGTGAGCAGAAAAAAAATTAAGTTTGAAAACCTATTGTATAAAAATAGTTGTTATCGGAGTACTGAGCAATGTACTACATATCTTCATTGGCAATTGAGATATTGAAAAGTGAAAATACTTCAACACTTTGCAGATTTAAGGTTATGTTTTTTCAGTGGATACTACAACTTTAGCCATTAATTTACAAGTCATTGCAATTATTGTGAAAAGGTTTTCTATTTTAATTCATCATAAATTACCTGGACAATTGTGTTACCATGTTACTTGTTTCCCAGCTCACTGGAGATAATCTGGTAATAAGAACTAGTAAGTAAATATTTGGTAACCAATCCTTTTTCATTACTGAAATTTATAATTATAGTTTTTTCCCTCTTTATTAATTGAATATGTCTAATTGCTCTTCCTTTGAATTTTAATGCTAGGTTTCAAACTGGTGAATGGACAGGAAAGCACTAGTAGAGACATTATTCTAGCGTTGCTTTCCCTTTGATACAACAGTTTGAACTCAAGCAATAAAGTTAAATGAAAAAGGCACTATCCTAGACTTTCAATTAGAGCAGAGGCAGGGAGCCAAAATTATCCCTTTCATTACTGAAATACTTCTCATAGCTACACAGGCAGAATCCCTGCTGCTGCTACTTCTGCTATTCCTGTTGCTGTTACTGCTGCTCTTAAATTGAAGTGCCGTTGAAAATAGATGAGGTAATAGGTCACTAAATAGAAGTTAAAACTGTGGAAAATGTATATTTAAAGAAAAAAAAAAAAGGCAGGAACAGAGAGACATCCAGATCTTCTTTTCTCTTATCTTCTCTGCTGCAAAGATATGATTTTTCTCCAGATCTATAATAATTTTTAATAGCAGCAATTGGGGCACTAGTTTGTCAGTGCACATGAAATATGTGTGTGAGCCCTATATGTCTTTTCGTAGCACTTATACCCAGAGATATTTTGTACCAGGAATCTACTGACTGAACAATGGGGTGCATTCCATCTCTGGTGTACCTACGCACATTTACAGTGTTACAAATCACCAAGAAAAAGAATTATTCTTTTATTGCTTTGAACATCTTTACATGAAGGATATCATGTCTCAAGAGCAGCTCTTAACTTGTCCTGTCCACTTCACTTTGGAAGAAAATTTCTTTCTACCAAGCATATAAACCTAACCTACAACTTCAAGAGTGGAACAAAAAATCAAATATTTGCATAGCTGTGAAAGTAGTTTACCTTAGACTTGTGTGAGGTGGAACAATTCATTCCTTGACTACCAGTCTCCTGCATGACTTAGAATTGCCTCCTCTGCAAGAACTAAAGAAAAAAAAAAAACAGGAAGGATCCTCTGTCATATTTTTTTCAGTACAGGAGAAAATCAAAATTTATCCTATTACTACAGATGAAGACTAAAAGAACATTAAAACAGTAAGTACAACATTCTGTTTCAAGCTGAGCAAAAGTGTCAGAAAATAACTAAACAAAATTTATGTAAAAACCCCAAACCTGTATAAGCAGAAAAGATTACCTAAGACAAAAGATTCATGCCTCTGAAATAAAATAACTAAAATGCATTCAGCAAACTGAAAAGAAGTGATTCCTGACACATAAAAGGACCAAACATCATCTTCACCTAACACGAGTCTCAGCACTCACGTGTTAAAAGTTCTGTTGCAAGGAACATGTTGCAAGGAACATGCTGCAAGGAACATGCTGCAAGGAACATATTGCAAGGAACATAGTGACGTGTCATGAGAGAATTGCAACAATGCAGAAGCCTTGCTGAAACTTTCAGTCATGAAGAAAGCGTAGTACAATCCACGAGATTTTATGATGAATAAGAAAGTCTGAAGAAGATGTTTAGCATACTTTTTATAAATACTTCTAAAATGTAATACTTGTACAAGGAAACAATAAAAGCAAAGCCTTCTGAAATTTCTCAGAAACCTCATTTTTGCTTCCTTCTTCCAGTATTGGATCACAGGAATACTTCAAATACTTCAGAAAAGATTGTTCTTTTGTGTATTTTCTAGTTAGGTTGGGGATTCAGGGTTTTTGGGGGAAAGGGAGGGGTAGTGTTTGGATGTTTTCATATTTTTTGACAAAATAGTGTACATAATGTGTGTAATTTGCTTTTTTAGACATGACTGTAGAAATAGAATCACATGTGATAATGTGAAGCCCCTTTTTTTTATTCATGCCAGAACTTATTTAGGAGCACATTAAAATTATCAGACACACTTAGGGAAAGGTTGGAATGTCAATGATTTTCTAATGACTGTTCCATAACAACATCTATTACTTGAGGGTTGTATGAGCCTTTCCTGACTCTTATCAGTTGAAGATATTGGAAACTCAGAAACACTCATCTCAGTCTCTGAGGAGAACACTCTTTCTGAACTCAAAAACCCTTTCTTGATATCCTGAAAGTTTACACTCTTGCTGAACTCCTATTACTCTGTAGTGGAGAGTACAAGATAGACTTTCTGTCATTGTGATACTGTCTGATCCCCATATTTTCTGTGACAAAATAACTGGCAGTTGTCATAAACACAGAAGGAGAGAGTATTCAGATCAACCACAAAATCTGCAGCTTTGTTTCTCATAAGGGGAATCATATATTGTCTATCCGTACAAAACTACTCTTATGTGCAATCAAAATAACTACAAGATCACTTTGTAGAGGTTTTATGACAAACTGAAAATTACCTCTGCTCTATTATGTTCTCATCCTCAAATCCCATTTAGTACTGTCAAATTTTAGCTTTAAGTACAGTGACTATTAAATATGATTATTTTCTATCTTTCTTTTCCTCTCCTGAGAGAGGAAAGAACATCAGTACCTTTCTCTGGAAAGGTTTAAACTGTGCAGGTTTTTTTGTGGCACCTGTACTGCTGCTCTCTGTGTCTCAAAAAGGCTTTCCTGGCAACAGAATAAGGAAAAAGAGGGCAACTGACATGATGAAGGGCTTCTCACCCCCTAGGAGAAATTAAAACAACTATGCACCCCTCTGTTTATAAGGAAGAATGAGGCGAGATCACAGTTTCAAATTCATTAATGAAATGGGTAAGATGAACATGAAACAGCTATTCACCTAATTCTCTGACCGTAGAATCAGAGAATATCCATTGAGACAACCAGGACACCCGCTTAAAATAGGTGAAGGAATACATTTCTTTGCACAATGGGCAGAAATTTTCTGGAATCTCTTTCTAGGGGAGATTGTTGAGGTAGATGAAATCAGCTGCTTCAAAAAGGGATTGAAAGAAAAATCAGAAATGGGTTTGTAAACTATATGACAAAGAGAATAGTCAGGATCATTAATCCAATGACTGTGGAGGAGCATGAGAAAAATTAATAGCAGGTATTGGTCAGATTTGTGTGACTTCCCTAAGCATTATCTTATTGTCACTGAACTTGGTGGACCACTTGATCTGATTTAGAAAAGCAGTTTTTAAGTTCTCATACGATTTCAACATGCTAAAATAAGACTTATTTTTAGTCATGTTAAGGGATCAGTTTCAGCTTCTGCCCAAATACTTCTCTGACATTTATCTGCAAAACAAGCATCCCCAATCAAAACGAAGGACACTAGCAATCAGCAGGGAATTAAATATGTTTCTAACTTATGCAATGATTTGATAACTGAAATCATGAATAGAAACAAACTTTCCAGGCTCTTGGTATTCAAGTTTTCCTATAAATAATTCAGGAATAAATCATATGAGAAATGTGAGAAATGTGGCTGCATTTTTTTTTTTCATTATTGAAACATTCACTTCTCTAATTCCTGCTGTTTAGGACGTTCCACACTTTTAAGAGTTTAAATAACATTTATGGATGCATTTCCTTATAGAGTAAGGGGCAAACCATAGAGAAAAAGACAGAGAAATCATTAGTGTAGGCACATTAAAATATCTTTCTTCATTTAAAAGCCAATAAAACCAGAGATGAAAACAACATATACTCTAGACTACAGATTAGAAAGTGCAAATTGTTATGTATGTCAATTTATCCTTCGCTCATCATAGATATGTTTATCAAATTTATTGAATATATTTACTACTTTATACAAATATATATGCATACATATATATATATACATATAAATATATATACAAAAATAAACTGAAAAATAGCACCATCATTTTATTGTTGCTTTTATGAATAATAATTAAGATTACAAAAATCTAAAGAAAATCCCCAACCTAAGAATTCTTTCCTAGATAAATCCCTCATCCTTTACCACATCTAGTCTACCTTTCTTTGGAACATTTTTGCAAGAATCAGTCTCCTTCTCTGAGGGTCTTAAGAGTGTTATTGTCCCTACAGTGTATTTTCAGAAGCATTGATCTCCGTAGCCCCTGTTGACTTTCTTTCCACCTAATTACTTATTCTCTCCTTTGCATTTACTCTAGAACCTTAGATTATCCCAGGGTTTTCCACCTCCAAAGCTGTTACCTACCACATTGAGTCACTGCAGAGCTGGAGAAAGAAAGAAAAAAATAAGCCTTTCTTCCAGCTGCCTCTTATCAGCTCAGCCAAAGGAAGGCTGAATGCCAGAAAAACAAGAAACAGGAGGCAGGCAGGATAAAAGACTGGAACTATGGGCAGAACACTAAATATCTGAAGCCAAGAATGTAGAGAAGAACTACTACTGCCCACACCTTCATTTGTCTTATCCCATTTTCTCATAGCTATTTGTATTTTTTTTTTATTTCCAATCTAATGAAAGGTGATAAATCAAGAATTGATGCTGCTCTGTAACACTGCAGGACCCAAGCGATTCATTGCTTTTTTTCTGTTATTTTTCTGCAAACCACAAGTCAGGAAAGAAAACATTAGAATTTTTGATGAAGGACAAAAAGAAACCTTGTCATATTATGCAGAAGCAAAACCAACAGGTGGAAGTTCAGGTACTTCAATATCAAAGCAATGACACAGATATCCTTCCACCCTTTTCCTCCCTTTCCAGAATCCATGTCCATGGACAGAATTTGCTCTTATTTCTGAGCAAATTGAACTCAAATTCAATTAAACTGGAATGAATCTCAGGGTTTTTTCTAGCTCCTAACCTCTAAACTCTGCTAATGAGAGACAAAGAGGCCCGACAAGCTAAGACTTTCTGCTGCCCTTAGGAGCAATGATCCATAACAGTTACATAGTAGGGATCCATGCTTGTAGCTAACAACTCAATTTCATCAGAAATTTTATTCTATGATCTTTCTCTACATTTCTTCTCTTTACCTGTGTGGAACTTCTAATGCTGACAGTAGTTCACATCACTCACAGCGTTCAGCTGTTCACAAGAAACCAAATGGAAAAGACAAGGCTTCAGCTGCAGCCCGGTATCAATATAGGCCTGATACTGAGGATACATGGAATATGCATTGATGTGAATGGGAGCAGAAAGTATTAAACTGGCTTTGTCTACCTGTGACATTTCAAAGCATAACTCACTGTTATTTTGTTTTTCCTTTGTACAAAGCAGAATTTAAATGAAGAAGAATATATAAACAATTTTTTCAGAAAAGTATACTAGGCTACAAAAATGTACATTCATATAAAATGAACGCATTGCAAGAGATTCTTCTGAACAGCTTCATGTCAATAAAGTTCTGATGCCTGTGTCCTTCCAGCTACCAGAACAGCGGAATTGTCCTGTCTCACACACAGACACACAGATTTTTTGTGGCATGGTAGGCTTTAAAGGAATTTTGCATGCAAGCACAGGTGACTAAGTGAACAGAGTGGGAGAGTCAGAGTGGTAACAATTATTCTTTGATGAATCCTTGTTAATTTAATATGCACTGCATCTTAGTGACCTGCATTTTAGGATAAAATCAAAAATGTGTCGGACATTTCCCAAGGCAGGTATAAGATTGAGTTCAGTTTTGTCTAGCTGATGTACTGAAATTCACAGCAGTGCTGAGAGGGATAAATGCTCTGCCTGGAAAATGGCAGACCACACAGAGATGTATTTGTCATTAAAATTACCCAACTGATCATCTGTTAAATGTGAAGTGTGCCCACCTACTTCTAAATATCAACAACACATTTGATGAAAAATGGAAATGTGGCTGTTTTTATGTCAGTGTTTAATTTGCCACGAGATTAGAGTAAACAGCACCATAAACAAAAATATCCTTTGCAGGTTTCATTGTCAGTAATTTAAAGTATGGCACCTAAAATTCTAGAAAACTGGTGAAATATGATTAATGTTATAGAACTAGCAAAACTATTTCCTGAAAGAGTAGTTTTTATTCTCTTCCAAAATATTAAACATATTTTATATGTCCTTACATAGTTTTTTATTAAATGAAAAACACAGTGTGTGTGAAAATTTAATGGAGTGAATATTTTTTTTTTCCCCTACTTGGTAATGACTCATCATCAGGATCTGATAGAACACAACTTTCATCTCTCCCAGGAGATTCCACACTCTTTACATTTGCAAATATCAGTATACTGAACTTCTCAGTTGTGGAGGAATGCAGGTTATGGTGTTTAGGAGCAAACGTATTTGTGCCAGTTGTGACATGAGGATTTACTATATCACTTTCATAAGATGTAGTAAAAAATCTTCAAGAGCAAAATGAGGTTAAAGGAACTTGTGTCTCCCCTGCTTCCAGAGGCACCAAATTTCCACAAGACCTCTTTCTTCATTTTCCAAATAATAGAATACAAAAGCACAGGATTTTTACAATACATTACAGAATTCTTATGCTGGTGGCTTTCAGTTATTTCTGAGACTTTCTGATCATGAAGTATTGTGGATAGGGGCATACTACACACAGGGTCTCTTGGTGTTTGTTTGCTGTTGTAGATGAAAATTCAACAGCACTTTTGCACTATTTCCTCTTTCAGAGAACCTTGTCATCTTCAGCATCAATTCTGGTATTTTCTGTTCCTGGCATATACCTGACACCCATCTTGTGAACCTGCCTGGATCTTTTGTCAATGGTTTCTGTAATGGAAAAATATCCAACGAAATAAGCGTCTGGGTTTTCTGGGGCTTTCAAAACTCTTTAGTGCCCTTGCCCAGTGTAAGTACAATGGAATAGGACCAGGTTTTTCACTCAATCCTCAGCTTCAAAAAACAGCTTAAAAGTAACACTAGACTGTGACCTGCCCATCTGCAGTCAGCCTACAAAAACTTTAATACGTGAGTTTCTCTGGAGTGCTGGGACTTAGCCCCACTTTGATGGCTCTAGCCTCTAGTCCTCTAAATATGATGGAAAGATAGAAACAGAACTAAACATATTCCCTTTCTACACAGCTTCATAAAGTTTATTAGTTTCAATGAAATGGAAGTTAAATCACATGGAGAATATGGTCTAATCATTAGAATGATCTAAGCTTTTAAAAACACACATTCCTCCCCACAGAGTTTATTGAAATGAAGAGAGAATAATTTTCATTTTTTTTTTGTAAAATAAAGAAACAGTTGTAGTGGATCCCTCACAGGATCCCAAGTTCTGCCAGCAAACCTGTTCCAGCTTGGGCACCTCTCTCCACGGGTCCACAGGTCCCTGACAGAAGTCTGATCTGGGACAGGCTTCCCAGGGGCTCAGAGCCTCCTCTTAGGCATCCACCTGTCTCCTCCACAGGCTGCAGGTGGATCTCAGTTCCAGTGCTGGGGGCATCAACTCCCCTCTTTCTGCCCTGACCTTGGTGTCTGCAGAGTTGTCCCTCTCACATATTCTCACCCTGCTCTTCTCCGACTGCACTTACTACTGTACAGTAACTTTTTTCTCCTTTTTAAATACATTATCACAGAGGTGATATGACCATTTCTGATTTCCTCAGCCCTGGCCAGCAGCACATCCATCCAGGAGCTGTCTGGCATTGGCTCTGCTGGACATGGGGGAGGCTTTTGGCAGCCTTTTACAGAAGCCACTTCTGTAATCAAAATTTGGCCACTAGGGCCCATCACAACAGTGAACTGGTGCAAGACAGTCATATAATCTTGGAAAATTATCATCTACTGTGTTTTGAATTAAATCTTTTGCTTTTACCTGTTTCTTGATGGCATGAACAAATCAATGTGCCAGTAATGTAATTTTAAGGACAATGTTCAATGTGACAATTTTTACATAATGCTAAAAGTAAGATGACCTTGTGGCTATATAACTGAATGTATTTATTATATTGAATATATTTAAACTGAAAACTAGGGTTAATTATATTTTCGGACAATCATTTTTCCTGGTTCACATTTCTACTTTCCAAACAGAAACTACTTTTGAAATGAGTTTTAAGGGACCTTTCAGATACTTCTCTACAAGATGAAGCTCTGATAATTACAAACACACTTGCATTGTAGTCATTATTTAAGTATTAACAGCAAAATATTTGATTTAGTATTCATTCATACAACTTTTTAAAATGGTACGTTATGAATATCAAATGAAAATTTAAATAATTTTCTTTAATACCAATTCTACAAATTGTTTATCTTTTTAAATTAAACCACAAAAGCCAACACACTGAGAAACCTTTACATTCTGCAGTTACCTTTAGGGAACTGATATATCAGGAAAGGTTAATTTCCTATAGCTTATAGGTATACTCAATCTGTCTACCTTTTCCCATCATGCTTTCCCTATACAACGTGCTGGGTTTTGGAGTAAAATACACTGTAATATGGCTGTAAACCTTGTCTTGCCAACAGCTGTTGCCCATCTCTCTGTCTCCTTTTCAATACTATATGGCATTTAAAATGAATTAAAATCTGTCAGTGTCTTTAACAATGCTATGGATTCTCATTAATAAAAAAATAATAAAGCCAAAATAACAGAAACCAGAAGCAAAAAGGAAAACCAAAATAAAATGCATAATTGTTGAATTTCAAACATCAATCTGTAGAATATCTGTGTAGCTAACAGTCCTTTCTTTTATTTTACATGTAAATTGATTAGAAGAGATCTACAGATGCAACTGTTTCTCATACCAGTAACACAGGAGTGACATCCAGATATCTTATTTTTTTTTTCTGTTACTGAAAACTTGGCTGCTTAATTCCGTTCAATCTTGAAAGAAACACAAATTTAAAACAGGGAAATATATACTTTACTAAAATTTAAGGAATGTAGTTACTAGGTAAGAGGGAAAAAATTACAAAAGTAGGATTTATAGTCAATTCTTTCATTAGAAAAATAATAAATAATCTCTGATGCTAATTAAAAAAAAAACCCCTCCCAATCAAAAATATACAATCAAAACAACTTGCAAAAATTATATCTTTATGTAAAACTCCTGATTTTCTTTAATTTCTCTTTCATTATCAAAGCATATTCTAATTTACATTAACCACTCATGCCCATGAGTTCTGCAAATGACCTGGCAAAGAGAAAAGATGATCCTGAAAACTTGAAGTGAGCACATTATTACACTACTATTACACGATTTCAGTCCCAAGCCAGGTCTTTGAAAAATGCATTGCAGTTGTGGGATATTTTGAACATTGACCTATTATTCTGAACTCCTAATGAAAATCCTCCAGAAGGAAAAAAGCAAGCCTATAATGTCTCTGTGTTAAACAGACACAAAAGCCATTTTTACTTTCACAGAGATTAAAGCATGTTGACTGCAGATTTTCTCTCTCCTGAGATTACTCTTGTGAAATGTGGGGGAAAGGCAAGTTTTGCTATCAGTTTTTTGCAAACTAATACTGATACAATAATACACTCTGAAATTGTTTTAATAATGCATTAAACTTGAACCATTCATCCCACCTGGAGCTCTTTTTTCTTAAACTAATAATGAATGTAATTATGTGATGTCAGCATGTTTAGAACTGGCAAGGTAATATTTTTCTTTCATAAAAAATATTTCCTTGCTTCTGAAAGCTGAAAATGTTGTTCATTAATGGGGAAAAAGATGAAAAATTACACAAGAAAGTAGTATCTATAAACTATGTGATGTTAGAAGTAAATAAAGTCTTGGATAGCCAATAGCCCTATAGTCAGAACTAACTGGATAAAACATAAACTGACTTATGTCTCTGCTGTTCATAATTCAAAGAGAAACAAGGCTGTGGGTTTCCTCTCTCAATACCTTCACCATTTTGTATCATCAGTGATTGGGTTTTTTCTCTGTTTGGAAAAGAAATGATTCCATTCTAATTTGTATTCTTCCAGTCATGTTTTTCTGCAAGACGGACATTTTATGTTAAGAGATACAATTGTGAAAGGTCACACTAGATAGTGTTAAAAGTATCTAGAGAGGCAATAATTGTTTTAAAGTTCCATTTTATGAACAAAACCAGATGATGCATGACTTAGATATGCATTGAACTTAATAAGATGACAAATGAACAAGGCATAAAGCTGCATTCACTAAAATCATGTTATTCCAACATTAGATAAAGACACTTTTGGAAGGTTGTAGCCTGTATATTTCATTTCTCCATTGCTGTGGACTATTATTTCATATATCTATATCTATATCTATATCTATCTATCTATATATATATGTATCTATCTCAGAACATATCTACAGCTTCTGTCTCTACAGGTTTATAGAGTTTTGTGTTAGCTTTGGTGCTGTGATAGCTTTAGTTCCCTATGATAGGGAATTTACAAAAGAAGGATGGTGGATTTGTATTATCAGACATAATTAGAAAAATGAGGAAAATAGAGCATGAACCATGCTCTCAAATTTTGTTAATTTGACAACTGAAATTCAACTTTAATAATTTGTGAACCTCCACAGGATGGTCAAACACATCTAAACAACACAAGATTTCATGTGATAATTCTGTCCTTTACTCTTTGCAAGGATATGAAAAAGCCAAAGCCTGTTTGGCATAAAGTCAACTTATGTTCATTTGGTCCAACAGTTGTAGCAGCATGAGTGGGCAGCACCACAAAAACATTGCTCACTTGCTCATCTACTCAGGAAACAGAAATAACGCAACGTGACATCTCTTCAATCACTGAGCTTGAAGGGTGACTGTTGAATATGAAACACATGCTAAAAACTACTGGAAATTCTCAAAATAAGGAAGTTTTAAAACTTCCTTAAAATTTAAATTTTTTGGTAACACATTCAAGAAAATCTCTGTCTACTCATTCTAGAAATGATGAGATGAGAGGTCTCATTCCCTAACCTCAACAGCCCATATCACCCCCTTCTGCCTCTCTTTGGTCCTGCTGAGGCTAAGATGCTCACTCTCAGGGTCTTGTAATACACTAAAATAACTGCATGGACAAAAGATTTTAAGGAAGCTCTCACACTGGCTCAAAAGACCCTATTATACTATCCAGACAAGAACCCCTGCTTCCTAGTGACTCCTGAAATTTTCAGTAAGAAACTTCTTTCTTAATTATTTTTGGCCAATTAATAATACTATTGTTTCAGTTATTTGTTAATATAAAACTTCTACACCTGCAATGTAAATCTAGCCAAAATATTTCAAACGGTAAAGTTTCAGTTTTCTTTCTTCAACTCAGAAGCTATAGTGGTTTTCTTCAGAAGGGAAAGTCACCAATGCATAAATTTCTTTTTTTCTTAAACCCGTATTTTCTGCTCCTAGTCAACCTGATTCCTTCAAAGTATTTTCTCACTAGATCTCTTAAAATAGTTTCTAAGCCTTTTTCCACAACTGATGTTCAACATAGCACACAGAAATAGCCTAGTTCTCACATAAGTCTTATCTTCAGTTAATTCTATACACTGGTGTTTTCTGAATTCTTAGGACACGTTCCTATCAGTGAATACCTGCAAAAATTCCTCTTAAAACTTTTTCAGTATTACTTTTCATGGGTATTTTTGTTCAAAAGTTAGTTTTGGGAAATAACTTTTTATTATGGATTAATTTCATGGTCAATTAGCAACACTTATAGCCCATAAGAAATAGGACACAGACTTTGAGCCCACACTATTTATACCCTGGGTAACTCTCCTCCCCTTTTCAGCACGTGATGGTATGCTCTTTCTCTCCATTCTGTTTTCTAAATTTTTTTCTTATCTTCATGACACAGTTGGCAATGGCACAACTGAGAGTTTCTGCAAAAGAACAAAGGACAAACAAATAATGTGAATGACATAGGAGTCTGCTGTAGACCTCCTAGCCAGGACATTGACACCGATGAATTAATGTTTGAGGAACTAAAGGAAGCTTCCAAGCCAATTGCCCTTGTCCTTATGAGGGACTTCATCTTGCCAGAAATTAACTGGAAGCATCACACAGCTGGTACAACCCCAAGCCAGAAGATTCCTAAAAAAACCTGGATGACAACTTTATGGAACAGGTCCTAAGGGTGCCAACTCAGAAAGATGCCCTTCTCAACCTGCTGCTTGTCAACAGAGAGGATTTTGTGATTGGCAGGTATCTTGGCCACAGTGATCTCAAAGTGAGCAAGTTAATAATCCATGTTGACAGGAGGAAAAGTGCAAGTAACACCTTGACGCTGAACATGAGGAGAGCATACTTCTGCTCAGGGAACTGGTAAATAAAGTCTCCAGGGAAAATGTTTTTGCAGGTGCTGGGGTCCATCAGTGCTGGTCACTTTTTAAACATCACATTCCAGGAGTGCAGAACCAGGCGATTCTCAAATGTCACAAGTCAAGCAGATGAGGCAGAAGGCTACCCTGGCTGAACAGACATCCTCTCTTGGAAATAAGGCCAAAGAGAAAGGTGTACGACCAATGGAAACAAGGTCAGGTGACATGGGAAAAGTACAGAGATGCTACTTGCCACTGTAGGGAGAAAATTCATGCATCCAAAGCTGAACTGGAGTTGAAGTTGGCCAGAACTTTGGCAGACAATAAAAAGTTTTTTCAAGTATATTAATGGCGACAGGCAGTGTAAAAGTAACACCAGCCCATTACAGGATGAGAATGACCACCTCACAAACAGGGACACGGACAAGGCAGAGATAATTAATGCATTCTTTACCCCTGCTGCCAACATGGATAGGGGATCAAAGGGGTCTCAGTACCCTGAACTGCAGGACCATGACTGCGAGAATTATCGTTTCCCAGTAGACCCTGAAACTGTGTTGGATCTGCTGCTCCAGCTGGATCCCTAAAAATCTATGTGGCCTGAAGGCATGCATCCAAGAATCCTCAAGGAGTGAGCTGATGTCATCTCAAAACATCTCTTATTTTTTCCACAGTCTTAGGAATCTGGAGACGTCCCAGCTGACTGGAAGCTGGTAAATGTTGTCCCAATATTCAAGAAAGCGAGGAAGGACAACCCTGGAAACTACAGGCATGTCAGCCTCACTTCAGTGACGGGTAAAGTTATGGAGAAGATTATTCTGGAAGGTATTGAAAAACCCCTGAAAGACACACAGTCACTGGTCACATCCAGCAAAGTTTAATGACAGGAAAGTCTTGTTTATCAAACTTGATTTTCTTTTAAGACAAGGAAATCTGTTGCAAAAATAAGCAAATAGGACTCAGTTTCTTCATGTAGGAAAGCCCCTTCTTTATTCACAAAGCTCATATTTATACAGTTTTCACAGACCTTGTGTGCAGCTCTAATTGGCTAGTAGTTTTCTTGCTACATAATTCATTGGTTAAAAGGTGCTTTGTGTGTACATGCTAAGACTCTCTCACTCAGGTTTTTACATATTTTCTTTGTGGATTCTCATGGGACATATCTATTGTTTATGCAGGTGCACACTTATTTTTCTCTCCAAGCATAGGTTGCTGTTTTAACAGACTTTTCATTCTCAAGATTGTTTCACATGTGAACTTACAAGCTACTGCTAGCTTAGCTAGCATAGCAGGGCCTAAACCGTATTTTGTAAGACCCTTCTTTTATAACATCTGTTATCTGTCTGCAACAGAAACCCACCTAGCTGGTCATGGGAAGCCACTTGATGTAATCCTTTTGTATTTCAGTAAAGCTTTCGATACTGTCTCTCATCATGGCGTGGGTGAGCAACTGTATCACAGGTCAGGCACAAAGAGTCACAGTGAACGGGGTGACATCAGACTGGGGACTTGTCACGAATGGAGTTCCACAGAGCTCCATCTTAGGCCCTGTGCTCTCCAACATTGTCAAAAAGGAATAGGGCACAGGACTGGGTGGAATACTGAGCAAGTTTACAGATGATAAAAAAACTGGGAGGAGCTCTTGACTCCCTCAAGGCAGGACAGCCCTGCAGAGAGACCTCAACAAATAAGAGGGCTGGGCAATCACCAACCGTGTGAAGTTTAACAAGGGAAAATGCTGGATTCTGCACAGGGGATGGTGGATGCACCTGGATGTATGGACAGACTGGGGAATGAGAGGCTGGAAAGCAGTGCCATGGAAAGGGACCTGGGGCTTCTGGTCCATAACAAGCTGAATATGAATCAGCCATGCCCTGGCAGCCAGGAGGGACAACCCTGTCCTGGGGTGCATCAGGCACAGCATCACCAGCCAGACAAGGGTGGGGATTGTCCTGCTCTGCTCTGAGCTGGGGTGGCCTCACCTTGAGTCTTGTCTGCAGTTTTGGGCACCACAGTGTAAGGTCATAAAGCTATTAGAGAGTGTCCAAAGGATGGCAGCAAAGATGGTGAAGGGCCTTGAGGGGAAGGCATGTCAGGAGTGGCTGAGGGCACTTGGTTCAGCCTGGAGGAGACTGAGGGGAAACAGCACTGCAGTTTACAACTTCCTCATGAAGGGAGGAGGAGAGGCAGACACTGATCTCGTCTTCCAGGTAACTGGTTACAGGACCCAAGGGTGTGGCCTGAAGTTGTGTCAGGGGAGGTTTAGGTTGGATACTAGGTAAAGGTTCTTCACCCAGAAAGTGGTTGGGCGCTGGAATGAGCTCCCCAGGGCAGTGGTCAGAGTACCAAGCCTGAGGGTTTGGACAGTGCTCTCAGTCAGATGATGTGACTCTTGGGGACTGATGCTGGGCAGGAGTTGGACTTGATGATCCTTGTGGGTCCTGTCAAATTAAGTTTATTCTGTGATTCTGTGACATAGCAGTGTTTTACAGATCTAGAGTAATACTTCACTGGCAAAAAGGAAAACATTTTCTTCCAGCTCAAGTTCAAACACTTTAAAAGCCGTCGATATATTCGTTTTTATTACAAATATTCATCTAATATAGCTTTGAAAGAGTCATTTGGATACAGAACAAAAACAAGCTACAAGAAGTTAAATAGGTTCAAATAAATGTTCACACTTTGTATGCTTGTCTAAATCAAACCTCCAAAGCCTTTCAAGTTTGCTCAACATAGATTTCACTCCACCATGTAAACTGCGTTCTAAATATGTCTTTAAATTGCTTCAGATAATTTTGGTCATTCAAGAAATTCTGCACAGTGGAATAAAATAAAAATAGCAGAAAATCTGAAACTGACACATACACAAAATCCTATTTATGTGTTCAGTAATTCTTATTCCAGTCAGTCATTCCCACAGTGACTCCGATCTGTCAAAATCTATCATTTTTGGCATAGTTTATCAATATGTATTTTTCATTTGATTTCTCATTTTATATACATTTATGTGCTATTCTTCTCTTCCAGAAAGTGAGTTCAGAATAATAGTGTTCTTTATAGAGGATGCCAGTTTGTGATCCCTTTTTAATAAGCTAAGAAGTCTTTTTCTCATCTCTGTTCCATTCCACTTACCTTTATTTCAGCTGTTTATATTTCAGAATTTTGGCAAGTTGATATCAAAGCCCTCATGATACTTTTCCTCAGTTATCTGCCTTAATGTATATACTTCCACTTTTTTCTCCCAATTTAATCAGTGTTTAATCAGTGCTTGCAAACTTGATTAATCACAGGCCTTAAGGTTGCTGAACCATAGATATCTATGGCCTAAATAAGTATCCTTATGAAAATTTAAATTTTCATAGTTTGAGTTTAAAAATTGCAGGAAAATAGAAAACTGAATCCAAATTTTACCTCTGCATAGAGAGAGGATTTTCTTCAACACCTGGGTTTCAAGAGAAAGTCTCTGGGTGCATAACCCAGATGATAATCTGGAATCATAACCATCAAACTATTTATCAGAAGCACAAATTCTGCTTGGAGATGAGTGTCTAGCAATGTATCCTAGATATCAGCATTGGGTCAAGTCCTGTTCCACATCCCCATTAATGATCTGGATGATGGGGCAGAGCACACTGTCAGCGGATTTGGTGATGACACAAAACTGGGATGAGTGGCTGATACACCAGTGGGTCACGCTGCCTTGTCAGGCTGGAGAAATGGGCTGACAGAAACCTTTGGAAGTTCAACAAAGGGAAGTGCAAATTCCTTCACCTGTGTACAAATAGTAGCCTGCATGGTACACACTGGGGACCAAGGAGCTGGAAAGTAGCTTGGCAAAATAGGACTGGGGGACCCTGGTAGACACAAATTTTAACATGAGGCAGCAATGTGCCCCTGCAGGTAAAGAAGGTGAATGATATTCTGGGCTGCTTAAGGAAGAATGATAGAGGGGGGATTTTCCTGCTTACAACTTAAGGCAGCTTTTGATTATGAGGAAATTGCTTTGGTGAATCCCCTTCTTAACAGTTTTGCTTGTCTTGCTGTATTGTGTACCAAGGGTATAGATTCCACCAGGACATACATACTTGAAAGTGCCTTTTTGAGATCTACTCTGTTTGATCATATTATTTGATTTCATTTCTTATTCCTTTCAGTTTTAATATCTTTAAAGAAATCAGTACTTTGCTGGAAATAAAATGAAAATGTCTTAGCAGCAGATATCCTTTCTAATGTGAGAACCAGGAATTAAATTTGTTACATTTTGTGTTAAACTGGACAATAAACAGAGAATGAGTCACATACTAGTATATGAATTCTCTTATTAATCTAGAAGTAAATTAGAGGACTGACTCTGACTGCATAATTTTTATTTCTAAAACTAAAATTTGTAGGTTTATTTATCATGAAGAACAATTTATATGATTCAGATTTTCTCACATGATTTAGTCTTTTTAAATGGTAGTTTTTAATTAGATGTTCCAACTAATGCATCAATATTTTCAAGCATCAGACCATTTATCCTAACAGATACTGTAGTTCTTTCAAACAATAATTTTATTTTTCTGCCAGTGGACATTTTTCTCTCTTAAAAATATTTCACTTTCTTTCTTTTTTCTTTTTTTTTTTTTAAAACTCTTAAAGCTGTGGGAAGTTATTAAAGGCAATTTCTTCTTTCCATAGTTAGATTATGAAGAAATCTTACATCAGGGAATCAGAATTTATTAACCCTTTGTGATAGTCATTGATTAATCTTGTATTGCCATGTCACTGAATATTTTGGAAAAATATTTTACAATCTTTTCACAATGTTTTCATACTAGTGAATTATTAGTAGTATGTATTTTAAAGCAAGTAATTTGATTTTTTTCTATCTTACCAAATGTCAAAATGTAGAGGATATGGTGAAAAAACATTGCTGGACCCTGCCTGCATAATAAATCTTTAAAGTCACAACTGCAATGATAGCATCTAGCTTTATTTATTTTAAAAAATTACACATTAGGAATTGATTTTTTTCAACTATTTTGCTGAAGCTGCAGCTGGTTTGGCATCTTTATCCTTTATTTGGTTTGTAAACCCCAAAAAGTTATTTCAAAATATGCTTTAATTTTGCAGAAAAAGATGGAGATAAGAGGACACCAGAAACTGCAGGAATTTCTGGGTACAGAAGGACATCTCAGATCCATTGATTCAAGTCATTAATCTGACTGAAGAGAGCTCTACCTTAACATCAATTTCTCCTGTAAGAGTCACCTTCCTTGTCACTCCTCAAACTTCACCTTTATCCAGTTACTCAATGGAGTAACAGTGAAGTGAAAATACAATGTTAAGAGTGAGGGATAAACTGTTAACCTTGATGTTTCTATAACTGCTCTAAAGGAAAACAACCCAAGGCCATTTTCCAAAGGGTCAGTTATTTCCACTGACTTTAAGGTTACTTAAATATTTTATATCTTTTTGTTCAGCTGCATGGTATGAAAGCAAATAATTATTCACATGTAGAAGAGAAATCCTAATTTCTTGGTTAAAAACTAAGTGGTAGTACAATAACAGAGGGCATTTATACAAAACCAGCACAAATATTGGCTGTCTTGATGTGTGAATTGAGATAGGAGGCCTGTTTCTATTTGCAGAAACAAGAAAAAAACAATCAATAGGTAAAAAGAAAATAAAATACATACTTAGTTTAGTAAGGGCAGCCTAACAGGCTCCTTGCATATCCTCCTATAAATCAGTAGCATATGTATGGTACACAGGCAAAAATACAGACAGAGACATTTTGTTCACCTCCTCTTATCAGCACTGTTGTCACAAAATAACTGCTCGTCTCTTCACCTCTGCTGTAGGAATTCATGTGTATCTGGGAATGTAATGCACTTGTCAAAGTGACAACAATCTTGTATTTGGTGATTCAACATCTGAACAAAAAGCTGGCGGAAAATGTGTGAAATATGTTTAAAAAAGTCCTTTGGATGTTAAAGTAAAATTCCCTCTGGGCTTTATAATAGCAAGGGGCCAGTAATGAAAAAGCTTTGGTGTTTTAAGGTTCTTGAATAATTGTTGGTAACATCAGGTGTGATCTATTGACCTGAATTTGGTATTACAGCCTATATGCCAGCTAAATAATTTCCATCTTGAACTAAAATTAAGTGTAATACTTGCTGCAAAATAACAGTGCTCACTGCAAAGAGTTTTCGTATCAGAGATACTGATCCAAATCCTAACCAGGTATAAATTAAAATAAGTGAAAATCTGCCAATCATGCCAGTACTACTTACCCTTTATCATCCCCACACAGGATTTACATATAGGACTTTTTTTTTTTTCTTCTATTTTCTTTTAATTTTTTTTACAGAAAGATGTATAGAAGACTTTTTTTCCTTTCTCTCCCAATAACACTTTAATCTGAAAGTTGGGATATATGCCCAGGACAGCTATAAATTGTTAAAAAAAAAAGTCAACTGCAAGAATGCTTAACTTGAAACCATAACATCCAAATGAAGAAAAATTTGTAAAGTAGGGAATATGGAACTGACACAACACAAGCACATGAGAATAGCTTGTTAGAAAGATCCAATTGCTGTAGGTCTGCTGCCAACTGTGAACTTTAATGGCAGGAAGAGTCATTATAACCTTAGCTAAAATGATGATCACTCTTTTGGGCCAACACTATAGCACCTATCATTAGCTTTTGGTAAGTAGAACTTTGTCAGATACTAAGCCTGGGTAGAACACTGGGTACTGGAAGGAAATGGACTTGGAATAATGTTGTTGCTTCATCTTTTTATGTTTCTCAATAAATTATGAAAACAGTAGGTGGTTACAACACCCATATTATTCATACAATTCATTAATCACTCTCTATCTTACAATAATAGGAAAATTTTTTTTTGTTTTTTTTAAAGAATGACTTCTATTTTCCTTCTGCAAAGTGTGGTTAAGTAGCTAGGAAAGTGTTCTCTAGTTTTGGGCCAAATGTTTTTCCTTGTGTAAATTCACTGATGTGCTACAAAATCTTGTTGCAGGAACAATGTTGCCCAAGTAATTAAATTTAGCACTTATGAAGGGATAGGAAAATTAAATCTGCTACTTTTTTCCCAGTATTGCATCAGGCTGTATTCAATCAACTATGTTAATGGTAGGAACTATATTTTTATACATGTGTTTCTGTGGTAAAAGTGAACCATATCACACAAGACTTACTAGTAAAGGACTTTCACCCTGCCAGAAGATTGAGGTGCTCCATTTTGATTATAAACCACTAAAATTACAGGAAAGTGAGAGAAATTAATTGTAAAGGATGAGGTGAAATGCACTGAAGGTAAAGATATAATAGGTTCCAGTGTTTTGTGGCTTTTTTCCTTACAGTTTTCTGCTTGGATGGTATGCAAAACTGGATGATGAGCATACTTTGCTCTGGACACTACCATATGCATCACAACTATTTTATCTGTCACTGGGAGTTTTTTGTGCCATACTCTCAATGGAGAGAAAAGCTATCGAAATTCTTTCCTTTTTTCTCTTAATAATTTTACTATGACCAACACTTTAGCCTGTGAATCTTCTGAAAATATAACCACCTCTCACTGTTTTTTTTGAAAGCTCTCAGCCTGCAAACAGCACTGCTATGAATATGCTGATAATAGAAAGTACAATAAATAAAATCAGATGCTGAAGGCTGTTATTAGAAGACTGAGCATTGCTTCTTCTTTGCAGAGTTTGTCAATGAAAAATAATGCACTAGCTGCAAAAAAACAAACCAAAACAAAACAAAAAAACCAAAACAAAACCAAAAAAAGCCTAACCCTTCACATTACATTTTTATAGCCTACATAACATACTGATAAATTTGAAATTGAGTGGTCTGTCACACTGCTCCAGTGAAAACTATTCAGCCATTAGCATAAGCATACTGGTAGATACAGAGGAATCTCCTTAGATCATTAATTCAAGTTTTCCCTTTTATTCCTCTACACTTGGATACAGAATTGGGATGAGAACCACATGGACCATTTAAGCCAGAAGCAAATGCCTAAACCTGGCCTCTGTACTCCTACTAGAACTACATGAACAAAGTCAGACAACTGAATTGAACTGCTTGGCAATCTGAATTCCTTTTCAGATCTCGGTCTGCAGATGGTTTCTATCTGATAAGTTTTTTCCTACACGTTTCCAACTTTAGACACATTTTATATTCCTGGATGCTCCCCAGCATTCATCCATCCGGTCTGTTAAGCTACTGCAGCAATACAGGACAGCTACCTTGCTGTTGCTTACAGAGAACCTTTTATTTGGAATAGACATGACTCCAGTTTCTAGGACTGGCAAACTAGAACATTTCATAAACAACACATTTAATCAGGAACTTTGTTTTTAATAAATTCAACCTTTTGAGTTTTTTTTTAAATCTTTGATCTACTCAGTGTTAACTCACCAGGACTTAAAGTATTGTACTCATTACACAGGACTTCAATGGACTCTGGAGACGGATAGTCTAATTCCAAATTTCTTCTAATCCCAAAGAAGTCTGTTTCATTAATGTATTTCCAAAAATTATAACAAGAAATAAAATTATATTCTTTGCCTTTGAAAGACAGCTGCAGTTGTTTCTGTGTCTTAGAATTGCACGAAATCTGACAAATTTAGAAAAGAAAGCTTTTGAGTTTCCAATTGATCCACATACAACAATTGATTGCTCTCCAGGAAGACATCCAATTACCCTTAAGAATATTCCTGCACCTCCATTATTGCAGCAGTTCAGCATACAAGCAGAGGGACAAAAATCAGACAAAAAGAAGTGGGAAGAAAGGGTAAATATTTATTTCAGATTCTGCTTAAAACATCATTGGACAGATGTTGCATGGTACAAAAATGAATTTCAAAATTGTATGGTAGCTGGGAAGCAACAGAACACTAGTGACAATTTGTGATCTTTAAACATTTGATCTTTCAAGCCTCTTATAAAGTGAAGCAGAAGTTTACAGCAAATAAAGTGACTTTTTCCACTTGGCCATCATGATAGATAATACTGACTAGGAAATGGAAAGTCTGTGTATGTTTTATCATCAGTAAATATATGTCCAGAAAACACATGAATCATAAGAAAACAGAAAGACTGTATGTAAAATTTAAAAATTGACTTCACAATAATATTAATCAAAGATGAGGGCAAAATTTTCTAAATGATAACATATGTGTTTTAAGTCAAAGTAATATTTGGATAAGTGGACATAAGCAGGATATTAATTCTGTATTGTCTCTCTAAGCCAGCTATCCAGTAAGGGTTGTTATTCTGTGGGGCATCTAGTTAACAAGTATTCTGAAAAAGTGCAGTGGAAACTTGGTTTTACCATGAAAAACAGCTTGGAATAAACCTGTAATCCCGAATTATCTGTTCTAGCAAAATCAAATCAGAACAAGTGCTTCAGAGGAAGGGAAATTAACAGTACCACACAGAAAGTGAGAATTGTCCATTAAGATATAAGGAGATTTCTGCCCTACAAGTATCATTAAGAGAGGAAGCTCACTACATGCTAAATTATTGCAAGGAATTCCCATAAGAATGATCTTAGTGAAGCTGATGCCTAATTAAACAGCCACTTGTATTTTTTCCCATGCGCCCAGAAAAACATTTACTCTTATCCATGAGACTTTGTTTCAGTTCTTACTCATAGAATCACAGAATCACAGAATTTGTGTTTGAGTTGGAAGCAACCTTGGAGATCTAGTTCCAACCACCCTGCCATGGGCAGGGAACCATCCACTAGAGCAGGTTGCTTTAAGCTCCATCCAACCTGGCCTTGAACACACATCCAGTGATGGGCCATCCACAGCTTCTCTGGGCAACCTGATCTAGTGTCTTAACACCAGTAAAAAATTTCTCCCTAGTAGAGGGGGAGAATTACCTCCCTCAATCTCCCTTGACCTCACTTCCTTAAATGCAGTCCAGGTTGTTATGAGCTTTCTGGGCTGCAAGCACTCATTGCTGGCTCACTCATTCTAATATATCTATTAACTATCTTTACACCTGATATTTGTTTGTATTGAATACACACACAGACACCCCTACTATTTCAGTTAATCAATAATATTAAATAAAAATCACTTGTTAAAATTTTAAATTTATTACTAATCAGAGACTTGCCCTTCTAAAGCATTTCATTTGTATTGCTTTTTAGCTAGAGAAGTTCCAAAGCTCAGCAACTTCATACACCAAGATGTTTCATGGATTCATCACTACATGAAATCTTTATGTCATACATTGTGAATTGAATTCTGATCACTGTTTCATATAAAATATTGAATTAATTGGATTTTGAATGGAATGCACCTATTTTATTCTTAGGATACACAAAATTTGCTGTTTCTATCCTTAATGTTCATTATATCTGCTACTTATATTTGAAAACAGGATTAAAATTTATTACAAAAATATCTAATATACACAGAGAAAAGTTTATGTAAAACAACTATATTATCTAAAGCCCTTTTAAAAACCTGATTTATAAATGACTTAGTACAAACCAATTCAACTTTCAGGTTTTCTGATTTTTCTCTTTTTAAGGATATTCCCACCCAAACACACACTTTAAAGATCTCATCCTTCTAATCAAAATCTGCCCTATTTTCTTTGACACATTGCCTATCTTTTCTAACTTTCAAGAAATTCTCACTTAGAATTCAGCAGTATTTATTTATAGGGAAGAGGAGAGAGAAAACAGCTGCCATTACTAAAGAGCTAACAAAATTAAATGTACCAATGACCAGCAAATCAGACCTCAAACCATTAAATCCTAGAGATTCATGATACAGGTAGGAGTCGAAGAGAAATGTTTTGTAGGTAACTCTCTACTAACATACAATACACAGACTTCGACTCTGACCTTACAAGATAAATTGTATGTAGTACATCTACTCAGTGATCATAACCATAAAATCCTCTAATAATCTGGTCACAACAAACAAGTTTTGTAAAAGTCTAGAGGTCTTGCTCCCCTTGTCTTTGCCATGAAAAGCCTCTTGCAAAAGAGGACTCCTTAGTTCTGATCTTATAAATTACAGAATCCTTCCACTATCATGAGTTGGAAGGGACCCATCAGAACCATCAAGTGCAACTCTCGGCCCTGCACAGGACACACCCAAGAGTCACACCATGCACATGATAGTATTGTTCAAATGCTTCTTGAACCTTCAGGCTTGGTGCTGTGACCACTTTCCTGGGAAGCCTGTCCCAGTGCTCAACCACCCTCTTCAAGAAAAACTTTTTTTCTGAGATCCAATCCTAAACTTCTGACTAGATTCAAGCTGAAAGTGAAAAGTTCAGTAACTGCTCCTCTTCTTCCTTTCCTGAGAATGTTGAAGACCACAATGAGGTGTCCCCTCATCCTCCTCTTCTCAGAGCTGAACGAGACAGGTGATTTCAGCTGCTCCTCATATGAGTTCTGCTCAAGGCCCTTCACCATCTTTGCTGACCTCCTTTGGATGCTCTCTAATAGTGTAATGTCTTTTAATACATTGGGTTTCTGTGGCCAGGTTTTAGTAGCAGGGGACTACAGGGGTGGCTTCTCTGAGAAGCTGCCAGAAGTTTCCCCCATGTCCAGCAAAGCCAGCGCTGGTTGAGGCTGGGCTAATTAAAAATGGTGGTAACAACTCTGATAATTTATTTAAGAAGAATTTAAATAAAAAAGTTATTATGCAGATGTAATTGTGGTCAGAGAAGTGAGAACATGTGAGAAGAGCAACTCTGCAGACACCTAGGTCAGTGAAGAAGGGAAATGCTCCAGGCACAGGAGCTGTGGTTCCCTTGCAACCCATGGTGCAGACCATGGTAAGGCAGCTGTGTCCCTGCAGCCTATGGAGGACAATGAGAGTGCAGAGGTCACCTGCAGCCCGTGGAGGAGACCCACAGGGGAGCAGGTGGAATTCCTGAGGCTGTGACCCTGTGAAAAACCTGTGCTGGAGTAGGCTTATGGCAGGGACCTACAGACCCATGGAGAGAGAAACTCAAACAAGAGCAGGTTGCCTGGTAGTACCGGTGACTTCATGGGGGACCCACACTGAAGCAGGCTGTGCCTGAAGGATGGCACCTTGTGGAATAGTGACCCATGCTGCAGAAGTTCCTGGAAAACTGTTGCCTGTGAGAGAGACTCACACTGGAGAAGTTCATGGAGAATTGTCTCTTGTGGGAGGGCCCCCATGCTGGAGCAGGGGAAGGATTCCTCTCCCTGAGCAGTGAAAAAACATGTAATGAAGTACCATAACCCCCATTCCCTGTCTCCCTGTGCTACAGGAGGAGGAGGTAGAGCTGGGAAGGAGGGAAGAGTGGAGGTAAAATAGTTTTTAAGGTCTTATTTTACTTCTCCTTATTCTGCTCTGATTTTGCTACTAATAAATCTATATCTCTAATTTGAGTCCTTTTTGCCCATGATGGTATTTGGTGAGTGATCTTTCTCTGGCCCTAACTCTGCTCATGAACCCTTTGTTATATTTTCTGTCCCCTATCCATCTGTGGTGTGATAGAGTCATCCAGCCAAGGTCAACCCACTACACATTGTGGTGCCCAAGAGTGTACACAGTACTCAGGGTGAAGCCACACCAGTATAGAGCAGGGCAGGATGATCACCTGTCAAAACACTGTATCTTATACACGAGTAAAAATGCTTTAAATTGAAATCTGGTTGAATTTCTCCACCTACAGACTTGTCTCTTGGAACAAAAGGTATCCTGCACATCTGGGGTTGGGGGTTTGGTTTTTTCCTTCTTCATTGGAAAAAAACCCACTTAAGTTAACTTAAGTTAACATAAACGTATCTGTCTCAAAATGTGAATTAAAAATTGAACATTCATACTTAGACTTGCTTGCAGCACATTATATTTATAATAATAAAATTATGGTTTTCAGGTAAATAGAAGAAACAGTACAGGTCGTGATCTTTTATATTGCATCTTCACATGGAGGAGATCAAAAAGTATCACAAGAATTTCTAACTGTCTCCTGGCAGACCTCTTAGCAAATGAGCCTGTACTGTTCATATTTCACCTATGAAAAACTGAAGTAATTTAAGGTGGATGACATTTTAAAAAGCAGTGAGTAAGTGGAACACTGTGGTTTAGACCTTGACTGAGCAAAGGTTCTTGTGCTTATATTCACACTTGGATTAGAAATGTAAACTGAATGGAAGTCCTTTTACATGAAGATATTGTTCAAATTCTTTGATAATTAAAGAGAGGAAAACACACTCCAATTTACTTTTTAGTATTTCTTATATTGCTTTTTCATATGTTCTTGTGGTTTTGATCTCCAGGTGAATAAAATATAATCACAGTCAGTGAAAGAATTGACCTCCATACAACAAGAAAGTCAGGGCCAGAGTTATCAGTTATTAAGAAAAAATGTATTGCCTTTTTAATAAACACTCCTCATCTTCTGTATCATGAGAAAGTCTTCTATAAGCAATATCTCAACTGAATAGCATCATAACATGCTTTATAACAAACAGGAATATAAACATACAGCAGTGATAACAAAATAACTTGCAATTACAGTTCAATTTGACAATTACACCTGTAACTCTGTCTATCCTTTAAAAGGATGAACTGGCAATTAAACTGCACTTAAATCTTTACTCTTTTTGTGGGCTTATTCTTCTTTCATCAGAATTCTCCAGATTAGGCCAGATAATGTCCCTTGCAAAGGCAGAGGAGTTGAAACAAGATCTGTAAAGCTCCTTCCGAATCAAACCATTCTACAATTCTGTGATTCATTCTAAGATATATCAAATTATGAATGATAACATTATAATATATATTCTCCTACTAGTATAACATTACAGACTACTATGCTATACAGTAATAAAATTTGATACTACTTAAACATACCATCAAATCAATTTCTTGCCAAACTCCTGTGATGGACTTTATCAAATATTCACCAGACACTTAGATAAGTAAAAATTACTTGATGTTATATTTCTATTTTTACCTTCTAGCTTTTATGGGGTAAAAAAGAACTAGTTTCCAGGTTTTAGGAAGAGAGGTAACTATGTTCTTGGATTTTTATCAGCTAATTATAAAGGGAAAAATAAATGCAAAATCACAATTGATCTGAAGAAAAAAATGCAGCAAAGGCACCCACATTTACCTCTATTTCTGCATGGCTCTTTTAAGTCAGTTCTGAGATTTGATATGAGAAAGAATAGTGTGTTCTTGTTCTGTTCCATTATGTTGGAAAACATGTCAAGAAACAGTAGAAATCTCACTATAAGGAGTAAATTTCTAGAAAGTGTATGTAGAAGTATGCTTGTGTACATATCTACATACACAAATACACAGAGACACAAAATAAAATTATTTTACATTTGAGAACAGTAATGTTTATCTGTGACATATTCAGAATTTGTCTAAAGCTACAAAATTTTTAAAGCAGGTTTCCCTAGAAGAATTAGTGTGACCCAATGCAACCCTCCAATTTGCCAGTAGAAATGGTTCCACTGCTGGCAATGGAAACTGAAACATTCATTAATTGACTTGGAAACCACATAATCAGCATGAAGGCACTTCATCTTTTTTATGGCTGAGAGCTTTGATTCCTTCCTTCCTATCTTACTCTATATCAGTTTGGGCTGATGAGTTCTTCATTCATTAGTTTGTTTTTATAATAAAAAATAGTATTAAATGCTATCCCTATCTTCTTCACAATAGGGCAAACCTTAACTGAGCAAGATGTCGAAACATGAGGTAACACCTATTATAATGATTCCATTCATGAAAGCCGCCAGGTGACAGCTCCACAGCAGGTATTCCAGAAACAAAGCATGCCACAAGCTAACACTACAAATGTAGAAAGAATTCCTCCCTCATGTCTCTCTCACCAGAGATCCAAGTGTCTCCAGACTTCAATACAGTCAGTACTTGATCACTTAGCCAAGAAAGAAATTAGTTTTGTCAATTTTCCCCCTCTACACCTTCCTTCCTGCTCCTCAGGAGTGGAGTGGCTGCTTTTCTTCTTTTTTCCTATAACCTCAGAAATTTTCCAATGTTCTTGGCTTAAACTCTTCCTAAATTAAGTGAAATCGTCAATTCACAAAAAAAGTATAGCTCCAAATGAAATGACCCATGGAAATAAATTGAACAGAGTAAAACTAATTCAGTCTTAGGTTATCTGCTAAATGTTTCATTTTTTTCTATGCTGTTGAATAAAATCAATTTAAAATAATTAATTTTATCAGGTTTTTAAAGTCACCCACTGTCACAGTTTCCAATTTCAAAAATTTCTATAACTTCAAAATAAGGAGATCAACAGGCAAAATTAGATCTCCTTAAAGTCAATTATGATATAAAAAGAACTGTTGGGTACATTCAGTCTCAAAATTTCAAACTAGATTGGTAAAAAAAAAAAAAAAAAAAAAAAAAAAGTTTAGGTTAAAATATAAAACCAGCAGGAAACCAGTAATTCAGGGCAGAAATAGAGAAAATATCATCTAGAATTTTCATCTTACTACTTTTGGCCAGTACTTGAGGCATCCTTAGAAACTAGCTTTCTTGAAAAGTTTAAGTTGGTTTCTTCCTTTTGTTGTTTGGAAGCCATGAAGAATGTGAGTCTTGAAAAAAAAGAAAAATTCTTACTGAGACAAAAAGTAATTTATTCCATAGTGTCCCAAGAATTATTTAGGGTTAACAGGAACCAGGCTAGTTATTTTATGCACATCTCAAAAGCTTTAATTGCATCTTTTATCATTCAAAAGCTGAAGCTTGCAGGAAGGTATCAACATTAAGAGAATATGCAGTTTCCCATAGGAATTTTGTTATCCAGCACCATGACAACTGCCACACAGTGGTCACTGTCATCAGAAGCATCTCTGAGAAACACAATAACAAGTCTGCTTGGGGTGAAGAGTGAAATTCCCTTTTGTTATGTGCAGATTTGTTGTAGAGCACAAGTGCTGCACTAAACTTTTATGAAAGCTTGCCAGAGGAAAAGCTTTTATGAATATAAAGGTTTTAGACTATAATGACGACTCAAATCACAGTTATTAGTTTAAGTAAGCATGCTTTTAAAGAAATATGTTAAAAGGTACAAAAGAAATAGTAAAAAAACCCCAAAAAACCAGTGGTATTCCACAGGCACTGTAAATGAGCTGAATCTTACTAACCCTCTGGTAGTGCTGTAGTGTTGTACCATTGCATCAGTAATTTCTATAATCTCAATTCTAGCAAGGGGAGGCAGCAAGGAATGTGGGTCATGTGTGATTTGTAGAGGAGTTTTGGGAATTTCTAATGAAGCAAAATCCCACAAACACAGTTTTTGTCAGATGACTGACTTTGCTGGAGTAAATGGTCTTAACACCTTAGAAATAGACAATTGTAATCATTCACCATGACTTTATAGTCAGCAGTGTTTCAGTCAGAAACTCATCAGCGTAAACCAACACAAATCATACAAAAGGAAAATGAAAAGAATAAATCATGGTCATGATAAAATTCTCTCTCTTGATTACTTTCTTTCAGTTCTTTATATATATATAAATACATGTTTCTCCTTATGAAAAAGGTGTTAAGAAAACCATTAAGGTAATTTCTGCTTTTTAACTGATAGCAATAGCAGCAGTGGAGTCAATATCATCTGATTCTAAGGCTTCCAAGTCAATTCTTTAAATTCTTTTCTGTTATAAAATTTTGAAAAGTTTTGCTCACCCCACTCAGTGGCTTTTTTTCCCAAAACTGAAGAATCCTTGCCTACTTAATGATACGATTACACTAGCACATAGTACAGTGGGAAGAGAAGAGCAAAATAATTGATGCCAAGGGCCTGAAATCCTCAATTTTATTTTATAGAATACATGAGCCTTTCAAATGCAGCAAGAGAAACTTATCAATCTCCTTCAACAATATCAACAATTTCTCTCTTTAGTAACAGAAATTATTATCTGCAAGGTCTTAGCTTGTTATTTCTGATATCAGATTTCTATTTTCACTTTAACAAAGAAATCTACTTTACATTTTAACATCTATGCCATCCACAAGTTTTGTGACTTAAGATCAGCTGTCATCAACATCATCTTCCAGAAGCAGTGAGCAGATTTCTGCAGCCCCAAGACCTCAGAGCATGGTAGAGTTCAACCAGTTCTGTGAAATTTGCTGCAGGACTTGAAGTGTCTGGAAATATTGCTTCATTTGAGGGAAAAAATAAGGATATTGAAGCAAAACATGAACACTGCAACCCAGCTGCTTTGGTTTACGAGATTTACAAGAGAAAGTGATGGTTATGTAATTTTTTTTTCTATTCATAGTAACAACTGTATCCTTAACAATTTTTAATACTATCACAATCCTATAAAAATACTATCTTGTATACTGTCAGCTGCAACAACTGACCTGAGAAGGCATTATTACTTGCATCAGCAATGTAGGTCTGCAGATGAAAAATGATGAAATGAAACCAAATATCTCCTAAGATGAAAGAAAATCTAAAAGGAAAAAGAAAACCAGCCCAAACACTTCAAGATTTTGCAAAGAAATAGAAGTTTATGGCAATGTAGTGGGATATTGTCCAGAAGCTATGCACCACTTCTCTCATCTTTCCATGCAATGTATGTCACTTGCAGAAGAATATTCTCTGCAAATACTGGAAACTCTTTCAATGAGGTGTGTGACATTTTCACAAAATCTTTTGGTAAAGGGTGTCCACTGTGCCACTTTAGTTAATGGATAGTATGATACACAAGCTCTGATTGAGGAATCTGGAGAGATTTACATTTGCTCAGTATGTAGTAATTATCTGCCTTTCAAATTATTAGAAAATTATGGAGCCAGAGGTTTTAATGTTATTTAAAACTATATGTGAGAAGACTGAGTAGGAAAAAAAACCAAACCAACAAAATCAAAACAAAAGACTGACTCTCAAGGTTCTTCTTCTTTTTTCCTCTTTCTCTTTTTTAAAATTTATTGTATTTTATTTTGCTTTTCATAATTCTTTAACCAGCTTGCCTAGAGAACAAGCTCAAAGAAATGGAAAACATGAAAAGTGTCAAAGGAAAAGAAAGCGGTAAATGTCAAATATTTTGTTAGATATAGGAAGATTTAAATCTTAATTAATTAATATTTATGAAGTACTTCATTATTAAAAATATTCTCATACATTCCAAAGGTATCTTTTCCTTAGCTTCTATTCATCAATATTTTCTGACAAAAAGTAATTTCTGAATGGTAAAACAGTGACCAATCTATAACACTCAGGACTTGTCATAACACTAATATGTGAATAAAAATCTGTAACATATGCAATACAGATATGTTGTTTGTCCAGCTAAAGAGAATAGGAGCCGCACCGAATGCAGTGAGGTTGGTGATTTCTGTAGATAATCAGTTTATAATAGAAAAAGACAAATTGCATGTCTATTTAAATTACTGATAGCATCATCAAAATCTTTAAAATAATTAGAATCGGTAATTAGAGACCATTTCTTCTGAGTCTAGCAAGTATTTAGATATGTCACAATTACTCCCAGCCTGAATATTCTAAGGTATAATATATTCACCAGCCTCCATGCAATTATTACTTCTCCATCACGAACATTTTGTTTTATAGATTTTTTTGCAGCTTTTGGATAGTTCTTTAAAGTCTGCATCACTGAAATATTAATTGAAAACACTTGCAAGTTTATGCTTAATAGTCCTATGGTTCTTCAAAGCATAAAATTTCAAAAATGCTGAGAGTTACTTGAAAAACAAAGAAGAGGTGTTTAACCCAATTATTTCTACTGAGATTACAGAATGTACCTCTTTCTCTTCCGTGAGATTCAGCACGTAGAGAAAAGAATTGCACAGAAAAGAAAAAGAATGACAGCACAAGTATTCTGAAGATTGCATGATCAATTCCCTTCCTGTGCTTTTAAAAGTCACTCAGCTCAAGACTAAAAATCCTTGTGCAGTAAAGAGCTGAAATAACTTTTTTAATTATGGAGCTGGGGACAGAGTCGTGCATTACTTAGTAAGCCTAAAATCCTCATGACAGTGTATAACATATATCCTTAAAACTCTTTATCATGTACTTTGTTAGTTCAAGAAAATTTGGATTTATCCTAATTTAATTCTCTTCAGGTTTTCCAGTATGCAGATCTACCTTACTGAATAAAACACAGGCACCACGAACTGCATACAGAAGTACCACATTTTTGAAGTAATGGTTTTTGTAAGGTTTTTTTATTGCTACTTTAGGTTGCTTTTCAGTGGTTTTCATATATACAAATTTTCAACTCTGTCTTTAAATGCACAGAAAAGGAATTTCTCAAATTTGCAAAAGAAATGTGATTTTTTTGTACATATTGGCATAATTTTGTGTTATGCTAATAGGAGAGCATGTTTTTTTGGCATGGTGCTGGCGCCTGCCAGCTCTCCCACACCACCAAGCCAGGAGTGGGACACACCTTAGGAGCAGGGTGACCTGAGATGTGGCTTACACCTGGTGCTCTACAGCACTAGGCTGTTATCAGGCACATGGCAGAGACAAGGATGAGGAGGAGATCTCCAGTGTGGGTTCCAAAGGGTTTTATCCCGGGGGGGGGGGGGGGGGGGGGGGGTTAGAGAATGAAGACCACAAATAAGACTGTGCAAGTGGTTTTAAACTGGGGAGGTTCTGGGGGAGGGTACAAATCTTTAACCAATAGAAAGGAAACGTGGGAGGAGCGGAAGGTGAGTTTTACATTTAGCAAACCAATAGGGAAAAAGAAGGGAGGTGAGTCATTGGTCACATGGGCCAATGGGGCATCCAGGATTAGGGGATTTCCAAAGGCATGTTCCAGGCAGGGGGCTGACATAAGGCAGGATTGACAACTGGGTGAAATAACAGACAGGGAACATTGGAGAACAAGGGGTAGGGTTGAGGCAGGATTGACAGCTGGGTAGGAAGATACAAACTAGGAGCAAACCAATGATTCAGGGGAGTAACAGAACAAACCATTTTGACAAAACTCTCCACAACAGTTTGTCTTGTAGTTTTTTTTGTTTTACATAACCAATGAATTAGTTTGCCATGTCTAAAGGAGTGAAACTGATATGTTGAATATTTTCCTTTAACATTTTAATGATTTCTAAGTTACTCCCAGCTCTTCATATGGATTTAATATCATCAGGCTTTCCTAAGATAACAAATGGGGGAATGATAACACTTTCCTTGGATGCAGCAAAAACTAGGACTCTTCATTCTTGCAATAGAATTAGAAAAATTGCATTGGGATATTAATACATTTCAGGATGAATATTTCTGCATCATACACTGCAGTACTGTGTGGACACGCCTCAGCATCTGGCAGCCTGCAAAGGCTTTTCTATGGTCTATTTTATGCTTTGTATATAGTTAGAATAATTTTACACTACCAGTAGAATGCATAGGATGGGGCATACATAAATGGAGGTCTATAATGGGATGTTTGTCCGGCCTCACAATATTCAGGGATCACTGAAACTTCCTGGGGTCTGGCCCAGACTATCAGACCCTTTTGAGTTTCCTCAGACTCAGCCCAATGGCAATTTGAATGGAGAGAGAGACAGCTTCGATCCAGTTGTCTGAAAAGTAGTTTTAATATTACAAAAATGACAAACAATAAGGCATCCACTGTATTGGACCAAACTGGATCAAGGCATTTACAAGGGGCAGAAGGCACAAGGCCAAAGGCAGAATCCAAGGGCAGAGTGGAGTAGTAATACACCCCGGTGTGGGTGGGGAGTTAAGGTGTGGTCTGAGAGAAGGTTCTAGTGGGGGGCGATGATTAAGAATATTAAAATTCTTGCACCAAAAATCAGCCTATGATAACACAGAGAACTGAGAACTTTCTAGCAACAATTAGAATAGAGAGCATGTCAATCAGCCTTCTGCTTTATGGCACTAAGAATGGGGTTTCCCAAGACATTTTTCCAGGGTTCTCTTCTGTCCCGGGAAAAGTGCCCTCTACGGATCAGTTTCATTCAGATGCTTTTGATAATAGGCTAAGATTTCATTTGGTCATCTGAAAGAATGAGTACAAGTAAATAGTGAAGTTGTACTCTATTCTACTCCCTTTTCCCTACAGACAAGCAATGGGATATGCTAGTATATTTCCCAAACAAATCATACGACATGAGCCTGATCTAGGCTTTTGGTCTTCTGGTGTATATTCTTATTGTTATAAATTTTCTGTAAGTCAGAAATTATAATTCTTGAAAAAGAAAAACTTTACTTAAAAATAAAAAAATTAGTATTGTTTTTCATATAAGAATAGAGAACCCTAGGAGTCCAAAGGCTCTGCTGACCTTTGCACATAAAATTATGATTCATTAGATAAAATGACAAAAAAGCATTATATAACAAGCTACAGAGAAGTTGTTTGTTAATGTGGCTATGTAACCCTGTGGCTAAATCTCCTGTGTCCTTCCTGATTTATTTTTGAAGGTTATTCTTGATTAAAGCCATTATTAATCTTTCTGTTTAGAAAAATAAGTGTGTAATCACTCTAATTTTAGAGCATCTTTGATATCAAGATGTTGTTTTGCAGTGAGCAGTGGGGCTTTTTATTCATGTGTTGATTACAAAGGACACATCTTACAGGTAATTTCGTTACTAATCCACTGCCTGAAGATCATTCTAAGAGAAAGTTGCATCCTTAACAAAAATCTTTTCTAGTTATAAGTACTAAGGCTGACATCCCTTAGTAGTACTGTTAAACAGTCTAGAAGAAAAGCAATAAATTCTTTAACAGGGAAGAAGTACTGTGAAAATATTCAGTACATTAACATTACATATTTAATGGAAAAAGGAAGTAAACAAGAAGGAAAACTCAAGAGTGAAATGGACCCCTGTCAACCACGACAAAGACCAATATGTTTTCAATGCATTTTTGAAATATATTCTGTATAATTAAAATTAAATAAATGCATATTGCTCCAGTAGCTGTAGAATCTCAGGTTTTACAGATTAAAATATATTTTGTTCAGGAACAAAATGAGGACAAATTTAGTGACTTGGGCCTGTTGGAGTGAGTCCAGAAGAGGACCATGAAGATGATCAGAGAGCTGGAGAGCCTTTCTTATGAAGACAAGCTGAGAGAGATGGGATTGTTCAGCATGGAGAATAGAACATTCTGGGGCAACCTCCTAGCAGCCTTCTAGTACTTAAAGTGGACCTAAAGGAAAGTTGGAGAGAGGCTTTTCCCAAGGGAATGCAGTGGTAGGATGAGGGGGAACAGCTTCAAACTGAAAGAAGAGTGGTTTGAACCAGCTGTTTGAAAGAGCATGGTAAGGCACTGGAAGAGGTTGCCCTTAAAATCTCTCAATCCCCATCCCTGGAGGAGTCCAAGGCCGAGTTGGACAGAGCTTGGAGAATCTGTTTAGTGGAAAGTGTTCCTGCCCCCCGAACAACAGCTGGAACTAGATGTTTTCTGATGTCCTTTCCATCCCAAACCATTGTATGATTCTGTGAAAATATAGGCAACACTGTCTTCATTGAAGCTGGCACAGTAAAATCCAGTCTTCTGAGCATTAAATTAGTCTTCTTGCCAAATCCTCCATCTTTTATTTAAAAACCATTCTATCAATATATTTCAATATAAATAAAAATACATTGACATTAAAAAATATATGTGCTCAAGTGGACCCAAAAGACAGAATATATATTCCATTGTAAACACTCTTGGTAATTATTAGAATAATCAAATCAGTCTAATCAAATTAAACATATTTTGGATGTTCTTAATAAAATAGAAAAATTCTTTCTAAAATAGAGAAACAAATGCCAATTAGTCATCAAACACCTGTTTTAAGATTTAAAGCAGATCTCTTTTTCACAGAATATTTTCTCACCATACTTTGATAAAAACACATCATAAGTCCCATCCCACTTTAGGCACCATGAAACAGAATATGGAATGATATTTGTGTGCAAACTATCGCATTTTTCTGATTCATTTTCAAGATCTGTGGTATTTACATGTGACCTTTCCATTTTTATTAACAGTTTATTGGATTTTTGCATTCTGGCCAGCAGAAGAGAAAGGTAATTTACACAGAGATTTGACAGTTATACACACAGCTATAAACTTCAGTCCATTAACTTATTTCTCATGTAACCTTTTTAAAACTCTACCCAGACATCCAAATAAGCACTATATCTTGTTTTTCTTTAATTTAAAAAGCCCTCATCATAAGTCCCTACTTATAGAGCATCAAGTGCAAGTAAAGCTCTGCATAAGCTTTTATCACAGCCTTCTCTGCCTCTTAATATATATAGACGTCAATTTAAATTGTACTACTCAAGATCCAGTTGTTTATATATTGCTAAGTTTTGTGTCTTGAATTAGCAAAAGACGGCAACATTTTTATTCTTTTTTTAAAATACAGCTGGTTACTTTGATTGAACTCTTGCATGTGTATTTAAAAAATCACACATAATTGAACAAATGTACCATTTGCATTTGAATATAATTAGCTATTACATAAACACAGGTAAGCCCAACATACACACAGGAAAGGCAGCACAGACATTCTAGTGTGGTCAGTCCACATATGCTAATACTTTCAACACAATTTTCTGACTTTATCTCCAGAATATGGATGTCTGTCAGCAAAGCATTCCTATAGATAAGTTATCTTTGATGCCAAATGCGATCTTGTGAAAGACATTGATTGCATTTTATTTGTTTGCAGGAAGTTTCCTTGGAACAGACTTAAAAATGTAAGAATGGTATCTCCCACAAAAGTGTTTCTTTCAGAAGATGAAGGGTTTCTTAGTATTTTACAGCTCAAAAATAAAATTATTTTTTAAAAGGGCAAAATTCTTAATAGACTCCAGCAGGTAGAATGTTTCCTTAACTTTCTTTTGTAACTTTTTTTTTTCCTAAGCAATGGTAAATTTGTATCTCACAAGGATAAGTCAGATTACAAAGATAATTTTGACTGACTTTTGGATGGCAAATCCTGGATGTATACCAAGTAACTTGGGATGGCTTTAATTACCAGTTTAAATGAAGGCTGGCATTTCTTTTAAATAGAAAAGCCATTTCAATTACAATGACACCAAGATATCAGAAATACCCTATTTCCCAAACAAAATATAAGTCTTGTTTTACATTTAATGTAACGTCAATAGTCACTTCAGCTCAGTCTTCTCAGTCAAAAATTAAAGTAAGTCTACTTAAAATAGTTTTAAACCAGAATTATTTTACAGTTTCATGAATAAGCTAAACAGGTAGAGGTTTTTAAAATAACAAGAAAGAAAAATACTACATTTTTCCTGCTACTTGAATTCTGGGAAGCGAATGTGAATGAATGAATGATTATTAGAAAAAACTAGATTTTAACTCATGAAATAATAAATTTTAATTTACTAATGTAGCTATAAGGTAAAAAATAAGCTTGTTGTTTAGGTCTGCTTTCTATTCATTCAGTCAGGAAAAAGAAGTGTTAGATAGTGTCATTATCAGGGAAAAAAATCTGAATTTTAAGATATTTCTAAAACACAGCAATAAGGTTCAAAGGGAAGAATACAAAGAGGTATACTCTGTTGTCTTTGCAGATTCCAAGAGGAAAAGATTCATCCTTTATAAAGACCAGGAGTCGTCCAAAGGCAGCTGAGATTCAAATCTTTTAATGATCAATTGGAACAGTACATGTACTTCCTTCTTGATTTAACTGATAAAGTGACAACTAACAGTTCTTTAATCCTCAGAGACTATGCAGGATACAAGAGGGATACAGTGGAGGCTGAGCAAATGTCCTGATTTGATTTGAAGCTTTAAAAGCAATTCACTCTTCTGCAGATGTCCATCATCCAGAGAGTGTGAAATGAAATGACAGATACCTATAGAGATTAGACAACTCCAACATTTCAGTTCACCCTTTGTGGTAATGCACATTGGGGTTCACTGTCCTCATTAAGCTAAAGTGGCAAAGTCACAGAGTGTGCTGCCTGGGTGGATACAAGGAATGGACATGATTCATTAAGACAAAAAGCAACAGTAGTGACTAATTTTAGCAGAATAATAATTTTAAGCAAAGTTAAGCAAACCTTATCAGACCTCATTTACATGACATAATCTAGCACTGTATAGAGAAGAGAATTACAGTCAATACTTGAAGGAAATTTTGAGAAATCACATTTACATGAAGTACATTTTTTCTTATTAAAGAAAATATTTTCACACTTTGGTCTTCCCTCTATTGCTGCCAGGGTTCTGTGAAGGCACAGTAAGAATAGAATGGCTAGTGTTATACTTTATTAAAATCTCAATAGATACGCTTTGACTTTGGAATAGCTGTGCCAAATTCATCCACAATAAATAAAAAAGGAAGAATAAAGAAAATCAATTTCTTTCAGAGGAAAACTCTTAGAAAGGGTATTTGAATTCTGGGCAGTTGTAGGCTTGGGAGTGAAATAAATATGCCAAGGAGTGAATTCAATTGCAGCCAAGGAGAAATCAAGATTCAGATTATTTTGCAGTCTAAATTAGGTAGAGGTGGATGCTATCTCATCATTACAGGCATACAAAAAGTAAACTTCTGGATTATGATGTTTAGGTTGCACCTCATCAACTGAGACAAAATACCTTATAAGGCTAATTCTTCTGAATACATAACAATGCCTCCAAAACACATTATTTATCTGTTTTCTTTCTCTGTGAATAACAAGATGAATCTAACTATTTTTTGTATATGCTTAGTTTTTAGATGGTTAAAATTCTGAGCATTCTGCTAAATGAGGTATCTTTGAAGAAGCATAACATACAGTAAACATACTGTAAAATACTATTTATTGGGAAAGAGAATGATAATTGCATTAAACATAAAAGCACATAAAACACTGCAGTTGAATGTAAGTCTCCAAAGGAGTGGATACTCCTGCTAGCCTGAAATAACCTGGTATAGCACCAGTTTGGCCTGCAGAGATACCAATACAAGCCCGAGAAACACTTCAGCAACTGTCTCTCTTGATGGCTTAGTAAGATCACTGGATGTTTCTGCAAAGCACCAAATTGCACAAGAGAGACTTACATAGAAGTACACACACAAATTGTACAAGTGCTGTTCTAAGTGCATTGTTGTCCATTCATGTGCTCCCCTGCTATATTTGATACTGCTCGGTCACTATGCCATGCTGCTCACACCGAGGATTTTAAGATCAGTTAAAGTTGGCAGGATCCCTAACTTCTCATTCTTGCTCTCAAAGGAATGTGCCAACTTTATACCTTTATGGGTTTTTTACCTTTTTTTTTTAATAATTTTGAATAATATGTGTTCTTCCAGTTTAAAAGAATGAGCATGAAATCTGATTTATTCTCCCCTGCAATTCCCCAGTTCCTTGAATTTTGTACACATTTATGGCCACCTATGAAAATGCATACTAGATGCCCCTCAATTAACCTTTCACTCTGTTGCAGCTATTATATTGCTAGAAGAGGTAAGAGGATAAGATAAATCAGAATGTATGTTTAATGAACTGCAGAAGTAGCTTTCATGGAGAGAAGCCAGATGGATTACTGTGGTAATGCATCTGCTGAAAAAAAAAAAAAAGCTAAAGGCAAGCCTAGTTCTTTCCTCAGCTAAGAAGAAACTAATTTCTAATCTTGTAAGACAAATATGAAAGAAATAATTGAGACACTCACAGCCTGTACTGTTACTTCTCAGCAATACCACAAAAATATCTATTTTAATCTATTTTGTTTGTTGAATTTTGAAGCTTCAAAATATCTGCTTATTTATTAATTTCAAATCCATTTCTTAAGGGGCTTTCCATACCATAACCTAAAGAGAGAGAAGGAAACGATTGTTACGAATCCCTCTCAGCAATGATGATCCTGAAACTTTTCATCTTCCTCTGCATCAGTTATCAGTCATATCTGTAGTGTTAAATATGTGACCATTCCAATCTCCATGGAAATTGTTAGAAGAAGAAGATATTTTATCTACAATAAAATATACTATCAATTTAACACAGAAAAATGCCAACACAATGGAAAAGACCAAGCTGATGATGCTGAGCTTGTTGCATTTCAGGATACTGTTGGTCATTTTGACTACCAGGACAAGCTGTTGCTGATATTTATAACTAAATCATTGCTATCAGTTTTGAGCTTAAAATGGACTCCACCAATATTAACTTAACATCTTACTTTAGTAACTTGGAAAGAGACTGAGAAAAATATAATTTTCAGAGATATTTTTTTTCTATGAAAATGTGACTGCAGTAACACAGGTGCACAGGTGAATTCAGTACACTTGAGTCACATAATAAAACTCTGTATGCTAATGTAGTGTCACCTGAAGTTCAGCCAACCAGTAAAGCATGTCTCAGACAGAAGTCCTCAAGTAAACACAGAAAAGTACAAATGAACACCTTAGGGAAGTGACTATGTTGAATGAGAGTTGAAAGACATTT
The DNA here is from genome assembly GCF_029207755.1 of Chamaea fasciata. Lineage (NCBI taxonomy): Eukaryota > Metazoa > Chordata > Aves > Passeriformes > Sylviidae > Chamaea > Chamaea fasciata. Next base: position 21,122,846 of record NW_027094091.1, on the reverse strand, counting down.
CACATATATTAATGGCAAAATGTCTGTTTCACAAAGTAAATTACACACCAGCACTAGAATGATTGACCTTGGGAAAGTACAGAAGAGTGCATGACGGAAAGGGGGAAATAACATTGAGAACTTTCATCAGAATTAGTGCAGGAGAGATAATTCAGAGTGAGAAACAAAGGAATAGATTGGCCCAAATTTCATATGCTGATACTTTAAAAGAATTGAAATAAATGCTGATTTCAAAATGGCAGAGTCTTTCTAGTGTAATTTTATTTAGGTTAGGCATCTTTAAAAAAACTTGAGAAAAGCAGTTGAAAGCTTAAAATACCACCTAAATAAAAAATAACACTGCACACTGCAAGGCAACTGCTGAGTTATGTTTACCAAATCAGGTAGTTCTCCACAAGGACCACTAAATGGAGATGATTCCACAAAAGCTCTGAAAAATGGAAAATTCTTTTGAGAATGACACTACTTCAAAACCTAATTTCAATTTATGTGTGCTAGATATCTTCTTTTTTGTGCTCTTTATGAATGAGCTAGATTGCCAAAATGAGCAGCTCTCTTAACATCACCAAACAAAGTACATGGAGCTGCTTCTGCAGTCCAGTATGGATTAGAAATAAAATGTAAAGCACAAATAATCAAAGTATTAAGCATTCAGAAGATGGCAAAATTAATATGTACAAGTTGAGAATCATATAGAATTTGAGTTTATGAGTTTAATCAAGTATAATGATTTTAGATGCCTTATGATGGATAACTTATGTCCAACGTGACCAAGCTCAGAGAGTACAGAGAATTCAAGACAAATGAACAGTGAGAGGATTAAACAAGGCAGGAAAGAGGCTGCATGTTTTCTCTTGAGGTGCTGAAATCCAATAAAAGCTGTAGAGGTTACCCTAAAAAAAGATGAGAGAGCAAAAAGAAGCAGCTAATTTTCAATTAATTTCCCACTATAGTAGGATAACTGAAATTTTTTGCCATTATCATTAAAATGCCAGAGATGTTCCACTAACATGACAGTACAGGATCCCTGGGCTTTGCTTGTCTTGATTTTTTTTCAGCTTCTCTGAGCAGCAGGTTGGTTGCCAAGTGACCATTGTCTCACCAGCTTCTGCTGAAGCTCTGTGAATGAAAATCACAGTCAAGTCTGACCAGCAAACAGGGTCCTGGCACAAGAAATTGCCCTCATTGTCACCTGTGGCTCGGGAGGCCCAGTGAAACTTTGAGACTTGAGATGGACACCAAAGAGAAGAAAACAAATTGACAGAAAATCATAAGCAATCCAAAGAAGAACCAGAACTGAGGGGGAGGAAACCCATGCTATGAAGAATATGAGCCTCACAGTGAGGACCTCTCAAGTTGGTGTCACAACTTATTGCAGACAGATGCACACTCTTTTCTTCTTGAGGAAAACTGAATCTGACAACCATGGGATCCAGAAGTTCATTGAGAAGGTGAGGATAAAATCAGGGAAATGACCTAGATGCTGAAAAAATGAAAGTGTGGCTGGGTTTTGATTTTATTATTAATAACTGTTATTAATGGATCTTTTCTGCATTAATCAAACAAATTAAAGCATTAAACTGCTCCCCTGGACTAATAACAAATCCTTAACCTCATATATAGTGTGTGTTCTTTTTCCCTGTTTAACTGTAAGGTTTTTTCCAATGTCTGAAAGCTCCAGAAGGTCGGAAAGTGGAATAAGTTTGACAGACAGATGCTGTAGAGTGTTATGAACAGCACAAGCATGTCTCATGCCAAGAAAAATCAGACTGGCTGATTTTTGGTGGCTCAGGACAATGGAAAGTTTCAGAACTGTAAGGTGCTACCAAAAAAGACAGAGGTTCTTATGTTGTGCAAAATACTTACAAGATAAACATTCCTTTCAGGGGGTTTCATAATATTCAAAGGAAAAAGAAACACCAACATCAGAAACAAAAAGCTTTTATGTGGTTATTGTGACCATGACATTTGTGTCACTTGAAGAAGCAAAAAAGAAGATATGAAAGAAGTGTCAGAAGAGACCTTTTGATAAAAAGTACTATAAAGCATTACTAAATATCATATAAATCATATGAGCAGAATGATGAGCTGATGAGCAGAAATTAAATAGGGGAAAACTTAGACTAAACTTTAGGATGGACTATTTTTGAAGTACTATAAATTAATATTTGCAAAAATAAGAATCTAATTACTTTTCCTACCACATTCTGCCATATCCTGCTTTAATCTTCATTCTTTGATCTTGTAGTCAAGTCAATATTTTTGTCAATTTGCTGCTTCTTCTTATAGATGTCTAAGATAGCTAACTAAAACTGCAGTGATGAAGAATCAAATTAAAAACAACAGCTCTATTCTTAAACACTTTGCAGTCCTTCAGAAGAGATTGCTTGTTAAAATAGCTAACTCCCTTATAAAACTAACAGCCATTTGTGCAATGTCAGCAATCACTTTTTACTGGATTTGTTTTTCTCAGCTTCCATTTAATTTCATTAAGGACAAACTTTGGTGATTTTGTGTGATTTTAATTAGAAGCATGCCTATGGATTTCAGAACTGGGTCTTTAAATTTCACTTTTCAGATGTTTGGGTTTTGCACTACAAAAGAAAACTAGTCAACAGTGAAAATAATCTTCAAAGGATTTAGTTCTTTCTGCCTGTGCTTCGACGTTTTTTTTTCTTAATGTGTAATTTAATACAGAACAGCTAATTAGTTCATTGTATAGATAAGAATGAGATGGGGAGTTTTTGTTGAAATGCAGAAGCCAGTTTTCCATCTCAGCATTTTAAAAACTGGACTGTCTGTTGCACTTTACTGTCTGCAAGACGAAAATAGTGTGTGACAAAACTCCAAAACTAGTGACTAAATCTTCTGTTTCTTCCAAGATCATGCACAGCTCTAAACATATGCTAGTCTACAATCAGGAAAGTTCAGCTGAGAGTGACATTTTCTACCAAAAACTCTGTAATTTATTTTTTCAGCATGATTTCACTAGTCTTCCCCCATCATATGACCTCCATATTGAATGAAATTAAAAAACAAATAAATTATGATAAACTGATACTAGTCCTAGCCATAACAAATCTTCTATTTTCTAGTCAAGGAATTTGTAAGGATGTTTATCCAGCTTGTTTTAAATGTTTCATAATCCTATTTTAATGCATATTATCTCAAATATCAATGTCTTTAAATATCATCCATCATAGATCTATTAATGTTTCCTGTTTGCTCTCCCCTTCTGACAGTTTAAGTCTTGCTCCAAGTTTTAATTTATTTATTTAAAATACAGTTTTCTAGCTTTAGAAGTATTCCCAAAATATCCTTTGGGTTTTTTCCCCAGTAAAGAGAATTCATAAAATTTTAGAATCATAGAATGGACTGGGATCCTAAAGATCATATAGCTCCCGCCCCCTGCCATGGACAAGGGCACTTTTCAGTAAAGCAGGTTTCTCAAAGCTCCCTACAACCTGACCTTGAACACTTCCAGGGATGAGGCATCCACAGCTTCTCTGGGCAACCAGTTCAAGTGCCTCACCACTCTGACAATATTTTTTTTTCTAATATCCAGTCTAAACCAACTGTCTTCAATTGAAGCCATCCCCCCTTGTCCTACCCCCCTTTTTAACATGCCTGAGTAAAAAGTTACTCTGCATTTCTCCTGGGGTCTCCCTTCAGGTACTGGAAATCTGCAGTGAGGTCACCTCAAAGCCATCTCTTTTCCAGGCTGAACAAAACCAGCTGTCTCAGCCTTTCCTTATGGGAGAGATGCTCCATCCCTCTAATCAAGTGGTAGCCAATGAAAGGTGGCCCCCCTTGGACTCACTGCAACAGGTCCATGTCCTTCCTGTGCTGAGACCCCAGAGCTGGATGCAGCACTGCAGGTGGGGTCTCACCAGAGCAGAGCAGAGGGGCAGAATCCCCTCCTTGGCCCTGCTGCCGACGGGACTCTGGATGCAGCCCAGGACACGTTTGGCTTTCTGGGCTGTGAGTGCCCATGGCTGGGTCATGTCCAACCTCTCACCCACCAGCACCCCCAGGTTCTTCTTTTATTTTTCAGAAATGAAGGCTACTACTACAAAATGGTTTACTTATATTTCTTTTCTTTTTTTTTTTATTGTAATGTGAATAAAAGAGAGAGGCTATTCACTTGTTAACCTTGTCCAATGTGGCAGCCTTAATAGATTTGGGGAAATTTATTTTAAAATATTTTTATGTTTCTTTCAATTTGAGATCATGTAATATTGACTTTAGTGGATCATCACAGACTAGCAAAAAAATACCCTGTGAATAGTATGATCCACTGTAGATTCAAATTTCCAAAGCAGAAATCTGTTATACAGATTCTTATTAGATATAAAGGAATAAAAACTTAAACCTTACCAGTTGAATAGATAGTGTAACATAAAATTGAAAAAAAAAAAAACAACTTCTACACTTTTGTAATTTCTTCTAAGGAAAACAATATCTTGTTATATACAAAGCCTTTTCATACAGAGTACCATTCATTTTACAACTTTGTGATTTTTAGTACCATGAAATTTTACTGTATTAGGAAATATACTATTTTTATGTTTGGTGTTTTGTTTTTTTTTTTTTCACCAGGGAGAACAGATTAAACCACTCATGCATACAATCAATCTGTTAAGGAAAATAAGAGATTATTGTAACCTAGAGATTTCCTCATGCCCGCTAGTAAACTAAAAAAAGTGCAGAGAACAGCTTATCCTGCATGTTCCAGACCATGCTCCCTATTAAATTTATATTGAAGTCTGCTTAAATTAAATGTGACTAAATAAATATCCTTTTCTCTCTGTGAAGTTTTCAGATCTATCACAAACAAGCTAGCTCACTGGAGATACGATGAAATGCAAACCATCAGGAAGGCAGCCAGCTGCATGATAGGAATAGGTCCAGAAAAACTCCAGCTGTTTATGCAAATGGTGATAGTGAGTGGCTGGCACATTATCAAGGACCAGAGGATCAGTGGCATATTGGTGTATTCTTTTAATGTCTAATGGATGTTTACTGCATCAAACAGGAAAAATAAAAAAAAATTCCCAGCAAAGTTTAAAAGATTTGCTGAACTGGGACATTCAACAGTGCATCATGTAGTCATAATCAATTAAGTTTGCCCAGAGGTTATAGTTCTCTATTTCAGTTCTGTATCTCTTCAGGTTTAAAGAATTTTCTTTTTCTCAAAGCAATTTCTGAAGTGCAGCCACTTATCAGGTGCATGCTGCCAACAGATCTCTCATTTTGTTCTGTTTTTTTTCTTCAATTTGGCATTTGAATATTTTTCTGTGTATCTTAGTTATGGTTTTATTTATTTACTTCTGAAGAGAATGAATTCTTCTATTTAATTAACTGAAAATTAATGTAATTTATTTTTGTAATATTAGCTTAATTGTAAGAATAGATCTAAACACATGTGTATGAAACAATGAGTATCTGGATCTAAAATGTTTATAGCTCAAAGAGTATCTCATAAAGCACTCATTGTCTAAGCATTAAATGTTCTCTCAAGGACATGAAAACCAAGACAGTAACACCTGTAGAATGAAAATATAAGTGTTTTTCTAGGTGTCTCAGCTGTGCCTTGTCACAAATATTCCCCAGCAGCAAACAATAATGACTGACTCAAATAAGAATCTACAAAGGCTGCTGCTTTCATTTTAAAATCGTAGTAGGAAATGAGAAGTGTTCAGGCAGATAACATTCCCTTGCTGTAGAGATAAAGATGTATGAGGCATTTTATTTGCTGCAGAAATGATGATCTTATTTTCCTTCCAAATGTCTTCTCCCTGTCCATGCCTATGATATATGCCTAGATATGCATTCAGATCCCTTACTCAGCATGAAATTTCATCACAGCCTTTTGGGAACACTAAATTTTCACTAAATTTACTTATCTACACTGGATATCTAAACACTGATGAATCTCAAAAGGCTTCAGTACTTTTAAAAATCTGGACACTAAAATATTATCCAGATTTTCAAGTAAAGTGATAAAATAGAATCAAAAAGCAGGATTGAAACAGCACACCAGGTGTTGCTTGTTCATCTGGTATAACTAGGCTTCAGTTCCTCACCAAGACTAACAGCCAGTACAATAAAGCATTCTTTTCATCTGGTAGAAAAACAAGGAAGAAAACAGAAGCACTTCTTTTCATGTCAGTTTAAGACATTCTGGAGTGGCCTTGTACATGATCAAAATCAAGCTCATAGCATGTTTTTCATCTTCCAAAAGAAACTGACAGCATTTGCTTTTAAAGTTTCATTTTCCAAGAAAAAAAAATATTGTAAACAAAGATCTCATGTTTCCTTCTGGGGTTGTTTGGATTTTCTTTAGTGTTGTTTTGTTTGTGGTTCTTGTTTATTTTTTTCAAACTTTGTTTGTTTCAGTCACTTTATAGTGGTTTCCTGACACATTATATGGGTCTGAAAGTGATTGAAAGATATGGAAAATGTCATTAGTTGCTAGCTAGTGTTCTTAGTTGCATTACTTAAGAGTTCTTACAAGTTACTATGGAGGCTTCTGGCTTTCTCATGATGTCCATGTCTTATAGACTTGCAGGTTGGAATTAACTAGATGGTTATGGGAAGGACAAAGTTTTGGTCTCTGTTAATAGAGGACAGCTACCAGATTTCGTGCACATTCATTCATGATGTAAATGCTATCATTTGGCACACTGCTGACTTCACTTCTCAGAGGGAAAGCACTTTTGCCTGCACTGCACTTAGCTCCACAGCCTTGGATTATTGACTGACAAAATATATAAATATTAATATGAGGAATAAAAATAAGTATTTTCCTTGTGACATTCCTGTAACATCCCAAAAAGACTCATTAGTTGCTCTAATAACGATAATAATGTTCTCAGGAAGGGTAAAAAACTTTGATATGTGAAAGCAAAAATGAAAAAATTTACATACTACTAAAAGATTTCTCCCTTTTATCCTGACTTCCTGATATATGATCATGGTGTGGGGGACAAATTTGCAGTGTGCAACTTTTATTTGTATATTAACTGAATACTTTTACCAGTATACAATTTTTAAAATATATTTATAGAAAAGTTCTAAGTTCTTCCTGACTCTCTCTCAAGAAATGAACATTTTTTACAGTCTTAGTAAATTACCTTTGCTCTTTTAAGACCTTCAAGAAGATATTGGCTTATCTCTCTGAGTTTTTGATTTCATGGCTGACTAGTTATGAATTTAAGTTTAATACGCAAAAAAATAAAAAAGAATCCCAAATGTTTTCACCTCCAAATCCCTCTCTAGTCCCTCATGCTCTGATTAATGTGTAAAACTGTAATATCTCAAACCTAAAATCAGGCCACCACCTTCTGCTCAGATTTTTCATTGGTGTTCAACATCCAGGCTATACTATGATATACCTACAATACAGCCTTTCCTTTTTTTTTCTGTGGTAAAATCTATGGCATAAACTTTTATTTTACTGCATGTCCACATCATTTAACACATGCAGTTTTCCTATTCCTAAAAGAGGGCAGTTAATGTACAACTATTAAATCAACAGATTAATAAATTTTCTAAAATATTTTGTTCACTTGTTTGTTTTAAATGACTGTCATAATTGACCTTTAAAAACTGACACTGTTAGTGAAGGGTTTGGGTTCCTGAAACATTGCAAATTCTTACTGTGATAAAAACCTGACCAGAAAATAATGTGCTTCATTAGAACACAGTGCTACTCTCACTGTGGATAATGGTAGTAAGGATGAATACTCATGTTAGGGACCTCTTTAGTTGTCACTTGATTTGAAGTTTGAAAAGAAGTGCATAGAAATAGCTCAGAAAAGCACTAATTATTCACATACAAAGCTTAACTCTGAGATTACCTGATTTAGGAGCCCACATGCCAGTTTTGCCACTATATTGTGTAAGATTAATTTGTAAACAAATTGTTAGCTGTTATTGTTAACTGGGACAAAAAAAAAAAAAAAAAAAGATTAGCATTAAATTATCAAGATACAAATGTCCCTACATGCTACTTTCACTAGATCATCACAAAGAATACCAATGAAACATTAATGTTAATAGAAGGATATTTTTGCCTAAAATAATGGAGATAATTAATAACCATAGATTTACAATTCATCCACCCACGATTATGAATAAGATATTTTGTATGGTTTAGAATAATTTATCTTTAAATTTAATATTTCTATTGAGGAAAAAGGGAGCTGGAATAACTTGTTCTTGTTTACAGACCTTCCTGCTCTTTCAGTGTACTGACTTCATTTGAATCTTGTTGACCCAAAGGAATTCTAGCTCACTCCTGAGACTTTTGATCCAAGTTGATCACAAATTCATAGAAACTATTTCCAATTTTGGTTTTTGGTTGGTTTGGATATTCTGTGAGTCTGTGATTCCATGAAACCAAGATTTAAAAAAAAAAAAAAAATAAAGGTATGAGTGTTGTTCAAGGGTGAGGAAAGGACAGGACTTATTTTGTTTAGCTTCAATTCACAGTCCTTTTTTATTTTTTAAACTTGTTCAGAGAAATCCATGAATTTAACTTTCAACAAGATTGATACTGTATATTAAGTAATTTTCACCACTTCAATGTCTGACACAGTCTCAACATGCAATTTTGCAGAGACCAAGTGCGAAGTGAGTGTCTCATGTTAATTCCCTCAGATATTTGGGACATTTCTGTCTTATTTTTCCAATCTTGAAAACTTATAATTAAAAAAGTTCAAATTACATTTTCAAAAGTTAAAACTTTGTTGCAGGTAGAATATTTTGACATTAGAAACTGTAATCCATTACTGGCTCAGAGAAATATTTAAAGGTTAACCATGGCTAGGAATTTCAAATGATTTTTAGATTAAGCCTGTTGCACTTCTGCCACACCACAGAATGACAGAGTCCTATTTAGCTCTTGTGCTGAAGCAACAGAATGGCTTGACCTTTCAATAGGTAAGATATTGACCTGTGCCAGGGCTCCACACAAGCCTTGTGAACTATCTAAATTGTGTTTAAGCCTTTGACCAAGAATTCTATCCCTGCTCTATGAGGTACATCTGATTCTTACTGAATATATAGGAAATTTCTCTTTAGTTCTCTGGAACTAAAGGACGGATTCAACAAAAGAAAACTTTTTAATGTAAATCAATGTCCCTAATATTATTCTCTTTGTTCAATTTCTGTAAAACGGAGTGTTGTTCCTTCTGTGGGTAAAGTGAGATAGCAACTAATATAAATGGTATTTGTTTCTCTTAATATTTTTAAACTAATTAAAGGTAGTTTTAGACCACTTTTTAATTGGCAATCTGTATTTTTCTAGTGCTTATGTGGCTCAGTCTACAAAACCGAAGAAGAAAAATAACACTGCTTTCTTCCTCTCAGAAACAATTATATTCTCTGACAGTGACATTTATGCACTGTTCTATGCAGTTCTGTGATAAGAGTATGTATGTGTGCTTTCCTCAGTTTGAAACAAAGTGCTTATTCATATGTTCAGGAAATCACTATGTAAACATGAAATATCCAACAGGCTCACTGTTGAGGAGAAGAGAGGAGAGGAGAGGAGAGGAGAGGAGAGGAGAGGAGAGGAGAGGAGAGGAGAGGAGAGGAGAGGAGAGGAGAGGAGAGGAGAGGAGAGGAGAGGAGAGGAGAGGAGAGGAGAGGAGAGGAGAGGAGAGGAGAGGAGAGGAGAGGAGAGGAGAGGAGAGGAGAGGAGAGGAGAGGAGAGGAGAGGAGAGGAGAGGAGAGGAGAGGAGAGGAGAGGAGAGGAGAGGAGAGGAGAGGAGAAGAGAGGAAAAAGGGACTCACATACTGTTTTGCTTCACTCTATCCTAGAGAGTAATTTCCACTCTTATCATCAAGATGGGACACCAAACTCTTCTTTAACACTTCAGGGCAAACCAGGGATTTGATACCCGCTAATGTCTGAGAAAAGAGAGATATAGACATTTTGTGGGCAAAATCCCTCTTTGCCTTTCCTCCCATCCTTTCCCTGTGAAGCAGTGAGGATTTCTTTTTCCATATAACTCACTTTCATATAAATACATACAATGAAACATGGACTGCTCCTTCTCATTATTTATTTACTCATTTTGCATATGTTAGTCCTTTAAGGGGCCAAGGACAGGAAAGCAGTCACAGATGACATTTTTATATTTACCAAGAAGGTGAATGAATGCAGCCAATAGAGGTTTACCAAGGACAATATCATTCTGAGCAAATCTATTGCTCTCTGTGCTGTGGTACTGCATACTCTCTCACAGTTTAGCATCATACTTGCATCAAAGTTTGAAGATAACATCAAATTAAGTGAGGCGGTCAATATGCTGTACCTCAGGGCTGTTTTTCATAGGTACTTTGACGGGGTGGAGAAACAGACATACACCTCACAGAGTTCAATGGAAGGAAATGCAGAATCCTGCATCTAGGATGAGATAACCCCTTCCTAAAGTGCAACCTGTAGACTGACTGTACAGGAAGCAGATCTTCAAACTAGCACCTACGGATTTGGCTTGACAAGAAGTTGAACATGAGCCAATATTGTGCTCTTGCAGCAGAGAAATCCAACCAAGACCATAGTCAACCAGTCCAGGAAAAGGTATGTTTCCTCTCTATCCAGCACTTGTGACCACACAGAGGTAGCTGTGTCCAACTGTGAGCTCTCCAGTAAAAGAAAAATATTAATATGCAGGAAAGAATCAAAAGGATTGACACCAAGATGGTCAAGGACTGTAGCAGTGTGTGCTTTGGAAGACAATGAAGGAACTGATAAGTTCAACAAGGACAATAAAAGAGTTTATTGCTAGGTACAAATACTTGACCAGGGATACAGTGGAAACAGTCAGACCTTTCCCAGAGCAACAGACTCTCCTAAAGCAACAGGAACATAGTTTGGTATACACAAAGAATTTTTTGTTGTAGCATAAAGATGTTCAAACACTGTAAAATGTTGCTAGGAGAAGCTGTGGAATCTCTGTCTTTCAATGTGTTTGGGATTTGATCAAACAGGACTGAGTAACCTGATCCGCTTAAACCTGTCTGAGATGGAGACTGGACTAGATGACCTCCAAACATCACGTCTGAAAAAAATATTCTATGATATTGTATCATTCATTCCTATCAGGAATCAACCCACTAAAAGCAATGCAGATAATACACTTTGAAACCTGCAAGATAGAAAAGAAAAGCATGCAAAAACAGACTCAATGTTTCCATGGCCACACCATTTAGAAAGCAAAGAAAATAACCAAAACCACATCAGCTGCCTCTGCCCTGCCCCCCTCCACCCCCCCCCCCCCCCAAATAAAAAAAAACACATAAAAACCCTTCAGAAGCATTGTTTTAGTGTTCCAGTACTTCTCATTCAAAGAAAGTCTAAGTTTAAGATCAAAGTCTGTAAGGTTGAGGTATTTTCCAAACAAATCAAAACATCACTGCATTCCTACTAAATTTAAAATTCCATTTTCACGTGACTAATCAGGCAAATACCTAGAATTTTTTGAAGTTGTTGGTTGTGTGCTTTTTTGACAGGGGAGGTGATTTTAGCTTCTTTTTCTAGTTGGGATTTTTTAATATTTTTCTATTTGAGGGTTGTTTCTATTTAAACCCATCTATTTTTCTGCACAGTTACAACCCATTTCCATATAGGCACGCATGGTTTTTGTTTATTTGTATATATCTGACTTCTTTTTTTTTAAGGGATTATTTTCAGGAAAAATGTCAGTTAGCAAATGTGTGCAACTCTTAGAGGACAGGGGTGCTTTTATTGCAGTCACACATCTTTAGAAATATGTTTTCATAAGCAAGGGTTGTAAGAAGGCTATTTGGTTCACCAAGTATGCATCAGAACAGAGTGCATTCCAGGAATAAACATACTGTAGTACAGAAGGAAAGAAGGGAGCTAACTGCTTCAGTGATACCCACAGCAGCAGGCTATAACAACAATAGCAGTGTCAGCAGCAAAATATCTTTTATTTTCTCTCCACTGTTTATAAATGAGATTGAGCATATGGATACGTAATTAGGGTTACTTCATTAGATCAGACTAGAGCTCTCCAAGTAATCATAAAAAGGGTTCTCCGTGCATAATGGTTTATACAGGCTTCTTAAAACACCTGCTAATACATTAAAGAGCACATATTCATCTTGATGTAAAAAATCTTACGCATGCAGATTTTGCTGAGGCTTTTTTTTATGGTCAGAGTGACTTTCATAATTTAATGTACAGCTGCATTATTTAATGTCTATTCCAATTCTGCTGTTTTCTCCTGCTCTTGCCTCAATTTCCGAATAATTTACTAATTTATCCCCTTTTAGCTATTGATGTAATTGGGGTGACTCCCTTCCACTAAGGGTGTTCCAAGAAGGCAATTTTCTTTTAGTTCACATATCAAAACAGCTTGCCCAATTTTTCCTTTTCTACCCAGCTTCCTGGCCATGTCCTGTCTCCTAAGCAGACCTTTTAAACTTTCTTCCTTATCTTTTCAGTCAGTCTCCCAGGTGCCCAGCTGAACAAGTTACAACCTGCCTCCTCTCATTTTACAGTCATTATCCTTCTAAAAAATAGTTTTTCTTCTCCCACTTTTTGATATTTTTCAGCTCTGTTCTTTTCCCAGAATCCTGACAGATTCCGAAGCCTAGATTCTTCCAAGGACTAAGATGGCAAAGGAACTAAAATAGAAGTTTTGTTTGTTTTTGTGTGCAAAGACCGTTTTGACATCCATAAAGGCAACTTTTACTACATGTTGCCTTATATTTCTAAACATTAGAAACTTAGCTGTATGTCACTATAGATAATTGTATATCAAAATCAAAATTCTGCAGTGGGTGAACCAGGACATCCTTAAGACATTATTATAATAACTGAAGAACACACAGCCAGCTTGCTTTCTGAAAGGTTTTCTTTAGGCTGTAAAAAGCTTTTCAAGAATTTATATGTTGCTGATGAAATCTGGAGTGGAATACTAATTATCAAAGATTATGAGAAACCACGTGTATAATTATTTTCTTTTATTGATCTCAACATACTCAATGCTGTCCAGGAAAAGCTGCATGGTCTATGTGTCATGTTATGTGTTTCAGGAATATAGCAATAGAATTTCTATAGGAGGATAATAATGCAATTTTATAAGTTCAGTAGCTATCAAGGGAAATGAAAAATGTGAATCTTATTTGAAGTACCCATATTTCTAAAATGTGGACATTTGGCAGCCATACAAAATGAATTAATATATGGATTAGCTGAAAGGACTGAATTAGCAAGGAGATAGCATTAATACCACAAGATAGGGATGAAGTAGGATATACAGTTGAGAGAAAGATAGAAAGCCTGAGAAGATAATATTGTTTTAACTGAAGTTAGTTGTAAGAAAATAGATAAAAACATATAGTTGCAACCAACCACAGCCTTCCAGGCATCCAACTCCCAGTCAAGGTGCAGTCTAAATGTTCTGACTAAGGCTGCAGTTAACAGTTTTCACAGGCTTCTAATTTCAGAGGCAGGGCACTGATTACCAATTACCAAAGTCAAGAAACCTCAAAGCTCTGGAATCTCTGGGATTCTCTGGAAATCTAAAAATCTCTTTGTCTAGATCAGAAATTTGAATAACTAACCCCTTTCCAGAAAAATGCTTTTACCTGAATACCTGGCATTTTCAATTACATATTGTTTTATCAAAAAATCAAGCAGTTTCAATAACAGTGTTTCTTCCTTTACTATTCCTTTAAAAAAAATCAACAGTATGAAGTAAAAAACAGGTAGGAATTCCATTTAGCTTAATAGTGTTACCAAATTAATAAACAAGGCAGGAATTTGAATTTTCTCTATTAATTTCAGTTCTACAATGCCTTAGGGAAATGCAACATGCCTAACCTTATACATTTATTACTCATTATTCATTTCTTCATATTATTTTACCAATTTTCAAGTGGCAGAAATTGTTTCTTTTTGTAACATTACTTTCTATTGTGATTCAGTTATAATTTTGCTCTAAAGAACCCAGTACTTCCTGTAATTTATTTTTCTTTTTTACAAATTTTTTACTTCCTTATATAATAGGGAATGAGCAAGTCATTCTAACGTCCTCCTTGTTGGTCTGGAAATTCATAATACAGCAGTGCAGGGTCAGAGGTGGCAGAAAGAATCTGAGATTACCTGTTCTTTCAGAGATATCCATGTTGCAAACTTGGAGCATTGAATTTTGGAGCATACATTTTCGAAGTGGAAAAACTGACTGAAAAAAATTGTGCTTGTTCTGCATGCTTTGGCTTCACGTACTGTTTATCCGTTGGGCCAACACATTCTTGTGTATGGTTAATTATGTGATCTAGGTCACTGAAGTGGTTTGTGTAGAAAACAAGGACACCTTCTCTTAGATTAATTTCTACTTTTCAGTCTCTCCAGTCATTGAAATTATTAAATGGTTTCATAAACAGTTGTCCCTATACAACTACATGGGAGAAAATACAAAATGCAATTGAGACGCAGAACATCATCTGAAATATTTTAAGCTGTCTCTGTCGAAAAACCCCAAAACTTGTAATCTTACACTTCAACATACTTCAGTGACTGGGAAGAAAATTGTTATGTAATTACAGAAAAGGCGCAGGCAATGAGAGTGTCCCAGATAAAACGGCAATGCCAATAAAAATAAAATTCTTACTTCAGGCTATAAATAATACGACCTCACTATGTACAGTATAAACCAAAAATAAATATTACAGGATAGAAGGGTGAGAACTTCCAAGGAAATTTTCTGGATATTTTACCATTCCAGCTACATGCAATATCTTTTTTTATTGTCTTTGAAAGAATGTTATGTTAAAGCATAATTCATATAGTTTTACAGATCAGCTGATTAGAAGATTTTATTCAATTAAAGTATTTTGATTTTGTGAAAGCACAAACTTTGCCTAATTTCTTCTCATGAGGAAATAATAAACAAAGAAGAGGCAATTCTGAAATGTATTTGAAGCCAAAATCAAGAAAGATTGAAGCTAAAAGATAAAGCTCAACATTTGCTTTAAACTTCCTTCAAAACACATGAAGTCTTGGATTTTTGTCTCTTTTTAAGTTTTTAAAATAATCATGACATCTCTATTTTTCTAGGGACAGAAATGTCTACTTGGATCAAATTTAATTCTGAAGAATATAAAGTACCTAGTTTTATACACTATTTTGTGAGGATTGTATTTTTTCTTTTTTTGTGTCAATTATGAGGAGTACAAATAAAAAACTATATCCTAGAAACTGTTCCCTATAGAAAACTGTGTAAGTGTAGATTCTCAATGTTTTAAATCAATTCCAATTAAAATTTGCAGGGCAATACAGATATGCATGGGCACTCTAGTTTTTCCCATTTCAAAACTAGTGAAATGTTTGTTCCATCTCCACAGTGATGTAAAAGAAATGTAATGAAAAATTTCTGCCACAGGAAATAAGCTGGCTTTGGCCTAGTTTATACAAGATAATCAGTCACTGACTCAGAATAATCTGTGATTCTGTAAAAGTGATAGTAGAAGCTTCCTGTTTTCCCATCTCAAGGGATTATATTAACACGTTTTATTCTTTCTTATGCTTGAAAAATAGTGAAAAAATGTTCATAAGTAAATGAGTTCTTTCCAAACACCATGATTCATACAACTAATATACTTCTTCTTGTGGTTTTACTGTCTCAGTCTATTCTAAATATAATACATTATATTCAACAGAGTAAGTAGAAATATCAGATGGTTGGCCTCTTAATTAATTGCTGAATTAATGAAAACAGAAGTTGCAACTGTCACTAAAATAGGGAAGGTATTTGGAGTCAGGTAAAATCTTGAATTTTCCAGTTCCTGCTCTCTACACAGTTTTTATTCTGCATTATCTGTAATACCTGTATAATTTACTATTGAATTTATACAGTAATTTCCAAACAGACTGCTAGTCTGTAAATATGATAATTTATTTCACCACCCAAGATTACATGTATAGAGCATAGATTCTGGACAATGTGAAGGTTTTGCTTTCAAAGCTATTTTTGCTAGTGAGCCATTTCCTTTTCCTAGATAAGGGATTACGTCTAGAAAGATTCTTCATATTGGCACCAGAAGACATGTCAGAGTCTCACAAGAATTAGTTGGAGAACATCTCTGTCGCTGGGGTTGCAGACGTTTAATCATTTCTTCACTATTCTGGGCAGCTGCACACTCACCTCATACCCATCACCTGCTTCTGGGC
This sequence comes from Chamaea fasciata, assembly GCF_029207755.1. NCBI lineage: Eukaryota > Metazoa > Chordata > Aves > Passeriformes > Sylviidae > Chamaea > Chamaea fasciata. The sequence goes on along the minus strand of NW_027094091.1, from coordinate 21,106,633 downwards.
TGTCAGCTGCAGTACTTGCTAATAGAAGGGCTACTTTGCATGCTGCTTTACCAAGAAGAAATGCCACTAACTGTGACAACAATCCTAATTAGTTGTTGAAATACCATTGTGAAGATCTGTCACCAGTGATTACTCATCTCTTTAATGGTTCCTCCAAACAGAAGCTCTGTTTCAGCTATTTAGAAAATGGCCAATATCATTATCATTCCCTGAGGGGCTTATCTAAGCACTCTGAAGGATTACTGTCCAATTTTACTTTTAAGCAATGCTGCAAAACTCATAAAAATAGACACTTTTCAGGGGAAAAATGAAACATCTTCACAGCAAGAATTTCAGCTGCAGGAGGTTGGGCACAGTTACATGCCTCGAGGCAAACTATAACAGCAATTATAAGGAAAACATACTCGGAAGGATGGAGAGGGAGCAAGATTTTAAAAGAATGAGATCACTAGGGGATAAGAAGTAAGAAAAGTGTTAGATTCAAAAGTAGAAACCACACATTTGATTTCCAAAACTTCCTATTAGTATCACAACTTTAAATTATACCACAATGCAGATTTGGCCTGACTCAGTGCAGGTCAATAGGATCAAACTCTATTGTCAGGGACAAACCACAGACATCTTTTTCTGTTAATAAATAAGTGCTTACAAATTTATCATTAAAAATTTAGAATATATTATGATAAGATATTAGATATTTAAAAGATATTCCCATGCCAAATATTATTTTCCCTAATTTGTTTATTTTGGCAGACTTTCCACTCTGGTTCTATCCTGTACTCCTCTTGATTCTTCTTTGTAATTCCCAAATTACATGCTTCCAGTTCCTGCCTTTACCGGTGTGCTATCTCATCTACTTTCCACCTTGTCCATCTCTCTCCTTCTCTTTCCTCATCCTCTCTCCCACCTACCTGAAGTAACCTTCCTAACTTCTCTTTGTCTCTAGCACAGCCAGCTTCCAGTTTCCCTGTCCCAAAACCTTGACCTTTTGGTCTCCATCCTCAACACTGTTCCTGAAGTTACCTCTTTAGCCAGCCTCTAGTTCTTATTCTTCCTAAAATCTCAACCAGAGCCTTCTTATGATCAGAGCATACAGGTATCAGTAAAGAGTTAATTGAGAACATGAGATTTCTTTTGTGATTTAAATCTGGCCTGTAACACTCATTGGAGCCACAAGGCAAGTTCTTTTGCCTTGCCACCAGGATTCGTTCCTGCAGTAGGGAATGAGCAATGCTACCCAAGTTATGCTGTCAAATAAACCCTTTATGTAAGATGTTTAAAAGAAGGCTTTGACCAGATCTGGGAAAGCACAGCCCTGACAAAAAGCCCTTCCTTAAAGCAAGAAAATTACTCAGATCTTCAACAATAACTTGCCCACATTTAAATTAGGAAAAAATAGAATAATGTATTTTCCTGATACTCCTGTTTTTAGAAAGAGCTTCACTTTCTCATTGAAATGTTTGCCTGAATTTTCTGCAACTGTAAAGGAATATTTGGGCATATCCTGAGGGATTCTTCTCTGAGAAACAGAAAACCTGGAAAGGGGCTTCCTCTTACTCCCATGTCACTTCTTTTCTGAAAGCTAAAATATAGGAATATGCCTAGGAATATGATTCATATTGTAATATAAATCTAAATCATATTAGCTGAGCCTTAAACAAAAAAAAAAATCCCAGTAAAAAAAACTTGAGGTTAATACAAGATGCTTGTCTTCACCCACTTAAAGACCTAGGAGATTTAAAGAAAATTTGTCCAGCCAGTAGTACCTGATACTAGCAAAGAGCTCTCCACTTACAAGAAAGAAGGAGAAAAAATAGATATTGATATAGCAGAAAGTACCAGCTGGGGAACTGCTGAGGACTGTTATCATATAAGCCTACTGTCAAGAGAGATTGAAATGTTATTTTCCAGCCATCTAGTATATTACTGGTATCAACCCCTGCAAATTTATTATGTCTGGTAGTAGCTCACGTGACATGAAAACATCCATTCCTGCAACAGTATCATTATATGACAAAGATTAAAATGTTCTTGAAGTGATATTTCGATATTTTTGGTTTGATGACTGTGGTTTGTTCACTTCTTTTCTTTACAGAAGTATGCTCTAACAAGACTGTTCAGACTAACTTGGGGCTCTCCCATACAATGACCTAGCAACACACTGCCTCCTACAGAATGTGCAGTAAATTCTGACAGATATAAGAGGTCTAATGCATTGCTACAACAAAGTTTAATGAGAAAGTATTTTTCTGCAAAATACTCTAACCCAAATAGTACAACACCATACCAGGTCAATGAAGGGTAAAGAAAAACACTGACAAACTTAAAAAAAGCAACTCCTCATATTCTATATCACAAGACTCCAGCCATAAAACTTTACCTGATGTGCCACTTTATTTTGTATTGTTGAGGCCATAAAACTAACAGCCCCATATGCTATTTAAAAAGGCAAATAAACCCCTTAATTTTTCAGAATTCTTGTTACCTACAATATATTTTCATTGGCTGATATCGATAACATTTGATATTAATTTATTTGTGATTCTTATACCCCAAATCTGTAACTTTAAACAGAGCATGCAGAACATTTTAGCTAATGGCCTTACATATCTCTTTCTATAGCTTCCTCCTTCTTCATTAATTTCAGACAGTTCATGTATCTCTCTTGTGAAACATTATGCAGTATTAATTTATTCATTTAAAAAAGGAAAACAGTCCAATATAAATAATGTATAGATGTACTTGTGAAATAACTTGTATAACATATAAATTATTGATTTATTTAAGTTCTTGTGGATAATTTCTTGGGAAACATCCCCAGAGGAATGGTGAAGGAAATGAAATTTGACTTTTGAAAAGAAGTTTAAAGGGTAAGGTAGCATAAAATAAAATGAAATATCTAGCCTTACACAGAGATCACATTCAGTAAGTAAAACCAGGAGAGATTCCTGTAGGGTTGAGATAACATATAGGAGGTTTCAATCAGATTAGCATTGAGTGAAGCACTGAAGGATCACAGCAGAGACATAAAGCCAACAAGAACAGGCAGGTAGCAGATCCTTTTTTAATAGCTGCTTGCCCCTCATTTCAAGATACCCAAGTCACATAATTTGTAAATCCAGTTGTCAGGGCATGAAAATTTTCAGACTCCTGAAGCAGAAGTCACTTAACCATCTGGCAGGCAGGAGTGAGTACTACAGAATGAACCTTCCCCATTTCATTTCAGCTATGTTACATAAAACAAGTGAGCATGGACACTGTGGCATATAAGGCAAGGAGTATATAAAAAAAAAAAGTCATATAATTTAGCAAACGTATGAAGAACAGCTCTCCCAATGACAGCTACAACAAACGAATAATCCCGTAATGGCTCTTTGACAGTTTTTTTTCAGTGCATATGCTTAGGCGCTACATACTGTTTATTCTCTAAGTAGCTTAGCAGATAGGAGGTAAGTAGGATGATGACTATAATTCAATATAAAATACATTTAAATAAAGTTGGGGGGTCTGACTTAAACCTTTAAAAGTCAAAATATATAAGATAAGTCTCCAGCAACATCCTTAGCTCAGCTGCTATCCTTATTTTTTAAATGTGGAACACTCTCTTATCACAGGCTGCCACACCACTGGACAGTGTAGAATTGGTATGAGGGAAGAATTAGTTCCAGTAACTCCTGAAGAACAAGATTCCACATCACAGGCAATTTGACACATCATGTAACGTGCTGTTTTCCACCTGGGTTTTTTTTTTGTTTGTTTGTTTGTTTGTTTTTGGGTTTTGTTTGTTTTTTTTCACAATTGAAGCAAGTGTTTATGCTTTTGTTTGTTTTTCTACTATGTATTCATTCATATCTACCTGATCCAACTTATTAAAACTCAGTGGATAGGTATCTAAGTAAAATAGTATTATCTCTCATTTAGACAGATATGAAACAGAAGAAATATGTAGTTTGTTCAATCTTACCCCAAAAAGTCAGTGCCACAAAATCACAATATGGCATTTTACCAGTCTTATGAATTCCAGGCAAACCCTTCCAATCACTTTAAGCTTTTCAGTGTTATCAAAAATTGCTATTTAATGGAATAGATATGGGAACCTGCCACTAGAGAATTTGAAGGAAAGGTGAAAAAAAAAAGATCCTCTTCAGAATTAAGTAGTCCAGTTTATTATTCCATTTCCAGTAAATTATAAGGTAACAAAGGCATAAAATCATCAAGGAAAGGACAGCATCATATTTGAGTTACAGAAGCTGGAAACTGTTCTTTGCCACCTTTGATGAATTATGATACTTGTTTTTGTATCTGTCACTGCAAATATTAATTTAGGGATGAAATATCTTAATCAGACATTCAAGAATTGCATCCTTAGTCTGCCACAATAGGAAGAATAAGAGGCAGGTTAATACAATTAATTAATATTTTTTAATTGATTTTAACAGTTTAGTTAGCCAAGAGCTAGAAAGCCTCCAGGTACAGACCTTAAAAACAGAGGGATGGGGGAAAACTTAAAAGCAGAACACAAAATATAAGATGGGGGAAGACTGGATTTTGTCAGGCATATGTATGATGTGTAAAATAATTGACTATTTCCAAGAACCTGGAGTACAAAAAAGAGCTTTAAAAAAAAATCAATACCACATCCTCTGCCTGTCCATAGGATGAACATTCCTGGAACATTCATTTGGAAAAGTAAGTGGAACATTTGATAAATGCGTGGAAGAATAATCCATCTTAAACAGAAGAAACTACCTCAGGCTCAGGAAGCACTGGAACTATATATTTTTATCACACCAATAAAATCTGTGTGCTTGCTTTACTCTCATGCTCTGGCCTTCTTTCAGCATCTATTGCTACATAGCATATTGATCTTCATATGCATTTGATTTCTAACATGCTTTTTTTAATACTAACAACAGATGTTAGAATAAAATTAGAAAAAACACAAAGAAAAAGAATTAATTTCTACTCCGATCAATACACTCAGATGTCACCTTAAGACCCTAAGTTTAAGAAACCTAAAATGTAGGGAGGAAGAGGGGTGCTGTTTGTTTGTGGATGTTGTTTGGTTGGTTGGGGTTTTTTTAAGAGCACACCAATTATGACTCTTTTTTAACTTCCATTTTATGTCTTGCTGCAAATTTTGTGGCAATATCTTGACCTAAAGGTCTGATTGTTATAAACCCACAATTCAGGTACTATATCACATCGTGTACATGACATCAGTATATGAGACTGAGAAATGAATTGTTAGCAAAAAAACACAAAATCCTACTCATCATGAATAAATTCTCATGAATAAAGAAAGACTAGAAAATACAACATCAGCAGTACCTCACTAATACCTGACTGTTGTTGCAAGGTGTCTTGGGTTTTGTAACAGAAAAAAACCATGCTATTCTATTCCATCTGTTGAAACTGGGTGGAACTGTGTTGCTTATCTTTGCCCAAATGGATCAGTTATTATGCCCACTTATCAGATGGTGGAGTGATCCTTAAACAAACGGTGCAGTGATTCTTAACAGATAGTGCACACCATGTCCCACTACCCCCATGGGATATCTTCTGCTAATGGACCGTTAAAGCTCACCAATGACATGACACATTACAAAATCCTATTGTGAGATGCTCCACCCATGGAGGAGGAGCCAAATCATCTTTACCTAGATAAAAAGGAGCCACAAGTGCGACCAGGTATCCAGTTTTCCACTGGATCCCTGGAGGAAGGTGGGGCCCATCTCACCATTACTGGACCCTTTTTTTCGACGGGACCATCTCTACTCCAACAGAACCACATCTGCCACTCCAGGAGGACTTACTCTGGACTGCTTCCAACACTGTGACCAACAGGGCCTCAGGTTGTATTTCTGACTCTGTCAGGGTTTTCTAGGATTTCTTGTTTGTTTGTTTGTTTGCTTGCTCATTCTTCTGTACTACAACATTTGTTTGTTTGTTTTTTTATATCCTAAGTAAAGAACTGCTATACCTATTCCCAAAATCTTTGCCTGACAGCCTTTTAATTGCAAATTTATAATAATTTGGAAAAGGGGGGAGGGGCTTACATTTTAAGGGAGACTCCAACCTTCCCTAGCAGATACCTGTCTATCTAAACCAAGACACAAGGTCTTCTCAATAGTCCTGCCACAGATTGTATTACTCAAATGAGAATATGAGTAGCATCAAAATAGTCTTAAACCCAACCAAGGTTCTTCCCATTCTGAACAATATATTTGACCTGACAAACTAAAAGTCAAATTATATATAATTCTTCTACTTTCCAGTATTACACTTAATCTTTAAAGGTTCTATAATTCATTTCCAGCAGCGAAATTATATTAATCCCAGATGGCTTGTTCCTGTTACAGTATTGTTGTTCTAAGTGCAGACAGATTTTTGTTTATATTTTTTAATTAGTCTTTCCAAGTTCTACGACTGCATGAACTTGCTGTTCCAAGTGGGCGTGGTAGCAGTCTAAGTGCTGAAGTTCTGTTCTCTCTGCTGGAGGCAATTTAATTTGTATATAGAGAACTTTATTTTACATTTTATATCCCTGAACTCAGAGTAAGTTTCAATAATTTGCTTTCCTCTAAAGATAACCTGAAGAACTTTTCTGTGAAGTGGTAAAGATTCTGTGGGGAGAGTTTGTTCGGACATCAGTCATATGATTTGGAAACTTGAGATTTTTTGCAGATATTCTTAATAAATGCTGATTTTCACCTTTAAAATTAATTATTATATCTCAATATTTTTGACAATTCTCTCATTTGTAAGAGCATTGGCTCATGGAAAAGCAGGTCTTCCACACCATTAAGATTGTGATTAATTGTCCTGAACATGGTAAAATAGAAATGTTCAGGATGGTACCTTCACTGATGTATTTATTTTCAGAAACATGTCTTTCCATCAGGTGCAAAATTATTACAGTGATGAGTACTTCTATACAAAATATAGCTGCAGAAAATGTGCTACCAGGAACAGTAGAAGTTGCATGAGGGGGAGATAGTGATTTACAGTTTCCTTTCCCTCCTGATTATTCAGTATCTGTTACCCCAGATATTTCACCCAAGAACATAAGCTAGACGTTTCACTTACAGAATTGTAAAGTGACATAATCTTGAAAGAGAATTGGAACAGTCATAACTTAACTTGCCAAAACCTTAAAACCTTGTCTCCTTAAGAAACTTTAATTTAAATTTGGAATAAGTCAGGTATGCATTCAGGGAGAAATTCTTTGTTTCAGACAGTTCAATGTAGAGAGGCTCACACTCAACCACTGCATGTTTCTTTCACTTTTTCTGCCACGTATCCAACACAGACAGACCAAAGCTGACTTCACATGCATTTCCCAGAGCCAAGGTGTAACAGAGCACACTACAGAGTCTATCAAGCTGGCTAAACTTCTGCTGAGATCCTGAGTGACAACTAGCCCTGCAAGCCCAGGAACATGGATTGCTGAACTCTGCCTGATGATTAAGCCACCTGACATGATAACATGGTCCAGTTGTGCTTCATTTAAGCATTGCTATTGAAAACAAAGGGAGCTCTTTTTTGCTGATAAACCTAACTGAAATTTCTTGCTCAAATGCCTCAATAGCATATTTCATTAGTTGTTTTGTTTCTGAAATAAGAATCCTTAAGTCTGGCCTATTATAAGTCCCTTTTATAAATAAAGATAAGATCAAAATGCAAACAAATCTTCAGCTTTGAAAAACTCAGACTGAAATATATGTACTCTGAAGAAAACTGAGTGAAGCTCTAACCTCCATTTTTTGTTTCAGAATGGAAGTGGAAGAGTGGCTGGCTGGCCATCCCATCCAGCCCAATCCTTTCCCATCCTTGCCCCCTCTGCCTCCCTCTTGTTCCACATGACGCATTGAAAGCACTTCTAAGGCAGCATGGCAGCTCTGTAACCTGTGCTCCTTGGGCATACATCCCATCCCTTTCTCAGAACCATAACAGTGTCATGGTTCCATTTTCTAATAGCACCTAGCCAGAGCCCTGCTCAAGAACCTCATGGATATAATACTACCCCAAGAGGAAACTGGGAAGGGCATTCCTCAAACAGTGAGATTGATTCACTGTCCTTAAGCACAAAAGCAACATGAAATGTGTTACGTGTTTGGGAAGGTTATTTCTTTCAGTGTGATTTTTCAGTTAATTCTCTCTTTTTAAATCCATGGCTCACTCTTTATTTTCTCCCTGAAATTCTTTCACATTTTCAAATCCTAGCAATCACAGGATCAAAAAAAGCATTAATTTCTTTTTTCTTCTCTCTCTAAGGATTTGTAGTAGGTACACAGTGCCTAAGAAGGCAAATACCATTTCAGCATTTGGTTTATTTATAAAAAAAGATTATTAATTAGAACAGAACAGTCTTGGAAACAATAAAACTTTTGTTAAACTGGCTCCATATGTCCTAGTCACTGTCATCAGTTACTTTAATAATTAAATAATAAACCCTTTTTAGAGTATCACATTAGAAACTGTGGCAGGGAAATTAATTTTCTAAGATTAGAAAGTTTTTACTAAGAAAATAGAATGTTTGACCACATTGTTCTTGTGAATGACTGAATTTTACCTTCATAGTAAAACAAGTTTTCCTCTGTGCAAGGGGAATTTATTGAACACCACTAGCTTTACTTCAAAAGCACTGCTAACTCAAGTAAACCTCAAAGTTTGAAAGTGTCTTGCTAAACCCAAACAACGTTAATGCAAAGTTACATTTCACTTATCAGCAAATCCTATCACCTTACTCTTTCACCTTCAGCAACTTCTGAATAATACTCCTCAAAGGATGGCAGTCTTTTTGCAAGCATCCTTTAGTAGAATGGAGACCACTTTCTGTCCACAGGCAGAAGATCTACCACAATCACTTGTATTAATTATAAGCCATATGGAATCCAAGAAATCTGTCCAGTTAATCTGTCTGGGGGAGGGAGGCAAGGATGAAATGTAGGATTAAAAAAAAAAAAAAAAGTTTATTTGAACTGAAGTATCTTTAATATTGTCATTTCTGTCATTATGTCATTACATCAATTTAGATACACAAAAACTAATAAGATGAAACTCCAAGTAACTTTTTCTGTATAGAAGATTTTGATTATTTTTTGCTTGCTCTTAATCAAAATAAAAGCATGCCTAGATGAACAAGATTTCTTTAATTTTCACTGAACTTGTCTCTAACTTAACCTTAGTTGAGGAGAAAACCTCTTGGTACGTGCTATCAAAAACATTACCCATAACCTTAATATCCAGCTATTGGAAAGCTATGGAAAGCCTGTTGTAAAGCATTGAGTATAAGAGGTAGAGATACTCAGATAATTGAGGAAATGTGACTTGACAGAACCAGGAGATATCCAGGAGCAGAACCAGCAAGACGAAGGCAGCAGTCTAGTTTCCAGTGATGAGAGAGAGTCAGGGCAGCAAGCAACACGGAAACAGAAAACAAAGCATATTTCCCATAAAAAAGCTGTAGTAGTAGAGCCACAGTAACAGGAGAAAAACCGTGACTGCCAATAAGTAAATGAGCATGTATACGCAAAGTAGAAGTTAAGTGTAAAAGAGATCCATTAAGAGTATAACCTTTAAATTCTTACACTAAATCACCTACAGTTCCAGAAGGACTTAACTTTCTCTTTTGCCTTGGAGCCCCTTGCATTTTTGTTTATATGAGGTTCTCAGTTGCCTGCAGTTAAACTACTTGGTTAAATGCAGGGTTATGCTGAAACCAAGCCATTAAAGAAAAGCAAATCCTAAGTTGGTGCTGCAGCACTAATTTTTAAAGTAACCAAAATATAAAATACACAGAGGAAAGTATTGGAATTCTTCACTGAAACCTCATATGTGCAGCTGATCATAGGAACTTAGTATATCCTCACGAGGAACTCATCATTTCCTCAGTTATGTATAACTGTAGCCTCAGTATCTTGTGATATTTTTGCACATAGTTACACACTTCTGTTTAAGAAATTAAACAGGCAGATTTTATAACTACTCAGAATTTTTAAATTGCTTTAAAGGGAGTTTTTCTAATTTTTTTCAAAAAGTTTTTATCAAGAATAGTAATTGGAAATTCCTGGTATTCTCTCCACCTTCTTTTTTCCCCTATCAGAGTTCCCCATTTAGTTTTGTCAAACACCCTGCTTAGTCATTTTGAAAAGTGAAACATTAACAAAAATGTTCAAAATTTATTTCCCTAGCAGATGAAAGAATTATATAATATTTAAAGGGGCAATAACCAGTGTTATTCACTGTCCTGCTCCTCAGTGGTTAAAATATCCATGAACTGCTTTTGAAAAAGAATACAAACTAATTAAAAAATCAATTAAATAAGCTACATGTGGACACAGACGTGTGTATATATACATATATATATGTATATATATATATATATACATATTTACATGATTAATTTATATTTCTGCATTGTGTGTTATTAAGGAAAATAGCAAAAATTTATGTTATATCCATCTGTTAAGACATGAAAACAATTATTTATTTAACAGAGAAGTAAAGTAGAAAATATCCTTAGATACCAAGGGAGTTTGAGAAGGAGAATGCCAATATTTTCAAATTTCTGTTCAGGCAGTAGTCTGAGATAACTAGTTGTGGTAGAAGAACTGCTTCTAATTGAGAGAAAGGATTTATTCAGATAGAATAAAAAGTACCTTCAAGTCTGTCTAGATCATGGAATAACACAGCAAAGAATAAAACTTTTATGGCTAACAATGCTGTTGTAACAAGCTCCTAGAGCAAGAATAAGCTAGAATTTGCAACACCAGGATAGGTCTTACCCTTTTGCTGCCCCTACTCTGAGCTGCTTTTTCCCACCACTGTGAATCTCTTCCTCTGAGTGCTGCTGCCTGGTGTTTGCAAAGCTGCACGATGAACTGGAATAGCATAATAACACACATTGAGAAATAACCTCTTCAAAAGAGTTTTAACCCTAATCTGTTCCCAGGGTAGTACATAGTTGAATGAATACCCGTGTCAGTACAAAGGAGATGTTATCAGTGAAGTGCAGGGAGGGAACGAAAAGACCTGCAGTAGAAGAAATTTTTGCCCATTTAGGCTACAGAACTCTGACGTCATTAATCAGTAGCCCACTTGACATGGATGGTAAGAGACTTATTTGATTGTCACTGAAATCTACAAGACCTTCTATTTATCTGTCTCTGTAACTTATTTATCTAATAGTGTATTCTATAAATCTGAGCAAGAATTAAGATTTTTCTATGGATATGCCTATAAAAAGGCTATAAAAACCCCTCTAGCTTATGAAATGAGGATCACCTAAATCCCCACCACACCTTTGAAATGCGTACATTAATTATATGTAGAACTTTATACACCAGACAGCCTCTAGTTTTCATGCAATTTCCTCACATTAAACTTGTATTCTCTGCTCTGTTCTGCAGGTTTACTGTATTCGAGGAACTATGCCAAGTTCAGCTGAGAGTGAATATAGCCCCACTAACTCACAGTTTTTGCCACAGGTGGTCATGAACCTTGGTATTTCACTAAAGTGGCTGCTTTTCCTTTTAAAAAAAGAAAAAAATCATATAACCAAATAAACATAAATAGTACAGCTTCTTTCAACATATAAAGATCAGTTATGAGTTAGGCAGAGAAATCCATGTCTTCCCAGATGAAATATTAGGAACCATCCTCTAGGGAAAGACAGTCCATTTCAACTACTTGTAATCCATCCAAAATAGCTCTCCAGATTAAAAGATTGTACAATAAAGCTATTAACAATAGAGCACAATTTATGCACTTTCAGTAGTGCCACACTAAACTGCAGGTGTCTGGAAAAAATAAAACTATATTACTGAAAGAATCAGTATTGTTTTTCTGCTGTACAGAACCTACTTTTCATACTGTTCTTGATTACTTCTGTTGGACTATATGCGCTTAGCATATGGTAATTTTAAATGCAAATATTAAGGATATGAAAAGGCACACAGCGAATTTTGGATGCATCCCAGGAAAGAAAGTGGCTTGATAATAAGAAAAATTCTTATTAGTTCCCCAAGCACAAATTTGGCTCGGCCACCCAAATAAGAAAACACATTTGGCAAAATAATATGAAACATGTGTGGGGACTTATGGGAAGGATTTTGGCCACTGTCCCTAGAAGAGGAAAGAGAATGAAGAATTGACAAGTTTTAAATGATGAATGGACTGATACAGCAAAACTACTCATGCCATGTGCCACTGTTACTTTTGAATTCAAAAGGTAATAGAAATTTTCCAGAAAATTTCTCTGGTCATGAATAATGTAAAAACATTTGACTCAACCAACCATTTTACATTTCAACAGATCTGAAAGAAATAGAAAAAAGAAAGAAAAATTGTTGTTTTTTTTTTTTTTTTTTTCCTGTGGAATTTTATGAATCAGAAAATAACAGAAATAAATTGAATAATGGAAAGTTGAGTGACAATAAACAGAATGGAGAACAGTAACTGAACACAATTGCTATCACTGAAATATAACTTAAAGAAAAAAATCAGGTAAAGATTAAACAGACTTAAGGTAAGGAAAAACAAGGTATGTGGTTTTGGTTCTTGAGAGTTTTGTAGAGCCAAAAGGGACAATAAACTATATGTGTTTCAAACAAACTTCCAGGGGAACCTGTGTCAGACATCAAAGCAAAATCATCAGACCATGAATCTCTAAAATAGCCAAACTCCTTGTTTATCTCAGGTTGCCCCAGGGCTGGGGAAGAGTTACCTGTGTCTGAGTTCCTGCTTCCAGCTCTGAGCTCCCAGGCCCTCACATTAGTGAGCATTCCCTGCCTGTACCCAAAGTTCATGCTGAAGTTCTTGGGGATGCACGAAGGACCTTTTGTATCAAGTCCCTTTTTGTTCAGTAGCTTTCATGAGAAGAAGAGTCTTTCACCATTTAAATTTTAACAATTTTGCACTTCTAGAACTATTGCAAAGAAAGAATGTTAATTGATATCTTTCTTTTCTCATTGTTTTGTTCTATTTTTTCTACATCTTTATGTTTACCTTTTAAAAGCATCCTTTTCTCAATGATTATTGTAATTATAATAATATACATTTAAATGTAAATTTTTGTAAATGTAAAGTGATCATCAACTGTAAACAGTTGAACAGTTGATCCAGATTTTAAAAATCTTATGAGGTTTCTTAAGTTCTGACTTTCTTAATTTAGGCTATGCTAAAAAAGTAATGTTATACAATGGAACATTAGAACATTATTACATTTTCTGCTCTGCCTTCCACATTATTTAACTCTCATAGGCATGCATATACTATAAATTGAAATAAGATTTTCATTTATTGTATTTCTGTTGAGCCTTTTACATTAACTTATTTAAAGTATATTTATAGCAGATAGAAAAATATTTCTTCAATGTAGAAAGACTGTTTCAACTCAAATATTGGAAGACCAAGCATATTTTTAAAAAGACATACTTGCATGTATGTGTCCTCATACATGAACAACATAAGTATAAATAAACGAGGAGATTCAATTTGGACTTAAGAGGCATTGATGTTTATAGTATCATTACTTTTATGTGTTTTCTGTGGTTTAAGCTATTAAGGTATATTTAAGTCATATTCCCACTGAATTCTACCTACATTAACAACAATTTTCTATCTGTTATCAATCACTGAGCTTTCCATTTCAGGAATCTGAGACTTGAGAAAAACTTAAAACACAAAATTGATCCAGGATCTCAAGAACTAGAATATTTTCAGAGGAATAGAAGCATGAGAGGAAGATGCATCTCATTATATAAACCTTCACAAGTTTTATGTACTCTGTTGTAAGAAACCTGGCAACTGGGCATAGATGGGGATGTAGCAGGATGCCCTGCCCTGAACTGTGGGCAAACAACTCCGACAAAGCCTTTTTCACAAAGCTATCAGTAGCAGACTGACAGGGAGCATCAGGTTCTGGGTTTGGTGTTGTCATGCTAAATCCAGTCTGCTCACTAACTCCAAATTAACATCCTGATAGTGGGGCAATGGGAGACATTTGACTGACATTCAAACCCGTTACAGTATAAAAGTTCAGTCCGCTTTCACATGACTAGGTTCTTCTAATGTATTCTTCCATGGAGTGTGTGGAAACTTCTCTCTTGGGGAAGGGGCAGCCTCAAGGGTGCTCCTTGAGGCTGAGTAAAAGAGATCTGCCCACTGGCATTGAAACTGTGGGGATAAAAAACTCTCTAACACCATCTTTTAGGTGTTAGAGAATTTCTTTATTCTGGCAAAGATGTGCAATGGAAATCATTGCCAGGATATGCAGTAGAAATCATGCCATCACACATGGTTTTTTTACCAGATTTTTTTTTACATATTGATACAATAAAAAGAAATAAAAAATCTGTTCATTGGTTCTACATTACACAAATCCTAGTATTTGTTCTTCCATTGGTTATTGATCCCTTTGCCTTCAATGAATGCTAATTTGGTCCTCTGTCTTTGGTTCTCTTATCAGACTTTTCCCAGGCTGGGTATCTCTGACCAGACTAGGGCTGTAATGTCTATCCCCTCTGTATTTTCCCAGCTACTCCCAACTTGTAGATGTTAACGTTTCAGAGTCTAGGAATCTTCTTTTTGTTGAATGAGGCCCAGCAAAACTCAAACCCTTGGTGACAGAGTCTTTTGAAGAGAAACCCCAATTCCCCCTCACCTTTGCAAAGGCAAACAAACCCATGACTACAATTACTAAAAAGCCAAAAAAAATTTAACTTGTACAATTTCCAACACTATGAGTATTGATATGGTGAGTTGCATCAATATCTACTTAATAATTTTTTCTTCTTGCTATCCCCTCTCCTAAATATAATTGCTTTAACATAATTGCTTACATATAGTGCACTCTCCTACACTTTACACTACAAGTAGTCTTAGCTTTTATACTGTGTAGTAAATTAATCTTATAATGATTTTTCTCTAATAATTTGTCATAATAAATAATTCATTTTTGTATAAATATGTCTGATTTGCCATCATTAATTGTGTGGGACTAAGTTACTTAAATCAATGACAAACTCTGGGGCTAGGACTGGATCCAGCCACAACCAGGCTCCTCTGGTTGGAAAAGGAACTTAGAAAGCATGGGGTTTTTTTCTGCACCTTATGGCTCAGCAGCAGAGCTTCTTTAATAAACTTTGCCTAAATTTGTCTGAAGCTCCCACTCCCCCCATGACAGGGGTCCAGGTTATGCACCACCATTTCCAATTTTTCTGTTTCTCTAATGGTTTTTGATGGTTCTGATTTGACCACCCACCAATGTCTGCCAGGCCAGTTTAACTTCCACACTCTTTGGCTGTCTTTGATGTAACAGCATAGGATGTTGTAGACTATGTCTACATTTTCGTTGTGATCTGAAATAATCTGGCACAAGCATACTTGAATGATTTCCAGCCTTTTTCTATGCCTGTCAAAATGATAAAGTTCAGCATGTCCAGCATGCATGGACAGTTCTACTTGTTTCAATAGTTCGGAATTCATATTTTCATAACCACTTTTATTACTAAGTAACAAATACTATATGCTGTTCAGTTGTATATCCTTATTTGCTAACAGAAGTAGAATTTAAAGTCATTAATGGGGTTTTCTTACCAGCCTGTCATTAAAGGTACGTTTTTTCAGAAAAAACAATTTCAGAGGGACATAGACACATGAGTGAATTTCAGGAGGGGATCAGGAGAGAAGATATAAAAGGCCATGCAGAGCAGAGAGAAGAATAGGTGAAAGCTAAGGTTTCAAGTGAAATGATGCTGCTGCAGGCAGGTGACCAAGTACTTGAATAAGCCTAGCTTTCTCTCAGACGTCTGTGGTGAAGACATAAGCTCTTACTGGATGTTACTCCACTAACATCAGCTCTTACTGAATGACTCCTCACAAAGAGGGACATGAGTTGTGATCTCCTTCAGTCACCCATGATTGTGCTGCCACACTGACTGTTTAAGCAGGTCATCTGAATGTAAGAGTAAAAGCAAACTTGAGGAATTCACCCTTTTGCATCCACCAGAGAAATTTCATCCTCTCTCCCATTACTCTTCAAGTCCTCCTCATGGGAGGAGTGTCTCCTCTCACTTTCTCAGTTTTAAATGGTATTTAAAATATTAACGCCTTACCTAGAAACTGATTTAACTTGTATATTTGCATACTTCAGATAAGAATTGAGTTCAAAATATTCAATGCCGGGGGCTAATTAAGGTTTTAATTAGGAATAAAACAGGAAAGGAGTAAGAGATTCACACATTATTGGTAGTTTCAAAGCTCAAAATTACATTTGCAGGGATGTCTTTGTTCTACATGAAAGCAAAAGAACTATACAGAAACATTTTTCTCACAGTAGGAGCCTTTTGTCAATTTGCTGAAGAAATTATGCAAAAAACTATACAAAAGCAATTTTTTCTTACTCTTCCACTTGTCTAAAAACCAGAACTAGACAGAATTAGATAAAACAAAAATAAACTTTCACCTGAGAAAATCACTGACTTCCATTAAGGACTTCATCAATGCACATAATAGCAGATTAAAAAAATTGCTAGCCAGGGGGACAAAGAGACTACACACTAATTATTCCTTTTGATCTTCACTTGCTGGAAGACATCTGACAACTGTCAGAGATAAAGCTTACAATTAGGCAGCTTTTTTAAATAATTAAGTACAGGAACTGAAATTTTTCCTTGACTGGCCTTTTTTTTTTTTTTTTTTTTTTTTACTACCTCTGGCTGTATTATTGCCAAGCTGGCTGAGAAGTCACATCCAGCCATTTTCTCCCTTTGCCCACATACAATCAAATTGAAAATCCGTGAATGAAACTGCAGTCTACCTCAGTAACTAAGGTGACTGAGTTTCCACCTCCATGCTAGGCAGTAATTTAGCAGAAATTAATAATCACTGACCCTTTTAATGAGTCACTAAAAAAAGTCACATTCTGTTTTCGCCTCTGAAAGCTACAGAGTCTGTCTATTCAACCATTAAAATCTCTGCTAATGCTATTTACAAGTGGAAATAAAAAACTAAAGCAACCATCAACAGCAAAAACTGAAAGGAAAAAACAAAAAAACTAAGATGACCTTGAGAAGGTGTTTTATTGCTCAATTTATCCCAGTACATAGTTCTTACCATTACTTGACCTGCTCTGCATACAATCCACACCTAATACAACATTTGGCTTTAATCTAGATAACAGAAACAAGCTTACAAGCACTAGAAGTTAAGTGGTGCCTATTTCAAGAGCTGTCTTAATGACATAAAGAGGACTTACAGAGGAAAGTGGGAAGAGTGCTATAGCAGTGATTGCTGTGCTGAAGAGCACCCCTAACTAACACTCTGCTTGTGTTCTCCAGATCTACTATGTCAATAGAAATCAAGAATGATTGGATACCCTCAAAGCTAATCTAATTATCTGCCAAAATTTTTGATTTATCTGGAATAGTACTATTGCTTTGAAGATGCAGATGTAAAATAATGTATTATTTATAGAAATAGATATATCAGTATGCCTAAAAATGTATTTTATTAAAATATTGATTACATTAAAAAATCTTACACATAAATCTAGTTAAATGAAATATAGCCTCCAGATGCTTATATTAATCATAATATGAAAAAAAAAAAAAACCAGAAACTGTGAAGCTCTTTCAGGCTCTCTATTGTGTAAAAATAGCATATATTTAACAAGAATTTACTGTCTGAATTAGTGAAGGGGATGGTCAGTAAAGGGAATGTTAGGAGTCATCAACAGTATGCAGCTGTTTGAACTAATTTGCTTTAAAGTGTTATAACTTTTTTCTTCTTGCTTTCCCAAACCAGTTTTATGCAGCCTAAGCTTGCAAACCCATGATTCTAATGAAACTTATCTTCCACAAACTAATCTATTTAATCCAATCCAATCCAATCCAATCCAATCCAATCCAATCCAATCCAATCCAATCCAATCCAATCCAATCCAATCCAATCCAATCCAATCTAATATTTTACATCAGTCTGATGAAAACTGGGCTTGATCCAATACAAAACTAATTGAAATAATTGGACATTCTTTCCTGTTTCAAAAGTTTTGAGATTCAAAAGATGAGGTCCCATAAATATAATCTTAGTGTGATGGTTTTGTAATATAACAGACAAATAATTTAAAGGGCTTTAAAGTTCAGGTTTATGTTTACAGAAAAACCCAGACATACCAAATGATTATATTCAGATTAACATTCAGGAAAGCATGATAGTAAACTGGCAATTAGGAATATTAAGAAATCTCATTATTTATGTGAGTACTATTTATTCCTGTATTGGTTTTATGTTGGGTTTGGCTTTATTCTCTGGGAGAAGCAGTTATTTGGTTGGTTGTCTACATTTTGAGAAGGATTCCAAAATCCTTACTTTTATTAAAGTTAGTTTAGCTTAAGTGAGTTATAAATGATTCCACTGCACCATACTTCCTCTTTGAGCTTTATTGTTACAACAACAAAAGGCTTGGAAACAAGAAGTTTTTTGCCAAGTACAAAACTACTTTTCTTGCAGTCACAATGAATTCTGAATATGGTACATGTCCTCTTCTTCTGTACTAAGGAAAGAGACTTGCACATATGTGAGAAATAAGATTAAAAATGTCTAGTTAATTCCATGCTAGCAGACCAAATTGCCTACTTCAAAGGGAACACTACTTTTCACTTGCAAAGATCAGTCCTATTTGGATACCTAGTCCATACCGTAACAAAATTAAAATAATCATTTTATGAGAAGAAGCCACATCTGATTTCTTTCTTAAAGCTCAATTTCTCATGAAATCCTCCAAAGTAGGGTTGATGTTCTATTCCTCCAAAAATAATTTTTATGACACATTTTCTGTGCACAGGTATGAGTGATACTTATCTCCTCATGCCTCAGCTTTCCACTTCCCAAAAGAGGGGAATAACAAGAATTAGAAATAATCCCTTGCTGAGAATTAGAAATTTTCAGGAATCACCTGAGAAAATACTGGCAGAGCCTGAAACCTTGTGCTAGAATCCAGGTCAATCAATAATCACCACTTTTCAAGCCTGTGCCATAGTCTGTAGTACAGACATGAGCAAATCAGCTGTATTTCAAGAGCTGCATTTTATAAATTTATTAGATGAATTATACACAATGATACATTACCTAACTAAATTCTACAACCCTCTGTTTTTTTTTTTTCATCTTCTGGTGATTCAGATTTTTCAGGGATTATGGAAAAAAAAAAAAAACCACAAACACCCAGACATCTTTTATAAGTTATTTTCTCCCAAGAAGAGCCCCTGAGGGTAAGGAATCATGTGAACTGTGGCTCTTTTCCCACTGTGCCCTGTGCACTCTCCCTTGAAGGTGATATTTCAAAGTCAAAATTTTTTCACACCTATGGTACATATTGTTCCTTAATATATGCAAAAAATACCAAATGTATTATCACCATTGCTATTCTCCTTCATGTTCTTGGGAGGTTGGAAGGAAAGAAAATAAGTCAATCAGAGACTTCTGTGCTTAAGCAGCTCACAGGCTTTAGTTCAATAGCTTGAATCACTTAATACCTTTGAAGAGCTTCCCTTTTTTTTAATTTTTTTTTAATTTTTTTTTTTTTGTCATGGGCTTTAAAGAGAAGACAGGTAGTCTCCTTGCAACTTGAACAAAAATAAAGTTTTCTTTTACAAGCTTAGCTTTATGAGTTTCATCATCCCTTGAAGCAGCCTCAGTGAAAAGAAAAAGTGATATCATTCCACAGTACAGGTAAAAGCTTTTGGATATTGTTTAGATGCCAGTGATTTTTCCCCAGCACATCCTTAATTGCGTAAGAAGGATTATTAATTGCTATTATAGACTATTCAGACACCCTAACGGCTTATTGATGAAATGTTATCTTCTTGAGGCTCTTGTTTTCATTTGCCGTGTTATCTCTATGGCTCATTCATTGTAATATCAATTGTAGCCCAATGTAATAAAATATTTTTTTTCCTGTTTCAAATTACACTCTTCCCCTATACAAACAAAGCATAGTAGATACAGCACTTCATGCCTTTTAAAACACTGGAACAGGTTTGTGCATTTGTTCCAACCCTGAACTTGAAATTCTTTAATATACGACAGTGCTTCTTTCAAGATTAATTAACTTTGCTTTGTACCCTGTGCCAGGGAATGATCAGTTTGTCTAACCCCCCTCAAAACTGCCTACCTGTCTATGTACCTTAACAACTACATATGCTTCAGTATGTGAAGAATATTTCTATGTTCAGATACAAAAACTACTACTGGTATTAAAACTAGAATAGGTCAAAAAAGATGCTACTCAGTTGAAGTGAAAGTAAAGCCGTGTAAGTAGTTTCTAAGCACACCCAAAAAACAAAAGAATCATGCTAGAAATATTTCCACTCCCTTTAGCTCTCAACCTTTAGAATGTTTTAATTTCACCCAGGGAGTATGAAGTTCAGCCTGAGTAATGCAAAGGACCATAAAAGACAATGACAAGAAAAGCACAAAAAATAAGCACACAAATCCAAAAACACCCACACAATTTCAAAATATTTTAAGCAAAGATTTATCATTATCCTGCAAAAAGCTAGGATGCACAGATGAGTAATGTGTAAATAAAATTTGTGACTGATTAGTACATTCATATTTCTGTGAAAAAACAGTACATGCTTTTAATTTATATAAAAGGTATAGTTTAAAATATAAATATGAATATATATCCAGTTAATGGACCGAGTAAAACTCCTTCAGATTTAAGACAAGATAAACTGAAGTTTGAAGACTAAAAAGTTATTCTTTTTGTTTAAATTCCATATATTAGCAATGCTATTAATCTTGTTCAGCTCTGAGATAAGCTTCCTGGAGCAGTGCAATCTAGGATGGATACCAACAAACAAAACCACTGATTTGTTAGAAGACTGGCATCAAAATTATCATACAAACTGTTGGGTCTTTTCAAACTAAATCTGAATCTTTAAAACTAGAGAGTAGAGATAAAAAGGCAGTATTTAAATTATAAGAATAACTTCTACATATCTGACACTTGTCAGTGGCACCTTTGAATCTCCAAAATTGCTAAAAAGATATGATTGATAAGCCTAACATAATGAGATGAACTTATTTCCATGAAAATAATATGCACTGTTACTAGTGCCTCACTACCACCTATCCAGTTCTTTTATGGATGTTAAATTTTAAAAGAATAATGCTTAAAATACTTTTAAATTTACTAAAAATAAACAAGAATCTCTTGGTATAGGCATGTTCAGGTAACAAAGTATGTGGCCAAAAACATCCAAGCCAAAATAAAAACTCGAAGAATAAAGGATACGTGGTGCTACAATGTTAACAGAAATATTGTGGAGCATTTTACCCTATCCATCCATTCTTCTTAACCTCTTTCAGTGCTTCCAACAAAGAAATACAACCAAATACAATGAAGGATCCATGTTCTGTGTAGAAAGTTGCCAAACTCCATGGAGATTCAAAAGAAACATGTCTAGAAAGGGTATCTAGTTTTTTTTTCTATAATGAATGTTTTTGTATTCAAGAGATTCATCCCTCATGTATTAAAAAGATAAGCATTTATAATCTGGTTACTAAAAAACAAAGGCAAAACCATCAGGGGCTTTCAAAATGATTGTACGTGAATTTGATCAGCAGAATGTTATTAACACAGCAAGATGAAAAACAAACAGGATGGAAAGTTGCAGCATTTAGAGACATAATTATATTCTATTTTTGAAGAACAGGAGAAAATAAATATTTATTTAAGATTCTGGTCATGCTCAGCTCACAGGTATTAAGTTAGAAAAGTTTTAATTCTCTGCAAATACACAGGATAAAGTATTTGTTAGCGGAATATGAAGTTATAGAGCTCACCATCTTGAATCATATATTTCATTTGGATTTGATAGAATTTTATATATGAGATTCTCACCTAACACAGGGAGTATTGCTAACTGTCTGACACCAACGGCAAAAGATTTTGATACTTTTGCATACATATGTTTCAGTTAATGCTGCTACCTCCTCTCACAAAAATACCTAGAGGAAAATTATCACTCCTTCAGGCATTCAATATTTGAAACCTTTCTGGGATTTCTCTGGTCTGAAAACTTATGCTGAGCATTTACAGTTGCTAGGTGATATCCATGCAGTGGTCAGTAATTGTGATTGAAGACATACAGCTTTCACAGAAAATTTCCATTTCATGATTGGTGCTCAAGAAAAAGGAAAGGCAAATTTTGGTAGAAGCAGTGCAGGATTTAGTCATCATCAACATATGACAAAGATATAATGAATGTTCATGTTGTTATAATTCAGTATTGGTAAGTTAAATCAAGCATAAATAACAAGAAAGGTGTGCTACTGATGGGTGAAATATTACATTTCAGTAAATATTTTCCAATAGCTCTCTCAACATATTTCTCAGTTTTATACATTAATAATGTTCTATCTCTATGACCTCATTGTTAGAAGGATAATAATGCTCTAAAGCTAATCTATACTCTTTAAATTTTACAGTCTTGTAAGGACAAATGTATTCTTGCAATCCTCCTAAAGCATGTGTACATATCTATGTTTGAAATTAGGCTACATAGTTTTAGTCTGAGACTCCTATTAAAGGTAGAAAAAACATTATATGAGACTGTATGTTCTTGTTGAAATTTCGTGGCACTAAATTTTTTTGTGTGTTCAGAAAATGAAATATTCTTGATTTCCTCCAATCTCCCTCTCCTCTTTAACAAACCACTACCCTTTTCAGGGTTTCTCTTAGGCAGAATGCGTCCATGCCAAAAAGTGTTAAGATTGACCTGGAGTTAGGGCTACTAACTTCTAACCACAAGAGACCTTTGGCAATTCTGCAGAACTTCATTACAGGAAGGAAACAGCATCAAGGTTTTGAGAAAATGAGAGATGCAAATAAATTGAAACCTTCAGTCCAGATTCATCAACAGATTTGGAAGAGCATCTTTCTGTATCCAATGATTGATCAGTAGATGGAAATTACTCAGTGATCAACTGAAACAAACTATTTCAGGAACAACACCCAATTACACAGAGTGCTTGAAATAGACAGAAAAAAAAAACGTATAAGCTTTCAGTGTTTGCTGGTCAACTTTAAAAGGAAGAGTAATAGTCTGTGGTAAACAATAAAAGGGAATAAGGTTTAATAAGAAAAGAGCGAAGCTGTAAACACAGAAACACAAACCTCACTGACAATTGATAAGGTAGGCGATAAGGAGAACCAAACCAGGTCAAGTCAAACTAATTGATGAAGGTAGAGAGAAATAATTATTATTTCTCTATTACCTGATCTAAGACATTGCCAAATCAGATACTAAGGAAAAGAGAAAAGCCATAAACAAAATATATGGTGACACAAACCTGATAGACAAACATAAATGAGACAATGATCCGAAACAAATGTAGTCAATCACACTAATTGATGGGCTACCAAGGAACTGCAGGAAAATGAGGAGCTTGCTGCTGATAATCATGCAAATCTGGGGGTCCAGGATCTTGCTAGGGTCTTGGAGCTATACAAACTGATGATGGAAGGTGCACTGGAAGGGGAAGAGGGAGAAAGAAAGTTGGAATAGACACACGGGTGTGAAAGAGGATAGTCACTTGTAAAACAGATGGTCAGTGTTCTTGTCTCACTGAGCCCTCACCTCCTCACCACAGTCTCTCCTGCCTTCATGTAAAATCTCTTCTTGACTATCTCTGTGTAATCCCTATGTGTGTGTGTGTGTGTGTGTGCGCGTGTGTGTGTGCTGCAGGCACCAGGTGCTGCCAGGAGCAATGTGAATGGGTGCGGGATCAGCAGCTGGAGTCAGGTCAGAGGAGTAGGCTTTGATCTGGACAGAAGGAGCCATGTCATTACTCTGGGGATCCAGTGATGTGCACGTTTGTGTAAATCAAGGGTGTGTTAAGTGTGTGCTGTGAGTACTGAGATTCAGCCTCTCCCAGAGGGGGGGAGCTGTCTGTCTGTGCAAGTGTTCATGTCAGTCCTGCAAACAGATGATGTTGCAGGCAGCTCCTTATCCATGGCAGCCTGTGTCACAGTCCTGTGGGCATCTGTGCACATCCCTTCTAGTATCAAGCACAGAACAGGTTTCTTGTTATTTTCCCTGCTCCTTGATTTCTTTTTATGGCTAATTTAGTGTTAGGCTATCTGACACCTCAAACATAGTCGAGAAACAACAAAAAAGCATATTAATTAATTTATCAAATTATCAAAGTTATCTCAGTCACTTCGCTAGAATAGGCCATCTCTGCTCGCACAATTGTTAACTTAAATCAGAGAGAGAACTGACAAAATCATTAAATACTTCCACTGTACTGAATATCCGACCTAATTTCCCCAGGCTTAAAAAGTCAGAACTTTAGAGCTAACTGATTGATCATTAGTAAGACGGCCAGAAAGGTTAGCAATTATTCAATTCACAATTTATCAATAGTTTATTTGTCTTCTCATTACCATTCTCTGCTTCCAATTTGGATGTCAAATATGCTTTAATTTATGTTACCCACAAACAGCATCCCATTGAAATGGAGTGTTATGTGTATATTTGCTGTTGGAAGTTATAACGGCCTGTTGGAACCCACACAGTTCTAGTTGCAGTTTCACAGAACTTGACCTAAATTGCTCACCACACTGTCACATTAGGAACCCTGGTGATCCTGTAAGGGCTGTAAATGTTTTATGTCAGTGGTATTCTTCAGCTGCCTTACCTTGCAATCTACAGAAACTAACTGAAAATATAAATATCAAATACAATACTTCTTCCTAGTCTGAAACTTGGAAATTCAGTCATTGGAATGCTAAGTTAGAATACCCTTTTTTTGTTAACTTGCAACAGGGGCAAGGGTGTAATAAAGGACTATTTTTGCACTAAGCTTAAAGAGAAGTAAAAAGTGACACTAGCTAGATTTGGGTTCTTTCAGTCCCTAAAAGAAAAAAGAAAGCATTAAAAAACTAATGCCAAAACTGAATAAAAACTGTATTTTGACCAATAAATCCAAGTTCTATCATCTAGTGAGAAACTGTGGGTATGAAACAGTGAGTGTTTTTCCTCTGTATCAGAGAAGAAACCTTATAGCTATCTGCAAATATAATATGTAGCTCTAGCAACATTTCTACTGTGCTCCACAACTAATGATAACATCTCTTGACTTATTCTTCTGGAAATATAAAACTGACAGAAAATCCAGCCACTGGACAACATATAATCATAAAATCAAACAATCATTGAAATCCCAAGCTTGCAGGACCCACATGGATCATCAAGTCCAACTTCTTGCCCTGCAGAGGACACCTCCGCCATGAACACTGGAAGTTCAGAAAGGAAATAACACAGTACACAATGACCACAGTTTTCTAAACAATCATGTAAAACATACATAGCAAGATTAAAGATTTGTTTCTATTCTAAGCATACATGTGGAAAAAGAAAACCAAAAACAGGCACCATCAAATGCTGTGGCACTGTTACTGCTCATTATAGGTAAGAAGACTGAAACATATCTACTTCTCAAGAAAAAGAAGGAAAGAAAAGTGAGCTTAGAATATTGATTGCACTACATTTTCATTTCCTACTGGGCAGAGAAATCCAAGTGAGAATTTGCAGGATTGACAACCTTTTATAAATTAACAAACAAGCACAGAACAAAGAAATTCAACTCTTTCTGTCAAGCAGAAATATAAAGAATTAACTTCCATAATCTTGTATCAGTGTATTAATACATGAATGAAAAGACACTGCAACTGCTCAGGGATGAGCTGTCTAATTCCCAAGGTCACCAGATGATTTAGATGTGGAGTTTTATTTTTGAAATGTAGTTAAGCAGTCCAGTTGGACAAATTGATGTGGGGTTTTTTTGTGTGTTTTTTTTTTTTTTTTTTTTTTTTTTTTTTAATCTTCTATTAATAGCTCTTCCACTGTCTTCAAAATTTGACCTAGAATATTTTGGAAATGTCTGGTGACTTAAGAATGTGGAAATTAAGATACTGATCCTTTCAAAAATACTGACACCTAAACAACGCTACATCCTTAATAGGGAAGGAAAGGTAATCAAATTTATCAAATATGTATCATCACAAAACATTTCCTGGAAGCCTTAAGAGGAAAAGCAATCCTGATGATGCTATTCTTTTCATCTGAATCCAGCCCTTTATAAACTATGCTGAAATAGATTTTGCTGATGGAAATTTTAAAGATGAAAACATTGGACAGCATCCATAATTTTCACCACACAGGAAAGTTCATGGTCTCCAGCAGTAAAACAATTCAGATGAACTGCAATAATAACCTCGCAAATCAATACATCTCTTAGACAGAATATTTTGCAACATTGACCTATACCATCTCATGCACTGGATATATTTTCCTTTCCTGTTACAAATGAATCATTCCAGAATTCCATTAAGGTTGCCACTGTACAGAAAGTAACTATAGCACTTAGTTATTAGTCATCAGAATCTAAACAAATGTGATGAATTGCAACACAGATTTTTGCTTGGGTATGATTTCACTTTATACAAAATCTCTGAAAGCAATATTTACTTGATTTATGGAATCTGTTTGTTCTGTTCTAATAAAGCAAGCTTGCTCTTTCCTTATGTAAAAAAAACAGTTGACGAGCAACACAGTAATATTGTAATATTTCTGCCAAGAAAGTGATAATAGGCACAAAGTACCTGAAACACCACTACAGTCCCTGAGGTTACCTTGGTTGGAGCACGGTGCTAGAAACACCAAGGTTTGCTTTTTGGTCCTCATATGGACTTTTCACTTAAGAGTTGGATACCATGTGGGTCCTTTCCAACTCAGATTATCCTGTGATCCTGTAAAAGTTTAGGATCTTTTACTACACCTTTTCCACACATACAGAAAGGAAATACTGCCCTTGAATTTTTGTCTTCTGGCTTTTTTTGTCCTTTTGTAATCCAGAATTTTGTTTCTGTAAATTATAATCTTTAATTCCCATTTAAAGTATATTCAGGCACAAGAATCAATGGTGTTGACAAATCCAACCTTCTGAAATGTTTCAAGTTCTTTTGGTGGAGAATGATTTTCCAGAGAGTGATTCCTGTTGGTTATACTGCTAGCAAACAAGTACCAGACAGGATGAAAGACATATGGACCAGAATTTTCCCTATTGTATTATTCAGTGGGTTTTTTTCATGAGGACATATTTAGTCAAAGATCTTATTGATTCACGTATTTTGAAGCATTACAAGTTCAGCCTCCAACAGTTCACCCCACCTGTGGAGTTCTAATTACAGGCTTGTTGAATGGTACATTTAGGATTAAAGGCACAAATGCCAGTGACCCAAAAAGCATGTTAAGAGGCAAGTCAGAAGATCTGCAATGTCTCTTTCACACACACACAAAAGAAAAGAATTTAAAACTTCCTCATGGGAAGAGATCTTGGAAACTGCACCATTTTTTCCCCCTAAACAATAAACAAAACCTGAATTATTTGGAGGACTTTCATCCTCATTAAATATCACTTATGGATTTTGCATTACATTGCTGTTAAAAACAATGTGAGAAACTCAGGACTTCAATTAAAACCTACATTCACATGAATAGTGAAATGAGTAAACCTCAGTATTACACACACTTTTCCTTTTTTTTTTTTTCCATTTTATCTCCCTTTCACTTCTACTCTACATGGAAGCAGAACCTGAATAAGAAGGGGGCAGGAAGTCTCTTCATGAAGGACACTAAAATTGGTGGGAGAAATACCCAGTCATGGCAGAAGGACTTACATATGCTTCTGATGTGAATCTTCTATTAACTACAGTTAGGGTCACTTATGTTGATTTTCTGGATTACCATCATTTAGAGTGAAATGCTTATCTTATCCCATGTAATTTTTAAAAACATGTGACATATTTGTGTACTAGAATTTGTAACACACATATCCATCTGTTGAATTTAGCCTTTTTTTTTCTTCCAAAGCAACTGCACACATAGCACGTGCAAGCCTCTTAATTATTTAGTATTTAAAATTGCTTCCTAAGATTGAAAGCTTTTCCCTTTACTTTAAAGGTTATGAGAATTTCTGAACAATACCAGTGGAATTTTGCCATATCATATTAATTTTGTTCCCTAAAGGAGTGATAAAAAAGCTCAAGTGTTTTACCTGAGTATTATTTCTCAGTATTTTACAGGGAACAGCAGTACTCCATCAAATGGCTCATGGTACACTAAACACAGGATATGATTATAGAAAACATAAGTTACTTTCAATCAGAGGACACATTGTGAATGATTTACTTGCACAGCTCTATATCTGAATTAAACTTTTACACCTTAATAATCAAACAGTATTGTCTTCATGGCCTTTTAATACTAGCATAGAAACAAAGCATACAGGTTTATATATTATACTTTCTCTCCATGATTATCAGGGTACATAGTAGCATGGTTATTTGAACTCATTTTCACAGAGGTAAAAATGGATTTTACTGGACTGGGAAGATTTAATTCATTTTAAAAACTTGTCAAGGAATAAAATTTGTTAAGAAAGTGCATCACTGTGACACAAATAACTTGCTTTGAAATTCATAATAAAATACTGAGCATCTCTTAAATCAGTGATATGTAGTTTAAAAAGCAGTTTTTCATTCACTCTTTCAAAGTTTGGGATCAATTCTAATTTATACCAAACTCTGGCTTGAATAAGAGATAGCCTAACAAATAATATTTTTTGTAATTTACATAAAAATACACTTGAATTAACAGTGAAAAACAGATACATTACTTCAGCATAATAAATGTGCATTAACTTAAATGAAAAGCATAGCCTTTTATTTTCCTTAATAGAACTAAAATATCAAGGAAAAAAATGCTGAAATTCAAATCCACCTGAATGTTCCATTTGACACTTAATGAAGTCCAAAGCTTGAGAAAGTTAAGATGTGAAGATACTGAAGTTAACAATGTGCTTCAGCAACACAGTTTCCAGTTTGGGAGATACCTTTTTTTTTTTTTTTTCATTTCAGACTTACTGTACCAATAAAAAATTTCCATCAATTCGGCAGCATAGGACAAATTTTAAAAAAATCCATATTTATTGTATTTCCCTGTTCTCTAGCTATGGCAGCTATCACAACATGTGAGATATGTATAAGTAGAACAATTTTTCAAAATCACCAAATCCATGGTCCATCAATTTCTTATAAATAAGTATTTATGGGAGATATGTGAGAATTATACTTGATTTTCTAATATTGATCAGAGAGTTCAAAAATATGTATTGACTTTCTGTAACACTGCCACTCTTTCTGACTGTCCCCTTCTCCAAGCAAGATTTTCATGAATACTGAAATGTAGCTTTTTCTAAAAAACAAACAAACAAATATCTAAACTAAAGAGGATGAGATAAGTGAGAATGTTTGCAGTCAGTTGGAGACAAAAAGATAAGACCTTCATAATTGCTAATTTTAGTGATCATTTTCCTGTTCTATAAGATCTCACAAAAGCCTTTATTACACTGCTTTCCTAAAAACCAAAATGAATGCTTAACATTTGGATACATTTTAGAAGGCTGAGAAAGATGCTTACTTTTTATCTTCTATTAATCTGAAATAGGCCTGGAGAAATCCAGAATAAAATTAATCAACAAAACTTTCCAGTTGAGCAAGCTCTATGGAAAAATATAGGTCACATACCTTTACAGGAAAAAAAAAAATCAAAAAGCTTTCAGTTACTTTCAACTAAAACTTGGTAGACTAAGCAAATAATTACTCACAAGATTATACACTTTATAAAATACTATACATATAAGCTTTTACACAGAAACAATATTAACTTATTAGAGGGGAACAGAATTCTAATTATCATATCAGAAAAAAAATTGAATCTACACTAAGAATGTAGCAGCATGATTAAGAACAAAATACGCATACCCTGTGAAAGCAGTACTGCACTATTTCATCTTCCTGTGTGTATGTTTGTTTTACAAACGTCTCCATTCATACTTTCACTTCTTAATAGGATCACCCTAACTACAGTGTGCTTGGTGGCGCAGTGCAATCCTTTAAACTTAAAATCACTCTGCAAACAATCTCCCCTTACTGGCATTATATCATTTATTGTATCAGCGAGATAGGTCAGAGCTGTTTTATTAATTTTCAGCACTGCAGGTTCAAAAGTTCATTTCAAATTTTGATGGACTTTTCATATCTGTTCATTAGAGACTGAGAGTTCTAGAGAGGACAGGAAAAGCATAATTGAAATAAATGTTATTTTTGATAGACAGATGGATACTTTTTCATCTTTTTTTTTTTTTTCCCTCTGTAATCCAAAAGATGATTCTTTACCTAGAAAAAGATCTAAAGTTTCTTTTTAATATAATCTGCTTAGGAAGCAAAGTGCAAACAAAAAATCTTCAAACTAAGGGGAAAGAATCCATACTCTTTTCCTACAACTGAAAATATATTGCAAGTGATTTACAAAATCACCTTTTATTTTTTTTTTTAATCCTAAGTTTAACACAGAAAAAAAATACCTATCAGTTAGTTACTGATTTGACTTTTCTATAAAGAACAAATTCTGAACTGCACAGGAGAGCTGACGCACAGGCTGTCTCCATCTGGTGATTAAACAAAGTGTGATTTATTTCAGATCCAGTAATAAGGGATTAGAAGGGGATGAGGCAGAGAATTTTCTGCCTCAGCATATCATAAGGCTTCTATATGCACAGGCATAACAAAGAATGGAACAGAGGGGAGAGAAACACAGAAGAGCTCCAAATGGTGCTGTCAGAGCACCATTCCTCCAAACTATTTAAGTATTTGGTGATGTGTGTGCACACAAATCAGTTAGGAAAAACAAAACAACAACAAAAAAAAATACACTGGCCAGGAATACTTACCTTTATGTAAATTATCTTATTATTATAAATTATTATATTAATACATTTTTTACTATAAAAAATATAGTAAAAATAGTTATTTACTACTGTCATGCAGAACTGTTCCTTCATGCTCTCACCCTGATGGTCATGTGAGCACTTGCCACGGGTGCAAAATGACTCATCACCATGTGAGGCACCTGATACATCTACTTTTTATTGGAGCAGCTGCTCATTTGGTTTTCTCTGTCCCTTTGACCTCCTCTGCCCCAGACCCATGAATATTTCTGTTACATCAGCTGTGCTAAATTAGCTCAGACAACCCTTTGAGTGGGTAGAGATTTCTGTCATGTGAACAGGAACGATTAATTAAATTGGGTTGAAAATTAGGTTGTCAAATGTGCGGTGAAAATACATCTAGTAACTTTCACTGTATTTCCATGCTTGGAACTATGACGTGCTTGGTGGTATGACATAGACTTTAGAAGAACAGAGATCAGTAAGAAAGGAAATAGACTTGTTCAATCCCCTTGTTGTCAGAAGTTTTAAATCGTTTTCAAACTTGAGAGAAAAAAAAGGTTGGAATAAAGGGGAAAAAGACTGGTAAGTTGTGCCCCATTTTCCTTAAAATCTATGCTCAGAAGATTTCTTGCACAGACCTTTCTCCAATTTTCTGTTCTCTGTGCAGGTACTTTTTTCTAAACACAGACAAACCATGCAACTTCTTTAAGCATCACCTGCCATTCATGACAGGCACAACATCTTTTGCTGCTCATTCAGACTCATGATTATTTTCTAATTTGTTTCCCCCTTGCTGTCTGCTGTCAAAATATTCTAACATCTCCTAAAGTTTAAATTGGAAAAGGAAGAATGTCAATTCATCTGTCCAACCTGACCATTCCTGAAAATGTTTGAAGAAATATCAGAAAACAACAATGAATTGATTATGATTAAAACTGCTGAGGGGAAAAAAAAAAAAAAAAAAAAAAAAAAAAAAAAAAAAAATAAAAAAAAAAAATAAAAAAAAAAAATAAAAAAAAAAAAATAAAAAAAAAAAAGGTTGGAACTAAGTTCCACCTGTTATCTGGTGTAAAATCCACATAGCATTAGGAAAAGAATGGATTAATATACCAGAAATTAGAAAAGCATGTTTGTTTTTTCCCATTACACACATACACGCACACACACACACAAACACAAATATATATATATGTCACCATTTAAATTTTTCATTAAGCCTTTGTTTCTGCATGTATCAAAGGAGTCCTAAGGATGTTTGTACACCTGCTTGCATCCAGATCTGTTTGCGTCTTACAGAAAGCCTCTTCCCTGAAAGGCTTACAATGTTGTTTAGATTGGATTTCTTTGCAGGTCATGTATGCCTCACACTCTTGGTAAACGTGATTATATTATATTATATTATATTATATTATATTATATTATATTATATTAATTATATTATTCTATATTGCCTGTAAGATAAAACTTTTAGACAAACCAATCACATTTGGTTTTGGGGTTGTTGTTTTGGTTTGGTTTTTATTATTTGAGTGTTTCCTTTTTAGTTCCATGCAGCTTATCTTCTTTTCCATATTGGTTTTGACTACCTAGATTCTTGCAGTCCAGAGTGCTAGGACTTCATACAACTTTATCCTTAAAAATCATCTTTTATATGGTCATGTGGTCAGTATATAGTTTAAGATATATTCCCATGAGATTACCAAAACATGAGATCTACCCCAAATCAAAAGTGATAATGAGCAAGTACTTTCTTAGAAAGTAGACTATAAACTTCTCCTAGTTTCTGCAATCTGCAATATGTTGTCACCATGTCCAGTTCCATTATTACCCTCTGTTCCAAAAGCAAATTGTATGTCATGCTGTTACATGAATATAGTTATTGTGACACCCCAGAATGAATTTTTTATACCACAGCAGCATATGAAAGGTAAAAATTAGAAGAAAGTTAAAGAAAGAAGGGATATTGAAATACAGCTTTTGTAAATTCTTTCTGTAATATTTTCCATAATTCCTTGTTCTAAAAACTGTATAATTTTGAAGAACATAGTATTTATTTTCACAAAATCTAAAATAATAGAAAAAAAAAGAAAAATATTTATTTACTTAGATGCTGTCACTGTCCCCTCTAATAGTTCAGGAAAAGTGACAGCTGTGCTTTAGTGTCTTACAATGGTTAATTACAATCACATTTTTGTGATTTTGTATCAACTACTTGTACATTTTATTTCTCATCTTTTATTAGGATAAATTGGTTTTGAGTGATAACTAATTTTTTGTCATTTCACTTATGTTTACTACAAATTACTGCTTTTCTAGAAATTTGCATTAAAATAATCTTTAGTCAGGTGTTTAAAACATGTATATTTTTAAAAAATCCATTTAGTTCTGTTGGAGGATTCAAGTTTAGGGAAACAAAGGGAATCAAAGGGAAAAAAAGAGTTTAAGAGAATAAAAGTATGCCAGGAAAAAGAGTAGGTGATAAAAAGTGTTTCTAAATAATTTTAACTCAAAGAAGGATGAAGATTAGAATTATGATGCAAATTATAGTCTCTTTCTCCCTCTGTACAATGGAATAACAGAAACAAAACTGAAAAACAGGATGATGATGTTTAAATCAGGTCAGGTTAGCAACTGTAAGCAGAACAAAGAAATCTACAATTTACAAGAGCAAAATCAACCTTCTCAGAATGTTATTGTAGGTACATTTTGTTCTGCATATAATTCTATTAAAAAATGAAGAAAGGAAAACACTAGAAAATTTACAAATTTGCAGAATTGAACATGTAGAAGATGATGAAGATTTCTGGACTGTTATGGCATCACGTCCAGCCTAAACTAAACCGTCTTAACTAAAATAAGCTGTTCAATATAGACACATCTCCTGAAGTCATTTTCAAGTGGACTTCTGGGCATCACCCGCTGTTGCCTGCTGTGGTGACTTGATTGTGATAAGCAATAGAAAAGCATCACTTCATGGATGATCAAGTTCTGACGTCTCTGTGAAAAAGCATAGCATGAGACTTGAACAGTTCCAAGGTCTTGGGCACCTTAGGCCAGGGTACCAGAGTGAATTATTCTCAAGAGTCATGTACTCAAAGACGTAGATATTTCAATGCTTGAAAAACGTTCGTGATCTTCATCATGTGTTTAATGTAGGAGTGGATGAGTGGAACTATTCACATCTGTGCACAGCTAGGTGTGTGTATGCAAATATACTTCATACAGCAAGAGCCATTCCAGGACTGGGCCTGACTCTGCTAAATTCAGTAATTTGCAAAGCTGGAATGGTGCAGCACTGGAGTAAAAAACCCAGTGTTCTCAAACAAACCATCTCTACATTTCCTCAGAGATCTGTTTAGGAATGGTTAGTGCAAAAAAATACAGTGTAATAGCGGTTAACACTTACTGGTATGTTATTCTTTATCCTTCCCAAAGCACTTTACAAGCCTTGACTAATTAATTAATATGTATAACTCATCATTAGACAACGTTGCAAGAACTCAATATATGATTCTCTAATGGCTGTTACTAAGAAGTCCCTTTGGGAGGCACTCAAAAAGGTTAATGATTAGTGTTGCAGAAGTCATTAGCTCAGCCTTTCTAGACCAGTTCTTGTATATACTTAAGATATCCTACATACTCATAATTTGATATGGATTTATGGCTTTGAAGCATGGAATTTATATACTTTTTGTTTTCTAGAAAAGTTTCTGGATGAAGATATATATAATATAACTTTATTATATTATAAAATATTTCATATAATAAAATAGGAATATATTTTAATATAATTTATGTATATAATAATATAATTTTTCTTTTTTTATGGTAGAAATTTATTTGCACTCCAAGTTGTCCAGCCTGTAAAAAAACAAGCAAAGCAAAAAGCAGTAATATAAGGGAGTGTAGAGTGTGCTTTGTGTGAGGGTTTTCAGAAATATGTGGTGTGAATCAGAATTGAGAAAATATTCAGTTACAATGTTGTTGCTTTTCAACAGCTTTCTGAAATGCTTTTTAGAAACTTGCAGCTTTCAATTAATGATAAAATCACAAGCTGCTTGGTTATAGCTGTCCAAATCCAGGAAATATTGAGTTTCATCCCTTCAGTAAGTTACAACAGGAAGTCTTTAAAATCTCTACTTTTAAGATTTTATTAGGGAAAATAACCCCAAACTTCCTTTCTGGGCTTCTGTCTGGGGATTAGGTTAATATAGCTCATTTGCCCTTTAACACACCATTTAGCAATAGTGTGCTGAAACTGACAGCTGGGGCAAGATAGCATCTTGTTTAACAATATTTTGCCAGTATTTGAGTAAATTATGAGAAAGGCTGGCTGTTTTGTCAGTAGTGTTTATATTTAAGCTTCTTGTCATATAAATAAAGGGGAAAATGTGTAAAATGCACACATGTAAATGACTACTGCTCCAATTTAAAGAATTTCCTGTTTGAGTTTTCACTGAACAAAAATAAACCCAAAACCATATCCCTGGAGTTATGTCTGCTGCATTTTATGTTAATCATGCCAAGGGATCTGTTTAACTAGAGTCTGGCTCTGTACCTCCCTTCGTCCAAGCCAGTATTTTCCATATTTTCCTTGCAGTGCCTAAGTTTCCCTTCTTCAGGAATGAGTTAGTTTCTCCAGAACTGAACCAAAGTGAGGACTGCAATTTAGGCAGTATAAATAATTAGGTGCAGAAGAAGCCAAGCAGAGCTGACTTTTTAATCCCATGTTATATTCAGCTGTATTAAATCCTCCTGGAGGAGAATTTTTTCTTGTGTACATTACCCTTTCTTTGGAAAAAGGTTGTTTACAATATTTAATCTCACTAGAAAATTTTCCTCCAAAAAATAAAAATCATCACACATTAAAAAAAAATGCAGAATCAAAACCTGTAAATTAATTTGGGAAGCTAAGCCTGTGAACAAGAATATCATAATCTTCTCAAGGATGCAGACCTCACTGTCAGATTACTTTTCCATAGCACAAGCATAGTCAAAAGCTACTGTTATACCCTTCTTCACTGGCAACAGCTATAGTCACACATACTATCTAAACATTCTATTTTAATGTAATAATTGTGCATGAAAGTTAAAGAAATAAGATTTCTCTTTCTTCATGAGATTAAAAAAATTTATGTGCTCACTTGGCATTTATAGCAGTTATTTTATTTCTATATTGAGGAATTTAAATTTGTTTTATTTTTTATTTTAATTTGCACAAACCCCTTATAAAAAATCAAAGAAAATATTAGGTCAGACTGTTTTCCTCCCGTATTTTGCAATGATATTAAGGTAATTGTATTTAACTGCATTACATTTGCACCAATCTTTTAAAAAAACCATTTTAGGTATGTAACACCAGGTCTCTTTACCAAGCATTTCACCCATTATTTTCCAAGTACATAAATTCTAGAATAGATTGAGTTAGTTTTGCAGCTGAAAGCTGTAAATCTAGGAATATTTGAAAAGACCATTTAGCCTGTGGTCTTCAGCAATTATTTAGGATTTGAAAATTTCAGAATAAAAATAGGTAGATACAGTAAATAGCTGGAATTCTGTAATTTCATCAGTGTGTGTGTGTGTATATATATATATATATATATACATATATATATATATATATAAACTATAAGTGTAATCCAGACTAATTTTGGTGCTTAATTTTATCTTGCTTCAGATAAGATATAAAGTGAACATTTGGTATAAGTTTGGTTTGGTGTGTTTTTTTCTCTTTGTTTTGTTTTGGTGGTGATTTGTTTGTTTGTGGGTTTTGTGGGTTTTTTTAATGTTTCATTGTGGTTGTTTTTGTCTGTTTTTTTTTTTTTTTTCTCTCAAGGAAGTAGAATCCAGTGAGTTCTTTAATAAAGTGCTTTTAAATTTTTTATGAAAAGTAAGGAATTTTTTCTCCTTTTCCTTTCCATTTCCTTTTCTCTCTTTTCCCTTCCCTTTCTCTTTTTTTTTCTTTTTTTTTCTTTATCCTTTTTTTTTTTCCCTTTTCATTTGGCCTTTTCATTTTCTGCAAGGGAGAAAGAAGTAGTAGACAGACTAAAATGATCCCATATTTAATTGGTAGAAGAAATTAGATTAAAATAAAATTTTATAAAAACATCTAGTGACTACATTTGACTCCCTGAAAGGACTCTTGCTTGGTATTGACCTTGCCATTCTTTTACCTCACTTGCTCGTGCAGGAGGTGTCTGCTTGTACTATGACATTATGATAAGTATTCCCTCCCCCCAAATTATTTGTTTGGAGAGTACCTGGATGATAGCTAACTCAGTTTGCATTCTGCCAGTAGGACTGACAAATACTGAATTTTGGAAACAGACACTATTTCACCATGATAGTCTGTGACATTGAAGGATTAATAGATTATTTAATCTTTACAACCCAACATTTGGTCAGAAACTGGAAAAATAAAAAAGATCTGTTCATTAGCTCATGGTACTTTCTGTAGTAACATTTATCATAATGTTCCAATTACCTATTAATGTACATGTCACATGTGTTATTATAACATTTCCATTGTAACTCATCATTGTTTAACTGGGCAATCATTTTAAAGTGCTAGAAGAATTACACAAAGTAGCTGTCACCTGCTTTCAGCTGTGTTTAATTTATGCTCATTACAGTTTCCGAGGAGAATTTTTTTGCTGCATATGCAAATGTTATGATGTTCTGTTATTTAATAAATCCAAATAAATATTTTGAGAGTGAAAGATTCAAATAAAAAAAAGACAACACATGCTCAAGTAATGTAATATGTTGTTAGACAGAAAAATGTTCTTACTTTCCTGTTAAGTTTTAACAAATAAAAATAAAAAAATAAAACAGAAAAAATAATAAGAAAAACTAAAATAAAATTACCCCTTTCACATCTATAACTGCAGTGCTTGGAGGTATTTAAAACTCTAGATTAAAGACCAGCTTAAAAAATACCCAAGATAACAATTAAAAAAAAAATCCAAGCCACTAGTGAAAATATTCATGTGAAAAGACAGTTAATCATGTTTCATTTGGAGAAAATACCCTCATATCCCAAAAAAAAGACTTTGGGACACTGATTCTTTAAAAAACATTACAAAATTTAAATGTCCATCAGATGTCAACTGGACTGAGAGTCATTGTGGTATGCACAACAGAACATAATTTACTACATTTAAAGGAGCCTAATAATATTTTTTGAAATGTTACTCAGACATTTCCATTCCTGTTTATGCTGCTACGTGGGCAGTATTTCTTTGAAAGAAGTGTTGGAGGATGTTCTACAAAGGCACCTTGGATCAATGAAATAGGATATGTTACACATCAAAGAGTGCACAGATAGAGAGATAACAAAGAAATTCCCCTGTATATGTTGCAATAAAGGTTAAAAAGACTTTCATTTACTTCAGAGTACAAATATTGCCCAGACTTATCTAAAACAAACACTAACGACCAATAGGCATTAAGGTCTCTGATGCAGATTTGAATATTGTAAACATGTCAAAGGAGAGGGGTGTTTGTAGTAAATATTTAGGCATGGCTGAATCTGTCTTTAACATATAAAGACAGAGAGATCTAGGTGAAAAATCAAGGTCTTAACCTTCACATTGATGATTTTTTTTTTCTCTCTTCTTCTTTTCTTATAATATGATCCCTAACTGGGACTTTGATATTCATGAAAATTGAGAGTTCATGACTAGGGGGTAATGGCATGAAACTAGCATCCAGGTGAAGAGACACTTCAGGCAGAAGATGATCTAGGTTATTAGTAAATGTTGAGTGTTGCAATTAATTCCCTTATTCCTTTGCAGTTAATTAAACTACTTAATTTATTCTTCTGCACATGAAATAGTCTGGTCCATCCATTAATAATATTGCTTCCTTTCATTTTTGATGAACGTATTTTCTTAATGTTTTGTAAGTTGAATTCTGCTTGCTTTCTCCCTTACACAATGGAATTCCACCCATCAAAAAGTGAGGATTTTTTTTCCTTTACGATGTGGATTCTGTGTTGTCCCAGTAATGGTTTTAGCTACAAGAAAATAAATACATTAGTAGTTCAATGTCCTTAACTGCTACTTAGGACTGTTGCCTGGTTTCAACTGTAGACACAGGTGTAATCCTACCATCATCAGAAATTAGCATTTTTCATCTTTCGGAAATAGAAAAAAAAATATGCTATTTTTAAATGATATATTCTTCTGACAGATAATGCTTCATTCATTAGGTAGCATCAGTAGTGGAGGAGCTAGAGTGAACTTCATAATCTATTAGGAAATGAAACATGTATAATTCTCAGAAGATAAAAAAGGTCTTTTAAATGGTTCATTTCATTACTTAGACAAGGGCAGACATTGCATTATATATGACTTTTTTTTTCATGAAAGAAGAAAGAAATAGGCTCCAAAGTTTCTGGGGAAAAGCTTAACCTGTATCAAAGTGATTAAAAGAAATGGAAAAAAGTAACTGGGCACTGTGCGTTTAAGTAATCTTCTAGAAAAATGTTTTATGATTAGCTAATTCTACTTTTGGGGGCTGGATGGTGACTTAGCTGCATTACGTCTGATTACTTTGGAATACTCTTTCAGATAGTTTAAATGGAAAAGGAAAATCAGGAATGACTGTAAAAATAACTTACTGCTTTTGGACACAAGCTGGTGCTGAATTATTTAAAAAGGATATCTATGACAAATATCAAATGAGAAAAAAAAAATCAAATTGTGTGTATACCAGAAAATGAGAGAGATCTTTTTTGTTAATTATTTTATGAAGAAAGTTTAAGAATTGACAATCTAAAAGTACTATACTTATTTATAAGATAAAACTGAAATAATACCTCTTTAGGTATGTTAGTATTACAGTGATTTAAGGTGACATGGACTTTATATAAGACTACTTTTTCAATTAATTAATATATTGCAGATACTTAACTGACTTTAGAAAGAAATACAAATTGTGTATGGTTATGATTAGCATAATAACAAATCTAGAACTATAGAAAGGAGGTTTACTGAACATCTGTAGTTATAATTACTCTGTGAATGTTAATATTTCCACAAATTCACAGAGGTATCAAAAAGTACAAAATTAAAGAGATTACATTTTTAAAATTTTGTATAATAAACTCCTGCAGAAAGAGTGAATCTTACTCTAGGAGTTGCCTAGAAGGCAACTCCCTATGTAATACATATATGTTTAGCTTTAAATAAAAAGATGCCTTGCTCTGTACCCAGTAAATCATATAATAAAATACTCCAACGTTCATGTTGTGAAGACTAAGGACAGAGGATTGAAAGGAAGTTCAAAGGCTGGACAGTGTTGTGGCAATGTGTCATCGCGTTTGTGTTTCCCATTATACGTCAAGATGGTGTCTCAACAGGTCTTGGTGGTTTGCTTCTTCCCACACTGTGATATTCACACCTGGTATTATATCAGCATAGTGTAAAAGCTTCCTGCTGCAGGACTTGAAGGTGAACTGACTCTCCCATGTAACAAGAGATAGAACAAAAGGAAATGGCCTCAGCCTGCACCAGGGGAGGTGCATATCGGACACTGGGACAACTTTTTTCACTGAAACGGTTGTCAAGCACTGGAACAGGTTGACCAGGGAAGTTGTTGAGTCACCATCCCTGGAGGTATTTAAAAGATGTGCAGTTGTGGCACGTAGGGTGGTTTAGTGGTGTATGTGTCAGTGCTGAGTTAGCAGTTGGACTTGATCTTAAAGGTCTTTTCCAACCTACAATATTCTGTGATTCTTATACCTGTTTTCAGGAGCCATGTGTTGGCTGCTCCTTCTAATGTTTTTACATTTATGGCGAAATTTGAAAGCTTTTCATAAAAATGTCAGAACGTGTTTGTATCTGATACTGTAACATTTCTGTAAGAAATCTGCCCAGAAGTTTAAAAATAGAATGTATGATTTCTTTTCCTTCCTGTTAATGCTAAAAATTATCTTACATGTCCTTAAATTTTTTTGATTTTCCAGCATTTAATCTTTTATTCTTCTTTAATTTTCTTCTCTTACTTTTCTTTCTTTGTTCTATTCAAGGCAGGATCCTAATGAACTCCCCTGTCTTTTTGTTTACTCAGTAAATGTACTGATGACATGATCTGCAGCAAAGCTTCCATATTCTTCTAACTGTGGAATTACCCTCATTCCTTGGAGGTTTCCCTTAATATATACAAAATTATTTGTTATATTTCATCTCCCAAAATCCTTAAATATTTTGTTTGAAAGTCCAGTGTTTTACTCTCACTTTTACAAAACAAAACTGGTACACAAAGCAAAAAGTTGTGCCTAAATATTTGTTCTAGTTAGCTGGACTGCTTACTTTACCCAAATGGAGGGGAAAAGTCTTTGGTTATATAGTGCTTAAATATTAACTTTTTCATCCATCTTTTAAATAAAAGAATTGGCAAAAAGTTGTTACCATTTTAATAATAAAAAGGAACAAATGATCAGATAGCAACTCTGAGGAACTGACTCAATATTAAAAAAAAAAAACAACATGAAAGAAAAATACATTAACTTTGCTTTCATGATTTGCTTATTGCAAACTGGAAATTGCAGTTTTAACTTACATTACCATATTTCAAGGCATTTTTTTTAAAAAAATTCACCTTTATAACTATGAATGATTATCCTCCATTTCTTGTAATTAAATTAGTTTCTAAGACAACATGTACATATTCTAAAGCTGTGCACTATTAACAAAAGAGAAAGACTTCTGAGTTTAAACTGATGTGCAGTACAGATACAAAATGACAATTTTTTTTAATGAAAGATAAGTAATGTTGTTTGTCTCCAGCCTGAACACTTAAAATATAAAATAAAAATTTCCCATCCTTGAAAAACAGACCATTCTAAATTATTAGATGAAGGTTTTAAATTAATTTTTCATGATGTTGCATGTGAAATATCCTAACTTTATCTGTCAGATTCCAATGAAAACACTAATTTACTTTTACTTGTAAAGCCCCTCTTGTATTAGTAAGAAGACGACTGCTAGAGATGTTTTCTATTTTAAGATAATAATACTTCTGAGAGAAAAGAGACATTTCAGGTAACTACCTTGAAATGTTTCAGGAGTCTGATCTGTAATCAACAAAGTTTGAATAAAATATGTATGAAAATAGTAACACCCACAGAGAGGAACTTTTTTGGAACTTTACAAATTACATGCTTCTGGAAACATTTGCTTCATATGATATCTTCATCATTTTTTAATTAATTAAGGTTTTTCATGTCTGCTAAGAAGCTAGTGTCCAAAACTCGTATCTTAAAACCATTATCCTTTAAATAGAAATGACCATAGAAATCTAGGTAAAATTTTACTGTGTAATCTACACTAAATTCCCATGAGCTCTGAACGCAAAAGAAGAAAACAGAAGTGCCTCCAAAGTTTTCAATAGAATAAAGCCTGGACCAGCAATAAATAAATAAACCAAGACTTTTTGAGTCCAAGGCTAATTTCAAGGATATTAGCATGCAATATTTATAACATTTATTGAATTATCAAAGTGTAACACTGGTCTCTCATACAGCTCTCATGCAATGAGATGCAAATGAAAAGCAGAATATTATGTGATGTCATGCTATAATTAGAGCACTCACATATTAATTTTAATATAAACACACATATGATATTCTCAACTTTTTTCTTGAAAAATGTGAGTAAAGGAGGAAGATCTCTAGTAACTAATTTAGCAGATCATTTAACTATTTTGTGTAACAGTTTTAACACTACTGAATTTTCCTCCAACTCTAATGGGAAGTTGAGTGTTTGAAGATTTCTGCTATGCAGGAAGTAGTGATTTGAAATATTTGCTAATATACATGCTTTTTACACATCTGACATCCTTGGTTCTCAATACTTTCATTCAGCTGTCTGATTTTTTATCAAACCCCTCCTTCTCTTCCTTGGTATGGTACAGTGCCAGTACCAGTTTTGTGGAACATTTCCATAGTTGTAACAAAATAAGTCCTTTTTTATAGGTAGTGATTGTGGACTTTTTATAGAAGATGAGAACTACCCCTGAAATATGCTGAAAGATTGTTAATACAAACGTGTAGGGAACTACATTGTAAGTAACATGTAGGCAGCTGGCTGTAAGTATTCTTATGATACTTTCTAAAGGAAATTCTTGAGATATTGCAATTTGTATTAGAAAGTGCCCTTCAGTGTGTAAAATTGAATTTATAGGTATTCAAAAGCACACTAGATAGTATCATTCCCTTCTGTTAATATGAGATTCTCTTAGTGGTACAAATATAATAATTTAATTTTGATAATTATAGACCAGATCTACTTGGCAGGAAAGTCACAAGAGAAACTTTTAGATTTTGCAAACCATTAGATTATACTACTCCTTTCCATTGTACATTAGTTTATCTGGTTTTGCTTTTTAGCTCCAGACTTTGTGTGGACTATTTTTATCAACATAAAATATGCCTTGAATATCATGTTTATCCAAACATTTATTCTCCAATATAACATAGCTGTTTTGAAAAACACTTGACATGTATAATACCTGTAGTTCAAACAGCTGCCAGTGTCTCACATCTTAGGTGAATTTTTCAGGTTATCAGACACTGTAAAATTCTCTAAGAAAAATGATTGCAGAATATACCATTCTTAATATAAAGAAATATTAGTAACTTCTCAGTGAAGCTGCAGAAAATGTAAGTGACTCAAGTGAGAAATAAGCAGACACACCATCGCAGGCTGAGGCATAACTGTGAAAAGCAGCTTTGAAGAGAAGCTGTGGAATAAAAATTAATCATGAGCCAGCAGTGTATCCTTGATGGCAGAGGTGGCCTACAGTGTCATGGAATACTTCAGGCAGAGAGATGCCAGCAACACTTGTGAGATACACCTGGAGTGCTGTGTCCATGTGTGGGTTTCTGGTATGAGAGAGATGTGGAATGAGTTCAGTGAAGGGCCACAAAACTGAGGAAGGGGTTGGATTATTTTTCATAGAAAGAAAAGCTGAGAGAGTTGGAGAAGATGGATCAGGTTTCCAGGACATTCTTTATTTAATAGACATTAGTGAATATTATTTCTCTTAAGCAGTATAAATGGATCCTTTGGTTTTTCAAAGGAGATTTTTTCTGTAACTGTTTTTGGGTTTTTTTACAAAAACCTCTGTGCATACCTACACAAAATTTTGGAAATTGAATCAGGACATTTTTGACTGCAGCAATGTTGCTGCTTTATAACTACTTTAATACAAAAACAGTTGGTTTTATTGGATACTCTTTAAAGGACAACTTGGGCCCTGAAATTAATGGCAGCAGCAACAAAACCAACAGGTTTTCCATGTAGATGTCTGCAGGCAGAGGAGAAGATCTTGGCAAGGGTCACATTCAAGTAGTGCTGCTGTCAGGGATTGCCCCTGAAAGTAATTTTTTTTTCTCATTTCCAGTTGTTTTTTGTCAGTTGCTGGCAAATATCTGTGCCAGGAAGGACACTGTGAGAGAAAATGAAGTACTCTGACAAAATTAGAGATGGGTAAGTGCCAACATATGTCTGCTTATTGAGGATTGAGGGAACTA
The DNA here is from genome assembly GCF_029207755.1 of Chamaea fasciata. Classification (NCBI taxonomy): domain Eukaryota; kingdom Metazoa; phylum Chordata; class Aves; order Passeriformes; family Sylviidae; genus Chamaea; species Chamaea fasciata. The sequence goes on along the minus strand of NW_027094091.1, from coordinate 21,062,217 downwards.
CTGTGCTGGCACATAACAACATAGCATTACACCAAAAACATTTAAAAAGAGAAAAAGCCAAGATAGAAAACATATTCTAAAAGTAATCCGCCAGTTCTTTTACTATGATTTAATTTGCTAATTGAGAAAAATGCTTGTGCAATTTACTCAGCTTGCACATGATACTGCATCTTACCAGCCCTGCAGAAAAGACTATTTGAACCATATGAGTGCTATTAACTTGAAAAAAAAAATGATTTCTCATTTTGATACAAAGAAAGTTTCAACACCTAATGATCAGCATCCAAGTTGAGTTACTTATTTAGCTACATTTTATAGCATTTTCACCCAAGGTTATTTCCTGTCATTGTGGCTTCTAATTTACTAGGTGACATCTAGACATTTTTAAATCAGTGAGGAATGAATGTATCATATGCTTCCAAGTTCAGTAAAACAAACTCCTCCTGTATTCACATATGCTGGGAACAACTGGCTGCAGAGCATACCTTCAGGGGAAAAAGGACCCAGGTGTTCTGGTTGAGAATGAGTTTAATGTGAGGCAGCAGTGCACCATCATTGTGATGGAAGTTCACCAGGTTTTGGACTGCATTTGGTGACAATTTACAATAAAGAAAACTTCAGGTAGTAATGAAGAAAAAAGTCTTCACCTTGGAAATTTCTCAGCCCTGGAACTAGAATCGTAGAGAGACTGGGGTACGTTCATCCTTAGTGATTTCCAAAACTTGACTCCAAAAAGCCCAGAGCAACCTGCTCTAACAAGATTAGAGTTGGTCTGGGGAGATGGTTGTATTAGAAGATTTCTTACATAAAAATCTGTGTTTTTTAATGGTTGTATATAAAGTATTATACCACAGATAATTTTATTATCTTTCTCTAATGCAGAAATCCACTGCTGATTTTTATTTTAATTCTAATAATAATTTTCTTACTGTTTATTTTGATGTTATCCACTTATTTTTTTAAATAGTGTTCTTTTGTAACTTTATTTTCTGATTTGAAGGTTCTTTTTTCTTTACTGAATATATTCAGAAAATTTGAATCATAGAATTAAAGAGTAAGGCATTTTGTAAAAGGCCTTTTCCACTATCTTTGTTACCAGGTCCCTTGTCCCACTGAGCTCTCAACTTCTTTCTCATCAAGATTCCCTGAAGAAATCCTTTATGTTGCCCTTCACCTTCTTTGTCTTCATTAGACAATGTCTTTGTACCTCTTCCATGTACCATGTCTTTGCTTTCAACCACTATATATTTCCTTTTCATGCATCAGTTCTGTCAAGAGCTCTATGTTATCCATGCACAGCTTCTGCCTTGCCTGCTTGTTATTTCATCTATTGGAATGGACCATGTTCTCTGCAAAGCTACACTTAAAATGCAACAAATAAATAATCTAGGCCCAGGTTATAAACTAATATTTTCTTTCTTTTTTTTTACACGGTGATTACCCACATTTTCTAAAATTTTTTAGGCATTTTAATTAATATTCCACCAATTTAAATGTTTAGTTTTATTATGTTATTTATTAATGGATCTAATTTTTCTTAGAGACTTTAGAGTCTTCAGCTAAGTACTTTGAATGTAGATAAATTTATGCATTTATAAGTCTTGTACACTAAATCTTAATAAAGGAGGAGGAATGATTGCCTCCAGAATCTTGAGTAAATAATTCATGGGGACACCTCACAAATTTATCTGCCCCAGCTTACTGCTTGTAAACATAGAAAATGAAACTGGTTGATGCTTGTCTTGTTTTTTAATAGTATTCAGTCACTCATATTCCAGTGCTTCCCCTGCCCTACAGCTCATTTCATTTTACTTAAATTTTTAATAGAATTGAGTCACTCATATTGCAGTGCTTCCCCTGCCATACATCTCATTTTTCCTAAGTTTTAGCTCATTTCTTTTTGTTCTATACCTCACAGACATGGAGAACATTCATTTTTGTGACAGCCCTTAGCATATAGCATTGCTATTGCATATCTTCAAGTTTGCCCCTTTTTAAAGAAATGAAACTCAATTCAGTCTTTTTTTTCTGAAGGTGTTTTTGGTTTTTGTTTTTTCTGGATTGCTTCTCACTATTACTACTCTCTTCATCTTCATTTACTACCTAAAGAAGGAGTCATTGTCTTCAGTTACTGGGGTTAGTATTAACAAGTATTTAGTTCCTGAGAATATCATCAAAACCAATATGACCAGAGAGGCTGTGCAGGCTAGGTAGAGAATTGGTATTCCAGTCAAAACAGAAGGGATTATTCAGTGCTAGTCAAAAAGTCTACTTGGAAAAAAGTGCCAGGGAATGTGCTTAAATCCTAATGTCTCATGGGGAGCTTAACAATGATTATTGTAGAGAAAAAAATAGTAAGATGAGCATGATATTCTGCCTAGTGGAATATTAATACAAGGTGACACATCATAAAACCATTAAATAAAAAAAAATGAATCTGATTATTGCATTCAGTATGGTGTTTCCTCCCTGTATGGGAAAAAGTCTTAGAGTTGCATGCAGCTTCTGGGTAAGGCTTTATTTGGACTCAAACATATAAATCTGCTGTTTTGGTAAATAAACTTAGGACATGAGTGCAAGGAAGAGCTGCTGAAATAATAAAAGTACTGGTCATCTTATATTGCAATATTAGAGAGTCTCTGAAAAAAAGTCTAGCAATTGTAAACTCTGGGAAAGGTAAAAATAGCTTTCAAATTAAAGGGTGCTAGTGATACAGTTATAAGTTACAAATGAGGATATGCTGATTATTAATATACTTACAATAAAAGAAAATATATAGCCATTTGAGCAGAAAGAGTCTGGAGTGGAGTCTTATAAAGGAACTAATGAATAAAGGAACCAATGAAATAAACACTAACAAACATTTTTCTTCTAATATTGAAATTAATAAATATATGGAAATAGGGGAAGATTTGGTGTCTCAGTATCAGGGATTATGCTCAGTGATCCACATAGTCACTCTTATTTTGTGCAGGAGCTTTTCCATGATGCCCTCCCTGCATTTCTCTTCACAGTATCAGAGAAGAACATTGTCAGGCTTATATTCCTGACACCACGTGAATTCCTTGTGGGTGTAGGAAGAGCAGCTGAAAGGTGTATTTCTGACCAGAGAAGCAGAGGACAGGACTGTTTTCCTGTACCAGGGAATAGTTCTCATGACACTACATGTAGTCATATAAACATACCCCATAAGTCTTAATTTCTGATATATAATTATTTGGAGAAGGGAATGATTACAGGTGACCTTGTCCCTGATAAGTAACAGCTGTGTTAATTATCCAATACAGCCTCACCCCTGATGAGTCACAGCTATATCCAATAAAGATCAGTGTGATAAAAGGGAGTGGGTTAGCTAGTAAGGGAAGGGTTATGTAGAACAGGAACCTTGAGGAAAGGGGAATGGGAGGATCATGAAGAAGAAGAAGAAGAATTCTGGGGAAAGAGAGAATTGCTGCTGTGAGGTCAGTTGGGGTCTACAGTCAGAGCCTGTTGTTGGAACCTGCAGTCATAGTCTAGCAAGGCTAAAGCCTGCACTCAGACTCTGCAAACCAATATGTGTAATCATAGTTTAGCAGGAAATAAGCAGCAGTCAGAGGCTGCAAATGAAACCTAGAGTAGGAGCTTGCTGCAGCCAGAGTCAGTGAATAGTTGGAGTCAGGAAGGCTACATTGTAAAGAGAAATAAACTAGGACCCTTTTCATTCTGTGATAAACAAGAAGTCTGTGTCTCAGCTCATTTCTACCCTCTAACAAGAGGACTGCTGCAACAATTATTTAATAAAGTCTAGTGTTCTTATGTTATTAATATGTTTAACAGCAGTAGTGTGATATATTTAATTATTATTTGGGAGGGGAAAGACGTGTGCTTGAACATCTAGGGAAGAGAGGTAACTTCGGACTGCTTAGGATGCTGAGGAGATATTCAATTATCCATTTGATCCATGGTCTAGCCAAAGTGCCATGAACTAGTGCTGAGGACAGCAACAAAGATAGAATATAAAGATAGATATAAAGACAATATGCAAAACATTACTTTACTGAATTTTACTGAGGGTTTATAATATCTTGACATTTGATACATTTACTGACATTTAACATTATTCTATAGGCTTTTGTATCTATGATCACGTTTTAACTAGGGAACAGTAGTCAGTAGCACTGATTTTATAATGCAGTTTTCTTCCCCCTTGCTGCCCTACAACAAAGTACAAAGACTCTAAGGAACCTGACCTGGTGTAGAATAGATTATCTTCATCTATATCTGTTGTCAGGGGTTTTTTGTGCTATATTTAATTTATCCAGATTTTGTCATGTGAGGTTGGCTGTCTCAGTTTTAAAATAACTTTAGGAATTTTAATGCTCAGTGTCATGTTGCATGCATCCCAATTTATGTGATTTATGCAAACCAATTTAGGATTTATTTATATTTTATTATTTATGCTAGCTATGAAAGTATATCTATATGCTTACACTATTCTCTTAGTCATATTGTAATGCACAGCCGCATTAAGCATTCAAATGCTTTTAGGTGTACCAGGAGCTATCTCATCAAGCTAATAATTAGACATTGGGGATAAATTCCTGTCTCCATGGCCTGAAGCTCCAACTTTTTATTTAAAATTATACTGGAAATGGTTTACAGTCATCTGCTCCTTTTGAAAGTGAGAATAGATTTGCTATAATGTACATACTAGAGGAAAAGCTAGAGTACAAAGTGTTTTCTGTCACTCACTGCAGCTTTTGGCAGTTGAAGATGCTGTCAATGAAAGGAAGAAGAGATAGGGAGCATTTATGCAGAAATAAGAAACTGATGTAAGTAGAAAAACATATTTGATTGGCATACTGCACAGCATGTATAGGCATGAGTACAATACATAGAGTTCACATGAAAAGGAAAAAAGTATTAATTTTTGCTTGCAATGATGCCTGGAGCAAGACAAGTAATAACTTAAATATCTACCATAAATACAATGGTATTTTAACATGTAAATACGAAACAATGAAAATCTAGTGTTTCTTCTGTTAAAATAAATCATGTAGAATTTCTTCTTTATATTTTTTGGTCATGTTATTGTCTTGTGCCATATAGCAATTATTTCATTATTGGAGTATTTGATTCTTAGTTTCTTAATTTAACTTAGAATGCACATATCACAGTAATTTATATGGTTACAGACCAATTTTTTTGTGTAATTGTACAAATATTTTTAGGTACAAAAAATAAACATGTATGAAGTTTTATATCCACTTTCGTACATGTGCATATGTTAGTAAGCTATAGCAGGCAGGTGAAGTCCCAGGTGATTGGAAAAAAGGGAAATTTTGTACTCATCTTTAAAAAGGCAGAAAGGAGGACTCTGGGAACTACCAACTTGTCCACCTCACCTCTGTGCCTGGAACAGAGGGATCATGTAACAGTTCCTCCTAGTAGCTGTGCTAAAGTACACAGAAAACGGGGAGGTGTTTCAAGACAGCCAGCATGCCTGGCTTCACCAAGGGCAAATTCCTACCTGAACAACCCAGCAGACTTCTATGTTAGACTGGCTTCAACATTGGGAAGGGCTACAGATGTCATTTATCTTCTCTAAAGATAAGTGTAAAGGCTTCTGTAAAGCCTTATCTCTAAATTGGAGAGAGATGGAATTGATAAGTGGACATCAGTGGCAAGTGGTGTCCCTCAGGGGTTTACATTGGGACCAATGTTATTTAATAACTTCATTAATGACAAAGGGATCAAGGGAACCCTCAGCAAATTTGCCGATGACACCAAGCTGAGTGGTGCAGTTGATGCACTTGAAGGATGGGATGCCATCTAGAGGGCTCTGGACAAACTCAAGGAGTGGGCCCATAGTAGTGTTGCAGTACAATTAAACCAAGTGTGAGGTGCTGCACCTGTGTCAGGGGTCAGGACAACCCTTGATATACACAGGACAACATAGACAAGGGGTTCAACAGGTCCACAGCAGCCTTGCTGAGAAGGACTCAAGGCTTCTGGTGGGTGAGAGGCTAGATGTGACCCAGCCGTGGGCACTCAGCCCAGAAAGCCAAACGCATCCTGGGCTGCACCCAGAGCCCTGTGACCAGCAGGGCCAGGGAGGTGATTCTGCTCCTCTGCTCTGGTGAGACCCCACCTGCAGTGCTGCATCCAGCTCTGGAGTCCCAGCACAGGAAGGACATGGACCTGTTGGAGTGGGTCCAGAAGAGGAACACCAAGAATATTAAAGGGATGGAACACTTCTATGAGGAAAGGCTGAGAAAATTGGGGTTTTTCAGCCTGGAGAAGAGAAGATGCTGGGGTGACTTTATTGAAGCCTTCCAATACTTAAAGAAGTCCTGCAACAAAGCTGAAGAAGGACTTTTTTTCAAAAGCATGTAGTGATGGGACCAAGGGTAAGTGGATTTAAACTGAAAGGGAGTAGATTTAGATATTAGGAAAAAAAAATCTTTATTGTGGGGATGGTGAGGCACTGGAACACGTTGCTCAGAGGAGTTGTGGATGCCCCATACCTGAAAGTGTTTACGGTCAGTTTGGATGGATCCCTGAGAAACCTGGTCTAGTGAAAGGTTCCTAGTAGGTGGCTTGGAAGTGGATAATCTTTAAGGTCCCTTCTAACCCAGGCCATTCTATGATTCTAAATTTCAATGATTCTCTATGTGTGTCTTAGATCTGAATACAGATGTGAACAGTATCTAGTGCACAGGTGTTCTTCCACTATTTATAGTAGTGATTAAAAGAATCCCAATCTTTATATCGGTCTGAGGATGTTTTTGAGCAAAGAGGAAATACACCTAGTATACTGGAATCTGGAAGTTCCCAAGTCTTACATGATATCAAAGTATTCCACATTATCTCTCATTTTTCTTGCTATGGGGCCGCAGCTATCAAGACACACCATATTTGTTGCCACAAATTTTGCCTCTGAGGATTTGCACTAGGTACATATCTGATTTTTCCCAATAATGATTCTCAACAATTAACACAAATTAAAAACTTTATTTTTCGGTGAAGTCACAGTTATGCATGTAATCTGTTGTAGAGGCAATGCTGAGAATCCATAGCAATGAAACACTGTCACAGAGTTTGCTTCAGTGTTGGTCAGAGTGGTACCCAAACAGAGTAATACTGTCAGTGACTGGATTAGATCAATGTCTCAAGCCAAGGCCTGTGTGTGTATTTTAGGGTGGGTCAGGCCTTGCTTTCTGCTGAGACAAAGCCCCATGAGGCAATCGTGTCTTAGACACTGCCAGCTTCCCTGGAGTTGTCTCATATGTGTTGGAACCCTAGGAGATGATAGCTATACGTGTGGTTTTCTATATTTTTTCTGTCTTTCCCCCTCTTTCTTCTTCTAATCGTCTTTCATGGAACATTTTTGAAGAACTTGACATCTCATAGGTTTAAAGGTTTCTAGGTTAAATGGGCTATGTTTATGCTAAGTTAATGTGAAAGTAATGCAAACTAATGCTCTAAAAAGTGTTTTATATTGAATTTGGTGTTGTGTTTACTCCTTTGCCTTTGGCTATATTTTTGCCAGTAAACTTTTGTGTGATTTTTTACCACTTACTTCTGATTGGGATTTCTCCTTGCACCAGCTAGAGTAACTCCTGAATTTAGGTATTCCAGGGTGTTACAAATACTCATCTTGATTGTCATGACAAGCAGACATACCAAGGTCTGAATTCTCAGATAAAAATGTATTACATGGTCTGATAAATTTAGCAACTTTTTTTCCAGTGAGGAAAATTGCTGGGAAAAAATAATGTTGAGTGTCTTTTTCTCACTATTTGCTCTTTTTATTGTGCTTTTGACTTTCTGTAAAGAGATAGAATTAATCTCAAGCATCTATAATTTTACATGGCATTTGGAAAAGTTGCCAAATACATTGCTAATTTTCCATCTATTAATTCATGGAATGTACTTACAGAAACAGTCATAAAATAGATCCATTTACTAAACAAACTATATAAGAACATTGGAGCCTAGGTGCTGCCTTTTGGATATCTTTAGAATATAGACTTATCTTTGATAATATACTATATTAATATTAGAAGCTCTTCCACCCAAAACCCAAATGTAATTTTTCCTGGGTTGGATCATTTATAAATAATGTATATACACTCTGTAAGTCTCTTCACAGTCCATAGCTCTTTTTCTGTGGATATACAAATCACTGACATATTTTTGAGCTCCTTGAGGCTCCTGTTAACCTATGTCTTTAGCCTGTATATGTTTTCCACATACAAAAGTTGATAATGTTTTATTATGTGGGTGAGAAATTCCTGTCCTTCTCCTTACCAAAAGAGCTAGCAAACCTCTTTCTCACCTCCATAAATGATACTCTTTCCAAAACTTTTGTTTGTTTCCTTGCTACAGACACATCTTCATCCTGTATGCTACTCACTAGAATACACAGTCACTCAAATTTAGCATACTAGTTTTACACTGGTGTATTTCAACTCATGAACTCCTTCACAGAGAAAGGTGGCATAGTATTCTTCACTAAATTCAGATTTTATGAATGTGTAAAAGTGACTTTACAGTCAATTATGTTATTCAATAACCAATTGGAATCTTTTTTTTTGTTTTCAAAGTGAAGGATGATTCTGTCAAAAATGGCAAGGCTCCCTACACTCCAGTAGTTCTCCTGGAAGTTCCTTCATACACAACCAACTTAAAACCCCTAAATTTTATCTGATTTTTGAAACTTTTCAGTGCCTATGAACTCTCTATACTGAGACTGAAGATATTATATGGAGTAAACAGTCTTTGCATCATTCCTTTAGAACAAATTCTGAACTGAAAAACCATGAAATTAAACTATGCTAATACTGTATTTTTCTTGCCAAGTTGCTGAAATAACTGATTTCTAGCAGCTAAAGTTTGAGCTCAGATATCTATAAATCTGACGAGAGAAAATTCAGGATTATATTTCTTTTCTTAAGGATTCCCTCCATATTAATAAGTATGATGTTTGTGTAAAATATTTTGAGTGTGAAAGATACATAATATTTACTGTAAGATATGCATACTTTCAATACAGTATCAATACAGTCACCAAGAGTATTTTTTCATCTGATGGGAAAAACACCATTAGGATAATATTTTATTTAGAAATGCGCTGTGTTCTAAACAAAACCACATAGTGTTTTTAAACATAATAGGTTGGCCTTCAATTTATTATAAAATAATATTGCATTTCATTTTCCTATGGTTAAAAGTTAACACTATTTTAAACACTCTTTGGTCATGCAATTCCAAATTGTGTTTACAATATGGTAAGACACCACCTGAGGGAAATCAAATAAATGGGTGTGATTTCTTCTTACACTTATATTTATGAAGTGCATAATACCTTTCTCTTCTTCTATTTTGAGCAGCTGAATCTCAAAATTAAGATGTTTTGAAAGAAAAGGAGCAATAAACTGAAAAAAAGACTTCTAAAATGTTGAATTTTTGCAAGCCTTTTATTCTTTGTGGAATGTGAAATAAATTTTGAAGCACGTTATGCAGTCAATATTTTACACTCACTTTAAGGCACATCTTGAAAATACTGATGTGATTTATGGGTCAAATACAGATTATTTAGGTCATTTGGGGTCTGGTGATAAAATGTCAGAGTTCTTTTCATGGTCTCTACTCCTAACTCCTTTTAGTAACTACAAAGAGACCTAAATCTTTCAGTTTTATTTCTTCTAATGTGCATAAAACTACCAATTTAATTTCAGTTTTTATGGAGTGATGGATAGTTCCAACAAACAAAAAATATCAGTACTTACTGACCCCTAGATGTGTCACAATTTGTGTTCTCAGGCTTGAGTGGAAGAGTCTTGAATGCAAATGAAAAAGAACAGAATATAAAACATGATAAGAAGAGGACAAATTATGAGCAAGATTAATATCAGAGATTCTCAGCTCACTTCTTGTAGGCATACATGTCTCTGTTTCCCATCTGTCCAAGGTTAACTGAGGAGCTGCAAGTTCTTGGATAGCAGATGTGGAATAAAAGAAAAAATGCACAGAAAATTAATATTAATGTTGCTGTAATGGATTATAAAAATTAGGATTCTGTAATATACTGATGTCTCATAATTTTATGTATAATTTAACTAGTCTTTTTTTTTTTTTTTTCTCTCTCCAGTGCAGGCTATATAGAACTGCAACAATTTTCTAGGTCAAGAAACTTTTCATCAGTCTACCAACATCCTTTCACGGATCTGTTCAGTTTAATATCCTTGCAGTTATTCAACTTCAAGTAGGATTTTCTTTCCTTCATGAAGTGATGTGGAGTGGCTCAGTCATTATTCCCCAAGGTCAGAGTTTGCATTTTACACTGATTTTATACACTTTGCCTTGTGCTTTGAATTTTTCCTTGTTTGCTTTGTCTGAAGTGACACGTATACCTTCCCTCAACAGTTCTGCCTGATATTAATTCTGTGCAGTACACTTCAGTAATCTATTATCTATGACAGCAGTGTGAAACAGTTCATATTGACATAGAAATTTTTTTTTTGGAAAAATATCTTTGTAAATTTCGGTGTTACCTTTTTAATAACCATACATTTCTAATTTTAAGAAGTGAATTTCCATTACGTAAATACTTGTGCATACATAAATAAGTATATGAGACACTAAAATATCGATGGCAAGAAAAAATGCAACAATGCTCAGAATAAGCAAATGTTTTATAACAAAAGCTTTTCTTAAAACTAAAAGTTATGTTATATCATCTTACTTTACTTTCTGTGTAGAAACTGTTGAACTCTCAGGCTCATTAAGGAAAAGGGAAAATTCTAAGGTTAATTCTGGAATCCAAAACCACATTCTGAGTATTATTTATACAAGGCCATGAAAATATTTTGACAGTGAAACAGTGAAAAAATCAACCTTTTGAGAAGCGCGCTACAATTACAGACATTTAAGTTACTATATTTATGGTTTCCGAAAAAATAAAATTTTGTTATTTACCTTTCTTTTCTTGTTTATTTGGGTTTTTTTTGGTTTTTTATTTTTTTTTATTTTTTTTTTTTTCTGTTTGGTTTTTTTAAAGTGTAGCACTTCTTGCAGTTAGACTAGTTTATCTTTTATATGTAGTTTTTTTAATCACAAAGTCTGGACACAGCTAGGTCAGGCATTCAGATGCAATACACAAATTAGAGAGTGCTCTAGGCTCCTTCTATTGTCAGTGCAAAGATATGCACTCTTGCAAGCCCTTATTCTGATCTTGCAATGATTGTATCATCCTTGAATCTGTAGACCTTTGAAATTCTTTCTAAAGTTAGTACATCCATGTATTTTTGTGGCAAAAGCATGTTATCCACAGAAGACAAACATTTTGGAAATTAAGTTTCTCACACTAAAATCTCATAGAACTAGTTTGGGCAAAATGTTTAAATGTATTTCTGGGGTAAGAGAAAAGGCACTTCAGGGGTTTTCTTGGGTCATCTGTCTTGGTTCCTACTGGGATGCATACAATTTTCTAATTTGAGTGAATTTGAGAGGTTAATAACAGCGAATGAGTGTACGTCTGAAAGGAAGAGCAATTGTACAGTAAAAAACTGGGTTTTTTTTGGGGGGGGGGGTTTGGGTATTTTTGGGTTTGTTTTTTTTTTTTTTTTAGAACACACTGGTGAATAATTTGCCTTTTTTTTTTTGCATTCTGGAGCAGCAGCAGTTTTTGTGGTCTTAACTCTTTTATGAGTTAGCTGGCAGCTACATGTCTGGAGGCTCATTTTTTTTTTTTTGCTATTTCCATCATGTGAACCAAAATAACTGAAAAGGTGTTTAAAAAACAACCAAAAATATGCTGCATGTTCATTCTTTAGCAAGAGAAAAGGAAACTCAGAATCAGAGAATGCTCAGAGGGTTGAGTCTGATTCTTCTTCTGCATTTTGAGATTTATGGCTGTATTCTTCACTCCCTAAGAGTCTGCAGAACTTTGGTCGTTTTCAGTTACAAAAATGTTTTGAATTTGAATTTCTGCAACTGTGGTCTTAATCTTTAGATCTTTTGTTGAAGGCTCACTGAAAGTGATCTAATTTAGATGGACATTTTAGTTCTGAGACAGTCTAGGACTTTTGTTCACTTGTGAAAGATTAGTTGGCTCTGGCACAACTCCTGTGCTTTTATCTCTATGCTGCAGCACTAAAGTGGATTTCTGTGCATGCAGGCTTTGGCCCAGCACTGGTGTAAGGCCATGGAGAAGGACACTGTGCACCAGAGCCACAAAACTTGGAAATGCTCCAGATTTTACCAGCTGAGATACAGCCTGAGGTGTATGGCGGTGTGCAGGTGTCTATTTTTACTTTCTAGCTGCATGAGGAAGGAAGAAATTAAATACAAATTAAAGGAAAAACAAAATATGTTGCAGGAATTTACATAAATATATTGTGTACAAGACAGAAGCATATATCTCAGTAGAGAAACAAAACCATTAAAATACTTTCCACAATAATTTCAGTTTTATTTTGACTGTGCTCTTTCAACTTGACATGAGGTGTCAATTGCAAAACAAAAGGGAAATGAGATCTGTGCCATTGCCAATTGAAAAGTATAAATAAACAGCACAAAATGGACTGTTGATGAGTTTCAGAACTCCTGTTCTGCTCCCTTACTGCTGAAACCATTGGTTCCAGAGATCTTTGTCTTTTGTATTGGTTTGTGTTGTTTATGAACCATCAATCCTTATGGTTTCAGCAAAACTGTATTAGTTTAGGTTCAGCCATTCTATTTTATTCTTCATACTTTGTCACTGAGAAACCACAAAGTTTTAATGAAACTCCCATGCCATTGTTTAAGACCCAAGAAAGAAAGCCACTCTTTGTTTATTAGGGATGCGAGTGAAGTATTTCATATTTCAGATGGTCATATACAATGTCAATAAACCTGCAGTTTCACATACCTATTCTTAGTCAAGTGGGCAGTGGTTTCCAGGGAGTTTAGCTGTCTTATATACTGTAATAATAAACTCGGTCAGAAAAAGAATATAAAATTCATAAACATGTAAGACAAAGAATGGTCTAGGAAATGGAGTTTCACCTATAAATTTCTTGACTGTGAGTGGTGAAACAGCAGAAATCATAAATAATACAGGATTTTATGTTTTGCATTGTGTGTGTTTTATAGAGTTCAAATGGAACATAATAAGGAAACAGCAAGGCTCTCCCTGGGTACTTGATAAGTTGTGGGTTGAATTTTCCTCATTGTTGCCAAGTTGATCTTTTTTTTCCCCCACTGCAATATTCATATAAACAGCAGGGATGCATTTAATTTCAAAAAATCTATGGCTAACAGCTAATTATAAATGACAAGAATTGATTGATGTGTACCTGATCTAGCATAAATTCTTTTTTAAAGGATAACCCTGTGTGGTCCAAACACTAGGTTTTGAGAAACGCTTTCTACATTGAAATTAGATGTATTTTTTTTAATTTAAGTGATAGGTCTTCAAATGCACATTGGATAGAGACTGAGATTATAGAGAAAGACAAGTAAGAAAGTATTTAGTAAGAAAATAGGAGAAACTGCAGTGATGAGGAACAGAGTATTCAGACAAGCTTGATGACCAGCTCCATTTCACAAGTGGCCAACCCCTTCCACACCCCTTTCTGTCTATTTTTTGTTCCTACTTGGTGGCCTTGCCCTGCACATTCCCCCTTAAGTTTTCCCCAGTGATCTTCTGTAGTAACCTGGACTCTAACTTTACGTCTTAATCACCTGCTCTGCCTGCAGTTTCTTGACAGCCCATCAGTTCATGTGCTTGACCAGGTGTGTTTCTAGGCACGGTCTCTTATTTTTTCTCTTAGCACTGTGTCTCTATGTATTTTTGTTTATTATTTTCCCCTTCTTGTCATGCCATTTTGACAAGGTCCTTGACTGCATAGTCTTACAGAAATAAATGTTCTCACATTCTACATGCCCACATCAATTACTAATTGAGTAGCTTAGCTCCTTCTTATTTCTTCCTTTACCACTTGTTGATTATGTTTGTGTCTTGGTTCGTTTGATTTTGACTTCTCTCTTTTCTCCTCTTCCCCTTTTACGTTAAAAAGGTCCTTGACCGGATACAGCAGGGAAGGAGGAAAGACACTTTTTCCTTACATGAATCCTTACACTTGGTCTCAAAAATTTTTTTGCAATTGACACAATGTCATCCCTTTAGCAGAGCAGTGGTCGTGTATAAGCAAGTAGAATCACAGAATGGCTGAAGTTGAAAGGCACTTCTGGAGATAATCTAGTTCTACTTCCTGCTGAAAAAGGGAGTAAAAATTAAATAGGTCAGGCATTTAAAATAGGGCAGGGTGAGCACCCTTCCCAGGCAACGTGATCCAATGCCCAGCCACCCGCAAGCTGAGTTTTTTCCACCTGTCCTGATATTTTAATGGAATTTCTTGCATTTCTGTATTTCTTCTTGATCTCTTACTGGGCATCTCTAAGTCTCCTTTGTCTTTACTTCTGTCTCATCAAGTTTTACACATTCATAAGATCCCTGTTAAACATTTTCAGCACCCTCAGCCTCTGTCGCAGATACTCCAGTCTCTTAAAAACTTTTGTGGCCCATAATGGTGTCCTAATGTCGCTTCACTAAAATAGTGATACACCATATCCAAATAAAATGATTTTTTACACCATCAGAGCAAGGGCAGACTAACGCAGAGGGGTAGGAGGTAGAAACTTAAAAAAACTTAATGTTTGGAAAATTTTCATTTTAACCTGCATCTGTGTAAACATGCTGAGCCAAGTACTGGTGCTGAAATCCCACTGTTAAAAAAAAAATCAGAATACACCAGCGTTCAGTCTGAAAACTCCCACCAAGGGAGATTGGTTAGGGGCCACAGCTGTGGCTGCCCCTGGGGGCCCTGGTAGGGGTTGCAATCAGCTGGACTCACCACACTCACCTACATGCTCAACCCTAAGCATGTAGGGGTTAATAGCTGGGCTCTTTAAGACTTCTGAGAAATTCATTGTGATGCTCAGAAAAGTGTTCATTTTCACAGGCTTTTTATATTCTCTGGCATTGCACAGTCCTATGTGGGGCCTTCCAAATGTTACGTATATTTTGCCCACATGGCAAACATGTAGACCAAGATTGGATCAGTAGAGAATCCAGGACTGTCAGCGAGGTCTGTTGATATCTCAGCTGCACAGGGCTAGAAACTGTAACTCAGATTCCAGAGTATGCAGCTCAGATTTTTTCTGCCTTTATGGCTAAGAGAGTCAGTAGACTTTGTTATCATAGTAATTCCAACATTAAAATCATACTGAAAATCATATCTTCATGCTTCCTTATAGAGCTAGCGATGATGGTATATTAAGGATCCACCTTCAGATTCTCTAAATATTAAGCTGGCAAGTATATACACATTGTTAATAATTAAATTTCTTGGATAAATGAAAAAAAATAAAATAATGCATGAATATAAGCCTAGTCATCACACACGACAATTAGGTTTCTTTATGTAGTCATGCAGAAATGTACATTTTCCTTTGGTTTTATAGAGAAAGTCTTTTTCACCAACCTCAACAAAACAGGACCAAATTATCTCTGAAAAGCATGTGGACATAAATTGAGTAAATAATATCTTATTTGAAGAGCATAAACAATAACTAAAACTAGTTATATGTAATATTCAAAAAGCCAGATATATCTCATTAGATAATTGATAAATAAATAGGTATTATCCTTTCTTCTGCCTGCAATTTAAACTACTCTAGATGAGAAAATTGACTTCAAAATGAGTGTATTTCTAAGAAAATGAAATGTCTATGAAAGTGTCACAATTAAGCACTATTTTTTTTACTACTTTCAAGTCTTTCTACAATACACTTTTTGTGCCCACAATTATCTTTGTCTGATTGACACTTTTGATAATCTGAGGGGGGGTTTGTTTGTTTGTTTGCTTTGGTCTTTTGTTTTTCTGGGGTTCTTTTCCATGGAAAACAGTCCTTTGGGGGAATTTCTTACTTTTTTTGGAGCGTATTATATGTTAGATATGTTGAAGCACACTGTAATTATCAATCTATTTCTGACCTTTATGCTCATTCCCTCTTCTGTAATGTGTGTTCATTAGCAATACCACTCTAGCTCTTTTGATTGGCTAGTTAATGTTATTTTTCTTTATTAGAAACTGGAAAACTTTTTTCCTTCTCTCCAGATGGGGGTTATGTAAAATATAAACTCTACACCTGTGCTCCTTTTTGTATACATGAAAGCTTTACAAAGTCGAAATCTTTGTAGGCCTCAAGGTAAGTATGTTTATTTTTTAATAAAGGAATGGCAACCATAAATTTTGAAACTGACTAGGGAAATTTTTTTTAAATCAAGTTTAGAACTACTGTCAGCTTCAAAGTATCATCTCATGACTTATCAGAATACTTTTAATTGATATACAGATTTGTAGTAGGAAAAAAATCCTGTGTATGTTTGCTCTCTGAAGTCTGCAGTGTTTAAATTGTAATATTTAGGCAATCTGGATTTGAAACTGAGGGAAATTAGTGTCACTTTAAACGATCCAGAGGATTTGATATAGCATCTCTTCTCATAAGCAAGTGATCCTCAGAGAAGTTGATCATGTTTTAAATTATGGGTTTGCTTTTGACAAACCTCTAAATGATTAGGGAAGAACTACCAGAGTAATCACACAATAACAGCATGTATTTACAAATAGGAACAGATCTGTGTAAACTCTGCCTACTGTTAAAGCTTGTGGAAAATCAGCCAATTTAAGCACACATGAAACTGCATTAAACTGCACATCTTACAAAAAATCATATCCCTATGGTTTATTTTTCCTATTCCGTGAAGTTGTATAAATTCAGGCTTCAATACTAGAAAATTTTACTTTCATAATCATTAAGCAAGACAGGTTTGTTAAACTGACAATCACAATAATGGTAGTGTACAAATTTTTGTTGATAAATTTCTAGTCTTATATCATGGACAAAGGATATTTCTGTTTTATGACCAGCTTCTCAAATTTCTCGTAACTGTTAAGAGCAATTCTTTTTTTTAGCTTGCCTTTTTCATTTTCATTTGAGATTTTGCTGAACATTCCCCCAGAAGATAGTTCCTTTATCATATAATTCAATGATAAATTCCAAGTGTGGAGCAGTGGAAGGTTTAAAGATGTTTTGTGTCCGAATGTGTCCCCAGAAGAGTTAGGAAAGCTTTGGATGTTTGTGGCTTTAAAGTGTAAGTGAAACTGGCAATTCCTCTTGTAAGTCAAACCAAAACTAGATAAGTTTTAAGAATTCCAGCCTTGAACAGAAAAAAGATGGAACAATTTGGAAATCAAAGAGAAAAGCCTGTAATAATTAAATGCACTTGTTGCTATTATCAAATGTTCCTTGATTGTGAACTTAGCTGTTTTCTGCTTTATTGGATGAACATTTAATTACTTACCTGGTATGGCTTGTAAGAGGTCTGAGAATGAGGTAGAAAAGAAGACTTCATTCTGAAGCAAATGGTTTTCAGTAGAAAAGAATTGCTGTCTAAATTATGTTTTGTCTCAAGTATTGTTGTTGCTTGTTGGGAGCATTCTAAAGTGATATAAAATTCTCCATTTGTGTGAAGGCAGGTTTTCTATATTACTTAAAAGAAAAAGAAAATCTCTTTCTTTGCATGGAATGCATTTAATGAAATACATTTAATTTCAAAACAGATGAAAGATGCAAAACATGAATCCTACAAAAAATATGAGAGTATCACAAAAAGGCTCCCTGAAACCCAGATTTTATTCCCTCTTTTAGTTGATCAGACTTTTTATATAAAACATAAGCTGATTCTAAAAAAATTGCTTCTAGAGGAAAAAACTATGCTACTTTTTTCCAAATTAAATTTTAGGAGAATGATAAATACAGAGAAAAAGTGAAAAATACTTTTTGTGTTTTGTTAGTCATGAGATGAAAACATTTTGTGAAACAGCAGGTTAGTGGTATTTACTGCCTCTCAGAAGAGATCGTCTTCTTTCAGGTTGTTTGTTCCTTGAGAAAAATTGTCTTGACACTTGGTAAGACCATCTGTCCTTGTAGTTCTGTTTCCTTTGTGTTCTTAAAATGTCTTTGGATGTCAGTTTGTGGAATGTGGAATATTACTTCAAAAATAGTAAAAACATAATAGCTCATATGTTCACAGTCATTGCCTAACAACCTAGTAAATGCATTACTACATAAAGCTCGCAACAGAGGCCACAAAGCTTATTAGACCTTTTTAAAACTTTGGCCTGTCTGGAGCTGTGTTTGATCTTATTTAGCAGTTACAAAAATTACCTAAGGCCCAGACTTACTGACTGTTATTCACCTTGTTTTAGCTGTTTCATCTTGGTTGCATAATTCTTATTACTGTAAAGGGGGTTTTTTTAAGTCTTAGATACCATTGCAATAAAGAAACTAATTGCTTCTTGTGTAAAGAAAGAACTATGACCCTTGAGTATAATGCAGTGTAGTGTAATATTCTCTATGGTGTGACAGCAGTGGACTTCAAAGAACAGGCACGAGATAATACTGGAACTGTAAAGAGCTGACCAGTGGTCACTTACTGATGCAATCTTGGGAACTGCAGTTTTAGCTCTAATAAGAAACCCAAAGAACAAGTATTCAAAATGTGTAAAACACATGATACAGCAAATTTGCATGGAACAAGTGAAGAAAGTACAAGTAATTTCTCTATGTTTGATGACGTGCTGCAAGTAGACTTAAGAGTGAGGAAAAAGAAACCATGAGCACTGTAGTCCTCCTGGAAAAGGATTTTGTGAACTGATGACCTTTTCTACACTGTCACAGAGCAAACCCATTTACCTGAGTACCCAGAAGGTGGAAAGTTCAGCGTAACACAAAGCAAATTATGAGGGGAGGTACACCTATATTATTCAATATATGCTCTACTTGGTCACTGATTACCTGTTGTCAAATAAATGAGAGGCCTGTGACCTCCCACCTCAATCCTTCAGGAGCAGTTTTTTCATTTACACTTTAACTTCAAATTCCACAGTTTTATGACTTAGTTAAGTTCCCAGGTGCAGTCTGAACGAGTATCCTAATTATTAACTACTTTAGAAAATTAATAGAACATTCATTATCTACTCCATCATGGGAAGGTCAGAGAACACCAAACAGTTCTCTGTACAACTGTGTTGTCTTTTAATGCTGAATTCACATTTTTGAAACTCAGGTAAAGAAAACTATTCAGCATTAGATCTAATTTTATATGTTTCACAAAGTATTAAATGAATTAAAATCTCAAGTATGAAAGAAGTATTTAATTTTATTTCTCATCAGCTTTCACCTATTATTTCAAAGATTTATTCCAAAATAAAATTCAGTAAAGAAACCTATTTTCATGATACTCAGTGCTAGCTTAAAAAAATTGATATTTTCCTGGTCTATGTATTGCAACATGGAGTATTTTATGTCCTAAGAGTGACAGGTCCTTTACAAGTGTGCTCTCTACAAAAACAAAAAACAAGCCAAATTTTGCTCAAAGAATTTGTATTGCATATCGGGGAAAAAAAGAAAAGAAAAAAGAAAAAAAATAACCACACCACCTTCCAAATACAAATAAATGTGAAACAGCATGGAATAAATCTCTTCAGTCCACAGACCAACAATGGTAAATATCCTGCCTTGAAAAAATAAACATCTTTCTTTTAGAAATGTCTTTTCTAAAGCTAAATTGTGTTATGGAAAGCAACCAAATGTTTATATTTCCTGACATTTAAAGTAAGACCTACAAATCTTATATCTAAACTCTTAGAAATTAGAGGGTGACAAGTGGGAAATGTGTTTTTATTTTTTTTATGCTGTCCTGTGAGACTGAAGATTGACAAAATTTTTGTCTCCTGCTTTTTAAAGCCTGCTTTCAACATGTGCAATAGAATTTGAATAGAATATGTGAAATAGTCATTAAAACTACTGTTGTAACTATGTGTGGCAGCACATAAAAGGTTGAAAAACCTCTCTAATGTATTCATGCAAGGAGAGAGGCACATAGTTTGAGGAAGTATGTATTAACAAAGATTATAAACATTTCAGAAGAGCTTTTCAACGTAACATTTTTATCATGTTTTTTGGAAATGTTTGTCCTAAAGCATAAAGTCATTTTATTCTATCTCTTCCGTAATCATGCTTTTTCAGTGATAAGAATAAATTAGCTGTGTAGGCATGTCTGCTATACCCTGACAGTAACTTCTGTGAAGATCAGAAATACCATACCCTTGTCATTGCAGATTTTCCTCTGGGAAAAAAAAAATAATCCTAAATAACTATCCAGAGGCAGCATGATTTTAACTCAGTTTCCACTAAAGCCTTATCCATTCACTCTAGCACAATGCAGACTTCAAAACAACAGGTAATTTGTTGAATTACAGTACATGCTGTCTCTCTGTTGTGTTAGATTCCATTAAGCTCAATTAGTACTTCTGTTTCCATAGAACCTTTAATAACCCTGTTCTCAAAGTATTTTGCAAAGATTAATACTATACGTTTTTCTGACACTTACAAATGACTGTTTTGCCATTTTTATCCTTCTATAAAATTAGTAACATTCTAAAATTTAAGTTCTGAATTATCCTGGGACAAATAAATTAGTGCATTCATTTAGGACGCTTAATAATATAACGAAGCTCTGGTCAAATTACTTCTTCCTCCTACCAAGATCAAAGGTTTGAATAGAAGGATCTGGCTAAAATTCCATCCTCTCTGTCTGAGAGGATAGTGAGAATAAGTAGGTAATTAAATTAATTCATTCAATTAATTTTATTTTTCATATGCATACCTGAGTATCCGGGGATGTTTTGATGGGTTTGCAGTGTGGGTACTTTATTGTTGTTGGGGGTTTTTTGTTTATTTTTGTTCGGGTTTTTCTTTGTTTGTAAGGGTAGGCATGGTACTATAATGGTTTAATATTTTGTGAGAGCTTCACTCAGTTGTCACACCTGACAAATGCAATAAAAAACCAAAACTTGCTTTACTTTCAGTAGCAGTAAAAATCAGTATTCTTGCACTGCTCTCAGTAAATACTCTTTTTCTACAATTTATGTAGATAAGAATCCAAAGACTACTGAAAGGACATTTTGTGTATACAAAATCTCTACATTTCTTTCAAAGTTGATTCTACTGCACCTTCCTGACACTGCCAGTGATTTTGTTTTTTGCATGAAAGGTCAAATATTTTATTGCAAAACTCAGATTAAAAAACCAATTAAATCATACTGTGTATTAGAAAACATAGATAATATAGAAAAAAATACAGAGAAATACAGCTTTTTAGCCAATAATCTCATAGAATATTGTGGTTTATCACACATTTTGTTGGAATTTTAAACACATTCTGATGAATTCACAAAAACAAAATACAGTAACGCTCTATTTTCCATTTGATCATTGTCAGGCACATGATCATAATTTATATATAGAAAATTTTATGAAATTTTAAACAGGTGTGAAGAACATTCACGTGTCTTCACCCTGCTCATTTGCTTAGGGATGACAAGCTACAAAGTTGCAGTATGTCCTCCTTTAAAATGGATATCCTTCTTTAAACTGGGTGGTGACACTTCACTCCTGTATTTGATGTGCAGAACTACTTCTGATGATCTCCGAGAGACAAAAAACCTTGTATATTCTGTTCAAAGTCATAAGCTTTCTTTCAGTTAAAAAAACCCCAAACAAACAGAAAACAAAAAAAAATCAACCAAAACCAAACAACAACAACCAAACAAAAAACCCAAAAACACCACCAAAAGCCCCCCAACTCTATGTACAGAGCTGTACTCACATGAAATTCAGTAACTTTATTAAAATTCAGTTATGCAGGTTGTCTCAATTTTAGTAGATTTTATCTTTAAATCAGTAAAGAGATAACAGATTTTGTAACTTGATGGCGATGGTATTGTCTCTGTTCTAAGATTTTAGAGTTACTTTATCCAGATATACATATTATACTAATTTCTTTACTTTCTGCAATCTGCAAAACGTTTGAATAGAAAACTTACACAGGAATTTCAAGACCAGTCAATATTGCTCATACTCTTTACTGTTGTAATGGTAGAATGGTTATTGACTCCAAGAGGAACACAGCTTGACAGCAAGGCTTTTTCAGCCCTTTACTCTCATCGAAATACTGTATCTTTTTAGGTAGCTGTTTCTGTAAAGAGTACAACTGTAAGCTCTATACCTTAAATTTAAACTCATCTGCCATCTGACTTACTCATCTAAAAATCTACTACAATAAAAGAGAATTCTGATACATAATTTAAGAAAATCTTTAGAGGAAACTATTACATTTGTCTCTAAATGATAAGTGATAAAAAAGGGATAGTTATTTTAGATTGCCTCTGGCAAAGAAAATTGCAATATAAAAGCACTACAATCTTAAAGAAATGCATGTAAAGAGCTAAAATAATGTAGCCATTACATTACTATTTAATTTTTCAAGAAACTTCTGCATGAAATGTAAAAAAATAAGTGAAGTCTTTCAGGCAAGTCCGTCAAATTGTAAATGATGACAAAGAGCATTGCAAAACCTATGGGGGAAAAACCGAAACACACATCTTTACACAACTGTGGCTAACACATATAATGTTTAAAACATAGCAGTTGCATCACGAAGTTTCTTTTCTTACGCCTTGCAATTTATATAATGAGTCTCTTCTAGTAGTGTGAGACATTAATTTTTTAATTTTCTATATATTAATATTACCTACTAAGGTAAAATTTACAAAAGCAATGAACTGTGGGGTTTATATTTTGCTTCGGAGACCACTCAGTCTTCCGTTTGAATGAATAGAAGCTTATCTTGAACCATGCCTTAGAATTAATTTCTGGTTTTAATGAAGACAAATGGTTGCAAATTTTTAAGTGAAATTTTGGTATTTATAAATGAAGTTTTTAGGAAAAGAGAAACATAAAGTACATGCACCATCTAAATATTTTTTTCATATATCGTTGTGGAATGAGCTGGTACTGAAACAGTCAATAACCACTTAAAAGCTACCTAAAAATTGCTTTCAAACTAATTATTAGTGTTTTGACTGGTTACTGATAAGGCCAATGTCTGTAGTACCCAGATAGATAGGTATCAATAATGCAGGGAATTCCAAGAGAGGTATAAAAAAATGCATTGTGGTAGTTCAAAAGGAACTTGAAGAATTCAGTAAGTCTTGAGT
This sequence comes from Chamaea fasciata, assembly GCF_029207755.1. Taxonomy (NCBI): domain Eukaryota; kingdom Metazoa; phylum Chordata; class Aves; order Passeriformes; family Sylviidae; genus Chamaea; species Chamaea fasciata. The sequence continues at coordinate 21,039,061 of NW_027094091.1, read as the reverse complement.
CTAAAATGACAGATGCAAGATATAGTCAGCTACTTTAAAAACCAAACATAACCGTTTTGGTTTTTTTTCTCCGTGTTTGACCATCTTTCTTAACTTGCAGTTGGCTATATCTTCTTTCTTCTGTGATTTGTAGAGCCTCTCAAAGTTATATGGAATGCAAAATTTTAATTTATTTTAAGTTTAATAAACTAACAAATTGTGGGTAAACCCATTTTGGTGTAAGTAGTCTGGAGTCCTGTTTTATTGCTCTTCATAATCTGTTTAGAGCCCTGTTTGGTGGCAAGAGACATACTCCTCACTCTCAAAATAAGGATTAAGAGCATTATTTTTATCTTCTGCATTTACCTCAGTTTGTACTTTATTAAGCAGTCTGAAAATACTTGTTGCCTTAAAGAGTGAAGAATCTTTGCATCTGCCTTAGACCTGGTCTTAGCATTTGTCAAGACATTTTTAGTCTAAATTGACAATTTATGCTGCTTCTTGAATTACCATTTTTATGCCTGCCTTTGGATACTGATGCCTTTCTAAGGGGCTAATATTGGGGTTTACTTTTCATGATAGCTTTGATGAACTGGAAAACCTTTGTAACAAACAATTTTTACTAATATCCAAATCCCTTTAAAATACTGTGAAGACTAGAATATAGTCCTGCTACAGATGTAAATTATTCACTGGCCCTTGCAATAGATTGACATCCACTGAAATTCGTGTTCAACCTTTGTTTGATTGCTTTAGCTTACAAGCATTCACTTTTCCTGCTCTATTTCCCCCAAAAGAAAACTGAAATGAGGTAAAAATGCTGCCATTGAGACACATAGCAGATTTCAAATCATGCAAAAAGAACGACCAGCAGCCAGTGTTAAGTGTAGATGGCTTCAAGATTGCAGAGGATATAGGGCACCTTCCTGTGGCTAAAGCAGAAGCAGGGATCATGGATCTGGTCTTCTGCAGGGAATTGCTATATAACCAAATATTGCATCCCTTGTTCTTCTGTTACTCCAGTTTTATTTCTCTAAAACATTACTGTGTTTTTCCAACAGTACACTGTTTGCAGGGAGACAATCCTACATCAAAATGAAGCTATGGGCTCTTATGGGCTGTTTACAGATGAAAGGGGGAACAAAGTTCTGTATCTTTATTCATAATACAAATGGCTTTCATGTAAATTCTTTATTTAGAGTGTTTTTGTGTCTTTGTACATTTGTGCATCTAATATTGTATAAATGAATACATTTCTAACAGCCACAAGAGTACTGTTTTGAATTACTCAAATTCTGTCTCATCAAAATGTTTGTTTCTATAAATCATGAAATGCTTTGAATGTATGAGTTTGTGCAATCTAGAAACTAAAGTGTCAAAAAAATCAGTGTGGAGATAATAATTTAAATAAATCAGCTTTTTTTTCAGCTACTTTTAATCTGCTTCCTATTTGTACACTTCAGCTCCTATCCAAAGACTTAACAGAACTTTTACTTCTATATAATAACTTTCAGTATCCATCTGTAATTATTTCCCTCAGAAGATTAAATAGCTTCACAAATTGCTGCCATTTTTCTACATATGCACATCCACAGCTGCTAGAGCTACTAGTCCTTAAAAAAACAGTGTCTAAAAATAAAACCTGAGAAAAGAATCCATAAACTTAAAATAAACTTATATTGGATAAAATCTTTTTATATTAACATCATATAATGCTTTGAAATATTCAATAGTGTCACCTACTAAACTTACCTACAAGATAAATTCTTTTAAATAGAATATCATATCTTTATTACACAATTTAGAGTTTCCTATTTGCTATGCACTAAACAATGGAATTTGAGTTTCAAAGGCCACAATGTTAAATGCTTATGCAGAACTGTTTACTACAGATCACCTTGCCAACACACATTTCTATTGGGAAAATTAGGATGTTGTGTACAGCACAAGGACAAGTCTCAGACAGATGACTGGAAATATTGAATTTTGTTGATTGCTACCATCTCATTTAGTAAGCAGTAGGAAATCTTTAATTTCCAGAAAGTATAAGAACTGTACTTGGATTTAAGAAGAAGTATCCCGTAATGTTTTACAAAAAGTAACCAGTGGCCTTTTCTTTTTTTTAAATTTTTACTGCTAAGGAGAAAGAATTAAAACATTAAGAGATTTATACATCTCACTAGGAGACATTTTCTTTTGAAGACTGTTTGGAGCAATTAATCCTTATAATTTCACAAATATTATGACACTGTTTTGAAACTTTTTTGAATGCATAGGTTCATGCTACATTTCAAGCAGAAGTACACTCCCTCAGAAGAAGTATCCAAAAACCTCTATTTTTTTTTAACCTTTTTTTAAGACTCGTTGTCTTCATACTAATCATGACTCCAAAGCAGACTCTGTTCAAGGTCCCAGACCTACCAGAGCTGCTAAACCAGCCTCTGCCACTATAATTTGCATGGGATTTTGCAGTTGCCAGCACTCGACAGATCAGGCCCTGAAGACTTACCACAAATTTCTTCACAAGGAACGAAGAACATTGTCAGACACAGGCAGGAAATCTGATGTTTATTAAAATCAATGTTTTCTTCCATGTGACTTGTCAAGTTGAAGTGTGATGGCACCATTTGTTGAACACTGGACACAATTACACAATTCCTCCTTCATCATACAACTCCCATTACCGGCTGCACCAGCACCCGAAGCAGAATCTGATCTTCTCCCTGTCTTATATTATAACAAACAGTTCTGCATCTGACTCCTCATTCTCATTTGGAACAGTTGGCAGCAGGACCACAAGCTCTCAGTAATGCAGGACTTGCCAGGTGTTCAAGTACTACTTGCCTTCTGGCTTCTCTCAAAATTTTCCTGAGCAGTGGATATTCCAAGGACCTCAGAAAGCTTCATGTTTTCACATAAAGTTTATTGGCCACTGGTGGTCAGAGTTATCACTTATCTATCCAGCAGATGACACTGCAACCCAGCCTTTGTGCTTTTTCTTCAGCTTCTCTCATTGCAGATATCATCAAGACTATCATAAGAGGAAAACAAATAAAATTCAAGTCTCGCAGTAGCTACAAAAGTATGTGTCTTTATGGTCTAGTAGGGATTGTTTGTCCTAAGTATTAATTCCTGGTCACTTAATAATAAAAATTTTTCTATTAGTCCATCTAACAATGGATCTTGAAGAGATGCTATAGTTTGCAATCTAGCTGAAAATAGTTCACCAATGTTTGAATATCTGAGCCTCCATTTCCCCATTGGAAGGCTCTGGGAGAAAAAAAAAATCATAGATTTGTTTTGGGGTTTTGTTTTTTTCCTTTTCAATTACTTTTTCACATGAATTGAGAAAATAACACTTATAATTGATAAACTGGACATTAGTGATGGGTTTTGCCTAATATGACTTAAATATTAGAAATCCACAGTTTTCTGTAACACAAGCTGACCTCTTCAGCAGTTGTTTTGGTGAATTTGCTCTAGAAAAACCCCAAATCAAAAAAATTCCAACAGCAATCAAGGACTAAAAATAATTAAGCACACAGGGGAATAGACAGCAGGATCTTGGCAATGTTATTCTTCTATTGTTTGTTCTGCCAAACAAATTCAGGCTTGAGGGGTTTTGGATTTGTATCAAATATTTGGAAAAAATCCTGTCCATTTCCTCGCTGCATCTGATTTTCTGCATGTTACCAAATAGGGCATAACATCTGTGAATTCCTCTCTCACAATGAAATTTCTTGGGCTTGAAAATTAGAAATGGTGAAAACATGAATGACTTAGTTTCTTCTGAAATCAATATTGCCAGAAGAAAAAGAATATTTAAGTATATGTTACAAAACTAATTTTATTTAAAAAGATTTAGTATAAGTAATCAGTTTTTGGAAACAGTTTGGAGACCTTGCTACTTAAATGCAGAACTGATAATATTCATTTCTATATAGAAGCTAATATAAAGCTTATACTCACAAAAATGACATTACCAAATAGGTATTTTGAGCTGTCTCCTATAAGAGGTGTCATCCTGATAAACTAAAATTCCACTTTTATCTGCTACTCTCTCTATATTAAAGTGCTGCAAAATAAATAAATGGAAAAATTGAGGCTAGTACAGAATTTTTCAGTCTTCTGGCATAACAAGTCGACTTGTCTAGGAGCTGCTGTTATCTTTTTTAATCTATAGTTTGAGTTTTAAGTAATGCAAAGGCACTGACTAAATGGGGAAGGAACTCATTATTATTTATTTTATATAAATAAATAAAATATTAATTAAAGTGAGAACAAAATGAAAATATTGAAGAATAATTTCTTACTTCTGTTCTTCCGTAGATGAAATGGATAAAACCATATCCAGATATATGCTTCCATACTTATATATGAAGCTTAATAAGAATATAACTCCAAATATGTCTGTCCAGATAAGAATATGGGAACTTGTCCAAATGTAAAAGCTGACCTTCTATAATTATACTCAGTTAAAGACAATTCAAAGCTATATGATTTCTGGGTCATTTAATTATTTTGAAATTGTCATGGAGCAAGATACTCAGTATCATGGAGCATGAGAAAAAAAGAGGAACAGAAGTTTCAGTTGCTAAAAGGAAATAAAGAAAATCAAATCTTTTCTTGCGTGAATAGCAGTAGTGTTTGGTGACCTGCAAAGAAATAAAAAGCTTTCAATTTCTGTGAAGACTGAAAGATAAAGAATAGCTGCTGTTGGAGCAAATAAATATTTTCAATTAAAGGAAGAGTTTCACACATTAAATTGTATTCCTGAAGAGTAGAATATGAAATATGAAATGATAATAGAAGCGATCAGAGTTCTCTACATGCTGTGTGCCTCAGCCATTAGTGCCAGTGGTGATTATAAACTCTGTGTTAGACAGGAAGGTATAAGACTTGCAAAAGATTTTTGTTGCTAATAGGTAGATTTTTTTCCTAATAATTAAAGCATGTTTTTAAAGATTTTTTAATATTTTTTCTCAACTATTTACTTGTCATATTAAGTGGTACTCACAAAGAATGGCTTAGGAGACAATGAAACAAATAAAAAGCTAGAGAAGTATAAGGTTTAACCACTTCCACGGTTCCACCACATGGCTAAAATCTAGTTGTGCTTCTTATAACTATTACTATTCAATACTTTTTACAATAATGAGGAGTTTTGGAAGCAACTCATTGATATAGTATCCAGTTTGAGGGATACCTAAATGTTTCTATTTCTGCTGAAGTGAGGCTTTTGTGTTATCTTTAACATAAGTAAAATGAAGCAGGAGTAAATGAAGAACCATGCTTCTTACAGAATAAGTTTTTGGTCAGGACATTCAGAATTCACATCCAATAGCTTTTAATGACTGGTGTATATATATATATATACATACATATACATATACACTATGTGTATGTATGTATATATATATATATATATATATATATATATATGAAGACACTCAAGGCTATCATAACACAGATAACACAGATAATTTAGAAGCTGTATAAATTCTGTCCATTTGTTTTCAAGACTTTTGCTTTCACCATTGAAGAGAAAAAAATCTTGTGACAGCATTCTGTCTTACAAAGCTTGGGCAGAGTAATAAACCACTGCATGATTTTAAGCAATCTAAGAAACTGTAGCATAGATTCACTTCATCTCATAGATGTTAGCTTTTGATTTAAGGTAGCTTTATCTTGCCAGAAGTGTAAAACACAAATGAATAATGGTGAATGGGATATGATCTCATACAGAACAAATGGCTATTCAGCTGAAAAGTTTAATTAATATTGCAAATAAACAATTTTACCTGTCACTGTAGTTCTGACCTTGCAGTTTTCAGGTATGGGTAGATAAGTTAAGAAATAAGAATACACAATCCAGAAGTAAGGGTATTTGTATCCTTGACATGTGACACGACAGCAATAAAAGTAATTGAAATATATGATGTATTTGGCATTGATGCAGGTACCTAATTTTGATGGTGTAGGAGAATGACCGATGTGACATTTTACTCATTTTCTTCAGCTGGAGCTTGTACAATTTCTCAAGAGTAAATGACCTTACCGTATTAGATAATATAGTCTTGACCCTGACTATCGTGGAGGCTCAGACTGGGAATATGCAGTCAGCAGAACAAGTCCTACTAAAAGTTAGCCGCATTTTACTGTGCAGAAAAATCAATTGAAAGTTTCAATGATAATGTCTGATGGCCTTGACACCCTCGATGTTCCCTCAGCTGCTTCTCAGTTTCTGTTCTATCTGCTTCTAGCATTTTCTGTATTTCTTGAGTGTATTTTCACTGAGATGCCAGCAGCTTTTCTGGAGGGCTGTGCCCTGTGGTGTGTCCCTTGGAGCCAGCTGGAGTCATTTGTGTATGGCACAGGGGAGTCCTGGCCCCTCCTCACAGAGGGCACCCCTCAATCCTGGCTGCCAGTGCCTGGGCAATACTCTATTCACTATTTTGGATGGCTAAACACACAGTTAAAGGTCTGTCTACATTTATTTCTACCCAATGTCTGATCCAGTAAGCAATTTCAGAGAACACCCACCTTGCTAAGCCTTAAAGAAAGGACTGGAAAAATGGGGTGAAATTCCTGCTATATATGTCATTCACCCATGAGAAACAGTAAAGTAGAACAGAAGACTCATGAAATGAATTTGTACCTTTTAACAAAAACTACAGAAACTTTTACTTTCAGTAACTCAGGAGAGTGTCTTAACTGAAAGCTTATGTCATATTACAGGTCAGCTGATTTCAGCCTGACCTACTGAAGGTGACATTTTAATAAAAACTCTCTGTTCCAATATTCTTTTTCACTGTTTTAACTCCACTAAATAGACTTGCTGTTAATTTTTTCTATTCACTCTGCTATCATGAGTCCAGAATTAGGACTTTGGTGTCTTTAGCTAACTTAGAAATCTAATGTAAATTAAATGAGCATCTTAAAAATTATCATAACAAAGATAGTCTAGAAAGAATTCAATGCCAGTGCATTAATTTTTGGCTTAGCAAAAACTTAAATGACTATTGCTTCTTTAAGAAGGATTTTTATTGTAAAACATGAGTTCCGTGTGCTCCTTTTAAATACTGCTCTGAAAAAAGGCCAAATCAATAGCCAAATAATTAATTTTGTTGGGTATCTAATTGAAAATAAAAAAGAAAAGTACATAACTTTCTCCCCAAAATCGTATTTTCTAGGTATTTCAGTCAAATATATATTTTTGTATGATCTTTCATTGTTTATTAGAATAATTACAAACATAAGGTGAGATCACCAGCAAAGACCAGCAGCTGCTGTTACTGTCTGTCAGAGAATTATTATTAACTGTAGAATTATAGAGTACACAATACACAGCCACTTTTTTTTTTTTTTTTTTTTTTTTTTTTTTTTTTTTTTTTTTCAGATCTTTAGCATCCATAATTAAACAGTCTGCTTTTATGGGGCTTTGTTTTAGTAAAGAGGGTTAATTTTACAGCTGCAATCCTTAAATGATAATGGTTACATCTAAAAATTGTGAAAATGATTACTTTAGCTAGCAAGTATTTTTACCTACTGCAATATTTTTCTTTAATATATTCCCAATACTTGAGCAAGGATTTTTGTGGTGGGTTGACCCTGGCTGCATGCCAGGCATCTATCAAAGCTACTCTGTCACTTCCCTCCTCAACTGGTCAGAGTAGAGAAAGTATAATGAAAGGCCCACAGGTCTGGATAATGATTGGGAGAGATCACTCACCAATTACCATCTATTTAGACTCTGCTTTTTATTTTTAAATCCATGCCATTTTTGGAAATAATGAAATAATTTTAAAGGAATTATGTTTTGGGTTACTGTGTGTTTCTCCTAACCTGTAATGTGGACATTATATAAATTAAGATAATTTTTGCAATAAAAAATAATGGCCTCCAGTAAGGAATTTTTGTAACAGAAGCAATCTTATAAGTGGGAAGAACAGCATATGAAAAAATATTTTTCCATTTTGTAAATGCAGCAGTATGAGTATCTTCACTGTGAAAAAAAAAAAAAATTAAATCAATATTATTCATAATATCTACAGAAGATATTAGTATTTTGTATTATAATTCTTTTGGGAATTATGCTTTCTGTTCCAAATTTTCATTCCTTAATAAGTTGCTTTTTAATGATACTGAAAACAATATAAGCCATTTTAAAAACTCAGAGAAGTTCCTTAATCCAAGAGGTGGACTTTGTGTAGGTGTTCATACAAAAAATATTGCTTAGTAGTAAAACAAAATAATAAATGAAGTAAACTGTAAAACAAGCTCTTGGCCATTCAAGTGAAACTCTTAAGTTAAACTGACTAAAGATGCCATATCAAATGGCTCATCCTTATGCTGTGTTATTGGTAAGAAACAGCTGATTAGCAGATTGACAAGAAACAGCTCAAAGTCACTGTATATATTTATGTGTTCTATCAAGACTTCTCTGGTCCACTATTTTTGCTGGACTGTTGTCTCAGTAAGGGTTCCTGGTTCTTAGTACCTTGTGCAATTGGTTTGTTTGTTTTTCATTTGATTTTTGAATATAAAACACCAACCTAATATGTAGTAATACTGTACTTAATCCATATGCATTCTAAGGTGTTTTAATATGCCTAAAGAACTAGCTTAAGAACCAGTAGAAACTACATATTTTAGGGTCTGTTTCTCTGTAGTCATTAGTGCCGAAGAAGAAGCCCCATCTTGCCTTGGCTCTGTTACCCATTTCATAATCATCTCTTTCTCATCAATTAACTGTTCAACTGCCTAAATAAATCTACCTAATTTCATTTTATGAATAGTGAATATAAGGGTGGCTAAGACATCCACTTAAAGCTGACAGATACAACACAGGCAACTTTTTTTTTTTTTTTTTTAACCAGTAACTGCTATCAGATAAAATAAGTTGGTAGCAATTATTGCCAAAGTAAAACTGGTAGCTAGTACTTACATTTGGGCAATCAAATCCAACCCGAATTGTAATTTAACTTCAGACTTGTCTTCATTGAAGGGCAAGAGTTGGAAATATAGGTAGAGAAGACAATAGAAAGGGAGAACCAAAAGGAACATAAACACTTGACTTTTAAACCTTTTCTCTCCATGTTTAGAGCACTTATTTATGTCCCTGTACCAATATGATGTACTTGGTCATTCTTTGGTAGTGAAATACTTCCCAGTGAACATTAATTAGTATTATAACTGGAAAACAGATGTCTCTGATCTTGCAACACTATCCATTAGGGTACACAAAAGCTTGATCATGTTTTTTTTTTTAGAAGTAAGTGTTTATTCTTTTAAAAAGGAAATAGGTTTCAAGAAGAGAAAAGAGCGATGATGGAAGAAGAAGGCAGAAGCTCAGAATGTCACAGTACTGAATTGCTCTATTGATATTGCAACTACTTTGTCTAGGAAGCCTTAATATCAAATATTAACAGAAAAAAAAATCAGGGATTTCATGGATAATTAGTATTTTTATATTAATGGTTTAATTATTAACCATTTTTAAAATATAGGCATGCAAATGAAAAGGTTCATGTTGTTTTATTGAACTTACCTGACTCAAAGAAATTTCTGATGTCATATTAAAAATATTAACCTTCAAATGAGAAAGTAAATTCAGCATAGAATTTCAGACACATTTATTCTTTTTCTGTTTTACAAAACACTTGTTATCAACTGATTTGTTAAATGTCTTGAGCCATTTGAAATATGATCTACTCTTCTTAGTGTGCTACCTCTGACATCAGTATAATTTCCATTGCATTTTATCTACAATACTATCTTTTCTCAGTCCTGTTTTGAATGTAATTTTTAATTCCTAGTTAAGTAATATTTCCTCTTACTCTTCCTGTTTTCTACTGCATCACTTACTTGCACATTCCCTTTTCTGTCTCACTCCCTTAATAAATACCTTAGGTTTCTTTTACTTGCATTTTTCTTGGAACAGCAAGCCTGTTAGGGTAGTGGAAGAAAACTTCAGAGCTGTAATTTTTGTAATGTCTGATTGCTTGAGCTTGCTATAGCACAAACAGCTTACTCTAATTGTACCAGATAAATCACTGGAAAAAGGCCACTTTGGTTCTTAAATATTATATCAGCTAAGTTGTCCCCTTTGGTGTTTTAATTTAATGAAAGAAGTTAATTGATGCAGAAATAGTTTAGCAGTGATATTATTTGAAGAGTCTGAGACAGACTGAACAATGATGTCTCTAACTTCTGAGTCTAACGTGAACTTGATTATAAACCTCTATCTGCTGAGAGAAAATACAGTCATCACTTTCTTCTAGTGTTCATTATTTTGGTTTGTGTCTTCATTATTTCAGCTTGTGTCCTCTTGAGGCCTTCCCAGAAGTGCAGGTCTCTAAATTACAGTCCCATCTTGACATTGTGATGAATGTTAGCAGAAACTTGTGCTGGCACAGTGGCAGACTTAAGTCAACAGTGGTCTGTAACAGTTTGGAGATATTTCTATGTGTACTGCTTTATGGTATTAGCAGCCAAAGTCAAAGCAAATGTTTACAATTATTTCAGAAAAAAAATGGGTTTACAACATGTCATGGATTTATATCATAAGTCCTCTACTGGTCTTTGCCTCCTTGTGGATGGATTATTCCAGGAGTTGGACTTTGATCCTCCATGTGCGTCCCTTCCAGTTCAGGATATTCTAAGATATCCCACTTATTCCTTGTTGTTTTTCTTGGAATGACATAGTCACTCACCTTTTTCATCTGCCTTTTCAGGAATCCTGTAGTTCTCATCCAGCTCTTCCCATAGGTCTGTAACTATAATGCAATTGAATGTGTTCTTCAATGCAGTTTGGTGGACACTTTTAAATTATGGATTATGGGAAAATGAACAAATACCAATACAGTTAGAAGTCTTCCACTGCTCTGTCAGAACTGAAAAAAAATCACTATTGTGCTGTAGTAAGGAAACTGCATTACTTGAATCAGGATGTTCCAGCTCATTGAATCTAAACTTATTGTGTGCTCAAGTAAACTAAGTCTGCTGCATAATTATGGAGAATAATCCTTATATTGCATATATAAGAAAGCCTAAGTAAAGCCTAGTCTTTATTCTACACATTATAATTTTATATTCATTCCATTTCCTGCCTACTTAAAATATTATTTGAACAACAAGAGCTTTTCTAATGCTTAACTTGGTTCTTTCCCTTAATAGGAGCTTTTGGGGATTTCTTTTAGCAGAAAAATTATTTAAGATCTCTTGTACACTGAGACCATCTGTCTGGCTGGTACTCAACAGTACTTTGGCAGTACTACATCAATTATACAGAAAAAAATGAAATGTGGAATATATATACTTTGGAATGCAGACACTGATAACTGAAGAAATATACTCATTTACAAGCATTGTTTATCATTGTAATTCCCTTAGCGCTGTACATAATAGGTCACGTGTTAAACAGTAGTTCACATTTAATAGGTTTTTTCAGGGTAAAGAAAATGCCAACCATGAAGTTTTTAAGAGTGCAGAAATAGGATGTCAACAACATACTAATTTCAGGAGCAATCACTGGCAGGTCTTCTGGAAGGCTGCAGCCATCCTGTGAAGGATGGGAACGCATTCAAGAAGGAGCATAGATGCAACATCAAAGTGAGTGAGAAAGAAAGTGGTACAAAGAAGCCTATGCCTCCTTCTCAGTTGCCTAAATTGGCATCTCATTTGAAGGAAGGGGAAAGATCCACTGAGATTTTCAGGCATTTAAATAAGAGTTCTGTACCTTCCTAGAAACTCTATATGTGTTCAGAAAAAAATCAAAATTCTCTTTTTAAAAAGGCATTGATTTTAGTGCTTCTCAATTCCTTATGCTTTTTTAAAAATATTAAAATTAATATAAATATTGTACATATAGTCACATACAAATATAATAAATATGATTTTTTTAATGTAGCTTTTACTGAAAATCATTTGCGCTGAAGTATTCAGTGTATTAGAGATTATTCTGGCATTCAAGAAATGCTTTGACTGAACTCTTTTTGCTTTTCACAGAAAGAATTAAGGGGGTTTTGATTATTGACAAATAACAAGAATATTATTCTGTAGACCAGTACTTGAAGAACTTTCATATAAAGGAATAGTCCCAGTCCAAAAGTTGTTAAAAGATCTCTCTCTTCTTTATTTGTTATTAAGAAGCACTACCATTCAAGAGTTTGCTTTTTGCCCTTGAGAACAAAGAATCCATGTTATTTCTTTACAGTTCTCAGTAGAAGCCAAAAGCTTCCCTTAGGTGCTCCTGAAAAAATTCAGTAATATCTATTTAGAAGAGGAGGAAATCATAACTTCACAAAAATAGAAATATTTTAGAATCCCACATAAATTAACATTTTCCTAAAAAATTAGGATTATTTACATTATGAAACTATGAGTATTAGTTGCTTTATATTTATGACATGAACAGCAGATTTTCATGCTTTTTTTTGTAACCAAAAAATAAATGCAAGAAGTTTTTCTTTTGTCTGGTTTTGGATTTCATTTGGGATCTTAGTTGCAGTTTGCTACTGTGTGTAATGTGAGTTTATCAGTCTATGAAAAGATACACACTTAGAAAACGGCTGTCTCAAAATAAATTTCATTATTAGTCACACACTGTGCAAGCTAGTGTAGTGTTAGGAACACTGCAGTAAAGTAAATGCTACTAACTGGAACATATTTATCCTTCAGATGCAAACAGAATTTTAGTATCTCGTGAATTTAGAAATGTAGTGTCATAATTTGTCCACAAGGAAATAAACATAGAAAGAGACAAAAATAATTTTAAAAGGAGTAGCCACATGTTAGGACAGTTGGAACCTTGACTTAAATTTACAAGTGCCTTGTAAATCATTTGAACTGTTTTCTTGTGCAAAAGAATGAAAGGAATGAAAATACAAAAAAATACTCAGTAAATTTTCTGTAGCACCAAATATTTTCCCTATCTTTGGGCTATTAGGATATAGGAATAGACGATTTTATGACCTTCCTTCACTGATGTTGATAGTCATATTTTTGTAAAATACAAGTATATTAATGTCTTTTAAAAAGAAATTTTCATAATTTCAAGAAGATGACCTTTATCAGAAATAGTTGCAAGTCATTTTAATAAATGAGCTATGTGGATTACTTGGATGAGGAATATGATTTGAATTCATATGTCAAATACAGTGAAGTTTCAGTAGCTTGAAAATATGATGGAAAGAAGTACACATTGCTTACCTCTGATAATGGCTGTCTGAAGTAGTTCATAAGAAATTTTAAGCAATTTGTTATATGAATTAGGTGTTAAGTACTGCTAAGTATTTGCAAATTATCTTCCTTATCAGAATTAATTACCCATATTGCAATAGGACAAAACAAGTAGTATTTACAGATGTAATTACCAATTAAAAACAAGTAAACATTCCCTTGAGAGGGTACATTCTTAAGGCAATTTACAACCTATTACTATATAGATTACTGGTTAACAAATGAGTGATAAAACTGATGTTAAATTTAAAATTAAATAATACTTTTGATGTTCAAGTAAAAATAATAGCTAATTTGACCTGTTTAGAAACTTTTGTCATTGTAGGGCATTGTAATTAAAGTATGTAAACATCAATGTTGTCACATAAGATCAGAAAAACACAGGTAAAATACTCAAGCTGGCAACAATTGCATATTATCTTGGATTCAGAAGACTTTTCCCCTAGGGATATTAGGTCAAATATTTACTCCTAAAGTCTTATTGCTATGTCTTTCTTTGGTAATTTTTCAATCCTCTTCCACAAAATCAGGTATGCTTTCAGTGAGTTTAATCAACCTAAAAGTTAAACCATGCATCTAAGAGTATTGTACAAATGCTGCTTGAATTCTGACAAGCTTGTGGCCTTGTCCACTTCCCTGGGGAGTTTTCCAGTGCTTTGTGAAGAATTTTTTTCTAAATTCTAAACTAAGTTTCTTCTGATACATCTTTAAGCCATTCCCTCACAACATATCGCTGGACAGCAGAGAGCAGTGATCAGCACCTTCCTCTTGGTCTACCTCATGAGGAAATTGTAGACAGCCATGAGTTCACCCCCAAGTCTCTCCTTGCCTAAGGTGAACAAACCTCATATCCTCAGCCAGTCCACATAAGTCACTCCTTCCTGTCCTTCCACTATCTTTGTTTTCATTCTTTGCACACGTTTAGGAGTGACAGGAAAGATCATCTCCGTCAGAAATTTTCATTTACAATTTTTTCAAAGTGTCAGGGAAAGAAATTCCCACAGTAACTATGTGTTTTTAAGGTATCTTTTTAATTTGTGCAGGTAGGAATGGTATGCAGGGATAACATACACTTTCATGATCCAATAGTTGCTATAGGCACTTCTAGTTTATAATTGAGGAATGAGAGAAATTGAGGCTTCTGGTAACTTCTGCTTAATGCCTCCAGTGCACACTGGGGTCCAACCAACCTAAAGAAACAGCCTTATTGTGAGACACTGGTGGACAAGCTGACCATGAGCCAGCAAAGCACGCTCATGGAAAGGAAAGCAACAGCGTAATGGGCTACGTTAGGCAGTGCTGGCAGCAGACTGGGGGCTGCTTGTCTGCTCAGCACTGATGATACCATATCTGGAGTGGTGTAAATCCAGACTTTAGTCTGAAGACTATCAGAAATGTCCTTGATAAATTAACAGTAAATAAGTCTTTGTTGGGAAGGATCATGAGAACAGCCTGTGAACTATCATCATTGCCCCTCTTATATTACACAGTGTCCAAATAGTCTCATCCCCAAAGTTGTGTAAATGGTGGGAAGACCTGCTCCAGAAAATTTATAAAATGATACATGGAAAAGTTACCGCAGGATACAAGTTCGTTACTCCTACCTAGCACATATTTCTCATCATATTTAGTGGAAAAAAACCTACAACTAACCAAACTCCACTTCTTGTGAAGCTCAGACTAGACTCTGACTTTATGCCCTTCATTTCTATGATTAAGGATTAAAAAAAATTAATAAATTAAAATAAAATTCAAAATCATAATAAAATAAATAAATTAAAAATAAATTCAAATTTTCTTTCCTTAACGGCTCACAGAAATAAGCAGTAATGTGTATTTAATAATATGTTTAAATGTATATTTAACTTTTCATATTAGTAAACTCATAATAAAGAAACTAAAATAAGCATATGTCTTTATGTATGTAATTCTGGGTTTGTTTTCTGTTGTTTTGTTGTAGTACTTCGTATAGCTAAAAAGAATTCAATATTCCTTCTAATTCTCCATGCTTAGGAATTCTTTATTAAGACCATTCCTTTTCTTTTGTCCTGCTTGTCATTCTTTGAACTTAGGTGTCCTCAGGCTCTTCAATATTTTCTATTGACTCTTCTCACTTTAATTTAATTACTTTTTCTTTTTCTGAGACTTTGCAGAAATGGAAACTATATAGGCTGTACTGACTTATATTTCTTACTTAACCTTTAAATATTAATAGATGAGAAAAAGTATCTTAAAACAGATTCAAACTTTAGATCTGTGATTTTCTTTGAATCCCATCAAAAATGTGTATTCTTTTTGAAGTAGGGTTACATGCAGGAGCTGTGAATAAAATCAATAGCAAACAGCAGATTTAGTCATAATATAATATGAAAAACGGGAACACTTGTAGTGGTATCTGAGCTCTGAAAGTGAAACAAAATTAGGTGGGAGAGGGGCAGGGTGTTGCTTAAAAAACTCACCTAGAATTAATGAATCCTGTAATGAGTATTTCTTCACAAAAGATCTATACTTTGGCCAAAATTTGTCATAGGGTCAATAAAGAAAATAATTTAATTTTGGTATCTCTTTGCAATGACATGGTTAAGATTTCATAGAAATAAAATTTGTAACTCTTGTAAAATTTTTTATGAAAGAATAAAACCAGAGAAATCCCCATTTAGAAGCAAAATTTTCTTTTTTCATGGTCATTCAGTAAATTGCAAGCCAATTATTTTCTCATGCAAATAAAATAATTTACTTACATCTCTCCTAGTAACTTCATGTGATGGTTTGGGGTGCCATTATTCATACAGGAAGACACTTTAAAAATGAAGAAAAATTATGCATGATTTTTCAGTAAAATATAAATTTGGTAAGTTTAGGGACTAAAATAATGGTAGTAACAAATATTTTTTTGATTAGGTAGGCAAACATAAACTACTGTTATTCCTCTTTTATTTCAAACATTGGGATTCTGACTATGAACTGATGCTTTATCACTTTTAAAAATACTCTCAAAGGAACAAAGGAGGAACCCTGCATAAGCCATGGGGAAATGATTTGTGATGTGCAACTCCACCTAGACACTCATAACTCTCTGGGGTTGGGTGGACTCCACCCACAAGAACTGAGGGAGCTGGCAGAAGATGTGTGGGGGGAAGGTGTTTTAAGATTTGGTTTTCTTTCTCTTTACCCTATACTGATTTGATTGGTAAGAAATCTGATTTACCCAGGGTGAGTCTTTTGCCCATGACAGCAATTGGTGAGTGATTTCTCCCTGTCCCTAATTAAACTCACATGCCTTTTTTTCTGTTTTCTCTCCCCATGATAAGCTGAGGGCACTGAAAGAGTGGCTTTGGTGGGCACCTGACATGGGACAGGGTCCACCCACTGCAACCTCCTATAGACAGATCATTCCTGCCAGCCCCAAGCAGATATTTCAGCTAAAAAAGGAGATCAAAAATGATTCTTATGCTTGGCGTTGGTAAACAAATCACTCTCCAGATTATTCCAGTACTGACACTTGTCTGTGGCTGAATTTGAACTCTGAGCAGATTATTCTTGGGGAAAGAAGAAAGCATACTAACAACTGACATACACATCACCATTGTTCACATAGATTGATGACTTTCATATTATTCACTGACACATCCCCTACTCAGAGCAAGGTCTATGTCATAATAAAGGGAGAAAGAACCATAAGAACTCATTTATGCCCTCGAAAAATCTTACTTAGCTGACACCTAACTCTCAAATTGTAAAACACATTTGGAAAATATTCCAAGAACCAAATGTCCTACTCAGCTAATATCTGCTTCTGGAAACTGAACTTCTTTCTATTTAACTTCTCGAAGTCTGTCCTTTTTAAAGGTGTGGACACCCTGTGAGACCATGTCTGTGCTCGTATAACTCACTGTCTGCTTAGAACTTCTGTGCAATTAGGTATAGAATGCTGTTTGGAGGACTGTAGGTGTTTACTAGCAGTTCATAGGCATCAATTATTGTGGCTTATCTCTTGTATTGCACATATTGAGGAAGAATATATGGTTCATAGACTGCCAGTTAATTATATGTCAATAAAAGGGCAGTAAACTGCTTTACTCCTGATTTGGCTTAAAGTACATGAAGTAAGCTCTTTTTTTTTTTTTTTTTTTTTTTTTTTTTTTTTTTTTTTCTGCAACAGTATCTAACTCTCAGAGTACATACTCCAAATCTAGCTGAAATGGGAGTTAGAAATTGCTCAGGTCATATTTTTAATTTCTCTGTTAAGATCTTGGGTCTGCAAACTCCACTATTCAGGAAGGTACCTAAGTGCTGCATCAGTATTAAAAATGTGACATGTACATACTTTCAAACTTTGAATGTGAACTAACACTTTTTTTTTCCTGAGCATCCTATCCAGCAATATAATTAATTTTAACATTTATTATTTTGTCATTCAGAAATCGTGTATAAAAGCCAGATAGACATTTAAAAGTATTTACTGGAGTTTATCTATTTGGATTGGGTTTTTTCATGTAGTTTCTTAAAGTTTAGCTTTTTTAAATAAATTTTTTATGTCTAATTTTATGAAACATATGACCATGTTACTCTAAGATGTAAGACAGCTTTTGAAAAACCATGTTATATAACAAGACAGATTTTTAATCTAAACAGGGTACTAAATTTTATGAGAGTCCCTTGTTTGTCCTAACTTGCCTTCTAATTTTCCTCTTTGAAGAAAGAGAATGTTTTTATATTTGACATGCTTGGAAAATTATATCTTACGTTTTTAAAAGTGCTTAACCTCTAAATCAATGTAATATGTATCATATATTACAATAGAAATAATAGAAATAGAAAATAATACTAAATTTTTACTAAGAAATAATACTAATTTGTACTGATAAATCCAGAATTATGCCAGAGTTAATGTTCTTTATGTAGTTGTAACACACAGAACTTCAAAATATTTGTGAGGTCTACTGCAATCACTTCATGTAAATATCATGTATCATATGTTCTTGTTAAAAATTAGATTTGTCATTCAGCATAATGCTTTAGATTATTTTAAAGCCTCAATATTATGTTTCAAAGTTTTACTTGTATCTTACAAAGAAAAAAAACAACATTCAGCAAACATAAATACAATCAGTCCACATCAAAAAAAGCCAAATCAGCAAAAGATCCTAAGTAAATGGGGAAATGGTAGGTCTGTTTTTGGATAGGCGACAGACTTTTCATTCTTGAGTTATTTTGAATTCAATCCAAGTTTTGCATATGCTTCTCTTGTTTAAACTAGGTTTTATCTCTTCAGATGCCTTACATTTTTCCTGTTATCTCTCAGCTAGTGCTGCTTTTGTAATACACTTTCCTAACAGGAACAAAATGGGATATGAAAAATTCTGTTTTCAGACTTTTTTATGTGTCACTTAACACATTGTGCCACTAAGCAGACTTCTGTCTCAGAGATTATCTGTTAGTTATAAGACTGCATGTTAGAAGATCTTTCTCTGTTATAGTTTGATAACTTTAGGAAGACGTTGCAAAAACTTTACCTATTAGCCTGCTTTACTTGCAGTTCCTGACATGTCTTGGTATTGATTAGAGGCGCTTAGGGTAGCCAAGGCTAAAGTGAGGATAACAATGTCTATTAATTCACTGAGGCAAGATACATCTAACCAGCAGGGTTCAAGACCATTTACAGCTAGGTAACCATATCAGCAATACTTTATAAGGCTGAGATTGCACGCATACTGTTATCAGAAACACCAAATTTAGGTGTGCAGACTCTTATGCCTTGATACTACTAATGTTTCAGTTTCTTAATTTCTTTTTTGTCCTAAGGTTCCTATGTGTCTGCAAGAATGCAAATGGCATGCATGTTGGTGTGAATATGTAGGTATCTGTTATGTCACAGAGCTTATGCTATAGTCCAGGCACTCAATGAACCCCTGTGAGATGTTATCTTTTCCTGTACAAATTCCCTTTCATTCATTCCATTCTTAGTGTGAGCAAATGCCTTTCAGGACACTGTTCTGTACTGGCCCCCATCCTGACTCTTCCTTTAAGTATTCTTGTATACCATAATACATGAGTAATCATGTATTATGACCTACAGGATCATGATCTATGATTCAGATACAGGAGAAATCACAACACAGTTCATTGCACTAGTGGCTGGACATTGTGTCTTCATTCTCTCCTTCTCTGCTGAAAAAGAATTATAAGTAAAAAAATACACATTACAGCATATAGCACTCTCCTTTGTAAATTTCATGTGATTGTTAATTTCAGTTATGACGTTTCCCTAACAATGAAAGCATGGTAGGGTCTTTTCATATTTGTCAGTGATCACTAAACTCAACAGTAACTCAAACTTTGGAAATGCTTTATATAGCTTTCATCATTTTCACTTTTGAAAACTTAGACTTTCATACTAATATGTTCGTTATTTTTTTTTCAAAACCCAATGCTTAAAATTGTTCCACCTGTTTTTACTTATAAAATGCATTATAATTCAGAAGTGAAAAGAGCAATGTGAAAATATTTCTGTGAAAATGTACATCATCACGGTTACAATATGCTTTTGAGTAGGCACACTGTAGCATGAAAGCATTCAGCTGATCTGCTTGAATATGTTTTTAACAGCCCACTGTTTAGGAACATTTTGACAAGCCTTTCTAGCTAACACTTTATTCTCATTACCACAGCTAGTATATAATGCAAGGAAGTCAGCTACTCAGAATGGTCACAGCTCAAAACAAGCACAGGAAATCTGGAACAGAGCTCTCAGAATGGAGACTTGAATCAGGCCCTATATGCATCTAAACTGTGCTCTGCCATTTGATGATCTTTCAGTTTCCAAGTCATACACTATCCTATGAAGTTTTCCACACAACTAAGAATAAATTATTTTCAGTTTGAAATATTATCTATGATCTCCTCTGATCATTGCATCACAGCTCAATTTTGTGACTCAAAATCCCTGTCAATCTCTGTTGAGAATAAAGATAATTATTCATCAGTTTAACTTATGCCTATACCTTTATTAACTTTAATTCACTTTAGTTTCTTCTAGTATATGTTATTTTCTTCTGAGAATGGTATTTCTTCAGTTCATTTTCAATTTGTATATTGCCTTTGATTTCTCACATTAGAATACTAAATGTCTCTGACATAGGTTTACAGAATTGAAAATCAGCTCATTGTAAACTAAGTACACCCTTTCAAGATATGCACACACATCCTCACTATGGAGTTAATGTATTTTAAATAATCAGGGTGTTTACATCCTCCAAACATATATTTAAATAAGATGGACACGCTGTTAGGGTATTTTCAAATCAAGGATACCTTTCAACTTATTAGGAGTGAGTACACTAGCTGGGAGAGAATGTGAATATAGGGGAATTGCCTCTAGCTCTCTTCTTTCAGCTGATGCTCTCAAGTGAATCTCAAGCTAATAAAATAGTTGTGTCTAAATATTTACAGCTCTCAGATTATCTTTTAGATCAAATACCTTTATTCCTTACATGAAAAAGTTATCTAAGAAAATTAGTATACCGTGAAGTACTCTTTGAATTGTGAAGATTTAAAGAAGGATCACCTTCTTTTTTATAGGATTTGGCTGCCGTCTTATTTTAGACTTAATTTGGAAAATTCTATGAAAATGTAATCCAAAGATAAAATTTAAAATGGCACTCAAGTAGTGTGGTTATAAAATTCTAACAGACTGAAGATTTCAAATTTGCTATCATGCTTGGTTTCAGGCAAAAAAAAAAGTAGAAATTGTATATGAGCTCATTATTTTAAATTACTCATGCAATTGATGACGAAAGCTAGTAAATGTCTTCAGATGAAAAATCACAGTGTTTTGCACTTTTTTATAAGGGAAATTGATTCTGATTGAAAAATTAACATGCAGTTTTATGAACTTAAAATGAGCTATTTCACATAATACAATTTCAACAAAAGATAGCCAAAGGCCTAAAAATTTATCTTGAAGTGGAACAGTTTTGCTCAAATCTTGATTATTGCTTATACAAGCTCAGTGAATTCAACTAGCTTTGTATCTGAAAAAAATCATATTTATGTATTCATGTTAGCATTTTCTATACCCAATTCCCAGAGGAGTAATTAATATCTCAACTTTGATCATGTTTGGCAGATGAAATCCTGTTTTTAACATGGCATCTTAAGCTATTACTTTGTGCAGGTGTTAGAGGAGCAAAAAGGTTCAACAGTTTCAATGTCTGGCACATGTGACTGATGCCCAGGGGACTTGAAAAACAACGTTGAAGATGCCTGCTCTTACTCACTGGATACACATTTCCATGCTGTAATGGTCTCATTAGGCATACTACACAAAATGTGTGACTTATTAATTATGGCCTCTCCTACATGCAATTGCCTAAATAGATTTGTTACTTTTTGAAACATCAAATAATTTTAAAACCATGGAGTCATTAGTGTTACACTTTCACTATATTGTCACCATTGACACTTCCCTAGTTTAAGCCTTGACATTTTTTAATTATACATTCTGAATTATACGACAAATATGCTCTGTTCAAAAATGTAGTTTAAAAATTCTTATTCAAAATAATGGAACAATTTGCTCATTTTCTAATAAGTTTAAGAGTTGAGAGTGAATTGTCAAACAATCTCCTTGTAGCAAATATCTTGTTCTTTGTCACAGAAGTTTTGGCTAACAACAGGTTAAATGTTCCCTGATGTCTCAGTATTATTTGGTAAGATGAAAAAAGCTATATTCAAAATTCTTAAGTAACATCTAGAGTAAGATTCAGAGATAATCTACTGTCATTTGTTTATCTATACGATGTATCCATCTATTCAAGTAAGTACATTTTTAAGATTTTTGTGATTTTAATTATTGCTGTTACCAAACAGGACCAGATTCATTTTTAGATATTTAAAAATCTTCTTTAAACAAAGAAAAAATGTGAGAATTTTTTGCCTCAAAAAAAAAAAAAAAGGTTTGAGGAAAATGATAAGGAACTTACAACTGAAATTTTAAGGGATCTATATCTGAAATTTTAAATAGCTTTAGCTGCCTCTGCCACTGTGTCTTCCATATAAAAAAGCATTTATATAAATAAGGATATAGATAAACTTAGAGTATATTTTCAAAAAAAGAAAACCAAAAAAACAGAAAACTAACTGAATTGCAAGAACTGTTCAGGTGCACGTAAGCAGAACCTTTTTTTTTTTTTTTTTTGTATGTGTGTGTGTGTCATTTAAATACTTGGTACAAATGTGTCAAACACTTTTATAGAGTGGGAAGATCATAATTTAAGTTGTCAAAGGGTGAAATTATTTTGAGAGGTTTCATCAGTAGGGGGTTGGAAACAGTTTAATGTAAGAGTGGGTGCAATTAATAGAGTTATATCTAGTCAGAGGGTTGATTTATTGTGCTACTGTTGTCTTTCTTTCTCTTTTCCCCCCAGCTCCACCCCCGCATTTGGAAAATTCCTTTCATGAATCCTTTGTGTCCTCAATAACATAAATCGGCATGAGGAGTTTAACGCACTCTTAGGTATTCCTTCCTATTTTCTTTCCAGGTATAACTAAATTAAGGCTTTCAAGTCAAAAAGGTTTAATTTAATCTCAAGAGTGTGCATTTGACAGTAAATTAAGACCATTTACATTATATTTGTGATGATTTAAATTATTTCAAAATTGGTTTTTCGCATATGAATATTAAGAATTTGTCTCTCACACAAACCCATTATTTTCCCATAAGAAGTGGTGTTCAATTTTGTATAGACAAGAAGATTTTTTTGCACTGCACAAGTAATAGGTTTTTTATCAAATTAATCAAACCCAAAGAAACAAAGAAAGGGTCTCAATGAAGTTTTCGTTAAGAGATTGTTCCAGTTAAAATTCTTGTATGAGATTTTTTTATTATAAATTAGGTTCCCCAAATCTCTCCAGCATATTAGTGTCTTTCCTATTAGTTATCAAGTACACCTTCATTAGGATAATGAAGTCAGGTGAGTAGCTCTGGAAGAACAAGTAACTAAAAATTTAGATTTCTGAAATACATGCTTTTAAGCCATTGCTCATTCTACACTATATTTGTGTCTGCTAGAAAAAGTTCCTTTAACATGGCACCATTGATTTAGTTTCCTTTTTTTGAAAACAGGAATACTGACAGCAAATGTGTGAGTACTGCTGAATTTCCTGCACACTTCACCACTCTCATCTCATTTCTAAAGCATAGTACAGAATTTTCCTCCTGAGAAAATACTTTCTATTTTCAATGAGCACATACAGAGTGATGGAGAATTGTCAGCTTTCAGCCACAACACAAAGAATGGATCTACCCTACAAACCACGTCTACTGGACCTCTTGTTTTTTCCTTCTTGTTCTTTGAGTACAGCAATGCATCCTGCACCTAGAGTGGAA
Organism: Chamaea fasciata; assembly: GCF_029207755.1. Classification (NCBI taxonomy): domain Eukaryota; kingdom Metazoa; phylum Chordata; class Aves; order Passeriformes; family Sylviidae; genus Chamaea; species Chamaea fasciata. The sequence goes on along the minus strand of NW_027094091.1, from coordinate 21,015,450 downwards.
TCCTGAAGTAGGAACTAGACACTAAACTCAGTATTTCAGCATTTTCTAATTTTTTGCTAAGAGCTTAATTGAGGAACTCACCCAGTCTTCCTGCTGTTAAAAGGAACCTTAGCATGCTTATATTACTTCTTGTCTTATGCCTTTTATAATTCATAATAAGTAACAATATTAAAACTATGGCCAATGCTTTTATTTGTCACTTGATGATATTAATCACGGTTAGGACAGATCTGTGAGAGATTTTGGAAAGAATGGACTGTGGAACTAGGGAAAATACATTAAGATACATTAAGATCAGAGACAAAAATGATGGTTTGATGAATAGGGACTAAAATTTTTTATGGTTTCACCTTGAAGTACAACGGTTTGATTTTTATTTTTTTTCTGCTGCATTTAAACAGGTTCTTTTTCTGAGTAACAGTTTGGTTAGCTGATCCTTTTGCTCACTTGCATGAATAAAACCAGGACTTCAGAAACTCAGGATGTGATAGTGGATCTCATTGTTCCATAGACCTCAACCACCAGCAGCTGGATTAAACTAGAGATGAGAGACTGCCAATGAGATAACAATAACAACAGCAACAACTAATAATACCCTAGGAAATTATATGAAATTCATACCACCTAAAAAAATCTACCAAAATTAGGTATTTCAAAATATTTATTTTCGGTTGAAGACAATTCAGAAACAAATGAGAAGGAAAAAAAGAATAAAACAACAAGTTAGTTGAATGAAATGCACAGAAGGCCTTTAGAAAGGAAGAAAAATTGTTTGATGTTGAAAAAAATATAAAAACCAGATATAATCATCATACAATTTTAGGAATGCATTCATTTAATGAGGAAGAGAATGTTAGTATAATTTTATAGTAATAAAATGTTTCTTTTCCAAAAACTGAAAAGAATTGGGACAAGTCTGATTTTTAACAAAAAGGTAAAACCTGGGTGGAAAGTAGGGTTTTCTTTTTTTTCTAAAGCCTTTTAGTGAGGACTTTTTTATCACTTTACTAAAGGCCAGGTAATTTCATACTGCAGGGTCTTTCTGCTTATGCTTCTTTACTTCTCTGCCAGAGAGCAAGGAACAAAACATCTTTTCAAAGCAAGTGAGGATCAGACAAATGAGAATACATTTATATCCACAATGGCTGAATGAAATATGACAAGTGATATCATCCTGTACTTTTTTTGTTTGGTTCTTCTTGGATTTGGATAGCATTTCTAAGGATAGAAAAATGAGTCTTTTTGTTTCTTTTTATTCAGCGCCAGATAGTGGTATAGATGGAGAAAACCCCAAGCAGATCGAAAGCACTGCTAAAAATATCTTATAAGGCCAATCCATTATTACAACCATAAACTAATTTTCTTTTATATGTTGCATGTTTTATAAAGTCTCTGTGTACTGCAGACCCTCAGATAAGTTTGATTCTCAAATGGTTTGTTATCAGCACTGATAGTGTTTTGAAGTTTCTGTTTCTCCCCTTCCCCCTCCCAAGTCTCTGATACAGAAGACTTAATTTTCTATTTTGTGTGAAAAGTAAAACCAAAACAACATATTTTTGAAAGTTTCACTATTCAAAAATAGATAATGAAATTTAGAGTGTTTTGGGTTCTTTACTGCAGTACTCCCCAACACAACCTTCTTGCAGTTTCCGTCAAAAAGCTCAGACTCAGTCTCTCATACTTGCCATGTGAATGTAAACTCTTGTTTATAAGGATTGCAAATTAAAGTTTCCTCACATTAATACTGTAGTCATTAGTACTGTAGCAGTGATTAGTAAACCCCATTCCTCTTATGACATTGTTAGAAACAGCATATGATAATAATTACATAAACAATTTTTACATCCATAAATAAAGATTTTTAATGATTTCAAATATGACTAATTCTTCTTGAAGTATTGTATTTCAAATCCCGTGTCTTTTAGTAGAGAAGGCTTTTGGCTTAGTATTTACAATAGCAATAATAAATTGTATCTAGTCACACAGTTGCTAATGACATTTTTAGACATTCGTTGTATAAATAAAAAAAATTTAAAATAACCTTTCAGAAAACTTTAATAAAGACAAATAAGTTATTCATAAAAAATATTTTCAGTTTTAAAAAACTGCATTAACTTCAAATGTGTATCTTTTTAGTAGCCTTTTGATTAAGAAAGGCTTACTCTCCTGAGTGGTTGATGAATTGCCGTCCATTGTATGAGAAATGGAATTTAAGTCTTTGAAAGATTAATTATAATTATATTCTATGTTTTTATTTTTTCATTTATTGTGTCTGCAAATATATTGTTAATTTAATGATAATTTTTCAATTTATCTCTTAAATTACTTTTTTATTTTTGTAGCTTTAGTCCATAGTGGTAATATTAATACTTTTAAAGTAGAAAAAAATTATTTTGAAAGCAAATAAATATTTTTTATAAACATAATCTTTTGATAGAAATACTTGTGTTTCTATATGTTTCTGAAGAAAACTTGTATTGTAAAATACTGTGTGCTTCAAAAATTGTGGATGGCAGAAACAAACTTTGCAATATTTAGCAGTTGTTAATGAAAATCTAAATTTTGCCCAATTGGCTCTATCATTCTGGGTTATATAATACCAACAAAATACTGTAAACTTTTATTTGAATGCTGCCTGTATCAGCTGCCAATTTTTCTTTAAGCTTCACTGCCTCATAACAGCATCCAACAGCAAGGGGAGCTCTAAGACAATTTGGAGTGAACTGAGAAACTTTTGAGAGAAGGTTAGAAATCTTGTCAGGAAAAGATAGAGTTTGGAGAAAAGATTTCGAATGGGGGAGGGACATAGCTGTTATTCACCATAAGTGAGGCAGCTGAAAGGTCTTTCCAAAGTACATGAGAAAGATTAAAAAAGTGTGGGGGATTATGAGAAGCAGCCAAGTGACTAAATAGAAATTATCCAAGCACTTTGGAAAAAAATCAAACTCACATTTCAAGCGAGATGTACCAAATAGCTAAGAAAGCCGTCTAGATATGATATAGTGGGTAGAAACTGGTTGAAATAAATAGTAAATCAGATATAGATTGATCTATCCAGGATATAATGGCACCTATGAATTACAAATATAATTTACTTTCAAGTAAGAGGAAAAAGAGAAAAAGTCTATATCAAGGGATGCTATACCAACTGTCACTGAAAGGCATGAAGATTGTGCCGAGTAATTTAGTCTACAAAGAAATATTGTTTCATAAATAAGCAAGTAAGTAATCTCCTGTTTCAGTGATAAAGCAAGAGAAACTACTGCAATCTAGATAGCCATAACTGAATCCTAACTCTGCTTTACTCATTTTGGAGAATGTTACCTTGGGCCTCTCTACTTTCCTGTGAGAGGTTCTTCTATACGAATCCTGTTTCTCCTCGATCTTTTCTGGATTCCTCTGCTTTCTCCTACAATATGCCTTTCCAGTTAGCTCTAGTGATGGATTAAGCTTCTTATCCTTCTATAAATTTCTTGCCTGCTAATGTATGCCAGGACAGATTTCTCTAGCCAAACCAGTCCCCATGGCTGCCAGTTTAGACTCACTGACTTTTAAGTCTGCTGACTGAGCACCGCTTGGAGACTAAACCAGCAAGCTCATTTAACCTTCCTATTAAATGTAACTTAAGTCAAATGGTCTGTGCTATGAGTCATAATAACAGGGATACTGAAGACTAATTTTTTCTTAGTCAAAGGATCTGTTAAGGAAATGGTTACTAGATTTAAAAATAAAAATAAAAATAAATACAAACAGCACAGTCTGTGTGGGGGAGTAGCTGATAAAAAAAATAGAAAACTGGCATGTGCATTTATGTTATGCATCTAGGCAGAGTCTTCCACAGAAGAATAATTTCCTAGAGCAGTTTTCCAGAATACCGTTTTCTTCCATGATGAAGTTGTTGTCAGGCTCTGAAAACATTCCTAGTCTGGCACTGAGATTTGCCTCCTTTTGGCCACTGTTTGCGCAACTGCTTGCAAAGCCACACTGTAATATTCTATAATACATAAATACTACCTCTTCCCATTCTCAATGCAGAGTTTTTTAAACTGAATCAGTGCATTAATTTTATTGATAGAGCAGACTTCCAAGAAGATATTATACACAGAGGGCAGTGAAGCTAGAGGTGTAAGTAGAAATCTCTGGGGATGAAAAGGCTGAGAACTTTTAGAGAGGGCAAGTCATTAAAGACAGCATATTGATAAATTAACGTTCCAAAAAATCTCATCTTTATAATTTTCCTCGTTAGAGGCTATTGAATGCAAGTGTACTTCTGTATCTTTCTCTCTGCTTTCCTCTGCACAGCTGGAATACAGTACCTTAGTTTTGGGTTCCCTAATAAAAGAAAGATATGCATATACTGGAGCAAGCCCAGGACAGGACTGCAAATGTGATTAAGGATCTAGAGCATCTTTCATAAAAGGAAAGGCTGGAAGAGGTGAAAAGCTAAAAAGAGAGTGGTCTCAGAGAGAATTCTATCAGTGTGTTCAATTCATTGAAGTAAGACATTTTTCACTACAACAGAAGGCAAATTTACCCACAGTTTTATGCAAGAGGAGAAGTAAACCTAGGTACTTTTCTTTATGCGTTTCCTACATTCAGCAGTAAATGAAGTATGGCGAATTTGGTTTCAGTTTTTAGTAATGTTATTTTTGAGTGCTACATGTTTATGAAAGTTGCATCATTTTACCCCAAAGTTCTACAGTTTAGTATGCAGCAATGCTAGCTTTCTCAGTGTTATGATTGGGAATTTAAAAGAAATTTTATGCATTCACTACCTGTGGGCTGAATTCAAGTGTCTCATGAGGCAATAATAAATCAATGTGTTTTATCCAATGGGATGTGTAACCAAACAAGGACAAGCGTTCTATTATAGTTAAGTGTCTAATAGTCTGAATTACTACTGTCTGTTTACTGCAAGAATATTGACTTCATATAGTCTGTACCCCTAGCTCTGAAACTGTAAAAAAAAAAAAAAAAGAATAATTAGAGTGAAGAAACATGTTTACTTTAATAATGGAATTCACCTTAGATACATTTGTATTAAACATTTTGCACCTGAATCTAAACCTTGTTAGCATAAATTTCATTAAGTGCTTTTCTGCTTTCATGCCAAAGAGAAGCAGAACATATTTCAGATATAGCAGTAGGTTTGTACTGGCAATTCTGAGTAGATAATAGAAATGCTGAAAATAAGCCAGTCTGGAATCAACAACTGAGAAAAGAAGAGAACATTGATGAAAAAATTGAGAACAATGATGACAAACTTTTAATAAAAAAGTTCATGCTTCCACAATACAAATGATCAAGAAATATTAAAGAAACAGGGCTTGACATCAGTGGAACAAAAGCAATCAAAATAATTACTTAGTAAGCTTATATTAGTGGTTGTTTTTGTCTGTTTGTTTGTTTTATAATAGCTGTGTTTTCTTCTAGAGCCTCCTGAAAATTAATGGCAAGTTGTTTTCTAAGATACAATTACTGACTGTGTGGACAGCTAACTGAATCTGACAGTGCTTTGTAGCACTTTCCAGTCACTTGTCAGTGTTGCATTTTTGTTTGTCTTTTTCTGTAAGCGTTTACTTCCTCTTTTCCTAAAGTTTGTCTTATGAATAAAATTTCTCAGGCACTTGAAGAAAATTTCTTGAATTCAAGCAAAGGCAGCAGGAGACCTGTTTTAATGAGCAAGGAGTTCCTGACTGATTTTAGATGTATGAAGTAAGATATAAGATACAAGAGTTGAAAGCAGGGGCAGGTGTCTCAGGAAAAGTCTAAAGATGCTGTCCTGTCCTGTAGGGATGGAGCTAAAAAAGCCAAGGCTACTCTGAAGTTAAATCTTGTTAAAAAGACAAAAAAAAAAAAAAAAAAAAAGGATTCTACAAGTGTCAATCTTCCAATTTTATTAAAATAATTGAAAAAAGTGGGGGGGAAAAGACTATGACAACAATATTATTTTGAGGGCCTAATTGTACCACTTCTTTCTTCCTTTCTTTCTCTTTTTCTAATTGCCTTAAACAAATTGCCTCTACTTTGTTCCTGAATTATTTCCTATATTTGTCAAGCCTGCTGAGAGTCTCACAAGAACTGAGTCAGGTTTTCAAAGGACTTTTGAAAGTGAAGAAGAGATGTTGTCCTACAAGATGAGTTCAGCGAGGATAGATTTTTTTTGGAAGGATAACATCTAGAGATATATCAGACTGAGAAATTATCATGTACATGACACTGTGTTGTATATACATTGAGGGAAAAAATAGTAATTTCAAATTAGTAAGACCTGATCATTTGAGAAGCACAAAATGTTATTTGCAGTTGTGATAAACTCAGTTTTTGTACTGAGTGTTTTTACAAAGAAAAAATCTAGAGAAAAGCTTGAAATAAAGAAAACAGGTAGCCCAAAGTTAAGAGGAATATTATGGGTGTTGTTATTGATAGGATGATAGGCTAACTTGTTTTAATGAATCTGGGGTCATCTAATCTAACCTCTTCCTCATATTGGGTGTATTTGAAGCAGGTGCTCAGGATCTTGTCTAGGTGAGTTCTGAGCACTTCCAGAAACTGAGATCCTGAAACCTCGCAGAATTTTTTGACTAGCCTGTTCTAGGGTCTGATCACCATCACGGAGGAAAAGTTTCATCACAGAACTTCTGGTGCCTGTTGATCTGTTGTAATATATTAATGTCCTTGCTTACAACAGTGTTGGGAAATCCAGACAGGTTCTAGTAACAGAAGAAGGAAACTTGGTCTGATCTGGAGCCTTCTTAAAAGTGTGCACTTGTGTAAGCAGAGGAGACAGCGGTGAGAAAGAGGCAAAGAGAGTGATGGCAGAAATAAAAATAAAAAAGGGAGAATTTAGCAGGATTCAAATATATTCAGAACATATTATGGATTATTCCTCTGGTAACCCTACAAAAATCTAACTATACTTTTGAATAATCACTTTTTTTTTTTGGGAAACAAGACTTATTTTTTTTAAGACTTCAAGAAAGAACTGGGTGTTTCTCTTTGTCCTGTCACTATTAATTATATTGTAGGAAGACACTTCATTCCAGTCAGTGCACCAAGAATGCAGCTCTGTAACTTTTACTCAGTCAGGTATGCTTCCTCCTATAAGTCAGTACATTAAAGAATAAGATGCAGAAGTGTCCTCTTTTTCAGAAATTCTACTTCAGGAGCAAGCAGTAAAACATATTTAGTGGCATTCCTCAGCAGCAATTTGTTGTATAAGAAAACTGGCATTGATTTTTCTGACAAATACACCCCTCTCTCTCTCTCTCTCCAGTCTTCCATAAAAATCAGTACCACTAGCAAAAGGATTGAAGATGCAAAGGAGAGCATACACAAGTGTAAAATTAGGCTAGCCCTTCAGTATCTATTCCCTTTTGATTAAGGTATGGAACAGTTTACTTTCTGTGACAGGTGATAGAATCCGGGGGTTTTAATGGAAAATGTGTACTGTATTAATTTGGAATCTCCATTGTTAAAAAAAATTGTTACTGCTTTTATTTATTTAATATTTTTAGCATGAAAACCTTTTTTTTTTTGTCATGTAAATTTTTGATAAAATTAAAATACGAAGCTTAAAGAGAACAGTATACTTTAGCAATATTTGCATAATTTGTGACTTTCAAGATTCAAATTTTAACGACAAAATTTTAACATAAAAAATTTTACTTTTTTGGCATTGCAAAATAGTAATAATTTGTTAAGAAACTAAAATAAGAAATATATTTTTGCTCCAAATTTTTTTTTTTTTGTTCTAGCCATAATTTTTTTTTTTTACTTGTTCAGTAAGGTATTGAACTGCATTTATCTTTTACCATATACTTTCAAATATTTCAAGTCTGTTTTTCCATTCTCTGCTGGCTTATGTTTTCTGGTGAAAAATATTCATGGCAACATGTTTTACAGTTTATAAATGTGAGCTATACATCTAGTCATAAATGTGTATAAATAAAAATATATTTTAGCCATGAATGGGGAAATGAAAAAGGAATCTAGCATTTAAACTGCAACCAACAAGATTCTGTCTTATTCTTTCAAGGGTAAATGAGGGCAATATTGAAAATTATTTAATAAATTTTGAACACTTCAACAAATGAAAATTAGTTCATTTTGTTTGGTAACAATGAAATATTTTATAATGAAATTTTTTCACAACAAAATGTTTTCACATTTTTCGTGCTACTTCCACAGTTGCAACTTTTTTTTTACCCCTGATTTTAAATGTATCATCAATTTATATCAATACAAATGCTAAAACTTCTTCATAAATTTCATGTACTGTAGGGTAACCATGTGAAAGTTTTTGTCATGTTCACATAGTTGAGTATGTTGAAATAGCAAGGCACAAAGGTAATTTAACTTCCTATCCATATGGGAGTGAATTTTAGAGTAACTGAATAAAATTTCACAGCAGTACATGGAGAAGAATGCCTTATTTTTTTCCATAATAGTTTTAGAGACCATGATTTTGGATGCAGTACATTCATGCCCTTAGACCTAAAGCTATTGCCACTTAAATCAAGTTGAAGAATCTGCAACCAAAAGAACATGGAATTTTATTTTTTTTTAGTTCTCTTGAACAAGGGTTCATAGAATCATAGCATAGGATGGTTTGGGTTTGAAAGTGACTTTAGAGATCATGTAGTTCTAACCCCACCTGCCATGGTCAGGCATACTAGAACAGATTTTCCAGGAGATGCAAATGCTTAAAGTAATTTCACAGGCAAATAAATGTGTGAACTAAATTGGCAGGAAACAGACCCCTTAGAACATGATTAGTTCTTCCATTATAAAGACCTGTAGGCAGAAATCCTGTTCCCACTGCAGTAAGTGACATAGTATATGTTGGATTTAGCTTTTCCATGTATCAAAGTTAGGATATCCCTATTAAAGAAGATCAAAACAAGCCCAAACTGGTTTTGTATGAGTCTTTAGCAAAGTCAAATTCTATGAAATCCTGTAGTTTCCACTTCCTTCTTTGCCATAAGGTTCTTATTCTTTCTTAGTTGTGTAATCACAGAGGTGCTACAGGCACTATTAATAGGTCCTCTCAAAGGTGACTGGAACTCCTAACGTCTTTCCACACCAAACACCCCTGCAGGCCACCCCTATCAATAGCTTTTCACATAAACCAAATATACACATGCACAGAGGGCTCAGTTGACTGAGGAAAGTATGAAAATGTCCAAGTCTTTTCAATTGCTGCCATACAAACCTCTCACTCGTACACATATACCACACACCCTGGCTTCACCAGCTGTTGGCTCCAAGAATTACAGCCCATGTGATCCATTAACTCTTCTCTAGTTGCTTGCAGTTAGACCTTGCAGACCTCATACATAGCACCAAGATTACAAAGGAAAAAAAGTTAAGAAAATGATTTGAGAATACTTCAGTTATCAAGCATAAGGCTTGGTACTGACTACCATCTGCTTACATGAAGAGAATTGCTTTACGTCTTCTTCTCTGTATTTTCTCATCATTTTCCCTGCTCAGTCCACCCCAATTCAAGCCCTTTCTCATATTTGGTCCTTTCAGCAAACTTCTCATTATAAATTTTATGATGGGATGTCACAATGCCCTTTCCAGTATCCCATAAGGAATTTCTTACATTCCCTCAAGACTCCTTAACTACTTCATAATATTGTGATAATCATGTTCCAGTTGTCATCACGTACTATGCCACACTAACCCTTCCAAGGCTGTGTCTGGGTAGTGATTTGTTTAACAGTCAATCAGTCGGTGGCTGAAGAGTTCTTGCTTTTGTAATTGACTCCGTTATCACCTGGTCATTACTTTTTGTGTCTCTCTGTTTAATTTCTCTGTTTTCTTTTTTTTTGTTATTTCGTTTATACAAAATAGTCTTTTACCAGGTAACATAGTGCATTAGAATGTTCCACATGCCTTTACAAAAAACTCAAAGTTAAAGGAATGTTAACATATAAAAATGGGAAAAATATCTTTTAAAAGAAGAAAATTAAAATAATAGGATAAGTAGCTTAGCACCAGCTAAATTTTATGAATGAAAACTACTAACTTCATGATGAGCAACCAAATTTAGTAGTTACTTAAAATTATTCACCAGATTACTCATCTGAATAGTTCCTGTCATTTTTGTGAGTATTGGGAATGAGAAGTTTCGAGAGACAAAGCTTACGTTGAAACAGGAAAGAGAAATACAAAAAATCAAGAACAGTTCAACATAATAGAACTAAATAATATAAGTACAAAAAGCAGATAAAAAGCAATGTGTTGAAAAGAGATTAATTCTGCTCTCTATCAAGACTGCAGAATAATTAATGTATCTTTTCTGATCTTTTTCCTCAACTTAGTCTTTAGATTGGTGACAGCAAAGACTAGCACCCATGTAATACCATTAAAATTTCATGGGCACCTAAAAATAAGGAATCCCTTGTGAAAATCTCTAGATATCAGGAAGACAAAGAAGGGACATGGAAATTAAATACTTTATGAATGTCTGAACAAAATTGTGACTGTAAATACTCTGGCAGTCCATTGCTGACTTGGCGTGACAGATGATACAGGATGTCATTGTAGGTCATTGGAAGATAACCAGAACATGTATTTTGAAATGGGATAGTGTCCTAGATTTGGCTTGGTCAGAGTTCATTTTCTTGTGGTAGATGTGAAGTTGTAGAGCTTGGAGATGGTGGATGCACCTGGGTTGTTATTCTACACCACTCATGTCATCTCCATAGGGTGGAAATAAGAGATTCTCACTCCCAAGAAGGAAGTGAGTGCAGAAGGCCCAGGGTGGCACTGGCCTGACTCTATGAGCATTTTGCCCTCTTCTGTACACAGTTGTGATTGGGACTACTGCTTTGCTGTCCATTTTCTTATCTCATTGCTGTTTACAGAATTTTAGTTATATTTATATGAAGTTTATTTAATATTAATTTGTAAACCAAAAACTGGTCTATGTCACATACTGAAACAAATGTCATATCTCTGTAAAATAACATCTTATTTTAGAACCTTTCTAGAATGGGACGTATTCTTATAGATGAGATGAAATGGAGAAGGAGATAATTCAGCTTCTTCAACTGGGAGACAAGTTTTACTCTCTGCAGAATATTGTCATTGAAGGAAAAAGGTAGAGATACAAGGCAGATATACTCCCCACATTGTGCCTTTCCAAGTTCTTACAATATTTGTCTTAACTTCTTCAAAAGAGAGATTATTGCTTTCTCTTTAAATAGCCTCTAATGGAATTTTTTAAAAATAAATTTCTAATTCATGTGAAACCCATTGGTAATTTAGGTCTGTGACATCCAGTGGCAATTAATTCTGCAGTTTAGTAAGAAAAAATATATGTTTTTACTTTTAGACTGCTGAAAATATTATTTAAGGACCACCCTTCTAATTTTCTATGAAATAAAATTATGTCAGATTCCATAATTATGTGTGTGTCATCATTCAGCCCTTTCCTTTTATTATGCAGGTGAATGCTCCTAGATTTTTACCAACATTCTCTTCCTATATCCATTTTTTTTTAATTTCTAGCTTCTTTTGTTGTAGCATGTCCTTCTTTCGGTGACCAGACTTGCATGTAATATGATTATGAATCCACACATTTTACTTATATTTCTTATTCAGTATTCTGTTTCATTCTTGAGGCTTCCTAACATTCAGTTTGCCCTAGAGGCTCCTTAAGCAGAGAGAAATTTGTTTGACATAACTCATCGAGAATGGTGACTCTATATTTCAAATGCTTCTCTCTGAAACGTAACATTTTCTGTGTATGATATGAAGGAAAACAAGTATTTTAGTGGTTTCAGTATAGTTGTGTATATATACATATCTATATATCTATATATCTATAGATATATAGATATATATATAAAAGATGCATAGCATATATTGCACAAAACCCATTCGATATCACAGCACAGAAATCCTGAAAGAAAGAATTTGCGTTCTTGGACCTTTGACAGCATAAAGAAAAGGAAGCAGTTTGACTAAACCATTATTTCCAAAACTTGCAATTCTTCAGTTAAACTCTATTCCCAAAACATTAAATATTAGCAATGGATAATAATTTTGAAATAATATTTGGATACTACATTTCTGTTTAGTGAGTAAAATAATGTATCATTTAAGACAGAAACTTCCACCTGTTTGACAAAGGTGGTTATCAGTGTTTCCATTTAGAGTTACTGCTGTAGAATATCTCCTGCTAAAACACAGTTGTAGCTTGCTGATTTTGTGTTGAAATACTTTAAAGTTAATCCTTTGACACAGGACAAAAAATTAATTTCTCATTATCCAGGTCATCTCCATAATCATTTATTAGTAGTATAATTATTTTTATGCTTATATAACACATTTTAAGGGAACCAAGCTAAAATAGCAACTTCTGAGATCTATAATGTAACATAAAATTGATTTCATCACTGAAGACTCCATTAAGAATTGCAGTTGGGTTTTTAAATATCATTAACCCCTTCCTCTTGTTAGTTATTCATTTTTATTAACATTTTATATGTTTTTGAGGAATATTTCTACCCAAGGGTATAAACTTTATGCATTAAATTCCATGAATACCATCTGAAATTATTCTTCTCTGATGTATCAAGATTGCAGTTCCAGTCTCCGATCAAGTAACTTATGTAGCATAATTATGTAACCTGTCATATCCTGCAAAGTTCCTGATCTACTACACTATAGCGCTGTCTAAATAATTATAAAAATGTTAGAAATTATGATTGTGCCATTAGATGTTTTTATCTTTCTAACACACATAAAATTATTATATTTTGGACAGATGTATATTTAATTTTTTCCTGGAATTCATAGATTAACCAAAATCTAAGGCATCTCTACATCAATTCCTGTGAAATTTTGTCTGAAGATTTTGGAAGACTCAAACAGAGGAGAAAATTCTGAAATGTGAGTAATCTGTGATTAAAAATCCTAGCTCGTTCACATCAATGATATCTTTTCAGAAGTTGTTTCTGAGGAATTGGTGTTATAAGGTACTCATGACTGTCAAAGAGATTTCCTACAGATTGTTTGTGGTTTGGATTATTTTAATTCTTGGTCTGTTACAAAAGGTTATTAGTGTTAAACAATAGTTACTGGTTACAATGTTATTGTAATGTTACAAAGTGATTATATTTACTGAGTGTTTAAGTCAAACACATTATAATATTTTTTATTGTGCTTCTGTTTTGTCAGAGCAATAAGCCTTTGCTTTGGCTGCAATCACCTGCTGCATGATCTTGGACAAAACCCTTCATATCCATCTCTTTGGCCTATCAGTCTCTATGTATAATTCATAGGCACAAAATTACAATTTACATCGATTTTCTGGAGCAGACTGTCAGTCAGAAGTCACTTGTAGTGTGTCTGTTAAAGTCATGCAGTCCAAGCATTCCTTATACTTCTGATATTGATATTTATATAGTTAATACATTCTTTAACCTCATAAAAATCTATTGATTCTGCTGTATGTACTTGGCTATTCCATTTTGTTTAATGCTTTCAAAAAATTTTAATCCCTTTCATGTTGTCCTTTGGTAACTGAGAATCCATTTCTACTACCAAATGAGAGGCTCAATTTTATTTCAGTCAAGTATGAAGGACAGAACATGGAAACTTCATGCTTTGCTTATTATTTAGGCTATTTCATACCTAACCTCATAACAGTCTTTGATCTTGCTAGTGTAATATTCTTGCACTATGTTGGGGATTTGATGAAACAGAATCACCTAATTTAAAATAAGTGGCTCCCAATGCACAGGTAATTGGGTCTAAATAATTTCAGACCCATTTACACCCTGGAGCTACATCTATCAAAATTACTCGGGACACTTGCATACAGTACTGAATAAAACTAAAGTCTCCTAGTGCACTGGTTAACAGTACTACCAGAAAAAAGATTGCTAGAATGTATTAGTTATGTCTTATCATTGATCAAGAATATGCAGGTTTATGAATTAAATAGCAGATAAAATATAATCCCTTCAAAAAGAAGAGAAGAAGTGAAGTCTGAGTATCATTAGTTAAGAAGTGTACATCACAGAAAAAAAAAAAAAAAGTACACTTTCTTCTAGTTCACCTAATCTGATCTTTCTCAGTCCATAAAACAAAATGAAATAGAATAACAAAATAAAATAAACCAAAATAATTTCTTAGATCTGTATTTTAGTTTTTATTTAGTTCAAGTCTGCTTTTTGAGCTTTCAGTGCTGAAACATTCATCTGAGTCAGCAGATGTTTGTGCAATTTAATCCTTTTTCATCCTTTTGCTCCATCTTTCTTGTACATATAATAACATTTTTCACCTGGTATATTATCTTTTGCCCTTTCTATCACCTTCTGCCTATCTCTGTATTGCAGACTCCTAATTACCTCCTTGCCTATCATGCTGTCCTAATTTCTTACACCTTATATCTCCATCCTATTTCTTAATAAGATGGTGCACTCCTCTGTCCTTCAGTTCTGCCTTCATTTGAATATTTGTGTTACTTTTTTTTTCCCCACTCTGAGTTTGGGATTGAAAATAGGTTGAAAAATTTACAAGGATATAGCCAGTGGAATTTCTTACTAAAATTAATTCTTCTATGAAATCACAATATTTCTGAAGTTTTTCTACTGCATTTAAAATATTATTAGTCTTGAAGGCATAAAAGAAAGAAAATTGTATAGAAAATCCTAACAAGATACAGACTCTCTAGCATGATTCACTTCTCTAGAGGATTATGCTATCAATGCAGTGCAATCAGCTTTTTAAACAGGTTATATAAAATCAACTGCATTTGCTTTTTGTGTATGATGCACTAGGTAACCTATACTAAAGTAAAGAAAATTATAGAGTTCCAGTCCTGATTTAAATACACTAAATAAACTTTTTTCTTAGACTTGAAGGGAATCCATGGTTCTGCTGTTCATATAATTAAGCTTTTGTTAGTACCATTAAGATGATAAAATGAAAAACTATTTAAACCAGTATAAATTACCTCAATGATTTCAAAGTTAAATATGTGTAACTAGGTGTACATTTGAAGAAGGAAGTTCATGGAAATTACATGCTGAAACACTAAGATTAGTTTTCTGAGGAGGATCTTAATAGACTGTATGTAAAGGTCAAAAAGAAAAGCATATCAACATAAAACCATACTTTGATAAATTGCTTTGCTGAAATAGAGGTCATGAGATGACCATGTTTTATTAACTCGGATAGTCAAGGGCAATTTGCTTAGGTGGAGACTCATGGTAACAAAGGATAATCAGTTTGCTTCTGTGGTGGAAGAATGGAGGGGGAACATAATCTGCTATAGTATCAAATTTTCCTTAAAAGCCATCTGACTATTTTTTACTGTGTTCCAATGGTCTAGCCAATACTGACAGTTGCTAGCATATGAACAACGAAGCTAATGGTTTTGCAAAGTGGACAGTAATATTTTTACCGAAAGGAAAAATCAACTTTTCAACTGGAGAAATTGGCATGAATTCATGTATAGGATAAAGAATTGGCCTTGAGTAAAACCAGTAAATTAATATTTTACTGATTTAGTTTGCTTTGCAAAATTTATCCTGACTGTATTCAAACACAGTAGCTAAACTTTTTGGAAAATAGCCATATAAAAATTGTTCAAAATACTCTGACTTACAGGAATACTTGCTTTGAGAAAATTGCCTCTGTGAAGAGGGCTCAGTAGAGTTGCAAATGTTTGTGGACTGATGAGCCTTTCAAACACTAAGAATAGATTTGTCCATAATTGTAGATTAATGATTCTTTTGTTATTCCTGTGAATTAAAGCATGTGCAGTTTTAATGTAAGAAAATGGAAACTGTATCATAACTGTGACAGGACAAACTTACTGACAAAATCTAATACAAGTGTTCATAATGTCAACATGATACACCCTTGCTAAAGTTCTTTCCTTGGCTGGAAAGTGCTTCTCTGTGGCAATTACTGCCTCAGGGAATGTGTATAGCAGTTGTATTCATCGATTAAAAGACAAATCCTACTCATTGAAATACAAATCAGATCTTTTATATCTATCAAAGACAATATAATAAAATTTCTTCAGGGCACATATTATTTCATGTACTTCTAAACTCTTCACCAAGGTAATAAACTGATCCTCCACAATTTTTTCAGGACTGCAATAATTCTTTTCAGACTGTGTTCAAAACTAGAAAGATCTTCACACGTATATTTAATGAAGAAATAAAATCATTTTTAGAAAAAAGAGTATATTTAATTCCTTTTTATTCCTTTTATTTCTTTTTTATGAATAGGGGCAATTACAGTTAATTCTACTTCCTCTTTCTCCTCTCTCCATCCCTCTCTATATGAGTCTGGAATGCCTCATTATAAAAGGCTATAGGATGAAAACTTTTATGCTGAAAAGTCTTGATAAAAATGAGCAAGGCTATGTACATCTAAATTAGTGCTCTTTTTAATTCAGATGCTGGAATTGCAATGTCTTTGCACCTTTCTTCCTATTAGTTGTAAACACCTGAAATTTTGTAATTTTTTTTGTTTAAATTCCTATATCAAACATATTTTGTTATTCCATTCACAGGTAGTATTTTTTGCAATTATAGAAAAATCTGTTGCTTCTCAAGACAGTTTTAAAATTATAGACAAATATATTCAAATGTTGACTAAATCTGGGGGATTCTCTTTGTAGATTTCAAAACTCCTCATCAATTTTAAAGGACAGTAAAAGTACAGTCTGGGATTAATTTCTGTATCATGGGCATACTACATGCTGATGACCTTATTACTTAAAATTTCCATAAAATTATTGATTTCATTTGTTGAAAATGTAAGACTTCTACCAAACTCGTGCATACTTGCAACACTATTGAAGAACCCAATGTTATTAGACCACGGCTTCTGTGTTGAGGAGTCTGTGATATGGTTGCTTCTGAGCAGCCTAATCTTTTACAACATTAGTGTTATCTTTCCTGAATTATGGATGCATGAAACCTTCATCTTTTCACATTTCAAAAATATTTGTTTGGGGGTTTTTGCTAAAATAATGTAAACGTCTACCAATTCTGTCCTCTTTACTATCAAGATCCTGTTCTGATGTGCTATTCGGAATATAGAGACTTCTAACATAACTCCATGATAAAACTCTATAGGTTGCTGAAAGGGTCTAACAAGCCTGTGCTCTAACTTTATGGAGTGAGGGGTTGTGGAAAGCAAGTTAAAAGGTAGAATCTGTGTCTCAAAACAGATTGATACGTTTTGATGTCTCTTTTTATGTAGAATACCATAAATATTTTCCTATAAATCCGGATCATTATGCATTAACTAAATCTGAGGAGCGATTTAACACTACAATGAAAAAATGTAAACTTTATAAATTATTATTAATATACTGAAAACCAATGCAGGAAACTCCCCCCCAAAAAAAGTGAATATAATTATTGAAGTAAGCAGCCTAAATTGTAAAATGCCTAAACTGTATTCAGTTGGAAAGATACTCTAATGATTTAGTGGTTTTAACCAATGAAAATAATAGTCTTCATTATTGAAATATTGATTCTGATAACAGAAGTATTTTCAGTGTATTTTTGTGTAATTTTACTATTTTTCTAAACCAAAAGACTGGAAATCAAGTGTAGGTTACATATAGATCACATGTCTAAGTTTCTATCACTGTATGACAATACAAAGTTATGATGATCCACTTGCTACATAGGACACTTGGATGTATTTCAAAGGTAAATACTATGTTTGCATTCTTCTGCCAGTGATTTAATTGACAAACATAATTTCTGGAAATTTATAGAATGTGAATTCAAGTCCAGAACTTTACTCAGAAATCAACCCTTTAAGACACATCCCTTTATTCAGCTTCCTGAAATTTTGCTGTTTGCTCTTCTTCAGATAATTTCTTTTCCTTCCCCTAGTATAAGTTTTAATGAAGGTTATATTTATCTAGTGTCATTCATATGAAGATTAATTGCCAAATCCTTTTTAGGAAATTAGTTCTAGAAAGAGTAATAAACTAAGCCTTAATGATAGAAAAGTAAAGTGATTACAAAAAGAAAATAGTGAAACAAAGCAGAAGGGGATAATGGCACGGAAGGAGAAATACTGGTTAGGAAATACTTAGTTGATATTAGCTGATAAAGTAAGCAAACAGAAGAGCTAGTGAATAACAGGAGAAAGAAAACATGGTAAGAAATGTAGAACTTTCTAATAAGGAAGCACTCAAGGATGCTTAATGATTTTCAGCAGCTGTTCACAAACACTATGCACTTTACTGTACTGTTATCTGTTCACGCAAGAGATGGATTCTTGTTTTACACATATATGCTGCTGCATTTGTTACCCTAGGGAAGAGAAAGACTAAACCCAGCTGAAAAATCCATCTGTAAATGCATATTCTAGTGATCCATTAGTAATGAACCTGCTCCATTCAATAATTTTAACCAAAGCAATCAATGTCTGAACGATTTTTTTCTTTAATCATGACATGTCTCATGGAGAAGCCTGAGGGTATTCTGTTGTCTGAATTTAGGCCGAGGTTTGTTTTGCTAGTGTCCAATAAGGATTCGAATCATTAATGACCTAGAAATTGCAATATAATTGTTAACAAGAGTTTCAACCATAGGAAGTATATTTTCTGATTTTATAGCAGTCTATGAAAGCACAATCTAAGCACTATATAATTTTTACCTGTATTCAACTAATACTGTCAGTGTTCACCAGAGTTCCTAATCCAGACATTTATTTTATGCTTTCTATTTGCATCTAAATGTTCTATTTTATAAAGTTGTGTCTGATCTTTCCAGAGAGTGTGCCAATCTCTTAAGGAAATGTGGTTTTAACTATCCTTAACCTTTGTTTGAGTTAAAATGCCAATACAAGGTGCCCCCGCCCCTTTAAGAGATGTGTTAACAAAGACTCGCTATATTTCACTATTCAGTCTACATCTGTAAGTTGTAAACAGAATTAATAATGTATAATATAATACATTAATATATTATTAATCTATAATATATAATAATACATTAATATAATATCATATATCAGATAATTCAATAATAATTTATAGTGCAGGAAAACACTCACTGAGGTAGTAAATTATGTCTTTCCTCTTTCTGTTTCTCTTTCATGACCATCATCAAATTCATCCTGCGGTTCAGTCCCAGGTGTTTCATCATTTGTAACAGTAGGTTTCAAACCCTTCAGGCTGGTTCCCTGGGCATCTTCTCATGCAGGAACTTCTAAAGCACTCACCATTGCCCTAGATCTGTTTCTGTTGGTAGTGAAAGCTTCATTGACTTCAGAGCAGCAGTGTTAGGTCAGAGACTTCTGAAATATCCCAGTGAACATTAACTCGGCATGGACCTGACACAATTTTTCATACAGGTACATCATGAACAATAGTGAAAAATAAATAGTGAGTTTTCAATTTACAGCTCGTTCTTCTGCATATATGAAAGGGGAAGATTTTCTCATATGCCTTGCCCTTACTTTTAACAATAATGGGCCATCAATTCATTGATTTGTACCACCTGAAACTATTTGTTACGTCTGATAAATAGGAGACCTTGGAATACATGACACATGAAGCACACATAATGGAGCAACCAGGCATCTGTGACCAACTCCACAGGCCAAGGTCACATGTCTGGCATGGTTCTCAAAACAGAATGGAGGCACTCATCTGAGAGCAAAGGCTGCAGCTCCAACTGGAGAGTCCACACTACCTACCCCAGTAGTGCCTAAGCTATTGGCCATATCTAAGTGCTTGTGGCAATGCAGTGAATTTTTCACTGACTGGAAAGAGGAAAAATAACCCCCATTTTTAAAAAGAGAAAAAAAAGAGACGATCTTGGGACCTATAGGCCAGTAAGTCTCACCTCTGTACCCAAAACATTCATGGACCTGATCCTCCTGGAAACTATGATAATGCACAGGAAAAATAAGAACTGGTGACAGTCAACAAGGATTCACTAAAGTTGAATCATGCCTCATCAAATCATGGCCTGCAACAGGGTGACAGCACTAGTACATAAGGGAAGAGCTACTGATATCATCTACCTGGACTTGTGTGAAGCATATGATATTTCCCTGCATGATATCCTTGTCCCTAAATAGAAGAGGCAGAGATGTGACAAAGTGGCACCCCTCAGGGATCAGTATGGGTCTGCAGCTCTTTAATATCTTTGTCAGTTCCCTGGATGATGGGATTGAGTGCACCATTAGCAAGTTTGTTGACAACATCAAGCTGTGTGGTCAGCTTGACACACTGGAGGGAAGGGATGCTATCCAAAGGACCTTGACAGGCTTGTCAGGTGGGTCTGCGTAAATCTCATCAATTTTAACAAGGCCAAGTGTAAAGACATGTGCCTGGATCAGGGCAATCCCATGCACAAATACAGGCTGGGCAGAGAATGGATTGAAAGCTGCCCTGTGGAGAAAAACTTGGGGGTTTTGGATGAGAACCTTGCAATGATACAGTAATGTAGGCGTGCAGCCCAGATAGCCACTGTGTCTTGAGCTGCATCAAAAGAAGCATGACCAGCAAGTCGACAGAGGGGCTTCCTCCCCTCCTCTCCACTCTCCTGGGAGCTGACTTGAAGTACTGTGTCCAGCTCTAGGACACCCAAGATGGATGTGGAAGTGTTGCAGTGAGTCCAGGGGAGGGCCAGAAATACGATTGGAGCACCTCTCCTGTGAAGGCAGGCTAAGAGACTTGGGGTTCTTCAGCCTGCAGAAGAGAAAGATCAAGAGGGATATTATAGCAGTCTTTCAGCATATAAAGGGGGAATACAAGAAAGCTTGAGAGGGGCTGTTGAAAAGGGCATGTAGTGATAGGACAAGGGGGTTTAGATATTAGGAAAAAATATTTACTCTGTGGATGGTGATGATGGGAACAAGTGCCCGTAGAAATTCTAGATGCCGGGAAATGTTCAAGGCCAGGCTGGATAGTCTTTGAGGAACTTGTCCTAGTGGGAGGTACCCTGCCCATGGCAGTGGGGTTGTAACTAGATGATCTTTAAAGTATTTTCCAATCCCAGCCATTCAATTTTTCTGTGTATCATAGTGCCTCACATAGTAGAAAAGAAAAAGTACTATTACTATTACAATATCGTCTTGGGTTGCAATATATAACCAAAAGCATGGATTTTATTCCAAATCTGTTGAAACCAGTTGAAGAGGTGTTTTTGTCTTTTAACTATAGAGGGGAAGGGGCAGGTGCCTTCTGTTAATGGGCCAGCTGTTAAAACCATGTGGAGCAATGTTCCTTATCTCTTCCATGACTCATCCTCCCTCCAGGGGATATATTCTGTTTATGGGCCGTTAAGGCTCACCACATGACTGATAACATTACATTATCCCATTGTGAGATGTTTCACCCAGTGGAAGGAGCCAAGCATTCTTACCTGGAGAAAAGCTGAAATTCAGCTCGGCAGGACAACCTGTTTTCCAATGGATTTCCCAGAGGAAGACCAGACCCATCTTGCCGCCACTAGACCCTTCCACAAGATCACCTCTTCTCCAACAGATCCACATCTGTCACTCCAGGAAGACTTATTTAGACTGCTTCCAACACCCTGACCAACAGTTTTCTGACTCTGTCAGGGTTTCTAGGATTTTTGTTTGTTTCATGTTGTTTACTTGTTTTTCTGTACTATTGCATTTGTATTTTTAATATTCCTAGTAAAGAACTGTTATTCTTATTCCCATATCTTTGCCTGAAAGCCCCTAATTGCAAAATTATGATAATTTGGAAGGAGGGGGTTTACATTCTTCATTCCAATGCAAGCTCCAGCTTTCCCTGGCAGACACTTGTTTTTCCAAACCAAGACAAATATTGACACCATTATTTTACAATACTTGTAATAGCAATACAATTTTGCAGCAATATTATTAGAAGAGTACTGTGGTTCCTGTGGTTCTGGGAACAGCACCTACCACTCCATGCTGTTGTGTCTGCTACGTCTTTGATTTCCATCTAGCTTTTCTACTTGCCTCTACTAGTTCAGTCCTTTGAAACAAAACTTTGGGGACCAGAGATGACTATTTTTCACTTTGAATAATAATAATAAACAAGTGTAAACTGAGGGGTGGTGTAACTAGATGAGGTATTTATTACCAGCCTAAACTGATGAGGCTCATGTCAACAATTACTAGTCTTGCAAAAAGTGATGCTTTTTAATCAGCTGTGAGAATTGATCAAAAATGCTTACAATACTAATGACTACTTGAAATGATAATACGTAAATTATCATTGTCTGCATGTTTTTGATACATTCCTATTGATAATAAAACTTATTCTTTGTGTTTTGACAAACTTCATTAAAACATAAAAACTTATTTTACCGTATATTCCATACTGGCTACTTCTGCTGTTGAGAGATAAATCTTGGGTTTTATTTTGCAATATTGTTTTATATTTATATAAGCAGCTTTTGGACATGAACACAAAAGTTATAAAATTCGAGGTTAAATGAAAAGAAAAGTAAATTTATAAAGACATATAATTAAAGTGTTGGAAATAATAGCATTTATGATGATTGTTTTAAATTTTGTCATCTTTAAATTAACATCATGATACAGTTTTTAAATCACATAAACAAATAGTCCTTTCTACGTGGACAAAACCAAATTTGTAGCAAATTCAAAGCGAAGATGTTAATATATGGTAAGAGGCAGTGAAATCATCTGATGGATCTAAATTAATCCACTGAACTGGAAGTTGTATTAGCTCTTATGACACAATTCTTTTGCAATGTTTAGCATATCACATATGACAATAACTTCACAGCTTGCCAATAAATGCCAATTCTTCTTTAAAACACTGGACTGGTTTTGTAGAATATGTGACTTGATTTGTAGAATCATTGAGTATTTGCAATTTCCTTTAGCTGGGAGGTAAGAGCTTACTTCACAGTAGTGTCATAAAGATAAATCAAGTGATGTTTGCAAAACATTACGGTATTGGAAGAATACCTTAGGAAATCCAAAATGAAATTAATAGTTCTCCAAAAAGCTCAAGATTTTGATGACATGCAATCAGTAAAGCCCAAGATCACACATTTAAAGTCAAAGAAAGAAACTAAAAAAAACCTCCTAGACCATACTCAGAGCATTAAGACAGCTGTCTTAAAGAGTTATAATGAATGAAACAAAAACTGAATCAGAACATGCATTTTGAGGTATATTGCAGAAGAGTTAAATCAAATAAAATCAGATATATTTGTTATTCCTTAGCGTAGCTAAAATCCTTTCTTTTATTTATTTTTTATGCTTTAAGTGCCTTAGTGTAGTGGTTTGAAAGCAAAACAAGTGAGAGGCTTCAAGTCAGAAATACAATTTAATAGGAAGAAAGAAAAAAAAAAGGTAAAATAAAACAAATGCTTTAATAAAAAAGACTACTGACAGAGTCAGAATACAACCTGAGCAGGGTGATGGAAGCAGTCCAGATGAGGTGGTCTTCCTGGAGCAGCAATCTCATAGAAAAGTCTGGTAGCTCTCATCCTCTGGGGATCCAGTGGGTAAGGCTGCTTGTACTGTCCTAAATCTCAGATTATATCCAGGTGAGAATGCTTGGTTCCCCCCTCTGGGCGGAGCATCTCACAATGGGATGACAAGTCATGCAGGGGGGCCTTGATGGCCCATTAAACAGACATAACTCCCAGAGGGGTTATCCATGAATCGTGCAGCAAGGCATTTGATGGGCCATTAGCAGAAGATAGCCCTGAAGGAGGGGGCCCAGGAAGAGGCTGCTCCAACAATTGGATTCAACAGTTCATGAAGATGGTGATAGAATACCTTGTGCACATCCTACACTACAACCCAGGACACTTAGTAAGTATCACACACATGGATAAATGAATATTTATGAGAAAAAGTTTGAAGCAGAGCTATGGCACCAATTTCATCATTAGGTATATAGTTTGAAAGAAGCAAGAGGTTCTTTCTCTGTTTTGTTTTGATATATCTATTCAGGCTCTCAGGAACATAAGACATGCATGTTTTTACTTGTGACCATCAATACTTAGGAGTAAAAATAGCTACTAAGCATGGGATTTAATTTTAGCCTTGCTAAGACTAGAGCTTGCAACACATGCAGCAAGAATGTCAGTTATCTAGAGTACTTCTAGATTAAAACATTATGAACTTGCAACATCTGGGCATTTCCAGGTTTAAGAATCAGGTGAGAATGCAGTTTAAATGTTTCAATCTTACATTTGTGTTGTTATTATATTTAACTTTATTCTTTTTACATGTGTCTTTCTCAAAATACATCTAACTATTCCCTAACATGAAAACTCTGTGTAGATGAATTATATGTAGTGGAATTCATAGGGAAGAAATAGGTGGCCTCAAAGAGGAACATTAAGGTAGTGGCTGCTGGAATAATAGATCCTGCAATAAATGATCCTGCAATCTTCTGCTAGAGGAAGTTCTCTCTTAATATTCAGAGGCTCAAACCCAATTATGTAAAGAAATTGTTGTGTGATAGCTTGTTCTAAATCTGTTTTCAAGTTTCAGCACTCAAGATGTAACTGAAAATTAATATAACAAACTGAAATGTCCATCTCATTAATGAAAATCACCTGAAACCAATCTAGATTTACATTTTTCTGTATGTATTTGAACATCCATGTTGATTTTAGAAGTAGTCAGAAACAGATTGGTCTTTGGGGTGTTTTTTTCTGCCAATATTATCTGTGAAAAACTGTGAAATTAATGAAAGAAATTACTCTGAATTTTAAGGGATAAAATTAAACCAACAAATATTAAGTTAAAAATGACTTAGATACAGATACCACTGTCTTACCTCAGACATCAAAATGATAGAAAATTTTTATAAAGCTTATCCACGTAACAAAGCTGGAAGAATTCAATTTTATTTCCTCATACTATAAGCAATTTATAAAATTAGCTTGGTTTACATTTGATATTTTTCATTGTAGTCACAGATTTGGTCAAGCTCCTAGACTTTTTTAATGTACTACAACATAGAAAAAAATGCTGTCAGTAGAACATAATATCCTGATATATCTAAACCAATCTACTGTTGGTGTCTGTATGCAACTTTAAAATATAGTGTAACACACTGCACGGTTTATCATTCTCTGAATGTTAATCAATTGTTATTACTACCCTTAGGCTTTTCAAAGATTGCTTTAATTACTAAGTCATTTTATTCCAAGCTTAGATGCCTAGATCAAAACAAACACAAGTAAGAAACAGGACATATTTTGGGTTTATTTTTTTTCAGGGTCAGACTGCTGTAAATTCTGCAGCCTATCAATATGAACACAGAAAGTATTTAGGTGAGTAGAGATAAATGGTGGCTGTCTTCTGAGTTCACTGTAGGTCTTGTTTTCTAGATATGTGCTGTCAAATTCAGGATGATTGGGAAAAGTACTGTAGTTTTTAAGAGAAAAATTGTTTTGCATAGTTATTTCATGATGTGGCTGTGTGCGGGTGGTTAGGAGTGGCTTGACCTTCCTCAGAATCATCCTGAAAAGGACATCCTTGGGGGCACAGGCATGTCCAAGCCGCTGTAGTGATTCAGTTCTTTTGTGAAAAGTGTGGGATTTGGGTGACACGGAATAAAGGGATGGAGCCTTCTGGTGGAGCTCTCCAGGAGCTTTATTCCTCAAGGGGATCCAGGAACAGAAGATCAGAGTCCCAGGGAATGCAGGGACTTTTAGACGGGGGAGGTAGGGGGTGGGGTTACACAACTTGGCCAGTCGGGTTAGGGGTTGAAAAATGGATCAGCCAGGGGAAGGATCGAAATCAGACCAATCAACTGGGGTGATAAGGAGGAAGGAGGGAAAGAACCAGTGGGGTAAAACCAATTAATCTGATACTATTAAATTTTATGGGGCAATTAACATGGCACTGATAAATCTTGATGGGGGCAACACACCCTCTAACTGTCGGAGAGAACAGTCTCCTAAGGTTTCTTCCCTAGAGGGCTGACCACAACCCTGAAGTCTAGGGGCTGCTTTCTCTCCAGGGGAGAGTATCCTCAACATGGTCAGGCTCCACAGCATCCTGAGGCTTAATTACCTCCACTATTTCACACGTGGAACTTAAGGAAAAAAGGCCACATTACAGCAAAGGCCATGTCGTGAGGAGCGTGAAAACTGATAACGCACAGCTGTACACATATTCTACATCACCCTTTCAGCAGGATCAATGTGACTGGAAATGTTGACATCTGCCTCTTGTATGAGTGTGTCTGTAGGTGCCTCAGCCCAGCATGGGAGCTGCAGGGACACCCCAGCAAAGCAGCAGGATGTGGGCAAGGGTCCACTGGAGGGCAGCCCCAGACCACCCACTGGGCACCTCCGTGGGGCTGGGCCAAGCTGCCATGGGCTCATGGGTGGGACTGGCTCTGCAGGTCCATGGCTGGGCAGGTCAGGGCAGCGTGGAGGTGGGGACAGCCTTACTGCAGTGTCACCATGTCAGGGGCTCCTGGTCCTGGGCAGGGGCTGAAATGGGGTCCTGGGCCCTGGCCAGAGCCATGGTGATGGCTCGGCCAGGACATATGAGTGTCCACAAAGTCAGGCCCTGATAAAAGTAACCTTGAAAAAGATAGGTAAACATAGTGAAACATGATAATTACTCATCAGCAAAGAACCAGGACACAGTGCAGCATATCTGGAGAAAAATCTGTGTTCTGATTTACACATTGTTCATTGCAATGATTATATTGTATTTCATTCTTTCAATATCTTTTTCTAATCTGATAATATAATTTTTTAGAAGTCTTTAAATCAATAAAATTTATTGAATTCATTTAAGACTTCTCAGGCTGTATACTATTTTTGTTTATTTATAATAAGGTTAGGTCCTCACAGAATACAGCTGGTCCTCTAAAATAAGGTGGTCAGACTGAAGACAGATAGATCATACTTGTTGTGGCTTTCTTTAATTTTCCAGTCCTTATACTTATTTTTTAAAATGTTTTCTAGTTTTTTTATCATTATAGGGTCAAAATCTGTTGCATGATCAAATCTTATGTGTTTGAAAGGTCTGATAAGATGATTATACCTCATGACAAATGCATTTGGCCACATAATCAAATTAAAGCAATTATCATTGTTTAATGAGATGTAAAAACTGTCAAAGATATATTTCCCACCCATGTGCTAAGACATAAATTTGAGACTGAGGTAGCAGAGGTTCAGGTTTAACATCTTTTCACAAAAGTTTATTAATTAGTTTAGCAACCCAAACTAAATAGTAATCATCCTATATATCAGAGGCAGTAGTTTGTGTTGTAGTAAAAATTTAAGATGTTTAAGATATCACAACATTTAGTGATTTCAATAGAATTATTGTACTAATAACCACATATTAAGATAAGTTTATAGAAATTCAAGAATAAAATAATAAAAATCTAGTATGAAATTTATTTATTATGATAGATCTAAATACTTAATGAACTATGAGATAGTTTTTCATAATTAATGGTATTTTGGAAATGAGATACTTCAGATAAGCACTTTATGTTGTGTTTTGACACTGACTCTAGTCAGATTTTTAAAAAAAAATCAATATTACACATAGTCTATAGAAGCAAAACAATAAATTTTGTTATCAGATATATTGTCTATAATGCCAGGCAAAATCTTAGAACCTAAGTATCCATCAAACTTGCCCTATTCTGAATTCTAGTATATATAGAAACAAGTCACATAGTAAATGGAGTTCTAATTGTGGATACACCAACTTTAAATTGAATAGTTTGGATTATTTATACAGTATTCATTTTATTTGGGAAAAGAATACCACATTTAGCTATTGGAAAAAAAACCCATATTGTTTATCTCTATATTATAAAGATTTCCCTAAAGTATTATATTTCTACAGTTCTAGCAAAAACTACTGAAAGTGTATTGAGCTATTTTTTAAATTTAATAAACAGCAAATACATAGTGTTTTGCACTATTTTCACAGTAATTCAGCTCTGTAGTTCAGAATTTTTCAACTGTGAAAGACAACAGAAAAAAGTAATGAGCAATAGATAGAATTTCTTACTATCAATAAGCCCTTTCATTTAAAAAGTATATGTAAATAAAATGTAGTGCATTACTTATTTCAGAACAACATCCCTACTATAGCAACATATTTTTGTTCCTTAGTCAAAGGTTATGGTGTGTCGCTCGGCTCATAGGCCTAGTGAAGAATTGGAGAAGAGACCTTTCTTCTTCTTTCGGCTTTGAATCAAACCTTATATTCATATCTTGCCAAGTTTTTGTTTTTATTTTTTTTCCCCCCATCTTTTTATTCTCTGGATGATTGACTGAGAGTGTCTTCATACATTTCCAGATATTCTGTGGAATAGAACAATTTTTATAAACCACAATTTGTTGTAAAACATACATGTTTACGATGCAGTGTGCAGGGTTTATTTGTAATGTATTTTAGAATATATTTTCAGAAAAGTCCTTAGGGTCATGATATTTTTTCCATATTTGAGATTCAAATGATAACACTAAACTTTATTTCTGACATAACCTGTACAGTCAAATCACATAAGGATGACAAAAATAAGATGTCTTGGAAATAAACAATTTTTTATACATATATTTATGGGAATGGAAATGTATTATGAAGAAAGCCTTTGTTACGCTTCAGTTATTTCTTGAGTGTCAACAGTTAAATATTTTTCATCTGGCAATGTAAATGTGAAAGCTGAGACTTGAAATTGAATCATACATCCCTTTTCAGTTTCTCTTTGCCTATTTGTTTCTTTTCTGGGCTCATATAGACTAATTGAAGGGCAAACTGGGAGGCGATAATATAATTTCCAATCTCTTCCATGTTTATCAGTGTAACAGTGGAAATATGTACAAGATTTATCAACTTTGTTCAGTTTTAACTGATTCTTTTTCCCTGTTTTGAGAGGGACATGTTTCTCTTATTTCAGTTTATCTCAAAGCACTTACTTCCAGCATTCCTACATTCATTAAAATACTTTGTCTTGAATCTGAATCAATCAACTAATTAAAAAAAGAAGACTAACCGATCAGTTGATGGAAACTGAAGGATGCAGTATATCCTGACATCTCTGCTTTACTCTTCTTCTGAATGCAGCTTTACATTATGGAATGAGAATGCTGATCTTGCAAGAAAATTCCCCTCTGAAATATTTTTGCAACTTATACACAAACCTAATGTGAGTACTCCAACAACCCCCAGTTGTGTAGTAGAAGTTGAACCGAATGAGCATGGGAGGTCAAAGTTAAAGAGCTAACCTACTGTAATGACAAGAATACCATGGAAAACCACAAGACAGAAATCTCTTTGAGAAATGAACATGAGGAAGTTTCCAATCAAATGATACTTCAATCATTTATTTATTCATATATTTGAATCTGGATTGGTTTTGAATTTTTTTTTAATTATCCTTTTACTTAATGTTAGTGCTGATATTTTTGAAATAATAATGTTCTTCTCACCCCATCTCCAGACAATTAACAAATATCTTAATAAATTCATGCTATGGAGACTAAAAATTGTATCTATATCCATTAGATAAAGTACTTTACTACCAAGCTTTCATTTAAGCATTAGGAAACAGTTTTTTGTTTTGTTTTGTTTTGTTTTTTTTTTTTTTTTTTTTTTTGTTTTTTTTTTTTTTTTTGTTTTTTTTTTTTTGTTTTTTTTTAAATTTAGGAGTAGAGAATAATGATTTGTATGTACACCTTAACATTCTTTCAAAACATATTTACTAGGCAATTTATGAATTTACAAAGGATCTGTATACACTCGACAGTTCAGAGTTACAAATTAGATTACAAATCAAATGTGTAATCTGATAAATTCTAAATTAAAAACCACAATGGAAAAAAAAAATGCACAAAGCCTACAGAAGTTATAGTACTGCAAGAGAAGTATTAAAAATGTTGGACTGTTTGGGTTTTGTTTTTTTCTGTAATTCTGAACCAAAATTCTCAGTCAGCATGGGAAATGCCACATATACTGCTCATTACAGAAAGATTTTATTGCTGTAACATGGCACATTGAATTTAATGTTCACTGAGGAGATCATGCAGTTCACAAGAGTGAGTCACAAACTTTAGTCATTGTAGCCTTTTTTGAGCAAACTAGATGAAAGGAAGGAAAAAATGTTCAGATATATGCTAGATCTTAGACTTATATAAGGGGGAACTCAGGGAAAAAAAAGCAAACAAAACCCCATCCTCTTAGAAAGGAACTTGGAACTGAAAGAAAAACAGTAAAACTCATGTATTAATGAGAAGAGAACATTCAGTTTCTTGTCACTCAAGTTTTCTAGCTGAGTACCATTCCTTATTGTAACAACTGCTATGAACTGAACAATGTTCTGGGAAAGTACTGAACTCACTGAGATCCTTCCTTTTGTGCTGCACTTACAGTACCAATTGAAGGCAGATACTGGTTGAGCGCCATGAAAAATTATCATTTTGAAGGACTAGCAAACTCAGGGAGATTCAATTTATATGGAAGTCTTCTGGTCAGGTTTAATTCATTTATATCTGACAGGCTGTGTCTGAACATTACTGTGTTACTGCAGGCATTTTTTTTCTCAATACTTCTGGGATTTTTAGAAGGGAAACGTAGGTAATCATGCAGTAAATATTAAGCAAATGCTCATCAGGCAGTATAACCTTCAGAATGTGATCAAAAGCATTCCTTCTGGTTTGCTCTTGCATGTTCTCTTTTTATTTTAACCTGTGACAAAAAAAGAACAAAATGCAATCCAATAAATGCTCTCTAATTAAGTGCAAATACTTTTTTCCCAGCAAGAGTCAAGCATCACTGAACTGTATAATATTAAATAATACTTTCAATTAAATATTATGCTCTCAAACGTAAAAGAATAAACAACATGAAAAAATTTAAGTTCTCTGACACTCTGAGGTGAAAAATCCAGGATCTCAGGATAGTTTCATTGATATGAATAACTCTGCATCAGTGTAAAAAACAGAGGAGTACTCAGTAATAAGATGTGAATGCAGTAACAAAGCAAGTGTAAAAATGAAGTAATGATATTTGAGTGTCTTATTCTCTTTTTTTTTCAGTTCTAAATGAACTCCATGTAAAAAGACAATGCCTTTCTCTCTGGTTCTACTCATGCATTGAGAAAGTGAAAAGTTCCCTGCTCTTATCATCTCAAGTTTGTCTATGTCCAAATGCAAACATAAAATTGACTAATATTTCATTTATTAATTTGTTTACATTAGTCAATCAACCAAATAATTAAGTCAATAAAAAGAAAGCCTGACAACTAGTCTTATTATTTATAACGGTATCTCCTTTCTCTTTACTTTGTCTAACCTTATGTTTGCGAGTCTTTTTACTAACACTGTATGTCATTGAGCAGTAAATTCTATCAAAGCATGTTTTATCTCAGGCCTGTTGCAAATCTGTGGTTGCTACTTAGTCACCTGCTTAGGAACCACATGCTGCTCAGGAAACACACATTCCACCATTATAAAAAAAACATGGTGGAATGTATTTAAGAAACAATTTATTTAAAGTACTGGTACGTGGAAACAAGTCCTTAGACAACCCACACTATCAAAAAATCATTTGGATTTTTACTATATACTGATGGCAGGAGAGTGAAGATAGGAATCCTACCCTCCCAGCAACAAGCCTTATTCAATTCTCCCAGTTCTTTCCATGCTTCCCCAATGTTTTCTTAATGAAAAAGAGAAATCTGACCAGTACAGAGATTCTTCTGATTATTTTGTCATGGGTTTGACATACTGAATTAAATTAGACTAGATTAGATAGGCAATACAGAATCACAATTTATGAGATTCCAATTCTGTAGAAAGAAAACATACTGCTAGTACTGTAACTTTCAGCCTTTCCACTTATCAGAGGGTGTAGGGTTTTGTCATTTCAAAGTGAAAGGTTAGTAGGGTATGAATTATGAGATGCCATCTAGAGCTGACAAAAGGAAAATATATTTGAAAATAAAAGTATTTCCACCAAAAAATCCAACAACAATGAACCAAAACCCCCAATCAAATAAATTCCACCACCCTATCCCCAAAACCTGAAAAAAAAGTTTGTTAAATTTTTAACCTGTGGTGGTGCAAAAGATTTATAATGAGTTCAATGTACTACAATTGTTTTCTGTACCTTGGTTCACTGTACCCTTGTTCAGTGCTGTTTTTATTTTTAGCCTTCCCTGTGTTGCAGTCTCTCCCTCTGCCTCTCCCCATCTCCCCAGTTACAGCACCAGATTGGTTGGCCTTTCCCGCCCTTGCTGGCTGTCTATCTCTCCTCGGGGGGATCCTCCCTCCCTGCCAGTCAGCCTGGGCCTGTCCCCCAGGTCTGGAAGCTTTGAAGGGAGCTTCCCAGTGACTGGCTGGTTGAGAGGTTCTCCCCTCCTTCCCTTTAAGCATTGCTTGATGTTGTTGCCTATTATGTTAATGAATACCCTCCTCTCCTACCCCATTGGATGAATGTAAACCCACCCTGAGTCTCCACCCTCTGTATAAAACCCCCTGTCTCCTAAGGATCAGGGTCTCTCTGAGGCACTGGTCTTAGGGCAAGGGTCCCCTCCCTCCAATAAAGCCTAAGTCTCAGTTCAGCCTCTGGGAGTCCCGTCGTTCTTCCTCCACCATCGCCATGTGGCAGGGCAAGTTGGCTACCAAGATCCCACTAAGATCCTGTGGGGGCATGTCGGGGCTAGCCGAGTGTGTGAAGACACGCACCGCCACATTAACCCAAGTAAGAGGTGGCCAAATAAGAGACAAATGTTTACTTTTAAATGTAAGACAACTTTGTTGCACAAGGTAGGTAATGAATATTTAGGAAAGCAGCCTGTGATATGTGTATTTTATAAATATACTCTATTGTACCTGTTATACTAATTAATAACTATTAAAAATATAATGACAAAAATAGAAAGTTCTATGACAAAGTTTAACTGCATTTATAGTGAATTAATATTTCTTTAAAAGGACACTGACAGAAATTCTCAGAGGTAAAGAATTAGCTGCTGTACCCCCTACTTCTTTCCCCCAGCATGTCTTAAGAACAAATTTCTTCAATGAAGGAAGCTGAGAAGAAAGAATCAGAAAAGTGTAAATCATGTTCATCGCTCCTAGCAATAATCATAAAATCTTGCAAAAAAAAAAAAAAAAAAATAGGAGGCACACTCCTGAAACTACAAAAGAGAGAAGAAGCTGTGATTCATTTTAAAACAGTGCGATGCACATGTTCTCTATAGTCAATGCCGTTTCTTAGATAAGAGATGCATCACTACTGTAATGCAATATTAGTATCTAGTATAGGATATTTCATCATTTTTACACTGTTGTCTTAGTTTGGAAAGACACGTGTCTCCCAGGGAAAAGCTGAAGTTTCCCTTGGAATGGAGAATGTAAATCCCCTCCCTCTGGATTATTATAATTTTAAAATTAAGAGGCTTTCAGGCAAAAATATGGGAATAGGAATAACAGTTCTTTACTAGGAATATGAAAATGTAGTAGTACAAAAAAGCAAACAAAAAAAAGGAAAAACACTGACAGAGGCAGAGCACAACCTGACATCCTGTTGGTCAGGGTGTTGCTAGCAGTCCAGTTAAGTCCTCTTGGAGTGACAGACCGGGTTCTGTTGGACTAGAGATGATCCTGTAGAAGGGTCTATTAGTGGCAAGATGGGTCTGGTCTTCCTCTGGGAATTCAGTGGGAAAAGGCTGCCTGTGGTGTTCCAAATCTCAGGTTTTATCCAGGTAGGAATGCATGGATGCTCTCCTTGGGTGGAGCATCTCACAATACGATGATATAATGTAATCCATCATGCAGTGAGACTCAATGTCCCATTAACAGAAGATATCCCCTGGAGGGAGGATGGATCGTGGAAGAGATAACACCGTCCCACCTGGTTTTAACAGATGGTGGTAGAATACATACTTCTGGTTACATCTTGCATTGCAATCTAAGACAGTTAAATATTACTTTTCTACATTGTAAGATGTTTTCTTTTAAGAGATAAAATGACTCCGACTAAAACAGCTGTGATAAAACACTGATAAACATCTGTTTGTGGATAAAGAAGATACAGTGCATTCACCCTTGGTTTTGTCAAAGATTCTATTTCTTGTTACAATCTCTGCAGTTTTAACTTTCATAGATAACTCAGAACAGTCAGTGATGATTCTGCATCATGGCTGTTGTTGATTGTAAGCTGTTTTAGTGTTTTCCTTTGTTTCATTTTACTGTCATAGTTACATGACTGTTCAGAAAGGTGTTAACTTCCTAAGACGATTATCACTGATACATTGGTTACATGATGTGAACTTACTGATTTTATAATAAGCATTATTCATTAGATATTACTGTATTTTTTGCCAGCTTCTAATATGCTTTAACATCTTTTTGTGTAATTACCTAAAGACATGTGCTGTTTCAAGATCCTTCTGTTTTTGTTCTCCAGCTGCTTCTGTATGTCTTAAACCATGTTAGCTCTCTGGCTAGTCCCTGCACTAGCTCTATAGTTTGACCCAACGCTGTCTCATAATTTTAAGTATTTTTCAGAGTTCCAAGAAAAGATACCTGAGCTTCATTGAAAGGCTCCTCCAAATTGCTAGTCTTGCGTTTTTCCCAATGATTATTACAGAAGCACTCTAGCAGTTTGCTCTGTTTGAGGCATCTCTATCCTGAAGGAAATTTCGGAGGGATCCAACTACTAGATGATTTGATTAGTCTTTAACCCCAAGGCCTTTATTCATAACTACTATTCTTAAGAGCCTTGTTTTAAAATGTGTTTAGGGATTTCCCTCCCAGCTGGAGCTTGGGTGGTGGCTAGGCCTTGGCTCTACTTGGATGGAGAATTTGCCAATAAACCCAGATGTTTTCTGCATCAAAACTAGATTCAAGTTACACTGACTTGGCAATTTCACCCTTTATATATGACAGCTGAACTTATTTTTAGAGTGAGCTTAGGAATAATTATCCAAGACCTCACTAAACAGATTTGTCAGTTGTTCGCAGACTCTGGGATGATGGTACACTATTTCAGAGATTCCTAATTACCTAATTTCACATGTATTAGTAATTATGTGTATTATCTGAAACATTCTTAATTGTTGTATCTACCTTATTCCTGATTGCTGTCAGTTTCTTGTTTATTACATGTGCTGTTTTGCCTTGATGTTTCTTCATGCTCATAACCAAAGATATGCAGCTCATTAAAAAAAAATAACCAAGAAGAAGGGGAATTTAGTGCCTTAGAATCATCCAAATAATGTAATATATACATCAGAAATTTAGACAACAAAAAACTTTTAATAATGCAATATTTACATTAGAAATTTGGAAAAAAAGATCAGCAAAACTAAATCCCAACTGAGTGTGCAACAGCAAAGCCTAATTGATTAATTGACTTGAAGAGAGGGAGTGCTTGTGTTTTATCATCAGCAGGTTCAAAGTGGTCACCTGTTCATTTGATTGGACACTGTCTGCCTCTGAGAAAATGAGGCACAGTAGAAAGAGAAATACCCTAATCACCTTGCAGCCTTTGTGGCCAAAACAGGAACAGAAGTAGGACTGCCAAGACATAGCTGTGTCTGCAAACTACAGAGGCAATTTGCCAAGAAAAGTCTTATGTTATCATCACAGTATAGTTTTCCTACTAACCTTCTTCAGTTATTCCCTGTTCCAGGATCCAGGAGGACATTCAGTGTGTCAAAGATCAACATTTCCAGCTAAGGAACTTTTTCCTAAGTATCAACTGTTTGGACTTTAAAAAAAATGGTCATTTATTTCCATTTCCCCAAGAGACATTGGACATATTTATTTTGTTTTCTCATGCTGCAAAACCCTGTGTCAATGACATGATAGAATTTGATAAGTTTTGCTGATTGTAATCAGTTTCTTATTCTCTAATAGATAACCGGTGATAACCTTAATGAGATAATACCATCACAGGAGCAAGCTGTTTTAACATCAGAACATATGATCCTTTTTTAAATTAACAAAAAGAGTGAGATACTATAGACAGGTAAAAGAATTATAAAAGAAAGGTCTTATGAAATCAGGCCGCGCTCTGCTAAAATTGCCTAAGTTGGCCTGTCGTTTCTTCTAAGTGCAGCTAACAAGCAATTTGCAAGTTCCCATGTGAAGCTATTTTGAGAATGAGAAGTTCATTTAACACAACAGTGTATTCTGAGGGTGAAAAATAAATGCACCTGTGTAGACAAAAAGATTTGTTCCATGAGAACCCACAAAGGAAAAATGTAAACATATCTAGAGAGAGAAAATTTTATAAACATATACAACAGCCCTTACTGACCAGTGAACTGAGTTTCACTGTGTTTCTGACCAATTAGATTTAACACAGTGACTTCTGATATTTCCTATAAATATGAGCTTTGTGAATAATGGGCTTTCTGCATGAAGAAAATGGAGTCTTGGCTGACTTATTCCAACAGAAATTAGCAGAAAATTCTTCTTGAATATTTTTGAATACTCGAATATTATTCTATATAAATAAATAACCCATGAATGCTGGAACCTAGCCTGCAGTAAGAAATGGAAGTAGGCACTTGCTACTCCTCGTTCAGGTACTTGACACTTATCCTGAAACATTTCATTTCTACTGAAAAGCAAAATTTACCAATAACATTACTTTCCCTCTCACTATAAGTGATAATACTTTTATTTATAAATATTAACTCTCATTTTCTTTCTCTTTGTGCTATGTTTAACATGTAGCCCGATATTGCCAAAAATGGGTTGTCGGCCTTGTACTGAAGTCAAAGTTGTCACTACTGCTGTTTTTCAGGTTTGCTCTGTCAGAACTTTTCTCAACTTTCCTGTAGCTTTGTTTTTGCTTGGTTTAGCTCTATCAGCATATTTTCTAAGAGACCAGCCATCTACCAGCTGAGGAGCCTTCCATCGGAGACATCTACAATGGCAAAATCTCAAGCATAGTTCAGTTTGGATGCTTTGTCCAGCTGGAAGGATTAAGGAAATGTTGGGAAGGCTTGGTCCACATCTCTGAGCTGTGAAGAGAAGGTCAGGTTGCCAATGTTGCTGATGTTGTGAGCAAAGGACAAAGAGTGAAAGTCAAAGTATTATCTTTTACTGGATCCAAAACCAGCCTGAGCATGAAGGATGTTGATCAAGACACTGGGGAAGACTTGAACCCAAACCGTAGAAGGAAGCTGGTTGGAGAAACCAATGAAGAAACCTCCATGAGGAACCCAGACCCAGTCACTTGTCCCTGGTGAGCACCCCCAAGGTGGAGGATGACAGCCTGGAACAGAAACGCCTCACCCAGATTTCAGATCTGGAGAAGTGGGAAATAAAACAGATGATTGCAGCAAATATGCTTTCCAAGGAAGAATTTCCTGACTTTGATGAGGAGACTGGGATTCTTCCTCAAGCTGATGATGAAGAAGATGAGGATCTTGAGATTGAGCTAGTTGAAGAAGAGCCACCATTTCTTCGAGGTCACACTAAACAGAGCATGGATATGAGTCCCATTAAAATAGTTAAGAATCCAGATGGTTCCTTGTCCCAAGCTGCAATGATGCAAAGTGCTTTAGCTAAAGAGAGGCGAGAACTTAAGCAAGCCCAGAGAGAAGCAGAGATGGATTCCATCCCCATGGACCTCAACACACACTGGGTAGATATTCTTCCTGATATGGATGGAAGACAAATAGCTGCAAACATGCGAGGTATTGGGATGATGCCAAATCATATCCCAGAGTGGAAGAAACATGCATTTGCTGGCAACAAAACTTCTTATGGTAAGAAGACGCAACTGTCTATCATTGAACGGAGAGAGAGTCCCCCAATCTTCTGACTGAAGGAGCAGCTGATACAAGCTGTGCATGACAACCAGATTCTGATTGTTATTGGAGAGACAGGATCTGGGAAAACAACCCAGATTACCCAATACCTGGCTGAGGCAGGCTATACCTCAAGAGGAAAGATTGGATGTACTCAGCCTCGCAGAGTGGCTGCAATGTCTGTTGCAAAGAGGGTGTCGGAGGAATTTGGTTGCTGTTTGGGACAAGGGGCTGGCTACACCATTCGGTTTGAAGACTGCACCAGCCCTGAGACTGTCATCAAATACATGACAGATGGGATGTTACTGAGAGAGTGCCTGATAGAACCAGACCTGACCAAGTGTGCCATTATCATGCTGGATGAGGCCCATGAGAGGACCATACATACAGATGTTCTTTTTGGGCTCCTGAAGAAGACAGTGCAGAAATGGCAGGACATGAAGTTAATAGTGACATCAGCAACACTGGATGCTGTGAAATTCTCTCAGTATTTCTATGAAACACCAATCTTCACAATTCCTGGAAGAGCATACCCAGTAGAAAACCTGTACACTAAAGAGGCAGAGACAGATTACTTGGATGCCAGTCTGATTACAGTAATGCAGATCCATTTAACAGAGCCACCAGGTGTCATTTTGGTCTTTCTAACTGGCCAGGAAGAGATTCACACTGCCTGTGAAATCCTCTATGAGAGGATGAAACCTCTAGGACCTGATGTTCCAGAGTTAATTATCCTACCAGTACATTCAGCTTTGCCCAGTGAAATGCAGACCAGGGTCTTTGACCCAGCCCCACCAGGGAGCAGAAAGGTTGTCATTGCCACCAACATTGCAGAGACATCTTTGACTATTGATGGACTGTATTATGTGGTTGATCCTGGCTTTGTGAAGCAGAAAGTTTACAGCTCCAAGACTGGAACTGACCAGCTGGTGGTGACACCAATTTCCCAGGCTCAAGCCAAGCAGCGTGCAGGAAGGACTGGGAGAACAGGCCCAGGAAAATGCTACAGGTTATACACAGAACGTGCATATAGAGACGAGATGTTAAACACCAATGTGCCTGGAATCCAGAGAACAAATTTGGCCAGTACAGTGCTCTCCCTGAAGGCTATGGGCATCAATGATTTGCTGTCCTTTTACTTCATGGTTGCTCCCCCCATGGAAACTCTCATAACTGCCATGGAGCATCTCTACAGCCTGGGAGCTCTGGATGATGAGGGGCTGCTCACTCGACTTGGGCGCAGGATGGCAGAATTCCCCTTGGAGCCTATGCTGTGTAAGATGTTGATCATGTCTGTTCATCTGGGATGCAGCAAAGAGATGTTGACGATTGTCTCCATGCTGTCTGTGCAGAATGTGTTCTACAGGCCGAAGGATAAACAAGCACTTACTGATCAAAAGAAGGCCAAGTTCCATCAAACAGAAGGTAACCACCTCACACTGCTGGCTGTATACAATTCCTGGAAAAATAATATGTTTTCAAATCCCTGGTGCTATGAAAATTTTATCCAGGCCCGATCCTTGCGCCAGGCTCAGGACATTCGCAAGCAGATGTTGGGCATCATGGACAGGCATAAGCTGGATGTGGTGTCTTGTAGGAAGGCAACAGTTCAGGTCCAGAAGGCCATTTGCAGTGGCTTCTTCCAAAATTCAGCAAAGAAGGATCCCCAGGAAGGGTATCACACTCAGTGACCAGCAAGTGGTCTATATCCACCCATCCAGTGCTCTCTTCAACAGGCAGCCTGAATGGGTGATGTATCATGAACTAGTGCTGGCCACCAAGGAATACATGCGGGAGGTGACAACCATCGATCCTCGCTGGCTGGTGGAGTTTGCCCCAGCTTTCTTCAAGGTCTCTGATCTAACCAAGCTGAGCAAGCAGGAGAAACATCAGCAGCTGGAGCCCCTCTACAACTGCAATGAGGAGCCCAGTCCCTGGAGGATATCCCGTGCATTCCGGTGGCAATGAGCTCAGTTCTCTCCTGGACTCTGGCTGGTTTCATATTTGTGGGACTGCGACTTTTGCACTGTTTCCAATGTCCTGAGCAACAGACATTCCCATGAAACTCATCTATTCAATGCACAGGTAGTCAGCCTTGGCAGAAAAGGAGCTCAAGGGGCACACCAGATGTGCTGCAGCTGCACAGGCCACTGCAGCCTCTCAGAAGTTTGTCCTGGAGAACTTTAGTGACTCCCATTTTAAGAGACAAATTCTGAGACTCAGAAGCTTGGGTACTGAGTTGAACAACACAAAAATGGTGATTTAAACTGTTTGCTAACCTGACTGCATTCTGAGTGACTAGACAAATAGAAGCTGAGACTGTTGTGTCTTTACACTGCTAAAAGGGATTTATTTCTACTTAACATTCTTGGTCAGTGACTGCTTTTTGGGAGCAGCTTGTTCTCTATTGTACCAAATTTATGCATTTTCCCATTCAATGTAACTATTTGTCTTTTATTTAAGCCATCTCTGGTGAGATATTTAGTACCTCTGTCTTTGAGATAAGGCAGGAAAATTCTTGAAAACCAGCAAGAATGTATTTGGACAATTGCACAGGTCATACTACAAGCCTTACCCTTCATCCACAGCTCCTGGGTGCAGAAGGACTTATTAACCAGTAATTACAACATCCCCTCTGCAGCACAGTTCCATCTGGAAAATTAAGTGGTTACAAATAATGAGACCTTTTATGCGATATGCCCTTGTTGCAACAGCCCTCTTCTTATAGAGTTAAAACAAGCTGAGGCACAGACTCCTTGTTAAACACAGCATAAAAAAGGTCCTGGTTTGTTTCTCTTTACCGCTTAGCCATCCTGATTCCAACTATTCACTGACTCTGGAAGCTCTGCAGCAGCTCCTACTGTAGGTTTCCCTTGCAGCCTCTGACTGCTGGTTATTTCCTGCTAGACTACGACTACACGTATTAGTTTGTAGACTCTGAATGCAGGTTTTTACCTAGCTAGACTATGACTGCAGGTTCCAACAACAGGCTCCGACTGCAGACCCAGACTGACCTCACAGCAGTAGTTCTCTTTCCCCAGGATCCTTCTTCTTCATAATTCCCTCTTCCTCAAGATTCCTCCTCCTTCATGATCCCCCTCTCCAGCTAACTCACTCCCTTTTATCACACTTTATTGGCTATAGCTGTGACTCATCAGGGTGAGGCTATACTGGGTAATAAACACAGCTGTCACTTATCAGGGGTAAGGTCATCTGTATTCCCTTCTACATGCTGTGTGCTTTATTTTCACTTAGAATGTTTGGTGACATCACAGCCGTTGGGTTTTTGTAATAGCATGAGCTCTTATGTAGGAAATAGTAAAGGCAATTGTGAGGTTTTATTTTTGTTTGGCTTATGTTTGTGTACTTGTTTTTCTGCTTTTGGAATTGTTAGTGTGTTCTTGTGTGTAATATGGTTTGACTTTTTTGCTGGAACTAACTTAGGTTTTGCACTGGTGGAGATAAAAAAAAACATACTCTGCTTTACATTATTAGTTGAAAAGGACTTTTAATTTGCCTTGTTTTAGGGTTTTTAATTAAAACAGTCAGATTTTTTTTTTTTAATTTGGCTTTTGTGCCATTTGAAAAATGCTTAAAAATTAGT
Source organism: Chamaea fasciata (assembly GCF_029207755.1). NCBI lineage: Eukaryota > Metazoa > Chordata > Aves > Passeriformes > Sylviidae > Chamaea > Chamaea fasciata. Next base: position 20,974,069 of record NW_027094091.1, on the reverse strand, counting down.
GGATTTGGTTTTACAAATGAGCTGTTTAAAAATTAAAAACATATAAAGTTTTCTCAACTTTTTTGCAGCGTCACCTTTCCCTTCTTTTTTTTTTTTAATTTGAAAACCACATGGTATGTGTAGTGAAACACAAAACTTAGAGTAAGTAAAGATAAGCTAAATAATAAGCATAATTAATAACATAACAATGTAAAAGTAGACAATTATTAGCATTTCTTTAAAATATTGTATTGCTACTTAGCGTTTGCAACAGCTGAATTTTTACTTTAAATTAGTGAAGAATTGGATGAATCATCTTTGAAAAATGATTCCCTAAAGTTATTTTAAAATTGGGTCTGGCTGTTATATTAATAGGCTTTAATTGTTTAGTTAAAAGTGACTTGAATATTGTTTTGATGTAGAAAACACTTTAGTCTCTTGGTAAATCTTTTGCTTAGGTGGAGTTAGAGTGTGGCTAGAATTTAGGCTGTAAACTAGAGGGATGTCTATATTTTAAAACAAGGCTCTTAACAATAAAAGCTATAAAGTACTTAAAACACAGTAAATTGTTAGAACGCATTTGTGCAAAGTTAAAAATTAAGACTTAGGGTAAAAATTTAAACTATGTAGAAGCTTGGTTTTTTGAAGTTTCTTTTAGGATAAAGATGCTAACTGGGAGAAATTACAAGATTAGCAGTTTATAGGAAGCTGTCAACAAAGTTCTGATTTTTTTTTTAATTTTAAAAAAATTCTTGAGAAGTAAGAAACAGTAGTGGATTTATTTATATAGAAACTGTAAGGACAAATTGAAGAGCTCAATTAGAGAAATGTACAGTGTAGCTAGGGAATGAAAATGAGATCTCAAAATGCCAAGTGGTTTGAAGAAAATGGCAAAAAATTTGATAAAGTATATGAAAAAGTGGCTGTAATTTAACAGACTACATTTGAGACAAAAATGAGGTAAGACTTAAGTTTTTGTCTGGAAATGTGACAAAGTCTCTTATGTAATTAGCTTTTTGTTTTTTCTTTTTTAGGATTCCCTAGGTAACTTATCTTTTAATGAAAGAAAATACTAAAACATTTTACAATTAATAGATCTATAATCTTAAACTATTAGAGACTTTTGTCTCAGTAAAAAAAAGACAAAATAGCAGGGATTGTAATAAAGTATCATAATAGGTAAAAGAGTAGAATGGTTTAAAAAACTTTCATATCTATAAGTAGGTGTTTATTAATATTGTATTATGGTTGGTTTAGACTGATTTGTTTTATTTCTAGAAAAAAATCACTAAAGTTTGGAATTAAACAAGAAATTAACTTAATAATTAAGATTAAGTTTAGTGAAAACTAATGTTACTTAAGTGGGATTAAAGAGAAGTTAAATTTAACATTACTAACACTGAATAAAAATTGATAAATAAAATTAATAATAAAACTGGAATGGAACATAAAATGGTTTAAAGTGAAGACTTAAATGTGGTTTGTTTAAATTTACTTGACAGAAATTAATTTTTGTAGAAATTACTTTTAATAAAAATTTTAATAGAGTAATAATACACAACATTACTTAGATTTAACAATGATAAAGTTTGATCTTATTAGTATCAAAACAACAGAATTAAAATTTTATATTTATGAAAGTTCTAATTTTAATACAAAAAGGAGTTCAGAACAGTCTGTGGTGAGAATAATATGATAAATTTACTGGAGGAATAAAAAAGGGTATAAAAAGTGTGTTATGATTTTAGATAATTTGGGTTTGAGAAAAGTTTATAGTAGCTACAAATTTTACGTAAACATAAATTTACTAAAACTTTAAAACAACAATATAGAATTCGGTGTGCAAAATTGTAGCCTTTTACAAATGTCAGTAAAACAGATTTAAACTTGGTTTAATAAAATAAGAGAATACAAGTATTTAATGTTAAAATAGTAAGAAACTGATTCTATTTACCTGTGTAGCTGTACTGCTCTGATGTGAAGCCTAATTTGAATTAGGACTTGGAGTACCAAATAGGTATACCTAATAGGTAAGATACAGCCATATGTGTCTCTAGGGAAAATAATTCACAATCAAAATTTTTTTATTAGATTTGGAAACAAAAGGCAAGCTAACAAGTAAAATTACTGTTAACATGTTTTTGTTTGTTTGTATAATAAAGTTATTATCACTAAATATTTTTTAAACTTTAGAAAACTGTTGTCGATAAAATTCTTGTTTAAAGGACTTGTTTAAGAGTTGCAATACATAGATCATTTATGTAATATAAAATCATTGTTTGTGGATGTTTATGTTGACCTAGAGACAACACTCTAGTACCTGTTAATCTTGTAAACAACTTGCTATTTATAATACAGGTTAGAAAATGTTACTATAAGGAAATAAGTTTAGACTAGTAAATGTGAGGAGTGCTTGTGTTCTTAAAACTTTCAGTGATGCCTGAAGTTTTAGCTTTTACGTTTTTCAGATTCTTTGCTGCCTAGGGGTGTAGTTCTGAGCCTCATTAAGTGTTAGTAAGCTCTCTTCACAGAGTAGGTAGACTAAAATCCTTTTCCTGCTGAAGACCAAGGACAAGTTTCAGGCCCAAAGGTATAAACAACGGTGGGCTGAAGGGAGAAACAAGAAGGATGAGACCTCACAACCTGATGCTGTAACTGGACAATTAAACCCCAATATGCAAATAGACCAAAGCTTATAAAAGTGTAAGACCTTGTGACCCATCATCCATTTTGTGACCATTCTAAGTCCACCCTGGGCGCAGCTTTGGTCGGGCTCTTTTCCTGCCCAAGGTGTATCTTAAAAGCCTTTCAATAAATACCTACTTTATTCTCTTGCTCTGTCCAGTCTCTGTTTCAGGTCAGCCTTCCCAAGACATCATCAGTGATTCTGTTAGCACTGACTGATTGCATGTCTGGTAGTATAGGGAATTGTATCAGTTAAGGAAGGCATGATTTTGTATTTAAGTTATGGTTTTTATTCTACCCCTAGAATCAGAGTCAATGATTCCTGGTGAAATAAAAAGTTCATTTTTAGATGATGGTGATTTCATGAGTAACAATGCATGACATTTAAAAGGAAGGGATTTATTTAAACTTGTAGGTATAAAATGAACTGATGTGTTATTTACTGTGGTTGTGGTGTAAACTATTAAGCTTATCTCGGGACTGCTTGTGGTCTCAGTGTTTTTTGAGCTTAAAACTTATTTGCTGTAAACATTTTTGAGTATTGAATTATTATAGCAAAAGTTAGCACTATTGCAGTTGTGTTTCATCTAGTAAAACTTTCAGATTCAATTTAAGAAAAACACCTTAACATGGTGTACAAGAACATTATACTTTTAAATTGTTACAAAGTCAAAAATGTAGATTATTCTAAAAAGTAAGGCGTAGGAGATGAGCTGCACTTGAATCATCCAGACTGAACTATATGCTAGGCCTTTAGGCCTTGGCACTGAGGCCTGTAAGGTTGTGGCACAGATAGAAATTAGTGCCAAGTGTGTGTCGCATTTAGAAATTTCCATTTAAGGTGTTAGCAAGGGTCAAAAGGGTTTCATAGTAGTTAACAAGTATAGTAATTGGTGCAGACATAGTAGCTACCTTAAACAGTTTGTTAAACAATGAGTGTTTGCATTCTTCCCTGTGCCATGTACCAATGAGAATGTATCTGTAAGTGTAAACTATACAGAGTGTATAAAACCTGCCATCTCACACAGAATAAAGGAGAAACGTAGCAGTAATCATATTGATCGGACCTGCGTTTGCTCTGCCGACTTCCTTTCATTATTTCGGGGTTCCCCTGAAACTTCGGTAAGATATTGTTTATTGTGTTTTGTGGCTTATTAATATACTTATACTGTTTTGATATTAAGTCTAATTTTAATTTAAATGCGGTAAGAAAAATAAATGCATTTAAATCAATAATTAACTATACTGAAAAAAGATCATAATAAAATTACTGTATTAAAACTGTAATAAAAAGTAAGCAAATACTGGCAGTAGAGTTTTATGTATTAATTATGGTTGAGTCTTAAAAAACTACTACAGATAAAAGTTAGCCTTGAATGCGAGCAAAAAAAAAAAAAAGTTGAGTTTGTAACTTAGTTAAATATTTTTAGTAAATCATGCACAGTGTTTCTATTACTAAAGTGTAGGAAAACACTACACCTACACAGGTATTTTTGATTTTTTTTAGTTAACAACCTTGTTGAAAGCCACAAATTAGAGGTTATTGAGAATAAAAGGCAAATTTTAACAGAGCTTCAGCTAGTATGTTGTGTTAGTTGGTATTTTGATATATTCAGCACACCATGCAGGCTGCAAGCATGGTGGTTGTCATCAGGTGTGGGGGGCTGCTTCTACAGCTGTGGCTCTTGGTAGACAATGAGCTTGGATGAACTGGGGGAGCTTATGTTATGTTCTATTACTGTTTGTTAGAATTTTTTAATCACTGGAAAGGATAGTGGTTGCCATTGGATGGGTTGGGTTTGTGTCTTCCAGTAAATGGCTGGTGTGACTTTTTGGTAAGGTCTAACTGGACTAAGAGAAGGAGGAAGTAGTGGCAACGCCACAAATGAGATTGAGCGAAGCTCTATATTTTTTTAACTTTTTGAACAACTCTTTTGCAGAACCCAATCCACCAATTTTTATGCATTTTTCAAATAACACACAGATGAAACTAAAAGGAAATCCCCCTGTTTTAATTAGAAACCCTGACACAAATCAAATTATAACTATGGAGAGAACAATGACAGAGTTTTTCTTATTTAAAGTCTTATTTGATCATTTGACTGTTGCTATCGAAGCCAGAATAACTGAACTGGAATAAAATCCAAAACTAAATTAATGTAGTTAATTTTTAAAATTCTCAGCAATTTATAAAGGACATTATATAACCAACTATTTAGGTTCCTAATTTAGACTCACAGATCTCAAAGTCTTGGCTTGATTGTGAATAAAAATCCTATTATAATGGATTGTCATGAGATGCAATCTGCCAGTTTAATTTTAATTTTTTTTGCCTTTTTCATCCTTTTTTATTTCAAAAGAGAATAGAATGTATCATAACTTCAGATGAAAAGAATTTGGTATAATACTAAAAATAATACACTAGTTCTTCTGAAAGAAATTTAACTTTTCGTTTTGTACTTCAGACTTGGTGGATGTATTTGGTATGTAGAAAGAAGTGAAGATAAAGTGAAATATAAGGGAAAATGTTTGGGATGATAAGTGGAAGAATGACAGGGGGAAAAAGCAGCTTGAGGAGCAGTGGCAATACAAAGATCAAGAAGCTAATTAACCAAGGAAGGATTAAAAATAAGATTACTTCATTTATTCCTTCGGGAGACAGAAGAGTTGTTAGTTCATATTTTCTTTAGACAATTGACAGTTGGTTAACAGCCTAAGAGGAAGTAAATCACCCAGCGGTCACAGAAAGTGCTCTCCAGCCTGCAGATTCCCTCTTCCACCACAAAAGTGCCCTCCTGATTGAGTAAATCCCTGTTGCTGACACGTGACCACTGGTGCTTGTATGTCACTAATCCATGAACTTCACTGCAGAATTGTACTGTCTTGTCAACAGGAAGAAAAGACTGAATCATAGCAGCACAAAATGCTCCAAGGAAACAAGGAACATAGAGAACTCTGAAGTAATTCAACATGTCATACTCTGTTCTCAGGCCAAAGTAAATCTAGTAAAGGCCAAATGGACAAAGCAGATTTATAGGTGAGACTTAAATTCAATATGAATAACTCAATATGAATAATGATATTTAACACCATACTTGAAATTCGTTATGCTGTATGATGTGGTTTATTTTTAGAGTACAGTACCAGAACATCAGCAAGTTTGATTCCTTTTTGTTTAAATTTTTTAATTATCTCTTAAAATCAATGATATTTCACAAAAACAAGAAATGAAAATCTAGATGAAGATAATTAGAATAGTAATATTGTCTTTAATTTTAGTTATTATTATATTATCTTTAATTTTTAGTTTTACAGGTAAAAGAAAGTAGAAGAAAAAAGTAAATGCCACATGCATTAGTTGTAGATATCAAGAACAATGATCTGGATTTATCTGCTGTTTGCATTTTTATGTAAATTTTGCCATTCATGGTTAATCTTTACAAAACACAGATAAAGTAGGTGAGTTTAGTAGCTTCCAAACTGAATTTTGACAGAGACTGACAATACTACTGTATTTCAAATGCTTCTGAAAAAGCTTTGACAACTTAAAAGAATAAAACAACAACCAAACAGAAACAATAAGCAGGGATGTTAGACACTGTGTTGGGTGGGGTGGGAAAGAAGTGCACCTGTCTCCTAAATGTCTCATAACTAATTACATAACTTCAAAAACACAGGGTACACATGACTACCAGTTTCCTTGCAATCAGGAAGTATAAAAGCAACTGTATTTCCTATAAAAAATGTGAAGTTTTAAAGTTCACCACTATGCTTTTGTAACTGCCACTAGCTCTACAAAAATTGCATCCATTTTTAATAGCTAAGAATGTGACTGCTGATATTAGTTTCTGTATATTCCATTATAAAGAAGATTTTGGTTATCTCAACCATTAGCTATGTTAACAGTATGAATAGCCATATATGTAAGTTTTAGTTTTATGATTTACATATATTAAAGGCCATTTTCATTAACAGATTTTTGAAAACACTTTTGATAATCATGCTCAAAATACAAAAATAATCTTCCAGAATATTAAAAAGATAAATTAAAAGTAAATACTGCATAACATTTGTTTTCATTTATGATTGCTCTTTTGTCACTTGTGTTGCTCTTGTTGAAAAAACAAGAAAACACTGAGTTTAGTTGAGGTTGTTAGACTAGGATTTTGATGCTATCGACAATTTCCAGTAAGATTTTAAATCAGATGATTTTTATTATATTCATATGAACACATTCTGTCACTCTTCAACTCTGTATGATGTTTCTGTTATACTACCCCTAACAGGTTCTTTTAGATAGTCCACATGCAAGTGTGTAGTTTAATAACAAATTTACTTATGAAAGATACTTGATGTGGCATGAGATTTACAACTTAGCAGAGTGATGCAAACTGTATTGCATAGCATAGTAAGAATGTAAGTTACGTCTAACAGAATACATAGCGATTGCAACACACAGTTTAATGCCGCTGTCATACTCAAAATCAGTGTCTATAATGTGCTCACGACCACAGTGCTGAGCATTTCTAGGCCCCAGAAAGGAATACATGAGTTGAAGCCTGCTGAAACCTATTACTCCCTTCAAAATACTTTTGATTTTCTCTAGTTTCTATAAACTGTGTTGGGCTGAGCCACATATTCACCCCTTCCCCTCCCCAGCCCCATGCTTGTCTAGCTAAATAAGGGGCATACTTGCACTGTTTTAATGAGCTCAGGGGTAAACATTTACACTACTTGTTGATCCATTCCAGGGCCCTGTGCTCTGAGATACAATCACCTTCTATAACAGCTGTGGGCAGTCACAGCCTGCATTACTCCTGGAGCTTTATAGGCTCATCACCCTCACCATTCTTCTCTGAACATTCTTTCATTGTAGGGATTTATTCGTGCATCACGCCTTCTTACTCAAAATATTTTGATGTCAGGAACTGAAATTTTTGTTAAAAGGGCAAGATTAAAGAAATTTTCCTTGTACTTGAAGGAAAAAATTGATAAGGTTTGAAGTTAATTCAGCATGATAGATAAGGAAAAAAATAAAAAACTGCTTAGTACAGCTATTGGCAACTCATTTTTATTAGTATTTATGTTTTGAATAATATAAATAGTATTTATGTATATTTTTTAAAGTTGCAATATTAGTACTGGAATATCAAGCACACTTTGAATTTACAGCTCTTAAGCTGTCTTGATATCAGTCTGTATATGTTTTAACTGAAGAATTGCTCTTGTGTGGCCAGCATTATCATTGTCAGCACTGTTGGCGGGATATAATGTCAAGAATTGATTTCACACCCAAAACAGTTTGAGGTGTTACAGCTAAAGAGAATTTTTACATAATAAAATCTATTCTTCTGAGAAGCAAGATGCATATAGCATTAGAGAACTCTGTTTCTCATGAGACTATACACCCCACTATTTACCCAAATAAATTTCTGAGATGTGAAATTATAAATATTTCCAGAAAATTGACTATTGACATTTTTTTTAGCTAGGGTTACTATTAATGTTTCCATTTTGAAAATATTTAGAAGACATTCAGATGTTTGGGTCTGACAGAATTTGTTGCATGTTTTCTATTTCACAGGTAAGTTGTCTTTGAAATATTTCACTCTGCTTACCTCTTCTAACCATCTATCTCAGATCCACTGTGTGTTCTCTTATTCCTCTGTTGTTTGCATTGTCAGTAATTTGAATTTCTGTTTAAATGCCTGTAACATAGATACAGCGTGTGGAAGCATAATTTCCCATTTCATTTATGTGCTTGGCTCATAATTGCATAAACAAACAAAGAGAAAAAGAAAACAAAGTAAAAAAAGCCCTGACTATTTTGTTATCCTCTTTTGTGGATACTTTGTCTTGCGGGCTATTATGAGTATTCTTTAGATTCATTTTTTCAAGGTAAAAGGGCAGCTGCATTCACCATTCTTTGTCTAAATAATGACTAAAACATTCCAACCAAGAATGGTAACTAGCAATTGCATATAAAAATAGAATAGCAAAAGCAAAGCATGCAGAGTCTACAGTATGGAATAAATATATAAACTTGAAAAACAAATACCTACTGAAACATGGGAGGTTCCATCTGAGCATCAGGAAATAGTTTTTTTAAGCACTGACACATGTTGCCCATGGAGGCTGCAGAATATTAGATGGCAGAGGAGTAGTGGTTGTGCAGCATGGAGATTGCTGGAAGATACTCAAGAGTAATTTGGACAAGGTCCTGGGCAAAATATTGCAACTGACCCTGGCCGAGAAGGACTAGACTAGGTGACCACCACATGACCCTTCCAACACCAACCTTTACTTGATTTTTTAAAGTTTCCTTTCAGATATAATTTATGGCAGGAGTGGGAAGACAATGAATTTGACATTCCTAGAAAAGCTCTAATGAACCTCATAGAAAATATTACAACAATCTATTAAATTGATGTAGAAGTAAAAGTGATTTTATTGATAAACACTGAGCTATCGTCTTAGAATATTTCTTTTTTCTATGTCTTACAGCTTTATGCTCCAGGGCTTTTAAATATAGAACTCAGTCTTGTCATGTTGCCTGTTGTATTCCACTGGGACAGATTTTAAGGTGTTTCAGGTTACACTCCACAGAAGACATTCAAATCCATTTCTTTATCCACAGCTTTACACTGTGATGTGCAATCCCTTTTCCAGTTCTTAGCTGAGACTTTTATTTATGGAGAGGAATGAAGAGCTAAAGACTGACATAATGCCAGAAGGAATTTTCACAGTCAGGAGCTGTATCTCCAAAACAGTAGGTAAGTCATCCAATGGATACAGTGACCATCAGTGTGGAGTCCCTCTGACATGAGAAAAAAACCCCCATAACTTGTGGTACATATTTTGTCTAGATCACTAGTTAATTTGTTGTTGAAACAAAAATCTGTTATTCCTTCAATTATCTGAGTCTCCTTTAATTATGTCTGCTGTTGCTCTGGAGTTCTTTGAGAGTTTTACACCGCAAGAATATACCAGGTTGTAAGATATATGGATATTAAAATCCTGCATTTGGCTGGAATACCTGGAGCTATGGTAGTAAATATTTATTTGTGGTAGGCAGAGATAGATTTCCCTCTAAAGAAAAACTTGATAACTATTTGTATGTGACCTGACATGCCAGATTTTTCTAAAGTAATTGAAAAGAATCTTTTGCTTTTCATGTTATCTAGAAACACTTCACTAAGACAGGGCATCTATAACTTTGAAAATTCTAAGAGAACTTAAAGTATCTTTTCAGAAGATCTTAAAATATTTTAAAATGAGACTGAAATGATTTGGAAACCATAAATGAAATTTATAGATAACTATTATTAGCATTAAACTGAATATAAACTCTATCACATTTGGTCTTAAGTACAGTAATCCTATTTAGAATCTAACAAACCCTTTGAATCTTAAAGAAAATTCAGATAATTGACTCAAATATATAGCCATGTCTGTAAGCAAAGAGCAGTTTGTTCAGATGCTTCCTGTGTTCACAAATTTTTCAAGTGTTCTGAGGAAGCCTAATCAATTTACAGCAACAAATTACCTCAGTCCTGCCTTAGGCCAGTAATAAAGATTAATAACTTCTCCAACAGAAACATCAAGAGATCTTTAAAAGTTCAGAACGGTAGATGACCCAACATGAATTTGGCCAGAAGACTACAGTTAATTATCTATATTTCAGTATTCTAGTATCTTAAAAGAGGTTTCTTGTTACATTTGAAAAGTATCACCACCAGCAAGAATTTCTCATATCAGTATTTTTTGTAAAATATTTCATGCTGAATTTGACAGCCTGAGAGAGGCAAGGCTGCTAGAGCTCCTTGCCCCCATGTCCAGCTTGAAGTGAGGCTGAAAATATGCTCCCAGTGGACATATACAGACAGAGAACATTTGTATGTGCACTTACGTGAAGGGCTGTCCACACAGATCCCAGAGAAACACACAGAGCATTCACATGAACACAGACAGCATCAACAGGTTCATCCTGCTGCCCTTTCTGGTTGAGCCAGAACAGAGTTCATTAGTGGAAATAAATATGCCTGTGAAATATGTCTATCACTGCAGCAGCCGGGTTCAGACACCCAGTGGCTTTGCCTGGATCCCAGCATCCCCAGTTCCTGGCATCTGAATTTACAGATGTGCCCAGGGCCACAGTGCTACTCCATTGGTTAGAACAGATCATTTCACTCACACAGAGAGGTATCCAGGAGTTCCCTGGTCCTGTAGCCCACCCGCTGTGCTCTTGCCCTTAGGCACACACAAATACTTTCACACACAGAGCAAGTCCTTGGTCCCAGGGCATATCACCTATTCACTGGATAATCTGGATTGCCTCATTCATGTCCCAACAGTCACTTCAATTCTCGTATCAGAGATCCTCATAACAGAATTATAGAACATCCTGAGTTGGAAGGGACTCACAAGAATCATCAAGTCCAACTCCTGACCCTGCAAAGATCCCCTCAAGAATCACACCATGTTTTCTGCAAGTGTTGTCCAAAGCTTCTTGTACTCTGGCAGGCTTGGAGTTGTAACAGCTTCCCTGGGGATCCTGTTCTGGTGCCCAAGCACCCTCTGTGTGGAGTACTATTTTCTAATATCCAAGTTAAAACTCCCCTGACACAACTTGAGGCCACACCCTCAGGTCCTGTCGCTGGTCACTACAGAGAAAAAACTGCTCCTCCTCTTCCCCTCATGAGGAAGATGTAGACTTCAATGAGGTCTACCCATGGTCTCTTCTTCTCCAGGCTGAACAAATTGACCTCAGCTCCTCCTTGTATGGTTTTCTCTCTAAACTCTTCACCGTCTTCATGGACCTTCTTGGAATGCTTTTATATTGTGGTGCCCAAAACTGCACACAATATTCAAGGTGAGGCTGCCCTGGTGCAGAGCAGAGTGGGACAATCCCCTCCCTCGCCCTGCTGGTGATTGACCTGATTGATCCCAGAACATGGTTTGCCTTCCTGGATGCCAGGACACTGCTCACTCATATACCAGTTGACATCAAGGATCCCCTTGCATACTTTTCCATGGCAGTGCACTCCAGCTTTTGATTACATTCGTTACATTCTACACCTGTCCCAGGTGCAGAATCCACCTCTTGCCCTTGTTAAACTTCATACATGCACAAGCACAGAGTAAAGAGATCCTTACCAGAACATCATTGATGGTGGAGTTTAGTAAATGATAGGACAGACCACACTGATTCAGGTGTAGGGCATGTCCAAATTAGCCTATTGATCAGCCCCTGCTTACATGAGAATGGACAATTTCATTCTCTTATCTTTCTTTTTCTCACATTTCTTCCCCCCCCCAAATCACAAAACCACTTTCCATTTCCTACCTTTGATTTCTCTTCTAACTACCTCATGAAAAATCCTGTGGAATCCCCAAATGCTCTTCCTGTGCATCCCATAGTGTTTCCTCCATTTTTAGGTAGCAAATAACTTTAATCTAAAAGGTGTTCAGGAGAGCCGGTTCTATTAATGGGTTCCATGTCTTGAGAATGATGACAGGGCCTGGACAGTATGTGCTACCTTAATCTTTGTCTTCCTGTCTGCCACTGTGCTCCTGTGTTCATCTGGTGTTGCAGATTTGCAAGGGAACTCTAAAATAATGGGAAGTTGGCAAGAGCAAAACGCAGATCCGTTCAATATGATTAATGCTATGTTCTCTGTTTATTCAGTCTAAAATGGCAGGTTTTATACAGTTCTACATAGTTTACATTTACAGGTGTATTCTTATTGGCAGACAACACAGAGAAGAATGCAAACACTCATTGTTGGACAAACTCTTAAGGCAGCTACTGTGTCCACACTAATTACTGTACTTGTTTGTCCTGGGTTGTAGTATAGGATGTGCACAAAGTATTCTATCACCATCTTCATGAACTGTTGAATCCAGGTGGGGCAGTGTTTTCCCAGACTCCCTCCCTCTGGGCCATTTTCTTCTGTTAATGGCCCATCAAATGCCTTGCCCATGACTCACAGATAACTCCGTCCAGGAGCTATCTCTGTTTAATGGGCCATCAAAGACCCCCTGCATGACTCATCATCCCATTGTGAGATGCTCCGCCCAGGGGGAGGAACCAAGCATTCTCACCTGGGTATAATCTGGGGGTTGGGACAGTACAGGGGGCCCTTACCCGCTGGATTCCCAGAGGACTAGAGCTACCAGACCTTTCTACAGGATCACTGCTTCAGGAAGACCACCTCATCTGGACTGCTTCCATCACTCTACTCAGGTAGTATTCTGACTCTGTCAGTGGTCTTTTGTATTATTGCATTTATTTTATTTTACTTTTTTTCCTTTCTTCCTATTAAATTGTATCTCTGACGTGAAGACTCTCATTTTTTTTGCTTTCAAGCCACTACATTGCTAACTACTAGAAAACCCTCTGACCCTTACTAACACCTTAAACTGTAATTCTAACTGCGCAATAAATTTGGCACTGAATTTCTACCTGTACCACTAACTCCTACAGGCCTCAATGATGAGGCCCAGTCTGGGTGATTCAATTACAGTCTAAATCTGCTACATTGTAGAGATGGGCCTTTGGTGGGCTGATGGCTATTCTATTCTGTGATGTGACAGGAACTACTGTCAGGGTATGATTTCCCTGGTCTAACCGAGGTCCTGCCATTGTCTCTCTGTGCTCCCTTTAACCACATATCCAAAATGTGGATGTATAAGGGAGACTGCTCTCTGCAGGACTCCTGCGTCAATTGTTCTAAACGTTGGAAAAGTAAAATTAGATAAATGAGGTAGAGGCCTGCAGGAGTTATGGAGGAGGCAACTGAGAAATGCCCAGAGAAATGATCTGGCTTCAGGTTTCTGCTCAACTTTCCTGTGTAAATCTGGATCTGTCACTGAAAGCACGTTTTCACAGGTGGACAATGATTATGTATTCTTCATTTTCTGGGTGACTGACTTTATTCCCTATGGTCTGATTTGCAAAACAACTGGATACTCATAACTGCAGCATAAGCTAGTTGGAGTTGTGCTTTGAATACATAAACTGTAATATACAATTAGATTCTCTAAAATCAGGTCCACGTAACGTGAAATTGAGCACATAAAATTAGTGACTCTTTTTGACCTTATTATCTCAGTGTCTTTGTTCTCAATGTATGTTTTATTAATTAATAGGACATAAATAATAACAATATCCTTCCTCATATAATGGTGCTACAAAAATCAGTTTCTGTTGGGGAAACTGCCAGTTACTGTTACTATTAAGTCATCTATATTATTTATATGAAAACAAAAATATTTTGTGATGGAATAAAATACTGTAGGAGCCTAAGAGCCTTCTTCACATATCTTTTCTTATCCTTCATTTTCTAATACAACAAATTTTACTTATGCTACCTCATTTTAGGGATTCCCGTTTTCAAAAGATCTCAGGAAATTGTACTCCTCTCTACAACATCCTGACCATGTCCCTAAAGCTGTTTGGGTACTTGGCCTGTCATATGCGTGTGTCAGTTCTACTTTACTGAGGCTCTTTACTAAGAAGATGGTTGCATGTGATTTTAAATACATTTTTGACCCAAGCCAGATGAATGTCTGTGTGGTAGAGTTGCTACATCACATATTAGAAAATGTTATTGCAATGAATGCCACACAGAAGTTGGTGAACAAAAGTTTTGTACTCAGAGACAGTTTAAAATATTGTAGAAACACAGTGACAGAGGACATAGTTTTAAACTCTATGAGCACCGCACATTCCACATAGTAGAAAAATGTTTAATATGTGATGCTAATGTAATACTGAAGACAGTTTCAATGCTTCTGCATAACACAATGAGATTAATCCCAAAATATTATTTCTTTTGGTTATCCAGCTTTACAAACTTAATAACTTTAAAGCTTTTTTTCATGTTTAATAAATAAAGGTGCATAGGAGTCCTATTAAGACTCACAATTGAATATATTTTAATCTGCTGTTGAAAAGCTGTCAGCTTTCAGAAAAAGAGACATGCTAAGAATATTGACTATACTAGGTTAATACTGATTTAACTATGTGAATGAAATGAATAAATATTAAGTTGATTTTTATGTCTTTGAGTTATGATAACAATGAAAACTAACGAGTCATATAATAACAAGAAAAAGAAGGATAGAGGGAAATATGATAAAATTAAAATTGAAAATGTGCTTTTACAATTTTATTTAAGCAAACATTCTTTTGTATAGAATCGGTGTAGAATGTGATTGCATTATATTCTGGAAACTATTACAAAATAACTTAGGACAGATTGCTATCACTTGCTATGATCAGTATTGAAAGATGGAAGAATTTTTGGAAGACAATTTTTAAACTTAGAAAATTATTTTATTTGCATCCTGATCTTAATTTTTTTTCAAATATATCCAAGAAGATCCATATTTTCTTTAATTCATATTGTGCTTCCCAGGAATAAGAAAAAAACTCCAAACTTTGGTCAGCTATAATCTTCCAGAAATATCAGCAAAAGTGTTTGACCATATAATAGGAGAAAAAAAATTTAATGAAATACGCATCTAATGTACAATAAATGGCAGTTTTCAGGTACTGTGTAGTTCTGTTGATGCCATAAAATGTGCAGCACAGAGTCATCCTTTAACAATATAGGGATAAGTAAGAAGACTCAAAGGGATGTCTCTTGGTTTTGTATTATTTTGACAATGCAGGGTAGTGTCCAAGAGGTGTTTATAACTACTGTAACTTATTTTTGCAGTCCATTTTTATATATTTAGGAGGTGTTTTTGTATGTATGATGCAATATTTGGAAGCCAGTAAATACTGTAAAATTCTGTAGAAAACATTATCTTTATTGGAATGCTACTCAGTGCTCTGTGATGAATTTATAAAAAATCTTTCCTTAGGCATGAAAATTCCTCTTCAACTTAATTTCATGCATGAGTCATTCATAACAAAGACTATGTTCAACCTCCCAAAGTATCCCTATATTGTCTCCCCTAATTCTTGCTTTACTCTGTCCAGCTCTATTAGTCCCATCCCAGTTCTCTTTTAGAAAAAAATTTACCCATTAGGTTTTGTAAGTTCTACTTCTTTCAGCAAACCTTCTGTTCCATGGCTTTGCCATTTAATTTATACACTCTTGATAAATAATCCTTGGAAAATAACTAGGTATATAATTTTATTAAACAGGGTTTTCATTGTTTGTTGTGCCTGCAATAATACAAGTGAAACTACTTTCATTAATAAGAAAAAACATGCAAATTGTCACTTTTACGTAGTTAAGTCATGTTGTCAAGAAAACAGGGATGACCTCTTTCAAGAGAGGAGAAGTATTTTATGTTTATGAGGATTTCAGTAGTTCATCCGTATATTTTTTCATTAAAAGAGACTAATTTTAATCCCTACAGCATCCAGAAATACAGAGTAAACTTCCACAGTCTATTTGCATGAGGTATAAGAAATACATTTTTAATGATTTGCAGCTCATTTGCTAGTGGTTGTTTTATATTTGATTTTGAGAAGTATAACCTTTTTGTCATCTACTTTACAAAGCTTTTCTACCCACAAACACCTGTAATACTTGAATTTTACTTTTTCTATTTCACAGAGTTTTTATATTCCTTCAAAGAATATCTGTAAAGAGGTTGTCAGTGTGCTCTGAATCTTATGAGCCATGGTTGTAGCCAGTGAACTTGGAAGACTTGCTTATAACTGACAATTATACACAACTTAATGAGTGACGTGAGCAGATTGTGGAACACATGAAGTTTATGCAACAGTCACAAAATTCTATGTAAGTTCTACATTTTCATGTTTCTGAAATTTTAAGAAAAAAGACATTCTCCCCCCTTTTATCTGAGTTTAAAAAAAGGCATAAAAAAAAGATGGTGCAAAGACTAGATATCATGGTCAAGGACTATCACGTTGCTCCTGTGTAGCTGTTCTTCATCAGACTGGAAGATGTATACTTTTGTTTAATCTTGTGATAATAATCTTCCCTACTTTGACCTAAATTACTCTAGTATAAAAACTAACAGTGCTGAAACTTGCTTTGAATTTAACCCTATATGTTTGCTACAGTAGAAGTTGTGGTGTCATAGCTAGAAAAACAATGGCTCAGACATCTATTCAGTCTACATACACCAATTGCAGTTATGATCGGAGAAATTTCTAACAGTTCAATGAATATAGTTAACTCCCAGCTTTTTATCTGGCCCCCTCTTAGACCATCTCAAATTTTAAAGGTTGCCTATGCAGGGAAAAGCCCTGAAAAAAAAACAGGATCTGAACTGTTAAGAGGACAAATCAAAACTCTTTGATTCAATACAACTCTCAAGAAGGCCAGCACATTTAAGGAAAGCTTTTGTTACTATGTTTTTAGCATTAGCAACTGATGTGCTGATCAAGTTCTTTGAAAACTAAAGTGACAAATGAAAATTAATAGTGGAATTAGATCTAGATTAACCTATAAAAATTTAGAAGGGTGAAAACTTCAGAATATTTTCTCTCTGTCCTAAGGATCTGCTTAAATATTTGATGTTTTATATCTATGTCTTGACAGCATTTTGGGACAAAAACTGTGTGCTTTTCCTTTTCATGTTTTCTTTTCCTTTGGAAAAATGGGTGTAAAAATTTATTTGTTTGAAATAACAAAAATAGAAATAGAAGAAATTGAAATGAAGGAAATGGATATCAGCTCTTTACTTACCTAAGTTACCGTAAAGGCCAGAAAAAGCACAAAGCATCAGGCATTCCTTTCGTTTCAGTATGACCTGTCTTAGGTTTCATGGCTTGTGAAGCTTAATCTCAGAGTTTGGACACAAACCTTATGTTACATCAATATCCTGATGGAGAGAAAGTTCAGCTCTGTTACGGGTCATCCCATATCTCTGTGAAACTGCTGACTAAGAGCAGAAAAATAGCTCATAATGAAGTTTCTTCTGAGGAAGTGATAGGTAGAAAAAATCTAAAATCTAAAAAATTTACTCCAATTATGAGAATAAAATTACTTCAGTCCCAGTAATTTACTTTCAGCTTCTCTTCACAGTATTGGACAGCATCCAAATGATATACACAGTGTGAACACTAGATAGTGTTAAGATTGAAGAGTATGACAAACTGTAGTTGAATAGGCATCATGACATATCAGGTTGATCTGGCATAATATAGGAGATTCATTATTTTTGTGATTATCGAATCATATAATCATTGGAGATTGGAAAAGACCTCCAAGATCATCAAGTCCAACCTTAGACTGAAAACCAGCCTTATTTCTTTAATGTAATATCTTTTGTAATCTGTATTTTGGATCTGCATTTACCTTTGTTTCTATCTTCTCATAAAAATAACTCTACCCTGACTACTCTTCTGGGTTAGATTTCTTTCCCAATGCACTTTTGTTGCATGTAAGTGACTGCCTGTGGAACCAGGGGTATGATGATGAGTGCCTGTAGGTATTCATAGACATTGTATAGGCTCACATTTGTGGAAATACTACAAGTGTCTAAATATTCAAAGATCTCTCTGCTTATTAGAATACCAACATTACTGTTTTGCTAGACAAAGTATAAACAAACTCTCTGTTCCTTTAATCAATATGGTTGTTGCTCAGTCCCTTGCAGTTCATTTTTCCTGTTCCTTTTTCCTTAACCTTCACCCACCTTATTTTCCTTTCCCTGTGTACCTGTCCAGACACACGTATTACCCCACACATTTTACCTTCTCCAAACATTTATCTCCTTTTTTTTCTTCTTGTTCTCTCTCATTTTTTGTCATGCTACCTGACTGTCAGACCTATCTGCATGTTTCTTAGATATTAATAGAAATTAATGCCTGCATTAAGACTGCATCCCTTTGTTTCTACTATTGAGTTTCAAGTAATGTCATACAAATACCATGTGGCAAGATTTATTTTGGTTAAAACTTGGAAACAAATACTGTTTGCCTTGAAAATTATGTTTTATATTTCTGTTTTCATCATTCTAAACCTGCAGTTCAGACAGACAGTTCAAATTGATTGGTTCTGAAAAATAAGAAAAAGAAAATATACATACTAATGATTCATGGTGCAGTAAACTGGCCTTAGAAAGATTGTTTCAGGGTGACCTCTGATTTTTCACACACAATTAGCTACCAAACAGAAAATGCAATGAAAGAACTTACAGGAATTGTAACTTTCAAGCCCATTATTTTTCTCTCTGCTTTCACAAGATCATTATTACTTGCAAAACGTGCATCAGGAAGCAGGTTGGTACTTTTTAATCATAAATATTTTTAATGTATTTGATACATTTCTCTCTTCAGTATCTTTAGCTGAAAACAGTTATTTTTATTGCTCTACTATAAAATAATATTTTTCCTCAACAATTCTCTAGTTAATAAGAAGAGAATTCCAGTTTTAACTGAGTAATTGTGCTAAATAGAATAAGGAATTTTTACAATAATGATAGTCCATTCATAAGAAAGACTTATCTCAGCAATTATACACTTTAGATTAATAGAAATTGCTTTTTTCAGAGACTTGTTTATATGTTTAAACAGCATCTTTTTTCCTAAGATCCTTCCTTAATTGTGCAACTACTGTGGACTTTTAGAAATATAGCCTTAATGTTTTACTCCATTAACTTTTATAGAGCTAAGAGACTAACATTGAGGATCATCTCCTATGTACTTTTGTCTCACAAAGTGCACTTTAAACTGCAATAAACAGGCAATTGTAATTTGTCCCAGTTTGAGAGGGTTTGTAATCATCAGTAGAAACGTACCCCTATCAATGGGATGTACTTTATTTATTTTAAATCTATATCTATATACTTCATTTCATTATTAGAAGAAACCTCAACAGAGGCTTAAAGGAAACTGTCATTTTACAGATGTTTGACTAGAATTACTAATTTTTATCTCAATAAACATGGTAATTTCTAATAGTATTTGTATTAGGTTAGCATAGCAGAAGTAGTTTTGGTGAAAGGAAGTTTACTTTTCATCTCAATATGTTGACTGTTAGGGAATAAATAAAAAAATCAGTCAGTATCTGTCTGATTCTGGTTGGTTCTGACTGATATTTGTGTGGTAGGCTGAAAAGTCTTCTCTGTAGTTTGCATGATATATTCTAATTTAACATCAATCTAGCAATGTAAGGAAAACAAACGTTAAAATACTTTTTTTTTTTTTTAATGTGACTCAGATATTATATACATATCCATAATAAGGCAGGAAGATGAAAATATTGGGGAACATTGATGAATATATTGAGGAACTCATTAGAGATATTAGGTAATGATAAATATCAATAAATAATAAGAATTCCAAAAGTGTCATTAAATGAGTGTCTTTCAGAGAAACAGCAATGGAGAAAAATACAATTGCAGTCTTTTTTCCTGTCAAACTCATACTGAAAAAAAAGACAAGATGATAGCAGAAATATTAAATTAATTCTTTGTATTGATGTATACTGTGGGAAACCTAAGGTATATTCCTGCATCAAAACCTTCTGAAGACATTGGTCTGAAGTGACATGATAAAGCTTTAGAACAGTTTGATACGGTGAGAAATAATAGGGTAAAAATCAGATATAGAGCTCCTGAATGAGTTTTTGTGTGCAGTATGTTGTGCGAATCAGCCTCCTCACCAGAAACAAGAAAAGTGCCAACAGTGGCAACAAAATAAAAACAAACATGTTAGCAAGTCAGAGATATGTATATTGTGCCTCAAAGATCTCTTGCAGTTTTTCAAAAGAGTTAATGAATTGGTTCAGGTACCCAGGTATCACAGCCTTCTTCAAAGACTTCAAGTTGTTATAGGGAAAAAAGAAAGATAGCCTAAGAAATTGCAAATGTCAGTGTAATACAGTATGTGAAGGGTAACCATATGGATCAGTTTTTGCAATGGCTGATGGTCGCCAACAGAATCTCTTACAAATCAGTAATGGAATTAAAATTGCTGTAGAAATTCATAAAATGTCTGCAATGGACATGAATAGTGAATTTTGCTACCAATATAAAGTATTTAGGGCTCTACAAAAATAAAATGAACAGAGAAGAATTAGTGAAAGACCTCACACAGGAGTAATTTCTCAGTGAAGCAGTAGATGAAATTCAGTGTTCTGAAGTAAAGGGGGGGGGGGAAGCCAGTCTTTGCTGTGTTCATACAGCAGCTGGCATGAAATTAGATATTTCTTCTCAAGCATAATAATATTAAATCATTGCAGATAGATCACTGAAATCCTCAAAGTCCAGGTGCAGTCAAATACAAGGAGAATTTAGGAAATTAAAAAAAGAAATTATTAAATAATAATAATGATAATAATAATAATAAAAGGAAGAAAGGAGATCTACAAGAGGTTTAAATGTACTAAGACCAAAACAGTTTCTTAGTGAGTTGACTAAGTCCAGGTGTGAGGGTGAGATTGAGCTGTGCAGCAGGGTCCCTGAGCTTAGAGGAGCTGCTCATCTGAGCAGCAACCCTGAGCCTTGCCTGGACTGGAACCTCTCGAGAGCTGCTCAGGTGAGAAGTGGATACAACCAGGATCAGTGTGGGAGATGTAAACAGCTTCAGGGAGCA
Source organism: Chamaea fasciata (assembly GCF_029207755.1). Classification (NCBI taxonomy): domain Eukaryota; kingdom Metazoa; phylum Chordata; class Aves; order Passeriformes; family Sylviidae; genus Chamaea; species Chamaea fasciata. Next base: position 20,952,873 of record NW_027094091.1, on the reverse strand, counting down.
TGGTGAATTGGGCCAGAACTCTGTCTGTTGAGGCATGTCACTCAGCAGTCCGTGTAGGGAGGGTGTGCAATCTGCAGGTAGGTCCACGGCTCAGGTGAAGGCTGAGAGATCTAGGTCTCTGCCCTGATGGTGGTCACTTGATTCAGACCCCAAACCAGTGTCTCCTGACACAGTCCCTGAGACGTGTGTTGCTTCCACCCAGATGCAACTGCTTAGGAAGGGGACTTCAGTAGAGGTGGTAGCTTGCAGTGGAAGCCCATTGCCAAGTTTGGGCAGGTTCTTGGCAGGACCTGTGGCCTTATGGAAAGAGGAGTCCACACTGGACTAGATTTGCTGGCAGGACCTATATGACCCCATGGGGGACCCACACTGGAGTGCTGAAGGACTGCACCCCATGGAAGAGACCCACATTGCAGCAGTTCATTAAGAACTGCAGCCTGTGGGAAGGATTCAGACTGAAGAAATCCATGGAAGACTGTCTCCTGTGGGAGGGACCTTGGGCTGGATCATGGGAAGGAGTCATCCCACTGAGGAGGAAGAAGTGGCCGAAACAATGTGTGATGATCTGATTGTAACCCCTATTCCCATCTCTGGGCAACACGGGGGGGAAGGAAGTAAAGAATCAGGAATAAATTTAAGCTGGGAAGAAGAGAAGAGTGGGAGAAAGGTATTATTAGAATTTGGGTTTGCTTCTCATTATTATACTCCGATATGATTGGCAACAAATTCAAAGAATTTCCCCAAATGTTTTACCAATGATGATAATTTTTGTGTGTCTCTCCAGCTCCTTATCTCAACCCATGAGTTTCATTGTACTTTTGCTCTCCTGTCCAGCTGATCAGGGGAGTTGCAGAGGGCCTTTATTGGGCATCTGGCACCCAGCCAACATCAACGACAACACAGATAAAAATGTTGTCTGTCTAATCTGGAAAATCGAACTCAATGTGGTATTTTCCAGTATATTAATTTCCATATACAACCCCCTTCTGCTGTTTACAGGTTAATGCCAAGATCCCTCAACTTCTAATATGAAAAATTCAGTTTTAACAAATAAGAAGCTTATTTGTTTGGGGATTCTTTTATTGAGGGTGAGGGGAATAGAAGAATATTTTGAAGACCTTTTTAAAACTTGCCTTATAGAGGAAACCTATATGTAACTTGGTGAGGTTTGAGTTTCTTTTCTTCAGAGAGTCAAGGAGAGGTGGTAGCTTCCCAAGCATGCCCAGCTAATTTACGCATACCTAAGTCAGAAAAGTACATTTTAGGTTCTCTTACAAATCAGAATTATTTTCCTACATTCAATGGATTACATCATTTATCATGAGCAGATAACAGCTGAGAGCTGTAGTTCTTGTGCAGACTCACACCACATAATTAAATATGCTGCAGGTTGCTCTGTGTCACAGATGTCTTTGCAGTCTGCACTCAGTGTTGAGGCTCAACAAAATGGATTTCATATATTTCTTTCCTTTTCAGAAGAAATGTAAAGAAAAACATGCAAGTGATAAATGTGTCAGAACTGAATATATTTTTCACTAGTTTCTCACCATATGTGAAACTGTTCTCAGTCTTTTCCAGTTTTGGACTACCACGGTCACCAACAGTTCAGTTGTTGTCCCTCCTACATATCGTTGCATATGAACGATATGTCATATTTCATGCCTAATCCATAGGGAAATAAAAAAGACCAACCCTGGGTTTATTTCAGAATTGCTATAATTCCCAAATTTTGCCAATCCGTCTAATTTTGCATTGATATAATTACATACTCAAAAATGGTAAGCAATTGCAATAGTTGCATTTCTCAATCTGATGCTGGTCTTTTTATGAGGTTTTTAGGAAAAGGCATCTTATTTCTTAGTTGTATCATTTATTATAATCCTCAGATTCTGTTGTAGTTCTTAGGACCCTCATTACTTTTTAGTACTTCACGGCAACAATAGCTATCTGCAGTGTGTATCTAAAATTCACAGATATGAGGCATAAGGTAGCTTTAAGACAAAAAGGTAACCAGAACAATTGTGTATGATGGCATATCCATTAACTCTTTAGGACTCATGAGATGTCTAAGAATGTAAACAAAGACAGAAGCCCACTGTTAAACACTATTTACTTGCGTGTGTTACTCCAAAAAAACCAATTTTAAGCTAGTCAGAAAAACTTCAAGCATTGTGAGATATCTACCATCTTAGATAAACTGCTACAGCTGCTCATTCATTACTTGGATTTTCTTAGGGAAGAAATTGTAGAACTTTTTAAGAAAAGCTTGTCAAAATATACACTGTAAGGAAATTAAAACAATGATTAATTTAATACAGAAAATTAATACTTTCAATTTATATTCACTCACACTTATGATATTCATTACAAATCAAACACTGCTTTACAGTTTTTCCAACACTAGCGTGAAAAGCCCTACTTGTATTACTAAAGTAAAGCATATCTATTTTCACCTGTTTGTGACTCAGCTAGATCTTTACTGAAGATCAAAATGATCTGTAAGTGCATCAATTAGTTGTTGTAGATGACCTTTTATAGGTATTGAAACCCTGTACTTTATTCTAACTCTATGAAGTCTGTATAGAGCTGGGAGTGTACACATACAGTCTCTCATGTGGTTGTAAGAATGTGCAAGGATGTACAAGAAACCCAGCAGATGTGGTATTCAATTGCTCAATCTATTATCCCATTGAGGCTAAATATCTTTGCTGAAGGTAGCAGGAAAATGACCCAATTTACCTGAAAAAAGTTCTAAAAATCTGAAAATTTTAAGTCTATTATAAGATTTGTTTACTTTTGTCAGCTGTCCTATCACTAGTCTTTTTTCTTTTAAGTTAATAGCCTTCTCCATACATACAAAACACAAACATGTGAAATAAATATAAAACTAAAACTCATTCCTCCTATATAAAAAAACCCACAAATCATAAGAGGCAAATAGGGTCCATATATGCAAATTTTTATTGTATAAATTAAAAACTATAATACAAAAACCAGTATTGCTTTTTATCTGCTTATTTCTGTTACCCCCATTTTAGAAATTTCTTCAGTTTATGTTTCCAGACATGGCAGTCACTGACAGATCAGCTATCTGGGCAATAAGATGTTTTGGGAGTCAGAAAACACAGTTAATATAATCTATATTCCTAGACTGTATAAAATAACAAAGTGTGTTATACTCTCCAGTAGCATTCAAAGTTAAAGGCATCTTAAGCCATAATGTCAGCAGCAATATTATCCTGTCATTTTAACAGCATATGAGCTGAGTAACTTATAGTCATGTACTATCATTTGAAGACCTGCTAAAATTTTATGGTTGAATGCCCTAGAAAACACTCAAAAGTAAACAGGGATGATGATTGTTATCACATGAAAGGAACCAATTAGTCCGTGTTAAAATATTTCCGCTTTTCAAGATACACATTTATTTAGGTTTACTGGTCTCAAAAGTCTACTGGATTACTTTTCATTAACAATTTTTTTTTCTTCCCCCTGCCCCCCCCCTTTTTTTTTTTAGGTTGGAAGAATGGAGAAGAAGGGAAGAGACCTATTTGATCTATATTTAAGATTAGGTGGATGAATGGAAGATTGATTGCTAGGAGCCAAACTAGACAAAAATATCTGGCTTTCAAGTATGAACAAGTTACATATACTGCTCTTAGCCCTTTATGTGGCCTGTATATTTTGTAGTTATTTCATATCATCATTATGCTGGATGATCTTCCGCAGTGATATACTCCGAACTGAGAAAAGAAAATTAAACATTTATTACAATATACTGTGGTATTACTTTTACAGATGGTTAAAATTCATTTTGGACATGTGTGCAAAAAGAGTCCAAGTTGAGAGTTAATATCATGTGAAATTTGCTCATATCCCTATTTTGACCCTCTGTACCAAGGATGCTTCTTATTCTTATCAAGGAAAGAACTCAACACATAAAAAGTGGACACATTTGCAAGAGTAACAGGGAGAGCAGCACTGAAGTATGAAAAGGGAGAAAAAAAAGAAACCCAGAAAGTATAATCTGATCTGCTGCTTATGAGTAGCTTAATAAAATTTCTTAATTGCTTAATAAAAATCTCAAGAACAGGAAAAGTCTGTGTAAAGTGATAATACATTAGGAAGCATAGGGTAGCAGAGTAACACATTTTAATTGTTCTAATATTTGTGTGCATACTGTTAACTGAGATGAGAGTTTTGGAATTTAAACCAGACATATTTTCTTATCAAGGCTTTTAGCAGGCTATGTGTCTCACTATCTTGACTGTCCTGTCAGGTCACCAAACCTGAGACAAGCACATACAGCTATCCATGTTCACCTGTTTAAAAACCCGGAATTAAATGAATAAATGCATAAATAAATTAATAAATATCAGAAGCTTTTTGAAACCTCTTCCATTTTCTTCCAAATCCATTTTTGACCTAATACAGTTCAGAAGAAAATGTCTTTCCAGAGGGCATTTAGCAAAGTGCCTTGGCAGTAGAAAAGACCTCTCATGCTTCATTGTTCTCCATTTTGAAAAGCAGTTAATGTACTGCTTCTATTTGTGCTTGGTTTTTGTTTATTTCCTGACGCTAGGGTAATACACTGAGTGTGCATTCCCCTTACCCTGTTTTTCTGCCATTTGTAAAAGGCCAACTATTGTAAGTAGCTATTACAGATGTTATTTGAGTTGCATTGGGCATTGCTAATGAAAACTGTTTCATTACAATGTTTTTGACATTTCTGGCAGACCACATTGAACAAAAGCTGCTTTTAAACAACTAATCAAAATATCTATTTTTTCCCCTCAAATTTGTATAATGACTTTCCATTAACTGGTTGTGTGGTGGTTTTTTTTTGTTGTTGTTGTTTGGTTTTTTTTAAGTAAACAAAGGGCTTTAGTAAGATTAAGATTTATTCTACATTTTAGTTCATGAGTTGTATTTAACTCCTAGCCTTTAAACAGCAAATAATCTCTCTAGCAAGTTACTAAATCCGTTTTTCTGAGACAGTTCTTATTTGTTGGTTCTATTTGTTGATGCAAATAAGCTGCTGAGTAGTTCATTATGTTACTTTTTTTACAGATGGATTATGTGTCAGTTATATTATGTGTATATTCTATCTGTGACCCACAGAGCCTAGCGTCTACCATTTCATTATTTTGGTTTAGATATTCTCTTACCATTTCTGCAACAGATACAGTGTGTCAGGGCTGCAAAACTGCTGCCAGAACTTCCAGCATTGTCGATGGTTAGATAGTGGTATTTTTGACTGCTCTGTCCCTTACCTGGTGAATAAGTTATACTGCTAAAAAACTAATATAAAATATACTGCAACAAATACATATATGAACATGTAGCTTAAACAAAGATTTTTTAATCCTCAAGGCAGGGAAGTTTTGAATGGAGCTAAAATAGAGCAGGATTTACTATGCAGAGTTTGCTGCAAAAAAAAGTCACTTCTTTTAAGAAGTGCTGAGCTGAGTGTAAGGGACAAGCTTTGGGGCATAAAGCCATTTAATCTATTGTGACAAAGCAGGAAAAGAACTTCTTAAGCAACAAAAGGCCATGCCACAGGTTTGGCATTTCAGGATAAGAAGCTAAGGATAACATTTCCCGCTTCAGAACTTTGCCCTTTTGATTCATAATTTTTTTTTTTTTTTTTTTTTTTTTTGTGTGTGTGTGTGTGTGTGTGTGTGTGTGTGTGTGTGTGTGTGTGTTTCACTGACAGTAAAGTTCAGTGCAAGCCAAGGGGGAGAAGTTACCACTTTTCAGGTGGTAATATAGTCATAAATACGTACTTGTATTTATGATTAGAAATCCATCAAAGATTTGTTTCAGTATAATGATTTTCTAAGATTAGTAAAGACTAATTTAGTTTCTCAATTACTACCTAAATTATTGCTTCTGGCCCAATGAGTATCTCTTACATTGCTTAAAAATTACTAGAGAATTTCTCTTCTTTTACGTGCACATGTACAACACTACATTAGCAACATGCTACTTTACTAAATTAGTACAAAGTTTCTTTGTGATCCCTTTTTTAATTCCAATCTCCACCCTTCTATATAATACTTAATCCAAATAGACAATGCTACAGGAAAATGTAGACTTCACATTTTCAAAATCCTATTTCAAGGGATTACAGGTTCCTATGCAGTTTTGCATTTGGCCTAACAACAGCACAGAAAAAAGAGCAACAGCAAAAAATCCTTGCTTAAACCTGTGTTTTTTCTGGTGTCATTAACACCAAGAAAAAATCTTTGTTTTTAAAAAAACTTGAGCATTCAGTCTCTCACTGTCTAACATCTTTGTTGACTCACTTGTATTTTCAGACTTCATGTCTACATTTATTTCCTTCGTGTTTGCCTAGCAGGCATATGCCCACACCCCCACCTCTCTCACAAGGAGCTTGCTTGTGCCTGGTGTATTCCAGCAGTTGTGATAGCTTTGGGAATAGCTCTGATAAACAGAACTTCTTTTACTACACTAAACTCTTATTCTATCACAATATATTTAGAAAATCAGTCATCTGAAAAGCACTTCACTTGCATTATATATACATTTCAGCTGAGAACGAAAATGGACCTTCTATTTTTCTGTTAATGTCATGCATGATGATAGTAGAAAAGGCAACCTTGAGAGTTCAAATTGAGACTCTGCACAGTAAAATACATAGGTCAGTAATATGAATCGTTGAGTTAAATATAGTACAGACAGGTGTGTATCTCTATGTCTAAGGTCTGAAGAGTTAATAGAATGATGGTAAAAATTTAAAGGCAACATCATTATGCAAGTTGGTTCAGGATGAATTTAATCTAAAACTTCTTTAAGACAAGAGTTATTGACCTGATTCTTCAACACCCCATAGACTCTTCTCTAAATCTTAGTTTCTATATTACCTTTTGAAGTTGCTGAAGGATAGGTGAGCGATTTGCACTACAACAGCCTAATTAGGAAGAATGATGTCCCTTGAGACAAGAAAACCTTCTTCATATTCAATCATCCAGTCCAAAAATATACAGGGTGGGGTAATGAGTCTTAAAAATGCCAATTTAGTGAGTTTCTAATCACGGATACCTCATCAGCTGACAAAAAAGAAACCTCAGTAGGTATAGCACTTCAAAATCTTGGACAATTTACATGTAATTTCAAGAATCAGCAGGGATACACAGCTGGATAAAAAGAAAAAGCTTGCTGTAATTGAAAATTGCCTTGCAGCTTGTTTGTGATTAAAATGAAGTTTGGTTCCTTGAAATCTTGTTTAGCAATTAAATCTGTTTTACTTAGGCAGTGAAATACTGTCTATTGTCCTTGAATGATTAAACCAGTACAGGCATGCTTTAATATTTCATGCTAATTGAACATGTGTGCATACAGAAAATTTCTAAAGTCCATGTTCAACAACTTGTCTCTTATTAGAACATATCCAAGAAATTACTTTTCTTGCTGGAAGAGGCTGTGGTCATCTATATTATTTATAAGGAATCTTAGTGACAGACTTGTGTTTTCCACAAAAAAAAAAAAAAAAAAAAAAAAAAAAAAAAAAAAAAAAAAAAAAGCACTCTTTACATTTAGTATAAAAGTTCTCTCCAAAAGACAGGGTGATGAATTTACCTACAACATGATTGAGTTTAAAGTTTGACTTAAATTTAAGGGTAACCTGTAATAAGAGTTTTTTTTATTTTGATTTTAAATTTTTCTGTATTTTTGTTTGGTGTGTTGAATAGATCAAGAAGTGTGAGAGCTGATTCTCTTACACAAAAAGTCTTTTATTTGCTTGTTTGTTTTGATTTTTTGAATAATTTTATTAGTTTTTGAGTTAAAATAATACTAAGAAACAGTTGCAAATGAAACTTGAGATCTTACAATTCTTCAAGCCATTTTCAACGTAAGGTTCATCTGTTTAGTTTCTTTGTGTTTTACATTCAAATGTAATGAGTACCCAGTCCTCACTAGGTTTATGTAGGAGGGATAAAACTTGAATTAATAAGGTAAAAAATTAAATAATAATTACAATTACTGTATCAGAAAGAAAACATTTGTAGCATTAGAAAAACAAAAGCCTGCAAAAGCCACAGGGAAATTAATAATGTAACTTCTAATCCTCAGCAGACAAATCACCTTCCTTATGCATATCCTATCCTGAAATATGCACATAGACATACTCATATCCCAACACTCATTTTATTATTTTTCTTATGTGCAGTTCTTCAGTATACACTTTCATAATTAGAACTTAGCCACTACAAGAATTTATATAAGGTGTATATTCGGAAGATAGAAATAATATTGAAGTTATTTGAATTATTTAAACTTATAATTGAATTAGTAGATTAAAAGTTGGGGTTTTTCAACCTTTTTTTTTTTTTAATCCATTTTCAGGATGGATTTAGCTCCAGATAATTGACATGTTATTCTAATACTTCTTCAGAGTAGATGAACCAAAAGATCAGCCCATAAAAGGAGAGTTTTCTGGTGAAGAAAAGATGACCTACGATATTGATACACTAACTGAACTAATAAAAATGACTTGAGAAGACAAGGCAGTGTTTGCATTTTAAAGAGTAAATTTTCACTCCAAACTTGGAATCAGGAAAAAAAAAAGTCAAATAAGTATGGAAAGGTTATTAAAAACGTCTTGATTGAAATGCTCTCTAAGAGGTGCTGAAACATCACTTGACAGACTCAAGTAAAAATCGAGTATGCTAAATTGGAACATAGAAACCATGATTTTGATCTAGAATTCTCTTTTCTGGGAAATTTGAGAAAAAAAACCTCTACAACCTTAAATCTAATGAGTCACAATGAAAGTACAGATTAGTATGTGCTCCTAGCACAAATGTAATGTGAAAATTGATGAGTGAACATGTTAATTCTTATTTTCTTTATAAATGTTCATTCTTAAAATTGAAAAAATCTGTCCTTTACTAATGAGCTTTAGGTGAATAACAAATGTAACCCATGGTTCTAGAAATCACACAAAGCCTAAAAAATATTAAGTCTAAAATAATTCAGGCTATTGAGGGACCCTCAGCTGATATTTGGAACGCATGCTAACCTTTTCTGCATTTACCTGATGAAAATGTAATGTTTCATATTTTTCTCCATTTCATATATATATATATATATATATATATATATATATATATATATATATATATATATATATATATATTTTTTCATAACAAATATATGAAACCATGTTCCTAGATGTACCAGAGTGACATCGCTCCAGGAAATAGCTCTTTGGTTTTTTTTATTATATAATGTAATGGGACAAAAACTAATCCTTTGGTGGGAGATAACATATTATTGCAGCTGCATTGGAGCAGGGAAACTCAGCTTTTGATTTAATCATTCAGATTTTCAAATATGCTTAAAATATTCTGTAGTTCTGCGAGAGTTGAAGTAGCTTTATGCAGAATATGTTCTCTTTGGTATTTTTTAACAGTGATTGTTCTTTTAATTTTCAACAGTTTTTTGCTCTGCTCATGTACACAGCCTACTCCCACAGCCAATAAAAGTATTCAATATTATAGCTTGAAAATTATTAATTATACATGTAATTTTGCATTTCATATATAGTATTTACAGTTTTTAAAATAATGCAGTTGTTGAGATGTGAAGGGAAGGTTGAATATTGACAGGTTTTTTCCTTCTGTAAGGTACTGAAAAAAAAGATACAGAACTGTGTTTATATGCATTTATGAGAATGGGTGGGAAAAAGGCATGGCATGGGAGGCAATTGTGTACACAAGACCCAACATTCATAGGACAAGTGAGCCACGACCAGAATCTCATAGATAGCATGAGGTCCTGACTTGTTTGAAGGTGAGGAGTCTTGACTTCTCATTCTCTCCAGGCACCAAAATTGTCTGGTGCCTGGAGAGAATGAGAAGCATTCTGAATGGACTGTAAAATAGGACAAGGTAGTTTTCAAACAGCATATTTATTGGAGGCCCAGACATGCTCTTTGTAAGAAAACACTAATCATGGATCACGATAGCACACTACAGGATGAACTTTTCTACCTCAGCTGTTGCTATCACCTGTTTTAGTATTGTAACACGTTCTGTCTAGATGTAACTCCCGAGGATGGATCCCACCATCTGGGTATTAGAATGCAGGAAGAGCTTCATACTCCTTGAGGAAGATTGATATGGTGAGGGTGTTTCATCCTCAGGAAGGTATGATCTGGTAGATATGGCACAGTGGAAGGTGTGGGAGAGATATGAGAAAGGGAACAGCCTTCTTTGCATCCGAAATGATAAACAAGAAAAAAAAAAAACAAAAAAAAAAAACCAAAACCATTCTCAAAGGGTCTGCACTGGCAAGAGTCTAGGACCACAGATGTGAAGTTTGGTATGGTCACTGTTGAACTGGAAAGGAGAGGACTTGAAGTGCCTGATGTGTGGAATCTAGAAGCTTGGGATCCGTGGCAGTAGAAGCAAGGCTTCATCTCCCTCTACAAGTGTTTTAAACCATGGCCTTGACAAGAAGGCACAAAAAATAAATTTAGACATGAGGATTCTGGGCCAGATTTCAAGTTAGGATCAGTCCATAGAAAAGGAAGTGAAAGGTGATAGTGATTGCTGACTTCTTGCCCAGGACAAAAGCATTCATTTGCCGGATATGTCTAGTAGCACCTGAAGCAGCAAGGTATCTCCATCAGGACATGAAGCATTGCATAAGACTCTGCTTCATGTGCTTCTGACTACCCTACCTTGCTTCTCAACCATGGCACAAGTGATGCAGCCAGAGAAAGTCTCAACATGACCATAGCTGTGTCAGGACTTTGTGGGTGAGAGAAGGGGTACAGAGGCCCCAGTAATGTTTTCATTAGCCCTCTTGATCAAGATTTAAAAAAAGGCAGATGTATCCAAGTGTTTGAATATGCATCTAATGTCACAACTAAATTTATTTTTTCCATGATGGTACCTTTAGAATGAAGAGCTTAATCATGATTGTAGGATATAATGTTGATGATGATGATGATGATGTCATGATTGCAATCATGATGTCCTGATGTTCGTGACTGATGTCATGAAGACATGGAAGGAGAACACAAGTATTTGGGATATTTAAATAGGTATTTTGATTCAACCCACCCAAGAACTAAGTCCCATATGGATACAGGCTCATACTCCTCCGGTAGGATTGAGGAGAGAATAAAAAGAGTAAAAAGGGTTAAATTTGTGGTTTATGATAAAGTCAGTTTAATAGGTAAATAGGTAAAAGTCATGTATGCAAGCAAAGTAAAACAAGAAATTCATTCACAAGGAATTCAAAACAAGGAATTTACATTGTCAGGAAGATGATCAGCCACTTTCAGGAAAACAATGCTCTATCTTACCGTGAAAAGATATTTTGGAAGACTAACACCATCCCTGTAAATGTCGCCCATTTTCTCCTTCTGTCCCCAGCTTTATAGGCTGAGCACAAGCCCATACTGTATGGGATATCCCTTGTAGCAGCTGTCCTGGCTGTGTCCCCTTTCAAATCCTTGTGCACCCCCAGCCTCCTCCCTGGTGTACTCAAGTGTGGTGTGGAGCAGAAAAGCCTTGACTCTATGTCAGCACAGATCAGCAATAGAAAAAAATCCCTGTGTGATCAGCACTGTTTTCTGCACAAACCCAAAACACAGCCCCATAGTAGCTACTGTGAAGAAAATTAACTCTTTCACAGCCAAAAATAGCAGAACAGAAAAGACAAAGAGAATGGATCTCAGCACTCCTTCACTATGCAGAATTAAATATGAAGTCAGAGATATGGTCTCTTGAATGTCTCCAAATCATAATCAGAAAGGGAAAAAACACTGGGGAGGTCATAGCAGATCATGTGAGCAGGAGGAGGTAGTGCATGAAGCTTTCTAGAAATAAGTAGCAAAAAGCTTATGCTCAAAGGAATTAATTTTCATGGGATATTTTGTTGTGAGGTCAACTGCAATGTAGCTCTGGTGCTCTAGATAGCGTTGGTGATGACTCCTTATTGTAAATGCTAGAGGGTGACCAGGTAAAATGGTCTGTTTGACTCTTCTCACAAATAGGGATGAGATGACTGTAAATGTGGCCACAAATGGCTGAGCTACAACAAGTGCAAGATGACATAGTTCAAGATCAACACAAAGACTGAGAAGGTAATCTAGAGAATAAGAACTCTGGATTTATGGAGTACAGACTTTAGCTTATTCATGGAATTTCTAGGCAGAATACCCTGCCAAGTCTTTATGAAGATGAAGGAAGCTCAAGCAAGTAGCTTCCCGATAATTTATAATGCAAAAAATTGAAGGATTTTTACAAGGAATGGGGTGAGTAGGCAAGAAAATGTAGTATAAAAGCTGCTCAAGAACTGAGTAACAAAATCAGAAAGGTCAAAGTTCTAGGTAAAACTAGCAAAAGATAATAATAATTATTTTGCTTTGAAATCTTAGGGAAAAATAATCCCCGTAACTTTCACTGGTTTAACGGTTTGTTAATCAGATATTACTCTCACTATGCCAGGTTCCTATACATCTTGTGGGGTAAGTTTTTTACCCTGTAGTAAACTACTGCAGCATTACATTTCTAGATAGATTGTTGAACACAAGAAGACAATCAGGAGGAGAAAATAGGGTTATGGCAACAATTATGTAGTATTACTTAATTCCTGTAAAGAATTAATGAGCCTTCCCATAAACTTTTCCTATTTGGTATTGAGCAAAACTAATCTTAAGGATAGATGATCCCATGGACTACATTACTACTTTTTCTGAGTATCTATTAGGCTAAACTAAGAGAAAGTTCTCAGCATTGAGAATAATTGCTGTTGTTCCAGAATGATTGTCTGACATTATTAAAAAATGTGAGTTTTAGCCCATCTGCAGTGCATTTTAGGACTTTATTAGTCATTCAGCAAATTTAAAGTGCTAGTTTTGAGCTAAAAATAATGCCACAAGGCAGGTTAAAGCTGAAGATTTAAGTTAGTTGAAAAATATAAGTTTCTGAAAAACAAATCTGCTTGTAACAGACTCAAGAAAATTGCTGTTCTCAGTTTATAAAATGGAGTACCTGGCTAATGTACGAGATAGAGCATTTCTCCTTGTAATGCTAGTACACTACCCAGAAATGCAAAGCCTGATTATTCCTGATTCAGTTAATGAGCTTTATTTCTTGTCTGGTCTCATTAGGGAGCTATCAACTCTGATCTAAAACAGTTCTCCCAGCATTTTCTTTGGTTCCACTTTGCATAAATAACAAGTAGATATCTGTTGGGTTCATTTCGAAGCTGCTACTAAGGTAGTTTGCTCAAAAGGCAAATTAAGAATAAAACTCGCATCAGCATGGCTGACTACAAGTCATCCAAGGTACTGTGAACTAAAGTACCACTACATAAACTAATCCAGAAAAAGGAATAATACATTCTTTACTGAAGTGAGTTTTCTGGCTTTTAGGGCAAATTGTCTTGTTCTTGTGGAATTAAATTTTCTTTGACTAAAAAGGTGATTGCAAACTTTTCAGATGTATTTCAATAATCTTCGCTGATAGTCCAAGAATTAGGCTTATGTATATTTACAAGTAGGTCTAAGTGTCCAGTAATTGTTAATACTAGAGAGCAAAACAAAGAATGGTGATGTTTCTCAAAATGCTCCTTTCCCTAGGGAAATATTTTCTGTATGTCTTCCCTTCAAGTGATTTGGGTAATACTTAGGACAGACACAGACTTGAGTAGTGCTTTTCAAATACTATGTTGAAGTCTAAATAGGTTTGAGTTGTGAACATGTAATATGGCATAAGAGGACCCAAAGAAAAAAGTCAAAGGAGAGAAATGGTGTTGTTTTTAAAAGATTGACCTCTTCTAGAACGGCAATCTGTTTTCTGAATAAAATGGCAAAACATAGCAAAGTCAACATCCTTGTTATTTTCAACATTATATTTATTAAATGTAAAATGGATAACCTAAAATGCTGTAAAGTGTTGTAACATGACTGGATAAAAATAATTTTTATATGAATAATTACTAGGATATTTTCATTACCTTTCTGTATCTTTTGCAGATATCCTCTTTCTAACTGATAATTAAGTGTCATAAATGGATAGAATTCAATCACAAAAGTACTGATAAAATTACATATAAAACTTAACAACTCAATCATACACTTTCTTTTAATTCTTAAAAAATGAGTAGGGCCATTTAAAATTCTTTTTCCTTAAAATAATTTCCCAGCTAATTACAGGTCTTCTGATATTCCCTTTGAAGTAGAAGCAACTCCAGGTACAACAGTGAGTTCGTGAATATCTTGAAGTTGCTCTGAAACTATTAATAAATCTTATATACTATTCTAGTTTATTGCAGTGTTTTCTATGTGATTGCATTATTTTGAAATATCAAAAAATATGCAGTTTCCCTTTCAGGCACCTCTGGATTTTTCTTATTCCTGGATTCACAGATTACACAAAGGATGCCTTACTTGTAGTGTGACCCATTGCTTCCTCATTACACTTAGAAGAAACCTATGGAAGGGATATGACATTCTGCTCCTCCTTTGCACAAGAGAGATTTAGTTACACTCCTTTGCTTTCAAGAATGCATTATTTAATATTCTGTTTATGCTGATTAGTATAGTTGTTTTAAATCAGATAGACCAGATGTCTGTTCTGGCCTTCAGCTGGGATAATCTGCTTAACATAAATCAGTAAGACTCACAAACAAAGTTATTACTGTTAATTTATATTTGTGTATTTTATCCAGAGAAGATCTCACCCTCATTTTAGCTGCATAATCTTTGATCATAGCTTTTTAGAAAGTAAGTCCAAGATTGAATTTTTAGTGCATTCATTTCATTAAGTGGAAAGACATTTTGTGTAAAATTTGTAAATATAATATTCTGTTATATTCTTTTCTAATTTAATCATAGTTCAGCTTTTATTTCTATTTAAGCAAAATGAGAACTGTATTTTTCCTCAAGATCTAGAAACTCCTGTTGTGTAACTATACTGCATCTCCTACTGTATAAATATACTGAAGACAACATGAGCTTGTTGCTACATTTATTTAATTAGATAATAATGAAATTAATTTTCTTGGAATAAATCCTATCTGTTAATTTAATGTTAATTTTTCACAAGCAAATAATGAAGTTTAAAGCCATTTCAGAATTATCCAGGGGCTTGACTTGTATGTATGTACTTATTTTAAATATTATGAATCATATTTTGTTACATTCTTTTGTAAGTTTACTGATGAGTAATCACTACCCAGATACTACTATTAGATAATGAGAGATGCTTCTGCAGAACTAGAGTGAATCACATAAAAAGTGAAACACGTTTTCCATCCTGATGGCTGTACCCTCATGTGTATGCTGCTATCTGTTGAATTTCCCTAAGAGGTCGAATTAAGTGCTGTGTCAGCCCCAGAAAATGTTGAGGCAAAGAGAGTAATCTGTTTTTGCTTTTAAATAGCATTATTATATTTCATTTCATTTCATCTTTTTTTTTTTTTAAGTTTTTTTGGTGAACTATAGTTCAGTATCTTAATTTGCATTAGTTTTCTCTTAGGAAATTCTTCAGTGAGTCCACATTAAAAGCACAGCCAGAATGAGTAATTGAACTGAACAGTTAAATAAGAAAATTACTCTTAGTTTATGTAAATGATACTTTCTTGAACAGCTTAGGAGCATGGATAGACAAAGCGCTGACATGGACTCTATAGAAAACAGAATTTCCTTTTTAATATTTTTAAAATTTAGTTTAATTTAATTTAATTTAATTTATTTCTTGTACTTTCAAATCCACATTATGTTATTGATTATATTTTATTCTAATATTGTTTTTTCTATGCTTGAGTTTAATATTTCACATTTCCATTTGTAGGAAGGCAATAAAGACTGGGAAATATCCAGGAGTCCATAAAAGACAGAAAGATAGATGTGCATTCTAGATGTGTCCGTGTCCATCGGACAAACTTGTTCGGCTCAGATATTCTAGTTAAATTCATAGTTATTTATTTATATCAGGTTTAAAATCTTGGGCAATCCTAAGAAATCATTTTCTCAAGGTAATCATTATTGATGTGCTTCAGATTTCTGCTTTGAATTAGAAGAAAATTAATTTTGGAGGCAAATTCTTCAACCACAATCCACAGGCTCTTTTGAGATTTCACTTTTCTCTTCTGAACAGAAAGTCTTCAGTAGACTTTGGTAGAAAACACATTTTCATTTCAGTGAAAAGCAATGTAATCACCTGACATTCAAATATTTGCCAAATGATGCTAAATTGCTCAAACAGGTAGAGATTTGTCGCCTTTTACTGGAGATTTTCATTATCAGGAAAAAAAATCTCCTCATAAAATCTCCTCTTACTGGAGGAGATTTTCTAAATTTCCAAAACAACAGCAAAACATGAGAATTTAATGGGAGGCTACACCCTTTGTCTCATATACAGGATAGATCAATTTGTCCCCCCTTAGCAATCATGACATTCTATGGACAGACTGTGGACAGAGGTGAAGATTACTAGTAATCTTTTTTTTATTTTTCTTTTTTAAATCTTGCTGAAAGAGCGCTGAACTTGTAATAGCTTATCATAGGGTAAAAATGCCTAGCTATTTTTTTTCCCCAAATAATCCTAATACCTTCATAAGTTGAAATGATTTGCATTCATAACATTTGAAAACAGGGGCTAGGAAAGACTTTGTTTTTTGAACTGACCTGAATTTCAGCCCAATTTAGTTAATAGTAAATCTGAAAAGCTTTCTAAACTGTGCCACAAAGGCGTAAGAAATATTCTACTTTCTCAAATTTATACTAGGCATTCAAACCTGATTATGGCATATTTTGCACCTGTATGATCTGGAAGTTCTATGACAGCTGTCATACTTGACATTCACAGCTACTAAAAGGTCCACAATTCTGAATCCAAAAATTATGCCCAGGTAGAGTTCTCTGAAATCTATTTATAAACATTTTTTTAAAGATTCAGTACAGATACCAATTTGCATTTCTTAATGCCAATGCAAATATTGAGAATATTACTAAAAATGCTCTAAAGATTTAGTTTAATACAATTAAACCAATTTTTTTAAAAAGAGAAAAGAATATTTATTTTGCTGTTTTTAAAACTCAGTGTCAGGATTACTTTGAAATTTTATCAATGATTCAATCAAATATAAATTATCCTATTGATTCTTACATTTCTTAAATATCAGAATGTCAGAGAAGTACAGAAAAATTAAATGTTAATTCATATTGGTTACAAGTGTGGATATAATTAAAGTCACATGGCTATATATATCTCTCTGGGATTTTTCCTTTGCTGTGAACAGTTACTCAAACTGGAACTTCAGAAAAACCAGTGACTTATCAGAATGAAATTAGCAGTGGAGTGTTCATGTACTGCAAGGATTCAATAAATGGAAAGGCACTTTTTACACAGGTGATGATTTCAGTTGTTAAATTGGAATTATTATTTTAATTGATAGATGTGAAATAATAGATTTTATTAATAATTTAATAATTTTCTGATTAATAAATACTAAATTTTCAAAGTGATGCTTGGATATACAATCATTTCAGTTTTAATTTTTGTTGCATGTTTACAAAAAATATTTATAAGTTAATTTTATGCTTAATTTATTAGCATATGGGATATGGTAGCCCTGTTTTTAAAAGATGTAAGAAGCACAATGTTTAAACTCATTTTTACATTTCTTTCCCTTATTTGACATTTATGGAGAAAATATTATTGCAGTTCTCCATTCCCCTTTGAGAAACAAACAGGCTGCTTTTGTGAGTTTTAAAAAAGTTTTTGATGATGGGGCTTAGTAAATATTTGTAACACTTTAGATGAACTATCCTAAAAGGCATATAATTAAATTAAAGAGACATTGCAATTCTGCTGTAATGATTACTAGTAATTGCATATTAATACTATGTAATTAATATTAATAGGGATTAATAACAAACAAACAAATGCCACTTTTTTTTTTTTTTTACTAAACTTGCATCTGGATTTCAAAATGATCGATTTTTTTTTCAAAACAGATAAGTATATTTACCTGTAGGTTCTTATGTAAATTCTCTATAATTCATTTAAATTCACAACTGATGAATGAAGACTAATGAATATTAATCCTAGTAGAGTTTTATAAAATATGAATAATTTTTTCATAATCATTGCATCATGGGCACATGAATAAAGGAAAAGAATTTACTTTGTGAGATAGGAAACAAAAAAGTGTTCACATAACTACTGTAAATACAGAGTGTGGAATACAGCATGAAATACTACTTAATTTGCATTAACTTGGTAGTATTGTTTTCCATTATTATACTGAATAAATAGAGATATGAGACTGTTTATATCTGCATGTGTATGTTTTTATTTACACACACATTTCTGAGACAGACAGAACTATGAAAAATATTAAGAACACCTGACTGCTGTGATTTTCCATAAGGATGAATTTTTAGATGCATACACTCTATGTAAATATCTATTTACATGCACATATAACTGCAGTTTATTTTTAGACTTTTAATTAGCTTTTATGCTTAGAATTATAAAATAAAATGAGAAAGGCATGTCTCACTTTTACTTCTGCTTACACCTAGAAAACACTGTAGAACAATAAAAGATAACATCTCACAACATGCCCTTTTAAACAGAATTTTTGGAAAACTCATGACACTTCCTTTACTGTTGTCAGAAGTCATGAAGAGCCACTCCAGAAGTTTAAAAAATAAAAGACTTAAAATTAAGAGAGCGCTTGTCTGCTTTTTTTTTTTTTTTTCTGAAGAGAATTGTATAATTGATAGAAAGAGCTGTTCCTATTATAAATTCATAATGACATTTTTTAGATAGAGGATATGTGGTCTCATTATTCCTATAGTAATTGGCATTGAAGCAATCTCACTTCTAATAGAATGGAATTAAAATAAATTTCATCAAAGTCGTATAAGTCATTTGGGTTTCTGTTTCTCTGGATTTTTTTTTCTTTTTCTTTTGTCACGGAATCAGAATACAGCCTCTCTGTAGTTTTCTGATGTGACACACAGAAACAAGACCTTCCCTGATCATTCAACTTTGAAGGAACCTCAGGAGAACTCTACTCCTACCTCTTGCTCAAAGCAGGTCACTTGTGGGATCAGACCAGGTTGCCCAGGGTTTTGTTCAATCAGGTCTCCAAAACTCCCAAAGATGGAGACTGCTTCACCTTCCTGAAGCACCTGTTCTAGTTTCGGACTGTCTTCTTGAGGAAAAAATGCTTCTCCTATATACACGGAAGATGTCTATTCTTTAAACTTATGGTCACTATATCTCATCTTCCTGGCATGCACCACTCTGATGAGATCACTCCATTTTGCCTTCTGCAAGGTGTGTTACTATTAGGTTTTCTTAAATTCAGCTCTTCTCCAGGTTGAACCAGCTGCACCCCACTGCCAGCTTAGTGGCTCCCTGCTGAACATACTGCCGTTAACCAATATCTTTATTGAGTAGAGGGTCCCAAACTGACAATCTAATGACCAATGAGCAGAGGGGAATAATCATTCCTCTGCACCTCCTGACCATGCTAGTCCAGCCCTGGTTGCTCTTGCTCTTTTTGCCTCCAGGCCCCACTGCTGGCTCATGCCCAGCCTGCTATCAAGCAACATCCCCTTAGAGCCCTCTCTGCCAAGCTGTCCTCCAGGTCGTGTGGTCCCAGACCACACCATGCCCAGAGCAAGAACTGGCATTTGTTCTTGATGAATTTCATGAGGCTTCTGGCAGCCCATCCCTTCCCCATCTTGTCCATGTCCCTCTGGTTTCCAGCTGCAGCAGAAAGTATCAATTGTTCTACGTAACTTGATGCCATCTGCAAACTCAGTGAAAGTGAATGTTGTCACATTCGCAGCTAATGCTCTTTATTTAACAGTCATTTAAAGGAAAAAGCTTACTCTTGGTAAGAATAGAAGTGAAGATTGTATCTGATTATTGTCCTTTCATGTGCCTGTTTATGGGAATTTATGTTTTGATCAACCTGGGGAATTTTCTGATTATTTTTCTTGGAGAACATTGCAGCAAAACTGATTGTATACTAATTATTTTGTTATAGAAGTCAATATGCTTGTTTATTTGACAGAAGAGTCTTCTAAACATTAATCAGAAAACTATGTAGCAATATTATCTCTGATGAAAAGATGTCTTTTTACCCTGATGAGTCAATATTTAGGTTCATGGATCAAATTTTTAGTCATCTAGTTCAGTACTAGAGTGACACGAGTAACTATCTCTATATCATCTCTATCTCTGTCTCTATATCATCTATATCTATCTATATCTATATCTATATCTATATCTATCTATATCTATATCTATATCTGTCTATATCTATATCAATATTTATCTATATCAGTGATTCAGATGTCAGTGTGATGAGAGTTTAGAAGACTGGTAACACAGGCCAGTCTTTGCTTTAAAGTGACACTTTCCTAATTCCATTTATTAATGACACACTTCATGATAATGCTTGATTTTTATGTAGCATAAAGCACTATCACTACAAATACAAAGCTGTCAATTCTTAAAAAAAAAAAAAAATTAAAATAGGAATTTAGCTGTGTGCTACTGTTGACATATGGTTAGTATTGATGTCTGTAGTCCTTGACAAGGTTCAGTATTGAGGTCAAGGTGATCAGATTTGACAGCTCCTTTACCAGAATGATTGGAGCTGAAACAGACTTGGCTTCTTTCTTCTCCATTGCATCATGTTTGATATTCTCATGATATATCCCCTCCCATCTTGAAAGGGGGATCTCTGCTGTTCATGATACTTCTTCTCTTGGTTAGAGTTCATTTGAATAAGACAAATTGAAATAAAATAATATTTTTTGTCAGGCAAGAATTTCAATTTTTATTTTAGTGAATAAATTCCTTATTAAATGACAAATATAGATATTTGTATATCTATAGATGTAGATATTTCTATAGCACACCTTTACTTTGTTATTTATTGTTCTGAATATATAACTCACAACCTGTAAAAAGGAGAGTGCATACAAAAAAGGGGAGAAATATTTTTAATACTGTGGTTCGGAACAGGTCACCATGGTTTTCACTATGGATTCATGTCATTATTGAGCACCTTGTCCTTCTTGTCATATTTGTGCTTGCTAAGTTTACAAAAGCTCTATGACACTGATGTATTCCTACAGAGATACTGACAAGTACATTTTTTTTTCAACTGCTCAAAGGTTAAACCATCTCACACTGTTGCATCCAGACATGATATGGTGCCACTGATTTAAGCTTAAACCTGTGAGAGGAGGTTTAGTAATCTGATTTCTGCTAACTTTTTTCTTACCAGCTGGTGTAATAATGCCAGAGTCAAAGGTAATTTAAATGGAAAACTACCAAAATTTAGAGGCATATGTTTCTTCATTATCCAGGATCATTCACAAATTTTTAGTGGGCTTTTCACAGACAAACCCACAAATTTAAAGTTCTGTAGCAAACCTTTTTTTTCCCTTTGCTGTCATGCTTAGGGATATTTTCAATGCTCTAAATGTAGGGAACTGTGCTACAAAGCCAACCCTTCTCTTCTTTTATATATCGTCAAGGTAGATAAGCCAAAAATATTTTAAAATTGAAGCTCTTTTATTCTCTACCCTCAAGTCCATTCAGTTTGCATTCTAACTTCTTTTCCTTTTTGTTGGCTTAAATTTTGGTTCATCACATGTCTTTACACATGTAGATCAATTTTTATCTGTTATATCATAAAATTTGCGTGTTCTCAAGATAATCATTAATTAGATTATTTTAAGATTAAGAACTACATTTCTATCAATGTAGATGTAAATTAGGTAAGTTTCACCACTTTATTATTGATCCTGGAGTTGATACAAAGTGAACTGTAGATAACCTTGTTGAATGTATATAAAACAGATTTAGAAGTATGAAAAATAAACATAGTTAATGGGTTTGAAGGTCAAAATCAAGCTAATATATCCCTTAAATGATTTTGAAACTTTTTCAGGCATTAGGTACTTTGTAATTCTGTTTGGGCATAAATGGAAATATAGAAGTGTTGTATTTCTCTGGGGAATGGTTTTCCCCCCAAGACCCCTAATGCCTGTAACCACATGGTTTGATCTTTCCTTCCTTTCTTGACCGAATTGGCTGAGTGCCAGCTGTCCTCCCAGAGTGGGAGTCAGGATAAGACCCCTGTACTTCCTTGTTCTTTCTCTTGCCCCTGGAACCCTTCGAGAATAAACGCCTTGGAATAGTCCTGGGGTAAGAGCCTCTTTTGGAATCTTTTGTCCTGTCCCTCTGAGATATCCCTCCAAAGCCTATTAAGAGCTAGCCCCGGGGGGCTGCAGGGGATATTTATATAGAAGTAGGCTTATAGTATATTTTTATGCACTTCAATCTAGATTCCCTAATTGTGAGGCACCTCAACTGTCTAAAAATTCCATTGAAATCAACACAAGTTGGAGAGATGGAAAGGTGAAGAACAACAGAAATTTATTTCTAGATATTTAAAATTTCACTTCCTTCCCACTGGTAATTCTTGTATTTCAGAATTACAGTCCTGATGAGATAGTTTTTAAATTTGGAATAAAATATTAGAACACTTACAGAGAAACATTTCTTCTAAATATTTTCCACAATAAATTTATATAAGTTTTTTTCTACATTTATAAGAATATTTATGTCTAGTTCATAGAAAGAGACTATATATACTGACTTTTTATAAGAAATTATATACAGAGAGAGAGGTCAGATTTTTTTAACATTGTCCCAATACTGATTTAAAACAAGCCTTCAGAGCACAAGTGTCTTGTTTATTGGCTTGTGCTGTTAATTAGGTGAAACCAGAAGTCTCTAAGCAACCAAAGCTCAGTCACTTATTCACCTTATTCATTAGTGATTGTAAGGTAATTCCTAACGCAGCTCATGAGGCTTTATCAGTGTTAATCTACTATTCCTTCTATTCAACTTGTAGTATATTGAGAAATTGTAATGTGCTTTAATTAACCTCTTGAGTATTGCAAATTACAGGTAACCAGATTAATTCACCCAGTGTATCTACCAGAAGTCTACCATCTACCCATCTACCTTTCAGTATGTTTTTTTTTTGTTTGTTTTTTTTTTTTTTTTTAACTTTTTAATGACTTTTAGGATTGTGGAAACATTAGAACTTTGATGATATTATGATATTCAGTAAAAATGAGGTTTCTGGGGTTATCTCAGATAATTCATGCAGAATTATGCCAAAGTCAAGGACTGAAAAAGTAATGATTTCAATTGAAATAAGAGTAAGATGCAAAAAAAAAAAAAATTCCATAATAGTTTTCATAAGTTACCTGTTTAAAAAGAAAACTTAACATGAGATGCAGACAAGATTGATTTCAGATTATGTTTATTTTACAGAATCTAGAAGTTTAGTGATAGAACTAGATTCACATGAAGACAAAAGGCCTCATGTGTTTGTATTTTGCGCAGGGGGAAATAATTACACAGCTAGTACCAACTGAACACAAGGAAGGATATAATGACTGAAATCACCTTTGAATTAAGCACTAGAAGACCAAAGGAATGCATAGATCAGAATGAAAATAAGGTGCCTGACAGATAATTAAAACATGGATTGCAATTCCTCTATGCATATAGAAGAATGCACCTTATAAAAATCTCAACTTAAACTGAAGTCATAGATAAGAACTAGAATTCTTAACAAAAAAATTAATTAAAATAATTGTATAACAAGCCCATAAAACTTCTTGATCATTGCATTCTTACACAATAGCTTTTCAGTGTCACAACTTGATTAGAAACATATTATATCATAGGAGTATGTATGACTGACTCCTTTATAAAAATTTTGAGATCTTCTTGAATCCAGACCCCCAAGATAATATAAATACAGATAAAGTACTGAAGTATTTGAGAGTTTGTGTTATCCACATAATTACAGCACTGCTGGTCTTAATAGCAATAGTGAAAATGAATGGAAATGTCTGTTTTCAACAATACTTTGATAAAATTTCTTTGTGGAAAATTTGAGCCATATTTCAGTGTTTCAATCAAAAGAAACTTCTGAAAACAAGTAACCAAGTATTAATTTATCTTATTGTACTGTACAAATACTGCATCAAAGAATTAGTTAAACTGATGTACACTTACAAAATATTGCATCATCTTAACAAGTTCAGAAAATATCACCAGAGATTTACAGGTACAGCATCAATGAATACTTTAAATGACAAATCATTTGTCATGCAGAATCTCTTTTATACTACTGGGTACCTCTGCAATTTTTCAAACTTATCAAAAATTGCCATTTGCAACATTGTTTAAGTTCTTAGTTACCAAAATCATTCCTTTTCAATCTTTTCCTCCAGGAATATATTTGCCTAAAGGCAATACTAAATCAATTTGTATTTTCTTAGACAACCCATTTTAGTCTCCATTCAAATAAATCTTATGATACATTATTTCACTGGGGTTTGGAATTTTAGATTGCAGTAATCATACTTTCTATTCTCATTTGAAATTTCTTGAATAATTAAAAAAAAACAAAAAAAAAAAAACAAACCTGCTGAGAACATATAAGCATTTTCCCTGATAATAAGACATTATTGTTGAGAATGTTAAAACTCTAGACTATATGGAAGTGCCACATTAAAAAAGATCTGTACAGAAATAAGCAAGAATTGATTAAAATGGAATTATCCTTTTCTTTCATTTTTATTTATATATTTCTATTTGTGTTTGTATTAAAATCATATTTATCTACTGATGACATAAATTTGTTATGAGGTGCAAGATATATAAACAGCTTTGACGGTGGTGTCTTTGCTATTGACAGATTTGTGACATTCCCTGGCATGACATCTGCTACCTTTCTTCAGCAGTGTATTGAAACGGATAGAAATATCAGAGTGCTCTGCTTACACCCAAAAGGGTGGGAAAGAGAATATTATTATTATTTGAGGAAATTATATTTAATCCTATCACATACTGTCTCAATTGAAAGATTCCACAGTTGCCAATTATTCTCTGTCTTTTATCCTCAAAATTTCTTATTACATACACTGTAGTTACCATCCACAATGTTTCTTGGCACAGATCTAAACATAAATTTTCCCTACATCAGTGGTAGAGTTCTTATGACCTCCACAAAAGAATCACAAAGTGATGCAAACACAATCTTTTGTATTATATGTTTAGTTATTTTCTAAACCATCAGTTTAGCTGTACTGTTTACTACTCAGTAATGATAGATAGAAAGGTAACTACTTCCTGGAAAAAAAAGATAAAAAAATAATAGACTTGTATTCCAACTGAGTTATTTGGAAGATTAATACTTTCTTTCTTAGTCTTCCTAGTTAGAAGTGTGTATAAACAATTGCTTTCTCTGAAGATTGTAGTATTTTGGTCAGATGTCTCAGGAACAGGTTTAATTCTTGCTTAAAATCAGGATGAAGTATCTTCAAAATCCATGAAAATTTTTGTTCTCTTTTGGTGGGGTTTGTGTGTGTATATATTTGCTTTTTTTTTCCCAGAAACAAACACATTTACCTGGTGACAACAGTATTTGGTTTTTTTGGTGCTATGTCATGCAAGGTATTTGTGATACTAGGAGCTTAATTTATACTGCATCACACCAATTTCTATTGTGGAAATTCATTACTGTTTGCATTTTCCCTAATTTTCTTCATTTAATTGCTGGTAGATGAAGTTAGTTTATAAGAAACAGCAAATTAAAGAGAAAACAGCAAAATTTATAGTTATTTCAATACAGACATAGTGTCTCTATTTAAAGTAGAAAAAAAGGAACCAAATACATAATTTGTTAAACTTGTTTTTCATACTCTATGCTTTCTGGTTCAGTTTACATATTTTGAAGTTCTCTACATTTGATGTAAACAAAGAAATACATATATAATAATTGCAAGAAATTGGGTCACATGATCTCTCAATAACTCTTTCCTTTTCAACCTCAAGAAATAGTTCAGCTTTCCAGTAACCGTAAAACCATATAAATTGTTATAACTTGCTTTACTGTACCATTAATCACACAGCCATAAGTTTCTTTCTCTAGAATTCAAGATGAAACAGTTTAACTGAAATTTATTGTATATCGAGTTCTCTTCCTTTCTTTTGTGAAATTACTGTTTATTTTCTTGCTATACCTGCACTGAAAAACAAAGTAGGTCAAATAAATGCAAAAAAAAAGAGTAATAATATCACTCTAATCCCAAATGGAAGAGGAATGTACATAGATATTACACTGGAGGCATTGTTACATTCACTTTACGGATTACAAAGTTTCAGTAAAAGGCTACAAGTCAAGAATGCAATTAAAAATTCTGACTTCTGTTTCAGACAATTTTCTGTTAGTAAATATTGTTTGAAAAATTCATTTGCATGATATATAAATGTAAGGAATATACAGTATCATTAAAAAGTCTAAATACAAATAGCAACTTTGCCTCTGCACAAAGGAAATATTTCTGCTTATAAAAATAAGGTGGTTTCTCTAATGACAGTTCTCACCTTAAGGACATAGCATTAGGAAGAAGGGTGACAAAGGGCCGTTTACTACTGCTTTAGGCTACAACCAAATGGCCCCTTTTTAAAAAATTCTAGCTTCTTCCTCAAAACCAGTAATATTTCCAGACATGCCTTCAGAAGGTGGTAACCTGTAACCATTCAAAACCCAAAAATTTAGTTTTGTTTAATTTTAGTTTAGTTTCAGTTTAGTTTCAGTTTAGTTTTAGTTTAGTTTTAGTTTAGTTTTAGTTTAGGTATTTTCCCAATTATATCTTAAATATATGCACTTTCACTTTATGTTCACTTTTCTCCCCGCCCCTCAGTTTAAACACTTCTGCCCCGCTCAAGAGGAATGAATCCTACAGTAAGAACATCCCTGTTACAGTGTGTGTGCTTTCATTTTATCTTCAGACTTCTAGCTCTTGTAACCATTCTTTGAGTCAAAGCTTGTTCAGATGACGTTTTTCTTCTTTCATGTGTACGATTGGTTTCATGTGGAATTATCCTTAGTCATAGATTTACAGATCCACTAAATATTCTGTGCTGGAAGGAACCAACAATGTTTACTAAAATATTTGGGAATCATGCATTCCAATCAGCTAACAAGATTCTTCATGCTGAAAGGTGAAACAGTAATTTGTTTGGATTAGGGTCTACATCATGATTGTTTTGAAACTATACCTTGTATATTTCGTTTTTATTTTCCTTCCTGTCCGCTCCCTGCCCCCATCTTCAGACCTAAAACGTGCTGTGCAGGTTTTGTTGCTGGTTGGTCAATTTCCCCTTTCTTTGTTAGTTCTCTTCTGATTCGCAATATACTTCCTAATTTTGGCCTTTTCTCTATTTTTGTCTGTGGATTTTTTTCTCCTGGATTAATTCCTCCTTGTTTTATTTTGGCATAAATTTCAGAAGATCTTTTTGCTTTTTGTCTTTTTCTTCGGATAAAGTATTATTTAATTCCTTAAGCAGTGCTTTTCATTTTGCATGTGTACCATTTGGAAAATAAAATCCTATTTTCAGCAGACTATAACAGTTTGGATTATAGCCTTACCTCACTTTGCTGCACCTGTTCCCTTGCATTTGGCTTACATTTATTGTAATAGACTATCTTTTGTTAGCCAAATATCTGTTAAAATAGAAAAATAAGAGAACTTCTTATGTCTCTCTGACACTATTTTAGCGAACGTGTATTTAATTAAGCATAAATTCCTCTGTTTGAGCCTGGGAGACAGTCATGAACAGTTGTGGGTGACGCTTGAGGACACTAAAGGAGCTGAAAAGCTGCATCATTAGCAGCCTGTATCTACAACTTATAATATGCAAAATATGCACACAGTGCTATTCCAAGCTGCATGTATCCTCACAGTAGAATAAATGTTCATAGTTTTCTGCAATACTGGCTCACACTAATTTCTTGAATCCAAAGAACTGTGAAAACCAATATAATGTTTGTTTTCTGAATCTCTGTTAAGTGTACGAAGAACTGAGTTTTAATCATCCTAATAGGTTCACGCATATTGACTTCTTTAGGTGTTACAGGGTTTAACATCCCAAAACACACATTTTGTATCTAGCTTTTAGTCTACTGAAATGTCTTCTCTCCAGGCTTGATATACAAATATCTAACACATGACAAGCATAACTTTTTTATTACATTATAGGTCGTGGGTATGATATTTCTTACAGACTCCCTATTTTTTCCCCCTACTGCTGGGACAATTAAATCAAGTCTCTTGTTTTCTTATACCATTATAAGATGTAGTCATTTTAACTTGAAGCATTTAATATGTTTCTGCTTCAAATTTACTGATTTCTCTACCTTGCTTCATTTTGCCCAGACAGTATTTCCTGACCTTTTCCTAATCTGAAATCTAAACCTCAAACTCCCTTCAAGATTTGATGACACGGCTCTGAGATCTTGAGCCACTGTGGCATTACAGCCTAGAAAGCAGATATCAAACCTGGCATTTTTATTTACGATATCTAACCAGATGCACCCAAAATATGGTTGACTAAATGAGATGAAAACAAATATCTGAGGAGAAAACAATCAGTTTTGTGTTGCTCATTTTCTTTGTGCTTTATGTATTCTAATAAAGTCAGGGGTAATCACTACTAGATTTGTAGGACTTATACACAAAGATGCAAAATAATCCCTTTGCCACACTCTACCAAACGTGTTTTAAAAATCAATAAAAACATTATGTAGTTCCCTTATCTTTATGCTCAATTTCTCAGTTAGTTGTCATAGAGTAAACATCTGCTCAAATCTCCTTGGCACAAACTCCCACTTGTTGTTCTGCCAGTTGATTGCTGATGTGTGGTTTGAGTCCACATTGTATCACTCTTAGGAATCATTTTGCTGGCATAGCTTAACAGATGCACAGTATTTAATGTTGTGGGTTTTTGTTGTTTTCTTATTAATAGATATTTCACAAAGACATAGAGTAATAGAGTTCTCCAAGTTTCACCAGATGTGACATGTATATTTTAATCCTTTCAGAGCACTGTCTTCCAGGATCTTTGTATTACCAGACTATTTTTTAAGAGGAATTAAATTGTATCTCCTATTCTACCTTTAGAGCTGTCTTCTGGGATTTCTACTACTGCAGTTGAGAAAATATTTATATTTTATACTAAAATATTTCTCACCTTGTAAGCTTCTACTTTTCAGATGTTTTACTTATCTTTTCTACAGTAATTTCTACATTTCTTGCAGCCATTCTCTATTTACAGAATCACAGAACCAATTAGAGCAGACTACAACCAAACACCAATATGTCAGCTGTGTAGTGCTATGTCCAGTCTATCCTTAAACACCACCAGGGATGGTAACTCCACCACCACCCTGGAAAGTCCATTCCATTGTATAATCACCATGTCTGTGAAAAATTTCTTCCTAGCATCCAACCTAAACCTCCCTTGGTGCAGCTTAAGACTACATTCTCTCTTCCTGTCAGTTGCTACCTGTGAGGAAAGACCAACCCGCACCTGGCTACCCCCTCCTTTCAGGTATTTGTAGAGAGTGATAAGGTCTCCCCTGAGCCTCCCTTCCTTCAGGCTAAGCAACTCCAGCTCCCTCAGCTGTTCCTCACAGGCATATACTCCAGATCCTCCACCAGTTCTATTGCCCTCCTCTGGATCCACTCCAGAACCTCAATGTCCTTCCTGATGAGGGGCTCAGAACTGGACATGGATTTAGAGGTGTGGTATCACCAGTGCCAGGTACAAGGGGACAGTCACTGCCCTGGTCCTGCTGGCCACACTATTTCTGACACAGGCCAGGATGTCACTGATCTTCTTGGCCATGTGGGCACACACTGGCTCATGTTCAGCCAGTTGTCAACTAGCACCTCCAGGTCCTTTTCTACTGGATCACTTTCCAGCCACTCTTCCTCCAGCCTGTATTCACGCATAATGTTAAAGTCATTGTGTTAAAAATTACTAAATTGAAGAATCAGATGTTTCCCTTAAAGACACAGAGAGATTAATTCCTTTAATGTGTTTTATCTATCCTTTGTAAAAAAGTCTGCTTAGGTACAAAGAAATATAACAACACTCTGAATGCAAAAAAATGTTCTTAGAAAAAAAATCAACCAATTTTAGCTCACTATATATGTGCAATAAATATGTAAATTTCAGTCTATTAGAAATAACAGGCATGTCAACACCTATGGACATCATTAATGTGCATCTGGGCGTGCGCACCTAATGTATAAGATCTTGTTTTCCTCCATTAAGATGTTTTAAGAAGTTTTATGCTGAAACCCACAAGGGTATTAAAAACTACCTTTTCCCCTTCTTATTAGGACCCCTCTTACTTCAGATTCGTAGCCTCTCATGAACCAAAGTTAACAGATTTTTGAAAGAGGGACACGATAGTGCTCTAGTGTCAAACAGCTTAACTGTTAGAAAAATAGAACTTTCAAGGTAAATGACTGTGATGGAATTTGAACTATGATTCCAGGCATCTGCTTTCCTCATCAGACCAATTAGCTTATGTCATTCAAAGAATTACAGTCAACAGGCTCTTTAGACGCCACATGTGTCACTGCATGATAGAGACTGCATTTTCTTGTTGAAATTGGATAAATTACCGAAGTCCTGTTTTTTATTTATTTCTGTGTGCAAGTAATTTATGAAGTTTATCTTCCTCAGTTAAAAAGCCTTAGAGTATTATTCAGACTACTAAATTTCACCATCTCAGATTGGAATGGTAGTTTGGGGCAATAACTCATCTATAGTCCTGAGATCACACTTTTATAATAATTCCTCTATCAGTTACTTAACTGGTAAAAACAGATGAACGTGAAAACATGCATAACTATAGATTTAGGATTCTGGGCATTATGGTACAGGTATCTTGGGCTTGGATTACCTAATGTATTTGAGCACAACTGTTTGCAAAAATTTGAATGTGTGATGTATCGCTGACTGAGTCAAGAACTTAACAATTTTGAATCATTACAACTGACACAATGAAAACTAATTGCTTCATAGCTCAAAAGATATACACAGGCATAATTATAAATAGGAGAATGTTAAATGAGATGAAGCTCCCTGCATTGTTACTAATGATCACTTCTAAAAGAAGGAAATCCTCCATTATATGCATCTTTGCTCTTGAAATTAAGTTCATTCTGATACCATTTAAAATGACCATGGAGGTGAAAGCTTTAAGTAGTCAATTTAGCTCATTGTGCAAGTTAATGAATGTCTCCTGATTTAGTCCAGATTTTTAGTTTCTCATCATGCAAATTAAGGAAGAGTACCTGCAATAATTGCACAGAGTATATTATTTACCTTGTTAGCCTCAAAAATCGTCAGGGAGAATGTGTTTCCAAAACCACAATGTCTGATGCCTGATTCAGAACAACTCACTCCAGAAGAAGTCTTTAAATATTTACAAACTTTCTGAGTACTGTAATTTTTCATATCGGGGGAAAGTGGTCCTATCAAAAGGACTGTGGACAAGGAGATGTATGCATGCACTTATTCTCACAGGCGAATATCTTTACAGCTAGAGACATTTTATATGGTTTATTTCTGGAAGTAATGTCAACATGTTGTAGGCCTCTCTAAATACTATTTCTAATACTGACTTCTGTGGTGGAAACACCACATCCCAGAGGATGAGTAATACCAAGTACAGGATTATGCAAAATCAAACAGACTAATTTACTAACTCATTCCGCTTTTAGAATCATCAGGTTTTGTAATTCAGGTTTATGTTCTAAAATCAATGAACTGTGGTCTCAAGATTTCAGTTGCAATATCAGCTTGATATAAAGGTATATTACCTTTATAATTTTAAAAAGTCAGCATGCTTAAATGCCAAAACCTCATACACCTGAAAGTGAATTTTTTTCTCTCAAAGGATCTCAATTTCTTATCCTTATGTTTGCCAAATGAGAATCTGAAAACAAAATCAATTAGGTTTACATTAATGATCATTTTCTCTTCTGTGTTTTTGAATCATGAGTCAGTATTTCCTAACGGTGGATACTACTGAAATGGTATAACTGGGTTTAAAGAGTTGCCCAGGCTCTTTTACAGCTTTCCAGAATAAGAAATTTTATGCATCATGTTAATCTTGTGGTCTCTGTTTTGTCAGTTTGCCATTTTTGTTATTTCCGAGGGTATACCATAGCAATATACTGCATTGTGCAAACACTCTGAAATAATGTGTATGCATACATTTAATTTGGTTTTCCAAATCTAGAAGTACTATCAGAGACTAAAAATGCTTTTAGAAATAGGAAGAAATTTTGCCAGTCTTTTTACCTCACCTTACACTTAATTTATTCTAACATCAATATTCCAAACAAGATTTTATACCTAGCTGCATCATTTCAATTGAATAGTAAATCAAATAGATTATTTGTACATTGTAGTTATGAAGCTAAATTGTTCATTACCAATCAACTACAAATGCAAGGTAAATTTTCATTGATTTTTTTGTTGCTGATGATTTTGCTTAGGTTAGTAACTTGTGTGTTCTTGTGTAAACAGTATTATATTGCATTTTACTTCTTGTTATTCTTTTAATCTAAAAACAGGCTTATAAGTTATTATGTGTCAAAACAAATAAGAAAGCAAAACATCTTTGAACATCAGGAAACAATTCAGACTAGCTGCAAAACTCAGAGCAATGTTATTCATGTGGAGTCTTCTGATAAGATTGCATGCATAGTTTTCAGATTAAATGCTCATTGAAGGGTTCAAATATATTCACAATACCAGACATACTGTCTAAGTGTAGACAGTTCTGAGTCTGACATTACAGAAGCTTTATGAATCATGTATTTTTAAACTGTTTGTGATGTGTTTTAGAACCTTCAGGAACCCTAAACAATTGGACTGTACTGACACCACGGATTGTCACCATGATGTGCTTGTTGGATCAGCTGAGGTAGAGCTAAATTCTTTGGATACACAAACTATTGCTATATGTAGGAATTAAGATATTTAGGACAGACTTTCAGCTGTTTTTCTCTTCTTTGTATAAAAATGATTCCGGACTGCATTATAGATACTTAAAAGTATCTACACTTATACTGATCTATACAGTATCATCATACTTTTTTTATTGATCTATTTAAAAAAAACCCAAACAATTCAGTTGAATTATTGGAGGTCTATTTAAGAGAGATTGGGTGGATTTTTAAGCAGATGATACTGAAGGGTCAATAAAAAACCTCAGAAGTCTTAAGGTTTTTATGTGACAAGCGTGAGAAACAGATTCTGGGGGAAAAAAAATCAACAGTAGTCATTGCTATTCTGTAGTGTTTAAAAGTTCTTGCTTTAAATTCCAAGCATATATTATTTAACTTTATTTTTTGTGGTATGTAGTTTAATCAAAGCATGCTGACCATGAGAAACATAAATGGAAGTTTTCATAGTGTTCACAATTTATCAATGTACTTAAATATGACATTTCCATTTACTATTTTCTCTGCTACATATAAAACATTTTCCAAAAGTGAATGGTTTTTGAAAAAAAAAATCTCCGTCATGACTTTGGAAACATTCTTTTCAAGTTTTGTTCAGACAAAAAACTATGACAAGCACTTGTAACAGTATGTATTAAAGACATGTTTGAATATCTTATCCTTTGTTCTTAGAACAGTGCTTCAGGCAGGATGAAGCCTTTCTGTAGCTTCAGTTAGTACATTTTATGGTGCAACAGATATGCATTCCTGAGATTATGTAGATCTCAAATCAGCATAAGGTTGTCAGCAATGCCAACCTCTCAAAAATTTTTTTTGTGGAGCATGTCCCCTAACAGAAGCTAAGGATAAATATACTCAATATATGCTGTTTTTCAAAGGTATATAGATGAATCTCAGATAAAAGACAGTTAAATGTGACAAAATTTGAATAATTTAATTTTTAAAGTCCAGATTTACAAGGGGACAGTTCTGTTGCCTTTTTTTTTTTTTTTTTTTTTTTTTTTTTTTTTTTTTTTTTATGTGGCTGGAGCATAACAGGAAAGGTATGTTACCAAACCAGCAATATTTCTTTTAAAAGAAAGATGTCCATGCAGCACTGGGGGAAGATACCGGAAAGTACTTTTAACTTTAGCACAATAGTGTTTGATCCCTATGTCTGTGATTAATGCTTAGTTGCGCCATAAAGTGTTCAGTACAAATGCCAGAGATTAATGTAATTTTGTGTTAACTCCCTACATCTGTGTTGGTAAGTACTATTCTGTTTACCTATACAAATGTCTGTATTAGTTTTAGGAATAAAAATTTTGTGCCAGACCAAAGATGATAAGTATTTAATAACCTGGTGACATATTTGGGATATTCTCAAGGAGAAAAGATCCAATAGAACATCCAATACCAAAAAAGAAAAATATGAGTAATAGGAATGTTTCCCAAATTTTAACCAGAGACCCGCAAAAGACCCCATACTCATCCAAAAAGTCCACAGAAATCATTAACATATATGTATGTATTCAGGAAATATAATGAATATGTGTCAGTTTCATGAACATAACCTGTATTTTTAGGCTGTTGGGTGGAGCAATTCACTATGCACCCAGTGCTGAAATAAACTAATGGTAGCTTTCTAACCTAATAAACCAGTTGAAGAGTTTATTTCCTGGTTTTAGGTCACAGGTACATGAAAAGACTTTTTTCAGGAGAGAAGAAATGGTTCCTAACCTTTATCAGCTATGACTAGAAAGAGAAAGATGTCTTGCAGAATACTTTCAAGCACTATTATGAAGATTATGACCGTTTTGATGAACTGTTGGTCTACAAGTTGTATTATCATAATGTAGTATGTGACTTACTCTTTAAAAATCGTGAAAGATATTTATGATTTTATTTTTTGCTTTTTTTGGGAAGAGGAGTTCTGCAGAGGGGATGGGAAGCAAGGGAGAGACATGGTGCAGGGTTCTTTCTGAATCCTAATAACAAAGTTCCAACAACAAATGGTGTCGTAAAACAGCTATTTTAGTAAGATACAATGAAAGGAGGAATATAGATGGCAAGTAAATATTTCTTCAGATCCCACTTTTGTGCCATTCTGGATGCATCCTAAATAGGTTTTCCAATGGCATGCTGTACAGAATGGGTGCAGGCAGAAAAGGTCCTTCTTTTTGGTCACTCCAGCTACTATACAATTTTCTTAAAAGGGAAAAAAAAATTCCATTACAAAAGGCTGGTCTCATTTTTAGATAAAGGGAAGTCCACACAGATGGCATAATTGCCAGTAACAAGTGGGAGCTGTCTACAGGCTCCTTTTTTCCAACAGGCTGACTGAGAGTTTCCTGTGGCCAAGTGATCAGTGCAGCAAAAGGCCTACTGAATGTGCAGCACAGCACAGGCCTGGGACTAATCTCTATGGTAAAGTGCTGTATCATCAGCAACACCTATGAACAATGGTCTCCCAGCCAGGACCAATAAAGTAACCCCCTTGATCCAGGTGCAGCTGACTCTTACCAAAGATATTTTAAGTTAGCAATTGTGTTAGTAAGTACGGCCTCAACAGAGTATACACAGACTGATCAAGTCCATTGACTTCCTAAATACTATGTCTTCGCATGGATCCCAGTGCAGCACCATTGCACTGGAATAGAAAATTAATTTACCATTTCTGACAGATCTGCTCATTGAATGTGCTGGGTTTGGCTGTGATAGAGTTAATTTTCTACACAGTGGCTAGTGTGTGGCTATGTTTTGGATCTGATCACTGAGCATGCCTCTCTGAATAAAGAAATACTCTAAGTTGTTTCGTGAGTCTATGATTTCAGTTAAACTGAGGAATAGATACTGACATCAGACAGGAAGTTTATTGACTCAAATTGAAAAACCAGAAACAAATAACACATTGTGTTTTTCCCAGTCCAAACTACAGTTGAGGATCTACTATTACATAACTACTAAGTCCTGATACCTGATACTGTAAAGTTGTTATAAATTATATTTGATGAATTGTGCAGATTCGTCCCTATGCTACATAAATTCATATTAAAATAATATCTAAAGTTTTCAGGAAGAAACACTGCCCAGTAGTTATATAGTAGTGTGTATATATGTATATATATATATATATAGTATCTATGTGGTCTGGTATAAACTTCTCTTTAATTATTTCCATTAAAGTTCTATTTGATCATTTTTAAACTCAAAGTATGCCATAAGACTAAGTTATTCAAAAGTGTTTATTGTGGCCTTACTGTATTTTCACTTCTAACAATTGGTAAAACTAACTCCTAAAAAACCCTTGACTTCAGTGCTAGATCAAAAGTCACTTACCCCCAAAAAAGTCCCTCACTTGATGTTAATATCTAATAAAAACTCTCTTATTTCAGTATAGTAAAAATTTCAGCTAATTGCTACAGGTCATACATTAAAACTACTAGCATGGACACAAAGTTCTTGAGAATCTCTTTTCTCTAGGTCTTTGTTAAAATTGCAAAACTTCCCTCTACTCTTCTCCACAATGATCAAATGTGCCACTCTGTAGACATATTTTTTTTCCTTATGGATTTCCTTGGTGATGGTTAGTCTTTTGACATTCTACAATCTAGAGACAGTGCAGGAAAAGCTTGTGCTACTCTTTCACTTAGGTAACATCATTGCTGCATGTTGCCTATTTCTCCTGCTGTGGTCAATTTGTTTTTCATTCCAGGAGGTTTTGGTCCTCTCCAGCTCTCTGCATAAATGCCTCTGTGTCTTCTAATTTCTATTATGTTTGTTTGCTGGACATAAATTTTGCCTGTAAAACTGATATTTAAGGCTACAAAACCTATTTTTTTATCCTATATTCAGATTTTAATGATGCAGCTACACTGATAAAGATCCTTGAGTGACTACACCACTTAATTTGGAGAGGATGAGCTTCAGATATCTACAGATGTAACTACATCTGCTTAGGAGTTCACTTTTTGTTCGACAGGTTTCAGATTTTACAGCCTCAGAATTTCTGTGCTGTCTTTGAGTTTTATATTCAATTTCCATTGCTGTCTTTCAAATTCCAGAAGTAAGCTGTATGACAGTATTTTTTAAAGTAATATTTAAGAGGTTACTTTTCTTCCAGTCTCCTAAGAAATAAAATTATTGGATGTGAATTGTCAAAGAAAGATTAATTATTTAATCTTTCTTCTAATTTGTTTTTACCCTTAAAACTGCACAATTTCTATTAAATTTCTAATAAAACTTGTTGGCAGTAAGTTGACTTTCCCTATGTCTTAAATTTTTACTATAATTTTCCATTGATAAATAGCCTTCAAAAGACTCATTATGGAAGTAACCAGGACCATGAGATTGTAATGCCATATTTCCTTTTTCAGTCATTGTTATTGCTCTATTTGTTTCAGAACGAAGAACACATTGTCATATGCACTGAATCTTCCCATAAACCAGAGTTCCGCTTTACATTATCTAGAGGATGTTGTGACTTGGGTACTGAAATGATTGAGTAAATTTTATTAATTGATTTTATTAATTGTCTCCAAACAAACTTAGGGAAAACATGTTTTTCAGTTCTACAGTTCAATATCCAAAGAAGAAAAAAGTAGACTACTTTATAAAGGTGAATTTATTTTCTTTAGTTTGTCTCAAAAAACACAAACAAACAAACCTCCCCAAAAACACCAAAAAACAAGCATATTAAAGCGCATTTATTGAAGTTTGTCATTATAAAAAGCAAAAGCTAAACTTTGATATCTGAAAGTACCCAGGAAACCAAAAATTAAAACACTGATTTCTCAAAAACTGCTAAACAAATGTTCTCTCTCTTTATATCTGGCTACATTTTCAAGGATTTGTTTTGAAGACTAAAGATCAAATGCAACTCTTACAAATAGAAAGCTTCAAAAATTCTTTGAATTTCATGTCAGTAGGTTTCATACTTCCATGTTTGTTTTTCCTTAATGTGTAAATGTGTATGACAATTAGACTGTTTAGAGAAATTTACTGCTACAGAAACAAAAACTGAACATCAAACTTCAGGTGTTGATACATTCAAATGTAAGGATTTTCATATTGTCATAGTATCTTCCAGGTTTCAAAACTCTAACAGAGGAACCTTATGCAAAATGTGTCTTTTCTTATGTTTTTATTTCCACATAAATTAGAAAAAATAATGACGTTCATCCTGAAATAAGTTATACAGTATTGCTCAGCAGATAACTGTTGTCTTATTTATGTCTCTTACTGTCTGTACTTATTTTTTCTGTTTTTGTCTCCTACTTACCCCAGAGGTCCACAAAGCATACCAGAGGTGAATCATGTGCCACTGCTTCCTATATACTATACAATTATATTGTATAACAATATATGTGTAACTATGCCTCATGCATAATTTTTAAAAATATTACTTATTTAAATTTTAATTTAAAATATTTTAATATTGCATTATTTTAAAATAATACGTCTCCTTTAAAAAGCCATATTTATTTTAGAAATATAGCTCAGTGCCTTTAATCACAGAGAGCCTTTGAATTCTATGGACTAGGGTGGATAAGACTGACATGGTAGAAATTATTCCAAAACCGTCCAGAAGTAGAAAAATATGTATGCAAGTATGTGGGGTTTTTTATGACACTAAGGGCTGTTTAATTACATTTGAAAGACCCAGAGCCTCATATTCAGTCCACAGAAAGATGATTCCTTTTCCCTTTCTTTACAGGAAGAAGTCAGTTCCAGAACTCAGTATTTTAGAAAATCTCATCATGCAAACATATTTGACAACTAGTTTTTAGAGTTACATGTCCAGAGAAAGATGATCTAAGAATGGCAGAGACGTTTATGAAGTTAATTTTCTATCATTCAGTGACAGCAATAATTTTGATTACCCATTCATCTCAAAGCTGCATACTATGCTATGGGCTGCCTCAGGGTGGTTTGGTAGGTCTCAGGTGGTTATAAAAGGTTGGTAGAAAGCATTTTGTAAGGCTAAGCATGGAAGTGGCAAAGAGGGTAGAAAACATCTTTAATGTGCCAAACACTGGACAGAACAACATGCATTTTTGGGTTTTTTTTAGGGTTTTTTTTTTCCACTCTTGTTTAAGAAAGGGGAATTTTGGCATTGTCAGGGGCAGGATACTGCTGGTGTATGTGATTTTTGGCCTAGGACATTATTGCTGTTGTTATAGTCTCAGATTGTTAGGGCATTTCCAACAGATACTTTTTACATTGCCAGTGCTTAACGTTTTATTCCCACTGCAACAAACTGAATCTCACAGTGCAAGCTATACAAACTCAAAATCCTTTCCCTTTTATTATCCTACAAATCTGCAGTGATTATGGAGAGGTAAATACAGATTTCATAGTCTACTATGTCTTTTTTAAATCACCTAATAAAATCCTTGATTAAAATGCTAAATTAAGATACTAAATGTGGCAGTTCAAAATATTTTGAAAAGATGGAAAGATAAGAATATAAAAATCATTTCGTATGCTTATGGTCCTGATCCTTCTTTTCATTTTACTCAGTGCTAATAATCTGCAGATTTCAACAGAAGCAGGATCAAACCCCTCAAGAGCAGTGGCATTTTGATGTATTACACTAATACATCACCCTATGTAGCTCCTTGATGATGTATTGCCCTAGTGCTTTATCAAAGTGTCACTGCTCCGATGAAGGCATAACACCTACTAGCAAAGCCCTGGATAAGAAGTTATGTTGGAGAAGAGGTTATGTTCTGTTACATGCTATGCTATAATAAGGTGTGTTTTATGCTGGTATAAGGAACAATGTCGGAAAAGGAGAGATGAGGTTCCAGGATTAAGTGGCAGAGGTGCATATGCCCAACAATCAGACAAAATTCACGCAAATAAGTTTTGACCGGACTTTGGGCTGCTAATGTAATGCTATTTGAAAATTTTGTCCTTTACTTTTTTTTCAATATCTTGATTTTTTGTTTTGATAAATATGAAATATGAAAGGCAGTGTTGAATATTTTCCTACAAAAATGGCATCTAAGAAAAGGAGAATCTTTACATTTGGCTCAATTCCTTATCCCAAACCATCATCAGGACACTTATTGACTGGGAAGACAGGTAAAACTGACTGCACAAAATAGTTTGATAAAATTATTGAATCTTCATCTCCATTCTCAACATAGTAAGAATTTTCTTGAATTGTTTTACTCATTTTGTACAAAAAAAACCTAAATAAGTTTAAAAGATCCAGTGAGATAAACAGCAAAGATAGTGATGCTTTGGGAAGGCTGGCCTAAAACAGAGGCTGGACAGAGCTAGAGAATAAAGTAGATATTTATTGGAAGGCCTTTAAGGATATATCTTGGTTAGTACAAGAGCCTGGCCAAGGCTACACCCAAGATGGACTTAAAATGGTTACAAAAGTGGATTACCAGTCACGAGGTCTCACACTTTTATAAGCTTTGGTCCATTTCCATATTGGGGTTTAATTGTCCAACGGCAGCGTCAGGTTGTGAGGTCTTATCCTTCTTGTTTCTCTCTTCAGTCCACAGTTGTTTATGCCTTTGGGCCTGAAAGTTGTACTCCTTGTCCTTGGCCTTCAGCAGGAAAAGGATTTGTTTTTTCCACCTACTCTGTGAAGAGAGCTTGCTAGCACTTAGTATGAGGCTCAGAACTACACCCCTAGGCAGCACAGTATCTGAAAAACATGAAAGCTAAAATTTAAGGCATCAATAGCAAAATCATTCAGTATAGCTCTAAGCATATTTCCATTGCAATGGAGGTACCAAATAAACGTCTAAATAATCACATAATGTAAAAAAAAAGCACAATCCGTTAAAATAAAAATAACACATTTGATGAGAGATGCATTATAAATGTATAATAGCATCCCTAATGTTACAATTCAGAATACACATGGAGGAAAGATGCCTAATAATTAGCAGTTTTTTCAAAGTTTCAATCCATCTGGATGATCATGTAAGACCTGATTCTGCCATCATGATGCACACTGATTTTTGCTTTATTTGAGCACTATAAATCTATTCATTCATTCATTCATATGAAAGTAATGCTACTAATACCTTCAGAAATAATACAGTCAAGTCTAAAAATAGTTGAGAAGTAGGTGGTACTTTGCCTCAGTTTGGATTAGGTGTTTGTGAGCTCTGTTTGCTTGAGCATCATAAAAATCACCTTTTGGGATAAAGATAAATTTTCGCTCCTTGTATTTGGGACACCTCAATTATACTGCCTTACATATTATGAATGTTTTTGGGTCTCTGTATTCAAACTTCTTTTCCTGAAATGTAATGTTCTCTAAAGGAAGCAAGATATAAACTGGACAAACTGTTACTGGACAGATCTAGTTTAAATCTTTTCTAAGAATACAGCTTAAAGATCAGCACCCAAGGATCTTGCCCATAATTCAGCAATAGCAAGGGACATACAAGTAAAAGAAAAGCATAATGTTTTCTCTTATTAATGAAGATTTTCCTTCATATTTTCTTTAAAAAATAATGTATTCTATGAAAAAGTATTTGTTATCCCAAAACTACTAATAGTAGACTCAAATTTGTTTAACTATTTACACATTACTAAAAAAAAGTCTAATAAATTGAAATAAATAATAATTTCAGTTTGATTACTTTTTTCTGCATTTGTAGAATTTTGCTAAGAAATACTGTTCTAATGACATTGTTCAGAGTAGAGTTTGGATATTATTCTCTTTTGTGTATGTTGATGAACACAAATTTAGACTAATTTTGTCAGATTTCATAAAACTATTTAAGCATATTTTTTTTTTAATATCTATTGTCTTATTGTCTTACCTTTTAGCACTTATTGCTCATATTTTTAAGAACAGATGTGAAAAACCAAGAACAAGACTTGCAAGAGTACAGGGTAACACTGTGATGTTGCGTAAGTTCCTTACTTTTACTGTGCATCCCACAGACATTCATGGAAATACGATGTGTTGAATATTCCTGACTTTCTTTGAAATGGCAGAACTTTAGAGAACTAATAGTTTTACTACAATGAAATACAATATATATGATCTGTCAAAATAGCAACTTGGGTATCTGTGGGTGGACACATCACAATTCCTATTATGTTTCATTACCTCAATACTACATTTATAAACAGGTGAAAACTATGAAAAAATAAATAAATGGCATTCATTATGGGCTCTTTCAAGTTCAAAACTGAGCTACCATAGTGCACAGTGTCATCTCATACTTACAAAAATCAATTTCCTCTCCTACTGACATGTACCAAATAAATGCAATTATGATCCAGAATTTGTAGCATTTATTAATTTTTACTTGACATTTGTAGCAAACAATACTGCAAAACATTGATATATTTGATAGGTATAGTTAACTTTTACTCCTTTCCCATAGATCCATTATATTAGTTTGTTGGCTATTATTTCTTAGCAAAGTTCAGTAACAGCCTGAAAGACCCACCTGTATTAACATAGCTCCGAAAGATAGTTCACTCAGTACTGCACAATAATAGGTTAGGTTGTAGCGTGTGTAAACTGTTTTGCATGTTATAATAAAAACTGATCTCAATTTTAATTTTTTTTTAATTAGAGTACTTGTGTACTAGACATAAAGATGTCAGTTATCTCAAACACTGTTAAGACCTTCTAAAGGACTTTACCCAATATGGTAAACTGTGTAAAGAAACTGCTCATGTGTGACTACCAAGCCCCCTGAATGTGCCTCGGTGGATTCCTGGAATCTGGACTGTAAATTAAGCCACCTGATGGGAACTTGAGATATGATAAAAGTGGTATTATATATTGTCCAAATATGTAAGGCCTAAGGAGAGAATAATGTACCACTGCAAAGAATCCACAAGGAAAGCCATCTCAGCACCTATACTGAAAGTCGTCTCTGACTGGGTCTGCCAGGGGGAAACTATAACTCATGGATGCAAAAGAAGAGAAATGCTAGAATGGGAGTACAAGTGTATAAATAGTGAAAATTTTTCAATTACTTTGGTACCCTCACCAGTGAGAAGCCCAGGGTAAAGAGGACCAAGGAGATATCGTCTGGATCCATGGGTGGTGGTGATATCTTTCTGCTTAACCTCTTTCTCACTTTCTTCCTCTTCTTCCTCCTTTCTTTTTCCTATCTCTTTCTGTCTCTACCTCACATTTACTGCTAAATAAAATCTGCACTATTGACTTTGGCATATGATCTTGTTTGCACTTTAATTTGGGCAGAGGCATCTCTCAATAATTGGATCTTAACAACTGGATAACAGGAAAAGTGAATCAACTGCTTTTCTTGTCCTTTATCCAACCTTTTTCTTTAGCTCTTTCATTCTCTGAGTGGAAAAAAGCTCTCCACTCCTCTATAATATTATATATTCTGTTCTACCACAGGCCTTTCATTGCCATTGCACAGAAATTACAATTGTATCTTATACTTCCTGTCCTTGTCTGTACCATTTGTCTTTTGATTATAAACCTGAGAAGAAAATAACACAAGACACAGTGTCTTTCTTTAAAAAAATGTATTTTAACTTACTGTGCATTTTTCATGTTAATGGTCATTTTTATAGTAATAATTTTTCTTGGTGGATTTTTTTAAAATTTAGAATATAAAGACATAAAAATCATATAAACTTAATTATATGGAAACAACCATTTACTTCTGAAAACTTAGATGTGGCAAGTAAACTGTCGTGTTTTTGCAAAGATTTTATTGAGTTGGGCTGTTGAGAAATAACTTCATAAAAGAAGGTTATTTTGACACTGAAACCAACATATTGTATAAATCAGATTCTGCAGTAATAATATTTCATTTGATGGGCTTAGATTCCTGCGTGCATCAAGAAGCCTATGTCCAGGCTGTGACATGGCCAGGGACAGACAGAGTGAAAGGCAGTGTACCAGCCATGAGGGGCAGTCCATGGTCAGGTTGGTCATGGCCATCAATGCATTGGTGAACTTAGACCTGACATTTCCCAAGAAGAAGTACTTTAAAAGTTTGCTTTTATGACAATCTCCTGGTAATGCTCAGTCATCTGCAAAGAGACACCCCATTGCTTTCAGCTATCCAAGGGTGAGATCTGATTTACAAAAATTATCTTGGTAAAGACAAAATTACTTCCTGTAAATATTTTCTCTACACCTGTAAACTGTAATGGATTGACAGTGACCTACCCTTCCCCACTGAGAAGGTGGTTGTTTGCATATTTTCTTTCTCTCACCCTACTTGTCACTTGAAAAAAGGAGTTGAGAGTGAAAGTCAGTATTCTGGGTTGCCTCTATTCAAAGTATGAAATGTAAGGGTTATCTAATAGAGGAAAAGAGCAAATATTTTTTTTATAAATAAAATAACTTAGATTTTAGGTACCCAAGCTGTCAG
Source organism: Chamaea fasciata (assembly GCF_029207755.1). Classification (NCBI taxonomy): domain Eukaryota; kingdom Metazoa; phylum Chordata; class Aves; order Passeriformes; family Sylviidae; genus Chamaea; species Chamaea fasciata. Next base: position 20,908,584 of record NW_027094091.1, on the reverse strand, counting down.
ACAGCAGTGGTTATAGATATTTACATTTGTGTGTGTGCATAGATCTCCTTTCTTATTAGGGTTGTGTAAGGTAACATCAGAACTACAACTGTCGCTGCAAGTTATTCTAAAATGTCTTCTTATTTACTGTAGATTCAGAGACTATAAAACCATAAAGAGTCATACCCATGACTTGAATAATGCAGGTGATAGTGCTTTCACGAATATATTTCTTTGTGACATAGGACTAGATCTTTTAGAAGTGTCTAATTTAATGCCCTCAAAATATGTTAATATCTCAGGGTAATGTTTCAATTCACTAGAAGCTGTAGCCACTAATAAAGCTATTAATATCTGAAGATTTTATTTATAGTGTTTGAAACCCTGGTTTCTTTGCCTTACTTTTCTATTGTGCTCATTTCTTCTTACTTAGTCGGACTGGTGAAATGTCAGATGCAAATTTATTCTGTTTTGCATGTAGTTCCTCTACATAATATGAATTATGCAATAGAAATGTTTTACATAACATGATGCACTTATTTATCAACATATTATTTAACAGTTAAAACCGTCATTTAAAAATGCCACAAATGCTTCACAAAAGTTTTGAAATTTATGTGTCTAGGCATGTTTAGAAGGCATACAAATTTCAAATTAAATTATAAAAAGATCTTCAGAGATTAAAAAAAAAAAAAAGAAAATACCATTAGAAATCTTTCTTCAACCTGATCTGACACTTCTCCATTTTTTTCCTGAGTGTCTACAATCAGCTCTTATCACTACTGAACTGCTCTAGAATCATACTTTCTGGTTACTCAGAACCCAACTCAACCCACGTTCTGAGAGAGTTTTCTGTAATAGGACGTGCAATTTTTATACCTTGATCATTTTGAAAATGTTTTACTTTTTTTTTTCTGGAAATTTCTTGAAGTCATCTTTGTAATCCTTCAGAATCCATTCAGGATACTGAAGAACACATGGATCACTGTGAGCACAAAATCTACATGGTCACCCTCACAGATTCATACCATACTCATTACTACAGGAGAGAATTCATTACTCTTCCTTAAGAAATAAAGTTCCTAAAGATAAAACCAATGAGATAGCAAAATGGCTAATTACTAAAATGGTTGCTTTCATCCTCCAGATGGGGATTTGGTTCCAGTATAGGGAGGATGAAACAAAATGGAGACTCAGATTCCTGTCTCTGAATATTCCATACCCAAGAAAATAAAATAGTTTTAAAGGACAAGGAAAGTATGATATACATTTCACAGCTACAGTTTTAAATGCTAAAATATAACATTCAAGTATAGCTTTCAACTCCCCAAACAATATGCTTTTATCAGGTTTTGCCACTTTCTCCTTAGATCTTCCCAAAGCCTTCATATGCTTATGTGCTGGTAGAGTTTCTGCCCTGTGTAATAAGGGTCTTTTTCTGCTACAGACCCTGACCACAAAAAATGCAATCTTTTTGCATACATTTATAAACAAATATCAATATTTTTCTGGATTTACCATTTTTAGAGCAAATTTCTAATTTACCATATGAAAGGAAGGATGACTACTTCTACTGTCTGACTGTCTGCCCATATACATACCCTGGCCATTTATTTTACGGTGTTTTGCTAACTGTTGTCAAAAATGATTTTGCAAGTTCATTGTCTAAGGTAGGTCTAAGGACTAAATTCCCACCAAAACTCATCCAAATTCCTTAAGAACAAGTGGATAATTAACACAACAAAAGACACAAGAAAATAGTGGGAAATGAGAAAACATTTAATAGTATATGCAAAATAGATAAACAGCTACTAAATTAATGAAGTGATATATAATCTAAGAGAGTGTCTGGCCTCATAATACTTTACTCCTTCTTTTGTCTACACAACATTCCCATAGCAACTATTTATGATATTACAAATAAAGATTTATAACTTAAGGGGATAACTTAAGCCATGTATGAAGATTAATCTGAAAGAGAAATAATACTTTCACACAAATAATCTTAGTATACTAACAAAAATAGGAAAGAAAAACTAAAAATATGGGGAAAATTGTTCTGAATTTTAAGCTTTCCTGGATGTTATTTTTATTTCAACTCACAAATTCCTGGGTTTTAGAATTTACAGTGCACTTTCAAATTACAAAGAGGTAACTGTGTTATAGTGGTGAGTATGAAATGGTTGTTTATATATTGAAAATCTCAGCTCCAACATTTGCTACTAAACAAAATAGCTGATTCCATGGAGTCTGCTACTTTGCATCTCTAATTAAGAAACATATACCAGCCTGTCATATAATGCATTTAATGTCATATAATTTGCCAAAGAATCTAAACAAAGCATAAACATATAGCCTTTTTTATATTGTGACCTGCTCATGCCTGGTACCCTGAAATTTTATTTTCTATTGTCATCTCTCAAACTTCAACCCTTCACTGAAAAGACTGAACAGAAAATACTTTTAGTGATTCCTTATGATGTTTCAGTGTATATGCAGAGGGCAAAAAGTTTTAAATATGGGAAAGTTCAGAGAAATAATATAATAATAGAAATAATTATTCAAAATAATTTCTATATGAAATTATGTTTAAAACATGAACACGATTACATCATTTTACCTTGGGTAGAGTTTAGAAATGTCTCCCTCAAAATCTGCTAAGTTCTTCTAGCTACATGCCTACGATGAACTTCCCAGACTTACTCTTCTATGGACTAGAAAAAAAAATTAGAAAATTCTATAATTTCATATTTCAGTGCTTTTAGTATTTCCTATTGAATTATAAGTGGGAAAAATGAAAATGAACACCGTATTTGAATTGTTCTTTAAAATCAGTATTCATAATGTTTAAACTGATTAGAAACCTTCTGTTTTCCTGAAAGTATCAGTATTTCTAAACAAGACCATTTTGCCTTTATTAAATTCAGTGTTTGAGGGACTGGTTCCTGATTTATTTCATAAAACAGAATAATCAGGTTACCAAACCCAAAACCCTAGATATCAAAAAGCTGTGAAACCAATAGGTTCTTGAACTCCTACACTGTATGTGCTATTTTTCCTATTTCAGTCCTTGTGCTTGCTTTAAAAGGGAATTGATAGTTTTTGGGACTGCACTTTACATTTTTATGCCACACTTACTACACTTTTTCTTCCTATACTACTCTAATCTAGACATTCAAGGAATATTCGAATGAATATTACAACACAAAATACATCAGTGTCCTTCCATGGAAATATATTTTCCATTATTACATTACTGAGTTAAGTTAAATCCTCCTAAAAAGTAGTGGAGTACAATTTTCAAATATCACTAAGATATTATTACATGAATTTCTCCCGATCGTATCTCCACTTAATCAGGTCAGAAATAAGAAATAACTATTCAAAGTTTTCAACAAGTCCTCAGAAGTCCTGTAAAAAAGAGGAAAAAAATTATAATAATTTCATATCATACACTAATGTCACATCAAAATGTCCATGAGGTGAGCCTAAGTCTCATGTTAAGCTCTGACATTTAATTTAGATCTAGATAGCACTTAGCATTTTTGTAACCTGATTGTCTTTAGAACAGAGGAGTTCTAATTACTCCTTAAGTAAGCTAAAAGTAATTTAATGCAATTTAGATGTATTCAACTCTGTAGCTACATTTTGATTAAACTTATTGTTGGCCTATGTATAATCACATGTTGATATTTTTTCTTCTGTATCTCTTTAGAATTAAGGATCTGTTGCATTATTTTTATCAGCTTACATTTTAAGCACCCATCACCAGTTAACATTCTATTTCCTTAGATTTTATTTACAAGTCTATGACTCAGAGGGGAAAAACACGAACAAATTCTCCTAATTGTATGAAACATCACTACATTACAATACAGTAATGAAAGGCTATTATGTTTCAGATTGGTCTGTATATTCAAGATCCTGAAAGAAATGGGTTGCTGAATTGATTATAATTTGTGTGGAATGGACTGTACATGCATGTTAAGAAATTTTCTACAAAATTACACAAAATTGGAACATCACCATAGTAATATTCTATTGTATGCAATTTTAGGTAAATATTATAATCTTAAACAGAAACTTTTTTTGATATATATCATGCTCTGTAGAATTTAATTTTACTGAAAGGAATTTTTAGAAAGAGTGTAAATGCTTATGCACAATAAATTTTGTCGAATTTGCTAGGAATACAAAAAAAAAATCCAAGCAAGTCTGAGTGAGTGAACAGTGAAAACACTTCATGGTAATATGTTTAAGGGCAGTAGTAGAGAAGATGAGGTGAATTTTATTGTTCTCTTCCTGGAGCATGGTACCTTTTTTCCTGATCTCTGTGGTACCCAGTGGTGCTTTATACAGATGCACTCAGCCTCTCAAGGCCAGCTGCAGGATCTTAGCCATACATTTCAAGCAAGAATTATGAAAGGGTTCATTCAGCTTCCTTTATCCTGCATAGTGAAGACTTTTTAAAGTTAGTATTTTTGCTTCTTTCCCTTAAAAAAAATTCTTAAATAGGACCACTTCCATTATCCCAAAATAGAAAGTCAACAATACTTCAGCTCACTCCAAACCATCTGTTTACACTCATTTCTATCGCAAACTTCTCAGACATTTGCATTTTGCCCAAGCTGTCAGTTCTTCCTTTGCCAACATTAAATAACATCCCACAGTTGTGGTAGTTCTTTTCAATCATAGTGCTAGAATAAATTTTCATCAACAGAGAGAACATCTTAAGATAGCTGTATGTATATCTGAAAATTATGTAAAAAGCAAGCAGTGCAGTGAGGCTATGTTGTTTAATTCACTGTTTTAAAAATTTGTGTCATTAACCATATACAAGTTACATAATGGAAAACAGATATTTCTTTAGTGTAATTTTACCATGTAAATAATTCTATCTGTTTTCTCCACAGAACATTAATTTATCATTTCTCCTCAATTTGTTAGAAAAAAAGCTCTATTACCAGGATGAGCTAGATAGTACTGAGATCATTAGCATCTAAAACTGGATTAAAATCTCTTATCTTTCCTGGTTTAACTTTTTAAAGTAGTTTCCCTGTTTCTCATGGGGATATGCCAACGAAATTGAAAAAAAAAATCAAGCAATGAAAACCTTCTCATGAAATGATATAATATTCTTTCTTTCATGTATTTTCAAAAACACCTCCTCCCTTTTGACTTCGGACACACTGAAGTATTTCGTATTACTTTTCAATGTCATTAATGTACCCTTATGCATACATAATGTGCAGTGAAAAGAGGTCTCATATTAAGAAAGAGAAAGAAAGATAAATGACCCAATATAAATGAAAAACACTTTGCTAGTCACTTAACAGCAATAGGTCTCTTGAAAATTGTTTAAAAAGGCACTGATTTTTGACCAGCTATAGTAGATCTTTGAAACCTGGGCATGATAATACTAGGGCTTGATGATGATATATACATGAAGCTGTGCCTAGAAATATTTGTCCTAATAACTAATTTTAAAAATTGACAAACTTGAAATGATTTTAAATGTAATCAATTTTGTTTTCCCATTCATGTCCCATGTACCATCTGTTGTTGACTGTAGTTTAAAGATTACAGAATTAAGTTGACACATTTGGCTGTATTCATTTAAAATCCAAATCACTAAGAAATGAGAGGATTCTTTATCCCTTCCTTTTTCAAAATATGATCTAAAAAAAGCACCAAACCCCTCTTCATAACAAGTTCTGAATCGTTGGCTGAAGCAAGGAAATTCATTTCTTATGTAGATAACAGACTGACAGAGACAGCCGCAATGCAGTCTCTTAACACTGCCTTACTAGTGTGTGTTTGATCTCACTAGTACCTCTTTTGGGAAAAGAGCTCACTCCATTTCTATTAATGATAAATTTTGCCATTTTGAAGGATTTCCTAAAATAGATGTTTTATACTGTGGTGGTGGTTTAAGGAAAACAAGGCTGGAAACAGATCTATCAGCATGCATCTAGAATAGCTTAGCTGATTTCACTGCTGTGATTTCATGCTTTAACAACAGAATAAAAATATGGTTAAGAGATGCATTTTATAGAAACATTGTAAGGGAATGTGAGCCAAAATGTATAATGATTATAAAAGAGTTAAGCAAAAGGATAAAAAAGTGAGAAAAGAGAGTATAAAACCCAAGAAATACTCAAAACAATGAGAGGCAGGGGAAAATCATGAATCATAATTTGCTTTTGACATATTCAGAAATCAGTAAAAATTTCCATGTACATCTAGTCATGATCTCTAAACTGTTGTTGGAAACAGTCTGGTGGTCTAAGGAAGCAATATAAAGATTCCTGATTGCCTGTGTGGCCTGTGCTAGCAGTCTGCTGCATTTTCTCAGGTTTAGATACCTAAAAGTTTTTAAGGTTATACGTTTAGTATCAAAAAACTCCAGCATATTTACTTCCACTTTGCACTTTTTCCATATTCTGTAAAATGGTAGTCTGGGTGAACACTATACCTTTTATTCCAGTAGTGATCTGATTGGGATTTATGAAATTTTTATTTCTACTTGCTTGAAAACCAAAGAAGAGAAAATTTTGTTTGCAGGTAGTGTTCTGGTTTGTAGCTTTGCAAAACAACTGTCTACTGCAGCTTAAGTTCTATAGTCTCTTATCTATACATGTTATTTTTTAATGACAGAAACAAAAGACAGAGGGGTTTTTTGTTTTTCTTTCTGGGTTTTTTTTTTGTTACAAATACCTTTCTCTGTTTAAATCTTAGGAATTGAAATCAGTCTTGAGTTTCAAGATAAAAAAATTGTCTTCTAAAAAGTTTAATATTAAAAACCCTCACCTGAATTTATATTCTACAATGAATATGCAATCGTCCTATCTGAAATGCTTAATACAGGCAGACAGAGCACCTGAACCTTTCAATTGCAATTTTTGAAGTTTGTAATTTTTTAGAGTCATGTGGGTCAGTGGTCTGAACAGAGAATTTTACAGTGCACACAAAATTAATCAGTTCATGAAATATGGAAAGTGATTGTGGAAGCTAAAATGCAGGTTACCTGTTTATAAAAAAAACATTTTTGACCTTGAGTAGCTGGTGCAGCAGCTCTTCCTGCATTTGTGTCTATCATCCATGTAAAGAAAGTTTAGTACGAGAGCCAATATAGCAGTCAATGTGTGTGTGTGTGTGTATATACATAAAATTGATATAGGAAGACTGATTTTATTTTTTAATTATTTGAATTACTCAAACTAATGGTTAGCTTGACTAAATTGATAATTTTGAAGAGAAATCAACTCAACAGAGTTCAAAGCAAATATCCATAGTATTTTGGTTTGCAGTTTATCAGGTTGATAAAATGTGAGGGCCTATAATATTCTCTGTCTTACTCTTAACTAGATTTTGAAGAATCTAGTAATGGTCACAAAATGGGGACTCACTCCTTTTCTTTATTAAGACTCTACTTCACAGAGAAAAAAAAGAGAAAGAAAAAAATCCTTGTCTTTAATATGACCTAGGTAAATGGACAACAAGGATAAGATATAGCCAAAGAGACCTCTTGAACAACAAGCAAGATAGGAAAGCAGTAACCAGTAATCACAGAACAATATTTTTCCATTTCCTTGATTCAATCCAGTGAAGTAAAAGCAGCAAGCAAAACCTGTACTCAAATCCACATGGTTTTCTAATTTGTCAAGCCAAAGTACAAGGCAGCCTTATGTTAAGATGTAATTATCAGAGAGACACCTCTACCCAAATTTAAGTGCAAACGAGACTGTATGATGGAATCAACAGTGCAGATTTTAGTTATAAATGTCAGGGGGAGAGAGAGAGAGAGAAAGAGAGAGAGAGAGAGAGAGAGAGAGAGAGAGAGAGAGAGAGAGAGAGGGAGAGAGAGAGAAATAGGAAAAGGAGAAGGAGAGCAGAGAGGAAGAGAGTGATAGATGAAGTAGAAAGATAGTCATCACTCCTGTGGATCCAGCTGCAACCTGTTGGTTTTCTTCTTCTGGTCTTCTCAGTGGTGAGGGGTGGTGAGGGTCCCATGAAACATAGAGTTCATCAGGCTAGGATATGATCAGATACATGTGGGAACAGCCAAGCACCTCCCTTGCGGGGCTGGGGAAAGTTCCACAGACTCTGGATCTGTTGCAGCACTTGTGGAACATATGCTGTCCTCTGGTGGAAGACCTCAGAGAGGAGTCTGGGGGTGCTTCGGGGGTCTTTGATGGTTTATGTCTCCTAAGATATGACAGATGCCTGTCATGTGAATGTCCTGTGGGAATGACCTTCTTGGGGGAGTGGCCTAGTTTTACAACTGAGCCAGTTCGTATAAAGGAGGGCTCTCTGCGGGGTGTATCCTTTATCTGACTTGTAGCCTCCAGTGCTGGATGTTCACCCCTTCTGGTTTTGCCATCACCCCCTCAAAAACTCCTCATTCCCCTCAGTTGTGGGGAAGTGCATGCAAACCTGGCCTTGGCAAATGAGCCTGCGGGCTAGGACCTCCCTCGACCAAAGCCAAGAAGAACTGATTTTCGGGACAGCTGCTGGGTTTGGCTTTCCTTATGGATTCATTCCTATCCCTCAGCCTTTTTTACTTCACCTTAAGATAATTTGACATCAAGGAGGAAACAAACCTGTTGGAGATATTCTAGAGGAAGGACATCCATGAAGATGATGAGAGGGCTGGAGTGCCTCTCCTAAGAAAACAAGCTGAGTGAGTTGGGGTTGTTCTGCATGGAGAACATAAGTCTCTGAGGAGATCTCATTGTGAACTTCCAGTACTTAAAGGGGGCTTATAAAAAGAGGGAGGCTGACTTTTCACACACAGTAGATAGGCACTGATCCAGAAAGTTTGTGGATTCCTCATCCCTGGATGTGTTCAAGACCAGATTGAGATTGGATGTGCCCATGAACAGCCTGATCTAACAAGTGGCACCCTTCCCTGTGGCAGGGGGGTTGCAACTGGACAATCTTAAGGTCCCCTCCAATCCAAGACTTTCTATGATACTCTGATTTGCATATGCATATTTAAAATATTTATCTCTAGAAATCTTATGCCTAACCCATACATAAGAACTTATTTTTGTTACTAATATTTCCAAAGATATTTCATTAATCACAGAATATTCAGACTGATTTGCATATGAATATCAGAAGCTCACCCCACACAAGCTTAGAAGTAAAAATGTAAAATAATAATTGCTAATAATGCTAGTGGAAGACATAATCCAAAGCTGTGAATCATACTGTGAATGCTCCAGAAGATTCATAGCACATTAAAAGTTTTAAACTGGGTCTTGTTTTCTGTTGCTTTAGTGAAAAGATATGTCTTCTAACCTTCTTCAGTGAAAAAGACCTGGCAGGTTTTTGAAACTGTTAGATCTTTTATCTCAACTTCATATTTTGTATATCTAAGCAGGCATTTTTGAGAGGAAGTGCTAGTTTTACAACTTTGTTGTCAGACTGTGTTGCATCTGCCATCTAATCATTAGAATGTTTTTTTTTTAAAAAGACTAAAGATAGTTCATCAAATAAGAAAAGAAAATACTAATTTCCTTTAGAGGCAGTTGAAGGAGGAAGGAAAGGACATCATTATTGCAAACACTTTAGTGAATTTTTCCTTGTTTCATTTTCTACCAGCTGTGATGTCAATGAATATCTAGTCCTGCAAAATTTCACACATATGAGTAGTTCTCATTGCTTTTAAATTAATTACTGTCATGATAAAACTATCAACAAGAGACAGGCTATTTGGGATGGAATCTATACCTGTTGTTTAATTTCTTCCAGGAAATGTAACCTCCAGTTGGCTATGTGAAATGGAGCTTAAACCTCTTTTTGATTCTAAAAATTAGCAGAGCATTTTTGTGTTTATTTTGAACTTCTTAAATATTATAATTATGTTCTTGTTTGTTTCTGTTCCTTCTTACTCCTAAATGAATTTTACATCTGTGATATTTCAGATTTTATTCCCAAAAGAAGAGATAAATTGCATTAAATGGGAAGGAAAAAGGACTAACAGCTGAAAAACATTCTGCGGCAGTGTCACCAAATTGCTAAGTGGATAAGAGTAGACTTGAGTGTCAAATATTTAGGAATTGAAAAAATCTTACCCTATTCTATCCTTGTACATATGAGGTTAACATAGTAACAGAGGAACAATTTTCTGCAGGTTTTCTATACAAACTTAGGCTGTCTGCATACCTAAAATTGCCAGCGGGTTGATGTTTTTTCTTAAGAATACTTCTGACACTGTCTATTCAGTTATGAGGTAGGAAACAATTTAGAAAACAAGCTTTTGAAGATTTTTTTTTTGAACGTTCACATCATCCAAATTCTGTAGATACATAAACTAATGATTTCTAGTGTCCTTGATTTCAGTACAGCAACACATTTTTACAGCAGACAAAGACTTTAAGAGTTTGGTACTCCTGTATTCTTCTTGTTTAGGAAACATCTTTATAGCAGTCTGAACAACATGCTGTACTTTTGTGAACTGATGGATATGTTTTTCAATCTGTGAATCTGATTCTTTGTAAATCCCTCAAAATTAAAATTATGTGCAGTCATGTAACTGCTAATGTCTTTGAAAAGGGCTTTTTTTTTTTCATACAATTAAAAGAAGGAGATGAAACTCAAGAAAGTGAACAACAGCCTCTGATCTGATGTCACTTTTCTCAGCACAATTCCAGATTGGTTATGCTCAGCAGGAGAAAAAGTGCATGTGAATAGGGTTTATTTCACTCTGAATTGTAAAAGGGATTTAAGATTGCAAAACTCAATGTTCTGCTTCTGACAAAATTTTAAAAAAAATCTTTAAGATTTTTTAAGGGGAAATTCTTTAAGATTCACTTATGTTGCACCAGGTTGCTCAGAGAACATCAATCCTGGTGTACAAGGGGAATCATTACATACATTACTGGGGTCAGTGAGAAAAGCTAAAAGTGAATTATTAATGTTCTGGATAAAAGAAGAGTAGTGATTAAAATCTGGACCCCCTGTTTATAGAGATTTTCTCAATACAGGGGAATTTAATTAAAAAAAAAAAAAGTAGTCTGGATTTTTTAAGGTTTCTCTGTCACTTTTAATAATAACATATGCACTATCAGTCCATGGTTATTTTAATCATCCCATAAACTCCAAAAATATAGAAACCTGTTAGTGCCCAGAAATCATTTCACTATCTGTGCCCTTCAGACCTCTATCAGTAAGAAAACAATGATATGATCTGTGGTAGACTCTACACTGGAAAGTAAGAACACAAATAGGAGCATTGACAATGTGAAGATTTTTCATGTGTTCGGAAAGTTACTGCAGGAGCAGAGTCAAAGAGAGGTGACTCAACCTGCTTCTCTGCCTGCATATCTGAAGTAGATATTTCCATGTTCCTTTTCACATGACAACCTGAGAAAGAAAGGTATGTTTAAAGAATAAAACACATTGAAATGGAAAGAAATCAAATGCTGTTTAGAAAGAGTATCTAAATATGGACAGTGGCTACCTGCTCTGTGTTTCAATGTCCCTTATGAAAAAGAATTTTTTTTTTAATATTTAAAAATAATTTTTAAAAGTGAGCTCAGAAATTTCATGCATGGAAATTTAATGGATTCAAGGAAAACAAAATATATGGCAAAGCACTGATAAAGATTTCTTTGTTGAGCTGAAAGGAGTTATGAATTTTGAAAGGACTAGAGAGAATGCATTTGTTATTGTCTTTTCTGAGATGTACTAGCATAGCAATCTCAGAAGATGAGGTCAAACATTTCTTCTTTGACACTGATCTTTCCCCTTCATCTCCATATATAACATTAGCTATGTGTATGTCTTAAGAATTTTCAAACTGTAATGATTTGCCTAGCTGACAAAAACACAACGAGAAGCAAGGCAGTTTTTGTTTGCCACATGTCTGTGTAGAAGGGGGCAACAAGGATCTATTTGATATAATTTACATCTTAATAAGAATTTCCAACTTAAGATAATTATTTGAAAATTAGAGCATTTCAAACTTTGTTTAGACTCCAGACAATCCTAAATCTTATACAAAACATTATTTATTTTATGAAACAAAAATACTATTACATTAATATTACTAGTGGAAAAAGGAAAGAATATTAGAATATAGTTTTAAACATGAGAAACAAAATTTAGTCCAGGTACAGTCTGTCTTTTAGAAGTTACAGAGTAATGAATAAGAATGGCAAAACAATAAAACTGCAAAGAACTCTTCTTAATCAGTTACCTTTATACCTACAACTCACAGTGTAAAATTCTTCCCTCATATTATTTTTTCTTTGCTTGTGGTTTGTTTCAGATGTTCGATGCCATAATAATTCTAATATTCTTCTCTTTCTCAAAGGAACTTTAAAAGTTTTCTTGGACACATCTGCTCCATTACAGACTTTGGAAGACTGGTATATGAACTGGATCATGTTTTCTACATGGTTGCTATAGAATTATGTATCAAAGTTTTTTGACAACATGACTGTATAAGAGATTTCTATTTTTCTAAAGAAATAATAGAAAGGTAAGAAGAAAAAGGTTCAACTTCAAATTATGGAGCTTTCCATATGCCATTCAGCAAGACTTATGAAGCCAAAAAAGGGATCTAGCCAAAATGAAAACTGATGTAAAAAGTACTGATAAATATGAGTAAATTTGAGTATCACATGTTTAGTGATTATACTTGTTGTACAAAAATCATTAAATCTAGTGGGAAAACAGAAGTGTCCCCTTCCTCTTCCCCTTCTCCTTCTCCTTCCCCTTCCCCTTCCCCTTCCCCTTCCCCTTCCCCTTCCCCTTCCCGCCTTTGGAAGAGTGGTATTTGCAGTGTGCCATTTTTTTTCTGCCTGATTATTGTAGGAAGTACATTTTCTGTAAAAACAAAGATGACGCACTAGCAAATAAATAGCTGTCAGAAAGGAAATTTACATTAGCTTTTGTGTATCTAGAAATCCTTTTTTTTTTTTTTTTTACATACCTGAGAGTACCTAAGAGCCTTTCACAGATCCTAAGTAACAAAATACGCAGAAATATTTTCAAGATCAGCATCCAAGGGCTACTTCTCCAAAATAAATATATTTTGAATTGAAAAGGAAGTGAGAGAAAGACTGATAATTTTCAGTCAAAGAAAGAAGCAATGAGGTTGTCAAAGAGCAGAAGTGTTATAGTCCCAGTTCTTATATATGCAAAAATAGCGCTGCATTTTTTCACAGACTGGTGTCTACAGAGTTGAAAGGTGGAAAGGTCACAGAGAAACACTTTTCTAAAATGCTGCATCTCCTTTCTTAACAGGATATCAGGCTGTCAATATGCCTCCTTACTTCTAATGTCTACACCACAGTATCCCTCTTTTTTTTTCGGTAGCTTGTAATTATTAGGGAAGGTAAAAAACCTCAGTGTAGATGCTGTACCTTTTTCTAATGCATCTGGAAACTTTCAGAATACTTTCTTCAGGGTCTGAAATCTCATCAATGTTATTTGTGATTTCAAACTCATTTCCCTTTGGACTCCTGAACCCTTTTTGTTCACAAACATATTTCTTCCACCTCTCAATTCCTTCTTCTGTGAAAGCTCTCTTCTCTCTTCCTGAAAATAATGTGATTTCTTGTGACTGCTAAACATCTGCAGAGGCAAATCAGCTGCCACAATTCTTCCACAAGGAGAAAGCAAAAAATCCCCTAAACGCCAGAAACTGTCTTGCTTGAATGCACCTACTACCTATATCTTGATTCTTTTTCTTTCTCTCCCTCCTTGAATTCTCCTTGAAAAAGCTGCCTGAGAACTTACCTTGATTTTGATGAAGTAGTCTGCAACAAGGGATTTGCTAATCTGTTCTTTTACAGTTTTCTCACTCTTGTCATTAGTTAATATAGCCCTGCCAGGTCTACAGCAAGTTTCTGTATTTTTGTTCTGAATAACTTACAACTGTTCTCAAATTCAGTTCCTCTCTTTCATTTTCTGCAAAAGAAGCAGAATATTAAACCAAGGTGAGCACTGTGCCATAATTAACATGCAGGTGGCATTCACAGGAAGCTGCCAAGCTGGAACATATAAAACTCGATACAGTACATTTTTCCCATTAAGTTATGTAATTCTAATAACTATCAATTAAGCAGCAGAACTAATTTCCTTTAAAGATCATACCCCTTATTTCCTTTCCTAGGAGTAGAATGTATTATCAAAGCCCAACAGCTTCTGCTCAAGAGAAAATCAAGCAAGTTTCAAAGCCAGGAAGTCTCACTGTAGTCAAAACCAGAAAGATGTAAATGAACTCTCTGGTACTGGTATTCTCATAAAGCTAACAACCAGGGAGAGCAAATAAGCAGCAGATATCATGCAGGTTTGACTCTGTGAGTTGAGGTCAAATTTGTCTTGGAAGTATTTTTGGCATCTGCTTTTCATGAACTTTAAATGCATGACACATTTGTGAAACACAGTTACAAAAGATTATTTGAGTTTTCTATGGTAGTAAAGTAGTCTGGAAAACTATACACTCTGAAGAGCGAGTAAAAAAAACTGGGGTTTGATTCTAGAGGAAACTAATAATCTGGGGGTGGAAGGGAAGAAATTTGTCTTTTTTTTTTTCTTTCTTTTCCATTATGTTGGAAAGCAGAAAGATTTGAAAGCTCTTACATTAATACAGTACCTAGCAGTTATCAACATTTTGTTGCAACCATTTTGGAGCTTCAAAAGAATAAACTTCTAGGGTCGTACTCCTAATTCTATGTTGATTCTTTAAAATTTACTGTGCATAAATTAAATTACCAATTTTAATGACTATATATCTCTTGTATTTTTTTATTTCATCTAATCAGGTAAGCTAGTGCTACAGTAGGGGAAAGAAAATTTCACTAGGCATGAATTCACTTATCATAGACAAAACCGTAAACTGTAAAATGTATGGATTGCTGCCTAAAATTGTAGGTCCAGTTACTGCATCATGTACAGACCCTTCTGCTCAGAGTTATGTACTTCAATTGAGATTATTTAAATTTCAAATATTTAAGCAAAAAAATATCAACCTTTAGGAAAATTTGTTGGACTTATGATAGTGTTCAGTATTTTTATATTCTTCTTATCTAGATTATTCCAATTTTAATAAATACTTTAGAAATTTTAAATGTATATTGTTAACATTAGTATAAACATACTTATTAGAGAGTGATCACAGTTTTTTGGTTCATTTTAATGATAAAAATTCCATGAAAAGGAGTGTATCTTGAAAATAGATATATTTTTATCATAATATTATTAGGACTTGAAGTAAAATTTTTTAATGGAATGCTGTGCTTTTGGTAGATCTGATTAGGTTCCAGCCTAATAATCTGAAACTCAGATTCCCTTCAAACTTTATCTTCAACAAGACATTGTTGAAGGGAATCTGAGTTACAAATATATTAAAAATACAATTATATTTTGATATATAACACAGTTAACTCTGAACATATCATGAAGTCCAGTGAAAAACCTCACAGAAATACCAGGTATTTTATTTTTTGTACTCTGAATGCAAAATCCCTAAATTAGTTAAATTAACTTCTTTGTGGGTAATATCTTTATATGTAGTATCCACAGAGAGATTAAAAATGTTTTCAAGAGGTAAGAAAACTTTTTTCTTTATACAGCATTTGGAATGAGATTATTATTTATTTAATATATATGGGTACAAACTGTCCCTGCATGGAAGATCAAAAGCCTGAGGATCAAATCCTTTTTAAGAAGAATGTGCTAATGCCTGTGTTCATTTTTTCCACACCTTTGTGTAAGATTAAAGAAAAAAAGGACAAACCAACCTGCCCCTTTACTCTGCATTTGTAGAGGCTTGTGCTTACATCCAAAGTGACATTATGCTGCTAGAAGAATTATGTTGAACAGCTTCAGGTTTTTAGTAACTTTCGTTGTCTATCACCACAGCAGAATTTGGCAGTTTGCCCAAGAGGGTAAGGACAACACTACCAGCACAACATCATCACAAAACTGAGGTGTTGGTCTGTACAGCAAGGAGTTTCCTTTACATTAGTGTCATATATGGGGATTTTGTTAATTTTATTGTCTCTTGTTGGGTTTTGCTGTGTTATTCATAAGAAAATCATTCAGTTTGTCTTCCTTGAGCATTGGAATCACTCACTCTAGAGGAGAAAAAGAGAGGGCAAGAGAAGTGTGGGGCACGGGGAAAGACATTAAGTCTGCCATTCATGGCTTCTAACTAATTGCTTTTACAGGTTACAGTGATGATAGAAAAGACAAAATGAGTCTGGAACCTTCTAGGAGATAAAATAGCTAAAATTTTAACCTCCTAGTACCAAATGATCATAGGATAATTTAGGTTGCAAGGGACCTCAGCAGGTCTCTGTCCAACTTCTGCTCTAAGAAGAGTCAGGTTTGATGACAGACTATGTTTTCCAGAGTTTGATCTAGATAGGTCTCAAAAACTTCTTGGAAAATTAAAGCATCTCTTAGACAATCCAGAAAGAAAAGGGTATTCAAAAATTACTAATCTAACTCCTACCTTTATAATGCAGTATTGTAAAATAAAACAGTATTGAAAAGGACCATGCAATATTGCGTTAATATTCTGCCAAATACAAGGTGTTTTAATTCTTTATTTTTAAAGAA